>NC_091825.1:67945000-69442500 GCF_038994185.2 Dermacentor albipictus
AGAAAACATTTTATTTGTGCAGCCAATTAAAAATACCCTTTCTCAGAATAAACGCAGCTACATTATCAATGTTCTAGCTGTAAATTCTAATATTTACAACTCTGTAACACAACAATGAAAAACAATATCACAGTTCATGCAACACTACCAAACACATCAAAGTCAAGCAATATAGAGCACTCTCAAATATACTCCTAATTTGGATACCTGTGCGCTATGTATCACATGTGTTAAAATCAATCTATTACATTTCTTGGTAATTTTGTAACTTGTTGATTACCTTGTTGCTTCGGTAACGCTCCTAGTTATTCAATTACTGTTTTCAGTAAACGATTACTTGTAACCATTTGCACTTTAGACGGAACAAAGTCTGACAAGTCACGCAGCTTTCAGAACTTAAATTTGGCCCGAACTACAAAGTCTGAAGCGGCGAAAACATATACATGGTTTACCTACATCCGACAACCAGCATCCCATAGCAACGCCTTCATAACATTAACATGGCAGGCTTGCAGATTTGAGCACTCCTCACGCAGGTTTGACATCTGGGTTTCGCTCATTTATCAAATTTCTCACCCTCTCTCCTAGAAGCGATTATCAATGGTCTTTACAAGTAATAGAAACTGCTGCTGAATTTTTTCGCTTAGTGGGGTGTCTATTTTTTATCACATGAATCATATACGCCTATTTTTTGTGATTCTTACACGCGAGCAGTATTTTATGTGCTGTATATTATGCAGCGTTAGACTAAATTGCACTGTAGATTTCGATGCCTAGCTTTTGAAGAAATGCGAACGTTTACTCGCGTTTCACCAAAATTATTCGTATAATCTGAATGACTATTGAATTAGGGGTGACGGCAAACAACATTACCTTGGTACTGCCCAGCTCCGTAGCATTTGCATATTATTAAGGTTTAGCTCAAGTTAAGTGAAACACCCTGTTTGATGTGTTTCCGATCGCCGTTTCAATGCTGTTCTATCTTTGACAGCTCTACAAATCTGCACTGAGCGCATGTTAAACGGTTCGATACAACTTAAATGTATATGCGATAATCTGAAAACTTATGTGGCTACAAAGTATTTTATCGTATTTCACAGCCCTTGGAGTTTCCAAGTATTAATCTAATAACCTTTGAGTTTTTCTCCTGTTCTAATATAAAGTCCATTTTGGAATGTCTGTGACATTGTACAGACATACGGAATGCCGCCATATATATTTAAGTTTTCCTAATCACTTAAAAAATAAGAAATATAATATAAAGCAGGAAGCGCGTAACAAGGGTGGTTGCGGGAGCTGATCTGATGACATCTTACCGTAGTTCACAAAACACTAGAAGCTTAACTCCTTATTTTGTTTTTCAAATCTTCGTACAAGCGAGAACGAGTAATTTCGCGCGCCGCTGATACTATATCTGCTCCGAGAGCACGCAAACACCACTGCTGCATGCGCGAGGATGCGGCCGGCTTTTGTACGCATGTCTGCAGCAGCTGTTACCACATGGCGTCGTGTCCGAAAGAGCGAACAACTCTGTTGGCTTCGCCATGCGTTAAAGAATTTATTTCTCGAGCTTCTACAAGCAACCAGAAGAGGCGTTACACGCATCAGCTTATAGCTTGTTGAGGGTATGCCCAGGCCTCAAAGTAAACGTCTGGTCTTTCTCGCTAAGTCGCTCTTGTGGGAGACGACACCTCGCAAAAAGCAGGGCTGACTTTTCTTGACACCGAGGGACGTGACGTTAGAGTTTGGAGACACTCGCATAAATCAATTATACAGACAAAGCATGACTCGCGAAATTGTTCGTAGCGTTTCGCGGTATAACTAACTCGAATTGGCAAGTGACCGCCTCTTTCCCGAAAATGTTGCTGCGTTGGTTATACAAATAGCTTGTGATAATTTAATACACAATATTCATTATCATTTTAGGACAGGTTTCCCACTTTATAGTGGGAGACCCTGGCATTAATATTCTGAGGTTGCGTTGCAAACACTGCAGAGCGTACCTATAGTTGTTAAAGTTAGACAACAAAATCGATGCCCAGGCGCGACGATAAACTTTAATAAATAGCCGCTTCACGGCTATTTATGAATAGGGGGAATATAAAGTAGGGAACATTGTTCTTCAATTTTACTTCTTATTACACTTTTCAAGAAGTAGGCAATACCGGCAACAATATAAAAGAGATGTCATGCTGCCCAGTGAAGAAGGGCAAGTAGAAAATATAATGATAGTAACCTTGATGTAATTGGGCCTTTCATATAAGCGAACTAGTTGGTACGTATTTTGCGTTGACAAGGTCGCATTTTGCAATTTTCGAATAGGTTGGGATTCGGCACCCATTCTTCAGCTATATTTTTTATGCTGATCCAGCCAAAAGTTTCTGGTATGAACAAATTCGTCCACAAGGAGACGTTACTCCCCAATTAAGATAGACTTCCACTTTGATTAACAGTGGTTAAACACTAGTCTAAAGCGTGGGCACTCAGAAGTTGTTCAACCATAATAAATGGATAAACTACACGTTAACTGGTACATTGTACTGGGTGGATATCAGTAGGAAAGAAACCAATTTCTTGATCACGACCTGTGCTTAAACTGGTATAAGATCCATGTACGAAGGCACAGGCGCACAGACGCACACAGACAGTGGTATTAACCTCTCCTTAACCTCACTGTTTTTACCCACTTTTACCGACTATTTTGCACTCATGTCTTCACGCACTATGCACTATGTTTCAATCGTTAAATATATTTAAGGTTTTTACGTGACAAAAACCTGATACATTTTGAGATACACCTTAGTGGTGGACTCAGGCTTATATTTCACCACCTGGGTTTTCTAACGTGCCCCATATGCGCAGTACGCGAGGGCTTTTGCTTTTCGGCTTCATCGGAATGCGCCTGCCGAGGTTGCGATTTGATCCCGCACCGTCAGGCTTAGCAGCAGAGCGCTAAAGCCGCTACGCCACCACAAAAGTTGTTGTTAGGCATGAAATGCATTTAGCTCCCGTTGTCAGCGACCTTCAAGTGACCTTGAACCACAACCCAGAACCACTATCCGAGCACCTAAACGAGAACATCCGAGGAACTAGCCAAAACATAAAAAAAAAGAAACGGTCTCAGGCCCCCAACCATTTGTACAGGACCGCCTAAGACACGCTTGTTACTGCCCAAACAAGTTACAAAATATTGCTTCCGAGTTGTTCCTACTGTTTCTTCACACTATCACTCAAGCTTTATTCTAAGTACGCTGAAGTTTCATTTGTCATTTCTAGTAGGGAGGTCCAAAGGAATATACAGGACGACGTACACTTCACTTTCATCTTTTGGCGCTGAGCGCTCAACACTAGCGGTCCGTGAGTCCGGCGGCTCGGGCTTTTTGTCACCTCGAGAGATGGCAACCCGCAGCATGGCGCCTCCTTGAGGCGCTCCTACCCGCCGCGGTGGGTTATCATTCTGGGCTGATAAGCACGAGGTCGTGGGGTCAAATCCCGGCCGTGGTGATCGTATTCCGTTGGAGGCGAAACGCATATATTCCCGTGTCTCGAGCACTGGGGGCACGTTAAACATCCCCTGGTGGTCAAAATTAATCCAGAGTCCTCCACATGGCGTGTCCCTTAATAAAATTTTAGTTTTGGCAAGTAAAACCCCCCGAATTCATTTCATTCTTCTTATAGATGTGCAGTGAAATCTCTCTCCCTGGCCTCTTTGGCTACCTGTCGAGCGGCCTTCAGTCGGTTTTTTCCATCTAGCAGAGCAGCGTCCATATTTACCAGTGCACAGTATGGCGTGGTGTGGTGACCCGCGGAGGGGTGTGTTGTCGTAAACATGCACTGCACCTGTCTTAAGATTGTGACTAGTATTATCTCCTACCAATCTGCTTAGCTGGTTGCTATTTCATGCTTATACCTACTCTCGATAACGGGAGAGCGAGCATTTTTTTTTTTCATTCATCCCGTACCCCTCCGGTCGGTAATTTTGAGTCAGCTTTTGTGTTATTAAATGGCCACAGCACGTTTGAATGACCTATTTTTAGACCATCCCCTTTAGCAACATGTTAGTTGATGGCGCAATCAGCCAAATTTCTTTTGGTTGTGAACTGAAGCGTTAATTTGTAGTACAGATCTGCATAGATACAATCAACGCACTGATAGATGCACTACCATACAGCGCATTCGTCAGTTTAATTAAAAGCGCACTGCATCAGAACTGTTGAAATGTTTGATATATGACAGTCCGGAAGCGAGGAAGTTGCCATGTTCCGATGTCTGTCTGCGAGAAATAAGGTGGCCTTGTAAAGTGTACCTTAGTAAGTTCCTAAACAACTTGTCGCCAAATATCGAACAACATGCGCCTTGGAATCGTTGCTCATGCTTGAACGCCTGATGAAAGCGTAATAAAAAGGCGAGCTGATGCTTTCAATTTATATATTTTTATAGCGGTAATAATGTCTGAAAGACTGAATAAACATATTCCTGAAAATTTAACGTTGGTTTAAGCACTGAACTATGGCCTAAAGAAAAGCGCAAGAACCGATGTTTGTCTGTGTGCGAAATCCCAAGACAAACAGAAGCTTCCATGTATGATTAAGAAGGCTCCTGAAGATAGACTGAGTATGCATTGTGGGGTCTCAAACGTGCCTCTGGGACAGAAGAATGACAATGCCGTAGTGAAAACAGTCACAAAGGCATTTATTGCACATTTCATGCACCACTGCCAGCTAGCCGGCTTACTCGTAATAGAATGTGCCGACAGCCAGTGACGAATAGAGAAAATCCTGCTCACCGCAGCAAGATGTCGCGCGACTATGTTCACCCCCGTGCTAGACACCAACGCCTAATCGTTTGCTTGTACAGACACAAGAAAGGTGGCGTGTTCGGACGATGGTCTTCGTCTACCTCAGTGCCCTGCGAAGAAGCCTTTGTCGGGATGTTCCTGCGACACGTACCAGCCAGTGTGAGAGGCGACGACACCTGCTGCAGATGCTAAGCCAAATAGGAAGAAGCTACTTCACTTTGCACTCCACTAACCCCGCCGTTAGGTGGCGTTAACTGCGCAACACTCGCACCTTCTCTCGTGCTATTCTGCAACTGCAACTACCACCGGCGGCACTTAGGTACGTGGCGAAGCCGGAAAACAAGAGAGCCGAGAGCCATGCGAGGAAATCAGCATTAATGCGTGCAAGAGAGTGCAGCATTCCCACAACACCTAATATTATTTGATGATATTTTTTTCTTATACAGGCGCCCTAAAGCTAGCAGTGTGCACGAAGGGTGCCGCACCTGTAA
Source organism: Dermacentor albipictus (assembly GCF_038994185.2). Classification (NCBI taxonomy): domain Eukaryota; kingdom Metazoa; phylum Arthropoda; class Arachnida; order Ixodida; family Ixodidae; genus Dermacentor; species Dermacentor albipictus. Next base: position 67,950,290 of record NC_091825.1, read on the forward strand.
ATCGTTTCGCCGAAAATTTTGTGGTAGCGCATTCGTTTGAGCTAGGTTGTTCATGACTTGAGTGCGAACAGGACAAAATAACGTGAGAAAGAGAGAGAGAGAACGGTACTGACTAAGAAAGAAATATTAATTATTTTACTTGTTTGTGCGGAAGACAGCCATTGCGTAGACAGATGGCGCTCTTAATTAGGTTTAAAATGCATACGGAGTGAGCATTGGCAGATATTTAGAGCATTTAACGTGCAGTCACCTTCATCAAAATAGCTGATAACGTTTTGTATGAGGAAGAATTTAAGTGATATTTCAATCGCCTTTTATGATAGTGACCAGGACGGTTAAGGTAAATTTAAGGTAAACTAAATTTTTTAACGTACGAATCTTTAATACGTCCAACGTTCCGCTGCATATTTAATTGATGCATTTCTTTCAGAATTAAGGTACACATAATTGATGTCTACGCTTTCGTATGACAAATAACGGTTGTCAGATTTGCAGCTTGCTTTTCTAGCCTAACTGTAGATGTTGGCGGTATTCATCCCTGACCCGTAAGAGCCTTTTTGCCATGCACCACCAGTCATTTAAATACAGCAAAGCGGCGCATCACTACAAGGCGCATTAAAACACAGGTCCTGTGATCACCAAGCGGGAACAAGCTTCACAACCCAAGTAAAAACGTTAAAAGAGGCAAGGTATCCGTGAAACTTTTGACTAGTGTCGCTGAGTGTCTAGTAACTGATTTCAAAAAGAAGAATCCGGGAGCCACTCATCCTGATAGCCCCTGGCAGTAGAATGTTGCTCGAATTACGTATTTGCAATAGATATGGTACAACTTAAAGGAAGTAATTCACAAGGCTATTGTTAGGCTGTTGTTCACTGCCCAAAATAAGCTTGGGAGTCTCTGCCAGAAAGTCAATCGCGACACCGACAACGAAAACCTTGAGGAAAAAAGTGTAGAGAGCAGTTTGTGAGGTGCCGTTGTAACGCTGTTTACCAGATTCCTATTTTCGGTGGACGTTTACTCCTTCTATAAACAGGGCACCCTGTACCCGGCATGGTTGCTTAGGGGCTATTGTGTGGGGTTGCTAAGCACGAGGTCCCGAGATCGAATGCCATCCACGGCGGCCGCATTTCGATGCGGGCGAAAACACCCGTGTACTCACATTTGGGTACACGTTCCGGAGTACCCGAATACTGGCGTGCCTCATAATCAGATCTTGGTTTTGGCACGTAAAACCCCACAATTTCATTTTTAGGGTGTTCTGTGAATGACACCATGCGCGAACACTCGTTCACGATGTCACATAACAAGGAACAGATGACAATCTCTCATAGGATTTCGCTGAATGCGGCTGTAAGCCATGTTTTAAAGATCGCACCGTAGAATCAACATCTCCTGCTGGGCGGGCACTACCGATGTCTGAAGCTTCCCACACCCAGAGTGGCGATGCTCGTGTAACTTGCCTGCAATATGACTGCTTTCAAACGAGACTTCACAGTTATTCTAGTGGTTACAATATTTTTTTAGTTCCCCGGCGTAGGACTTTACCTCGGAGGACTTTACCGTCAGCTCAGCTTTACAAATAAAGTTTATTTCTCCTCTTGCATGCATGCCACTTTAACTCGTCTTATGGCTAGTTCAAATAAATGCTTACATATATACGCTGCTTCAAAGAATGAACATTTCGTTGTTATTCAGCGCCTGTTGCCTGACCCTTTCTCGCGTCGAGAAATGTAGTGCTGTTCCCGCTCGAGTTCAATTTTCGATAATACTTCTGACTAGATGTTAATATCATAGGGTTAAGTAAAAACGAGCTGTGGTGCTAGGGCCCCACTGTTTGGAACCTGCCATCGGATAATTTCATTTATGTTTAATAATTAAAGCAAACGTCATTCTCAGCGCCATTACCACCACTTTTACCAATAGGGCTTGTTTTAAACTTTGAACCTATACTGGGCACAGCCACGCCAATAAAATTTTGTCATCGTGAGGTTTGAGCTCGGTCAATGCAAACGTATTATAAAGCTCTTGAAGCGGAAAATTCGGCGGCGTGGCCGGAGATCTATTAGAAGCCGCGTGGACACAGAGACACGTTCATTCCATTGATCGCGCATTCGCGATCGTCTTCTTCCACAGCTGGATCCAATGTCCCTAATCCTGTCAGCGTTCCCATACTGCCCCTGCATCTTCGAAGGCGCTGACGGCACTGTCTTATTGCCAGTCGGTGCGGTGATTCTGTGAGTTTTGCCATGCACTCCTATGGAGGCACCTTCTACTTCGATTGCTCAATCAATAGCTGCACCCGGATCCTATGGACGTCAACAAAATGCGCGAATGAGGCCCAGACAGGTTAGGCGATAAATGATATGGAGCAACGTGAAAATAACACCATTACGTTTCACAAAAGGAGTTATCACCAAGAAGCCGCAATGCTTTCGCATTTATCCACGTAGGGATACCTAAGTCCGTTTAATTTTATTGTTTCGCCGTTTCAATATTTAAGTCTGAAAACATATAGGATAAAAGGTATGCGATGCGGATGTTTCCTTTCGTTTATATTATTTGTGGGCTACCTATATAAAAATTCTGAGGAATAATATTGTGAAAAATGTAAGACCTGGCGTGAGCAACTTTAGTGATTGAATGATGTCGCAATATAACCCGCATATACCCCAAATCGTATAGCTTGTTTTGGCATATAGCATACATATACCTAAATATATACAAAACCTCACGACGACAGCAACGATGATGGCAAAATTTCGCTTGGAGTGTCCATATTGTTAAACGATTTGATGCAAAAATTTATCCCAACTGCATATATTGGGTCACGTTTTATTCAAGGAGGTTTAAACATTGTTGTTTTTAAACATCTTTGATTTTACTACGATATCAATTATAAGAACGCTCGAGGTGCATTCACAAATTTGCACTGTCCCGGTGCCGATCAGCTCTCATGCTCGCTCTTGACAACGCATACGCTTCCCACGTACGCAGAGTTATACTTGCGGACAAGTTTTTTTGGCACTGAAGGGAAGGCCATGGGGGTGGAGCTTCTGCCAATGTGCTCCTACGCGAATTATACCGGTTTGGTGTGGGTCCCCATTTTACTTTCGGTCTTTCAAGCATGTATAGCTCCAGCGCATGCTTGAAAGCACAGCAAAGCAATTGAATAGCGAATCCACCTTCAGTTGTTTCAATCTCAGGTAAATGAATGAATGAATAAAGCCTTCATTTTAAGGAAGGGGACGGCTCTATGCCGCTGATGGGTTTTAGGAGGGAAGGGAATGTGGGTACCCAGACTGTTGGCAGAAACACTTCTTCATCTCAGTCTGGGATCTTCCGCTTTATGCAGGCTCAGGTGCATGTTCAGTTCCGCCGCTCTCACATGGCCTGATCGACCCCTTCTACACTACTCGAAACAGGCCACTTTGTCTGCCATATGTCGCAATGGCTTTCTGTGTTTAAGGGTCAGTTTGTATTGCAATTCCTAGTGTTCTAATGTCTCCGTGTAGTAGTTGCGGAATGTTGGATCTCCCTTGTGAAAAGCTGCACAGCTCCAAATGAGGTGTTGCAAGTCTGCTCTGCATGACTCCTGGCAATTTGTACATCGGGTGTAAGTCTTCGCAATCGTACCTTGTCTGGATTGGTGCCATTTCTCAAGTATGTGTGGTATGTGTCAAGTATGTGTGTAAAAAGGCGTAACCAACTTTAAGGCGAAGCTGTTAAGGGCGCATTCCCCCAGCATCGTGTCCGTGTGTAGGCACAAATCTTCCCATACCTGGGCCGATACCGAAGATTGCGCAGTGCCGGGCCAACGCGCGGCGGAGCTGCAGTTTACCATTAAAGGACCCACATACACAGCTTCGCTGGTCATCCTTCTTCACAGAGTGGAAGGACACTAAGGTTTTTATTTAGCGCTGCGTTGAAGGCACCTCGCAGTGTTGGATCCGTTTGTTCTAAAACGCTACTTTAGCCCCGACGTATTTCACAGTGAGGCGCAATCAACGAGCGTTCGGTGAACACATGCTTTAAAGATAAGTTTTCTTCGCCTCTTCTCACGACTTTCAGGGCGCTGCTGCTGTTGAAGCGACTAGCGCAACAGTGACCACGGGACACTAAAAGGCGACAAAAGACGAAAAAGCTGCTGCTGTGATGGTCTTGCCGTGCGCGCCACTGGGTTTCCTGCAACGCTACCAGACAGCGCTCATCATTAGGATTGTTTAACTGCACCTTGTTAGTACGAGATGATGGTCGGTATTAGGGGAACCCACGCATGCGCCACTGAGTGTGAGCGCTCTTACGCGTTGGAAGAAACGTGTACGAGTTAGCACGCGAAGCGAACGGTGCACCTTTTATCTGCAGGATGTGTGTGCTAGTTTCGCGGCTAGACCACCTAAGCTAGCCAAGCGGGTTGGAGAGGTAGAAAAGGAACTCGAGAGCGAACAGAAGCAGAGGAAGGAAGTAGAATGAAAGCTAGCCAACATGTAATGAAGCTGAAGGCCACCATTGCACAAAGCAACGGTGAACGCTTCGATCCGAGTACCGCCAACGGCGCTGGCTCCGAAGCGTGAACAGCTAAGCAAGCCGAAACCACCACGCTGGTAAACAATCACAGAAACGTCAGGGATGATACCGCGGCCGGCGTGACGTGCCCACCGCGGAAGAAAACAAAGCAAAGGGCAAAGAGAAGACAGGAGGGTAGGGCATCACAGCCTCGGCTGTAGCTTTCGGTGTCGAGGAGGAGAGAAAGCGTGGAGTAGTCAGTGTTGGGGAATACAAGATATGTAAAGTACAACCAGCAATAACAGAGAGGACAGGTGCAGGCGAACGAGTTCAGGTTAGCGTACTCCCGCAAAAGACGATTAGGGATGTGATAGCGAAAGCCAAGGAAGACATGTGGGACACAATGGAGGAGAGGCACCAAGTGGTTATAATGGACAGGTGATTGACGTACTACGAGTACGAGGGTAGGGATCGAGAAATTAATTGCCAAAGGGGTTACCGACGTGAGGAAAGTTTCCATGGAAGAACAAATCGCATTGTTCACGGTGCCAGAGGTTGTAAGGCACGGGTATCCATGTGAAAGGGAAGTGCTTGCAGGAAACAGGGAAATTTGGATGTTATTAAGGCAATGAATTTTAAGCTGATTGACATCAACCGACAAGTGCACCGAACGGGCCGCGAAGATACTTTTGTGCGCGGCGGGATACACTTTAGCGAAAGTGTAAGAACACCGGTTGGATCTCGATTCGCGGCATGGCCTCTAGCTTTTCTTTTAGGCGGGCCCCAGGCAATCCGGAAGGATGATTAAGTATTGACCGTAGCGGTACACCAGTAAGAGCAGAAATCGACCACAAGGAATAAGGAAAAAAACACACAAAGGATAATTAAGGAGACGGTAAAATTTGTTGCATAAAAATCTATTGTTGTTCCAAGCAAGAAAAATGGCTGAAAATTCAAACGCAGCTGAATGACGAAGCGATTAGAATGTATGCGCTGACCGAAACTCTGCTACGAATTGTGGAGCAGCCGCTTATTATTGACAATTTCGTATGGGAATGGTGAAACCGACTCACTGCGCCAAAGAAAGGCGGAGGCTTAGGCATGCTAATGAGTGAATGAATCCTTGATGTTTAATGGTGCAAGGTTAGGCATGCTGATAAGGGAAGGTCTGAAGTGGCAAAGGATAACAGAGGCATGTAACTAGGATTTATGTATTAGTGGCTCATGACAAACCAAAAAGGCGTGGGTTGGAGTAGTTCCCCTTGAACAGGTAATTATAGCCGAGATAAAAACAACAAATATATTAATTGCTTTAGTAGCGGAATTATTGAGCGCAGGAAATCGGGCCAGGCCCAATACGTGAGAGATATTAGGCACACATGGATGATTTAGACGGATATACTGATTAAAAGAGTTCCCTGGTACTAGGGCTGTGTGATGAACAGCCTTTATAGCAGTTAACAGGCAGAATAAGTGTCATGGACAGGTAACTTGGCAATGCGGAAACAGGCAGTCATGTGCAGACTATGCTCATAATGGCGGTGTTTGCGTAGCGCACGAATGTAGGAAAGGAAGGCCAGAGACGAGTAAAGAGCGCTAACTTCCAGCTAAGCTTTATTTGCCGACGAGCGTAATATACATGCGCGGCAAGCAGGAAAACAAACACAAAATGGGGACACGCAGAACCAGCACATCACTGATAAGTCAAATCACTTCACGTGCCTACTATTTCCCTACACTCGGCCAGGTAATCTCGCTCAGGTCATGACAGAACAATGAATTAGGTGTTTACGCAGCAGTCACCTAGAATGTGAATGTACTCTGCTTCTATTATTTATCTAGTTAACTGCGACTGTGCATTGCCGGTACCACGAACTAATGAAGGAGCTGGGTACACTTGCAATCCTCCTTACGATTTCGCCATTTGAAGCTTTCTTTTTCACGCCTTCACACGCTTGCTGGATGTATGAACCAAGAAGCGGTAAACAATTTTTGCCTTTCAGCTCAGCCCACTAAAAGTTGGTGAAGAGGAGCATCACTAAATTTTGCCTTGCCAACATCCTCAAGAAATCTTGCCCCCTCACAATGCTAAGTAGTTTCACTACACTCTCTCTCTCCTCCCTATCTTTCGCCCCCCCATCCCGCTCCCATGCGTAGGGTAGCAAATCGGTTGAGATAAACTGGTTAACCTTCCTGCCTTTCATTGTCCACTTTTTCCTTCCTTCCTTCCCTCAAGAGGCGAAGCGCCTGGTAGAAGCCAATTATCCAGCGCACTTGCTGTCTTCGGTGTCTGAAACGTTGCTCGAAGTCGTGCAACGAGGACATAGGCCCAAGAAACGTGGCATCGTGAAAAAGATCCAGCCTATCGTATGTGCACATCATTTCGCACAGGTTAAAGAAGATTGGCCTCTTTAACCACGCGCACCTGAGAGGACGCTCGAGCGCGCGTGGTTTTTTCGGCTTCAGAGAAACTGCAGAAGCTAAGTAAGCGAGTCAGCGCACCAGAGGATAACTTTCCTTCGTGCTCCATGCACAAGTCGCGTTTCGTCGCGTGCATTGAATGAACGATATGCTCAATCCCACTGTAGTGCGGTAAGACTTATCTTCGCCAAACTGACAGATGCGTCAACGACCTCTTGCGCGCACACCGAAACAACGTGTACAATACCCTGAAGGGGCACCTTGGAATTCATTGCCGGGATGGCAACTGCACCCCCCTCGTTCATCAGTGCTAGGTACTGGCAAGGCATAGGTCGCAGTTAACCCGATAAATGATAGAAGCGCAGCATATTCGTAATCTAGGTTGCCGCTGTGTAAGCACCCCTTTCATTGCTCTGTGGCGACCAGAGCGAGATTACATGACCGAGCGAAGGGAAATCGAAGGTACGAGAAGTGATTTGACTTATCAGTGATGTGCTGGTTTGCGTGTCCCCCTTTTCTGTGTGTTTTCCTGCTTGCCCCGCATAAATATTATGCTCTTCCGCTAATAAAGATCTGGAAGTTAGCGCTCTTTACTCGTCGCTGACCTTCCTTTCCTACATTCGTGCACTATGCAAAAACTGCTGTTATGAACCCCGACCAACTCGCCCAAGCGTCTATCATAGTAGAGTATACGCCATAGTCTCAGAAATCGTCTACGAGCGATAATAGACTAAATGATCATAAACTAACATGGAAGAAAATAGCCTTAGTAGCCCTCATAGACGTTTAACATTAAACTTTGAGAGAGATACAAACGCAAGACAGAAGCCAATAGCATCAGAATTTCTAAAAATTAATGAAAATCAAATAACAGCGATTGCAAGAAACATCAAGAAGGAAATGGAGGCTTTTCCTACAGCAGACTCAGAATATAAAGGACTGGTCGACGTGATGCTGCAGGTAGTAAATCCTTGTTCTACCACGTAAGTGGTGGAACAAGCAAATAAAGAAATCCATAGAAGAGCATAAGCGGGCGTCTAGGGATCATCGATAACCAAGAAGTGGGGAATAACAGCAAGAAGAGGTGCTCCTTAGGTGGAACAAATACAGAGAAAAGAAAGAGAGTGGCGAGTGAATTGCAGAAGAGAAAATTAAATGCGCAAGTGAACGTTGGGCGTATAACATTCGCAACAAAGACAAAGGCACCCCAAGAAGGTTCTGCAGCCATATAAGAGCACTCAAGGCTCCAAGTGAAAATTCACAAATGGCTATAAGGGATGAAGACGGTAACATCTTCGAAGGAGACGATGCGCTGCAGTAGATAAGAGACGCTATTAGGGATAATGTTTGCGCGAACGAAAGCGTTGTTCATACTGAAACAGATCCAGCAACGACAGAGAAGCCTGAGAGATAAAAATTTCACATAAAATGCTTTTATTGAAAAAAAAACATAGGAAATTTACCTCATTATATGGCAGCAGGGCCCGATGAAATCACGATACAGCTAATCAATTACCTCAATCCAAAGAGGAAGGCACCGCTGACTAATGCCATAGAGGCAGTGATTGGGACGAAAAAAATTCTGGTTGGATGGGGTGAAAGCAAGATGGGTGAAAGGTGATGATGGTGATCATCATCATCACCATCATCATCAGCAGCAGCAGCATCATCAGCATCATCAGCCTGGTTACGCCCACTGCAGGGCAAAGGCCTCTCTCATACTTCTCCAACCACCCCGGTCATGTACTAATTGTGGCCATGTTGTCCCTGCAAACTTCTTAATCTCATCCGCCCACCTAATTTTCTGCCGCCCTCTGCTACGCTTCCCTTCCCTTGGAATCCATTCCGTAACTCTTAATGACCATCGGTGATATTCCCTCCTCATTACAGGTCCTGCCCATGCCCATTTCTTTTTCTTGATTTCAACTAAGATATCATTAACTCGCCTTTGTTCCCTCACCCAATGTGCTCTTTTCTTATCCCTTAACGTTACACCTATCATTCTTCTTTCCATAGCTCGTTGCGTCGTCCTCAATTTGAGTAGAACCCTTTTCGTAAGCCTCCAGGTTTCTGCCCCGTAGGTGAGTACTGGTAAGACACAGCTATTATACACTTTTCTCTTGAGGGATAATGGCAACCTGCTGTTCATGATCTGAGAATGCCTGCCAAATGCACCACAGCCCGTTCTTATTCTTCTGATTATTTCTGTCTCATGATCCGGATCCGCAGTCACTACCTGTCCTAAGTAGATGTATTCCCTTACCACTTGCAGTGCCTCACTACCTATCGTAAACTGCAGTTCTCTTCCGAGACTGTTAAACATTACTTTAGACTTCTGCAGATTAATTTTTAGACCCACCTTTCGGCTTTGCCTCTCCAGGTCAGTGAGCATGCATTGCAGTTGGTCCCCTGAGTTACTAAGCAAGGCAATATCATCAGCGAATCACAAGTTACTAAGGTATTCTCCATTAACTCGTATCCCCAATTCTTCCCACTCCAGGTCTCTGAGTACCTCCTGTAAACATGCTGTGAATAGCATTGGAGAGATCGTATCTCCCTGTCTGACGCCTTTCTTTATTGGGATTTCGTTGCTTTCTTTGTGGAGGACTACGGTGGCTGTGGAGCCGCTATAGATATCTTCCAGTATTTTTACATACGGCTCATCTACACCCTGATTCCGTAATGCCTTCATGACTACTGAGGTTTCAAGTGAATCAAACGCTTTTTCGTAATCAATGAAGGCTATATATAAGGGTTGGTTATATTCCGCACATTTTTCTATCACCTGATTGATAGTGTGAATATGGTCTATTGTTGAGTAGCCTTTGCGGAATCCTGCCTGGTCCTTTTGTTGAACGAAGTCTAAGGTGTTCCTGATTATATTTGCTATTACCTTAGTACATGCTTTGTAGGCAACGGACAGTAAGCTGATCGCTCTATAATTTTTGAAGTCTTTGGCGCCCCTTTATTATGGATTAGGATTATTTTAGCGTTTTTCCAAGATTCCGGTACGCTCGAAGTCATGCGGCATTGCGTATACAGGGTGGACAGTTTCTCTAGAACAATCTGCCCACCATCCCTCAACAAATCTGCTGATACCTGATCCTCCCCAGCTGCCTTCCCCTTTTGCATAGCTCCCAAGGCTTTCTTCACTTCTTCCGGCGTTGCCTGTGGGATTTCGAATTCCTCTAGGCTATTCTCTCTTCCATTATCGTCGTGTGTGCCACTGGTACTCTATAAATCTCTATAGAACTCCTCAGCCACTTGAACTATCTCATCCATATTAGTAATGATATTGCCCGCTTTGTCTCTTAACGCATACGGAGGAAGCCTAAAAGCGGTGAACCTCATATACAAATGCAAATATGATAAGGTTAAGACGAGGTCGTGCAGGCCAGTTACAGTGACGTCGCTGATATAGAGAATGGCAATGGAAGCCATAAAGGTGGAACTGTCCAAATGGGTGAAGAAAAATTATGTACATGGGGGACTGCAGACTGCGTTCAGGCTACGCAGAGGCTTAGAGGATGATACGCTTGCACTAACTCAGTGAACAGAGAATTCATTAGCTAAGAACCGACCTTCGTCGATAGTATTTCTAAATATTAGACGAGGTTGGGACAAGGTAGACAAGAATTGTTATTAGATATTCCTAAGCAAGAATGCATAGAATCCGATTTCCTGGAGCTGCTACAGCAGATATATAGACAACCAAGTAAAGGTTGCATGGGAAGGTCAAAAAGGGAATGAAGTGGTGGGACTCACCAAGGACTGAAGCAAGGATGTCCTCTATCTAAATTGTTGCTCAGGCTTTATGTTAAGGACATAGGAAAATGACTGGAGAACAGCGACTTAGGGTTTGATTGATTTTACATGCGTAATGAACAAATTGTGCTCCCTGCACTGATGTATGCGGAAGACACAGTGGTACTAACGGACAATAAAATAGAACGCAGCGACAAATCGAGGCCTCATGTTTAGCACAGAGAAATAGGCAAATATGATGTTTGATGAAGAGATGAGGAATTACATGGAGTCAATTCAACAGCAAGTCATGTCCATAGTCGAACAATATAAACGCCGCGTCGTATACATCAAGGAAGAAAATATTTGCTCAAGCACCCACCAAGAGAATCTGTAAGTAAAGGGTTAGCGGAATGCTGCAATAATGAAGCAGAGAGCACTGTGGGGCTGCGATTAGTATGAGGTGGTGCAGAGAATCCGGAAAGGAGCAATGGTGCCAGCGGTAACGCTCGTAAATGCTATTCTATGCTTACAATCAGATATCATGTCGCTCTTGGAAGTTAACCAAAGGTCAGTAGGCCGGCTGGCTGTTCGAGCCCACGGTAAAACCCCAAATGAGGCAGTGCAGGGTGACATGGGTTGGGCCTGTTATGAAGTCCCAGAATCGAAGACTAAAAATAGTTTTGATGAAACACCCATGAACATGAACAAAAATAAATAGGCAGCTGAAGTACACAAGTATCTTTACTAGATAAGCATGGACACTGACTGGAGGAAGAAGTCAAGAAAGTTTGCAAGAAACTAGAGGGTAAGTGAAACTGTAAATAGACAAGTAGGAGTGATCTGATAGAAAGATAGAAAAACAGAGACACCTAATAGGACGTAAAAATTCAAACATAAAGGACTATGGAGATTTACAAGAATGACAAGAAGGAAATTAGATTGAAACATCTATACGATAACACAAAGGGAAGTGGCTTGCTATTTGAGGCTCGGCTGGGCAGGCCCCCAACGCGTCGGTCACAACGAATTGGCCATTCCCAGCAGGTAGCACAACCACATTCACGCACAAATACATTTTCAGCCTGATTTTCCCACCGAGCATCTGAAGACTGAAATGGCCTTCCTCATCAAATCACTGCCATCACCTGCTCTTCAAAATTTGTTCAAGATGTAACAACTTTTTATTTACAGAATTGAATGCAATAAAACACTTGTTTGTATATGTTATATTCCCACCCATTATAACACCCCTACTACGGCGTCTTTAAGGAAATAAAATAAAATGAAATGAAATGAGACAGAACCATACTAGAGCAAATATTCGGAACTAGTTGAGGAATGTGTATGTTGCAGCTAAAATCTGGAGACTACCCAGCTCATCCTATTGTGAATTCTAATCTGAATGGCAATGTGAATGCTTCGGATGCTTGTTTTGTGTGTGTTCTTATTTTGCAACGTATACTGTTAATTCTTGATGTTGTATGCGGCGTTCCAAAGAATGTATGCACTGTTCGCGTCACTTTCCTGGGCGCTTCAGGCCTCTGCCTTACCGGGGTATGAGCCATTGCTCCTAGCTTGCACTGCCGTCACCCACAGTTTTGCTGACCGACACGGATACGAAAAAATGTTGAACACCGAGAGGCTAACAGCTTCGCTGTAAAATACATTTCTACCGAAATATTGATTTTGTCGATTTTAAAAACGTAATAAACACTCAGTAAGACATCTCTACAGAACCAAATTTAGTCCAACCCCTCCATGCTTCCGCCTGTCGATTCCTTTTCGTTCGGAGTTATTAAATCATGAAATAGAGCAACTGCTGGAGCCCATTCATCTTTATGCAATGCAATCATAAAACATAAGACATTCGCATTTCTCTCATTACCATTCTAATGCATGAAATGTCAGCCACAGTAGGCGCACCGCAAGGACTACAGTATATTTTGAAAATTTCCTCAGCGATAGTTTAGTAAGTTTAGTAGTATGTTCCCTATATTGATCAATCTAATCGTCGCACCAATGGTTTAAAGATGTAATATTCTATAGTAAATGAAGAGGTGTATCGCGGTCTGTGGCAAGCTCAAGTTCTGGTCAAAAGAAAATACTTCTGAAACCTTCTGAAATAATTATTTACCTCCACCTGGTCTAGGGCTAGGTACATTGTAGTCAAATGCTCACCGACGTGCTACGATTCAGTTTGAAAGGTCGTGGGGGTTTGTACGAAGCAAAATACTCAAAGATAATTCGAACAATAAAACATTGCCAAGCTTCACTCTAGAAAAAGGTATACGATAACACAAAGGGAAGTTGCTTGCTATTTGAGGCTCGGCTGGGCTGGCCCCCAACGCGTCGGTCACAACTAATTGGCCATCCCCAGCAGGTAGCACAACCACATTTACGCACAAATACATTTTCAGCCAGATTTTTCCACCGCAACACAAACTCACGAGAACTCACGCAACACAAAGGTGTGTTGCGCTGAGTTCTTGGGAGACATGTCTTTGTTCGCCGCCCTTCGGGAAACATGTGCAAAATTGCAAATAATTTGGATCTCTTAAAGGAACTGTGAGAAATTCTTGCACGTTCTGTTCAGAAAACTCCTATGCGTGAAGAGCACTTGCACCCACTATCAATGAGCAAGGTTTAGTGGCACTTTGCTTGGGTGCGTCAGTTGCGCACACCAGTATCAGTTCGAGACCAGTGATTTTCTCTAATAAAACAAGATGTATTCGGTATTTGATGATAGGTCACAGATGACAGTAATATCTGCTTTTGCTACTGGTGAGCTGCTTTAACACTGTTCATTATAGCTAGGTCATACGTTTAGAATATTGCATTTCAAGAATAGCAGCATTCAAGAATTTTAGCAGCATTCAGTAACTATCGCAACCAACGATATGGTGTCCTTGTCAATTTCTGTATTCTTTGCTTTATTTCTTCTGAAAAATATTTGGAAAAGTGCACTCTGGAATAAAAAAAAGCGCTAGCGCTCAGGTTGACCACTTTTATAAGGACGGTCTTTATGAGGGCTGGGCGTGTGAAACCCGTGGGTGAAAATCGTGTTTGGGAATCTGTTAGGCAGTGAGCCACCGACTGGCAGTGAAGGTAACTTTAAAAAGATCCAATAAGATTACCGAAAATTAGAACACATTGCGAAGCGTTATTGTCCCTTAGGGGCTGCCAGAATGAACTGCTAAGCCTAAAAGCGGCATCGGACACTAACAGTAGGCGCTACGTCAGTGCTTCTCTCTATAATTTGGTTGTGTATTTTGTTAACGGGCGTGGTTGTTTGAGTCGATTTGCTCATGTATACTCCTCTAAGTATCCTGTCCCTGACACACATTGCTTTTATTTGCTACATTTTGAGCCCATTTACGCGGCCCTCACAGTAGCACTATGAGTGCTTTTGTTTCAAGCACGTTGTTTGGTTTTACTAAATTAGTCTTGTGGGTAATATGGCCATCTATTTTCGAGCTGCTTGACAGCTTATCGACAGGACATCTTTAGTGCCATTACGAAGCTATCGGTGAAGGTTATCCCCCTCTTACAGGTTTTGAGACATTCTGTGCATGCCATCGACCAAAAACAAACAAAAAAGCTATAGCGGCCCAGCCTTAAGAGCTTTCAAAGTACTTTCAGGCGGTAGGAAACGTTTGTGTCCCCGAAAGAAAAAAAAAACACCAATCGTTTAGAGCCTTGATGAATTGCTGTATGATGTGGAGGCGGTGACAGAGCGTTGACAAATACGCAGAAAACCTTCCGGTTCCGAGCGGTCTCTGGGTCAGGAGGATTCACTACCGTGTTTAAAAGGTTGTGTAATAAATGTCACAAATTATGATGGATCAAATCAGAGTGCAACGCCAGAGCATCATAGCAAGTGACCAGCGCAAAGATGTGCAGAGACGTAATGAGAGGAAGACGAGTGCTTACTTCGAAAGTGAATTTTTGTTAGTATATAAGTGGAATAGATGCAGTCTGTTGAGAAAGCAACCGCAGAAACATTTCATGTGATAGAGACCCAACTGAACATTAGGTAGCTGAAATGGCGCCTGAAATTGCCCGAAAGGCCGGCGGGTATTACTAGTAAGAAATGTGTGTATGCGTGCCGAACGTGTTCATGGCGCCATTTTGGAATAACCTCGGTGACAGCTAAATCACAGTGAAAGCATTGTTCATTAATATTCCCGAAAACCCATCACAGGATTTGCTGAGGGTAAGGCGCTGCTTTGAATATCACAAAAATTCGTCCGCCCATACTTGAGATGCCTAGACACAATGACACGCTATAAGCAAGTAGTACCAGGCATACGTGTGAAATGGCCCGGTATGCCACAGAGCGCGCTCTGGCAGGCTCAGGCACGATATAGATTGCCAGAGGGTGCCGCTTGTTTCACGCGCCTCTGCCCGTCACTGAAACTCAGAGGAGAATCATTGCACTGGGGGGCCTCAGACCTAAGCATTCTTGGCATGCCGTAACTTAGCTGCAGTGACAGCATCGTTCGGATTCGCGATGTATGTTTCACCCGTGCAGGAATGCAAAGCATGTGCAAAGGAGGAGCCTAATTAGTGCAATACTACTGGACCACGATTTACTGACTCTCGCGTAGTACGGAGATTGGCGAAGTACTGCCTTTAGCCTGGAAGTAATTGCGCCAGAATGACATGGTTGCAGTGCAGAATAAGCATAAAGGTGCATATTAGCCTGGTTCTGTTTGTTGCATAAAACAACCATTGTTGTGCAGTGACATGACTTTGCCTTAAGATTTTCTTTGCAAGCTTGAAGAAATATAAATGATCATAGCGACAATATTGTAGCAGAGATTTTGTGTTAAATGACCTTTGTATGTTGTGTCCCCTTACATCTGCAGGCATGACCGGGGTTGTTGGAGAAGTATGGGAGAGGCCTTTGCCCTGCAGGGAGCGTAACCAGGCTGATCATGATGATAATTATGACATCTGCAGACTTGATTTCCATCCGGTGTGCATATTCTAAAAAAGGTACTGCATTGTTATGCTGAACCGCATATATATTCCTGTTAAAGCATAACGCCAATCATGGAGGGCGGACAGTTCCAGAAGGGTATTGTGAGGTTTCCTCCATCGTGCAGTAAGGTTGGCCGTGATAGCTGAACACCTACTTATTGTGCGCTGACCATAAGCGCGTACTCAACATTTATTTCATAGTGAGGGTCTTCGGGGACCACGAAGGAGCCTAATAAGACTTGCACAGTTCGGGATCGTGCATCGGCACACAACTCTCACACTGACAAAAATTGCGCACCACTCAGAAACCAGGGCATCTTGGCACTGCACAGGCAACGCAGCAGTACGTGCTTACTTGCTGTTGAAGAGAACTTGCCACTGTGCATAAAATGAACATATATATATATATATATATATATATATATGCATACATACAGCCATTCGAGTTATCACCTAAGCCCTAGAATTCCTGCTGCCCCTAAACCATAGATTCAGATATTTCATGAAGGACTGTTTTTAAAGTCTGTATAGGCTACGAAAATAAGCAACAAAAGACAAATGCGCACGATAGAACAACTCAAGTGTTAGCGTAACACCTCTCGGCGTAAAACATATAACAATAAAAGGGCGTACACATGAATGGGCCTATTTTCCTTTGAAGAACAGCCATTCATTTCGTAGGTTTGACTGCTTAGTTCAAAAATGGATGTAGACGATTTTACAATGACTGCTGCCCAGCTCGAGAAACGGAATAGGTCCATCGAAAAGGGCACCTTGCATACAAGGATGCGAACGCTCAACGGATTCCACCCCTTCGCAAAATCGAAAGAAAAAAGTATGTGCTTCCATGCTTCTGTCTTAGATTCCGCACCATGGCATGGTAGAAATTTTATCCAGTAACACAAAAAATGATGAGCGCCACACAACTCAAGTTGTCTTTGTAAATTTGAAAACATTGTGGGAGTACTTGTCTTTGTAAATAACAACTGCTTGCTTGTGCACCTCGCCTTCTTCGGCATCAACAAGTCCTTGGCGTTTTTTTTTATCTAATCAACCATGCAAGCAAAACGAAAATGAGGCAAAGAGGCACGTCCATAAAGGCATGTTGCTGGTAATAAAATAATTTTGACTGCCGGCATCAGAAGCAGCCTGCTCATCACTCTTGAAGCGCTCTCCTGCGCTTGGGAATACCTGGCGCATTTTTATAACCACTGGTTTAGTGCACATTAAAGTAGGTTAAAGTAGGAGCTAAAATAGAATCACAAGCATCCGTGCACTTTCGTTCATATATATATATATATATATATATATATATATATATATATATATATATATATATATATATATATATATATATATATATATATATATATATGCATAGATATATATGAACAATACGTTATCTGGTAGCCCAAAAGTCATGTAGATAGTACGTCCTGTGACGATCCGAGCTTTTTCTTAATAGAAGGGTACATACGCGAGATGTAACATGTACGTGACTTCAAGACGTTCACGTTTGAATCAATTATAGACGTTGAAGAGCCATTCGTGGTTCACAGAGTAAGTTTTGCGGTTGTTCACGTTAACAACCCCAGGTTCCCTTGTCTGGCCTTAAGCCCATAATAAATAAATAAATAAATAAATTACCCTGGATGTTAGCTGTGGGCTTCGTCATCATGAGGTCTGTATCTCTGGGGTAAAATGTGATGCACATAACATCACGTGCAGGTATAAATTACGCTAGGTTTATTGCACGCAGCTTCAGAAATGTTCATAGTACGTAATACCATTCATAAGATACCTTGAGACACCGGTTCCTTTTGTGTCGGAGACTGTAACGCACTGCCCATGTGTTCAACGTCACTAAGGAAAAATTTTATAATCATTACAACTTTCAGTCTCTTCAGGAATTAAACAAATCTGCATTGTACACCGAAAATAAAAAAGAACACTAATTAAGACACACAAGAAGATGACACTGTTTCGCGAAACTTGCTGTAAAATAAATTACAATTTCAATAACGTTCTGGATGCGAATGCTTATTCTTCCGGACACAGTTGAACGATCATCTCGAAGCCGCGTATTGCTGGAGTGAGCTAGCGCCCATATTTCGTTGCTTCATTTTGGTATTGGTACTAGAGGAAATGCGCCACCACTATTTTACATGTCTGAGCCGTTTTCACTATCGAATTTTTTTGTCCTTCTATGAGAACTATAAAGAACGCGTCTTTGTTTCAGCAAGGGACCGGGACACGTCTACCGAATAAATGGTTGACTGCGCCACGACAGCCCAACAGCCAAGCGTCCTCCACCTTCCTACTTGTTGTTCTTCTGCGACAGTGTTGCCTTGTTTTGATAAAGAGCTTCAGTACGGAATACGTGCTACGGTTCTCAGCAGCACTTAACTCAAGGGGGTGTTGCTTCGCCACAGAAGCTGACTGAAAGCTCCACGTCGACCTTATTTGAGTGAATTGATATACTGTGTGGGGCATTGCCGTTTCAAGAAACATTGGTGTAGGCGAAAGTCTGTTATGTTGGACACGCAAAAATATATTATGTTAGTCATACGCAGCAGCGGCCGCAGTAGAACACCCCGTTTTAAGCATTCGCTCACGATCAAAATTACCTAACATTGTGTCACCGCGTACAGGCAAATATGAACACTTCACACACGATAGGCGCGGTACTCGCTGTCAAAGCGCTGGCGTGAGCAATCGCGGCAGCAGTAGCGAGCGAAGTGACCTTCGTGCTGTCTATCGCTTCAACGAAAACTGAGCTGTGAGAACACAGCGAATGTAAAGCTTGGAGGCGTCGGCCCACCACCAAGTCTGCGCCCCTAAATCAGATTGCTTTCAAGATAAAGCGCGCATGACCGTGCGTGGTCCAACTACAAGGCCCCGCTCCATTCCCTCCCGCTGTGCTGTGGTGCAACCCGCGCGACGGAAGAAGGAGCACTTCCTCCCCTTGAGCACGCGAGATTGAGCTAAAATCGTCGGCTTTCTGTCGCACGCTTTCACTAGCACACAGAGCATAAGGCACCCGAAGACGACGTTACCATGAGACGAGCCCACTACACACGTATCGCAGAGAAAACCAGTGGCAAGTGCCAGAGGAGGTGCATCTATTCGCATTCACCTACCTCCTTCATCTGCGCCTATCCGCCTTGTTTCTCCAATTTCTCCAACTTGACTTCGCTCGACGGTACCTACACGTTCCTCTAGGTGGCGGTACGCTGTCGCGCGCTGACGGTGCTCCTTCGTACTATCCTGGGCGTGGGGTTTTCTCGTGACCGGTTCCCGCTAGTGCCCAGACTTGCACACGGTAATCTCTCAACCTGCCGTTAATGCAACAGTCGATCTGGCTGATGAGGCATTTTTCAAATGACAGGGGGGTGCAATGCGCGCCCGCTGTACTACATGCAACGAAAAAGGTAACGTGCTTATTGTGCAGGCAGGACCTTAGAGCCCTCGGTCGTTCGCTGCTCGGCACATGCGAGCCAGCTTACCGCTGCTGAAAACAGCATAGGGACACGACACTTAGCGGCTGTGCTCTCCAGGTGTTGCGACAGGTGGCCCAGCTCCATTTTTGTCTGCATAAATCAACTATAGTACCGACTGATCCCGTTTGCTCTCCGATCCTCACGGCTCTCTTCTTCTGTCTTGATGTCACACCTACAATTTTTCATTTCATTACATTTTGCGCTGAGTAGTGATGGTAATGACCCCGAAAAATGTAACATATCCAGAATACATGAGGCGCCTAGGCGATTACCTGAAAGGAACGCTAGAAACATAGAATGCATCACAACAAAGAACAGAGTGCTGATCACATGATAAATTTGTTGTCACCGTCTTTGAATCTGTGACACACTTATGAAACATTAAAAGAGCCGTGATGCTTCCGGCGCATATGACTGTTGATTGCTGGTGTGAGGTAAGCGGCTTCACCAGCCACTGCTTGGCACGCTGAACACAACTGACTATATTTGCGCTTTACAAAATACGCTGTATCTTTACATTAGCCTATCTTTCTAAGTTATCTTACCCCAGATCTTAACTCACTGCGCCTTTTTCAAGTGCATCCTCCCGTAATTTAGCACCGCCCTCTCTCCTCTACACGTATGTCACGCTCACACGGTGGTCGCCTGTCTTTCCGTTATTTGACGACTTACGAAGCAAGGAATATCAGCGTTGCTCCAATTGTTTTTTTTCTTTTTGGCGTTTCTCTGCGGGCATCGGCTATGTTTTTCGTTGTGGCTTCTTCCCATTCGGTCACTTCCCAGTCACATTTCTCGCCGCCGCTGTTCTTCCATGCAAAAGCCGCTGTTCCATGCAACACCAGCCGCTGTTCTTCCATGCAAAAGCAAGCTGCTGTAGGAATGAAGCTGGAATCTGCTGCATGACAGAGGGGGGGGGGGATGTCAGCCATCAGCACTCCAGCAAGCAGAAGTCCACTACCGCGAAGAACTCGTCACGTGGTTGTCTGGTTCGGTATTTTGTTTGCGCGATAGGTGCCGGCCACACAGTTTATAAGTTCGAGGGAATCATTTGCTCCCTTCTCGCTCTTTCACTGTATCATAGCATTTTTATAGGAGGACAGCGATACGGCGAATGCAGCACTAAAGGAAAGAAGCAGGTATAATTCAGCTGGGTTCTTTCAAGTTGGACACCTTTTTGTAGTTATGGCACTTTCGAGCTAAAGAAAAATAAGTGCCTTGTATGAAAATACATCGTTTTGTTTTTGAAAGAGTGGCGATGAACGTTTGTAGTGTCATATGTGACGAGAACGACCTACAAACGAATGTCGTATACGTCACTCCGGAAATTTTAAGCGGCGTAGGCATAATATATTGGTGCCAGGTGCTGTGAATTTCTTCGACGACTACTGCATGAGGTCGACTTTAGCAGCTCACTGCAGTTGTTCAAGCAATCGTAGCTGACAGAGAGAAGCCAAAAAGGAAAAAAGGTGAGTCGTTCCAAAATATACTAATGCTTATGGCAATGGGCTGCATGAATGTGTGTGTGCTCTGCACACGCTTTCCTGGGGAGTAGCTGAGGTACCTTGCATGAGTTCATAAACGTTTAGCTGGTGAGTAAACGTTATGACCGGCGCCTCTCTCACAAATATAACATGCGTGATGTGTCTGTGTTTGATTATATTGCATTTTGATGAAGACAAATAAGATAAAAAGTGGCAGAATAAATGTGTACCTAACTGTATGTTGACGGGCTCTTATTCGTCGCCAAAAGAGATGGAATAGAATGTAATCTTTGCTGGCAAAAAAAAAAGAAGTGAGTAAAGAGATGGAAACATCCAGTGTCGTTTAATATGCAGTGTAAATCCTATCTCGTATGTTCTCCTCTTGTGTCTGAACCAGGTTGGGTGCAGCCCTATGAACAGAATAAAATAAGCTGGAAAATTAGGTTATGGCTCACTGTATAGCCGTGCCTGTAATGGTTGTTTGCGGTCTTTACAGCACAACGTTATCATCGGCTGTGAGCATAATAGAGAGCGTTAGAACTAATTTGTTACTCATCATTCTTTCTAATTCCTGAATGTTATTGGAGCTTATTTCGAAGAGAGTCGTGAAATAGTATTGTTTCTTTACGGAACAATTTTGTTTAGTAGTACTGCTTTTTGGCTACGTATTTTTGTTACCTCTCGTATAGAACTTGTTGCTTCCACACGATCTGTATCGCGATGCACGTGAGGTATTAGTGTGGCTAGATTTTGCAAACACAACTGCTATTGCTTGTAGCGCTGCGTGTGTTTATTTTCTATGTGTGTTCGCGTGGCCTTGTTTCTTGTCGGCGCTACCAATCGCGTGCATTTCAGTTTCAATGAAAACTGAGCAAACAAGACACAATTCATAAAAGTACAAAGCACTATGTCGGTCTCTCTTTCTTATACCGTTGGCTTCCCCTGTTTTTGTTATAAATACCATATACGAACTAGAGTTTACGGAAACCATTATAAAATTTTGCTCATATTTCGTGAGTTTCGTTACCTGCAATAAACTTTCTATTGCGAAACGACTGAATGTCATGCATGGTTTTTTTTAGGAAGCCCAGCAGCAAGCTCGCTTGAAGTGTCGGGCAAATCCTATTTTTCAGGTAATATTGTACAAGTACCATCCCAATTAGCGGAACGCAGCCTTTTGCGCACAGACTTCATTCGTTTGGATATTCTTTATCCCATTTCAAGTACAACTAACAGACCAGATGCGCATGAAAGCAAGCTGGATTCAGGCCACGCAGTACCCATAGAGACTGCATATAGCGTACGAATAAAGCCTAAATATGAAGCATTTAAATATTCATGTCTGCGCATGGCGAAGAGAAGGAATAATATGTTTTTTTTTCATTCCTACGAAAATTCAAAATCAACGTGGCTACTGAAAGAAATGGCCTGCTGTACTAGCTTTGACCCCTCTAAAGATATGAGCGGAAAAAACAATGTAAAACAGTATTCTTTCGACAATATGACAAGCCTTCCTTACAGCAAACGATGTACACCAGCTTGTTTTTAAATGTGTTAAAGACAACATTCTGAACAAGATGCGCTCTTCTTTCTCCGAAATTCTTGGAGACACTACGTCAAAAACCTATGACGCGTATTGCATGACTTTACATTTCATGTTTGCACAGTTCAGTAAATCTCTTTCATATGTTTTATTTCTTTTGTTTTAAGAAATACTGCATGCGGTTTATCCTAAATTGCTGAGTTATTGTCTTACGGCCACATGAGATGAAGCTTAAGTGTGTTGAAGTGACTCTTCATTGAAGAGCTAGGCAGCCTTCGGTGCAAAATGCTGCACATCCACCAATCCTTTACACCGATGCTGCCATACAACCTCATTAACGGGTATATGTTGCACAGCTTTCTGGAACAAAGTGTTTAGCATGAGAGAGCCCCTCTGAGGACGGGTTTCATTGATTAAAAAAGGTCCATAGCCCCTGGACGTTGTGCCTTCCCCAAGGCGATATATCACGTGATGCAGAGGGCGTCCGCTTGCAGCAACTAGTTCCAAGTATGCATTAATATTGTATACAGAAACAACTTTGACAAAACTACGAAAACAAATGGCGGAAAAAATTTTCAACGTGCTTCAGAGCGTCATCAAAGGCGCGTCAGCACTCTGGCTGTCCTCTTGATTTGTTAGCGTACAATACAACCCACATTAACTTGTAATGTGGGTTTGCGGAGTTTGCAACCCACATCCGCGGAGTTTGCGGTAGCGTGAACACAAGCCCCATCTCCATTTTTTTTCTGAGTGGCAGAAGCTAGGATTTTGTCCTAGAATGCAACTAGGCTAGCTTTCGTTTCACAGAAAATTCCGCTCAAACACTCTGTGCACATCCAAGCTCAAAGAGGCAAAGGTTATGTTATGATGGTAGCAATTATAAAATTCTCTTAAAGATTACTGAGGCCCATAGCTAATGTTGTGAGGCAGCATGAATTCCTCCTTCCCTGTTTATGAATGTTTATTGTGCCATGTAGGGTTATAGAAGGGCTCCTGCAGGACATTGTGCATAATCCCAGACGAAACACTTTCTAGGCGCCACCAACGCCTGTAATGTTCGATATGCACAGGACGGTTTCGTTGCCGTGTGGCGTGAGATTCACCGTGTCATTACTTGCCTTCGCAGAAGCTTAGAGTAGGTGTTGCCTTTAAACGGCAATATGTGCATCTCATCTCACGGGCGGGATTGCCATACTGTGATGCTTGCACTATGCCTGAGATCATTAAACGCATACGTGTTGCCTGTCCCAAATGTGACCCCGAAGCTCAAGTGTTTCTGATTCGTTATCGTTAATCATAAACAGGTCGTTGAGTGATAACATGATACTGGGCCCTTGGCCGGACACGCTATCAACAAAGCGATTCACTGAGTCTTTCATGTTTTCATTTCATTTCAATTTCATTTTATTCCTGCTCTTGCCATGCAAACACTCAGAACACTGACTGAACTCATAGCCAGAGGCTAGTGTGGGGTTCAGCAACAAAAATACACGATGGCAATGACACAGCACTCATGTAAAATGAAAAGCCCAAAATCACGGCGAAAGCCCAAAGCACAGCATACAATCAGTAGAAAATAAAATAATGTGCATTTTACAGCAGAATGAATAAAGATCTGTAAGGAACAACATGGTAGAAGAAACACATACCGAAAACGACTGTTACATAGATCAAATAAGGCTCATAAAGTGTGTTCTTAACGTTTTATTTGTTTCGTGGGACTGTTTTATTTCTGGGGGTAAAGCATTCCAAACCAGGTAATATTGTACTTTTGTAGGAAATCAGGTAATACCAGGTAATCAGGTAACCTAGTATGGGTGGTTGCATTTAACATTAACGGTTTTATAGTCGCCTCCTACTGTGGGTCCTCCTCATAATTCCTCATAGGCGCACTTTTCTTCTCTTCCTCTTCCTTTCAAACAGAGTAGCTGGTTATATCTATGTGTATATTTTATAGCGTTTTACTGATTTATGTCTGACAGCTCGTTTGCACAGTAATACGGTATTCATCCTGCACTTAGTACCAGCATCCAAAGTAAAATTTTATACAGCGCTAGAAGGTGCTTGCATGTGGCAAGAAAAAAATCAGCATCAATCAGCATTCAGAACGGAATTAAAATTCCTTATATTCTCAGGAATACTACGCATAAGAAATTGCAAGCCATGCTATGCACATAGTACTTGTTCGCTAGCCAGGCAGCTGGTGCAGTAAAACCCGACATAACGAACCCGTGTTCCACCAGGTCGACTGTAATTGAAGCAGAATGTGCACAAAAATCGCACAATGTGCACAATAAAAGTATCGCTATCTCTCCGAATTTTTTAGAGACGCAGCTTTTGCTCATATTTCTTTTTTTCGTTGGGGTCGTGACATTAATGCAGGTGCAATCCTCGCCGAAAGGCAATTTTACCTGGGATATTAATGCATTCAATGTTCAAGGCAAAATCATCGTCAGTTTTACCACACACCGGCTCTGTAGGATCCAATATTGCGCCTACACATATGAATGGCCTCTTTGACAGTGCCTTTCATTTCGATCAAGTCGTCGGAAAGTGCGCATTTTACCGACACAAGACGTAAGACCGCCTTCTGCGCTCTTCCAGTGTCCATTCTCCCGACCCCCTCGACCGACCAGCAGGAAGAAGCTCCCGAGCGCTTACTTCGCCCACGCCTCTGTTGAGTGCCGAACTAGACAGCAGAGACCGGGCCACCATTATTGATCGTGTTGAGGCCGGTGAGGCCACCGTCAAACCCAAATTGCTATGCACGCTCTGTTTGTGATATAGGTTTTTTGGGCGTGAGGACGCCCCAGCCTGAGCCAAACAGCGTGCCGGTGCTCTTTTTCTCCTTATATTGGATGGTGAGCGAAGCACATCGTACATAAGCCGTAGCTTTCTCGTAAACACTTCATGCTGCAGTAAGCAAAGCCCGATAACTAGTAATTCAGTTGCTTCTGTTTCGAGGTTCGCGGATATTTTTTTATACTGCTGCAGAGGGAGCAATGACCATGAATAGGCTGGGATATTAACTTTCCTGGCATCCTGGACAGTGCAAACTCACATTATTCATGTTATTCTCATTCTTCATGCAGCTCTTTCATGGACAACACTGAAGGTAACGGCTTTCTACGGAGCGACAACTTTTTCCTGAGTAATGGAGCGAAACTAATATTGAATGACAATGGCAGCTGCTTCACGCGACGATGAAAAAGTTGTGGCTAATGGCTCTAGAAAGTTCTTCCTCCCTCACCTGCTGTTATTATCGTTATCATTACTGTTGTTCTATTATATCGCCAGTTTGCTCATCGACCACGCTATTTCAGTGTGGTTCTTCGCAGAAAAGAAGAAGCATGGTTCTGCTATGACTTCTGCCTTGTAAAGCACCTCACCAGCAAGAGTCGATGACATAATGAAGCTCTGAGCCTATCTAAGCCGTGTTTCGTTCATCCTTGGTCTCCTAGTGTGAGCGCACTTCTCTCTATATTCGACTTCTACCTGAATAAACTTCAGCAGGCGTTCTAACCCATGCTCAGATGAGTACCTACTGTCGCATGCGCGCGCTGATGCGGACTTGATGCTCTCGCGTTTGTAATAGGCTACTGTCATATTTTGAGGTATAGTTTTCAAGATAATTTCACATAGAATCGAAGCGCATGATGAAGCACTCACCCTAGGGTTTGCAAGTCCTCTTCGGCTTAGTTGAAACTCGTCGAACGACTTCCGAAAGTCTGTAACATTGTTCGAAGGTGACACCGGTCCGAGCCTTCGTACGTTTTCCAAGAGTTTCTGCTCGATCAATTTGTGGTTTATCCAGTGCTTCTTCAATATTCGAAGTGAGTCGCTGTAGCTTGATTCCGTTACTTTGATTCAACTGACCGTTTTCGCAGCGGCTCTGTCAAGCAATGAAACCGGGTAATGGAAGCGATCCGTGTCAGGGGACGAGGGGGAGGGGCGACAGCCTCGGGTTCGCGTGCACACAATGCAGAAGCATATACGAGATCGTTTCATGGAAACGCACAAGTTCTTACGTCAATGACCTGGCGCTAAACTACCGTTACAAACGTGTCGTGTTCATTGAGGATGCAGCCGGCTGGTTCCCGTCAGCTGCGGTCAATAGCTCAGTGGCTACAAGGCCAAAGCGCTTGTAGCAGGGTCTTCATATTGGATGGCTGAATCATAATCCGATGTGCCTTGCTCGTCAGTCATCAACCCTTCCAGTTCGACGTTCAGCACGGGCAACTCCGAGCTCATCGTTTTTGACCGGCTATGCGGGACCCGAAGGGCAGAAAAGTCGAATTGTCCGGATTGAATGATCTCGTTAAGGTCGTTGGTGATCCTCGCAATTTGCACATGGCGAGAAGTCCGCTTGTTCTTGATGCGCTCCACGATGGTCTGGATGCAGATGTCTCTCCCAGATGAAGCCGCCGGAGACCAAGGCAGTGCTTGGCTTCCCTGCAATTCCGCAGCAAAATACGATGTGGAAGAGACAATTCTAACCGTTTATTCGCGGAGAGTGCTGAGCGATTCAAACATGGTGAACTCACTGTAGCAAGCCTAACATCAACATCCTGCCAGTCGTGAACCAATTGGTTTTGTCGTCCTGCATTTTCTACAAACCCGCGTAGGACCATACCGGAAGAGTGGTCGATGAGCAAACATGGCGATTTATTAGAACAACAGTGACGATGACGATAATGAGAGCAAGTGATCGTGGAAGGTGTTCCTACACTCTTCCCACCCCAACATGAAGGGTTATTTTCGTGTCTTTTGCAAAGAGTTATTCTGGTTACACCATATCAAAACGATCGTGAAGTTGCAGTAGGCCCGAATATGTGAACGAAACCTCACATGGATGGCGTTGTTCACTGTTTCGTGTAAATTCGCCTTGTGATTGTTATGCACCAGGATCTGCGCCTTGTGCCTGTTGTTTTACTGAATGCACAGTTGTACTTTCTTTCATAGTGTCTTTCTGGTGTACACACGTAGTGGCGTTAGATGGCGTTTCAAACGTTGAACATCAGAAGCTGGCACTTAGTATTATGTGGTCATTGCTTGATCTTCCTTAAAACTGTGAAACGTTGTCAAGAGATGTGCAGCGACGGCAACACACTTGGCGAAACTGATACCGTGTTGCGTATGTGCATTAGTTTGATCTTGCGCAGATGATATCCCGTCTCTGATGTATCGTTGTCCGTGCTTTACTGGATATCCGCACCATAAGTAATATTATTGGCCGGACGTTGGTTGTTTCTGTCACGTAGGATTCTTTGGGAGTTAAGTAGTTGGTTTTTACAGTGGGAGACAGGGCATTGACCAGACGCTCTTCTAAGTTGATTGCGCAGTGACGATGAGCCTCCTGTTGTCGGCGCTAATATTGTCTGGAATTCATTTCGCTTCGGTTCATGCTTGTGCCTTCATGGTCCACATTGCAATGAGTACGCATTCCCTTGTCTGGATGGCACCATAACTCTTCGGTGAAAATGAGGTCTCCGCGGACTACTGGTATGTTCATCGGAGACGTCGTCGAACTACGTGTTGCAATTTGAAGCGTTCACAGGCCCTGCACACAGCACGAAAGCTATTTCGGTAGCGCTGTGGCTTCAAGAACTACTTAGCCATGTTCGTGCTTTCGACGCGTCGACGACGACGACGACGCTCACGGAGTGCACGCGCCTCGTATGGGCTCCGTATATTTCAAACTCTTGTGGCCAAACAATCACCGCTGGACCCAAACTAACGTCGGAACCAGCTTCCGGAAGTGGTCCGCTACCGATCAAGACCAGTCCCGACGCCAGGGACCCAGGACAAGGGTTTCTACGACCACAAGATTGCTAACCCTAACAAGACCTTCAGCTGCTCCGTCTGGCCGAGAGACAGGTGCGCCGCAGCAACGAAGGTGCGCGGTGTCGCTGTCGCAGTCCCGGCTCCCGAGGACTTCGCCCAACGACTCGCACCCTCGTGAGATCAAGTAAGTGCAGCCCCTCCCCTCGTCATGGAGGTAGTAGAGGTTGAAGGCACGAAAATAGCCCCCGAAGAAGTTTCCGTTGAAGCAGGGTGGCTTGTCAGCCACCGTAAGCAACGACAGACTACGCAGGCATCATCCCAACTCATACACGGATCCCTCCGTGCAACAGCAAGCGCACGCACCGAGAGTACCGAGCAGCCCGCACTACGCCGACGCGAACCACGGCAACCACGACTTCCGAAGAATGATATCAAGATCGTCATACGCCCAAGAGACGGTTTCAACGTGTCCAAACTAGGAGACGCCCAGATACGCGACTCAATACTACAGATCACGGGCATTACAACCAAAGAAGCAGAGGACGACATTTACCGCTCATGCACGGATAATAATGTCATTGTAGTTAGCACGCCAATGATGTCTAACGCCGAAAAATACTGTCGCATCCGCAGTCTCCCCATCGGAGCAGTCCGCTACGCTGCCACAGCATACGTCACACCGCCGGAGGACACAGCCAAAGGTGTCATACATAACATCCCTTCATATGACACGGAAGAAGACATTACCAACAGTCTCATTTACAAGAAGAACCCTACGATTCTGCAGGCCCGACGCATGGGCAAGACTAATTCAGTGCTCATCGTATTCGACGAAAAGCAAGTACCGTACCATGTCTACTACCGCGGAGCAGAATACAAATGCTATCTACATAAGAAGCGCGTCGAGGTCTGCGACATCTGCGGGACCGTCGGCCACAGGGCCGATGTATGCCCCACTCCAACCCAGAAGAAATGCAAGAGCTGTGACACAGTAAATCCACAGGATGATCACCCCTGTCACCCTTGCTGCGCGCTCTGCGGCAAAGACCACCCGACTGGTGATAAGTCCTGCCATCGCCGCTTCCAGACACCACACCTCCTACTCCAACGACGATGGGAACGCCTACGACTGGGACAACAAGGAGCTGACCAGGAGATGGGGCCATCGACTTCTGCAAATGGAGACTCAGCTCTGCCAACACCGAAGTCAACACTACAACCGCAGGCTCCCGAACGCAGCAATTCACGAGGACGCAGTCGGTCTCGTGGACGCAGCCGCTCCCGAGGTCGCAGTCAGTCACAAGGACGCAGTCACTCTCGGAGCGGACCGGATTCAACACCGCCGCAGCAGCAAGGAAACACAAGCCTTAAAACGACCACAGTCAAAGTGCAAGACGCACCCCCCCAAGGTAAGCTGGGCCAGCATTGTCTCCTACATAGGTCACACCACACAACCTATAGCAACCCCAGTGAACACAGTTAGTGACGCTACCATGCACAGCTTCATGCAGGAGCTCCGATCCTTACGTGCTGAGATACAAGAACTCAAGACAGAAAACGCTAATCTCAAATCCCAACTTGCAGACACACAACCCAAGCATTTACCATCAAATGCAGACATCCTTCCTGTCCCTGCAATAGATTGCCCGCAAACCACCCAACAACCAACCTCGCACAAACGCAAAGCTCTCGAACAAATCTCAAAAGTAGCAACACCAGCATACACTTCAGAAGGAAATGTCAACTGTGAGGCCCTCACTGAGCTGCAACAGCGGATCGAACGCAACCTCAACGAAGCATTAGATTGTAAGCTTGCCACATTGCTCGACGCCTCCATTGCAAAAGCTCTCGAACGCGCAATGGACAACCTCCTTACGGCGAAACTAGAAACGCTACTACTGCCCAGAATTGAACAAGCCTTTGCGGCAAGAGAACAACAGCGACAGGAAAACATGGACGACACGCGCAAAGTGCTTCAAGACATGGTCGCAACTTTGGCTCAAAATCACAATACCCGTTTGACAGAATTGGAAAACACCCTACTCCGTCCCAGAGCAGGTCCCCTAAAGAAGCCGTACTCGCGTCCCGACAAAGATGGCTGCGAGTAATCCAGAACGTGTTACCTACTGCATTTGGCAGTGGAACTGCCGGGGCTTCCGGCGAAAACGAGCACACTTAGAGCAATACATTACCTCTCTCGCACCACATACTTCCCCCGATGTTATCGCATTACAAGAGACCGGAGAAGCGGCTAAGCTGTCGGGATACGCGGCATACACCGCAGTTTGCAATGATAACCGCAGGCCCCAAGTAACCACACTAGTTAAGCGAAACATTCCGGTTATACAGCATCACACAGGCATTGATAGAGCAGCCCACATTTTTCTGGAAATCATCCCGTCTGCAAGGCGCAAGCAACAGAGCCTCTTCATCCTCAATGTGTACAGCAGCCCCAGAGAACAACATAGGTTTCTACGACTTTTCACCAAAGCAGATCAAGTAGCTAGGGGAGCCCCCTGCTCATCGTAGGGGACCTTAATGCCCCTGCGGTGGCATGGGGATACTCAATGGACCGCCGAAAGGGAAGACAACTATGGCTTGACGGACAGAATCTAGGTCTTACTCTTGTCACGGATCCAACTTCTCCCACTCGTATGGGAAACAGTGTTAGCAGAGATACTACTCCGGACTTGACATTCGCAAAACGAATTCCACAAGCAGACTGGATCAACACACAATACAACTTGGGCAGCGACCACTATTTAATCCAAACAACAGTTCGAGTGGGCCCGCGAAAGCCTAAGGGTCGTCAACTCCACATAACGAACTGGGACGCTTTCCGGCAGGCGAGAGCCCTCACCTCTTTCTCGGGTACCCAACCCCCTTTCGAAGATTGGGTCGCATCCTTGCTGCAAGACGCGAGCAAAGCTACTAAATTGGTGCCTGAGGAAGCCAATCTGCAGGAGGCAGATAGCAAGTTACTGCATATGTGGGAAGCCCTCGCCAGTCTACAACGCAGATACAAACGCAACAAGCTCAACCGAACGCTCAGGAAGCGTATTAGTACTCTCACCCTTCAAATCGAAGACTACGCACAACAACTTACTCGTCGAAATTGGCACAGCACATGCGACAGCATGGAGCGGCAACCAAACCTGCCCAAAACTTGGAATATCCTCCGTTGCCTCCTCGATCCGGCTAACAGCAAGAACACACAACAGCACAACTTGCAAAAAATTAGTCACACCCATTCGGGCACGGACGCACAAGTTCTTCAAGAATTGATAGACCGATACATAGGACCTCAACCTACCACACCCGCTCCAGCATACACAGGCACCGATAACGACCACCTGGATGTGCCCATAGAAGCAGCAGAAGTACGTGAAGCCATCCTCGCACTCCGCCCTAACTCAGCCCCGGGACCTGATGGCATTACTAATAAAATGCTTCGCAACCTAGATGAGGATTCTATACTAGCCCTCACAGCTTATTTTAACGAATACTGGGAAACTGGAAACCTCCCCTCACAATGGAAAGAAGCCAAAATTATTATGATTCCCAAACCCGGGAAGCGCCTCCTACTCGAAAACCTCCGCCCTATCTCCCTGACTTCATGTGTCGGAAAAGCCCTCGAGCACGTCATCCTCACACGCTTACACAGACATATGAACGACAACGACCTCTTCCCCAATACCATGATTGGCTTCCGCCCGAAACTTTCTGCTCAAGATATCATGATTCAGCTCAAGCACCAAATTATCGATGGCGACAAAACCTCCAGGCTGGACACCAGAGCCATCTTGGGGCTAGACCTAACCAAGGCCTTCGATAACGTCACGCATGAGGCCATACTGAACCAACTGGCACAACTCCAGGTTGGACATCGAACCTATAACTACGTAAAGAATTTTCTTACAGGTCGCACAGCCACCATTACCATCGGAGGGTTGCAGTCGCCAATTATTCACTTAGGCGGTAAAGGCACGCCGCAAGGATCGGTTCTATCCCCTTTTCTGTTTAATGTGGCCTTGCTCGGACTACCGCCTGCATTAGCTAGCATCCCCAACCTCAAGCATAGCCTATACGCAGACGATATCACCCTGTGGGTCACCGGGGGCAGCGACGGAGACATCCAAGACACGCTGCAGCAAGCTATCAACGAGGTCGTTGCATACGTAGAACCGCGCGGCCTGGCGTGTTCCCCACAGAAATCGGAGCTCCTTCTGTACAAGCCTAATTGGGGAGGCCGACGTCCAGACCCTCACCCACCCGAGATGGAACTCCGCGTGCACCAGCAACGCATACCTACAGTACCTAGCATTCGTATCCTTGGCTTACGCATCCAACAAAACGGCAGAAACACGGACATACTCAAGCAATTAGATAATCATGTACACCAAACCACTCGCCTCATTGCACGCATCGGAAATCGACATCACGGCATGAAGGAAAGCAACCTTATACGCCTGGTAACCGCCTACGCCTTGAGCAGGATCACCTATGTCGCCCCGTACCTTAGCCTCAATGCAACTGAGAAGTCCAAACTCAATACCATGATCAAGAGGGCCTATAAACAAGCCCTACATCTTCCCATCACCACCTCTAACGAGAAACTGGACGCCCTAGGCATTCATAACACCATAGACGAGCTTATTGAAGCGCACCGTATTAGCCAATACGAACGACTTGCCCATTCCACCACGGGCAGGCACATTCTAGGCACCCTAGGCATAACCTACACCACCCAATATGGACCAAAAGTACCCATCCCTCCAAACATTCGTGATCAGCTAGTTATCCCGCCCATACCTAGCAATATGCACCCTGAACACAATCCGGAGCGACGTGCAGAAAGAGCTAAACAACTACAAAAGCGCTACGACCAAGCCGCTGACGTAACCTACGTAGACGCAGCAGACTACCCCAACCAAAACGCCATGGCGGTCGTCGCAGTCGCGGGTTCGCAGTACCACCTCTCCGCGGCCGCATCAATATTCGCCACGCAACCCGAAGTAGGAGAAGAAACGGCCATCGCTTTGGCCTACGCGGCTACCAATGCACACTGCATCATCAGCGACTCAAAAACGGCCATTCGTAACTACGCAAGAGGACTAATAGCACCCCAAGCGCAGAGGATTCTCTCTGGGACTCCTCCCTCAAGGCAACGCCGCGTGCAGATCATCTGGGCCCCTGGTCACTCGGGTCTGGCTGGAAACGAAGCCGCACACGATGCCGCCCGAGCTCTCGCACACCGGGCGCATCATCCTTCTCCTGCGTCTTCGGATCCCGACCAGCCCTCTGTTCTGCATCGCGGTCACGCGCGGGACCGAATGGTCACGTTCGGAGAAATTCTACTGCACTACCGCAGAGAGCGGTTACGCTACCCCCCAGCACACAAATCACTGACTAAGTCTCAATCCACCACTTGGCGACTCCTTCAGACACGAACTTTTCCGAACCCCGTGCTTTACAACCGCATGTACCCCGACGCATACTCACCACTCTGCAAAGCGTGCAAAGCCCGCGCCGACCTCAATCATATTATTTGGCAATGCCCCAAAGCCTCACCCACCAACACCTCCCGCACTAACACACGCATCATTAGTACGGCCGAGCAGTGGGAGACATTGCTGCTCAGCTTAGACCCAGAGGAGCAGCTCTGGGCCGTCCGGATGGCCGAAGACGCCGCCAGAAAGGAAGAACTGGCCGCCGTCTGAGGAAGGGGTGGATTGGGGGTTAGTCTCCCGACCCCCGCCACCCCTTAACCCCATCAAGGACACAATAAAGTTTTATCTCTCTCTCTCTCTCTAAACTCCAAGGTCATGACATCAGTTGATAGCTGTCTTAGGTTCCGTCATCCACACCACTAACTAATTTACTGCCGAATTTACATACAATAATTTTGTCTTTAGTAGGTACTTCCGTGTTAATGAATATGTCTGTCCGTATGCCGTTCTTTCTTTTACCTTCTTCAATGCGGTCATGGCTTGCAGCTAAGGTCTTACAATCTTTTACCGCTTGTATCTTTTTAAACGCTGCAAGGCACAACGCTAATAGGAGGGTCATTCTGCTTCCCGAGATATGTGACACGTTTTCACTGTTTACACTCGGTCTTTCATCCCAATAGCAAGTTTAATCTTTTTACTTTAGTCTAACCTGTCTATCTCTTTAAGCGACCTGAATAGTATATTCTTTATATATGTCCTCGAAACTGAAGCTTCTCCTCAAGCATTTCGATGTGGCTTCTCATGGGGCAAAGTTGCACCGTTGTGACCGCACAGAGAGCGGCGTCGGTATCGTCGAAAATAAGGCTTACTGTCGCTGTGATCAGCGCCGCCTTCATGGCCAGCTCGGCCTCCTTGTAGCAGGGAGGAGGAAGGGGAGTAGATTTAATGAAGAGAAAGGATGAGAGATTGGACTGGAGAGCGTGTCTGTAGCCTGCTACACTTCACTGGAGTAACGGGAATTGCGAGACAATGAGAAAGGTAGATATCAAGTGATTATGTTATGGTACGATGAGCTACTATATGCACGTTGTCCAATACGCTGATGCACGATGTAGGTACAACACACGTCGGAGTAATATTTTCCACACAAACGTTATCGCCCAGGCACATTTCGCACTGTATTCACGTCTCACAGGTGGCGATTATCGAAGCCAGTATGAAGTAGAAAATTCAAGAGTGACTTGATAGTGCATTGGGCATGGTTAGCTCTTCTCCACGCGCCTAAAATCTTTCGAAAAGGGGGGGGGGGAGGCCAGGCACTCAACACTAGACCTTAGTGTCCTTCGCTCGGCCGCATATTGAGGGTACATGCAAAGTACGTGAGCTATTTTCTCGAGAGTGTGACAGACGCTACCGTCAAGGTCTATTTCTTGTCCAGCCTTATAAAGGTGTCGGTGAGCGTACGCCACACCGAGTCGTAATCGACGGATGAATGTTTCATGGCCACTCCGTAACCGAAGTGGCAGCGGGAATGACAAACCAACGGGAAGTCTATGAAGGCACTCTTGCCGATGTTTGCGGCTATCCCATTCTCGCACCATAGAGGTTTTGATGGAATTATGGGACAAGGCATTGATGTTATACCGGGATAAATTAAGTTTTATATTCTTCCCCTCAAGATGAGCCATTTTTGTTGTGCGTCAGCCTGTTCATTTACAGCTATTCCACAACTGCTAGGAATCCACTGCAGCACGATGGCATGCCCGGATTGAGATGCCTCAGCAAGTAGAGACAATATATAAACCAGAGGACTGTATGCGGTTCTGTGATTCGTATAATTACTGATGAGTTGCAGTGCTGGTTTTGAGTCACAGAGCACTGTCTATTTCTCGAGGCTTTGTTGCAGTATGCAGCGGACTGCTTCTCTAACTCCAGTCAACTAAGCTGCTGTAGACAATGTTCTGAGTCCTGCCTTGAACGTTGCGCCATCCGCATCCCAGGTACCATGTAAATTGCCACGGAAGGAGTCTGTGTTCCAGAAACATCTCTAAGACATTTTCTGTGTATCCATACATGCAAGCAATGTAGGTTAACGCAAAATGCTTGAGCCCAACAAGCGGCATTTTCGAATTCATCATCCTTCCCGGGATTGAGTCTCGGCGTTGGCTTTGCCAACGTCGAGACTCTGCTTGCTTGCCAGACTCGCTTGCCAGTTGCATAGTGCTTCCTATGCAACTGGCAAGCGCCACGGATCTGTTGGAAAGCATAGCATGGGGTGTCTTGCCTTGTTTCAAGAATTCAATGATCTTGCTTGTCTACCAGTGTTTAGGCACAGTTCGCGAGGGCCAAAAGAGATTTTTTTAAAGCCAGAAGCTCTTCAGTCGCTCCAGAGCAAAGATGGCGCAAGGGAAAATAGGCAATGCCAGCAGGCCCAGGCCCAGTTGAGTGTCTTGAAGAGGAAATCACTGCACGTAGCTCTTGCAGCGTTTAATTTAATTGCAAAGCAAAGCCAAATGAGTGCAGATCGTGAAAACATGCATAACCTCATTTATGACTGTGACAGATAGATCCATAGAGCAAACAGAATTTAAAGGATATCTGCTCCTTGCACGCACATACATGGCATCCCCACTATCGTGGTTCGGACAGTCTACGCCAGGCGGCGACTCCGCTTGTTCTTGAGCCCAATAGTGCAAGGTGCTATTGTTTTGTGTGTTTATAGGCCACCTACGATAACTGCTAACTAATTTTGGTTTCTTGACAAAATTAATATTGTAGATTCTTGCTTATTGAGAAATGCAACCAGACTACCACTTGGATTGCGGTAGACTACGCCTGTTATGACGTCACAGTCTAGTCCGCTAAATAGTGATCGAATGTCGTTGAAACTAAACGTGATTTCTGGAACACTAGAAAATCAGGTAATGTCTTTTACAAACAATGCATCTCCTTCCCCGCGGGAACGCAATTCGCGCGCGTTTGATACAATGCAAAAGCCTGGAATGGTGACGGTTTCATTTTTTCGCAGCTACATCTCTGTTCTTCAATTAATAATGAATGAATGTATATGATGATATTTGAATGGAAAAATCATTCCTAAATTTTTCTTATAGCTACAAATGTTATAGTGCAGAAGTGATGTCTCCTTACGGCTACAAATATTGTCCACCTGAGGTCTGATATAAGGCCCCATGATTAGGGACTATACTCAACGTTAAAAAAATGCTTCAACTATTTTCACCAAGTCTTTTTTCCATGCCAGGTGAACTGCTCGACAGCTCAGATATTTTTTTTCGCCAACGTATTTTCGTCCGACCCTGATACGATATTTCCAGCTTTCTCGTGTTTATGGTAGAGCGCTTCTGCAACAATATTTTGTTTTCAGGACACAAGTGCTCGTTTGTGAACACAGAATGTTTATTCTGAAATCTTAGCATAGTTACCTTAAGCCGCTGCCTTTTAGCAGCCTTCGAGAGCTTGTCGTCCCATCATGCCATAAAGTGATGTCGATGTGAACTTCATCACTACAGCTGGAGGCGCAAAACCGTGTTATCGGCCGCGGTGTTTAACGTTAATGTCACAGTCGGAAAGCGGGACGCGCAAAGAAGATGCCACGTTTACGACTGGTTCAAGGGCGTCCTCACCTCCTGGCTACCCCTTAATTTTACGTTATTTCGCCTCCTACCTAATGAACAGATGTCAATCGACGACGGCGGCCACTTGCTGTCACAATGCTGGCATGACGGAAAGTGTAGGCCTCAAGCCGTGAACACCTCGTGCGACTTCTCGCTTCCATGGCTCTCCGCGATCTGATATTACGCGACCTGCGACAATACACGACGACGACGACAACACACATCAAGGGACCAGCCATTCCGGATCAAGCCGCGTTTACTGCCTCCGGAGGTTCGCTCGAAGAAAGGAAGCACGTGGAGGAAGAGCCATTCACAGCCACGCACGGGTTAGCCTCCTCTTTCTCGTAGCTCGTTTCTGATCACGTTATCTCGCGCTCAGCTCCCCTCCCCAACGCGCAAACACGAACTTCATCACGTGACCTCATAGACTAAGCGCCTTGGAGGGCGGCACGCTTTAAGCAGCTAACCCTCGCATGCTTTTCATCGCAAGCACAGCTTGAAGCCAACGGAGTGTCTCCTTATAGCACTTGGGCCTAATATGGAACCCCACTGCGATGCCAACGGCAGAGTTTGATTTCTAGTGTCCATATAATTGCTATAAAAAAATGGCTGTGGCTTAGTTAAGGTTAAGCCCAGGATGCGAAGCATACTAGCCTTTATTTTAGTTGTTGAACCAGTGTTTAGCCTGGTGAACTGCTGTTGCTTGGCTATATTTGGTTCGGCTAGACGAAGAAACAACTCATGCGTTACTCTGCTTCGCCTTCAAGAGTGGAACGCGACAGCGTTCCCGTCGACCCGCCAAGGGGTGTAAGACAATGGGCTACGGCGCAGCGATTACGCGCCCCGCATTGGACGCGGTGAGCGTCGAGCAACGCAGCGTTCGGCGCGGCAACGAAATGTGCGCCTGAGCAAGCGACGCACGCCTGAGCCTTAGAAACAGCTCGTTTCTAAGGCAACACCGCATTCACTAGGGGCGCTTTTGTACCGCTTTGAAGCACCGTACTCGTGGCTCAGTGGTAGCGTCTCCGTCTCACACTCCGGAGACCCTGGTTCGATTCCCACCCAGCCCATCTTGCAAGAGTTGAGCCAAAGCCACCTAGAAACAGTCTCTGTAGCACGCCCCAACCTTCGCTTCTCATTCCAACGAGCAGCTCTGTCTCCAGAGGGCATTTCACCTCGTGAGTGTCTAGCAGAGGCAAGCGCAGCTGCTTATATACCGCCGCGACGGCGCGTGTTGGAGCCCCGTTTCTCCTCTGTCGTGACGTCACGGTGTCACGTGGTATTGAAGGCGACACCGCCGCGCCTGAGGAGCTGGGTTGAGCTCTCGTAATATGCTTCGCATAAAAAAAACGGACAGCACGTAAGCTTCGCTTTTAATAGTGGAACGAGATGGCATTCAACGCTGCCTGACTGCTTCTCACGCTTCGCTGCAACTGGAGCGTATGCAATCGCAATGTTTTTCGGGAAACGCTCGCCGCCAACGCTAAGCATGAAGGCGGACTTTCCAATAGAAATGCGGACTCTTGCATGGGCCGCGAAGTGGTGGAGGCGACCACTATCTCGAAATGTTTCAAGGAAGCGGGCGCTGCACTCCGTGGACTCCCGAGATGTTATTTACGCGCCGGCGTGCGGAAATGGCGGATGCCGTTTTCGGTCTATGAATTGTAAAAACGCTGAAAAAAGGGCTTGTTTGAGTTTTCGGGTAACAGAATTATGTTTTCTCTTATATTCAAATTACAATACGAGAGCTATCATACCTGTAGGTTGTGTTTAAGTCGTAGTTTACGATTCTTCCACGTATTATAGCTTGAAAAATTCAATTAGGTTGGTCAATTCCTTGCGTCTTATGGAAGGCCTAGGTATGTGGGATTCTAAAACCTGTTGTTGAAGCGCCGTTGGCCGCGGGTTGCCGACGCAGGATTTTCAGCGGCACGAGCTCCTTAACGCTCTGGCGTGAAAAGGCCTTAGCCTAAACATAAGTGATGTGGAGTAGCACAGATGCAATCGTTTCTGCTCTCCAAATAAACTCCTAGCTATTTTTACCTAGCTATATTTTCTGGAGTTCGCGGACCGAAACCATTAGAGTTATGAGCTCCTGCTGTAATGAGCGATGTGTACTTAAAGTGAATAACTTTCTTGCCACTCTCACCAGTGTCCGTGCTTGGTCGGTGGTGGATACACTCTAAAAACTAAGAGAGTGCCGGGCACTCCCTTTGAGGGAGTAGCGGCTTGTCCCATATTTCACTCTCTTTTCGAGAGTAGATCGAACCTCTTTGAGAGAGAGTAGGTCAACTCCTGTTGACAGAGTTTTGTTACTCCACCGCAAGGGATTGCTAGTACTCTTCTGCAGAGTGATAATACTCTTTCCACAGGGAGTGCTAGTACTCTTCCGCAGAGTGGTAATACTCTCACCGTAGGGGTAATGGCACTCCACCAGACCGAGTACTTCTACTCCCCCAAACAGAGTGCTAGTACTCTTCCCAATACCCTCTTAGCGAAGTCCTGGCCACGCATGCAGGCAGGAAATCAGATCAAATTAGGGTCGCTGATACACCGTTCCCTAGGCGGCTCCTCAGACTCAGTGGCCCAATTCCAAGCGGCCTTCAGAATAGGCGTGAGCAATGTTACGCAGGATTTTAAAGTCATTTTTCCTGGCTATTTGCTGCCTACCATGAGTCGTGACTGCTCGGAATCGGCCTATGCGTCTCCCGAACGCCACTGCGGAGAAAAAAAAGCCAATGCACATTCTATACGCAAATATCTTCGCATATTTCACAATCAGGAGACACATAGTCTAATTAGAACACAGTTAGTCGAGGGAATCACACTCTTACCTGGAGAACCATATTCCTCTATACATCACGTGGATTCGAACCCGCGTACACTCGCATCTATACAATTCAAAGCACACATCCTAACCATTACACCACAGAGCCACCACGCTCAGTCGTCTTGTTTTAGATCTTATATACACAACAAATGTATTTGAGGAATCTGCTGCAGTGGGTGGAGTTTCCCTGCAGTGTGCTGTGCTGTTGTGTACTGGAATACGTTTGCGTTTGCATCATTTCCATTCCTTGCTACGACTAACGGAGGAATACAACGTAGACGACGACGTGAGAACTATTCACGGCTTGTCGTCACCCCAGGAAAATAACAAATGTACCGTTCAGCTCACGATCGAGTGCTTTTCCAGTTCATGCATAATATGTTCTCCGAAAATACGCGGATACAAAGTATCGTGCCAACCATCCACGTATGTGAATATAAGTGGCGCGTATACTGGTGAGCATTTCTGTTTATTTTTTCCGCCAGTTCCATTCGTATGTGGTCAACTGCGACGGCCAGTACCAGGCATTTCGACGTGCCTCACGCTGCCGTGCAGGCGTTCAAGTGAATTAGTTTAGAGTTTGGTTCAGTCCGCTGTGAGCTGTTGTCCTGCATTAGCAGCGGATCGTTAGCGTTTTGAAGAGCATGTATTCCAGCATGTGGAGACTGCTTATGCCGATAGCCGCGTCACATGCATTGGCACGCATGTTTAAATGACTAATGTGTCCACTTGTTACGCGTGCACTGCTCGTATCCTGTGGCAGTGCTCGTTCTAAAAGCTTCGAAGACCATCTACATTCATACGTGTGTTCAATATATATGCACAGGATAGACTTGCCGGCTAGTTGGTTGAGCATTTTAGAAGAAACAGCGCAACACAAGGACGACGCAAAAACATGAACACCACGAAGCGCTGGTGTGGTTGATGCTTTTTTTCGTCCTGGTGTTTGCGCTGTTTTTTCTTCCACGATACACGCACACCACAGGTAGGCGAAAGTTTAGGAGTATAGGGCGTTAACTTTGGTTTCCCCGTTTCCTCTCAGTGTCAATGGCACAATGCGCTGCCTGGAATTGCGCACGCTTACCCCCATATTCAGAAATGCATCATAACTTGAAGCCCATGCTTGACTTGATCTAAATGACGCAAGTCGTGAACGCACCAAAAGAAAGGCAGTGAGCGTCTGGGGGACGTTCGCACCAGGCGTCGTTTATATAAAGTCAAGCATGAGCTTTGTATTAATATACATTTCTGAATACGGGGGTTAGTCATCTACTTATCACAGAAAATGTCGAAGAAACGCCCACCAAAACCAGGCACATTCGTAAACCTAACTAGGCAATACGAAGCTCCATAGAAAGAGTGGTATTAAAAGCTTTCAGTATTTTTCTTTACTCCAAAATGGTTGCGCTCTCGTGGCTTCAATGTACAGAGATTGTGCAGCGTTAGCTAAAAAGCATGAATTTCCGAACTCCATGCCAAAATAAGCTTGTAAAATTATTTAGGTGCTAGAAACCAGCGTTTGTAGCGATCCTTGAAAACCCTTTATTTCTAAAATGCCATTTTCAAGGCATTGAAAACCCTGGAATTTTTAGAAGTACTGGAAAGTCCTTAAATTTGTACACTTGGCTAGACATAGCAGACATTGCCAAGTGTTATTTTTTCCCTTCTGTGACACTCTTCGCATGTCACAGAGAATTGTCTGTGGAGGTAATAGAAGGAAAGCGACATCCTTAAAGTTGAAATTACAAAAGAGCTGCAGATACCAGTTTTAGGCACATGGAACCGGCGACAAATGTACTTGGAGGAGCAGAAGCAGGAAGCTCAACAGTTGAGGCATTCAAAGAAAAGCCGTGATGAGTAAATTGAGAGCTACAGACACAATAAAAGGAAATTACAAATGACTATTGCTTATTTGGTGGTGAAAAGCTGAGGCAACAGATGACATCCCATACACTGTCAAACCAAACAGTATTCAAAAACTGCAAATGTTGCAGGTCCAAGTAGTTAATTGTGCTATTGCAGAAAAACTGAGCGCTTTCTTGAAATGCTTCCTTGTGTGCATTTAGTGATGGGCGGTGAAAGGCAAATTAGCAGTCTTTCAAATTTTTGAAATCAGTGAATTGCGATTTGTTTTGTATTCTTTTGTTTGCATTAAAATTAACGATGTTGTTGAACAAGTTATCGCCTGTCCAAACTACTAAAAAAATCGCACGAGGTCCTTGAAGTTACTGTGTCGGGGCCTCGAAAGTTCTTGAAAACCATTGCATTTTTTTCTTCAATACTGCTACGAACCCAGTTGAACAACTGTCATGGAGTAAAAACCTTGGCTGAACAGGGGCTTATACGAAGAGCACAGGAAGACTAGAAATGCAGTAGTAGGCATGGAGGGCCCTGAAAAAAATGTGCCACATCTGCTCGTCTGCCTTATGTTTCTGCATTGACTGTCACATTTTTAACAGAAGCTCACTTACTGTTCTACTCCAATAAACGCAACATTACCAACTCCAGTGTGGGGCAGTCCTTCAGCCAGTGCAGAACTCTTTCTGTACATCCCTGTAAGCTCTGTCATTTTTTCAGCACTGTAGTACAAGATTTGTTAAACTGGTTTCGCAGAATATGAGCAGTATACTCTTAAATTAGCTGTTTATTTGTATGCACAAGTTCAGGTCCTCAGTTTGGTTGCATGACAAATTGCCATACCTCAATAGATACAAGAAAAAATGTTATTAGAGTTTAATAAAATCCAAGCAGTAATAATCACAACAATATAATGACATACATTTCTTTTGGTACGTATACAGCCCATGTCTTGGCACTGTATAAATTCAACTATACATAGCAAGTACTGTATCCTGACCACTATTATTCACAAGTGTAAAACCATCACAGCAATTCTTCAACAAATATCACAGTGATTAGTGACATACACTTTGTAACTGCTTTACATGAGCACAATGTATACAAATGGTCCCTGTGTACCTACACATGACTAGTGCCACCCGAGTACTATTACTCACAGGTGTAAAACCAACAAAGCAGTTCTTTAAAAATATCATAGCGCTTAGTAGTGACGTACATGCTGTAACTCCCTTGTAAAAGCTTAATACGAACACATGAGCACACAGAAAGCTAGCAGTGGGCCTACATGGAAATACCACCGCCTCAATACTAATTCACAAGTGTAAAACCAACCAAGCAGTTCTTTAAAGAATATCACAATGTTTAGTGACATACATTTTGTAACTAGCTTATATAAGCTTTATACAAACATGAGAACATACACAAAGCTATCGGTGCACCTGCATAGAAAGGCGGCCATCTGAACACTATTATTTGCAAGTGTAAGCTCAACAGAACAGTTCGTTATAGTGACGCCCATTTTGTAC
Organism: Dermacentor albipictus; assembly: GCF_038994185.2. Lineage (NCBI taxonomy): Eukaryota > Metazoa > Arthropoda > Arachnida > Ixodida > Ixodidae > Dermacentor > Dermacentor albipictus. Next base: position 67,993,554 of record NC_091825.1, read on the forward strand.
CTGCCTTATACAAGCTTAGTGCAAGCACAAGAATGCGGAAAAAAATAAATTAAGAACTTGCTCTATGAATACACAAACAGATCAACACAAATGGTAAACACCGCTTTGAAGATACATGACCGTGACAAAGCGCAGTGCTGTGCCGGTTGAAACTGCCATCCACAAAAGTATTGAGCAATGCGTAAACCACACGCAATAAAGTGCTGAAAGACTGCGTCTCTAACGTACCTATATTAATTCAAATTTCTTGAATATAGGGCTCCCTTGCAGATAAGGCATCTGATCCAACTGACCTGATTTTACACCTGCTAAATGCATACAATGCACTCAGATATAACTGGTAATAATAATTATAAAAGGCATTTAAAAACTTGATAGTATGATGAAGATGCATGACTAGAAAAGTTCTGTCCCCCTCGTACGTGTTAAAAAGCTGCAAGTACGACACATGTTCTTTTTTTCCGCAATTTTTGCATTAATGGACACCCGGGAACCTCGAACCCACAAAAAAAGAAGATACTGCTGTGTTAATAGTGTTGTAATTTTTTGTGAAAGCTTTTTACAGACAAGTTGCAGTCTCGTTTCTGGAGGTTGAGCTGTATCATGCAAAATAACATGGAAAGTGGTCACATGGGAGCATGACACTATGCCATAATGTTCATTTCAGTTGACTCTCTTGCCCTACAAGTCACTGCTCACTGTGACCAGTGATGGAACAGCAGTGTCTATGTGATTTTCATCACACTTCTGTCCTATGCCATCCTTACCAGAGTTGGCGGCACACAGATCCCCAAATTTCGATAGTGTTGCTTTTTCAGGTGCTTGTTCTCGATTTGCTCAATATCAGTTGGCACTTCAGCTGCATCAAACTTCTTTTTTACCTCTTCAACAACAACATAAACAACAATCTTATGAAACCTGTGTTGTCCTTCTAGTTGCCTACAAAGACCAGTTAATCTAACAACAACACTGACAGTCTCTACTATCTTCTAATGAAGAAGAGGTGTGTCCCACCATGTGTTCCACATTGTTGTCGCTATGTGGGCTGGCTGGGGAGGCAACAACTGTAATATGTTTTCATATCTTAAAGTGATGCTTGTTGCACACTTTGCACTTGCTGCACAAGAACAATGGCTCACAGTCGTGGTGAAAAGCTTTCGTATGTTGAGCAAATGAGTTGTATGCACTACAAAAAAGTCACAGTGATAGCACACATGTTGCTCTACCAGGCCTGGTGCGGTTCCTTCTGACACTGCTGCTGATGCTGACACACTGCTGCTTGCCTCGTACACTGTTGCAGCTGCAGTAGACATGGCCGTCTCTGTATCTATTGCTGCCGTGCCACCTGTCATGGTAACTTCAGGTGGTATCGGGCTCACTTCTGCAACAGAGATGTCGTTTGCCCCTTGAGGGCTCTCGTCATCAGGGCCAATAATTTCGTAGGCATTGTCTCCTGCATCGAAGAACCAATAACAGCGTGAATTAATAAACATAGCTCTAAAAAGTACGGACATCAAAACTTAACCACAAGCTTTGCACATCAGTGACCAGGCTTAATGAATAATACTTGCAGGAGGAGTTACACAATTGTGTGTGTACATTACAGTTAAGCCTCAGAAGAGATACTCAAGAGGCACGGGAAACATGTCTCTCAATACCAAAAATTTTAAAACACTGAGGAGCCAGACTAGATCACTTTATTATGCATCATCACTAAAGTATGTTTAGATATATCTGAAGGAATAATTGCTCAGGGTGCCTTAAAGGGCCCCTAAACCACTTCTCGACATTTTTTGAACATTTCAAGTAAACACGCGCATCAAAATCAGAATGCCGTCACAATTGACGATGCCAAACGCCACAGTGCTATGCACTGTGGGAGCACCACAATATGAAGAAAACGACTCCGTGCGCCTCTCTGGACCTATCCTGCACCCCCCAGTTTGTCCGGACATCACCAGGCTGTCTCTGATGATTCACCAGTTTCCGGTGCTGTCGATTGGTCGAACGAAAGTGTACGACTGCCGGCAAGGCCTGCAAGCAAATACACACTCCTTCCTCGTCGCGTTGCTCGCGATGCCATTGTGGGCAGCCAATGGGGGCAAAGAACAGAAACGCCAACAGAAGGGTCTCCCTATGAGGCTCTTCAACTAGAGTCACCATACAGTTCCATTGTATTGGCGAGGTCATTAGCGCCACCCCTCGCAGGACGACGGGCCTGCGCGGCAGCAACAGAGCTCGTTGGTGATGGTCTGTCCCGTAACATTTGGAGGTGTACTAGGCGAGGAAAAGACGATACTATCCAGATGGCGTGTACCAGATGAAAGAGTAAAATGAGCGGGGACTACTTTTTGATAATCAAACACGTAGCTCCACTATTACTGCACCGTTTCGAAAAACTCTCATGGCTACGTGTTCGTTGCCTTAACATGTACAACTGCAACACCGCAAATAAATTTCAACCTCGGTGGCTTAGGGGCCCTTTAAAGAAGACATTCACAGCTTTTTAGTGACTGTAGATTGTGTTAGCTTCCTTCCTAACTTCTGGAAGTTAAACACTTCACTTTGCAAGCCTTGTTGCTCGCAGTGCCTTTGAGGTGCACTTAGACGCTCGTCAGCTTCAACTGTCGACACTTTCTGCCCTGCACTGTCCTCGTTGCCTTCCTTTTCTAGTCCATGCTAAAGAGACATGCGCAATTGACTTGTGTGAGGATTGCGTGATCTTTACGCCCTTCAGAGCACATAAGGTGCATGAAGTGAATGTGTCTGTGTTGTGTCCCTTCGAAGTAGTGAATACTTAAAAACTCGTTAGTAACAAAGGTGTCTCTTGTGTACAGTGTTGTTAACGTGGCAAACATCGAAAAACCAACCAAACCATTTTCATATGTCTCTTACAACCAAGTGTATCTTGTAATGAGATTCTACTGTACTGAATATTTTTCATCTATGGATCATCTGCATGTACATATATTCACAAAGACATGTTGTGTGGAATGGCAAATCAGGAAAGACCTCGTACTCTTACTTTTTGTCCCTAACATAAGCAGCTGATAACAATATGATAAAAAGCAGGTAATGAGGCTAGCATGGAACATAATCCTTCAGCTCTAAACAGTTTTTTGGGCCCACATCATTCCCTCATGACATAAGGAAACAACTTGATTGCAGTAATGGCTGCATGTGATCTGAGTTGACTGAAACAAACAATACGTAAGGTTGCCCTGTATGTAATTTTATCAGAGTGCTTTTCAGATGTCCTGCTGGCGATCCTGGCTGCACGATGTTTCTCATGCTTTTTGGCGCGATTCCTTTCTTTTCCACTCCACTTTTTTCTGGTTTTGTCCCCTTTCCCTTCCCCTGGCGTAAAATAGCACACCTGAAGTATCAAATCTGTTGACTTATTGTGTGTATCAAACCTGTTAACATGTGGGCTTCTCTGTGGTCAGTGTTGTATTTTTGCGCTGTACAAGTCAATTCAAAATGAAAGATGGAATGTCCGTGCCTTTAGTTTAATTATATATATATATATATATATAGCATGCAGGCACTCCTGAATGTACATATCTTTCAAAACATGAGAGAGACATATATATATATATATATATATATATATATATATATATATATATATATATATATATATATATATATATATATATATATATGTCTCTCTCATGTTTTGAAAGATATGTACATTCAGGAGTGCCTGCATGCTCTTCTCCCCTGCTCCAGTGACGAAAAGGAGAGCCTTTTTATTTACCATAGTAAAACATTAACAGGTTTTCACTGTGCCCATTACATCACTTATCATATGGATCTGTCACAATACAGAGTAGCAGTAGTCCATAATACTAACCCATCCCAACATAACTATAAATTAGCACATACCGACATGCTGTGAAACAGCTGTTGCAAAGCTGCTGGTGCTGGCAATTTCCACAGCACTGCAGTGGTACAGCCGAGTGCCACCTGTATAGTGACAAATGCATATGCATGTTAGTAACTCACTAGTTGCTTATGGTTTCATAAGCTTTACACTACACAATAAAGTAATCTAGACAACTTTGTTGGAACAAATACACATAATTAGGACACCATTTAAAGACTAACACAATGAATTGCCCCCAATCTCTCACTCACTAAGGGATTCACTACTGAAACATCGGTGGAGAGCTCAGATTAACACAGCCCGTAAAGGACAAGCTTTCTTTGAGGAAAATAGCTATAACAGCGGTTAGTTTTTTTGATCATTTTATGTGCTAGCTTTGATTTAAATGTCATGCAGTACTATAAAATATGAAGTGCCGCATTTCTAGCAGCAGAAGGCGTCGTCAGCCTCATGGTACAACTGATTTTTGCACTGTTTGTATCAGTGAGCCAACACATAGAAAGAAAACCGACTTCACACATACATATACAGTGCCAAGTGCACTCCTCCTTCTGAAAACGCAGCCGCCAGTTCCAATGGTGCTAAAAGGAAAGGTTATATAGAGTGCGAGACTGCATGGAACTACCACTTATGATTGTAAGTGTATGATCTGCTGATTGGAGAGGTAGTCACATGCTATTTCTAGTCTCTTTTAGAAGCATTACTAAAGGATGAATTAAAATCTATTCATAAGTCACGAATTTCGCGCATCCACAGATTGGTTAAATACCTTGTGAGAAAAAGACATGTTTACCTGGAATAGCAACCTTTTTTCCCGCTGCAAAATTTTCCTTCGAATTAATGAAATAACTTTACAGCGTCATAATATATTGTGTTTCTCGCAACTACTTGCCGGCAGTGGCGAGTTAGTGTTTATATCTGACTCATTGGGCGACAATACTGCCAAACACAAATGCTTCACGAACACGAGAACACGTCCCTCGCAGAGAATAGCAACCATATATGCCTCTGTGAGACATGATCGCACCTTTGTGGTCAAAATGTACATTAGAAGGACACCACCATCTCATTAAAAAAAAAGCCTCAGTACAAGGCAGTAGCCAACTTCATAATGTGAAATTGCAACTGATGTCCACTTACTGGTGGCCTGTGTTCGAGTCGCTTCTGGCAGTTGACTGGGTGCTGAGAAGTGCACGTCCTGGGTTGTCCCTACAAAACATACAGGGTTATGTCAAATGTTGAAAATATATATACACCGGCATTTCATAAGTTGCAAAACAAATGAGTAAACTAATAAACAACTGTAATGTAAACAGAGTACACATGATAAGATAGGTTGTCAACAGGTAATGCATTACGCGAAAAACCTAATGCATAGGAATGACTTTATGTATACACACGAAGCTGACACACAATTTAATTCGCTCTAGGTTTTTCCGTGCAGTATATTCAAATCATTATGTCTTGTGGTTAGAGCAAAATTAGTGTAAATGACGCACTAAATTATGTACCCTGGAAAACTTTTCTTCAATATGCACCTGTGCGCGCTTCGAATGAGTAGCGTTGTAAAATTTACATACATGGCATTTAACATAGTTGCTGAACACGGATTTCCTTTGCCCTGTGTCGTGTACAGTGAGCTACATATATCTGAGCCCCCCCCCCCTTTTTTTTGTACTAGCCATACTGCGTGCCATTGCACCTATACGCACGTAAATAAACCTCACGACACAGAAATAAAAAAAAGTGCCAATCACCCATGCCTGCATGTTGTAGTGGGCCTAACCTAACCAAGCATGGGCTGTTGTTTTTTATAGTAAACACAGGCACCGTGCTCATTGCAAGTATGTATCATGTCACTAAGCAAATATGCAATTTCATTGTACCACTATTTTTTTATCATATGGATGTATCTGTTGAGAGGCAAGACAAAAAGCAATCACTTCTCAGAACTAATCAGCTTTATTAAAACACATTTATAACCTTTCAATGACACTTGCTGCTATGTGTTTGTCTCCAGAGAGCATACTTGATTTGACTTTCCAATCGGAGACATTACATAAATATACCATGTTAAGATGACTGCCTGGAGCACGTAAGAATTTTCATCTTGGTGTAACATACTGTATCTTGATTTTGTTCACATTTGGTCAAATGGTACACCCAATATACCCACATACTAGTTTTCTTGTCCAAATTGTATGCCAATGTGTTTTGATTTTTTGGCATTGGCTCCTCTGCACTGGCTCTTTCACATCCTCGTGTCCTTGCAGCTGCTTTCTTGCGTTATATAAAGCGGGTGCCTGAAAAATATTGTATGCAAAAGTCAACACAAGGGCATGGTGCAAAACAACAAGACAGTCAAGGCCATGGCAATAAAAGAAAGTCTTAGCTCTTAGTCTTCTTAGTGAAATGCATGCAAAACATCGAAATGACTGCAACAGTCAACTGCTAAATTAACTTCAATTTTAGATTTAAACAAACAAGAAATAACGGACAGTTCATCCTCGTTTGGCACGAATGTTAGAATACTCCTGCTAATGAATAGAATATTGGTCATTCTCAGACATCATAGGTCTGTCATGAGTCTGGTGTATCGCAAACACCACTTGTGACACATCTTAAGCGCGTGCCCCGTGTGCCCCCCACACCATCCCTGGTTGTGCCACTGCTGAAGCCATAATTTGAGGATTATAGCTGCAAACATGATGCTCAGTAGGGATGAAAATATTGTCCTTCAGTTCAATGGATATATGGATGTGCCTATAAAAAAGGGCAACAAGGCTTATTATGGCAAGCTTACCCACATTTCAATACTAACAAAAAAGCTCACTGCAGCCTGCATCTAAGCTTACTAAAAGGCATGAACTTATTTTCATGTATGAGGTGCGCAATGGAGTTCATTTTTGACAGACCCGACTACTGCTGCAGTTTGAAATTTAGCATTTTAGATTCTTGAAGGCATGTAAAAGTTGCAGTTAAACCGCAGTTATTAGTTTATTACACCAACCTGTTGTTCTGTGTACGACAGACTGGTAACACGGAATCAAAGCAACATTTTATTTTGATATTATTTCTCTACTAAAAATATTCAAGCGATAAACACATTTTGATCTGCCATGCAATAGCAAAATACACACATTACACTTGTAACCCCCAGAGGAAGGCTGATTTAGCTATTCATATGACATAACTCTGACACGCCAACTCATATTAGCAAATGCACAGGCATGTTCAAAACAACAAGCGTATGCAAAGCGCCCTTGCAATTGTAATTCCACACAGCAGCCGTTATATTCAATGCCGATGCATAACTAGCTGCTCGACAATTCACCGAGTTCGTAGACATAAGCATCCTTTCAGTTTCGCACCGTGCACGAAAACCGCAACAGGAGACAAAACCAGACCTACCTATAATCACACCATTTCAATACATGAGCAAAAACAGTTCAGTCTTAGGGATAAACACTGTGAGAGCGATTTAGTGCGCGACGGCGACGAGCGACGGCTTCGAGCGACAAAACGGGCCGTCGCTTGAACAGATGGCTCGGTTCTGGAAATCTAGAAATCGTCGCTCGTCGCCCGAAAGTGCTATGAGCGACTAGCCAATAGCGCGAAGCCGGAATTGGATGTATGTACATCGCTCAAATACTACCGATTGTCGCGCGGAACGAGCGAATAATTCAATTTTTATACGTGCAAAAATAAGAACCTACGGCAAGACCTCCGCAAATATTTTATGCTACTTTTTATAGTAAAATACATCAACGTAAATTACTAAAGCACGCGTCACGCGTGATTGCAGCCCTCATGCCGGCAACACCGGGGAGGCGTCGCTCAATATCGTCGCTCGCACGGAGTACGACTTGTAGGCGACGAGCGAACGCGACAGCCATCTCCATCGCGTCGCTTGTAGCTGCCGCGCTCAAGATCGCTTATATATGGGGTTTATACTTTTTTCAGCATAAAACATGGATTCCTCATGCGTTTTCAGAAAGTTCAAGATAACGCGCCTAACTAACCTCTTGCAGCATGCAGCTGAATGTCTGCGGCAAAGTTTTTCTAACTAGCACTGGTGCTGCACGTAACTTCAGTGGTCGCAGATTCCCCCTGCGCGAAACACCGTCAAGCGCGCGGTTTATTTATAAAAAAAGCACGCTGCCAGCAAAACGACGCCTTCTGTTATGTGATTCCTTAGTTCAACAGCGTTCCGTACACAGTAGACTGCCAAACTGAATAATTTCAAACACACAAAATGCACGCTAATCACGCTCCGCATAGGCTCGAAATCACGGCCTGGTGAACGAACCATTTTAAGCGTCCTCTCGCCTGGCGTCTTATTGAACATACCATAGTTCTGGCAGCGTTTGCGATCTTTAAAGCTCTTACGGACAACGGCAAAGTGATAAAATCACATGCAGTTATCGCCACGACTGGCTTTTTCGATTGACATCGAGAGACACAGCGCGTATGCCTAGTCCTTTGTCAATCGCGTCGGCTAAGCGCAGCGACGACTTCCTGGCGATAGCATGACATATACGGAGAATGTGCACCTAAGTTAGAATTCACTTACCGTGGAGGATTTGTTGTTATATCCAAGGCATGACGAACGACTGTCGTGTTTTCGTGGCAACGCGAGATCGCTGATACACGATCTCCCCTGGCTGCAGGCCTGCGTCGGTGCTCGCTGTACGGATCACCTTTCTCCGGTGCTGTGTTGTTCCGCGATCTTGAGCGCGCGCGCGCGCGGTGGAGAACTCCGAGTGAAAAAGTAGAGCGCTCGCTACGCATTCCTTTGAACTGCGGCGGCCTGTTCTCTTAGAAGTAAAACGATGTGTTCTTTGCTCAGCGAGCGTGCATGAATGATACATTGCCATGTTCGGGGCCAGCCACTTACAGTTGAAGCAGAAGATTACGCTACGTTTTGTTCTCTATTGCCGCAAGAGTAGAACTACTCTCTCTCTCTGAAGGGGAGAGTGAAAAGCACATTTCACTCTCTCCTTGGTGAGAGAGTGAACAATGCATTTCACTCTCCTCGACATTTTGCGAGAGTAAAACGACTCTTTGAAGAGTGAACCGGCCGCTTCACTCCTGCGATACCCTTCCTAGTTTTTAGAGTGTAGCCGACGATCGGAGCAAGGTGTTCGATCGCCCCAGGTAGGACTCCACAGGTTAACTTTTTCTTTGTTCATTCGCTTGATCGCTCGCTAGCTCTTTCTTCCATTCGCTTGCTCTTTTGTTACTTCATTCGTTCACTAGCTTTTTCCTTTCTGTGTTTGCTCCGTCGCTCGATCATTCGTTCGCCAGCCTGCTTATTTGTTCATTTTTATTTCAGGCTATTTGCTTACGATGGCAATCATTCTCGACCATTTCTGCAAACATTTTAAGCATGAAATGATTTTAGCTCCTATTGCTATCGACCTTCTAGAGACTTTGAACAAAAAGCCACCGCCTTTATCTTCGCACTGAACAAAACATCCAGGCATTCAGACGAGAACATCCCGGCAAGTTGCGAGAAAAAAAACTAGCTTCCCCCACCCTTTGTACATGACCGCGTCACTTACGCTATACTTACTCCCAAGTAAGTTGAAAAATATTGCTTCCGAGTTCTTCCTTATGTTTATTTATAATAACACGCAACCTGTAACTTCTAGTACGCTGAAGTTTTATTTGTAATTTCCAAGAGCGACGTTCAAAAGGCATATACGGAACACAACACACATCAATTCTGGCAAATGTAATTTTCTGCGGATCTACTGCACTCGCCGACCTGAAGCGTGACGGGGCGCCGGAAGCGTCTAATGGACTGCCTTGTCATCATGGATGAAGGAAAAAATATTCGCAGTTCCGCCCGAAAGGCGAAGCATCGATTGTGATACCAAATTAGCAGATAGCTGTACGAAGTAAGCATAGCAGTTTTATCGGCCGTATAAACTTATAAACATTCGCTTGCTAAAGAAATAATCAATGATAGAATATGAAAGCTTAACTCAACGAGGACGTAGAAGCAGACACAGGGAGACAGCACTGTTTTTGTGTGTCTGCTTTTTGGCACGTCCTTATTCAGTCACGCTTATGCATTATATCATTGATTCAAACCAACTAGCCCGTCAACGTGTTTTCACTAAATTAACCAGCATGGCGTCATGCACGCACAGGTAAACATGAACACACGTCGCACGATGGCAGCAGGAACTGTCTGTGAAAATGCTGCAGTTAGGAATCGCGGCAGCAGACGCGAGCCAATTGACCTCCGCGCATCTCTCACTGCAGTGTGAACGAAACGAACGAAAAAAGCACAGGCATTCGAAGCCACCGGCACTACGCGGACTCTGCAAACGTCTCAAATCGCTTTGATGATGGGGCCCGCGCGGGCGCGCACTTTAGCCACGTCGCAGACCGGTTTGAAGACACACGAGCGTCGGCAACGCGTCCCTACGGCGTCCGCCAAAGGCGTCTACTACGGCGTCCGCGATTCGCGTGGCCAACGCCGTAGAAGTTGCCGCGGTTGTCTCCTCTCGGTACGGAGCGGGGGTCGAGGAGGACATCGAGGCACCGTAGCAGCTACCAGAGAAAAACACCAAGCCACTTCCAGAGAACGGCCTTTCCAGAATCCAGAAGAGACCGTTCCACACTCCTGCCCTTGCGGACTGGCTGCACCTGGACTGCGGCCCGCCTGTACGCCAAGGGCCGCGCCACGTCGCGTGCCTGCAAGAGGTGCGGGGACTCCGAGACTCTGGAGCACCTTCTCTGTGCTTGCCCATCCTTGGCGCGGGAACGCTCCACAGTGATAAACACCTAAAGGCGCCACGGCCTTCCAGCGGCCACAGAGACTGACCTGCTGTTCCCAGTGTGTCCACAGCTCCCTGCGCTGTGAAGCCTGCTGGAGTTTACATAAGTTCCACGGGAATAGACACCCTATAAGCGCCCGCTACAACGCTGGCAACTTTACCGAGGACTGCCGCCTGTCGCGCATAGTGGTGTCTATTAAGCCACATCCTCCCTCTTTCTCTATCATCTTTCACTACCCATTCCCTCTTCCCTGATGACGCTTCGCCATGCTCCCTGACGGGTTGCAGAATCAAGCGTCCTTCCTTTCCTTATATCACTACCACCCCTCCTTTCTCGCCTCACCATCCTGCCTCGCGCGCCACAGGAGAGGGAATGCATACGGGCCGCGTTCCTCGCTCGCGAACGCAAGATTGAACCACGATCGCCGGCTCACCCCACGCTTTCACTCACACGGAACCTCATGGGGACGGCGACGGCAGAAATGCGTCTGGAGTGTCCATATAACTGTTATCGTAATAAAAGTTAGGAGCGAGCATTACGTCACGCAGTCAGTCTTGGCAAGCAAACACTTGCCCAGTGGCAGCCCAACACATGACCTCCTGTGTCGAGATCACGGAGCAACAATTGAGATTTGCTGAGACATTTCTTCGTGAATCCTTCGGGCGCTTATCTTCTTCAAGCTCGACGGTGTGCTCGATCTGCCTGGCACATTTCGCTGCCTGTCCTCCCTCCCTCAGCTGGTTTTCTTCTAGATGGGCAGCTTCCATATATACCAGTGCAAAGCATGGTGTGGTGCAGTGTGGTGTGGTGGGGTGAGCCGTTGCGAACATTGTGGGGATTTCGGGAATTTGACCCGCCATTGCGCGGGCGCATTTCACCCATGTCTGCAATCCTTAAAGCCACATCGTTCTCGCTCCGAACCAGTTTTGGCGGTGGTGTCCACTCGCGGTGTTTCGCAGTGAGGGCGGAGCTAGTGACACCACGGAGCGGCCCCTGGTGGCTACTGCCGTGACGGTCGCGACTCTCTTGCTCCTTGGGACGGCGCCCGGTACGTACATGCTTCCTCTCGTCCGCCGATACCTTTGTGACTAGGACTGAGCTCACGCATGGTGCCTTTGCCCGCGCGGGGAGCGCGTACCTCGTGTTGTTCCTATCGCGATGCTGAGCCGAAGAATGGGGGCCTAGTGCTCGCGCGAGGTCGTAGCACGCCGAGCCGCACTCATCGGAGGCCCAAGCCGAAGGAGATTACCCGAACTCTCGCGAGTTGGCCCATCGGTTATCGCGAGAGCGAGTAGCATAGCAGCCGGGACTTTTCCTAGCGGCGTGTCCCAGCTTGAGCCTGTGCTCTCGCAGCGACGTGCTACAGGCACCCCTAACTGTATTTTTCGCCCTTGGTGCAGGACCCCTTTGGTTCCCCGCCGTCCCGGGACCGGGCGTTCGTGCAGTGTTGGGTGCCGTTGGAGACAATAAATGGTTTCAGTCAATTTAGGGCAATACTGTGTTTTTGCGCGCGTCGCTGGGTAGCCCCTTGTGGCCTGAGCTCGCGCCCAGCGGCGCTAGAGGCTGACGGCTGACGCGGCCCTGTGGCTCGCTCAGCTCGAACCCGTTGGGGTCGGTACTCCTGTGAGACCCTAAGACACCACAACAGGCACTACGCCCATTTTAAAACTGTAGCTAGTATCATCTCCAACCAATCTGCCTTGCCTTTTGTCATTTTGTGCTTACATCTACTCTCCATTACGGGTGAGCAAGCAGTGTTTTTTAATGATTGCTGCAAATCTGTTTTGTTGCTTGAATACTGCTACTATATATGGGCAGCGTGTTTGATTCAGAGTGGCGCTAGTCTACAAAATTTCGTTTCTATTGCGATGTCGTGAGAGTAAATATTAGAATCAGACGACTGCACAATGAATGGACAAGAGGCATGGACAAAGCAAACCGCGTCTCACGGTCCTCATGCAACAACTGTCCCATATTTTCATTTTAGTGAAGTGCAATTTTGGAAAGAATCATTACTTCATGTAACCCGAAATTTAAGTGTAGTTGTGACTAGGAATAAAACGTCCATGTTTAAGCATCTGCTTAGATTAGGTCGAGTCCTTTTGGAATACAAAGTCCGTGTAAAGCAACAGGTTTACTGGAGCGAGTACTAGAGTACATGTACCCATTGCGACCACCATGAGTAACCAAGCAAAACATCGATGAAAACAAGGTCATATCTACAGCTTCTACATTACAACCGCCAGACACTAATACTTATAAGGCTGTTAAAATGTGAAACCATACTGTGCCCGCGGTGACTGTCAGTCTTACTTATTTTGAGCGAGGCGATAATGTAATTACGAATTCATTTATGGACAAAAACGCCTGAAATTGTACATCATCGAGCGCCAATTATTTGCGAAAAAAAGGTTCTGCGGATATTTGAAAAACTGCTAGTGTTGTATATTGAACTTTTTCAATTTCTTTGTTTCAGTTAAGCAAAAATGGCTCGCACCCAGCACTCCCCCAATGTTTGAAATAACCCTTTTTTTTCTGCAGGGTTAACGTGGGTTCATACACCGTATATACGTATTAAAAAAGTGAAAGCTTGCATCCATGATGTAAAGAACGAGAAAAATAGAAATTGCGTTGAAACGCAAATCTCTCTCCTGAAATACTTAGTCCCAGTCGAGCTTCAACAGCAGACGATCACTTCAAAATAGGCACTGATTAGAGCTCGGCAAACGCGCGGGGAACACAAAATACCATGATATACCAGTAGTTCCCGCGAGGCCACCATCGTTTAAATAGAAAAAGCGTGAAGCCACTGTAACTGGGGGAATGAATGGCAGAAGTATCTGCAGCACTCGGCGAACCCAGCAGGGAAGCTTCTTTCATCCAAAAAGAGCTGTAAGTCATCGACTTACCAGCGAAATATGATAAGACGAAAAAAAGTGAATATGGAAAGTTCGAGCAACAAATTTTCAAAACCGCGTCGTTTTCGAAGAAATCTGCCCGGAGGGTCAAGAAAAATGAAAGCTTTGACGACGCACATAACCGACACTTTTTCACACTGGCCGTAATGGAAGGCTGTTGTGAATCGAGAAGAGAAATAATGATTTGTCGTTCTAGAGAGTAACGGCATGTCTTGGTTACTTTTCGTGTTTCTCATCCTCGGCGAGTTGGAACTAGCTTTGGTTCAGACTAATGCGCAGAACCTGCCGCTACCAGAATGTGAGATAACGAAAAGCAAAAGCAGCTAGTAATTCTAAGAGGTGTCTGAAATGGTGGCCATTTGCAGGGTTCGCATGCAAGATTCGACTTTCTCGGGAAATCATTACAGCATGAGTGAACGGTCATTCGCAATTTTGTCTTTAAAATTAGCTGTGATTTCTTGCGCTGATATCAGAGTCAGCTATTCGCTATTGATAGAGAGTTTTCACCGACGAGTTCCAATACATCGAGCTAAGACAATCTTTCAATCTCAAACACCAGGCTAAGACAATCTTTCGCGGGTGACACCGCAGGTTACGTAAAAATTTCCCTTGAATTAACAATTTTATAACCAACTATAAAAGGGACGAGCGCTGTAGCAACATTGTTATGTCGCATACCAATATCGACATGACACACTCCAAACTGAAGCTCAAAACGATATCGTAAGGACAGCAGGAGAATGTGTGACGCCTAGCTAATCTCTGCTTTGCGAGAAATCTAAGAATATTTTATTTGCAGTGGCTTGCTTATCATTGTAATTTATATTACAAATATGGGTTAAGAAATGGCGATGCACGTCGATGATAATGACCATCGTCACATCATTCTTTTTGGTTGTTACCGGGTCGTGGTGAGCAACATGACTGCGTGTTTTATCCATTTATGCAAATTTTTCGGCGAGATAGCAGACTGTGCTGCATTCACCTTGTTTGAGGCGATAAGATGGGAATAGAGTTGCTTGTAAATCAAGGACTATTTCAATGTGCTGTACTGGTCCCCCGTCAACAAACTATCGACCAATAAACACATACTGCGACGCAGTGGTCTTTCACGTCAACAACCTGGGCTTTTTATAATAACGCCTGCGTATAAGCACAGATTTCTGAAGTACGCCAGAAATTCCTACTATGCTCGCTGCTGTTAAATACCCGCTGCCATTAAAGCAGGCAGAGTCTCCAGCAGTAATGCCCATCCAATTTTTTTCACCGCCTTCGACCATCTCATTGCTTTCCCACCTATATTTTTCCCGAGACTCATGCAAGACCATTTGCTCTAAGAAATATTCCTGAGGTGGGGGCAATCAATAGGCACTCAAGTATGCAAATCAGCGCCCGAAAAACATGCGCCAGGGAAACTGTTGGAGGCCATTGCGATAAAATGGTTCGGAAGAACTATTTGTGAGCTTTCCCAAATCTGTGCAGGTTGCAACAAGCGTTACTCAAAGTACATAACTGGATTGAGTAAAAACGGAGGTATTTCCCTAAGAGGCATTGCTGTAACATTCGAGATAGAAAAAGAAACACGAAAACAAGACGTGCTTAGACAGAAAGGGACAGCACGTACTTATAGTAGTAAAATAAATATATGGTAGTGCTATTCGAATACCTACATTTAGAATGGAAACAAACACGAATATTCGAGAAAAATGACCTGCGGTTGTGGAATCAAATAAAAAATTATTCTAAGGCAGGAAAACAGGTTTCCTGGGGTAATTCCTAAAAAAAACGGTGGCGGTTGTTCAGAACGTCTTGATACGTATATGCATGTAATGCGATCGGCAAATGGACGTTCGCCTAATTAAGCCGCTTATAAACAAGAAACAACTCCTTTCGGTTATGTCTCCCATCGTGACAACGACAGTGGGGGAACAAGGGAACAGCGTGTTACCAAATGCACGTGAGTGTTTATGGCATATGGGTACAAGTACGCTCGCAATAGCACTTTTCAGTCATGCGGCCCATTGCACACTCTCGCCCACTGTATGTGACAGAAGCACGTGCGGTGACGATGGGGCGAACGTTCCTTCTCTACGCTTTTTTTCTGACATTACGTAGTATCCGTGGGTAAGCTGGTGCCATGCAATACACCATGATGGAGTATCGTCTCTCCCTTCACCTACAGAAACCCCCAGAACGACAACGTTCCCCCTTCAATGAAGTAGAGAAGCAAGGCACTATGGCATTGTAAATAGTTTTAAAGATATGCAAATATTATGAAACCGGACAAACAATTATTAGTATTTTTTTTAATCAGGAACACGGAACATATTTTCACTGCTTAAAGGGAAGCATTCTTTCTAATTCACAGGAAATTATTGAGCAATAGTTATCTGGACAATGCGCTTGCCCAGAAATTGGTGCCTCTTCGAAGCAACAGCGGCTCTTCTACGGCAGACGTATTCTAAATCTTCCAACTTTCACTTGTCTATCTCGTTGTAGAATCGAATAAGGGCTGCCACTTCTTTATACATTAGACTGACTGATGAAAAGCCATCAGATGGATCTACCGGGAAGGGCGGATTCAAGGCTATCGGCGGCCTTCACCCTCCAAGGACAGTACTATACGGCCTTCCCTGCCATCCCAGAGTATAGAAGTGCAGCCAGAACGCCAGCATGAATGCGAACCTTCATCGCCCGATGGGAAAATCAAGACAATGCCTGCACAGTTGGGCCGTTTCTTCCGAATGCTCTTTATAGGAGTTAAGGCGCCCGTTTCGAATGCTGCGGTGCAAATTGTCGACGCACTAGAACCGGTCCTAGCTGCTGTACAAAAGCTAGTAAACACCAAACACCATGACATCATTAACTTTAATGTTGCCACAGCAGGAAAGAATCAGCCGTTCCTAAATAGTTCCGTGGAACGCACGAGGTCTACGGGGTCGCCTCGGAGATTTTAAACAGAGAGTGCTCAAGCATTGATATCCAGTTATTGTGATACGCGAACTGAATTTGACATCGGCATTTAGGCTCTCTGGATACGATGAATTCGCGTCTGTGACAAGTGGAAATCCTACTGGCGTTTTATTATGCGTGCTACGCGATCTCACGTACTCACTAAACCAAGTTCCCGTGCACAACAGCAACAAGTACGTTTCTATAACGCTGAAGCTTAAGCACCGGACAATCTCGATCATGGGTGGCTATATTTCTTGCAGGGGAGTATTTTACTCTGGACACCTGAAACTTGTGCTTGAATCCAGCCAAGGACCTCATGTTACCGTAGCTGACTTCAATGCGCACCACTATCTTTGGTGTAGCAGGGTCATAAATATTAGAGAAAGACAACTTCTTTACTTCACAAGCAGCAATGGCCTTGACATCCTGATCGCTGCAAAACCAGGGAGGTATCACGAAAACCGCGATACCTCCCCATCTGATATGATGTGTACACACTGATTATGCATGATTTGACAGAAAAAAGAAAAATGGTTATTTCTGATTCGACCCCTTTTCGCCATTAGCCCTCGGCTATTGTTAAAAAGTTTTCGGGCTGCACCCACTTCACCTGCCTGTCACGCGACGTCACAAAACCGCAAGAACTCACCGCGTCAAAGTGACGTGTACGCGATAAAGATGCATTAATATGCCGAACAAAACTGAATTCTCTGCGGAATAGCCACAGGCTGCCCCGTTCCGAAAGCAATAGAAGATGGCTGCCGCCGATCACTCAGACGCTGGCTACTCGCACTTCTCTGAGAGCATGGGTTTATTTGCGTATAATAAAACTTCTTGCGTGGCCGTGTAACGTTTTCGAGCACTTTCGGCACGTTTAACCCCTCATTCTGCCAACTCTTCTTTGCTGAGGGTCCGTTTTAGCGTCATTGTTGAGCTTCCGTTGCATGCAGCCGCGATTTTCGACCAGCCACCGCAGGGTAAATGAGGGAAAGCCGACCAATCGTAGACGCCGGCACCACCCTCTTCATCCGGTTATCGACTTTCAGTGTAGTGGCTCGGCCCCATCGAATCCTTCTGCACTTGAGCGTTCTCCTCGCCTCTTGTCAGCCAATTATATTCGACAGGTCGCTCAGTGTAGACAATGTTATTCGTTTTTCAAGCAAACAAACGTGACCTCCTATGAACGAGGGGAGCGTTTCATTGGTCTGTTTAGACAACCCTGTGGGTGACCGCCCGGTGCTTGCGTTGGTGGTTACGCAAATTTGACGTCAGGATATTGGAATAGAAATAGATTGGAATAATTTTACGTTATAGGGCCCCTGTAGTCGAGACAGTGGCTGTAACAGAATGTGCGGGGGACGGACTGACGAGGCTATGTCAAGTTCGAGAATTTACGTGCTGTGACAGTAAAATGTAGACCCTAAGCAGCAACCGATGTTTCTAGTGGCAAAAAGCGCAGACTTTATTGCTATACCCTTAGCGCACCTAATCGTCACATTCTCGCCACTGCTAAAATTGTTTCCCCTGTTTAAGCGAGCTGGAAATCTTACTTTCCATGGAAGTGCATGTCACAAACACACATTGACTTTGTTTAAGCAAGTACCAAACTGTTTCCTTGAACCAAACAACTACCTTTAATTGGCAGCTCAACGTTATCTTTGACAATACCGTATCTCGCTTGGTTTTTGAAGAAGCCTTTCTCATTTTTCATTTATTGTGTAGTTATGCAACATCAGGAAGAAATAAAGCAATATTATTATTAGGTAAAGCCATAAGCATACTGAAAGGGGCGTAATGAAACTGAAAAAGAAATGCTCAAAATTACGCATATAATAGCTACATCAACATCACAGAATAGTGTGCCATTGAAGGGTGTGCCATTGCGCGGCCATAGCCACAAGTAGTATAGGCGAAATCTCAAGCTATACTGAGCTTAAAACCTATTTCATCTACTTAACTACAACGTAAGCGCTTATCTCGTTAGCACGTCGTGGTCCCCCGGACCCTAATGAGCGCGTTCAGCGCGGTTGTGCCGCGACACATTTTTATCGTTCTCAAAAACCGGAGACAATCGATCCTTTCGTCCCCAGCTACCGGAGCCTAGTACTGTAACAATTCCTTTCGAGAGTTTTCTTAAATTATAAGCGTTGATCTTTATACTTCTAGCACGCACTTTATTCACGGCTGTTAAGCAAGAACACGGCAAAGCTCGCGTGAGCTTGCCGATATTTACTTCAGCGTTCACTTATTTTTGCGCGCTGAAGCGGAATCATTCGTTTAAAGGGACTCACTTGAAAGGAGTGAAAGTACAACCACGTATATTTAGTGGTGGTCATCGTTGCGATATCTGCTAAGGCACTTTGTTTTTATAGACAAATTTGCTTAGAAGTGCGTTGGTAGAAACGTATCGAAATAAAGGGGGGAGGGACGCTTCATTTCAAGAAACAAATCTCACGAACTTATGTTGGCTGCAGAACAGACTAGAGGGAAAGTTCTATTCAGAAGTAATACAGGCATGCACTGTCAGCAGTGGAGTAGATTGAGGTGCGGTAAAATTTCGCAATAGTGAGGAATACAATGTGCAATAGCAGAATAATAGTTTTTGAAATCGTTCATGTCCAAATTGCTCCAGTTGAAGCAATCATCTAGCAGCTAGTGTGGAGAGGATTCTAAAGGTCTTTATGAGCGAGTGCACATGACAATCAATTATCTTATATTCAGCATTAAGTCACCAGAAAATGGGAGCGAATGGTTACCTAAACCATCTACTACCAATATTTCGAAATCGGCAGCTATTATCACCCGTTTTTATTGCTGCCCGAGCGTGGACATTAGACCCTCCTGGATTTTTCCAGGCAATCAAGACTTTCACATTTCGCATCGCACCATCCACTCCTCATAGATCTTTGCTCTTCCATATCACTCGTAATAGGCAAAAAAGAGAACAATTCATAAAGAAATCATTTCGTTAGTCAATACATTTATCTTCAAAGGCCACAATATAAATTTAGGAGCTACATACTTGCAAACATATATGCGACTATTTGCACTGTCGCTAAGACACTCAGTGGCCGCAGCTTCTGCGCTAACCTAGTTTGATTCAGATATAAAACAGCCCACATTACTTTTGACAATGCGGTTTATTTTATACATATATTTCCTATATTCTATTGCATGTCCAATTAATTAAGACCTTTCAGTGCCTTTCTCAGATATCTTAGCATAACAGAATTTGAGTCTTATCGGGGATACTTTTTGCGCTGTTTTTAATCAAAAGATTTTCTACAAAAAGTACAGCTGCTCGGAGATTACGTCTAAGCCCATTTGGTATTTATAAACAAACCAAAATGAATTCGCTAGTCCCATGCCACCCACTTTCCATCGGACGCATATCCTTACAAGTGGTTAAAAAACTCCCGTAGTTGCCGAGGAAAGGGGCATGCCTATATTTATTTTGCCGGTAAGTTCCCGGCGGCAGCATTCATATGTCTTCCGCAGCAGCGTAGGATGTTCAACTTTTCACCAAAGCTGCGGTGGTATAAGAAGGGCTGGACAAGGGGGAGCGCAGACACCTTCGCAAACCTGTACGAGCCTTCTTTTATGATGATAATTAACTCGTGCGAACCACCGAGTGCCGGCTCATCATACATCTCTATGCCTTTGTAAAATTCGGAGGGCTTCCGCTGACACCGTAATTATAAGTCAGTACCTCGTACATAAGAGCGCGATGCTCATAATTTATGAGCCCCTCCCACGCAGGTATTGTGTCCCTAGCATGTGGCCTGCTTTTTCCATTCGCATTTATGCAATTAGAGTTTATATTTTCAGCTGTAAACGAAAAGAACTTATTTTCCATTACTCGAGATCACGTCTACCCTACCTCGCGTATTCACTTCATTGCTCAATTATTACTTGCAGTGCTTAATTAATAATGTCTAGCACACTATCCAAGCGAAGCTTGTAGTGTCGCACTCGTGTCGCCGTCAGTGTTGCCCCCCCCCCCCCCCCCAAATAAAGAGCTCAAGCCGCAGGAAAATAAGAAGTGCTTGTGAGGCTGTGGATTCGAAACACCGATCACCACGCTAACCAATTCAGCCGCTGTCGGTTTTTTTCGTCCCATAAGTTTTATTCACAAAGAAGCAGAACATATGATACACAAAATTATGGTGGTGTTTTAGACACGTAAATCATGCTGCATTATACTTCACCTACTAGTACCAAACTACACTAAACATACGTGTGCTTAGAATTCAAATGAGCTGAATATATATATATATATATATATATATATATATATATATATATATATATATATATATATATATATATATGTACAACTGCGTGTATGTGAAAGAAATGTGTGGACACGTGGTCGAAAAAGGAGTGCTCGCATAATGATGTCTAGATTTAGGGCGGCTTCTGGGAACTTTTCTTGCCGATCAGTGACTTGTGAATGTGAGTGACCTCACCACCCCCTGGGATGGTTGTCTTGATGAGGGAGCGAAGCTCCTCCTTTCCACCAATGCCCCACTGAGGATGGCGAGGAATAATACACTTCGCCTTGAAGTCCTTGCTAGCATTGCCAGCCAGCTCCAAGATCTCTGCAGTCAGGTAATCCAAAATCGCTGCACTGTAAGCAGCTGCAATGGTCCCCACATGGCGGTGACTGGTAATACGGTTTTTCAGGTAACGATGGATATGTCCTACAGGAAACTAAAGTCCAGCTCTGGCTGACCAGGAGACTGCCTTGGCTTGCGCCTTTCCATTGTCTTTAACGGCTTCATCGCCAGTCATTGTGTACGATGCAATTCGGACGCACACAACGAACGACCAACGAAAACCTTAGCGTACCGCCAGGGATCAGACACTGTCGGTTCATCATATGCACCGTTTAAAGCGGGGTTTTATATGCATGAAGAAGGGGCAGACGCCGCGGAAGCCACGAGCCAATCACAGGCGTCCTCTCCCTACGGAGGAAGGAAAGGGTGTGATCGCGTATTTGCTTTCCTCACGCCCGCTATTTCCGGCCAATTCAGGTCCGGAAGACAGATGGGAAGGTCACGTTTGGATCGTTCTGCCGAAAAGCAGGCTGAGTTGAAGGAATGGCAACGGGAGCCGGCCACACGCCGTGCGTTCGGCCGAAGAACAGGCGGCGTTTCATGAACGCCGCCGGGAACATGCTTGAAGAAGGGCCCTTTCTCGACGGGTTGACCTCGCCATGTGAGAGCGCGAAGCCCAGACGTTCCGACAACGAAAAGCCGCGGATTCCGAGCTTGGCTTGCACCCCTCTTCACAGTAGTGAAAGGGCGGTCATTCTTACAAACTACTACTTTGAAATTCCTCTGCCTGTGATGAGAAGACATCGCAGTCCACGGCAACAGTTCAAGTGGAAGTTGTCTAAAACCGCGAAATACATTACGGGACTGCAGAGCAGGTATGCAGGGGATATGGATGCCAGATAGCTTCCTAGCCATCATCATTTGGAAGGTATTTATTCTCGGTGGTTGCTGTTCTAGCACAATGGTCTGATGCTACAAGTGCAATGCTGTTGAAGTTCCTACATGTCGCCAGACTGAATTACCGACTGTAGAAGGGCCGCTGTCTAATATACAGACCCATCCACTCTTTTCTTTCTCATCATTCATACAAACACTTTCCCTCACTTTTTTCATTCCCCCGTGCAAAGTATTCCAGGCTAGAGCACACCAGCTCAGGTCAGTGTTTATGCCTATACTGTACACAATCTCTACTATTGCGAAGCGGAAATTTCTTCTTTCTGCGCCTAAGGTAGGAAGGAGTATTATTCTGCATGCACAATTGCCGCATTGTTAACAGAAGTTAACCTAATTACTGGCGATCTACGTTTTTCCCAAATTTAGGCCGCTCTCAAACGGTGTATACAATTTAAAACAGGAAGTGGCACTTACATATAAAAGAAATGTGTTGTTGCACACCGAATCCGCGTTCCTAAATTTATGTTTCTATGGTTACCGTTTGCCGCTCAGCAACTGTATTCTCGTGCCTTTATTGCTACAGTAATATGCAAAGCACTTGATGTGTAGCATTGTGCCCACACGGCTTGCGGAAAACTGCGGTCGTTAATGCAGGCACATGCTCGACTCTGCCGAATCCCATTTAGAGCCAGCCTCCTGCCGCTTGCACTTGCAAGTATTTCCATGCTCGAGTGTTTACATTCTATACGGGGTGCAGGCTCTGAATATTGCCACGCGCAAATGGTTTGTACGCTATCTGCTCGACGGCAAAGCAGAAAGACATGCTACCATGTGTAGCAATACAGGTCAGTATTTAATGTTTCTACTACCTCATGGCTTGTTTGCAAAGTGATTATTAAAGAGCACGTGGACTGGAATAAAAAAAAACTGTTTATTTGGTAAATTGCTGGGTTACTTATCACGTCGAGCTATCATGGCTTCGCTGCGATGTCTCTTCTCAGTACTTCATTATCAGAACGATCACCTGTGCTCATGGATGAGAGCATAGCCTCCCTTTACGATGATGACGATTTGTGATGTTTTATGGAGGATGCCTTGACGGTGAGTTCACCGCGTACAGTCATTAAGTAAAAGTCGATGTCATCTAGCTCACTTACCACTTACATTGCGCAAACGATGCGAGAAATGTAATCATCCACCCTAGCAGAGCTATTTACGGTTCTCCAGGCAAACTAATACATTGCTGTGAACAGAATAGATACTAAATAAGTAACACTTTCTGAATGAAGATAAGCACGGAAGTCATTGACCAAATATTGTATTTATGCCCATTTATGCTAGCTATCGCATCTGGTATCGACGCCACTAACCAATACTTCATCTTCGAACTATAAAGTTCACTCTCAGGGGATCCAGAGTTACACTGGTATCATTAGATACGAGATTGCCAACCTACTGGAAGCTGATGCTCACTCCTTGAGCGTGATGACCAATCTGAAATTCGCCCAATTGAACGCCAAATGCATTTTGTGTAAGTTCTATTAGACATTGTCAGAAGGTATGTTATTCTATGAGGAAACAAAACGTAATTGCTTTATCGAGTAGAAGCCATTTTACGCTTTTCTATGAACATAAATTTTGACCGTATATTCGATTCCTTGCTGGAACCTTTACGACTGGATGCTTTTTTGCACTCTGCTAAAAGCAGACGACCTCCAACTCATTGTGTCACCTGCTTCTCGGGAGGAGTTTCTCACAGATTCTATATAGTATGTTCAAAAGCGTGTCAATTTTCGAGATAACTCATGTTACTCGGATATCATTTTTTATAACTGAACTGCTTGGACCATGGTAAAGCCACAATAAAAGAATTTTTCCTCGACCGTTAATGGGATTTCTTTATAGACAATAACCTTCAAATTTTATTTTCTTTGTGGATTCTTATAAACTTCATCCAAACATAGTGTTTCTTGTCATGACTGTTAAAAATAACATTCGTTTCTTACGTGTATGGCGGAGATTTTATTTACCAATGTACATGAGTATTTACTTAGAACAGATTCAAATGTGTCGCTTCTGCTTGATTCACTGGTGTTTCCTCTTTTGATGACTTGATTTTTTTTTCAATTTTTGTTTGTTTCTGTGTGGCATGTGTGTGAATATATAAGCGGAAATGGTCAATTGCAACTAGTGAACTGCATATTGGAATAGCAACAACTAAGTAGCCTACTTTTTCACCTAGTGTAACTAATAAGCAATAACAAAAACTTGGAGCATGTACTCTTTGTTCTTCTGTCACAATGCATTTGTAGTGACGCGATTTCAATAAATATTGAAGGGCTTTAAGAAATAAAAATGTTGTGCCCAATAGCGCATTGATGTTTTGAGCGAAACGGCACAGCGGTCGGTTAAGGACATTTTGTCACGCTCTAAGTGATCAGAGCAAACTCTGCAGTGAAAAAGAATCTTTTTATACCAGACACCTGCCACAACAAGGGAACATGTCTCTACACGGATGATGCCCTGACCAGAAACCCTGACCAGAAGCCCTGACCAGAATTCTACTGCTGTAATGAAATGTGCTTTACGGGACTTGAAATCTTCGTCGAGAAGCAACACAGTGCGGCAACATCAAAAGTGTGCGACAGAACACTCACATTTTCCTAGCACACTCTCGCTCGTAGCTGTTTATAGTGAACTCATATCGCAGTGGAGCGCCTTTTTTTTCAAGCTCTGTAGAGAAAATCATATATAGAAAAGTCGGCAAATCATATCTCACGATCACTCTCGAAGGTAATGCGTTTAGCATTGACGCAATATAGCGACACAACGTAGTGCCTAAGCTGCTGCAGCGCACACCTCGATTGCTCTTCATTATTAACACTCACCGCTTTCTAGCGGCACCTCATTGAAGCCTCTGCATGGCGTCTGAGATATGTAGCCCACCGGTGCGTGCGAATGCTTGACAGAGGGCTCATGCAACAGCATGGCTCCTCTCTCGAACTTTTTTTCAAGACACTCAGCAATCTAGACTCGCGCATGGTCACCGCGACGAGAAGCATGACACACTGACGCGTGCAAAGGACATTGTTCCCTCACATGCCGCACTCCCGGTGTCACATACTGAGCGACCCAAGTTGGCGACGCGTTCATTGAAGAACGACACATGACGAGGGCATGCTCGGCGCAGCTCGATAAAGCGCTCTCGGATATATGGCTTAATTAGTAAATGCGGCAAATATTAGGGTTCGATTATATGCGGCGTCGCAGAAAACTAAGTGATCTTTTTCGTTATTGTAGAGTGGCACATTCTCAGCGCCGCATGCCTGGTTACCCAAGTTGGCGTCAAGGAGGTTCATTGAAGAGCGCCCCACACATATTGTAAACGCTCAGTGACCACAGTTGGTATCAAAGAGATTCATTGAAGGTCAGCACAGACGTAGTGGTACATTCCCAATGCTCCAAGTGGGCGTCAAACAGTGTCTTCCAACAGAGGTACCTGCCCAGTCCCATATCTACAGCAGTCCATGTGGACGAGATAGAGGTTCGTTGAAGAGCGGCACGTATGAACACAAGGGGAAGAATGGATATGAAGAAGAGATAAAAAAATAAGAAAGACTCATTCGCAGAGTCTGTCACAGAAGAACATCCACTGTCACAAGTACTCGTACAATCCAGCAGCCTTGAAGAAGTGCAGAAGGGATTTTGTCGCTTTTCTCATGCAAACATGCACATGCCTTGGCCCTAGAATCTTTTCTTCCGAGAACACTCTACTATCCAACAGGCTGGGTTTAGATTGTAGAATGCGCCATTGAGCATGAAAAAATGGGCATAACGCAGAAGGTTCTCGAGAGCATCGTCGCACATCGCACTGTTGGCCATTTTTCTTAGGAATGAACAGGCTTTTGTAAATGTGGCGGCCAACCACACGCGGCACAGCGTTGTTGTTTCGCGACGGCAGAGTGCAGGTGGCAGGCGAAGCCGAAAGTTATCTTCGGTAGTGTGCAAGCGTGAGGCAGTGAAACCTGGTGAATTCCATCGTAGGAGTGTTATGTAGCGAACAAGTTACTGAAGTTGCCGCAGAACATCCGTTCTTCACAGTTGTTAAGGCCCCAACTCATGTTTTCGATTAGCCGATCGAGCAGCTTCATCTGCGCTGTCGTTGTCGACAACTCCGCAGTAGCTCGGCAGCCATTGAAATACAGTGTCATGTCCTTATTTCGTACGCCAGCGGCTCGTGTAACCCATGGCGTAGGGCAAACTGCAGAGTTTGTGAGGCTGTATTCGAGTCGCAGGAAATGACCCAGCGATATGCAGGGTGCTGGAGCGCATAATTAGGTGTACCTTGAAGATCTGCAAGTTCGGCTGCTGTCGGCGTGGTATTTCGAGAGTATTTAAGTTGCAAAGAGATGGCGTCCGATGCAACAACCACTTCTGTGGTTGAGCGTGTAAATCTGTATGCGGTAAAAATAAGACTCGCTTAGGAGAAGCAGAGACGACTGCTCTCGGGACAGTGGTGAGAAGTCTACCTTCTTAACAGTCCCATCAACTGAGAGGCACACGCAAACTTGCCGGACACACAATGCCGATGTTGGGCATTCTATAGGCTTGAAGCCAGATGGTATCAAGTCATGGTGTCTGGTAATAATACTACAATATGTAGCCGATGATCTTCGCGCTGGCAAACTGGCTGAATAGTGTCGAATGTGCGTTCCTAGGGTCTCAACGACATGAGCGGTGATGGGACCCTCGTGTGCAATGATAATCGTAGCAGTTGTTGAAGAACGGCGATGGAAGCGAATATATGTCCGACTTGTTAGGGCTTGTACGTTCTGCAATAAAAGGATATTAGTTTTGCATATGTTGAACAAGACGGGAAGACTGTATTGAAGAAATTAAAAAAAGTGCCATGTATAGCTGTAACATCGACGGCATGGAAGGTCCCCACAATTTTCCGGTTACGAATACAAACACATTCTAAATAAAAATGTGCCTTTTTCTTCACGAAGGAGACATGGCGACAGCAGGTGAGGTTGCGATGCACCATAGTGCCTATGGAGCCTGTGAGATTTCTCATACGCAGTTGGCGAAATCCCGATGCACATAGGGTAGAAAGACATCGGATTTCGCATAAATGCCGGTAGGGAGCACTTTTTCCAAATATAGTCAGTCATTCTCGGCCAAGGCATGCCACCGCCAGGGTTGCGCTTTCGGTGTTTTGGCGCTCTTCTCTGGCCTGTCACGTAAGATGCCGAAATGGAGATGTCATCAGCATAGAGCGATATATTAGCCGTCTGTATTAGCGTTTTTGTGAGCCCCACGCGAACGAGATTGAAAAGAGTTCGGCTCAACACTCCGCCTCTTGGGACACCACGACTGTCGATATAAGATTTAAGATTTTGGGAAGTTACTGCAAGAAAACACGAGGCTTGAAGAAAGGAACAACACGAAGCGGCTACCGCTTCGTGTTGTCCCTGTCTTCAAGTATTATGTTTCCTTGGGGTAACTTCGAAAAATCATGAATAACCAACTGGCCTACACCCACGCTCTGCTACGTATCTATTTGTCGGGCCACCTTCTGTGAAAACAAATATCGATTATCCTTGAGAGAGAGCGCCTAATCCATTGAACGACGTGGCCTCCAATCCACATCCTCATCGGCTTGGAGAATGGCTTTGTGGGTTGCGCTGTCGTTGACACCTTTTACCTCTAAAAGGAAGCTTTAGCTCGGACCCAACTCCTACGCGGCCTATTTAAATACATGTAAAACGCAGAAACCTTCTTCTGAGACAACCCCTAGACCTATTTTATTGGAATTTGTGGCATTTAGGAGAGAAAGTTCTCTTCTAGAGACTGCTGCAAGCAGAATTTCGATTTAGGGCCTGAATTTTCTGGAAATACCTTTTAAATATTCGAAAGTTTGGAACCACAGACGCACGAAGCTTATAAACTATTACTTCTACATCAGGAACAAATATCGTGGTTCTGTAAACGGCACCGATTAGATCATTCAAACCAAACAACTTCGAAATGTCAATTTATATCTTAGGTTAGTTTGTTACGTTGTGTGCAGGAGTTCTGCAAATCTCGTCTTTCCATAATACTGATATTTATTTTTCAAATTCATGTGTAATATATCAATTTCTCCGCTTTATATGTACTATTAGATGCGATTCACATAATTGTGATATCATATTTCATTCCTGAGTTACGAAGTTGTGAACTTTATAGTTACGTTTTCCGAAAATTTGCGATTATTGCCAACTTTCAATAAAAAAAATGAAAAAATTAAATCGAAAATTCGAAACACACAGTCACTCGATTTTAAGTTTCCCTTTTGAATGTAACAAATCTCGTCAAATTCGGTGCAGTTGCTGCCGATAAAAACGAATTCTGCTTTTAGATGTATTTAAATAGCAGCACCCGAGCTAAAGCTTCCTCCTAAGATGAGTAAGCGAGAAGAAAGGGGCTAACCAAGGGGCCCAATTTTTATTAGTCATATCACAAGAAGCCAACAAACACTTACACCAAGTACAACATAGGGGAAATTACTTGTTCTTAATTAATAAAATAAACAAACGATAAATTATTGCAAATGAAAGTGGATGAAAAAACAACTTGCCGCGGATGGGGAAAAATCTCACAACCTTCGCATTTCGCATGCGATGCTCACAAATTGAGCAACTGCGGCGCTGTTTCCCCATCCACTTTCTTGGGCATTCATGCTTCCTAGTTGAACCCTGGGAGTGTTAGCCAGCGCCACCACCCACAAACTTTGGCGGCCGATGTAGAACATCCTTTCTGCCGCAGGCATCACGAGAACGTCATTTTTTTTGGTGAAGGTAGCAGGTCAATAAACCCAGACATGCTACCCGAAGGCATCAATGTTCCCAGATTCGAGACTCTCGTTGTGTAATAAACGAGACGAAAAGGGGTTAACGGAGATGCCAAAATGTTGTGGGATCGTTACCCACCTGCGGCAAGTTGTATTTTCTTCCATTTTCATTTACAATAATTTAACGTTTCTTTATTTCATTTATTAGGCACACATAATTCCCCGTATGTGGTTCTTTGCTGGTTTCTTATGACATGCTTCATAAGAAGCCTCCTACAGAGAGACGCTTCGTATCTTTTCATTGACAACCGACCACGTCGAAAACCAGTCATAGCACCAGGGCAGATGTTATGGTATTGACGGTACCATCGCACACATAACAACAAAATCTTCCCCATGGCCTTACCGATACAACTCGCAAGTGCAATCTGCCGGTACAATGTAAGGCATAGCGAAGGCATTTGAGGCTTCAATAAATGCACCAGTCGGCTGCACTTCCAATCGGGGGGGAACTATACCATCATGCGAAGATTTATTGAACATACACCGAAGACAGCATTGGGCTGCTGAATCTTGGGGCCCTATAAGGTAAAACTATTCCAATATGTTTCTATTCCTATCTCCTGACGTCAAATTTGCGTCACCACCGACGCAAGCACCGGGCGGTCACCCACAGGGTTTCCTGAACACACCAATCAAACGCTGTGCTTGTTCATAGGAGGTCACTTTTGTTTGCTTGAAAAACGAATAACAGTGCATACACTAAGCGGCTTGTCGTGTCTAATTGGCTAAGAGGCCAGGAGAACGCCCAAGTGGAGAAGGATTCGATGGGGCAGAGCCGTTGCGCTCACTTTGATAACCGGATGAAGAGGGCGGTGCTAGCGTCTGCGATTGTTCAGCTTTCCCTTACTTAGCTTGCGGTGGCTGGTCGCAAATAGCAGCGGCATGCAACGGAAGCTTAAGAATGATGCTAAAACGGACCCTCAGCAAAGAAGAGTTTGCAGAATGAGGTGGTAAACGTGCCGAAAGTGCTCGAAAACGTTACGTGGATACGCAAGAACGTTTATTATATGCAAACACATCCATGCTCTCCGGCATGTGCGAGTAGCCAGCGCCTGAGCGATCGATGGCAGCCATCTTTCATTCCGTTTGGAACGGGGCAGCCTGCTCCTGTTCAGAAGAAAACCCAGTTTTTTGTGCATATTAATGCATCTTTAATGCGCACACGTCACTTTGATGCGGTGAGCTTTTGCGGTTTTGTGACGTCACGTGAGAGGCAGGTGAAGTGGGTGCAGCCCGAAAACTTTTCACCAATAGCCGGGGACTAATAGCGAAAAGGCATCAAATCAGAAATAACTGTTTTTATTCTGCCAAATCATGCATATTCGCTGTGTGCACAAGATATGAGAAGGGGAGGTATTACGGTTTTCGGAACGTCGCCTGACAAAGAGGTGAAGGGGGGGGGGGTTGTCGAAAAAAGTTTTTACCAATCGTGGAGGGCTGACAGCAGAATTGGAATAGAAAAATTTGGAATAGCTTTACGTTATAGCGCCCCTGGTGCCTTAAGGTAACGAAGGTCACCCCATAAAGACCTAATAATAACGACCGCCTCGGCAGAATCAAATGTGGTTGCATTTCTTCCATGCGGAAAGGCACTTCATTCCTCAATCTCTCGTGACAGGGACGTCATGTAGCCACAGGTCAGTCAACAGAACCACATCGCCAGTAACCTAGGCGCAAAAATCCCCAGCGACTTCAAGCTCTGGTGGAATTTTTTTCTAGAGCGAGCACTGTGAACGGATGACGTCGTTGTGGAAGTGGTCGAAGACCCTAAAGAGTTCCCCGCACGGAGGATAACGGCTTACCGGGGTCCAGGGAATCGCAGAAGATCTTCCATTGTTTGTCTCAAAATTCGTTCATCTCACGATTTTCTCATGGATTCGTCGGGCTTTCCACACGTCATAACTGGTTTTAGTACACTTGTATCGTCTCTCGGCCCACCTGGCGGATCACCTGAATCATTTCCAATTCTTGGCCGAAATCTGTTTCTTGTAGATGTATACGTACATGTACAAGCCTGCAGCACTTGTATAATCATGTCGTCAAGAAGATCGGAATGTACATGTCCGCACTTGTCCGTGATTTAAATTTAGTACGCTTGCCAGTCGACCTGTCTTGAAAGCGCTGGGGAAAGAAAACTGTAAAGGCCTGTGATAGTCACCTACGTAAACATATGGTCACCGATGTGAGCTTCAATGTCTCTATACCATTAAACTTTGGAACTTAAACTATACGCAACTAATGTCATGTCCAAACAGCTACTGTAAGTCAGTCCTCGGAGATAAGTAGGGTTGCCATCATTGAAAACTTAGTCTGTGGTCGGCAGTGAGATCAACTACACTCGTTCTTCACTGATTGGTCCTCCAACTTTCCCAAAGGGAATGATAGACGTTAAAGTTAAGTTTGATTATCGAAGGAGCTAAACTATGTTGCTTAGTCTCTGTTGATCAAGCCGACGTGAGGGTGATAGATAAGCGCCTATCAGAGTCAACGAAAGCTTCTACAGATCAAGGAGATATACGTATTTACTGTCGTCGTGATTTTGCACTGTTTCGTGAACATTCGTGAGCTCCTCGCGACTGTTAGGTTACAAACCATTTATTTAGTCACCTCGCATTAAACGTAGCCAAGTAGTGTATATTGCCTAGGACGTTTTCTAGAGAGAACTCTGGCACTCACGTCTGCGCGGGCTGCAAACATGGCGTCTCAGCGACCGCAGCAATGGTCAATGGTACCAGTATTTGGCTAGACTTCGTCCGTCTTGCTTTAAATTGCTTCGGTACTTTGCAAGTTGAAATTCAACAAAATATTGCATTTGAAATGAACAGTTCACAATCATTACGTATTTAGGCATACTTGTCTCGCAATTATTACGAAGTATCTTGCTATCTTTAGAAGTAATGAGTGCACGGGCATTTGAAAGGCACGCGTAATAAATCATCACGAGAACATCGCAAGAAGATTTGACGTTACAAGTACGAAGAGTGAAGAAGTTCTTGTGCTTACCATCATTCACAAGTAATCACAACGACAGCAGCGCCCGGATTCTCACTAGTAATTTTTATACGAAACTGTGCTCTTGACTCCTAAACACGCGCTTGGTGTTTGGCCCTAGACACATGGCAGCTAGAGAAACCTTCGACTTTCTGTTGAGCTTCCTAATTCACAGCAGCTGAAGTGGGGTAGATCAGCGCTGTTCAATGAACATACGCCATGGATTTGACTTCAGACAACGCGAGATCAATGACACGCATTTTAATGGACCGAGTTTGGTAATGTATAGGAGGAAGCGTCAGGCGGGGGGCCTTCAAGACTAGCAAGAAACGCTGTGGTTTCAATAAAGGCGCAGATTTTTGTTTGCTTTTTAGCTTTCCACCGTTGTTTCTTTCAGCTTTCAGTTTAATTTCTTTTTGCAAGCGCAAAAACATTATTTTGGAGTTAATTGTCCATCTGTGTGGGGACTATACAGAGGAGGGTAGCATTACAACCGCTAATGTGAAAGAATTCACACAATGCGAGGTAACGCAGCTTCTTGAGAGAAAGTATTCTGGATATGACTGGCCATGTCATCCTTAAAAGATTTTGGCAGGAAGTTTTATGTAAATAAATAAATCACATATCACTGTAGATAGATTGTCAAAAGAATATAGCTCACTGAGTTTTCCTGCTTAATAATTGGGTCACATTAGAAAATGTTCAGGTTTAGCATAAAGTCAGCTGACAGACAAGAGGCATAATTTTCGATCGCCGGAAGTGCCTTTAGCCCTGCAGAAGGCATGCAATGAGCTCAACGTGACGATGTACATGATTTATGTCGGACGCCAGACTAGCCTACACCTCTTTGCCGAGAACCTGTTTGCGTTTTTGGTAATAGAGGTGGAAAACAAAAACTTAGAAGATATGCGCGTAAGCCACCTGCCGGATATAAACGCACTGGCTTTACAAAGCACTTGAAGATTTCTTTCTCTTCTTTCACGCTAGAACGCAACTAGAAATGAGGAGGTGGAGCTGTAGGCCAAGAGTGAAACGACACAGGTAGACAGGGCTAGACACGGGAAAGAAGGCAGTGAACAAATGACCGCTCTTAAATGAAGCAGAGGAAACGAATCGCACAGGGTGTAGCTGCAATTTATCCTCAACTAGATTTCGCTGCCTATATTTCACTCTCACACGTGTACATACTGCGAGACGTTCTCCAAAACAAGTATCGTCAACAAGAAAAGAGACAGGACAGGTTAGAGCTTCAGTCGGCAAACAGGTGCAAACAACTGGAGAAATAGGTTTTGCCGTATCGCAGCAACTAGAGCGTAGGCAGCGAGTGTTCAACAAAAGCAACAGCGGTAACAGCATCTACGGCGTGATAAATGGTGAAAGCGCGCGGTTGCTACCATACGCCAACACGACACACACACAAAAAAAACTTCTACCAGCTTTGTTCCATTTGGCCGAGTTGAGCCCTCCTTGCGACCAGGAGCTTCTTTTTACATCTGCTTCTTTCAGATGTGTGCAGTATCGCGATTCTTTCTCCGCACGTAATCATAAAAAACCACTGTCTAAAATTGAACGCACTTTCAACTACCCTGGGTGTTATAGTTTTTTCGTGAAACTCACCATTTTGGTTTTGCCGTTGCGCTGCTAAGCCTGAGGTCACGGGATCAAAATCGTAGCTGTGGTGGCCGCACTTGGATGGAGGTGAAAATCAAAAAGGCTCCGGTATCACGCATTGGGTGCGCATTATTCAGATAATATGTAACAAATTACACGTACTAATTACTTGTAACATAAAACTTTCGTCGCTACTTTAATTTAACAATTACATTGTATACTCGGTAACTCTCTTTGTAATTCCCTCATTGTTACAGTAACCAATTACAAGCAACAAGGTACTCCATTTAAGAGACAAGCTCTAACAGGCGACGAATGATTGAGAACATGAATTTGGGAAAATGTACAGCGAAACACCCGAGGTGTTTCTACGCAGCAGCCTGGTAAATGCGCATAATCAGACTAACTTGGAGGCCCAGTATTAATGCGATTAGTATTCTTAAGGCACATCACACACTTTTCCGGGGCAGCCTCAGAATATACGATGTCCCTAATCGAGTTCCCGCCAGCTTTAGTCACTGGATTTGTGGCACTGTATTGAACTGCCACCGTTCAATGCAGTGCTTGGATGCCAGCTTGGAGCACTAGGCATGTGTCAACTGGCCTGGGCCGCTATCCAATGAACCGGATGCCAACTTGTGTTACTGGATATCTGCCAGTGTTTATGTGCAGCCCTTCAATGAGCCTGTTTAGTGCCAACTTGGGTCACTGTGGTGCTCGATGGAGTCGAATTTGCGTCGCATCTATCAATTGTTTCAATATACAGGATGACCACTTTCAATTTTTATGGAATCTTAAAGAAAATTGGCTGTGGCAGATAGCACAAGCACTGTCCTTGGGCTTGATTGTCCTGAGCTTTCTAGCTCAGCTATGTTCTAATGCAGCAAGCTGCCAGGAGCGTGCTGGTATCAAGTTTCAAGGTGGGAAACAATTTTTCGCTACTTTACGAAGCACTTCCACCCGAGCAACGCCGACGCCGCATTAAGACACTGCGCACGCCTGGAGGCTAGCCTAGCTGAGCTGCCGCCCGCCAGGCCTAATAATACCCAAGCCCTAAGAATCAATTTTTTTTTCAAGCATGGAGGTTCAGGTCGAAGGAGAGGATATGTCTCCCGAAGAATGCGGTGGAGATGCCGGCTGGAGCATGATGGGCTCCCAAACCCGGTCCGGTACCAGCGCATCGCGGGATAGACCTAAAAACGAAGCTTGCACCTGCACCGGCGAGGGAGATGGTCGACGAACGCCGCGACGCCCGCGGAACGTAAAACAAAAATTACTCAAGGCCAGCAGAATGCCGGCCCTCCCGAAGAACATCAAGATCGTCGTTAGACCCAAGGGCGGCGTCAACACCGCAGTGATCGGTGCAGTCAGGATTGCGTCAGCCATATACCGGGCTGCAGGAGTGTCCGATCAAGACGCCAGCGAAGATACCGTCTGCCTCAACACCCATCAGAACATCGTCATTATCAGCACACCCAGTAGTACCAACGCAGAAAAGTACAGGAAGCTGGAGGTTCGGGATTGGCGGCCGCCACTACGAGGTCAACGCGTACGAAACGGCACCCGATCATACGGCCAAGGGGGTCATCCGAGGCATACCTATCGAAGAAGACTCCAGGACCATTAACTCTAAGATCGTCAACGACAGGAATCCGGCAGCCCTAGCAGCCAAGCGTTTTTGCAACACTGCCACAGTCATCATCGCCTTCGAAGGCGTCGTCAGGTACGTCAGGTACTCTCGTCAGGTACGAAGGCACTCTACTTCGCTTTTCGCTGTGCAGCAAGCAGGTCGACATCTGTCACCAATGCGGTAGACTGGGGCACCGTATGGACGTCTGCCCAAATCCCCAGGACAAGATCTGCAGGGGCTGCGGTGCCAAGAACCCAGATCCATATCACTAGTGCACCCCAAACTGCCGCCTATGCGGAGGGAAACACCCTACGGCAGACAAATCCTGCCGAACAAAGTTCAAGACCCCGTTTATAGTCACGAAACGAAGATGCGAAAAGAAAAGAGCCGAAGAGGAAGCAGAACTGGAGGCGGTGAAGGAATCCGGAGGTGAGCAAGCCCCCGCTCTGCAAAAGCCAAGATTCAGGTCCAGAGGGCGGGCCAGGTCCAGATCGACATCGGCTACCGGGACCCCTCGATCCCGCCAGCACATCCGGTCGAGGAGCAGAGCTTGCAGTCGCACCCCAGGACCGGGCCGAGCCAGGTGGACATCCATCAAAGGTGAGCTGGGCAGACGTGGTCAAGGGTGCGCCAAGGCGCGGGATCCACGGAAGTAACTGCCTCAGAACCGCAAGTCACAGCGAACATAGACAATGACATTATTGAAGAAATAAAACGTGAGAGCGCCATGCTCAGGAGCCTAGTACAACAGCTAACCCAAGAGGTACACGAACTGAGAAAGGTCGCGCCTCCCGCGCGACCCCCTAGACCCACTCCCACCAGCACTCCTGCTCCAAGCAATAAAGGCGAAGAGCAGGACAAAGCAAGACACCAGCCGGGCCGAACAGGCGAGATCGAAAATAAAAGCCATGCTTGCAGAACTACAAAGCGCAATCGGCAATCTGTCTTCCGCCATATCCGGCCTCACAACCAGGGTGGTCAAGCTCGAGGAATGTGCGATGTGGGCACCGTCCCTGTCGCCATCACCACAGCCGAACACGGGAACACATAATATAAATCCTGTAATCTCAGACATTCCCATGGTGGCACCGCACCCCGCGCACCGCTCCAGTTTCCCAACAGCTCCTTATTCAAGACTCCAGGATGGCCAGGCACGATAAGGAGCTATTGGTTTGGCCGTGGAACTGCAGAAAACTAGCCGGGAAAAAGCCGGTCCTACAACAATACGTAAGAAACATTTAACCCAAACCCAATGTTAAAATGCTACAAGAAGCCATGGGCGCGTCGGCCGATATCCCAGGCCACCGCGCCCTCGTCCCTAAATTTCAAAACAATAGCGGCATGGCCACAATAATCAGCAAGGGCCAAGTACCCATAGATCATGAGATTAAAGGCCTGCAGACCGAGGACATAAACATAGAAATTATTGCTAACAGAACGCAAGAAGAATAGCATCTTTATACTGAATATATACAGTGACCCATCCAAAAGACGGCCGTTTTTTCTCTCCCTGCTCGAAAAGGCGGCCGAGCTCGCCGGCTTGAATCCGCTACTAGTCGGTGGGGACTTCAGCGCGCCGTGCCATACCTGGGGATACGGCCACACCACAACCAAGTGCAAACAGTTATGGCAGAATTCGCAAGACTTGGAACTCACGCTCATCACAGATTCCAGCGCCCCAACGCGAATGGGGGATTCGGTTGCAAGAGATACCACACAGGACTTAACAATGGTCAAAAACACCGAGAGGGCTACCTGGAGAAACACCCTAGAAGACCAGGGACCACATCATCATCGAGATCACGATCCCCCGAGCGGGAACCAGACTCCCCCCCAACCTCCCCCCCCCACCGGGCGAAAGTTGCAAATGGACAGACTGGGGCAATTTCCGCAAGCACCCGGATATCCGGCTAGACGACGAGCCGGTCGGTGACATTGACAGATGGATCGCGCACCTGACCAGTGATGTCGGGGAGGCCACGCAAACCACCCTCACGAATTCCTGGCGGAGAAGATGGACAGTCGCCTCACCCACCTCTGCAAAGCCAAGAAATCCTTACAAACCCGATGGCAAGGCCAGCGGCTCAATCAAAACCTGAGGACTAAACAAACAAATCGAAGAACACTGCAAAAGCCTGAGCAAGCAACCGTGGGACGAAGTCTGCAACGCCGCGGATGGCCAACTCCACAACGAAAGTACGTGGCGACTGCTGAGGCACCTGCTGAGGCACCTGCTCGGCGAACCCCAAAGCAAATCCAAGCAAAGAGCTACATGCAGAAGCTTCTGCACAAAGAAAAAGGGGCGGCTAGTGAGAAGCAAATCGTCATGAAAGTGTGCGACAGGTACCTCCCGCAAGAACCGAGTGGCGAGCATGACCGGTACACTGGCAGTCCTAGTCCGAAGTTAGATGAAGACTTCAGTGAGGCGGAAATCAGAAGGCACTTCAAGGACTCGATGGCGTCAGCCCCAGGACCGGACAGGGTTACCAACAAAACGCTCAAAAACCTGGACGACAAATCTGTCACCAAACTCACGGGCTATATGAACAAGTGCTGGAGAGAAGGCCGCATGACGGTGCAGTGGAAGTGGTCCAAGGCTACCCTCATACCCAAGCACGGAAAGCCGTTGAGTTTGGAGAACCTACGCCCAATCTCTCTCACGTCGTGCCTGGGCAAGGTCTCCGAACACGCCTTCATGAACCGTATCAACAGGCATCTAGAAGAGACGGAAGCCTGCGCCCACACCATGATAGGCGTCCAATCCCGCCTGTCCACGCTGGACGTCATGTTACAACTAACGAACCAGATCTTTGGCGACGAGACAAGAAACACCAAGGCCATCCTAGGACTAGACCTGCAGAAAGCATTCGACAACGTCGCTTACAATTGGATCCTTAAACAAGTGTCTAATCTGAACCTGGGGGAAAGGGCCTACAACTACGTGAGGGACTTTCTGAACGATCGCAAAGCCACCCTGACGATTGGCGACCTCGAGTCCGAAGAACGAACCCAGGGAAGTGCAGGTACCCCAAGGGCTTAGTTATTCCTGCGCTCCTTTTCAACTTAGTTATACTGGGTCTCCCTATCAAACTACGGGAAATCGAAGGAATCCAGCACACTATATACCCAGACGATATAAAGATTTGTGCGGACCGTGGCAGTGACGGCCAATTTGAACACGCATTACAAACAGCCATTCACAAAGCCTCCAAGGAACAGGCCTTAAATGCTCCCCGAGCAAGTCCGAACTACTCCTTTACCGGTCCACGCACAGAGGCATGCCACCAAAAAGCTACACAGGACCCAGGGAGGGTGTGGAAATTGGACTGTACACCCAAGACGGAAACGCAATTCCCAAAGAAAACAAGAATAAAATCTTCGGAATGATCAGTGAGAACAACGGAGCTAACGCCGAAACCATGAGGAAGATCGAAGGCAAAGTTACCAGCGCCACGAGACTCATAAAGAGAGTAACCAATAGACATGCGGGCGTGACGGAAGAAAATGCCATTCGACTGATAAACTTCATCGTTGTCAGCCACATCGCCTACGTAGCCGCCTACCACAACTGGTACGTCGCGGGAAAGAACAAGATCAACATGCTCATAAGGAGAACGTTCAAGATAGCCCTGGCACTCCCAGAATCAACGAGCACCGAGCTCCTTCCTGTCTCAGCTGGGCATATTAAACACCCTGGAAGAAATAGCCGAAGCAGAACGCATCTTGCAGCTCGGACGCCTGTCGAGCACCACGCCGGTAATGTACATTATGAACACGCTCGGCATAACGTACCACAACTAGCACGGCCAGAAAATGCAAATCCCCAACAAAATCAGAGACACCATTACGGTGGCGAACATCCCTAGAAACGTGCACCCCGATTACAACCGAGGTAAAAGAAAAGCAAGAGCCGAGGCTCTGCTCCGTTCATTCGGCAGGGAGAGAAACGCGCGCCTTGTCGACGCTGCCGAATATCCCAATGGCCAAAAATACACCTCCGTAGTCATAGAGGCAGAGTCCAAAATCAGAATCACATGCAGTGTATAGACCAAACACTCGGAAACAGCAGAGGAAGTAGCGATCGCGCTGGCCCTCACAGAACAGGAATGCGAAGTCGTACTAAGTGACTCGCAAACGGCAGTAAAGAATTACGCCAAAGGTCAAATTTCCAAGGAAGTCCAGTCCATTATGGCCAAAGGCGCGAGCTCGGGGATCATATGGTTCCCCACTCACGTCACCACGGAAGGCGACGCGCTCCCGAATTTAAACGAGACGCACACCCGACGGCGCGAGGCATGACCCACCGCGCCGAACAGGGCAACTCCTCTCGCACGATAGCGGAACAGGACAGGATCACCAGATACAATGACATAACCAGTGGATATTTTGACGCCAGCAGGATATACCCACCGCCCAGTCCCAAGTTGAACAGTAGGCAGGGCGTCGCCTGGAGACAACTCCAGACGTACACCTTCCCTAATCCATTCGGTCTGAAACGTATCTTCCCAGATAAGCATCAGGACGACACGTGCAAATTGTGCCAGGAAGGACCAGCAACACTCAAGCACATGCTGTGGGAGTGCAATGTATATAGGAGGGATGGCAGTTACTCCAGAGACCCTGTTGTCGAGGTGGGCCACCGCTCTGCGCAGCTCAGACCTCGGAATCCAGACGGGGGCAGTCCAGTAAGCGCGTGAGGCGGCGTTGAAGGAGGGCCTTGACGTTCCCCCGTGGAAGACCTGAGCCCCGGTAGCGTTAAACCTTGCCGGACGTACAAGAAAGCTGTATCCATCCATCCATCCATCCATCCATCCATCCATCCATCCATCCATCCATCCATCCATCCATCCATCCATCCATCAATCCATCAATCCATCCATCCATCCATCCATCCATCCATCCATCCATCCGTCCATCCGTCCGTCCGTCCGTCCGTCCGTCCGTCCGTCCGTCCGTCCGTCCGTCCGTCCGTCCGTCCATCCATCCATCCATCCATCCATCCATCCATCCGTCCATCCGTCCGTCCGTCCGTCCGTCCGTCCGTCCGTCCGTCCGTCCGTCCGTCCGTCCGTCCATCCATTCACGAGCTTAATTACTCGAAGATGCAGCAATTACTAGCATGTGAAATCGAAATAAATATTCAACTAAGCTAAACTGAATTAACTTACTAATTAGTTACATTACAGCACATATTGCGTTTACGAATGGTAGCTGGTGAGCTTGCAAGACCTGTCCACTTGAAATGGATTTCCAGGATGATACCAGTATGAGGCACTATTTCGCAAAGTGTGTAACTAAATACGTGGGTGTTCGAGCTACGTTTGTGCTTCAATGCATAAATGAACACCATGTTAGAACAATCAGAGGAAAAACAGCACATTTTTACACGGAAGTTTGATGTTGCATATATCGAAATTTGCGCCTTTCTGCAAATTGATCCCAAGTAGATACGCCTTCCAAACTCACCGTTTATAGTTTTTAAATTGTAATATGTGTCGTAAAGTAATTAATAAACAAGTTAATTAGCGAATTTGTTGCAAAGTATTTTAATATGCGTTTTGTTTCCTGTGGAAAATGATGTCGGCCTCTCTGAATGATCCAGCTCAATGACTAGAATTGTGTTATCTGCAACAGGCCAATTTTTAAAATTACATAACTACTCAAAAATGATCACCGCGCATATTAACGAATGCTCCACGTGGGAACATCGCCGCGGAGGCGCCAGTGGGCTCAGAGTGTCCGGTGAGGAGAGTGGAGCGCATCGCGGCTGCACACACACCAGCTACATCACATGTTTCGGCAGTCTAAACTGGATCGGCCAATGCATTGCTTCAGTACTAACCCCATCAACATTGATCGTGAGGTGGGTTCTGTCGGATTTTGAATTCTTACTCGTCGTATTAACAGGTGCTGTATATTTGTTCTGGTATTTGTATGTTTCACGCACTTCATGCGCTTGCAGGGTACTGTATCTCTTCCTTTGTATTTGTTTTGTACCTTTGTATCTGTTTTCTCTCCTGCCTGGGTCACTGCATATTTCGTGGTAGAATGAGTAGCGCAGCGCGGGGAGCAACGCGGAGGAAAAAGGGTGCGAAACTAATCGTTGGGCCAACTTATGGGGCGTGTCTTTATCGGAGCATCCAGACTAAAGGCGTATGAGCGCAGCAAAACACGAGGACAAAGGAAGGCACATCATAGTCGCAAGCTCTCAATGTGATTCTTTTGTCCGCAGCTACATTGGAGACACAAGCACAATAAAGGCGCTCTTACGTCCAATGTACGTTCCTAGTCCTCGGGTTTTCTTGCCCTCAACCATCTTTTGTCGGACCAACTTAGGTCACCGAATATGTCGCAATGTTCACACGGCATACGTGCCACTCGTTCTGTGCTGGCCTCCGATCAACCACTTGTACGCCAACTTGGGTCACTCGGAATGTGCCAGTACATGTGTCCCGCTCTACAATGCCAAGAAAATATCCCGTAAATTATCCTACGTTGAGCGGTATCTAACCCACGTCCGATGCCTCCTTCACAAGGTTCATTTTGCATGAGCCAAAAAACTGGTTCTGGCCCATCACTTTCCTGCTCTCTATCGTTGTAGGCTGCG
Source organism: Dermacentor albipictus (assembly GCF_038994185.2). Classification (NCBI taxonomy): domain Eukaryota; kingdom Metazoa; phylum Arthropoda; class Arachnida; order Ixodida; family Ixodidae; genus Dermacentor; species Dermacentor albipictus. The sequence continues at coordinate 68,035,298 of NC_091825.1, forward strand.
AGCCCTAGTTGGGGTGGCCGCTTCAAACTTGAATCACGTGCTCGATGCTTCCGACATCATTGCGGCGTCTGTTGCATTGCCGGAGGCAGGTCCTACGGTCTCTCGCTGTGTCATTGGGCGAGCTCGCGCAATACCACCTAGACCGTCCAAGGCTTGTGCACTTTAATCTGTGACGTCATGTTACCTTGAGTAACTGCTATAGAATCTACTGCAGACGCTTCCGAGTAACTCGCGGAGATGTTGACGTCGCCGCTATCGTAACGCCCGGCTTGGCAATCTAAATTTGGGTCTAAGTTGTATGATGCCTTACGAAAAGGGTTCTACTCAAATTGAGGACAACGCAACGAGCTATGGAAAGAAGAATGATAGGTGTAACGTTAAGGGATAAGAAAAGAGCAGATTGGGTGAGGGAACAAACGCGAGTTAATGACATCTTAGTTGAAAGCAAGAAAAAGAAATGGGCATGGGCAGGACATGTAATGAGGAGGGAGGATAACCGATGGTCATTAAAGGTTACGGACTGGATCCCAAGGGAAGGGAAGCGTAGCAGGGGGAGGCAGAAAGTTAGGTGGGTGGATGAGATTAAGAAGTTTGCAGGGACGGCATGGCCACAGTTAGTACATGACCGGGGTTGTTGGAGAAGTATGGGAGAGGCCTTTGCCCTGCAGTGGGCGTAACCAGGCTGATGATGATGATGCATGATGTCATAAAGCAGATTGCACAGGCCTGATGTCTATGAGGCTCTGGCTCACGCCAGCCTTGTCGTCGTCACTTTCTCCGCAACAGGATGTACTGTCTGCCGTGAGTGCTGTCTTCCTGCGACTGCTCCTAACCACGGAAACCTGCTCTCCAATGAGAAAATGAGCGGCACGCCACAAATATAGTAAATGAGGCATTGCCACGTCACAATGCTTTCTCGAGGATGGCAACCCCACTCAGTCGCAGGCTGCGCCACAAATGCACTGCGTATGTGCCACTGCAAATCAATAGCTTTCGCGCCAACGTTTCAGCAATCTGTGCCGTAAATATCCTTGCTGTGTGCCGCTCTTAAATGAAGGTCTTGCTTACTTTGGTCGCTGACTGTGTGTCACTGGGTACGGGGCAACTGAGGGAGGAATTCTCAGTGTTGGCAGGCACCGGAGCGCCACGGTTCTCCTAGGCCACGCGTGGACTTCTCGGCAGCGACACTAGCTGGCCCGCTATGTCTAGAAAGAAGCGTGAGAGAGAAGCTCGGTGGGCTCATCACGCGTTTATCAGCGCTCGCATGCACCGGTGTACCATGCATCTTGGAGACCATGCGCAGGCTTTGAGGCGGCGACGTTATATGGTGGTAAGTGGTCTTAGGGTAGCGCGAAATAAGAATCCCGCTGCAGTGCACGCTTGGTATACAATGCGTCTTAACTGTAGCAGTCCATCGATTCACTGTAATAAGTCATTGCTGACGCATTATATTCTACAGTCATTGCAAAATCGGCTCTTACAAACATTTAGAGCGAGCTCTCCTGCTCCCGTTTATGCGTTGAGCATTGGCGTAGCTGAGCGAACGATCAGAGTGAAGTATACAAGAGGTAACGTAGGCCCAGCAGGGAATGAAGAGCGAAGAGAGCGCGAACAAAAAGTGGAGGGGGAGGTTACAGTAAAAATATGAGGTGGAAAGCGGAAGGGGAGGGTTGGCGAAAGCGTGAGAAGAGTAGTGCCACTTCGCCGCTCTGACGGCAAAGAGAAGGCGCCGGAGTAGCGCACGTCGTCTTTTCAGCGATGGCATGCGGCAATGGCATGCGGCATGCGGTAATACCCGCAAGCAAATTAATTAAAGCCAGAGCGCATGAAACATAAATGATCGAGAAAGCTTCTGCGTAGAATCGATTTCTATCAGTGTCAGCTGTGTCCGAGTTTCGTTGAGCTTCTTAATGACTCCACAGTACCGAATGCTTGGTAGAAGAAGGAAAGGGTCATATTAGAGGTTGATTTACGGTGATGAAAACATGGAAAATTAAACTCTTAGAGAGAACGAATGTACAACTTCCTTGGCAAAATCGTCGCGTTGTCTTTTATACATGCATCGACGGTTCCGGAGTTTATGCTGCTGCCCGCGTATATTCTAGAAAATACTACACAATTCGTGTCGCATACACAATCAGATTACACGAGATTTGGTGACCACAGAAAACGAATAGAAGAATCGATAATATTGCAGGGAATTCCAAATATGGGGGCGCATTTTGCAACCCCATGATTGCGGGCCTACAGCTACCGGACACTCAAAAATACGCCGAAGAATTTATCGCATAATTACCCCTTTTCCATATTATCTTGACTTTGTGGTAGGCACGTTTAATTAAATTAAATTATGGGGATTTACGTGCCAAAACTTCTTTCTGATCATGAGGCATGCCGTAGTGGAGGACTCCGGAAATTTCGACCACCTGGGGTTCTTTAACGTGCACCTAAATCTAAGTACACGGGTGTTTTCGCATTTCACCCCCATTGAGATGCGGCCGCCGTGGCCGGGATTCGATCCCGTGACCTCGTGCTCAGCAGCCTAACACCATAGCCACTGAGCAACCACGGCGGGTGTAGGCACGCTTCTTTCGGGACTTCAAGCCCACTTCCTACGTGGATCGCAAGATACGATTGTTGTTCTCTAGAATGCTTGTTTAAGTAACTTGTTCGAAAGACTATAATTACTCTACACACTTCAATCTTTATGGTCTGGTTTTCCACCAAATCGCCGTCTGCTCTGTGAATTATTATTGTGTGCCATTGTTTGTACTCTGAGGTCAGGGGCCAACGTTTCGAAGTGTTTCCCATAACTGCTCTAAACGGGAGGAAAGGGGGGTAGACTACATTTATTTAGCCGAATATAACCAACACATCAACATATTTGCCCGCGCATCACCGCTAAATTTCCACTCATTTCTAAATAAAAGGTGCGATATCAATAACTATTATTATAGCTAGGTGGAAACTATTTCGATAGTTATTCCTAGATATTTTGGTTTTCCCTATTACATTTGTCGCTCTATCAGGAATTGGGTGCATTTAATGCGTTATTAGGAAATAATATTTCTGTTTTTCTTATTTTTTGTTCAGATCAATTTAGACTTGCTTCCTTTGTCTACTGACAAAGTAGTACGCAACATTTTTTTTCTTTACCATTCTTTTTCGTAATGTTTCCAATCTTTTGCTTTTGTATATTATGGCAGGTTCAACAGAGTCATGTTTATATCTTCCGTTGAATATACGTCTTCATATTTATGTCGCGTTTGCGTGTTCCCTCCGTAAAAAACGGATAGGCTGTAATGCGTCATTCAAAAAGTTAGGATGCCCAAGCACCCCGCATCTTACTTCATAGTCGCGATAATGCTGTCACATAAACTGGGCGATATAGTTCCGCCGTATTTCATATGCTGCGTGAATTAAATAGTCAATAATTAGCTATGTCCATAAATAAATTCTGTATAAAACCCGCAAAGTCATAGAGTGCTATAAGATATGTGAGGAACCAAATGTGCGTGATTTCTCAAAATGCTGTAGGACAACTGAGCAATTTCCTGTGGTACTAAATACAAGGACATTGGTATTTAGGGGCTTTTAGGAATTAGAGCATCATTGCTTCCCTTCCCAGCCAGTCTACGACGGGAAGCACTGTAATATAATGTTCGTATTTGAAGCTTTTGGCTATAGCCACAGTTGCACCGAGCCTTCGAGCAATCCCACTTAAATCAATGGTACTCAAGATGACTCGACGCCTTACCTAATACTAACTAGCGTCCCTCTTATGTAAGTAAAGGATATTTAGGTGTTGAAGGTGGCCGTTATTTAGCCTTTTGCATGGTGCTGGCATGAATTTGTTGGTTATAAGGCAGTTCCGTTCTCAAGCTTCCTGCTTTTTTTTCTGATGCCGCAATAAACCACCAGGCACAAAGAGCCTCTCGTCAGTCCAAATTCGTTGCTTAACACAAGGGTGACTAAGTGAAGTAGTATTCATCTTCCGTAGCACTTTACTTTAGGCTCACTTGTGCAAATGTTCAATATTTTCTTGTGGTGCGCGTTCGAGAGATGCAAAACTGTACTGCATGAAGTCGGCGTGATAGGCTTGGCGCGTGTATGCTGTTTCTTAACTTTACTGTTTGTTCATGTTTTGTTGGAGTGAGATCTAAATGCAAAGCAGAACAGCCATACCTTCCACTACATGAGCGTAATTGAACAAAGCTCTCGTTTAAGAGAAGTGGCATTCAATTCGTGCGGATAAAATCCCAACACACATTGACAGATAACCGACATTCATTATTGTCTGGGCCATGCAGCATAGCGCTCTGCGTTAGAAAATCTAAAGCATTCACACACCGTTCAAAGCAGCTACATTTTCGTGGCCTACAGCCCTTCGTAAACGTTTGAAAATAAATAGTTGAAGCACCAGAACAAAGAGCAATACTTTGCTTCGCAAACTAAGACTTTGCGCCTTTGAATGAAACGAGGCGCGCCCTATAGTAGGCATCTGTATTATCTCTAGACCACCAAACTTCAAGGCAGTAAGCAGTGCGGCAATAAGTCTGCACTGAAGTGCGCTATTCAAAACTTGTAGCACCAGGCAAGGCTAGCCAGCTTAAAGCAAGAATGTTTGCAATGCAGGCAATTTATTCCAAGTTTCATGGCCTCAAAAAACCTGCTTAGGCGCAGCCGCTTTTCAGCTGCCCCAGGCCGAGACTCTTTAATCATAACAGTGCTCAACGGGAAGGGAGGCTTTATTCTCCTTAGGTGAATTATTTGCGCGCGAAACCTGTGCTGTGTATACAGCCTGCCATCGGCTCACGTGAATACCGTACCTCCTGGGTTTCAAGACCTCCATGGTTGTTTATGAATGTAACAGCTTCGTCTTTTCATTGCGAAGTGCAGGGGAAAGTAATTTATACCCCCCCAAAATATCTACAGTTCTGAGTGCCGTTTGTGACAGGATCTAAAATTCAAACCGAATTATTCGGATTGCAACGATGGCGAGTGTTTCGGACGAAAACATGATCAGAAGTCGGCGGCACATTAAGTATAGACTGTTTTCTTTTTTTTTTTGAACGAGACGTTTTGCTGTGAAAGGTACTGCATTTCATAGAGAAGTTTGATGCCGTCTTTAGCTTCTTAGACATTTCTTGTGACCACCGTCACATTTTTTTAGAAGCGTTATAAAGCCAGAGGCAGAGAAAATATGCATTTTTTTTTTTACTTCGAATACCTAAAAAAAGAAGGCCTGCAAAATGTACTGGAATCACATCACCAGTGCTAATTTATATACCTCGGCAGATATGATCTTTAAAAAATAATAGAAATACATAAAGTATGTAAACTAATTACAATATTTAACTTCGCACTTGTAAATTTTACGGTGCAAGATTCTATTCGAAGTTTAGAGAGAATAGTCGTAAAATCCTAGTTGCAAATTTCTACATTTTAATCTATTCATGTAGGCTAAAATAACTATCGTCAAGTATTCTGATCAATTGAGCTTATTGACCAAATGACTCTGCAACCTTATGTAGGACTGCGTCGCTATAGCCCGCTGCGGCAAATGCAGCGACCTCATCAAGGCGCCACTGTAGGCATACGTTCGTCTACGGGCATTAGAAGAAGCAATTTATAAGTAAGGTCACGTCTACGTTATCTGCACTGCGTGCGGCAAGTACCTAAATTTCGAATGACTGCTCCTTCATGATTGTTTATGCCCGAAATGTTTTTCTTTTTTTTGCATACCTGGAAAAGCTCTGTTTTAAATTTTCCTCGAACAAAAAAGGATCGATAGCGTCATGAAATGTAGGAGTGGGAAATTGGAGAACACAAGACTATATTTTGTTTTGGTTCCTTTTTGGCTTAGCATTAATCTGCTTGCGATCACATTTATTTAATTGGACATATTATTTTTTTTTGTGTGTGTTGTGGCTATAATGAATGTCAAATGGAGTAACGGTTCCGTGTCGGGGGAATGCTCAGGGGGTCGGTTGTCTACGCTATCAGAGCATCTCCAAAGGCGGTAGCTCGCCTGTGCTACCGGGGCGCCACAGGAAGTTAGGAAAGAGAGCCCACGCCTTCGTTCGCCACCAAAACCTGTCTTGCTGGTTAGGAGTTGACGGCGGGCTATTCAAATTTATTTTTTTATTTATTCATTAATTACAAGTACCCTCAATCGCTAAAGCTTTAAAGAGGGGAGTGCGGTTGCAATTGAAAAGGGAATTCAGAATTAAGGAACAAACAAGCGGCATAATTATACAAGTTCTCAACATACAAGAACAATGAAAAACATTAACTATAACAAACAGAGAAGGTGGCATGACGCCAAACAAGGATATTGCCTAGTAAAATGAAATGTAAGAAGAAAGGAAACACGAGCGGTTAACGATATGGCAGATTCGTAAATTATGCTAGATTCCCAGTGAATACGCACGAGGCGAACAGATGTATATCTTTATTGCAGATGTATATGATACCTATCAGAATAAGAAAAAAAAATCGGGCGTCAGTATCACAGGAAATGAAAGAATCAAATTACCAATTGAGAGAAAGCGTACTGTCGGCGAGTGATGAAGTATGCGCCGGTCGATGGTTCCAGTCTTTAGCTGTGCGTGGCATGAAAGTACGGGTATTATAGCAAGAGGTCTTCGTACTGCTGGGGATGCATTCGACCTAATTTGTGTGGTCAACTCAAGACGAATAATACGTCAGTGTTGAAAGTAGGTGGTTGCTCATTGACGCGAACGTAAATTTTACGGAAAATGCAGAGGCGGAAAAACTGTTGGTGTGGTGACAGCGAGGGCACTGGTAAGCTATTTTTCATTAGAGTCACACTAGCGGTGCAGTTGAAACTGGAAAAGACAAAGCGAGTTGTGTTATTCTGGACAAGTTCAAGGGCTTGAGATAGGTTAGCTTGGTTATGGTCCCTGATTGAATTTGCACATTCTGATTTTGATTGAACCAGTGTCTTATACGTGAGCATTTGCAGAAAGACAGATGTTTTACAAAAGTTGCGCTGGAGGTACATTAACATCCGGTTAGTATTACAGGTTATTGAGTCAGTGTGGGGTTTCCATGTCAAAGCAGCAGTTATGAGAACACCTAAGTACCTATAGAAAGATGCAGCGTCTAGTAAAATATGTTTAAGCTGCAAGACGGAGGAGAAGGTTCTAACGTGAAATTCGCATTAGTGCACAATTTCTAAGGTTAATATTCAGTTTACATGTATGACAACAAATTGCGACAGAACTAAGGTTGGCTTGTAAGGACTGATCGTCACTGAGGTAATAGAGTTCGTGGCAGGGAACGCAATCGCCGGATTATAAGTGCATTAATGAAGACACTTGGCTAGGCAGGCCATTAACATAAATAACAAAAAGTAACTGACTTAACACAGAACACTGAGGAACGCTAGGTGCTACTTCAGAGAGTGTTGAATCCTGGTCGTAGTGGTAACGCGCTGTAGGCGATTAGTAAAACATTTTCGTCGTAGTAATAAATTAGGATCCACATATTTATGGACAGCTTGCACGTTAATAATTTACGCTTTGATTTGCCAAACGCCTTCGAAAACTCAAAATACAATCAGCACAGGAACACACACCTAGTATAGGATGCAGTGAATGTGTGAAAGGAGAAGTTCCGTATGAAAACGAACGAATGAAGCCATGCGGAGATGGTGTGTTAAAAGCATTACTTTCGAGAGAGTAAAAGAAATTGTGAATGTAAAATATGCGCCATTACTTTGCAGGGAATTTAAGGAAATGCGTCTTTAATTTAGTGGCGAATGTTTGCTACCCATTCAAAAGATTCTAACGTGAAACTCGCATTAGTTTACACTTGCTATTGTTAGTTTTCAGTTTCCAAGTATTAAAACAAATTGGGACAGAACTAAGGTTGGTTTGCAAGGACTGATCGTCACTGAGGTCATGGACTTCGTGGCAGAGAACGCAATCGTTTGATTATAGGTGCATTAATGGAGGCACTTGGCTAGGCAGGCCATTAACATTAATAACAAAAAGTAACGGATTTAACAAAGAACATTGAGGAACCCTAGATGCTACAACAGATAGTGGTGAATCCTGGTCGTTAATGCTAACGCGCTGTAGGCGATTAGTAAGAAAACGTTTAATTTATAGTATGAAATTAGGATCCACATAATTATAGACAGCTTGTACATAAAAATTTACGCTTTGGTTTGTCAAACGCCTTCGAAAGCTCAAAATAGAATCAGCACGGGAAGACGCACCTAGTATAGGATGCAGTGAATGTGTGAAAATAGAACTTGCGTTTCGAATGAAAACGAGCGAATGAAGCCATGCTGTCATGTCGTGTAAAAAGCACTACTTTAGAGAAAGTAAAAAAAAAATGTGAATTTAATCGGTGCGCCATTACTTTGCAGGGAATTTAATGAAATGCATGTTTAGTTTAGTGGTGAATGTCTGTTACCCAATATATATGCCGCTACCACCTTTCTGGTTTTCCATTGCTGGGGAAAACTGCCATTGTGCAACGACTGCTGAGAAATCTTTTGCCAGAAAGATGAACGTGTACACTTTTGTTTGCTTTAGGAATGTTGAGTTGACTCTGCCCGGTCCGTGGAATGATGATCATTGTAGCGAAATAATTTCGTTCACAATGTCAAAAGAATCAATAATAACGGGAAATATCGGTGACAATTCCACGTTAGAGGCACCAGGAGTGTCAACTTCCAAACTGAAGAACAAAAAGAATCACTAAACACTGTTCAAAGTGGAGGGCAATCCAGTTGCAAATCTTTCCCACCGGATTTGGTGTGATTAATGAACCAGAACATCTTGGGGCTATTTAACAGCATACTTGGTATTCTGTGGCCGAAGAAATGCTCTTGAGCAGCGCCAAGACTGTCAGTATATTACGTGGCTATAGAAAAATATGAATCTCAGCGAGCACCTGTGTGCTGCGATTTAGCCAGATGAAGTAGGCTCTGTTTTAATTTGAAGGGCGGGCGAGAATTCGGTTACACCACGGTGCTCTAGCATTAGTTGGAGCATTCCTCGCGTTAGTATGTATGTTAATAAGCAGGTTAATTTTTGAGCAATACCAATATCTGCTTTCTTGAACCGAACGCTGATCAAAATCGGTTAGATATAAGTCTTCATCCGTTGACCGCTGTTCACTGATAATACTCAAGTTGCACCTACTATAATTAAGAAATTGCTTTAACTTTGACGACTTCACGGGCTTGCTAAAACTAATAAATCGAAGTAGAGCAAAGCTTGGATGCCTAGACCGTGCAGTAAAGTAATACTAGACAGGCTGTTTATATCTTGCGCAGGTAGGGCAGCTTTTGGCCATGTGACTGCATTCCAGCGCAAGAGGGATTTGCTGTAGTCGACCAAAATGCCGAGACTGATTGCACCCGCAGCTTCGCCCGAATTCCAGGCAACTACCGCTGCAAGCATGCGCTACGCATTCCAGGTAGGCGGATTCCTTGTTGAAGCTGCAGCACAGAAGACAGGCCGGAACCTGAATAAACCGAAGACAGGAAACAGTAGCCAATGAAGTTGCAGTGCCATTCCCATGTACACTTTTCTTTCAATGTTGTGTAAAGATCGTTGAAATATATTTTACTGTAGGCACTAGATCACAAATGTTTGCATGATTTTACTGTGGCTATCGTAATATTCCGTTACCGGACCAGTCAACGTGGTTTCTTCAAAGCACGTCCCTTCAAGCTGACCCCAGTAACTCTACTAGCGCACAAAATGTGTACTTAAATGTCATTCCTCTTCTCTATATCCCTACACGAGAGAAACCAGCGAAGCCACTTCCCTTCAACATGCACTCTGAAGACGCCGTTGCTATAGCTTCGTGGCGAAAGTGCGCGATAACAAGTGTGTCCTTGTTCAATCAGCACCAAACAGAAATGTGCACATCACAAACACAATGGTCAATTTTCAACTGTGTGAAGGAAATAGTTAATGGCACAAATATTCAATAAAAGAAACGGGAGCTCCCTAGTTTACACACTGCCGCCCGCTGAAAGGGCAGGATAAATGTTTTCAGCAATTCACCAGCGCTCCATGGCCGTCGGCTCGGTTTCCATGCAATGGTTGCACAATTCCTTTAGCAAGTACTATTCTGAAATTTCTCGTTGGGGCCTTGAGCATCGTCTCGTCATCGTGGTCTCAGGGCGAGTGTCACCATCGCTGTTTAAACATACAGGCCTCAGTCGACTAATCCTACATGATGACGTCGGCGAGTCGCTTCAGTAGAATCGTTCTTGACCGCTTCGGGCCATCCCACCAGAATACTATAGCTGTGAGCATTTCGGTGATGCCGGAACGCAGTCTTAAAACGGCTCATTGAGTATCGACGGGAATAGATTTCCCACTATAAGAGCCCATGCGTTGTACTGGCCACTATCCATCTGCTTCCACTGTTGCTGCATTGGCCACATCGCTCGTCACTGCCGCTACCGATGATCAGCGCCTTGTCGGGCATACAACAGCGTCTATTTACCTAACTCTACACCAACTGCTCCCTATGCTTCTCACCAGGATCGTACTGCTGCTGACGCCTCTGCTCCGAACCTTCGCTACGGCCGATCACTGCCACCCCGACGTCGTTTGTCTCCTTCGCAACCGCCTGGTTTCTTCTCTATGCCGTCCATTCCCTCCCAGACCCGGCTGGAAAACTAGAAACTGTAGCTTCTTGAGGTGAAGCTGCGGCATCGCTCTTACTGTTAAACCTCTGTTCACTTTGCCCACGTACCAGAACCTTCTTGAAGTTGACACTCAAGGCATTACTGCCACTGCGCTGTTCGACACCGATGTCAGCCTCTCCATTATGACCGCTAGATTCCGACGACGTGTTAAAAAGCACCTTACTCATGCAACCATACGCGCCGTCCGCGTTGTGGTTGGCGGCACTCTTCCTGTCGCCGGTATGTGTAGAGCTCACGCAAGCGTCACCGGCCGCCACACATCTGCCCTTAAGCCCATGACTGCCCATTGCCATCAAGGCTTCATTCGTGCCCTCGATTTTCTCTCAACATATTCAGCTCCTATTGACTGCTCCACCAGCACCCACCGCCTATAACTACATGTTTTTTTGAATACTTGCGATGAAACCTCAGGCACTCAAGCCCCACTAGCTTCGTTCAACTGTCGTCATTATCATTGTCAAATATCGCGGTGCCGGCTTCCTCGCCCGTCCATGATGGAGAGCGTCACATAACTCCGCTGCGGATGTCCATCACAGGCTTGTCTAAAGGCATCCCAATCCGTTATTTTTGCTGTACCGATACTGTCAATCGCGATACTGTCAATCGAGGAATGGGGGAATATTCTGAAGGAAAGGCAAAGCGAGTACACCAAGGAGATCGACCGCACAGAGCAAATACCGGAGGTTGACTCTAGACTGCTTCGGCTATGGGAGGCAAGACAGAGCCTGACCAAAAGGTGGAAGAGACAGAAGTTTAATAGGAAGCTAAAGCTGAAGATTGCGGAAATTACGCAAAAGACAGAAGAGTATGCGGAACAATTGGCGCGAGCAAATTGGCAGCAATTTAGCAATTCCTTAAGCGGAACCCTGAGTACCGCTCGAACGTGGAGCATACTCAAAGCACTCCTGGACCCGACTAAAACCAAGTCGGAGAACAACAAGGCCGTACAGAGGCTGGTTCACCAGTTTCAGGGCTCAGAGTATGAGCTCATGGAAAGAGTAAGGCACAAGTGCTTCGGGGACGGTGACCCAGCAGCCTACACGGAGTGCTACAAGGGGAAAGAAAATTCTGATCTGGACAGGCCTATAAACAAAGAGGAAGTATATGCAGCAATAAGAAATACCACTAGGAATACGGCTGCAGGCGCAGACAAGATAAAAAACGCGCTGATTCGCAACCTGAGTGATGAGCTGGTAGTCTAACTTACTGACTATCTCAACAAGCACTGGGCGGAGGAGACAGTACCCGAGGAGTGGAAGCATTCGGAGGTAGTGATGATTCCAAAACCTGGCAAAAACTGCAAGTAGAAAATCTTAGACCAATCTCTCTCACGTCATGCTTAGGCAAGCTGTACGAGCGGGTGGTTACAATGAGGCTACAAAATTATATGGAGGACAACGAGCTGTACCCCCCCAGCATGTTTGGATTCCGCGATAAATTATCGACGCAAGACGTGCTCCTCCAGCTCAAGGAGGAGGTGCTCAGCAACGTCCCACGAAACAGCGAACACGTCATCATGGCACTGGACATTAAAGGAGCCTTCGACAATGTCAGCCACGAAGCCATACTCACAGGACTGGATAGCCTGAACTGTGGCAGAAGTATTCATGGCTACGTCAAGGCCTTCCTCTCTAACCGGACAGCAACAATCGGCCTGGGAGCAGTCAGATCAGAGAAGTTTCGCACCCCAAACAAGGGAACTCCTCAAGGGTCGGTCATCTCCCCCATCCTCTTCAACGTCGCAATGATCGGGCTAGCAAGACAACTCGAACAACTTGAAGGCACACGGCACGCCATTTACGCTGACGACATCACGGTATGGGTGAACCGGGGATCGCTCAGCGAAAAAGAAGAGTGCCTGCAAAAAGCGGCCACCTGCGTAGAAACCTACGTTAGGGCCAGGGGCCTCACCTGCTCGACGGAGAAGTCCGAGCTCCTAAGGGTGTGGCGAGGCAAACAAAATCGAACGGTCCCTACAAGCGATGAGCTCAGCCTCAACGTCTACCTCGCGGGACAACGCATTCCGGAGAAGACCGCCATTCGGATCCTGGGGATGTGGCTTCAATCCAATCAACGGTGCAATCATACTCTGACACTGCTGAAGACTGCCACCATGCAGGTAGCCCGTATGATCAACAGAGTATCTAGCAAGAGACACGGTATGATGGAGAGCGACACACTTAGGCTAGTCACGAGCCTCGTGGTTAGCAGAGTGGTGTATAGCCTTCCCTACCACAAATGCATCAAGCAAGAAGAAGAACAAGCGGACGCCATACTGCGAAAGGCGTACAAAACTGCGCTTCACCTGCCGCAGCGCACATCAACCGAGAAACTGCTGGCCCTGGGACTGCACAATACCTTCAGTGAACTAAGAGAAGCACTACTATGCTCTCAGGCACGTAGGTTGATGCAGACCCCCACGGGAAGGGTGCTCCTGCGAAGATATGGCGGCGGCAACATGATCCAAGAGATCGAACGTACCGAGGCCATTCCGGACAAGTATCGCAGTACACTGCGCGTCGCACCGATACCCAAGAATATGGACCGGAACCTGCACAAGGCGCGTAGAGAGGCAAGAGCGGAGTACGTGCAGAGAACCTTGGCGAACAAGGACAACACAAGGTATACGGACGCGGCAACGTTCGTCAAAGACGGAAGACACAACAGCAGAGCAGTGGCTACGGTGGTTAATTCGGACCTCAAGGAGATCACCAGCGCATCACTACAGGACTGCACGGTAGTCGAGGCCGAAGAGGCAGCTGTGGCTCTGGCAGCACTGGAGGGCTATCGATCTGGCAGGTCCCTAACAATAATAACAGACTCTCAAGCAGCATGCCGTAATTATACAAACGGCAGAATTGGGCGCAAAGCACGCCATATACTCTGCTCATGCGACCCGGGAAACAAAGTTCAGCATACCATAATCTGGGTACCAGGGCACATTGGCATAACAGGGAACCAAGAGGCGGATAGGATAGCTCGAGGGCATACCAACCGGGCGTCCGACACATCCAGCCTTGAGGAACCCGAGTCAGTACCCATGGGCTACTCAGATATACTAAATTATTATAAAGGGGTCAGACTGAAGTACCCACCCCCGGATAAGGATCTAAGCAGAGAGGATGCTGTTGCATGGCGACAACTGCAGACGGGTACTTTCCCGAATTTAAACCTTCTGAATAAAATTTTCCCTACACAATATGAGGCTAAGTGCCCATGGTGCGGAGAGAAACCAGATCTGTACCACATATCATGGGCCTGTCAGAATATTGAGTCCCCAACTATCTATAAAATTAAGCACCCGAGTGCGGAACAGTGGGAGAGTATGCTTTCCAGCGTAAGCTTGAACGGCCAAAAGCGCCTAGTAGAGCGAGCTCACGGGTTGGCCATACTCAGTGGAGCCTTGGACTAGGGCACCAACCCTGTGATTGCAGACAGAAGAATCCATCAGAAGATGGAAGACGCCGTCTGAAGCCGCGAAGATCTTTTCTAGAGCCCAATAAATGTTTTCCGATCCGATCCGATAACTCCGCTGCCGGAAATTCCACAGCAGTATAATGTCACCGTAGTCATAACTATCATGCTAATCGAACTTGCATTTCTGTCGTAGGCATCGGTCGAACCAAGTAAATTGTGCCTCAAAGAATTTGCCTCGCCCAATTTGAGCCTTTATATGAACATCACGTGGCGGCTTCCACGTCCGGCGCTTCGTCTTAGCCTACCAGATATCTAAAGCCTGCGTCTTGTGCTGATCACAAGATTCATAAAATGATCGCGGTGGATCTCTACCGTGATTTGTGTTCCTACAGGCATGTTGTCGACTTTGAAAATTACCCCTTAGGCCAGACGCTTCCTTTCAAGCATCGCATTAATACTCGTGATGCTGCTCCTAATCAACGTAGACCATATGGTGTATCTCTATCAGAACGTCAAGTAATTCAAACTGAGGTTAACCAGATGCCCGATAATAGCATCATTGAGTCTTCTTCGAGTCCGTGGGAGTTAGTGGTAGTGTTGGTTATGAAGAAGGACGCGACACGACGCTTCTCTGTGGATTAACATCATCGGAACAAAGTGACTAAGAACGACGTGTAGCTTCTGCCGCGAATCGACGACGCCCTTGACTGTCTCTACGGTGCCAGCTAGTTCTCCTCTATTGACCTTCGACCTGGATACTCATAGATCGCTACCGACAACATGGACAGAGAAAAGACACCCTTTTGTAACACCTCATGGTCTTTTGAAGCGCAAGGTTATGTCCTTTGTATTACGCCATGATTGGGCCACTTTTGTGGGCAAGATGGGCTCCACGCTTCAGGGTTTCAAATGGTCCACATCCGTGGGCTACCTTGAAGACGTTATCGTCTTTTCCCCGAGATTTGACACTCACGTTCAACGTCTCTCAGCAATATTTGACGTTTTTCGTAAGGCCAGACTCCAACGCAACTCATCGAAATGCTGTTTCGGCCATCGCCTAACTACGGTTTTGGGCCAACTTGTACAACCTGACTTAGACAAAATTCGTGCTTTCTGTGAATCCGATTCGAAAGTGAGCCACGCATGTTTACTGTTTTGTTGGGTTGTTTGCTTAGTTGCGCTGCTTTCTCAGATAGTTTGCCGCTATCACTGCACCTCTCATTCACCTTTTGATGAAAGGCATACCGTTGTCACGAAGACCTGCTCGCCAATCTGCCGCTTTCTCTCGTCTCATAAAATATTTGACCTCACCACCGATCCTCGCCCACTTCGACCAATAGCTCAAGAGAATTACCTATGAATGCCAGTGGCCTTGGTGTCAGCGCTGTCCTAGAAAAGCGTCAGCGTGGCCAAGATCACGTTATCAATTATGCCAGCCGCCTCCTCCCACCACCAGAGCGCGACTGTTCTCTTATGGAGCGGTAATGCCTTGCCGTCGCCGGGGCGGTTGCCAAGTTCCGTCCTTACTTTTACGGCTGTCCCTATTCAATAGTGACAGACCACCGAGCTCTCTGCTGGCTGTGCCCCCGGAACAATCTCACTGGCAGCTTGGTGGGTGGTCTTTGAGGCGCCAACAGTTTTCGTATACTGTGATTTACAAGTATGGGCGCCTACACCAAGACCCGGATAGTTTCCAGCGTTACCCAACCGACAGCTCTGACATACAAGACATGGAGAATACCGCGTGTGTTTTATACACAGCTCCTCTGTATTACCGACGACCAACATCATGATGCCTCCCTGAAAGTGTTCACCAGTAGTTTTGAATCCGCGCCCAACGACGCTTCCTTATGCCTGTTCGTTCTCAAGAATGGTACTTTGTACTGTTGTAATAAGTATCCCGAAGGCCCAGATCTCCCCCTTTTCTTCCCAAAACACCTTCTTGTGACCGTTCTAAAGCAACTTTACGGTGAGCTAACTCACTTCCGTGTTAGCTTTTCGCTTAATTCTTTTTTTTATTTTATATTTTTCCCAAATGTAGCTTTTCAACTGACGGTCATAATAAATCAGAAGCAGGAAAAATTTGCCGTCTTGCTGCTATTATTTTAGGTTTCATGACTTTTGTATTTTATAAGACTAGCGCGACGCCTGATGTCCTTTATTTGTTTCTTCTCTATCTGGCGCGGTGCGCGTTATGTATACATCGGCAATATTCTTGATGCGTAATATTTATTCACTTCTCGTGAAGTGTACACTTATAAAATGACTTTTATACAAACGCTAGGAATTTCTTGGAGCTACAAGATGGGCAGACATATCAGATGCGTGCAGAGCGTTGCACACCAAGCTCAAAATTATAGCAAAAAAGGCTAAAATTTGGGAACATTGCACAGTTATAATGTAGAATTTTGTAATTATGAAAAATTGTTTTTAATAAAATTTAGTATGCGAGGCTGCTTTAGTATGCGACCCTCATGCTTCGTTATGATTCTTCTTCTCTATAAAACCATTGCATTTACGGGACGCCATGTCTAAATACACTTTAATACTTCCTACTTGCTTTCACGAAACATGGTTTTGCCTGCGCGGAACACCAGACGCCAAGTCTTTGTTTCCGTATTACTGTTCTCGCTCAATCCCAGACACAGGCTTCCCTCGCATCGAAAAACGTGCGTGAGAGTGACCACACAGACACACTCATCGAAAAGTTGCGTTGACCCTTAAATGTAACGTACGACGAACCATCAAGCGAAAAAGGAAGGATGTGCATAACAAAGTCACTTACTGTAGTTTCGAGGACACACGCAGGCAGTACGTACGACAAAGGAATCTGCCCGCATAAAATATGCATAATTCGATTACCGAGTATGAGAGAAACAAGCAGAGCAGCCTCGGAAAATGAGCGCCAGAAAAGTTTCATCCCGTAAACAGGAAGCTGTGCGGCTAAATTCTAGAGGAATTGAATATTTTAGTGCTGTCCGAGTTCCCGCAAGGTTTTCCTATTGTAATTGAACGTGAGTATCTCTATAGGCAAGCCTAATGCACACGGCGAGGAACCACTTTTTATGTTTAATCGACGGGCACGGTGCTCTGGAAGTCCGTGAAAACAAAGAACAACAATATACAGATCCCTTTCTACCAGATGTATAATAGCAGCAGGCATAAAGAAGAGTGATCATTGTAAGTATACCAAAACCATTCACCAACTATGTCATTATGAAACGAACAAGGAAACTGGTGGGATATAGTCAAGTGAGTACACACAAGAACAAATGGATGCGTTTATTCTCAATAAAGCCAATAGGTTGGCTTGAGCCGCGAAGTATAGTTCTTCTCTCCACCCAGCGGGTTTCCGCAGAATTATTACGTCAAACTCTAGTCTTTCCCCCGTATGCATAGATGCAACTTAAGTCGAAGCACATGCTTGACTTGATCCGAGTGACGCCTATCGGGAACGCGCCGAAGGAAATGCAGTGAGCGTCTTTGGGCACGTTAACGCCAGGCGTCATCTAAATCAAGTCAAGCATGTGCTTCGACTTAAGTTGCATCTCTGCATACGGGGGTTTGACTCGAGTTTTTTATACGTTCAGCTACGCCCTTCCATCTGCTAGCCGCCTGCTTAAATGAAATGGTAGAGTGGCTACCCCAGTAAGGCGGTGGTCCCGGGTTCGTGTCCAGGGCCAGAGCGAGTTTTCCTCCAACTGCGAGGCTTTTCTTTCAAGAAACCCCTATGGGTTACCTTTGTAGGGATTGCTACGAATGGGCCAGAAGCCTCATTTTCCCTTTATTGATTACTTCTCTCCACCTTGCTGGCTTCCGCAAAACTATTACGTCAAATCAATTTCATGTAAATCTATGAACAATCGTGCATCTTGAGTCAATGAGTGTCGTCAGTTGGAAATCAGCGCTTCTCCCGTCTCCTTGCCTTTCGTTCTCGTGCTTTCTTTTTTCGCGCTCGTGGCGGTGAGTAAAAATCACCAAATGGTCCAGGTGGCCACCTTGCTATGTTCCAGTTGCTTCACGCTGCGTGAATAACACGCAGAAGCCAGCGCTCCGTGTAGCGACAGTCGCGCAGGCAGGCTGACTGGTCGCGCCGCCAAACCGGTGAGCGGCCGGTGAAGCGAAGATAAGCCGATGAGATGGAGAGCCGTCACGGGAAAAGAAGCGCGCAGCCGGCAAGGGAAAGGAAGGAGTAGGGCGATGGGAAAGGAGCCTGACGTCCACCTGGTGATACTAAATGAACTTGCTTATAATTATTTTCAAGTGACATGGAATTCCTGCGCACGCAGGCAGTTGTTCTTTTGCGTGTTTATTTTTTCAACCGTTTTCTTGAATAAATTTCAGTTCGACAGCGTTCGTCTTGCGTTCTACCTCAGCGCCTTCTGTTCTTTTCGGGCTCATTAATATGTATGATCTAATATTTACGCCGTATACAGCCAGGGGAGGAATTCGCATTCACTTTAGGCCTGGCGTAAGTATGACGCGATTATACATGGCCGACGGGAGGCACACCGACTTTCCGCCTCCTGATGCCAGTATTCTTCTTTTTTTTCCTTTTTTTTTCATCCTTCCTTTTTTTTCGGTCGCGTCACTGTGTCACTGTGTGTGGTCTCTACGGCGCCACGCGCGCTCGTCTCGCAGCTCGTGGCACTAGGGCATGGTGGGCCTGCCATTTTAGGGTTCAAATAAAATTTGTATATGAGGCCTAAATAAAAAGCCAAGTAATTTTCGCACATGAACAGCAAGATATGCAACGTTGACATTAAATTAAAGCCAGTTCGACGTACATAAACATGTGTCAAAGAAACACAAGTGCTCTTTGTTTATTTCTTTCCAATGCCAAGCAAGCTTACAACATTCCTAGGGTGGTGTGTGTCGTTAAGTTCTTGATAGGTGTATTTGAAGGGAACCGATCACTTGTTTGTGCTAGTCTGTCTCAGAAACATGGGGGAGCCCTTTAGCGCAACTGATTTAAATGGCTCTGTACGCGGCAGCTACATTCAAAACCAGGCCTAACCACTTTAATAATGAAACTGCACAAGATAAATTTCTGTTGGCTGAGTGTAACGTGGCTTCCTGTTTAAAAAAGAAAGAAAACGTTGATCCGATCACACTCTGGAATTTTTGTTGTTCACAAACGAATCGCTTAGTAGTAGACGGCTACAAGCAATTATTAGTGCAAAAAATCGCGAGGGCTTGAAAGCGTGAAACGAAATACATTATCGTAGGGGAGAGAAAAAAGGTCAGGAGTTTAACCAAATACAAGTTTCGGTTGGCTACCCTGCACTGTGGAGGGGGAAATGGGTTGGCAAGATGGCAAAGGTGGAGAAACAAAAATTGCCGATGATTACGTTATTTCCTAATGCGAAATTTGAGCGCAGCAAATGCGAGCCTTTGTTTGCGTTTGGCCTCGGCCTCGGCCGCGCGAACGGCAGGGTCTTCTCGGCGGCTGCGATGAGCTTCTGCTTCAGCCTCGCTTACTGCTGGTTGCTCTCGACGGCGGCGATGAGCCTCCGCTTCGGCGGCGCGAACTGCAGGGTCTTCTCGGCGGCGGCGATGAGCTTCTGCTTCAGCCTCGCTTACTGCTGGTTGCTCTCGACGGCGGCGATGAGCCTCCGCTTCGGCGGCGCGAACGGCAGGGTCTTCTCGGCGGCCGCGCTTAGCCTCTGCTTCGGCGACGCGTACTCCTGGATCATCTCGACGGTGGAGACGGTAAGCTTCTGCTTCGGCGGCACGCACCTCCGGATTCTGACGGCGACGGCGCGGGGCTCTGCTCTGGCAGCTCGTTTAGCAGCAGCAGCAGCAGCAGCAGCAGACGGAGGACTTCCATCGGTCGTCTCGCT
This sequence comes from Dermacentor albipictus, assembly GCF_038994185.2. Taxonomy (NCBI): domain Eukaryota; kingdom Metazoa; phylum Arthropoda; class Arachnida; order Ixodida; family Ixodidae; genus Dermacentor; species Dermacentor albipictus. Next base: position 68,055,266 of record NC_091825.1, read on the forward strand.
CATGGCTCAGAAAGAACTGGCAGATAATTTCGCAGTGGCGAACGCCAGCGGCAATTTCGGCTCGGGCGGTGCACATATACAGATCCGCCGCCACCGATCTGGCTCTCTGATTGCCACCGCACAGGGGTTGCATTGGAGGAGGAGCGAAGAAAGGAATTAAGTTCGAGCCGGCGCTTTGACAACCGGAGACTCGCAGGAAGAGGGGGAGGGGGGCGGCGCGTACACCCAGCGGCAAACGATGGGGGCAGAAGCGCGCGCAGCAAGCGGACAACACGATAAAGGGAGGAGGGAAGAGATAGCAGCGACTGACTGATGCCGCTGACGCCGATAGTGAGTCAACCCCAGCTGCGGAGTTGGTTTCAGGGACAACGCCGCCGATGCCGACACAAACAATATGATACCCTCGCTTCCGCAGCGCTAAGAACCAGGTCTAGCCGTGGGAAGGTGGTCACGTATTCGTCGACGTGCCGGGGCCTACGTGAAATAACCGGCGCGTCGGCAACTGAAGAGCACCCTATCCGCCACACAAGAACAGGGGGGGGGGGACCCTTTCCTCCTCTTTCTGCATGGCGGCGACGGTGTTCTATGCAGTCACGTTATCTTGACTCTCTAGCGGCGTCAGCGGCATCCAGCGGTATCAGTCGGTCGCTGCTAGCGCTGGGGGGATGAAATGGGGGCGGAGCTGGTTACGAGGCCGACGACAACGCCGACGACGACGCGAAACCCAGGAACGGACGCCAAAGAGCTGCGCTCTAAAAAAACGCAGAAAGAATTTCTGGCTCTCCCGTAATCGAGAGTAGACGTAAGCATGAAATCGCAACTGTCAAAACAGATTGGTTTGCAAATGGTACTAGCGACAATATTTAAATCGGTGTAGTGCATGTTCGCAACAGCACGCCACACCACATTACACCGCACCACACCATACTGTGCACTGGTCCACAAGGAGGCGGCCCAGCTAGAAGAGGAAAACCGGCTGAAGTCGGCACGACAGGCAGAGAAAGACGCCAGGGAGACCGAGCGCACAGCCCAGCTAGAAGAAAGGCGCTTGATGGGGGGCGCTACGCAGCGCGGCGCCACGTTTCGGGGCGGTGCAGTAACCGCCCCCCGGAACTCACGGTGCGCTGGCGTTCAAAAGAGCGCAGGCAACCCCGTATCAGCGCGAAAAGATGACATGGAACTGTATGGTGCCCTGTACGTATCTTCCTTTTGAACGGCGCTATTGGAAATGAAATTTAAAACTTCAACGTACAAGAAGTTACAGCTTGAGTGATATTGTAAACAAACATTAGAAAGAACTGGGAAGCAAAATTTTTGTAAATTGTTTGGGCAGTAACTAGTGTATGTAATTCGGTCCTGTATAGAGGGTGGGGAGACAGAGCCCACATTTGCTTAAGGTTTGACTGGTTGCCTGGTTGATCTCGTTTTGTTGCCGCAACTTGCCCGGAAAACAGCTCTGCCTTTTATCTAAAGGTTACTTGAAGGTTGCCGACATCGGGAGCTAAAAGTATTGCATTCAAACATTCTCACAGGCCGGTGGAGCACCCGCCGTGGTTGCTCAGTGGCTATATGGTGTTGGGCTGCTCGGCAAGAGGTCGCGGGATCGAATCCCGGCCATGGCGGCCGCATTTCGATGGGGGCGAAATGCAAAAACCCCCGTGTGCTCAGATTTAGGTGCACGTTAAAGATCCCCAGGTGGTCGAAATTTCCGGAGTCCTCCACTACGGCATGCCTCATAATCAGAAAGTGGTTTTGGCATGTAAAACCCCATAATTTAGGCCGGTGGATTTCAAAAAAACTGGCTGTGGCTTAGCTAAGGTTAAGCCCAGGATGCGAAGCATACTAGCTTTTATTTTAACGCGACAGCGTTAAGGAGCTCGTGTCGCAGAAAAGCCGGTGTCGTCGGCGTCGGCTCAGGCGTGCGGCGCTTGCTCAAGCGCACATTTCGTTGTCGCGCCGAACGCTGCGTTGCTCGACGCGCACCGCGTCCGATGCGGGGCGCGTAGTCGCTGCGCCGTAGCAAAGCCACCTAGAAACAGTCTCTGTAGCACGCCGCAACCTTCGCTTCTCATTCCAACGAGCAGCTCTGTCTCCAGAAGGCATCTCACCTCGTGAGTGTCTAGCAGAGGCAAGCGCAGCTGCTTATATACCACCGCGACGCCGCGAGCGACAGCGCGAGTTGGAGCCCCGTTTATCCTCTGTCGTGACGTCACGATGTCACGTGGTCCGCCTTGAAGGCGACGCCGCGAGCGACGGCGCGAGTTGGAGCCCCGTTTCTCCTTTGTCGTGACGTCATGGTGTCACGTGGTATTGAAGGCGACACCGCCGCGCCTGAGGAGCTGGGTTGAGCTCTAGTAATAGACAAGAACGGCACCGAGAGCGGCGCTGCTGCGCCGGCGTTGAGAGCGCCGCATGCGGAGCAAAATTCTATTAGCGGGTGGTACCCCTCTCCCATCTCTCGTTCGCGCCGCCTTGATTCCCTCCTGCACTGCGCGTGTTTGGGCACGTTTCGCGCAGCGCGCGGTGTGTGCGCGTGGACATTTCCTTCGAAGGGCGGTGTACAGTCTCGGGAAAACTCGAAGCGCATTGCATCGCGATGCGGCGAGCGCTTGAGTCAGGCGGCGCCAGCAGCTCGCGCAGATACTCGAGGGGCGGGATCTTGAACGGCGGCGCACGCTGGCCGCATTGTCGAGAAACATTCTACTGTCAGGTGCAGGGCGCTGATCATATCGCTACTGCGTGAAAGGAGCCGGTATTCTTTGCTAAGCGTTGCGCGACGCCCACTGATACGCCTCGAATGTAAGTTCATCGCTGCGTGGCAGTCATAGACGACGTACTGATTCCATGCATTCTTGACGGCCCGTTTCTGGAAGGCGACTATATATTCTAACGCGATAGGACGCTGATCCACGCTGCCCGTGCTGTGCAACAACTGCTCGAAGAGCGCGCAGTCACTCTCTTGGAGCGGCCGCCTCAATCCCCGGGCGCCAACATCATTTAAAATGTCTGGGGCTCGTTGAAATTATCGCTGGCGCAACATCCCCTCTATCAGTCGCCCGAGGATAGGCTTCGATGCACCATCGTCAGTGACTGAGACATGCAGCGAATGAACACATCCCTGATCAAGTCATTCTACACTTCACTGCCTTCCAGGATGAGCACCGTCATCGCTGCCGCTGGGGACATGACGAGATACTAACTGAAGTTCCGAGCGTGACGTGTCCAATTCCCCACCGGCGGGCAGGGTCTGTCTGGTGTAGCGAATGATTATCGAGAAAAATCACTTCCAGCTCATTGTCTGAACCTAAAACGTTCATTTAATCGTGTCCGTTTGTTTCACCGTGTTCGACTCTGTCACAGAGTTGCATGCCCGCGCCCCTTTCAAGACGGCTGCCATTGCCACAGCAGCAGCAACGCCGCTTGCACGGCGATGGGGAAGAGAGCTTCCCATTGTCCCGAGCTCGCCAGACCGGTTTGGTCACTTGTGTCACCTCAGCGCGGCGGAGGGACGCGGGGGCTCGGCGAGCGGCAGAGCAGCTTGGAGGACGAAGGGCGAGCTCGTGCACCGGGGGACAGCTGAAGATGTGGTCGGCAGGCTGGGATCTCCAGGCCGAAGCCTTCGCCGGTCGAGCGACAGACGGTGCAAATCCGTCAGGATCTTCGGCAGCGAGGTTGCAACAGCCCGACGCTCTTCAGACCGGGACCTCGGCAAGCACGCCCCAGATAAGCCTCGTGTTCCAGGCCGCTCTCAAACTTTCCGCCGGACTCTCTTTTCTAATCGCGTTTAATCTTTCAGTTGTCTATCCAGCGCGTGTTAATTCTTTTATGTTCTGTTAGTGTAGTGCTTGCCGTATTTATTGTCGCGTGTATTTTTCGTTTGTGTCGCGTATTTTATTTGTGTTTCGCGAGTGTTAATGGTTCCCACGTGGTGGGCTTAGTGTCGCGCGAGTGGCGTCAGGGCGGGTGCTGTGTGAACCGCACGCCTTCCGCGAGCTAGGACCCACTACTGGAAGTTGTATGTTTATTTCATTTCATTATGTCTCGCGCATGATTTTACTTTATTAAATTGAGTGTGTGTTGTACGACGTCGCCTCCCGTCTCATGCCTCTGGTTCACGGTCGATCAGGCGTGGACCTTATCGCCGGTCAGCAGTCGAACCTTCACTAAACGCACGCGGGGTGGGTTTGTTGTCGCCCCATCCCCTCCGGTTCGGAGAGTGCAAACTACCCCACCATCAATCTTTGACAACTTCCACCCCGACGACAAGAATGTTATTCTAATAACATTCAGACTAACACAGAGTCATGTACGCGCACCTTCAGGAGACCGCACTCCCCACGCACTCGAAGGTCACGCGCACAATCACGTCGTCGTGTGGGTCACGGCATTTCGCACAAGGCACTTCGCCGCGCACATCGCCGCCTCGCTCTCGGCCAGTCAGTGCAGTCCACAGCCCAACTCAAACGCAAAAGAACAGAAAACTAGTGATAAAATAATGGTCCCGAGAATCCCCAGCTCCCAAAATGAATGCGATACACTATTGTCCCCTTGGGCCCTGTGACTGGCGCAAACCACGGCAAAGCCGGTACGCGCAGTCTACACGCAACACGTATCACACACAGAAAAGAAAACAAACAAAAGAACAGATCGGTGTATTGAAGGGCAGGAAAACCAAAGAACAAACGCAGTGAAACATTAAAAAAATGTAGCGAGGCACTATTAACAAAACTGAATTATAATGCCGTGCCGGCTTCCCTTCTCAATACCCGCTTCTTTCAGTCGTACTCGCTGGGGTCGCAATCCTGCCGTCCCCCGAGCTTTCCCGACGCACAGGTGGCGAGACGCGCTACCCGCTCCACAGCGATATGTCACCCCGCGCCCCGGTTGCCTGCTTTTGGCTCGGTGATTGGGGTACACTGAACCTTGCCCGGTCCTCACCCACGCACAGCGCCTGACCAACCGGGTGCCACGAAGTGCGCGGCTTAGCGGCACCTGCCACAGCGAATATATCGCTCGCGCTCTCTTTCGCGGCGACGAGCAACGCTCCGCGACCTCCGAGCTCTGTCGACGCCTCCGTGACCTCTGCGCCATTTTGCGCGGCCTCTTCCTCACCCTCCGCAATCTGCCCGCGGTCCGTACCTCGTCCCTCAGCGGTGTGCGGTAACCCGCCAGCCTCCACCGCGCCACACACATCGCCGCCTCTCTCGGCCTGCGATGGCACAATTTGCCTGCGCGGTGGCTGACGTTTTTCGTAGCCGGCCTCTGACCATCGTTACCCGCCACACCGCCTGATTCTCGGAGCACCGGCCTCTCGTTCTCTTCGAAGGCCCTGGCACCCAAGGGCTGAGGCACGATTGAGGACTCAAACTGGGCACAAACCTGAGCACGGCTCACTCCAGAGGGATTAGGTTGGTCAGCGGCGGCGGTCGAGCCCGGCAGGCACTCTGTGTTGCGAATGCTCTCGACACGGCCCTCCCTCGCGCGCAACAGCGCAATTTCCCTCTCCAACTCGAGGACGCGCTGGGAAGACCGTGCCGCATCGCACTCATCCGCCTCGCGTTGTCGCAGCTCTCGCGCTTTCCAGCGCTCGCGGCGAGCCGCCTCCTCTTTGGAGCGCATGTCGCGCCCAAACTCCCGGAGCGCTGGCCCCTCAAGGCCCATCTGCCTCCCGACGGCCACGATGCGCTCCAACTCCTCGAGGAGTCCATCAGCCATATCTTGGCCTTCTCCCGCTCTCCGCGGTACGCGTCTGTTCCGCCCGCTATGCTTCGTGGTCACGGAAGATCGTGGTCAGCAAGTCCTGTCGTGCGGACGCCAGTTGTCAAAGATTGATGGTGGGGTAGTTCGCACTCTCCGAACCGGAGGGGATGGGGCGACAACAAACCCACCCCGCGTGCGTTTAGTGAAGGTTCGACTGCTGACCGACGATAAGGTCCACGCCTGATCGACCGTGAACCAGAGGCATGAGACGGGAGGCGACGTCGTACAGCACACACTCAATTTAATAAAGTAAAATCATGCGCGAGACATAATGAAGGGAAATGAACATACAACTTCCAGTAGTGGGTCCTAGCTCGCGGAAGGCGTGCGGGTCACACAGCACCCGCCCTGACGCCACTCGCGCGACACTAAGCCCACCACGTGGGAACCATTACCACTCGCGAAATACAAATAAAATACGCGACACAAACGAAAAATACACGCGACAATAAATACGGCAAGCACTACACTAACAGAACATAAAAGAATTAACACGCGCTGGATAGACAACTGAAAGATTAAACGCGATTAGAAAAGAGAGTCCGGCGGAAAGTTTGAGAGCGGCCTGGAACACGAGGCTTATCTGGGGCGTGCTTGCCGAGGTCCCGGTCTGAAGAGCGTCGGGCTGCTGCAACCTCGCTGCCGAAGATCCTGACGGACTTGCACCGTCTGTCGCTCGACCGGCGAAGGCTTCGGCCTGGAGATCTCAGCCTGCCGACCACATCTTCAGCTGTCCCCCGGTGCACGAGCTCGCCCTTCGTCCTCCAAGCTGCTCTGCCGCTCGCCGAGCCCCCGCGTCCCTCCGCCGCGCTGAGGTGACACAAGTGACCAAACCGGTCTGGCGAGCTCAGGACAATGGGAAGCTCTCTTCCCCATCGCCGTGCAAGCGGCGTTGCTGCTGCTGTGGCAATGGCAGCCGTCTTGAGAGGGGCGCGGGCATGCAACTCTGTGACAGACTCCCATTGTTGAGTGCTTTGTTTTCCTTTCGAGTCAAACAAAGACTGAGCACGTTGCGCGCACATCTTGGTGCGTTTTGTCGCTGCTCATTACGGTAGCACACACAGTGAAGAAATATACGTGCACACGCTCAGTACTCCGGCCTTTCGAAAGAACAAATGAACCATGTTGTCAAAAGAAGTTTGTGGAACTCCATTATCGCCAATGAAGGATCAGAGTGTGGCGACGCACAACGTTTAGTAAAGAATATCAGCTCAGTTTCCGCAGTACCGATGAAATCGGTGCACTGCCCCTGACAGTACCACGCTTCCCGAAAATGCGGCCAGCGCGCGCCGCCGTAGCAGACGACGCAGATCACGACACTGCCCCTCAAGCGTGTGCGCCTGCTCGAGCTGCTGCCGTCGCACGACTCCATTGCTTGCCGCATCGCGACGCAATACGTTCCGAGTTTTCCCCTTAGTGTGAAACAAACTGCACACGCTATATTTGCCTTTAAGAAGATCGGTACGCTTGACGATTATTTTTATGGCTGCAATGCGGCGAAAGGGCAGCGTCTGCTTAACCATGTAAGGGACGCTGAGCAGGTAATTGGAATCGACATCGTATCTGCCGCCGGAAAAATCGTCAGCACATACGATGCGGCACATACATACGGCACCTATGAGCTAATGTCATTTTTGCAGTTTCTCACATTATGTTTGCTACAAATCCGTGTTGTCTCTGATGGCGACAACGGACTTCTATCGACACTGTGCGGAAATAAACAAGATATATCGCTGCATAGCACAAGTACGACATGCGCACACAACTTTAACTAGCACGTCCCCTACAATATGGAGTAGAGGCAGCAATGTAGACAGCTTGGTCATTTTTTAACAGTACTCAAGAGACGGAAGTTGAAAATATTATTAATCATTCCTGCTTCAGCAATGCCGGCGCGACCAAGACGCGGGTGTGTATCGTCCAGTAACCCGATCGATTGGTGCGGTGGTGAAGCGGGAATGAACTCCAGTCATGTTCAATGCATCATGCACATATTCAATTTCTCGGCACGCGTGAACTTCGGCCACTGCTAGCGCATACAACAGACGTGGTTTCCATTCTTAGACAGCGCACACACAAACGAAAAACGAGAAAGAAGACAGGACAAGCGCTCGTTGAACTTAAAGTTTTTATATGAATAAAAGGATTATGTACCGAGTAATTATTAATTTCAAGTGGGTTACATATAGAAACCGTCATACACTCAGGAGTGATCAATAAACGAGCTCGCTTCGTTTGCCAGATGTTTACTTCGCTCGGCGAACCGCAGTAATCCATGTCTGTCGTCTGCTTCTTTCGTACCATTTTCTTGTGAATCGGCAGAATTTCACTGGTGGCATCAACCTTTTCATGTTTACATTGCTGTCGTGACAGTTAACAACACAATAATAATTTTCGGTCATCCGAAGAGGCGCCATCGCAAACAAGAGACGTTTCGCGCGCAGCGCGAACTGAACGCGGGCGCGACCGCGAAGGCAAGCGGCGACGGAAACCTACACCCGTTGGAGATGAAATCGCTCCGCCAAGGGAGAAACGAGCGCTGGCATCTAGGATGAAACTTGGGGTGCGGTCGTCTATATGCTTCGCATAAAAGCGCAGCAGCGCTTGCACGTCCTTCTGACGCTATATTTTTCCCATCGATGTTGCAAAATTCGTTCTTCCGGCAGAGCCTGGTCGTCAAACTGGTTGAGCACGAAGGAAAGCAAATGCATCTGTACACTGCACTGTAGGCTATATTATAGAACATGACGAATTGTTTACTTGTCGCCGCAATCACCACATGCTGCGATGTCGGCCATCGCTATGCGGAACCCGTAGCCATTGCTAAAGGCGACGCCCAACCACAGCCGGCGAAAAAGAGTAGCGTTTTTCTGTATGCCTCGGTGGAAGACGAAGGCTTACAAGGATGAATCTATGACGAATAATCAGGTACTTATAAATGTTGTTCATGTCAGTACGAGGTAGTGCATTGTCGTCTAAAGAGGCGAAGTATCCTTGCAGCATCTGTCCTAGATAGCGGGATTGATAGGCGGTCGCCTTCTACATGAGCTAAACGAGCAACGTGATCGTCACATTCATTGCCGATGATACTGCAGTGACTTCGTAGCCACTGAAAAATGATTTTGTGTCCTATCTCAGTCAGGTGGTGGATAGCCTCCGTGAGTTCGAGCACTAACTGTTCATGAAGACTGCACCGTAAGGCTTGCAGTAAACACTGCACTGCGATCTTGGAGTCGCAGAATAAGTGCATAATCGCCAATTCTGTAACTACAATACCTCTGTCGTTCTGTCTCGCATCTGCCTCTCAGCCTTGCAGATCGCGAGTAAAATTTCCCCGAAACACCCTTTTTATGTCTTCCGAAATATGCCATTGAAATTAATAACTGCGTTTTCGGATTCTACACACAATCCCAACCATGTTTCTCATTGGTTGCTCCGGCAGTGCACTATTCTCAAAAATAGCCACCATTGAATGCACGCGTCCGTATATACTAACCTTACTAATCCTCCTCGCTGTGTGTTTAGAGGCCACACCATCGGTAAGACAGCAAGAATAGAAAAAAGAGAGGCCTCTAAAGAGAAAAATGCACGGTTTGACTCTGTAAAGCGCGGAGCTTGCTTCAACTGAGAATTTTCTGAAATAAGCCGTTTCCCAGGCCGGTGTCAGTGTTTAGTGTTCTTGAGGATGTTGAGGCGCTGAGCCAAACAAAGTAACAGCGTACAACGTTTGCGCGCTGACGAGCCCCTTCTTGAAACCGTGTAAACACAGTCACGTGTAGCACGCGCACCAATTGAAACTAGCACGCGCTTTGTCCGACAGGAAAGGAGGTGACCAGTGACGTCTGAATGCCCGCTATAGGGGAAGAATCGACGCTGGTGCCGTGATCGGAAACTTCGTCTATTGTGTCGTGGGTGCCGCGACAACGCTGCCATCTGTGGCCGCGACATATGCCTGGTCGAGTCATGGCTTCTTTTCCCTGGAGAATGCTGGTACGGTTGCAATGAATTAGGTAACAATAGTACAACAAGTTTTCGTAGTAAGTGGTTTATGCAAGCGACACGTCTGTGCAATTTTAAAGACGTTTAGCGTCAAAAAACACTAGTGCTCCAAAGCTCCTCGCGCTGACGCCGACTGTGACGAGAGTTCGCGGATTCTGTTGTCAATAATGGGACGGTTATTAGGCTTCTTGAGGGGACCACAGAACACTTTTAATTTTGCACTGAGACGAGGACACTATAACAGAAGGTGCGCCATCCCCTATTCTTATCTACAAAAAACTCGTTTTTCGGGACTACTGGTCATTCTGATAGAGAAGAATAGGCTATAGCTATCGTTGACATATTAGAGTTACTTTGTGCCATGCTAAACGTTTGCGCAGATGTGGTGCGCTGATTTAAATGGGCTGATCTCCATAGCAGTGACAGTTTAGATGCAGATTTATAGCTACCAGAAAGCGTAAAATTGAGAATGAGACGAAGAATGCACTGGGCATTAAAACGCCAGAAAAAGAAAGCTTCCTGCCATCCTTTGTTTTCTATGAACACGAAAAATAACCTGACGTTGAGCGCGCGTGAGACCGAATAGCTTCACTAGAATTTAATTCCTAATTGATTGCTCTCTCGACTTGCAAACAGATTCCGCAACCTTCTTGGTCAGCAACGGCTGCGTCCATGTACGTCACCTCCACACTTTCGGACCATCTGCCTTTTACCGTGAACCAGCATGTGGCATGCACTCATGCGCAGCAGACTGCATCACCCAGCATGGCTACTAGGCACCTTTAGAACCGGGATAGTCAAGTGAAGGCTAACTAACAACCTTGGTGCATAGGGCCTCGCCATTGTCGCACGCGCTCAGCATAAACTGAATTCTTGGGTTTGGGTTCGCACTCGACCGTAACCCGAAATTTCAAATATTGCGTAGCTTCCAATAAGCATAACGCAAGCAAACATAGCATTCTTCAAAGCGGCGGCCCCGGCTTATTCACCGATTCTCAGATGGCTTCTGAATTATGCATGCCGTTAGTAAAAAACACATGACCACGTAGGCTCTTGTTTTCTCTCATTTCACGTGAATGAAAAGTATTGTGACGAAAAATCACAACCCATTTCGACATCGGTACCCAATGCGTGGACTCGTAGGCTTAATTTCAGAAAACTTCAGCTGTCGTACCCTAATCAAATTATGGGGTTTTACGGGCCAAAACCACTTTCTGATTATGAGGCACGCCGTAGTGGAGGACTCCGGAAATTTTCACCACTTGGGGTTCGTAACCGTGCACCTAAATCTAAGCACATGGGTGTTTTCGCTTTCGCCCCAATCGAAATGCGGCCGCCGTGGCCGGGATTCGATCCCGCGACCTCGTGCTCAGCAGCCCAGCACCATAGCAACTGAGCAACCACGGCGGGTGTGTCGTACCCTAATAAAGATTGCCTTGACTGATGGCCATTGCCGATTTACATAAGTCAGTTGTTGGCAGTTGTTAACTTTAGGTCAATGTTTTAAACATGTACCGTGAATATGTATCGCGAGCGAACAAAATTTCTAGAATTTCTTTTTGCAGCCGTGGAGGCTCTGCGAGGTCGAGATGCTAACTGTAGACGGGAACGCGCCACTACAAGACGTAGCCGGGAGCAAAATAGTGCCTGCGGTTGGAAAACGCTAGCCTTGAGGCTCCTATCAATTTCATCCTGACACGAGTTACGAACCCCTTTCCAGTTCGCTCGGCAAGCAGCGCACACTAATTACTCCTTAACGTCTGAACCATTACTTCGCTAAAATGTCTTCTCTTAGAGTCTATTCTAGCAGAAGGTCGTTAGCGTGATGACCTCAAGAAAGCAGGCCACATACTAGATCAACGGCAAAAAAACTGGTGGTGTTTGCAAAAGAATGCTTCGTATTAAAAACCAACCAAGGAGGCTGATTACTTCCAGCAGTCTTGCCGGCCATAAAACGTGCGCCCCATGCTTTGTAAATCACCATGACCACCCCTCACCAAGTGATGCCTGAAAAGCTGACGTTGTATGAAACTTCACATGCATGGCGTCGAGGGCACTGCATTTTCTTAAAGCAACTAACGTTTGCAAAGTATATGGTACTTGAATATTGCAGTCGTCCACACGGATAAAATATAAAAAATAATGATTTCAGTTTTTTCTAAACTTGACGTTTATTATAAGTTATGGTCCCGGCTGTCTTCAGACTTATTGCAAATGCTCATAATGTTTCATTTCTGCGGCATACGGCAGGACAGATTTGAAAACTTCGTGTTTCTTGTATGTAGACGGAAGAAATAGGTAAACAGCGTAATTAAGCAGCGCTAAGAAAGTTGAAATCTTGATTATCAATTCAAACACAAAAGCACAAAACGAGCTCTAACTAACATCTAGGAAGACGCATTCGCCTCGAAGTGCTGTATTTCTTGTCAGATACCATCAAGTTCATTCAAGCAACCACTTGAATGCACTCTAAGTTTTCCTCTCTGGTTTACTCTCCGGTTTGCACTCTCTAAGTTTTGCTCTCCGGTTTACTAGATGTGACTTAGTATCATCAATGGAGACATACAACAGTAATGAAAAAAAGAAGTTCACCTCAATTTACTCAACAGTACATTAAGCCTGCACTCCGCATCTCGGCATTGCTATCGCAACTTTACTTTTTTTTTTACCCTGAAAATGTTCTAAAAAGACTGCCGAACAAATCGGAATGGCCTACGGATCGTTTTTGCCGAGAAGAGAAAAAGATCACGTAGTTTCTGCCTTATTAACAAACATCTACCCAATACTGTCGAATCGGGTCTCAAGGAATGCTTATTTATTATTTGCAATGTTGACCAAACGAAGGCAATCAGAAAAAAATAACAGAGATAGATGATAATATTTTGGGGTCTTAACGGTTTGATAGGGTAGCAGCTGTTCCAGGTTATTGTATATTGTTGACAATAAACGACAAAAAAAAAGAATAACTGTTTCTAGTGTCACTGCCACTTGCCGAGAGACGCGAGCACTGACGTAGATCGGGTACACAAATCACTCTAGAATATGGGCATATAAAAATAGAACGAGTAGGAAGTGCAAAGCCTGAAAACGGTAAGCCGGAACAGTTGTCGAAGGGCTGCGCACCCTCCTCAATATTGCACATTTTGAGCCGGAGCCACATCCGTCTTTTCCTTACTGCATTTTCTTTACCTCGTCTTTGGGATCATGTTTTGGGCCATTCAAACAGGGTGGTCGATAGCGGGCTGCCAAAACTAGGATTAGGAAAAGCTGCATTATGTCTATTACATGCACAACACTAAAGAAATGTCGGCGCTCAGGGAACAAAGCAATGCCCTTTCAATTCTTACAAAAGCATCCAGGCATCAAAAGTACACTACGAATTCTATGTCGCGTGGTAGTAAAGTTCTGGCCACTGAGGCGACAATCAATCTCGCAACACTTCGGTGTGAATCGTTGAAAATAATATCACGCAGGGATGTATCGTTGCCCCCAGTGCAACGTCACTGCGTGAGATACCTTCGCAGTTCAAATGTTTCCTATTCGCTGTCGTCACGCCGTCGTTCTTCGAATCCAGAAAGCACGCACTCTCGTTTTAGACCAAAAGATTTCGCTCATGTTTATATGGGCTACAAAGTACCATGCTGGCTTCTGCGTACATTCTCTAACATAGGTAAGAGATAACAACTTTACTTGTATCATGCCGTAATAGAAATGTCCTAACTCAAGGTCAGGCATCCCCAAATCTTGACATATTAGGTACATACGATACGCCGTCCTCAGGATGAAATGACAAAAAATACTATTGCGGTGCGCTAAGAAATGCTAGTTCTCAACTTTTTATTAGGGACACGAGCAACGAGTGATACTCTTGTTTCTTGTGCACTACTTCCGGTTCACCTCCTGAGATGACCTTGGGACGAAATTCAATATAATTCAGAAAAAAATGAAAAAGAAAACAATACAGTACAATATTCATGGGTTTCATTATAGATATCAAATCAGAGCGTAAGTTTACAGTTACATGTTGCCTTACTGAAGTGTCTCAAATAATGATAAATAATTACAAATCAATGATTACCGCACACCAAAGCACAGAATTGTAGACATTAAAGACCCACCACGTGCGCACGACTTTAGCTAAATTCCCAGAAACCCAGATGTAGAAAGCGGAAATGATGACGTCACTAACGACGTCACATACGAGAACGTGGCATGATATTCTATCGGCTAATTAATGAAAACAGTTGCCAGGCACAGACTGAACATCTGCCTAGTACAGCGAATGTGACGTCACTTCCTCCTCTCTCGCTTCTCTCCCGGCACTCACATGCTCGCTTGCTGGCAACATGTGTGCGCGCGCGCTCGTTACACACTCTGACGTCAGCATGGGAGAGAGGCGTAAGGTGCGCTTCGTGTGCCGCTCGCTCTTGGGCTACGGACCGCGAGGTGGCGCGCGCTGCGCTTCCTCCTCGTCCTTTCTCGCTTCTTGCCCGGATATCGGGCCAGGGGAAAGACGTTCAATCGCTTAAACTAAAGACCACCAATACCGACGTACGAGTGCCACTAAGAGACACCAAGTCAATGATTAGGGTCACCTAGTATTTTTTAACCATGCTAAGAAACATTCCCTGCTAAAGGGAACCGCGGTATGTATAAGCTTATAGCGGATTTTTTGAAACCCATGTTCTCAGTATGTTCAGGAAAAGATCATTCACATAAAGAAGTCGTATTTTCTTGAGGGTAATGTATATTTCTGGATACGGGTACCGCCTCAGAAATGATACTTACCGGTATCTTAGAGATAGGTAATTCTTCTGTCGTTTATGTTAGAGAAGCCGGAAATCAGAAACAAGACAATCGGTTTATTTAATCATGGTTGGTAACTTTGTTTCATTTTTTGTAAATAGTAAGTTCAGTAAAAACGGTGAATTAGTATTGTATATTCAACCTACTTTAGAGGGTTTCCAGAAAGTGTCCATTGTAAAGTTCTGGAAATTTCTAGGCAAATAATTTTGATTTCATTCCGTTAAAAACACAAAGGACTAGCCTACAATAGTATCAATGACACTATGCTACGTTGACATTGATGTTTCTTAAAAAGAAACTAATATCAGAGCACCCAAAATAAGCTGATATCTGGGTTTAAGAAAAATTAGGCAATTACAGAAGGCGGCAATTTTTTCCGTGCTACACGATTCACAGATGAAACAGGCAGAATAAATTTTCCAATAGATTTTTAGAAAATAATTATTTTAATTTCTTAACAAACACCTTGCTTACAAATCTGTGGCCTATAGATTACATACTAATACCAGCCACAATAGGTTCGGGCATAATTTAAAATTTTTACTACCTAAATGTAACACCAACTATGGAAAAATGACATCGTCGTTCTCAGCGTTAAAATATGGAATCACTTACCATATTCACTTAAAGTAACGGTATCTTTGAATGTATTCAAACATCAATAAACTTTTTGAAATATTTTGTATATAGTTTCATGCTCTACAACATGTTCTGTGTAATTATGCTTTTTGACATATGTACTTTTTTGTTTGTTTCCGCTTAGCAATGTATTGCATTATGCGCGTTCATTTGCTTTCCTTGTACTTTTTCTTTAATTCTGCTGCTTTAACCTACGTTTTGTATACATTTTTCTTTCTGTCTAGAACCGAGGGCACCTTCGCAGTCACTGACTTTGGGACCCTCGTCTGCATAGTACCCGTTACTTATTCATTGCTATTAAATGGAGGATTAACTGAAACTGAAACTGATCCCGATTTGTTGCCATAACAATGCGTAACAACTACAGTAAGAACGTCGGAAGTCAAGCTTCTAGACTAATGTCTTATTTTTTTATTAGTCACTCTTTTTTCCGTTCTTTCTCTTTCATTTCATCATAAAACGAGCGACTGACTAACTGACCGGCTCACTTGACTTCACTTATCGATCGATCGATCAATGAACTTGAACTTACAAAACACTACATTGCGTAAAATCCCCAAGTTTGAAAAGCCTTATAGGGGTGTGGAATATTTCTTATCATGTTAAATCCTTTCCTTAGCGCGGAAAGCATGACCGGTAGACGAGCGCTTTCACAGTTTTGGGAGCTGAAACTAAGAACTCCCGTTCAGCGGCAGTTTTGCAACGCCACCTAGCTAGCCAAAGCGGCGCGCTGGAATAATGTAGAATTTCCCATCTACTAAACCATATCTCCAATGCACCTTTTTGAGGCGCTCGACACTCCATTCCTATATCATACGTAGTAAGAACGAACCAGCATTCTGCTTGTAAGTTCCTCATCGGCAATTCAATATATTGTATTGAAATACTCTTCATTCCTCACTTGGTTCGTAAAGTTCAACCGTTTCGTCTCTCCGAATGAGTCCGCAACTTCACCAACGAAGGTGATAGGATGAAAACGTGACAGAAGAAAGTAAACGCTAAAATGTGAATGTTGCGTTTTCTTTACGTGCGACCACTCTGACTGGCGGCATGCATCAAAGCGGCTCGCAAACACAGCCCGTGCCGATTGATATTTCGCATATACAATGCGCGAAATCTCAAACCTGGCGCTGCGCATTACCATACCGCTTGGAAAAGGATGGAAAGCAAATACTAAAAAAAAATTTATTGCAGTTTCTGCATCATACAACCTGAATGCTTGCCTTCGAGTTCATTGCTATTTTTACTTATATGCCTTACAGTGAATCTCCTACAAAAGGAAGGCACCCCACGAACTATCCTCAGGCTCGAAAATACTTAGCACTTAGCCTACAGAACTCAGGCACAAAATACAGATGAGAATGCCCGTGGATGTACGCCAGCATATTATAGCTACAATACAGAGAGCGTAACAAAAGGAGAAGTATGAAAAAAGAGCCATCCATGCGCGAATCTATCTAGATGGCTCGGGAAAAGCGGCGTATAGACTGGCGAACACGGCGGCCTTTCGAAGCGTCAAGACTGCACTCGACATTCCACGCCAGCAGTAATGAAAGCGAATTGCGGTGCCGAAAACACCTTGGTATTTCAGGATGCCGGGCCGCCGCAAACCGCAAGAGTATCACCAAAACAAGAAGGAAGAACCGAGTCGCAAATCGCTGAACATGACCGCACTGGATGGCAGCAGCAGCCATGTAGAGCGCGGTGTGTCCAGAAAGAAATAAAACGGCAAATAAAACAGCAAGAGCGAATGGAACCGCGTATCTTCCCGCCTTATGTCTGAGATAATGTCGTTCATTCCCATTTCGTTTTCGATATATAGCTCCAGCATGAGCACCAGGAGCAAGGAATCAGCGCCTCTATCACATCAGGGACTTGTCGCCTAAAGAAAGCGAAACGCACTCGATAGTTCGGATGCCAAAGATTGAGAGAAATAGAAAGCGGTGGACTCGATGAGCGAAAACGCACAGTTCTCAGTGGCAATCCCTGCGCCCTTGCTCTCTAGACGTTCCCTCACAATGAGGGTAACCTGAACTGAAGATGAGGTTTTGATGGAGCGCTGCATTCACTCGTCGCATAAGCTACATAGTAAGTAGGCATCCCATACGAGGTCTGTATTCACTTTTTTACTGAACTCGCGAATAGCTATCTGTAGGCCTAGTCGGCTGCCGTTTACTTGCCATACCTTCGCGTTGTTATTTTGGGAAGATAAGCATATCCGCGAGGAAGTCAGACATTTGGCGACAAAAAGTGATGGTGATGGCTAACCGCAGTGACCTGTAAATATATAAGGAAGCGCAGCTGCTATTTACAAGCCGTATAATGATAGCCAGTATACGATAAATCGCACTATGGCCTTTAATATAGAATGTTTGAAGAATGTACAGCCCATATTTACTCGAAATCAAAGCGATTCTACATTTGGTCTGTGGTACTACAGCTAAAAAGCTTATTATTTACGTTTTTGTATCGAAGTTATCAGAAAATATCTCAAACTAAATTAGAAATTCTAGAGCACCGAAAGCTCCCATGTATGGTAGCTAGCATGCGTTAGCTAAGATGTCCTACGCCTTGATTAGTTGGGTTGTGATTTAAATTAGAACAAAAATATTTGCAACAATTGTGTCAGCAGGTTCTCCAAAAAGAAATCGAATTATAGGAGATCAGATGATATCAGTTTATTCTGGCAATAAAGCTTCATTCACTTTCGCTACGCGGCTTTGGTGTTAGTTTTCTGCTGTCGTGTGAGAAGGCACTCGTGGTATGTAAAACATTATTCTGGAACGTAGCACTGATTTCCAGATTGGCGGACCCATCGTGTAAATGGCGCATTACAGTGGCATAAAAAAGCGAAGAAACCGAGCAGAGAGCCGCAGAGCAAAACAGCAGCGAGAATGCTTCCCTATTGAAACCTCCCATGCGCCGTAAGCGCTGGTGCGACGACAAAAGTGTATCATATAACCAAATAATTCACCTTCTCATCATCGCCTACAGCGAAAGTGCTAGGAATTGGAACGGGTGTGGTGGTAAGAGCAGCAGCTATGACGCTCCCACCTACAGCCAGCATGAACCGCGCATATTTCTGCGGGAAAAAAATGACGCCCATTCCACTCTGTAAAGATGCAATGGCAGCGAAAGCTGACGACTGCCGGAGCTCTCAAACTAACAGCAAGGTGCTTTCGCCGCCGTTCCACCTTCACAGAGTGGAGTGGTTGTCTGGAGCCACGTGCATTTCTCGAAACTTGGCCTTGAGTCCCTTTTGCTTGTACATTTCGTTGGGGTTGTCGGTGGGCGGGAACGGAACGATTACCATCGCTCTCCTGCTGGGCATAAACGGTTCACCTAACCGGCACTTCTCTTTGTTCTTGTTGAAGCACGTGTTCGTGTGCTGGTGGATCTGGGAAATGAGAAATGAGAAACTCGGCCATGCTGATCGTCTTGGGCATGTTCACGCTCAATTCCTCATTCGGTGCGTTGTTCAGCCACGGTTGAATGTGTACGTGAGCGCTTTCCCTCTTCAGAAATTTCACCCGCTTGAAGAAGTTCACAACGTTGTACGGCTTGAAGGGAGACACCTTGTTGTCTTTGAGAATGTTCAGGATCACGTAGAACAGTTTGCTGGCGTAGATGGCGCACGCCACTGGGTTGTTCGACAGTTTCATCCTGTCGAGATAACGCACGTCTTGTATTGATCTCCGGACCTGGCCGCTGCCTTGCACTCTCTGGCATTGGAGGAACTGGAGCAGCCGATCCCAGGGCACCTCAGATGAAGACGTCTTGAGGAACACGGTGGGCTTGCCCAGTTGCCGAATCATGGCGAACACTTCTTTCTTCCTCTCCATCCAGTAGTGGACCATGTCGTTTCACGCCGGCGCCGCTTACATTCTCGTTGCTGTTCCCTCGGGCGCTCCGCGTACGTGTGACAAGAATAGTTCAAGGGCGTGTTACAAATTATCGAACCCACAGGATTACGCACCATTCAACTTGGACCCATTCTGCACTATCACCAGGATCGGCCCACATTATTCTCGAGCCCACAGCAGTAGGTGTCATTGAGCTTGAATCCTTTATGCGCTATAACCAGGATTGACCCAAATTATAATTTTTTCTGTTGTTGGATGTCGAAAAAACAGTGAATGTGTCACCAGCGGCAGTAACATAAAAGGCCAAAATCCTCCTACGTATGTTTCTCAACACCAAATAGAACCGTGATTTGTTTATTTATTGGATTAACCTTTGTTTTGCCATATTTTGTTTGCATGTTTTCATGGCTTCATCATTTCTCTTTTCAGGAAAACGGACAAAAGAGATTATTGGTCTGCTAGCTCCCCACGCCAATCTATAAGAACCTCAACAGTCACTATAACGACAACAGGTCCTCGCGAAATGTGCCTCACCATGAAATGTTTGAAAGTTTCCCAAATAGAGTGGTGTGAGCATCGGGAAAGGAGGAGTCTACAGTTTTGCATCGTGCTGAGCGGGAATGATGAAATATTGTGACAAGCTTAGCTGCTTTTAAAGGCGAATAATGGCGAACGGAGAAGTAAACTGTTGAGTCCCAAGTTGTTTCTTCTCTAGTCATTATAGCCATGACCACCACAATAGAAACAATATAGCAAGCCCCTACTTGCTAATGCACCAACTCTGTGATCTGCTATTTGCAAATCAGTTCGATGGCATTACCACCAAGTATGACATGCTCCCTCAGAACAATAATTTGTTACACGGAAACGAAAAAATTATAAAACTGTCTGACGCGCTCAATGCAATCTTGAGGAATCGTTACTACATGTTGACTGAAACTGTGTCATTCGCTGTTCATTTTATTATTTTATTTTTATTGAAAATACCCTCAGGGTCATATGGCATTTTTTTACAGGGGAGTGCTCAAAACGTAGTGGAGCAAAGGAAACACACAAGTGCGGTGAGATCTGGTATTTCAATAATTCTCCTGATTATATAATCTTAGGTAATGTTTTGCGAAAAAGCTTGTTATCTGTGATCACTGCAATGCTTAAGGGAAGATAGTTCCATTCCTGAGATTTACAATGGACGAAAGATTCAAAGAAATACTTCTTTTAACATGAATGAATTCCTACCTTACTGCGATGGTTTGCGCATATTGAAATATACTTAGCATGGTGGGATGGAAAAGTTTACGAGTAAGCGAAAAACGGGTCACTTGACCGCAGTTAGCTAGTTGAATAAGTGCTAGGTTAGTTTTCATTGAGGTTATACTCGCAGTCGCTTGTAATAAGAAAGAATGAAACCAGTAATTTTTTTACTAATTGAGGGGAAGTAATGTGATTATCGGGACTTGGATCCCGTATTGCAGATGCATATTCATGTTTCGAGCGTGTTACACTCTTGCAAAGGTGTGCTTTTAACGTAGATGATGCCTTAGTAAGGTTGCGCCGTAAGTAGGGAAGCATATTATTAGCGTCATTAATGACGCACTCTTATTAATCGTCTACCTTTAGCTATTTCTAATGTGTACAGCAAGATATTTATTTAAGGAAAAATGAGGCATTCACCCAATTGCGGCAGTTGCTACCAACGAACCCATACGGTTTCCTCGAAGGAAAAGCCTCGCAGTTGAAGAATCTTCGTCCTGCTCGGGACTCGAACCTGGGACCGCCGCCTTTCAGGGGCAGCCGCGCTACCATGTGAGCTAACCAGGCGTCTAGCAGATGGCAGTGCGAAGTCAAATTTTTCTAAAACTCGAAGCAAAGGCAAGCATTTGACCTAATACTTCTGCGGAAAACCGCAAGGTGGAGAGAAGTAACTAATTAAAAGAAAATGAGGCAATTATAGACATTATTAGCTTGCTAACAAAATTAACAAGCTTGGTGTCACGCAGGCCCAAGCAAACATGAACACATCTCACTCGAATACAGTGGAAACTCACTGGGAGAACGCTGGAGCGTGGAAGCGCGGCAGCAGCGGCGAGAGAATCGACTTTCGTGTGGCCTCGAGCTTCAGCGTGAAATAAGCAGCGAAAACACAGAGCTGACGAAGCTATCGGCACTCGGCGCACTGTCATCGTCGCAAATCGGTTTCAATCTAGACCCGTGGGGCCGCGCCATGCGCAGCAGTGGCCGGAGTAGCACCCCCCCCCCCCTTCTCTACACTCGCCGCGGTGTGTTACGCGTGACGGAAGACGGCGCGCTTCCTTCCCGATTTCCCGCCTTGAACAAGTGAGATTGCGACGCGATTGTCTGCTCATCCTCCCATGTTTTCACTCACACATACAGAATGCGGCGCGTAATCGACGATGTTATTGGCCTTGGACTTCATAGGGGACATCACGGAGACCGATAGAAGAATCGCTCCTGGAATGTCCATATAATTGCTATCGCAATACAAACATTGTCCTGGCTGCCACATATTTTCCTTTAAATACAGAAAGCAACAGAGAATGTTTCGATGCAATAAAGAAGAGATAAAAAGTAAAGCAAGGAAAACATACCGCTACCTCAATTCAATCGTCTGAGTTACAGATATCACGTCCTTTACCTTACCACTACGCCACACTGGTATCTGGTGAATAGGGAATTATTTGCCATGTCATCATCCAGGCAAATGTTCAGTTTCGCACAGACATGTCTCTCAAAGACATGGTAAATGCGCTGTCGCCTCGCAACTAAACCTTACGCCTCTATCAGAAAGAAAATGTTTTTGTCCGTATTCAACAGTGTGCCTAGAAGTGTCACAACATGGATTTGTTTCTCGATAGGTAACGTTACTTCGAAAGAAGTGTTAAATGAACCGCTATTGAAGCATGGTGTACGGGCTGTCTGTGCTAGTTTCCTTAGCCGTTTCTTCTTCTTTGCGCAAGAGAAATGAAATATTTCCTTAGTTCCATAATTCATTTCAATCGACACGCCTGTGTAGGGTCACATATCTCCGCCAGAGATGCATCGGTTCGCACGGCTGGTAGCCTTAGGCGACGGCACGTGTACGTATGATTATACCGCGTCTCACCGGGGCTGATCGCTTGGTATGGCGACATTGTATACGCGAAAAATATGTCGATTGAAAAACACCGATGCGAAAGCCGAAATACAGAATGATTTATCCTCATTAGACTGGTTCATTACTGCGCCTAGACGGGCCGATATCGTGTAGACGGACTCGGTGGTTACGGCCGGCCTGACCTTTGGTGGAAGCGAATGATCTCTGCGTGGGTACCTGGCGAATGCTAAAATTGCTGCATTTGACCCTCAGAACCTTTTAACTATCATATTTACTACACCAAGGAAAGTGGAAGCTCACGAAGCACGTCAAATCTGTTATCGATGCGGTAATGTCAACTAGCGCTTTGCTTCCCGAGATACGTTCTAACGCATATGAATGACTGCTGGGTTTCGTGTCGACTGCACAACAGTACGTCAGCTCGCAGTCATCGGTTGCGCACCAACTACTAAAGAACTAGACATGATCTGCGTTTGGGGAATTTCGCTGAAGAATGTAGCTCTCCGTACAAACAAAAGCGAACTGCAAAATAAAAACTAAAGTGATTTTCACTGTCGCATATGCATACACGGTCAGAACAGCTCACGTACCTGTATTCCAAGCTGCGACACAAAACAGACATCTTTGACTCCATAGTATAGCTTCACTTGGGATAGGCGACTAGTAACTGCCGACAAAGTTGTATCAAGCATTAAATATTGAACAGTGCCTATACTCTTTGCATACTGGAAGCGGCGCACCACAAATGCAAGCAGCGCAGTTTCCTGTGCGAGCAAGCGAACTTTAGTGACAACCAGAGAGTTACAATATCACACCAGTGAAACCAGTGGTTAGTACAGTGCAGGGGCGTAGCCAGGGGGGGGGGGGGGCTTATGGGGCTTCAGCCCCCCCCCGAAATTTTTTCGTGCTGTCCATGCGCCGCCGACCAAAGCGACCCCCGGCACAGGAAATCACTCTGGATTTTGTCAAGGGTGTCTTTCTGACGCTCGAAAAGACATTTAACCGCGGAGATTGCGAACTCGGGCTGGATTTCGTGGCAACGCCCATACACCGGGAGTCACATAACGCCAAGCAGTCCCATCCGAGCGCAAAGTTTCAAGGGCGCTTTGATGGTGAGCGGGCTCGCCGCGGCATCTCACTGAGGCCACGGAATCTATGGAGCGCATGGATATTAATTGCGAAACTTTATGGGTATACATCTCATAAGCTTTTGATGTGAAAGGTGCATTGACATTTCCAAAGTTGTGCTTAAGATTTTCAATTGCGGAACTTTGTGGGTTTAATGTTGTTATAAACATTTGACGTCAAAGTTCCATTGACTTTTCTAAAGTATTACGTCGGAACATACAACGAGACAAACCAAATCAACACACTAACAGACGAGTTGACAAAGCACGCAGCGAGGTCCAATGAGACGAAGCGTTGGGGTGGTTCATTTGTGCCGTCATGTAACATAAAAAAATATCAACATTTTTTAACCTACGCCAAAACATCCATGTCAAGACGCTAAGGCCAGCCAGAGTAACTACGTTCTTATTTACTTTTTCTACTTTGACTTTTATTCGCGAGGACACATTGAGCCTCTTCAATTTTTTTTTTTTGTTCTCGCTACCCTACCCGCGGGCTGCCAGAGCCAGCCAGAGCGCATACGTTTTTCTCGTATGGCCTCTACCACCGCGCGGTGAACTTCGGTGCGCGTTCGGTTTGCTCTGGCCGAGTGGATTTTCACCTGACAGAGTTTTGGACGCTTTCTGGCTAGCAGACGAGAAAAAAGAACAATGGGCGCTCGCCGCCATCACTGTGGGGACTCGAAGGATTGCACCTCATTC
Organism: Dermacentor albipictus; assembly: GCF_038994185.2. Lineage (NCBI taxonomy): Eukaryota > Metazoa > Arthropoda > Arachnida > Ixodida > Ixodidae > Dermacentor > Dermacentor albipictus. The sequence continues at coordinate 68,079,274 of NC_091825.1, forward strand.
CTTAAGCGGAACCTTTCCGGAAAGTCTTGTTTCGCCGGTGTACGATACTGAGCAGTATGCGTGTGGTTCTGAGTGGACCAAGCGTATCATGTTTTCTTCGGTATTCCTTCCGTAGCCCCATTAGGTGCCAGAAGTAGGCATTCAATTCTGGCCAACATACTTTCCTATACGTTATTTTTTTTTCATTTCGGTGCCTCCGCCCCACTCATGTGATCGGGTATCACAATGAGGATGATGATTTCTTGTTTGCAGTTGTGATCGGGGACGAACCTTGGTGCCACTACTACGAGCCTGAAACACGACGACAAAGCTTACAGTGGAAACATTCGAATTTACCACGCACAAAGAACGCAAAGGCCATGATTTCCGCTGGAAAGGTGTTGTTTACTTTTTTTTTTCGATCGTCAGGGTCCATTACTGATAGAATTTGCTAAATCTTGAGAGGCTATCAATTGTTTTCGATATTGTGAAACGCCAGAACGGCAGCGTGTCGCAATCAAGAAAGAACAACGTGGAAAATTGACGAATGGGGTCATCTTGTTCCACGACAATGCCTGTCCTCACGTCGATTATGTGGTTAATACAAAACTGGCAAAGTTCAAGTGGAAAACGCTGCAACATCCGCCATACAGCTCAGACCTGTCACATTGCGACTTCTACATTTTGGGGCAGCCGAAAAAACAGCTCAAGGGAACCAGATACAGACTTTTTGAAGCAGCAACCCAAGGAGTTTTACAAGACGCGAATCACGTGACTCGTTAGTCAATGGGACAAATGCCTCAATTCTCATGAAGACTACTTTTAATTAAGTACCCCGTTGTTGGCTCACATTCATTTGACTTGCCCTCGTATATCTTGCAGAACTCCTGCTTTTTATACGTGCTCTCTGTCGCGACTATAACTTCGGTGCAATTACTCACGATACACGACAGGGGACAGCTACTCCTGCGTAATACATTGGAACAAACGACAGCGTCATTGAGATTTTTCACTGGCCATTGCATATATACAGGAATGTAAGCACGGTTCTTGAATGACAAAGTTTCTTTAACATATTTGTCCTCAACTTGTTCAGTTCATTGCCTTTTAATTTTTCATATCAGCGGAATGCACTGCTTTCCTGGTTTCGAACTGATATAGTTCTAAAGTTCGTGTGACATTTTCTTTACCTAATAAATAGACGAAAATGTGGAAGCAGTGATATCAGTTATATTGGGCAAAATTTTTGGCACATACGAGTATATTGTTTTATGAAAAAATACATATTTTATTGTTTTGACAGTGCGTAGCGTTCAAGAATTCGTTTGCAGCATCTTTGGCAATGACAATGCAGTTATTATTCATGTATTTGATCCCTGGACAAATTGTTTAAGAGGAAGCTTTAGCTCGGGCCCAATCCGACGCGGCCTATTCAAATACTTCTAAAACGCAGAAACGCTTTTCTGAGATAATCCCGCTTATCGGTTTTATTGAAATTGGTTGCATTTGAGAGAGAAAGTTAAAACCTAGTGTCTGTTGGAAACAGAACTTTGATTTAGAACCTGAATTTTGTTTAAAATATTTTGAAAAATTCGAAAGTTTGAAAAAATAGAAGCACGACGTTTACAAACTAATAGCTATGCATGAACAATAGACATTGTGGTTCTGTAAACGGCATCTATTATAACAGTCAAAGTGGACAAGTTTGCTACGTCAATTTGTATCTTACGTGAATTGGTTACGTTGTGTACAAGGGTTCTGCAAAAGCCGTATTTCCACAAAACAAAATTTTTTTGAGATTCATGTGTAACATATCTATTTTGTCCGCTGTAGATGTACTATTAGATGCAATTCACAGAATTGTGATATCCTTTTGCATTGTTGAGTCACGGAGTTTTAAACTTGATAGTTTCGTTTTCTGAAAATGTTCGATTATGGCCAATTTTTATTAAGTAAGTGACCACCTAAATGAAAAATTCGAAACCAGCAGTCACTAGAATTAAACTTTGTCTTTTAAATGCAAGAAACCTCCTCAAATTTGGTGAAGTGGTTGCAGGGAAAAACGAATTCCCCTTCTACATGTATTTAAATAAGAGCACCCGAGCTAAAGCTTCCTCTTAAGGATGACGCCGAGCTGCAATACCCCCCCCCCCCCCGCGAACAATATTTCGGGCTACGCCACTGGCCCAGTATATATATATATATGTATGTGTGTATATATATATATATATATATATATATATATATATATATATATATATATATATATATATATATATATATATATATATATATATATACATGGGGCCAGTGGCGTAGCCCCCCCCGAACACAATTTCTGGCTACGCCACTGCAGAAGGCATGGACGACAGGAGCGCAATACGCACACATTCACCACACCAACACGAAACCAATGCGGGTGACACGGGTGTAACCCGCGCCAACCGAGTGCTTAATCCTCGTAGATTTGATGCTTTCTGACTGAATAAGTTACAACGCGCACGGAAACATCGCACACTGGACGTGTACCTCCGAGATCATGTCAACAATTTCTAATGCTACAGTAGAGGGTGACGAAAGCAACAAGTCGTTTAAAACGAAGTGACGGCGCAGGTAGCACGGGTCAATGCACGGGCAGTAGCGCAAGGCGTCGTGGGTGGGCATGGATGGGCTTCAAAACAGCTGAAAGTAAGCGGCAAACTTTCCGGAAGGGAGCAAGGACTTGGCTCGCCAGCCTCGACCAAGCACGGCGGACCGCACAAGCCAGTGGAGTTCTGGGCTAGGGGCTCCACCCCATCGCTTTCCACACCGTTTTATTTTCTTTTTTACTAAACCTTTATATACATATTTCTTCAAATTTCAGCCCAGAGAAGGCTTCCTAAGAATGGCATACGCAAGTCTCGAAGGCCATCTTTTTACTGCCCGCATGCGGCGGAAGCTTCTGGAAATCGAAAATACGTCATAGAACTTCTTTCTGCGCTAAAGTATAGCGGATAATATAAACTATGCGATGGTTGTTTATGTATTGCAACATTTATGTGCAGTTCGGTGCAACAAGGCACAAAGCGAGTGTGTGCTGGTTATAATTTTAGTCATCGCGGAGGCCAACCAAACTCCCAAGTTCACAGGCGGCGCCACCCACCAACCCATTTCAAAGTCGTTGCTCATAGTATCCATCCACCAGTCTTGTTCCCTTGTTTACGTGTGCTGTCGGTCGTACGGGTTGCTACGATGTGTTTGTTTGATCGTGTTTTTGCGTTTGGTGTAATGAATTGTGACTTAGTTCGCGTGCACAAAAGTGCCAGAAGATAGCTTGTGTCTCGCTGCAAACTCGCGGTATGCGTGGTGCGCCAGGCAAACGTGGACCAACGATTTTCATGCCATGGAGTGCGTTCCCTTTGTCCGTGGTGGTTGTGGAGAGTTCGGTCGACGCCGCAAAGAAATGATGCGCATTATTAGCGTTGCGCAGGTCGTCCACTACGCAACTGCACGTATGCGGGAATAACTTTGCAGCTCCGGCAACTTGGAGGGCGCTTTTCGACCGCATCGTACCATTTAAAAGGTGAGTACAGGCATGCTGTGCTTGCTTCTCGTGTGTGCCTAGAGTGCCTTGCGGGCGCAAGAAATCGAACTCCCACGACGACATTGACCGTGCCGATGCTTGCTGAGCGTTGGTTGACATAATTTGCCTGCGCAAGTTTATTGGCTTAATGCTAAATTTAAAGTCTTGGTGAGCGCTTTCTTCCGATGAGAGGGATTAGGTTCGGCAACAGTCCTCATTTGCGCGAGCTGCCACTTTTCTGCTGAAGTTGGATAATAAAGACTCATCTGCCTCTTTACCTATTCTTACTGCAATGACGTTTCCTCTCTTACTTATGCTTCGAGGTTGTAAATGTCTGTCTAAGCGGTTGTTGGTTTGTGAGCACTTATTGGGAAAAAGTATAAACACCATGCAAGTGATCTTTCGCGCGACAGCGACGCGATGTAGATGGCTGTCGCGCTCGCTCGTTCCCTACAAGTCGTGCCCTATGCGAGCGACGACATTGAGAGCCGTCTCCCCGGTTTTGCCGGTATGAGGGCAGCAAATACGCGCCAAAAGTGTGCATTATTAATTTAGTTTGCTGTGTTTTACTCAAAGGAGCAGCGTAAAACATTTCTTTAAAGTCTTGCAGTAGGTTCTTAACCTTGCACGTATGAAAATAGTCGTTTGCTTGTTCCGTGCAACAAGCGGTAGTACTCGACTGATGTAGTACATCCAGTTCCGGCTTCGCGCTGTTGTCTGTTCGCTCATAGCACTTCTGGGCGACGAGCGACGAATTCTAGATTTCCAGAACCAGGCGACAAAGAATGAGCGATATGTTCGCGCGACGGCCCGTTTTCTCGCTCAAAGCCGTCGCGCGTCGCCGTTGCGCACAAAATCTCCCTCATAGGGTTCGGGCAAAAAAAATTTAAGCAATTGCGGCTTGCTACTACTACAGCTTACGTTTTGAGACAAGGTGTTTTGACATAAATAGAGATGACAAGGGAAGGTTGCTTAACCGATAGAAAAAAATGAATTGTTACGTAAACAAACATTTGTTTGTAATGTACTGTAGCTGTAGGTCTTAAAAATTTTATTGTCATGAAGAGGTCCCTATTATCACAACATTCATCAGTAACTTTGACCTTGTGCTTTGTTCCCACCCTGCAGTGGTGCAAACATTGTTGTTGTGACTTTTTCTGTGCTCCTTGCATGTGTTCACAATGACTTCTTTAAAGTGCCACTGCTATAAGTTAACACAGAACCTATCTTGCAGTGGCAAGGCCGTGACCAACAACAGTGTCCACGTCAGGGAGGAGCTATGGCTGCAGCAGCACTGTGTGTAATCGGATGGTCTGGTCAGGTATGACTGAAGTGTATGTGTTTGCAAAAGTAGGATCTCGGTATCATTCGTCAATAAGTTTATGGACATATTACTCAGCAGTGCTTACTAAATAGGCTAAATATCTGCTCAACTTTATTCAACTTGCTGCTTATTTGTGTTTGTATATATTATGTACACATTACCTTGTTCACTTTAAAGCTAGATCTAACATGTCTTGAGGTATATTTTTTCTTGCATCCATCACTTCGCTGCGCGTTACATTTTATTTTGCTTAGTACACATTATATCTACCTCTTGTTATTTTGTTTTATTGATTTGAAACTTTCCTGTGTTATACCTTTTATATCCACTTTTTTTTTCGTTTAGGCTACACGCTTGTGCAGTTTCTGCACACGTAAGCATTAAACGTGTAATGGGCCAAATATGTCACAGGTCTAAGTATGCAGCATGCTTACCATTGTTTAACATTGGTATTACAATTATTGTGAGGGTTACTTGCACGAACAAGACTAATTGAAAAAAGTTGGACAAGACAGTGCACTAGACTTCAACTTACAAGCTTTATTCAGAAAACACGCAATGAGGCCCCACCTTATGCTCAAAAATATCTGCAGACAGATGCATAAATAAATGTGCCACATGGGAGGAAACCAAATGCACAACAAAGCCAATACCGCCCACCACAACAAGCCATTACAAAGCATTCAGCAGGTTCTTCTCAAGGTACAACAAACACTCCTTTATCAGTGAGTTCCAGTGAAGGAGCGCTTACACATTCATCAACAGCCTTTGAAATGCCAAACACCAAATATTTCCTTATATAACTGCCTGCCAAACCATCTGAACACTTGCTTGTTTTGAAAACACAGGTAGCATTTACGAGCACATCTTTGGCAGTGGTCAGCCAAACGGGCAGTGCCTGCTAGAGCGTTTACAGCGTTCCGGTGCTCCCTAAGCCTCTCATTCAAGAACCTGCCCTTTTGTCCAATACAGCACTTTCTACAGGGAAGTGAAATCCTGTATACCACCCCCACATTGCAGTTAAAAAAGTGGATGACATGCTGCTTAGTGCATGTACCCTGATTCCCGGCGTTGCTTACCAACCTGCACATTCTTGCGAGCTCTAGTGGTGCTGAAGAAAACACCTACACTGCACTGGTTTGCCACGTTGTTTAGGTGGTGGGACACCCCATGTACAGATGGCACAGCCACAGGGCACCCACTGGGACGTGCGTTATTGCACCGAGCAGCTGCCAGATCTGTTTTTACCTCTTTAATGAGGCTCCCACTAATTGACACCAAGGTGTTATCGAGATACCCGGCCCTACATAAATGGCTCGCTTGTTGCTGAGCGCTGCAGGAAACCTGGTGCACAAGATTTAACCAGAACAGCTCTCGGGCAGCTAGGAGCTATGCATCCTTTAACATGGAGTATGCCAAACGGTAGTCGAGCAAGGGCTTCTTTTTCCTAAGAGAGTATATATAATAAAGGCAAGTATGATTTAAAATTATACGAATATCGAATGATTGCAGGCGATCATCTTCTGGCAACTCATGTGTGAACTTGAGTCCTACTGAACACTGTTCGAAAACACCCACAATGTTTTTAACAGCAAAGCCAGCACAACAAGAAAGTCATTGGCACTACCACATTGCCCACTGGATGTGCAGTAACGCATGTCCCAGTGGTAGCCGTGCAGCGCTGTCATACGTACACAGGGTGTCTCACCGCCTAGAAGAAAGGTGGCGAACAAGTTTGGTGTAGGCATTTTTTCAGCACCGCTAACGCTCACAAGAATATGCAAGTTGGTAAACATTGCCGGGTGTCAAGGTACATGCACTAAGGAGCATGTCACCTGCTTTGTTAACTGAAATGTAGTGGTGGTATACTACATTTCACTTCCCTGTGGAAAGTGGTATATTGAACAAACAGGTGCCTGAATGAGTGGCTTGGGGAGTACCGGAACGCTGTAAATGCTCTCACAGGCGCTGGCTACTTGGCTGATCACTGTTAAAGTACCCATAAATGCTCCCCATGTTTTCATAACACGCCAGTGCTCAGTCAGTTTGCCAGGCAGTTATATAGGGAAATGTTTGGGGTGTTTTGCATTTCGAAAACTGCTGATGAATGCATAAGCACTCCATCACTGGTACATCGCTGATAAATAAGTGTTGTGTCTTCAGAAAAATCTGGTGAATGCTTTGTAATGGCTTCTTGTGGATGCTTATCAGCTTCTATGTGCATTTCGTTATCCCCCTATGTGGCACATTCGTTTATGCATCTGTCTCCACATTAACTGAGCATGCGGTGGCCTGTTTGCGTGTTTCTTCTGAATAAAGCTTGTCAGTTGAAGTCTACCGCTTTGGCTAGTCCGACCTTTATTCCATACACCTTGTTTGTGCTAGTAACTATGTCACAGGAGCTGTGTCAACGCCAACTAGCCCAACCTTCTCCATTAATTTCACAATTATTTCTCAAGTTCCCAGAACAGTGGACACGAGCTTGAATTTCTTTAAATGGTACATGAAGGCCAGTATTCACTGTGCTGTAAGTACTACAGCAGTGAGGAGTTTTCTAGTAAGCTTGCTTTCTTTCTCTACATTTTTTTATATTCTTCTTAAGCTATACCCATTCATGCAAGTAGGCATTGTGACAGAGTCTGTGTCCAGTTGCATCGTTTTCGACTTTGTCTATACTGCATAGACCACATAGTTGGTACATAGTTCAGTCTATTGATGCACTACCATTAAATAAGCATGCAGTTTTGCACATGCAAGATTGCCTGCTCGCTATTGCTAAAGCATTTGCTGGTTATTGCTATGTTGCTCATCAAGTGAACTTTATTTCAACAGCACCACACAGAACATCTGCTTGGCAGTGGTGTAATTTTAATAGTTATTATCAGCCAACAAGCTCTAAGTCTACAGCTGTCCAGAAATAATTCTATTAGTTTGGGTCTCTCCACATATTTGGTTAGCACAGTGGGCTGTTTTCTATTTATTCTGCTTGGTGCTGTTCAGGTGAGAATATTTTCAACTAGGAAGTACGAAGTGTAATGCTGTCAAACGCCTTTGATTACTGGGCAGATGAATTGAAAGCATTGTACGTAATCGAAAAAGTATTTTTCACAAAATACTAGTGTCATGAACAAGCATCATATGCACTGCAACTCATGGTTTTATGTTGGTATGCAGGTATTTCAAGTTAAGGGTGCTTGTGCATGTATTTTGCACATATTAGCTAATGCTTTAGCTATATGAAACTGCCTATGTTCTGGCTGCTGAAGTCAAACTTGTGGTTGATGAACCTGCTTGTTTTTGCTGTGCACTGACATTTCTGTTGTTTCTTAAGGGTTGTAGCCATGTCACAACTGATGTATTGCAGCAATGTCAAAGGTAGCTTCCACCCATTATTGCTACAGTGTGCCAACAGACACCTGTCGCCGTATTTGTGCATTTTCTGAGAACGAGCCGTATCCTCTAGGTGAAATTTGTAGTGTCGTTTTGAGTTTGCCAGTGAGTTCATATAACTCTTGAGGACAAAATTTACACAGTGAAGGAAGGGAGACCATACAACATGACCAGTGATGACTGAATTTGATAGAAGGAATAAAATTAACACTGAATGTGTGCTTATATTGTGCACAAGTTCCTTCAGAAGGAAAATGTGAGTTGTAATACAAAGGTGAAAAATCACAATAAACAGTATTTGCGTAAAAAAAGGTGAATAGTCAGACTAATTTCTATCCCTTGTCATCTAGAAAGCACGCCTTTTTTCATGCATTCATAATGGGGGCTTGCTCACACGTCTTGTGGTATGCCTCTCTGATTTATCTTGTCAATTTTTCACCGTGGGTGGAAATAGATAAACTAATTTAATCTGGCCTCAAGCCCTATCGCGGCGATGCACGGCCAAGTCAGACGAGCATGCCAGTCTTCTCAGTAAAATGTGGTGATTTCTTTGGTACATATTTAGTTCCTAACATTAGAATGCAGTACACTGCCCCTAACACGCACTAGACATATTTCGTGGTATGTTTAACCAAGCGTACCTCGCTTGCCTGCTCGCTTTTCTCAGTTCACTTGTGGATTGTGCTGCATACCTGCCTACTTTATTTTTTCGCTCGAAATATGTGTGCATAGCATTCCACAAGCGCATTGAGAAAGGCGTCCAGACAAGGGAGATTTGTATAAATTACCACTAAATGTCTTGTGTCCGTCATTAGTAGTGTAGTCTATGCCTCTGTTCATGTGTATGTTTGGTCAAATGTACAGGGTCGTCAACTCTTGGCATGAACACGACTCAGCGTGACCACGCCCCGCGGAGTGCCAGCGTGCATGGCGCAGGGGGGGGGATGTGGAGCTTCGTGTCATCTGCTAAAGTGCGGGAGCACGCCATGCTTTAGCGGATGACACACGACATGAAGTCCCACCTCTAAGCCCCTGTGCGCCTGCACCGCTTAGCTCCGTTGCACAGCCATGCCATGCGCGCTGGCAATCCGCGGAGTTCGGCCACTCTGCACCATCTTCGTACTAAGAATGGACGGTCTTGTACATGGGGCAGACTGGCCGGTGTATAAGCATGTGCCCAGGAGAGCACCATTATTCACTCAAGGGACAAGCATGCTCATCCCACTTGACAATGCATTGACACAACTGGTGATATACGCCAGATTTAGATTGTTCATCTCTTTTGTTTACTCAAGGCAACCGATTGATCAACAATATCACTGAGGCATACCATTTAAAAAAGAGGGACATCTGTCAGCCAGTGCTCATTATGATTGCATTACAAAGAGGAATACTCTCTAAATGACACAGAATAGTGATCACTCTGTGCTTATTTGTTCTATTTTTATGCAAGTACTGTTTATCATGATTTTATACATTTGTATTGCAACTTGTGCCCTTTGTTTTAAAAGATCGCTTGTGCAGTGCAAGGGCACACACAGTATAAATATTATGTTTAATTTTTGCATCAAAATTAATGTTGAATTGGTAGTTTTCGTGTCTTGTTGTCTTCTTTCTGTCCCTTGTGTCACTCAAAAGGTAAACATTAAATACACCAACTTTCTTAATTACTTGCCCGTCAGTGTTGATAAACATGAAATGTTGTTTTCAGGCAGAGTATTCTTACCATTTCTCATTTCCGGTCAGCATAGTGCTAATCCTTTGGCTGTTTATAAAGCGTGCTAATATGTACTTCTGATTAATGCAAAACTTAGTTCTAGTTGGTGGTAGCTGAACTTGGACATCATGACAAGTGCAAGGGCACACACACACACAAAGAGACACAGTCTGAACGGGCGCTAGACATCAACTGAAGGGCTTAATGACAAAAAGCAGCAACGCACATATTGCGCAAAAACCTACAAAAAGATGTAGAAGGCGCAATTGTCCCTAAAGAGAATTCCGCTGCCGCTGTACTAGCGCTGTACTGTTACAACAAACATTTCAAACCTGGTCGCAGTAAAAGGAGCGTGCACACCGAGTTCTGAAGTTTGAAGTTGTGACGGGACTTGGCGTATTCATCGCTGCAGTTTAGTCATGACGAAAATATAACTGCTGAGATCAGTGAGTGGTGCGAGTGGTTTTCAGAGCCCACAAAAGAATTCACTTGTTTTCAACCATGCAAGGGTAATCATACTTTCAAGGCATGTCTCCAGTGTTCTTTAGAACAAGGCCATGTAGTGAGTGATGGTGGTGGATTTTGGAGACTGGCGCGCGTTGGTCTCTAGGTAACATGAGCTGCACTGTTCTCCGTGTGACACTGCAATCTTGGAGGCCTTGACGTCACTCGTTCTTGCACTGTTCTCTGCATGGTGGTGCGCCTATTTGAATCAATTGTTTCACTTTCTCTGTTAATTTCATTATTGCAAGGTTAGACTGTACGAGATATGAGTGTTTGCTGCCCTTAAAATGGAAAAATTTTATTAGTTTAAACCTTTACACAAAAATGAATTTCTTGGTGAGGTTGGGTTTAACCCCAGTGTCTTTTAAAACTTGTTCGAGGGGCAGAAATTGGAAATTATAGAGTTGCATCAGAAATTGACGGACCTAATTAACCTATATCATATTGTTTTATACAAGTGCGTTTTAGTGTTAAGAATACTGCTCAGGAAAAAAAACACTTCATATCTATTGCAGGTACAGATTGGTGTGGGATTTGTGATGCCACTCAACAAGTGGCATTACATATTCAAGTCTGCTTCCGACGGAAAGTGCCCATTAGAGGTGGCATGGCATCTGTGGACACCAGTGCAAGCAGGTAAAAGCAGCCTGACTGGACAGGCCTGCCGAACAATGTGCCACGCATCTGGGAAGCTTCCGGCAACACCGGAGAAAGTGGCTGCTTTGAAAAGTAAGTCAACAGTCACCTCATTTAAGAAACATAACTGCATATCTGCAAGTTATCTGAATGAGTTAGCATTACATGATGTATACAGAGCGACAAGAAATTCCAAAGCAAGAATGAGGCAAGTGCCTATATATTATATCTTTTTCTTCTGCTGTATATGCACTGTGTCTCGACACACAATTTAAATGTCTCTGTGCGTATGAAAAGCAGCACAAGATAATTTCGGGATATGGGTTTCCTGCGAAAACCGCCCACAAAGCTTCCCCCATAATCAGTTTCAATTAAAAACAATCAAGAAAGTCGGGTGGCTACACGAGCGGTTAATTTTGACAGGACCTTTACAGCTTGCATTCACCTGCTGCTCATTGTCTTCACAGAAGTGAACATTTAAGCACCTCATTGTTTTTAAAATTTCTAATGTAGACTTGGCATGCGTTATTGTAGCTTTTCACGCTTCAGCTTTCATTACACTTTTTTGAAATAATGCTTCTCAAGAAAATTGGGTTCCGACACAGCTTGGCAAATTGTATGGTCTAAAAGAAGCTTTTTAAACCACTGCCTTCTTAAGTGTTGACTGTGGTCACCTGATGTGCTGCTTTACAATCTGCAGCGCTCACAGCCATGCAATTTCAAAACACTATTCTCATTATTGGGATGTAAAGTTATAAACAGGGATAAAGTGCCTCAGAAAGGGTAGCCAACGTTTCGTTAGGAAGACCTATCTTCTCAAAGGCTGCCTCGTCATCCTCGGCATGTTAGTTTTCAAGTGTTAGTGGAGTGACGTCACATGCAGTTGTCGGGAGTGGCTGGTTGTAAAGGGAGAGACTTTAAAGAGAATGAGCGCAGTCACTTGATGTCTGTAAGCATGATTCCTAAACGCAGGAACAATAGTGGGAGTGGGAAGGCGGGGAGAAAAGGAGAAAAAAAAAGACACCAAGAGGGAAAGAAAGAACAAGAAAAGAAAAAGAAGGGCAAAGGAAGGTGTTGGGGAAGCAAGAGGTTAGGGAGCATTCAGGGGTGTCTTTGGCAGCATGTTCTTGTGGCTTTAAAGGAGCCGGTGAGGCGGTCAGTGCTCGAGTAACAAAAACAACCCGAAAAGACATTAGTTGAAAGAATGACTTGAGTAGCATAGCAGCAATGCGTCGGATAATTTAGAAGGAGTTAAGATGGCAGCAAGGAGTCCGGAATGCAGTGCATAGGGCAGCTGGAAGGCAGCGGCATGGTCTTTCTAGGGACGTTAGTCCCAGTAGCTCAACATACGTGTCGTCACAGCGGTACACAGAAGTGGCGATACCCTGTGTGGCTGAGGCACCAAAGAAGGTATCCTGGCGCATGGGACTTTGGAGTGTGTTGGTGAGGGTGTTTCGAAAAAATATAATAAAGAACAGACAAATATGGGGGTGAACTGAAACTGGAATAACAAATAAGAGGGTGGCATGAGCAAAAGCGGGCGGAAGCAGATGTACATGGGAAAACATATTTATGCGAACATATTTATGGGGATTCTACAGACTTCCTATTGCGCTGCACTGACAGGCCCCACACATACCTACGATACATAGACGACATATTCATAATATGGTGACATGGTCAAGACAGCCTAGATAAATATGTAGGATTTCTAAATTCTTTTCACCCAACAATAAAATTCACATCAAAATCTTCAATGGAGCGCATAAACATTCTGGACACAACAATATACATTGACACTGGGACACTAATGACAATGCTGTATGGAAACCTTTGACAAACAACAGTACCTAGAATATACAAGCCACCATCAAGCCACATTGCAAAGAAGGCATCTTTAAAGGCCAAGCACATGGCTACGTCACATGTGTGTTGAAAACCAAGACTACATAGATAGACTTGATCACCTTAAAGAAACCCTATCAAACGGGAACCACCCAAAGAGTGCCCTTCAGAAAGCCTGCACCAATGCAACCAAACCTGACTGAGCCGAGGTGCTCAAGCCCCACCCTAGGATCACAAAGAACAGCGCCTCTTCTTACTACTAAATTCTCAAACACACTGCCAAACATGAACAACATCCTCAATAAATACTACCCAATTCTCGCCAGCAACCAGAAACAAGATTTTTCCCGCCCTGCCCAGAGTAGTCTTGAGATGCAACACTATAATATTAAGGATATTCTTGTACGTGCCAAACTAAAAACAACAGCGAAGTTGGGAACCAGTCTCTGTGGCTGCCCGGGTGCTCTACATGCAAACACATTTAATCTACTACTACAGTAATAAGTACAGCATCAAATTACTCAAACAAGGTAATTTCGAGTTTCATCTGCACATCAAGCAATGTAGTCTACTGTCTAGAATGTGCCACTTGTAGCAAATAATACGTAGGTGAGACAGGACAAAAAATTCATAAAAGACTGAACGGTCATCGCGCAGATACAAAACAATTTACCTAAAGCAGTAGCCAGCCACTTCCATGAACATGTCATATGTGACAAAGCAAGGCTCTATAGACTACAAATTTCCGCTCACCTCGCTAGAGGAAATATATGGAATCATACCTCATACACAAGTTTAAATGCCTACATCCAATGGAAATCAATTTAACACATAGCAACTTAGAATCTTTAAAAACTTTAAAGCTGTAACTTAAATCGGAAAGCCTCATGTCATCAACCAAGGCACAAAACACATTGTGCCACCACCTAAACTTAATTCTTAAGCTCACCTATTCCACCGTTTCTAATTTTTACCTGCTTACTACTTAATTTATTATATTCTTTCATGTTTTAATGTTTATATCAACTGTATGACCCCTTTTCCCATGTACACCTGCCTTCGGCCGCTTTTGCTCATGTAACCCTCCTATTTGTTATTCCACTTTCAGTTCCCCCCTTTTGTCTGTTTTCTATCATATTTTTTTAACACCCTCACCACCACAATCCAAAATCCCAGATGCCAGGATACCTTTTTCTGCGCATCAGTCACACAGGGTATCACCAGCTCTATATACCACTGTGACGACACCTGCGTTGAGCTACTGAGGCTGACATCCCTAAAACACCATGCTTCTTCCTGCCAGCTACCACATGCCTTGCATCCGAGACTCCTTGTCGCCATCTTAATTTCTTCAACATTACCCGACGCGTTGCTGCTACGCTACTCAAGTCATTCTTTCAACTGATGTCTTTTGGGGTGTTTTTTGTTACTCGCAGACTGACCGCCTGACCAGTTCTAAAACGGCAGAAACATGCCGCCAATGACACTCCTGAATGCTCCCTAACCCCTCACTTTCTTAACACGCTCCCATGCCCGTCTTTTTCTTGTCTTTCTTTTTTTGCCTCTTGGCATGTCTTTTTTTTCTCCTTTTCTTTCGTTTCTTTTCTCGCCGCCTTCCTATCCTCACGGTCTTGTGCCCTCGTCTTAGGAACCATGCTTACAGACGTCAGACGACAGCGCTCATTCTCTTTAATGTCTCTCCCTTTACAACCAGCTGCCACTGACAACAACTGCACGTGACGTCACCCTACTAGTCCTTTAAAACTAACATGCCAAGGCTGACCAGGCCACTTTTGACGAAGATAGCTCCTATCGAAACGTTGGCCAGCCTTTCTGAGGCACCTCATCCGTGTTTATAACCTTCATACCACAGTGTGCTATTCCATCTGTCAGCCGCTTTCTTGATTTTAGATGTTCTGATTATTGAAGTTTGTAACACATGGCCTATCAGCACTTTCGGCATACTTTCAGTGATCTCATTTTATTTAAGCATTAGAATGAGGAAAGAACTGCTACACAAAGAAAGCACCTCGTACATTATTCCCATGTACGCTCTGATCTGCATAGCTGATCTTGTTCTACGCAAAGCATCCTAAAATTTTCATGCCTCTCTTCGGTGCCAAGAAAAGCAAGGTGCTGGGCATCATGCGGAATTCCAGCGATTTCCGCCAGCCTGGATTAGAAAGGACTGTATAGTGTGGCTGTAACTGGCATTCTTCTGCCAAGATTCAATTGTTTTATGGATCAAAGTACCAGGTACTCTTGTAGTCGCATCAACACTCTGCCGAAGATTTCATTTCCTACAGAAATATGCTTTTTTTTAAACAGAGGAGCATGAAAGATTGCTCTGTATTACGTTAAGATGCTTCTTTAGGCTTTTTTACATTGAAGATGTAGGTTAGCTTAGCAAAGTAGCAATATGGAGATTGAAAAGTAGAAAAAAAATGGCAGATCCCATGCCCTGTGAGAATCGGTGTACACGAAGCACACATTGTTTGCATTGATTGACAATAATTAACGGTGATGTTAGTAGCAAGTTTGTAATTTTTTCAGCGTTTAGTCCAATACGAAAGTGGCGAGTTGATGTTAAGCTTTACCTTGCATGCACCACTTCTTTTTGTCTGCATAGTCCGCAGAACACACAGAGAGATGTGTTTGCTTGAGGTGTTGTTGCGAGTCATTGTTCATAATCTCTGAGAGGGAATTGAGCGTTGTCATTGCCTCACATGGCGCAGCGCATCATTGCAGAAATATTAGACTTTAATTGAATTATGAGGCTGTGCATACTTCAATTAGGTATTGTAATTGTATGTATATATAAGTTCGCGGTCTGCACTACATTTCACTGCATAGCGAATACGCTCCTGTTCTGTGTGACACTTCTTTCAAGTCTGGGTGTCCTCGACGTCGAGTGCACGCCTTGCTGGCGCGTGTTAATGGGCTCCTTCTACATACATGGCCAACACACTGTTGAGATTCCAGCTCAAAGCGCTCTCTTCAGACTAAGGACGATTCTAATGTTTACACTATCACAGCCCAGCATCTGCATTTTTCTCGCATAGAAATTAAAACCAGCACAGTACGTGCAATGCACCCTAACGGCGAAATGCTGGGGCAGCAGCGCCGGTCAGGATGTGCAGAGGTGAGCACCATCTGGTAATGTTGCAAGAAATCCAACGGCATGCATGACAAGACCATAGCAGCTGCAGCGCCCGTAATGTTGGGAGAAGAGGCAAGAAAAGCTTCACTTTAAAACATTAGTTGCCATCATTTGCAGCTAAATAAAGCTTGCAAGCCAGCCATTATACAGCTTTTACATGAAATCTTTTATGCCTATATGGCAAATGCTAAAGTTACGACTTCCTCACCAACCGCATGAGCAACAAGTAAAGCTAACAAATGATAGAATGGACAAACCAGACAGCTTGCACCTTGCAGCTCCCCTGCATGCGTTAGAGACAGTGTAGCCAAATTGTGGTTCTCCGAATTTGACAGGAATTTGGGTGGTCGAAGAGCAGACAAATTATGCAAAATCAGAAGCCAAATATCCACCCCATGAGGCTTTGAGTACAGCTCCCATGTGTCTAAATTTTGCAGGATAAGCCAACCTCCAGATGAGAAGAGGCGTGGCTTTGGCAAAAAACATACAAAAATTTCATGTAAATCTGCAAAACAATGTGATGCATGTGTATGCATTCTCACTGCAAATAAACCTGTGCTGGCTTGCGCCCTGGGTAGCATGTTTGTGTGTGACATTTGCTGCATTTTGTTATCTGAAACTTTTTTTGAAGTGATAAGAGCAGATTTTCTTCATTCACTTATTGCTGGAAATCATTGGAAAAACAATTTACTTATATATTTATTGCACTCTCCTTTTAGACTGCCTGGAGGAATACATAAGTGACCATCCAATGATGCCACCTACACCACATCCGGAGAACCACCTTGCTTCCCTGCGAAAGCACCTTTGGAGCTTTCTTTTACACAAGCAGGACGCCAGGGCAAGCGAGTGGAAAAGTAAATACAGTACAAGTCCAGTGATGCTTTTTCAATAAAGTGTGATGATATGCTACGTAGTATGGTGCTTTACAGATTGATTCGTTATGGCATGAGAATAGCCGCATCTTGGCAACATGTATATACAGACTGTACACTTCATAAGACTCAACATCACATATAAAGATAGCCCATCATGAGCTTCCGTATAGCAATGGCTGCTCCTTCAATTCATCACACAACTTGCCTTTGACGTGCTGCGCCCACGATGATATCCAACCAAGTGCCCACCGTGCCACCCATCACCCACCGTGCCACCCATCACCCACCGTGCCGCCCAGCACCCGCTGTGCCCAGCAACCAGCATGCTGCCCAGCACCCACCATGCCACCCGTCACCCACCATGTCACCCAGCACCCACCGTGCCACCCAGCACCCACCGTGCCACCCGTCACCCGGCATGCCACCCATCACCATAATCCACCATGATGATGGATGATGGATTCCACTATGCCCAGCATCGGGCAAATTTTCAATAGGGATGCTTTCCTCGCCACAGTATAAAGATGCAGATGAAGGAACAAGGTGAGCTCCCTCTACTTGAAGAAGACAAGTCCACTTGTCTAAACGTTGACTCCTGCTTTCATCTTGTTCTCGTTTTGCTCATCGTCTTGAATTTCCATCTCCCGCATTCCCCGTGTTTTCGCCGCTTAAGGTAAGTAATTAACATTTAACTGTGTTAACAGCCTTTTGCCAGGATGATCATCAGTTGATGATTTGTTCAAGATCTCGTTGTATATTGATGTGGTCAGTTGTTGAGAAAATTCTACGATCGACTACGCAGTCATCCGCGAATAGTGTAATGGGAGATGAGATTGCTGTTAGGAAGTCGTTGATAAAAATTAAAGCAATACTAAGCCTATACCCTTCCCTGCAGAACACCAGATGTCACGTCACTTTACCTGGAGGAACGGTTACCTACAACAGAGAAGTGCTTGCGAAATAATAGAAAGTTCCTAATTCATGACTTACTGAAAGAATCTAAGCGCAGATACTATGATTTATTCTACGATCGACTACGCAGTCATCCGCGAATAGTGTAATGGGAGATGAGATTGCTGTTAGGAAGTCGTTGATAAAAATTAAAGCAATACTAAGCCTATACCCTTCCCTGCAGAACACCAGATGTCACGTCACTTTACCTGGAGGAACGGTTACCTACAACAGAGAAGTGCTTGCGAAATAATAGAAAGTTCCTAATTCATGACTTACTGAAAGAATCTAAGCGCAGATACTATGATTTAGCTACTGGGTTCCAATGGACAACACGATCGAACGCTTTAGTGTAGTTGATAATTATCCAAGCAGTCTTAAAGTCGTCGTCCATATTCTGTAATTGTTGTTGAGAAAATAAGTGAGCTGTGTCTGGCATTCAAACCCTCACCTGAAATCATGCTGATGTGCAAGCAGAACTCCGTTATGCTCTAAAAATTGAGCGATGTTAGTGTCATGAGCCAATAAAGGAAGAAAGAAAGAAGAAAAAGCAGAAGATTGGAATAAAACAAGAAGGCACGAGGAGTCGATGGCAGAATAAAGAAAAGGGAAGATAGAAATAAGAGCGTACGAATAAAAAGAATACAATATGAAAGCAGAAGAAGAAGCGCAAAAGTGCACGCGCAGCTACGTGGCCAATGGGAGAAGGGACACGCAGCCGAGGACAGCGGCCCAGCTAAGCTCTGGGACGCAGGCGGCGAGAAGGGGTAGCTGCCGAAAGGGACGGCCTGGTCGCGGAGACGGCGCCAAGAAAGTTCAGCTGCCTCGGACACAAGCCACGACCTCCCACCCGAAGCCACAACACCCAACGACGTGTCGTCATCAGCAGAGACGCAAGGTGACGTGGCCACGTCGAATATAAATATTTTCAACTTGAAAATACGTCGTGTGCGAAGACTTAAGACAATATTTTCAATTAACTACTGTTAATTAGTTTAATTAATTATATAATTAATTAGTTTACTGTTGGCCTACTTGGCAACAACAGCGATAGAAACAAACTTTGCGAAAGTAAACAGAGTGAAAGAGCCCAGTGAGTTGAAAATTGCATCTATGAAAGAACTCGTGTAGTATAACAAGAGGCTGAAGAATACAGTGAGGTTGGATGGATGGCTTTTCAAGCTCTGGCAGAGTTCATATGTGGTGACATAAAGACGCACATAATTATATACGCGAATCCAAATGAATCAGCGTAGTCATACTTGTGTGGCACGACATGATGGCCTACCGCCAGGGCATCATGGAGTTGCGCATGGCTGTTTATATTGTGTGCTCGAGAATAACAACTAACACATCAGATAGATCAGGGGGACATTTCTACAGAACAAGGTGACATCCTGAAAAAAAAACTGTACGTCCTAATAAAGAGATTAAAAGATTGAGTACTACGGCCCTTATTGACCTTGTTCAGGATGACGTAAGCGTTTAATTCAGCCTATAGTTCGGAGAAAATTAGTTATCCAATTTAAGATAAATAAGATAAATGAAGTTATTTTTATTTGCATCACAATGGCGGGCGTGCTCACGCAAGAAGTTAGGGACCCTGAAACGATTTTGACGATTTTCTACACACGTACTGAGTCGTTAGGGTAGGTCCTTCTGATCATTAATTGATACATCTAAGTGCTCCGCGTAAAGCGTATTACTTATTATAAGGTTCTAAAAATGCACATTGCTGCCGATGGCAGCACACTGCTCGGTGGAATTTTAAGCTGCCCCTACCCCTATGACGGAAATCGCCCATATGACGTCAGTGGGGCGAGCTATCCGATTGGCTGACCAGGGCGTGTGATCGATAATTTTTCCAACATTATGGTACACAAATGATGTTTGTAATAGTTAGAATGCTAGTTAATTGTTTTTATAGAAAGAAAGTAACATAAAGACAATGCACAAGAACAAATTTTCAGTACACTTAAGCACTTCCGGCACGCAGCAAGTGTCGTCTGCTTGTGCTACAACGTGCTCCGTCTTTACGAGAGCTCCGCCGTCAGTGTCGGTCTGTCTTTTCGCGAGCGCTATGATTCGACTTTGTTGTGTTGTGGACTGCAAACGTAGAGACTGGCAATATGTCAAGCTGCGACATCGTGTCCCTCTGCAAGGCAGTAGACGAGCGGACTGGCTGCAGCTCACTGGACAACCGCTATCCGATGGGCGCCAGGACTTGCGCGATTGCAGCCGTCACTTTACACCGGAAGATTACTAACGCAATAGCGTTTCGCGAGTTCGGTATTAGGGTAAACGCAAGCGCAAGGGGACAGGATCTGGCCGTGTCCCCTTGCGTGTCGTTTCAGGCGATGAACAGAAGAGCAAATTTGAATGGTCTGCATGGTGCAGCCACCTGGTGACATAGAGCTCAACCACACACAGTAGCAATATAACAAAATGTAATCTTCTTGGCTGCTGGTGTAAATTTTTCGCAGGAGTGTAATCGTTAACACGTCATTTTTGTAAATGTTTAATATGTATTACACTTGGTGAGAGCAATAGTAGCTCTTTTTTGGCTGGTTAAGCTCTGCGCCAACGGGTGGCTGGACCGTGGAGACCGATCAGGCAGCTCACGTACGTCTACGCTAAAGTTCCTTCATCAGCTTGAGTTTATGCCTTCACCATTCCGTCGAAATGTTCTGCTAGTGTGTGAGTACCAGAATACCAGACACGTTCGGCGCTAGACAGAATGCTCGCAACGCACGCTGCTTCGATAACTCCCGCTAGGGGTTCACGGTCAAGCCGCTAGCGGAGACGTTTCGCGCGGGTGGGGTAGGGCTCCAAAACAACCGGAAGTGGACGATGTGAGGTCGCATCGTGACGCAGAACCCGTGAAGGCGGAGCTTAGCCCCGATCGCTCGGGGAATGAGTTGAGGAGGCAAATCATGGCTAGGGAGGAGGGTAACTTGTAATCACTTGTAGCTTCATTAATACTGTTACGTTTCGCCTATGACGCGCGCTGTAGCCGGCGCGGATTCAACGGACGCCGGGGCTTCGTTCAAAGCGGCGGACATTTTGGCCCGTTCGGAGCGGCCGCGACGCATCCCTGCCGAGCGCGTCCCGGCGTGTTCAGTGCCACGTGTCTTTGTGTGTGCGTGTGTGTGTGTGTGTGCCCACGCTTGTCAAAGCGCGGCAGCCGGGGAGAGCAGCTCCCCCAGTGTGAAGCGAGGAGGTCTGACCCAACGTTACTAGACTAGCTTCAGTTTTAAAACTCGGCGCCGTTGCGCGGAACCGCCACCCGCCCGCGCCTTCGTGGCGCTGCAGTCGCGCCCGGCTTCACTTCCTCACTACCTGGCTACGCGGGCGGGCCGGACTAAGCACGCGGTGCAGCGTTGGTGTATTCTGTGGTTCGTTGTTGGCGGCGAATTTCAGCAAGCATGTCATCCATAAAACTGTAGCCTTCGCCGAGTTTCTTAAGAATATCAACAGACGATGCCGACGTGCTGCGTACCTGGCTGCATATGCCGCTATCGGAACGATGTCGACAGTTCGGCGCACCACTTTTTCTGTGCTACCAGCAATGCGATGCTTCGCTCGGCGTGAAACAGAGCGATTCCTCGTGCCGACCGGGAACTCACTGCGAAATCAACGGCACGCGCTCGTGCCACTGCTTCCGCGTTCGTCGTCGTCTTCCACAGCTGGCTCTGTGGCCGTTCATCTTTCAAGCGTAGAATTTCACTTCACTTCTGTCGTCGTTATCACCGTGGTCGTAATGGGGAGGCCGCGTTTACGGGGGTACGAGCCATTGCTTAAGGGAGTATGAGCCACTCATGGTCATACGTAACGGAAAGATTTAATTTTGAAGAAATTTAATTTCGAAGAATCACAAGCAGCAAATCGCAGGTGAAGGCTGCTAACCACGCCGCCGAGCAAACTCGAGACATCGAACGCAAGCGACAACTGCGGACATACAGTCAGTGAAGTCGTTCTCTCTCGCAGCCGATTGTGTGTGTAACCTCATAACTGAGAAATACTTTAATGAACCCTCGGGATTAACCCAGTGATAAACACAGGGGCCGCACGTTTCAGCTTCGCTGATTAAGCATCTTCACGGAATAAAAAATCCGACTTTTGTGTGTGTGGCTTGTGTGAACAAAGACCAACCTTATCTTTCTTTGTGTAGCGCTTCTTTGGCGTGGTGAGAAGCTTCGGTGGGGATGAAGATGATCCTACAATCACGCACTTTGGCCAGATATTCAGGCTCGTGAGCCAAAACTGCGCGAAACGTTAAGACGACAGGAAGAAACAACATTTAGAAACGCAGCTTCTGCGCTTCGCTGTATGCGTTTCTTCCTTTCGTGCAGTTTACCCTTCTTTCAGTATTACGAACTGGCGCGATAAATCTTATTGCTGTGGGTGGATACCGCGTTCTCGTGGTATCACTAATTCGGAGAAGGGAGTACGCCAGCGAGCGTGAAACACGCGCAAACTGCCCGTCCGCACGAGCTCAAGGCTGTGACGAGACGTCTGCAGTGGAGCCCGATGGAACAGCGTTGCCCTCTGGCGGCTGTCACAGAATTGGCGACAGCGGCTGCAAGCGCGCGGGCGGGGAGTTTTACAACTGAAGCTACTCTAGTAACGTTGGTCTGACCGGCGCCGGCCCGGCTGATGCGTCACCTCCTTGTCTCTACATGTCTCTCAGTCCGTCCGTCGCCACCGTCACGTGACGTAGTCCCGTGACCTTCCCTCTTGCTCTCAACTCCGAGAGTATAAGAGCAGCTGCCCCCGGACGCCAAGAGAGGCTCCGATTTCTTCTGTTGAGTAACGTGCTCTCCCGTCTCTCTACTTCGGTCGACCTGACCGCCCGCTCTTTGCGATGCTAGAATAAACAAGTTGTTCTGTTAGCAGTCGCCTCATGCTTTGCTGGGACCTTCGGATGCTTCCAGTGTGCCCCAGGCCGCCAGGCCAACGCTACCCTTGGGGCTTGCGACCCATTTGCAACAACGGGCGCCAACGGTCCAGTTGCAACAACGGGTGTCAGCACTGAGGTTCCAACAGCCGGTGTTATCGGTGCGGATCAAACAATACGTAACGCTTCACTTAAATTGTGGTGCGAATGTTCTACCTAAGCTGTACCCAACGCGTCTGCAAAATTTGTCCGAACCGTTTCAGGGGCCCTTTAAAGACCTACACCCGCCTTAGGCTCCGGTATTACTGGCCTGGCATGCACAAGTTCTTTCGCAAGTACGTCCGCTGCTGCCTCGACTGCCAGTGCCAAAAGTCGGTCCTTACTTCCACTGCCGCACCTTTGCAGCCGCTTCCTTGTCCGTCCCGTCATCTTCATCGTGTCGGATTTGACCTTAACGGTCCACTTCCTTGTACAGCGGCTGGCAACCGCTGGATTATCCTTGCAGTGGATCATCTCACACGCTATCCAGAAACTGCTGCATTTCCATCTGCCACTGCCCAAGACGTTGGATCATTCATACTACGGCATTTTCTTCTTCGTCACGGAGCCCCTCGGGAACTTCTTAGTGATCGAGGCTGCGCTTTTCTATCTGTAGTCGTCACGTCGCTTCTGAAGGAGTGACATCACCCACGGGACCACTAGCGCATACAATCCGCAAACGAACGCGTTGACGGAGCGTTTCAAGCGTACTCTTGGCGACATCCTCACCACGTACATGTACGTCGCGTCCGACCATTCCAACTGCGACGCTTTGCTTCCAATCATCCCGTTCGCCTATAATACTGCTATTCAAGCCACCACTGGTTTTTCACCGTTTTTCTTACTGTACGGCCGCGAGCCTTCCTGCGCCATCGATACCATTCTACCCTACCAGCCTGATTCACCAGAATGTGTTGCTGTCTCCCAAGCTGCGCAGCATGCCGAAGAATGCAGACAACTCACCCACTGTCTTACCACCGCAGATCAGACACAGCAGAAGCTTCGTCGTGGTGGCTCTGACCCCCCAAGCTTCCCTTCCGATTCATTGGTATGAATGTGGATTCCACATTTAGCTCCTCGCCTTTCTCCTAAGCTGCTTGCACGATATCATGGACCTTACCGTGTTATTGCACAAAATTCTCCCGTCAATTATGTCGTCGAGCGTGGGTCGCCGTCTTCTGATCGGCGCCGTCGCGGTCGCGAAACTGTTCACGTAGATCGGCTCAAGCCCTTCTACGATCCCTCCATTCTACCTTATGCTTAGATCGCCAGGATGGCGCCTGTTTCTCCGGTCGACAAATGTAACGAAGAAGAAGCGCCGGCTAGCCCGGTGAATCTCCTGCGTATGAAACGTAAGGAAGAAGTGCCGGTTAGTCAGGCGCATCACCAGCGTTTTTACGCACGAGGGTCGGTTCGGACTGCTCGAAGGATTTTTTCGGCTACCGCGCCGAGTTCGACCTCTCTCTCCTCGCGTACCCTGTCAATAAACGCCTTGACAGAATAATTACATGCAAACACAAAAGATGTCTCGAGTTTGCTCGGTGGGGTGGTAGCAAGATTCGCCCGGCATTGCCGCTTGTGATTCTTCAACGTTAGATTGCTCGAAAATTAAATCAGTCCGTCTCGTAAGACAATGAATGGTTCATACGTCCTTAAGCAATGGCTCATACGGCCGTAAACGCGGCCTGCCCATTATTACGACAGAAAAAAAGTGAAATTCTACGATAGAATGACGAGCGGCAACGCAGGCAGCTACGGAACACGACGCCGAAAGCGAGAGCAGCAGCACGAGCGCGTTTGTGCAGTAGCGCTGGGGAAGGAGACGACGACGCTCGAACCATTGCTGACGACGATAGCGTTAGGGAACTGCGACAACGACGGCGCAGGGTACGCATAAACAGCTTAGCTGTAAAAGAACAAGCGGAAGCAAAGGACAGAAGGGAAACAAGAGGAAGGCGTCATCGCCGATTGGTGTCGTCCACCCCGTCCTGTGGCAGCGTGCGCAAGCGTCCGAGTGGCGACCGCCGAGCTCATTCTTGTCTAACGCAATTCGTCGAAGGCGACAGCTGCGTTGCACTGGCCGGACATTGTATAATCGTGAGGCACGCGAAAAAGACGATCGCCCCGCAGCACGAGACCACGCGCACTTGGTAGAGGGCAGAAATTGCGCTGGTTTGGACCAGAAGCCGGGAGCACAAGGACGAAGAAGAAGAAAAGAAGTGCTCGGTCGCATCTACCCTGCCCTCGAAGGGCAAGCACAGGCCCTCGAAGGGCAAGCACAGACCGATGGGCGCACAGGTACGCATATCTCCGCGGGCTCCCTTCAACTACGTCCTCCCTTCTGAATGCCCATGATACCATTTTGTTCACCCCTCGCTCGAACTCGCCCTTATATAGTTTAGGTACTTTAACGGCCACCCTAACAGAACCCATGTAAGCATACTCTCACTAAGAACAGGGCGTTTTCGCAACCCCGATGCAAGTAGCGTGACCTCATTTTGCCCGAATATACCCCTTTGCGAACTGATGATGTTCGGAGCCAGATACTCGACAGCATTCTACTCGAATGTACTCGAGGGCACGGCAGCTTACCAGCGGACAACATGCCTAAATCGCCATTGCTGCTTGTGCAGGTCAGTCAGCTGGGCCCGCTTATCGTAGTGATGATAGGTTTCTGTTGGTCCTGCCGTGCCCTCAAAAGTGTTCTGCTATCTTGTCTGATTGCTGGTCGATGCTCATGTTATTGCTTGTGTCAGGTGACATAGAACAGAACCCTGGGCCCAAGGCTGATGAAATGTTGCAGGTCATTATCGATAGACTGGATGAAAGCGACCGCAAGATGGACCGTATAAGAGAGGAAATTGCTGCTGTTAATGCTAAAACTGATAAGTTACAAGGAAATTTGACAATGTTCGAGGAAATGAGCAACAGAATTAATAAATTGGAATCGGTTGTCCAACAGCAAGCATTGAAGTTAATTGACTACGAAAACAGAAGTAGGCGCAACAATCTCCTAGTATTTGGAATCAATGAAAGTGCTGATGAAACAGATACCAAACTCAGAGAACAGGTCCTAGACGGTATTTTTGACAATACTTTGGGGGTCCCCGTCAGGACAGTAGAGAGAATTCACCGAATTGGAAAAGCGAAACCGGATAAACCAAGACCAATTATTATGAAGTTCCTTGATTCCAGGGAAAAGGACAGTGTTCTAAAGAACTGTTTTAAACTGAAGGGCACTAATGTTCGGGTTAGCCAAGACTATGCTAAGGAAACAGCGGAAATAAGAAGAAAGCTTTGGGAAAGTGCAGCGTCGGATCGGTCGAAAGGCACGAAAGTCAAGCTTATCTACGATAAACTTAAAATAAAAGACAAAATGTACACTTGGGACCTCACTAACGATAAGCGCATACCATATGGATATAAAGAAAGTAGATTCGGTAAAGAAAAGCAAAAAAAGTTTGAAGTGGCAGGCTGCCCGCCTGACCCAGACGGTTCAACAAGTTCGATGGTGACGCCCGGCTCGTCACCTACGTCATAGCTACGTTTTCTTGTTTTAAATGCACGCAGCATAGTTAACAAAGCAACTGACCTAGAATTTCTGCTGCTTTCCCAGAGCCCTTGCATGGTTTTGATAACGGAAACTTGGCTGCACTGTGGGATACAAGATGACGCAATTATTCCCCCTGGATACAAAATGTTTAGGAAAGACCGCGATTCACGTGGAGGAGGGGTGTGTATCATAATAAAGAATTCTGTCCACGCGGCTCTAATTGATAGTGACATCCCTGAAACAGTTTGGTGCAGAATTTCCTTTCAAAGTGTCGTTTATCTAGTCGGTGCAATATATCGGCCACCTTCGACTTCGCTTGACTTCCTAAACCGATTGAACACATTCTTGTGCAACAATGTCCATAGGAACACGCGGTTAATTATGGCCGGAGACTTCAATTTACCGCACATTAACTGGCAAGACGTACTCTGCAGCGGCGCTGAAGCATCCAGCGCTGATAAACTACTGGATATAATGTTTTCTTTTAATCTAAATCAAATCGTTCAAGAGGACACAAGAATAACTTCTAGGTCGCGGTCATTGTTGGACCTAGTGTTCCTATCCAATAATATAGAACATCATTTGTTGACAATTGAGGAAGGTATTTCCGATCACAGAATGATTGTAGTGAATATGGCTACTAGCAGTGTGCCCCGTATGAAATGCTCCCCTATAGTTACGGTAAAGGACTACAAACGTGCTGATGACAATTCAATATTAGATTTTTTGGAATTCTCGTTTGGCCAATTTGAGCACCATGCAAAGGAAAAAACTGTAGATGAGCTTTGGAATGAATTTAAGGATATAGTAGAGCATTGTGTGGACCGATTTGTGCCAACACGAAAAAAAAAGACTAAACAACGCCGACCTTGGATTAACCGCGGCATCATTCACATGAAAAGAAAATTAAAGCGACTGCGTAAAAAGAAAAAAAGGTTCGGACGAAATACCGAGACTTCGCGCAGAGTTGAGGCGTACTCTGACACTATCCAAAAAGCAATTCTTTGAACAAACACTGACAGGGTTCCTAAAAAGTTCCCCACAAAAATTCTGGAGATATCTTAGCAGTAGGAAGGATAAAATTGAAGAAATCGTAAAGGACAACATAAAGTTAACAAAGTCTGCGGACATTGCCGAACATTTTAATTACTTCTTTCAATCTGTGTTCACTAATAATACAAACATGAATACAGACGAGCATTTACCATATATAACACGTTACCCAATGGGAAATCTAGAAATCAAACAAGAAGGGGTGTTCCAATTGCTGCTGAGTTTAGATGGAAAAAAAATCTAGTGGACCTGACAGAATTTGTCCTGAATTTCTGAAACGCTATGCTGAATGGATGTCATACTACTTAACGATAATTTTCGCGAAATCATTACATACGCATTCTCTACCCACAGACTGGCGCAGGGCCGTAGTTATACCAGTGCACAAAGGCGGTGATCGCACACTTGTAAATAATTACCGTCCTATTTCACTCACATGTATCAGTTGTAAAATTCTGGAGCACATCATCGCAAAACATATTCTACAATTTCTAGAAGTGAATAGTTTACTTTACTCAAAGCAGCATGGCTTCCGTACTGGACTATCTACCATTACACAACTAATTGAAGTAGTTCATGATCTCGCTGCCGCCTTAGATGAGAAGCATCAGATTGACGTCATTTGTATAGATTTTGCAAAAGCCTTCGATAAGGTTCCGCATAATAAGCTGATCTTTAAACAGAGAGAAATAGGTATCGATGAAAGATTAGTGCTATGGATAAAAGAATATTTAAGTGATCGTAAACAGACTGTAAGTTTAGATGGCAGCCTGTCGAGTCCACTCCAAGTGCTTTCAGGTGTTCCTCAGGGGTCAGTCTTGGGCCCACTGCTATTTCTTATATATATAAACGATATCTCTTCTGTTATTGCAGAACCGGTAAAAATGAAGCTTTTGCAGATGATTGCCTAATTTATTCTACCGTAAGCAATGTTCAGGATCAACTCAGAATTAGTCGTTGTTTAGAAAATTTCAGCCGATGGTGTAAATTATGGGGTATGAATATAAACTACAATAAATCAACATACACACATATGACTAAGAAAGTAAACGTTCTGCCTTT
Organism: Dermacentor albipictus; assembly: GCF_038994185.2. NCBI lineage: Eukaryota > Metazoa > Arthropoda > Arachnida > Ixodida > Ixodidae > Dermacentor > Dermacentor albipictus. The sequence goes on from NC_091825.1 coordinate 68,107,824, forward strand.
TAACTATTACATCGATGGTAATTTGTTAGCTCGTGCTAACCAGTTTAAGTATCTAGGTGTTACAGTTACGCATAATCTGACATGGCATACGCACATAGAAAATGTGTGCTCGAAGGCGAATCAGAGATTAGGTTTCTTAAGGCAAAAACTAGGTCAAGCTTCGCGAGATGTAAAGCTGATGGCTTCTAAACCTTTTGTTAGACCTTTACTTGAATACGCCTCAGTCATCTGGAGCCCTCATCAGAACGAAATGACTACAAAGTTAGAAAAAGTTCAACGTCGTGCCGCGCGCTTCATATGCTCAAAGTACCGCCGTTTAGATTCCGTTACACTGATGCTGCAGTCTTGTGAACTGGAAACACTAGAAGTACGAAGGCTAAAAAATCGTCTGAAAGTGTTTTACAGAATACTACATGGACATTTAAAAATCAACAAAGATGAGTATGTGCAGCTTCCAGGAAAACGAAGCAGTCGTGTTAACGATCAATATGTTTTACGTCCATACTTTGCTCACAGTGATGTGTTCCGCTTTTCTTTTTTCCCTGCCGTGATTGAACTCTGGAACGCAATACCAAGCTTTGTGGCAGAAGCCAGTGATGTTTGTGAATTTGAAAAATTGTTAAACATGTATTTTTGTGATTCCGCTGCCACTTGATGCACCTGTATATGTGGTCTGCCTGTATTTAAACCCTCCCTGTAAGAACCCTCAGCAGAGGGTTGACAGTATGAAGAAATAAATAAAACGATAACGGACCAACAATTGTACCAATGAGCGGAAAACAACGTGCACGTTTCCATTAACTAATAGCAACTGCACGAGTGTAGCCTTTAAATGGACACTGAAGAAAGATACTAAATCAATTTACACTGCAATGTATTCTTTCAAAACTCTGTTTTCTTTATATTTTGAGGTAATATCGATTAATCAATTAGCCTAGAGAATGAAAATGACAGTCCCATCTTTTTTCTCGCAGTTTGACATCATTGTGATGTCAGATTGCATCGCATTTGAGCTTATCGACTTTAGGCTATCTTGGAACAGAACCTTGTGCATCTTACACAGCGTTTCCCACAATCTATATACTAGAGGGAACTCTAGCGCTGCGTTCGTTGACCCACCATGGGAATGATGGGAAGCACGTGGATTTCTCTGATCTTCGTGCTTGTGGATTAAGACGTTCTTGTGGCTTTGTACATTACCATTTATGTGCATTAATTGTCGTAAATTGCAGAGCAATCTATACCCTTCGAAGTGCAGAAGACGCTGCGAACCCGCACAATCGCTACTAATGGCAACGACTTAGCTTGACGAGGTGGCATAACCGAAACGCGCCATGCGCAACAAGGCACTGGCATGCCCGCAATAAATTCATAAGCGCGTTTCGCATCCCCTATCTATACATGCGTGCCTGGCTTAATCGTTTCGATATCAGGCCTCTGTGCTAGAGGTCCCGTGTTCGAATCCTGCCATCGGAAAATTTTAATGTTTCTTTCATTATTCACTGCGCAATACACTTTTGAAAATCAGGAATTTACAAAGCCACAGAGCCGTTTGAAGCCAGAATGACGAAGTCTAGGCAAATCCATGTATTTCGCCATAATGCCCACGCTGGCACAACTGCTCCCATTATCGCCCCCGTAGACACAACCACCAGAGTTCCGTCTAGTAATTATTTTATTGTATCAAACTCTATGCTACACACTAACTGAGCACCAGCAGACGCCCTCGAAATCCTTGAAGCCATACTGCGCGCTTCCATACGGAAAATACAAGGTGACGTCGCTTCCCGCTTTAAGCTACATTAAAGGGAAGCTGAAGAGTCTATTGAATTCAATAAGACGCTCATATACGGATGCGGGAACCTTATAAACCATGTAGGTAAAATTTGGGATTTTTTTTCAATTAGGAGCGACGTAATCGTCGGTTGAAATTGTGCTGTAGCTCCGCCCCCCGTTGAGTGAGCGAGCGGAGCGGAGACCGGAAACCGTGGTGTTGTGACGTCAACTCTGCTTTTGTGACATCAACTCTGCTTTTGTAACGTCAACTCTGTCCGCGACCGTGCCTGACCGCGCTTGTTTCTGCGTGCGTGCCGTCGTAATCTGCTTCGATCGACCCTGCATTCCTTTGTTGGTGCGTCTGCGTGTATGTAGAGTGGTAGTCAACGTGCGTGGTAGTCAACGTGAGTGGTAATCAACGTGAGTGGTAATCAACGTGAGTGGTAGTCAACGTGAGTGGTAGTCAACAAATGAAGGTCACTACACGTACTGCATGAACCGGGAAGCTTTTCACGCGTTTAAACCGTCTTTGTAGACTGCCGACAGCTTTGGACAGCGCAAAATTGCCGACGATCGCATCCCCGCTTACGTTCCACGAGGAGGCATGCAGGAACACAACACTACAGTTGTTTGACCGGAAACGAGCTCACTAGAACGGTGAAAGATCGGCGAGATCAGTAGATCGCTTTGCAAAAAACATACTCACCAAAGAGCATTTCCAACACGAGGAGATCCCAAGACTTTGCATTCGTTCGTGTCGAAAGCACTGCTCGCACCAGCATCGTTTGCTTCTTCGAGAGGCCGCCTCTTCGCAATCGGCTCGTACATGTAGGGAGTAACGCCGAACTCCTCAGAAAAAACGCAGTCTCTCTAAATTTTCCATTACCGCCTCAGAAAAACGGCACCAAACTACCTGGCACCGCGCTTCATGTGTAGCGGCAGCGGTCGGTTGCTGGAGTTGACGTCACGACGCGCACCGACCAATCACAGGCGGAAACGAGACGCGCGAGCTGGGCGTGTCCGCTGCTGCACTTTTCGTCGAAATAAAATATATTTGCGCTTTCTTTCGCTCAATTTCGATACGATATTCGAATTCAGGGGGTTGAAAACCATTATGTACAGATGTTCACTCATTTTTTCTGGTAAACCTTTCAGCTTCCCTTTAAGCATGAAATGATTCCAGCTCCCGTTGACGGCGACCTTCAAGTGTCGCCCGCCGTGGTTGCTCTGTGGCTATGGTGTTGGGCTGCTGAGCACAAGGTCGCGGGATCGAATCCCGGCCATAGCGGCCGCATTACGATGGGGGCGAAATGCGAAAACACCCGTGTGCTTAGATTTAAAGACCCCCAAGTGGTCGAAATTTCCGGAGTCCTCCACTACGGCGTGCCTCATAATCAGAAAGTTGTTATGGCGCGTAAAACCCCATAATGTTTTCAACTTCAAGTGAGCTTGAGCCAGAAGCCAGAGCTTTAACCGGGCACTGAAACGAGAACATCCGGTCAAGTTGCGAGTGCAAAACGAGATCAAAGGGGCAAACCGTCAAGGCCGCCTTACATAGGCTAGTTACCCTCCAAGGAAGTTACATAACCTATTCCTTCCGAGTTCTTCTAACTGTATCTTCACAACATCCCTCAAGCTTAACTTCCAGAACGCTGAACTTTTATTTGTCATTTCCAATAACGACATCCAAAAGGCGAATACAGAGTGCGCCCCACTCTCATCTGTTGGAGCTGAGATTGTCATGGGTCCCTAGGTCCCCGACACGTCTGGGAGCGTCCAAGCCGGTGGCGTCCGGCCCCCCGCCACAGCTGTTTGACGCAGACGAGACTGCGTGCTGAAACGTGCGATGGACATCCGCGATATGAAAATCATGTAAGTATGGGGAACGCGTCTTGTCCTTTCGGGGCTCCAGCTTTTGTAGCCTTTATCGCTTTGGGGCTTAGGTCAAGTATCGGGTGGTATTTTCTTTGTTTAGCCTATTTTACACTACTCCCTTTTTTCTCATGTGTTCTTGAGTTAGGCTTGCTTGATGTAGGTATGATCATCTGGCTATGGGCTTCGCCGTGGTCACCTTCGGCAGCTCCTCAGGATCTATCGCTTAAGTTTTTTCTATGAAAAAATCAAAGACGATTCAGGTAGAATTGCATAAGACTTCAGCTCACTTCCGGAAGATCACTCAGGTCCGCCAGTTCGGCAGAGGTAGTATAATAAGGCTGCTCGCCAGACCAGACATGTGTCGAGGAACTGCTCAGTTGTTCAACCTTCGCTTCGCATCCGGTGAGCTGTTTCGTACCGCCACAGCTCGCATGCTCTAGAGGCATTGTACGTACTTCTCATAGGGAATCGGGGAATCTCCCGGCGCTTTCGCTGCTTGTAAACAAGCAGCGGCTTCTCAGCATGCGGAAGGTATTGGCGGCGAGGAGTTACGGAGTTGCCATCTATCGGAAGCGCCTCGCTGGCGTAGTATGAGGGATCACGTGGCGCGCTCCTCATAGGTTTCGCTGTCAGCGCTCACTGAAAACACCACGCGCGAGCTCTCCCGGACATTTCTGTAAGTACTTTCGAAACGAGAGAAGTTTCTTAGTGTCTAAATAATAATCTTGGGCAAACTGAAAGCACACAATCGTTTAAAGACGCTATCTCTTTACCGAATACGTACAGTGAACGCCACCGCGCGTGGTCGCCGCGATGGAGTCTCCCGAACCGGCTTCTTGCGTGAAAGGTAGGTAACGCCGAGAGCAAACTATGTGAAATATGTTCTTGTAGTGTTTGTATAACTAAATGGAGCGTAATAGAACGAAGCCTCAATGCAGCGATCGCGCGGATTCGAAGCGACCGACTGCGCGTCTGCATGCCTGTCCGCGCACTGTTTCGCTTTCTCCGCGCGCGCGTTTTTGCACCGTGCCATGAGATTTAGGCCGCAGAATATGAGCATTTGACAGTATACAAGCAACCATTGTTGCGTGGGCGCTATCAGAGCTGTTCAAAAATAATTTCATTGTAGAGACTTCGACGCCTACGGGGACTGTGATGTGCCGTCGCGACGATTCAATCTTTCTTTTCTTCTAAATTCTTCGACCTTTCATTATTATTTCTCGAGTTGCGTCGCACTGTATGTTTATCGGTGTTCTCAGCGTGAAATTTCCCGCTGCTGCTTTTTTGTAATCCAGCGCATTAATTCATAACACAAACATTATCATATGCCATGCTTTTTTAAAATGTGCTTCTTACCGCTGCCTTTCCACTCCACTGAACTTGCCAGTATCTATAGCATCAACAAGTTCATAGACCAAACCGTCATGACATTAGTCGGGCAGCGGACTCGGGTGGGCGTCTGAGTGCGCGTTTTCAGAACATCGCAGACCGGGCGCCGTAGCAGAAATCTTCCTCGCGTCTGTGCTTGCTGCATACCCGAGTTGTAGCCGATGACTGTTTGCCGGTTTTATGTTTCGCGAGCCAAGCTTCACGCAGCTTCTTGTCCTGCGGCTACGTGTGAATAAGGCTGACACCGGCCTCCGTTACGTGCGTCCGGTCCTGCGGCACCGAGCAGTAGCCCACCATGTTGCGTGCCTTCAAAGGCAGCCACTACCTATTGTAGTGCTTTGAAGCGCTGTAAAAGAGACACTCCAAGCGGGAAAATTTCGCCACTAAATGAGGACCGCAGCGTACGAGAGAATTTAAACTCGTTTTCAGCTCGCTTCGGCGCGCCCCACGGAGGAAGGAAACTAAGGAGAGGCCCTACCCCCTCCGCGCGCTAGGAGAAAAGTGTGGCGGAAATGACGTATAGGTTTTTAATTTTTTTGCTGCTTTTTTATTTCTTTTGCTGCATGGCCCCGCCTTTTGGGCCACAATGGCGGCGTTGTTCTGATTTTTTGAGCACTCGCACTTGTTGCTCTGGTAGGTTTCGTGCCGTGGCAAAGGCGCTGTGTGGGCGGGTTTGCGTTAGTCACCGTGTCTTGTTGCGCTGTGTTACCTGCACCGTGCTCTGCCGGATGTTGAGCGAGCGCGCGCGCTCCCCGCGCGAAACCACGCGCAGCGCGGCGTGGTATCGCGAAAGATGTAAACAAGAGAGGAGGGTGGCACAAAAGGCGGAGCATCGCCATGAGCAGCGCCAACTTCCGGCTTCACTTTTGCTTCACAAAGAGTGACGTCAGGGCCTCTCCTTAGTTTCCTTCCTCCGTGGCGCGCCCGAAGCAGCGACGCGGCCGCTTTGTCCACGTGATCCCTCCTAGAACGTCACGCCGACGGTGGCGCCAGCTTTTCCAGTGGTGGAGCTCGAGGCCATATTCGTCCACTCTAGGGTGAACACGGCTCACCGTGGCTACAGTGGCTAGAATCTAGCCACTGTACCGTGGCCGCGCTCCGCGGGGCGCCAGTGCGTCCGTAGCGGCGGCGCATCGAAACCAAGCGGCGCAGGCGCACACGAAACTCGGGGAGGCGCTTCGCGTCGTCTGCTACAGCGCTGGAGCGCGCAGCTCTGGCTTTGCTGTAAAGTACACTTCGCTAGTCCCAGGTGACTCAACGACCGAGGCGGCGTTGCAGGAAGGCGCACTACACTAACTGGAGCATTTTCCATCTGGATCGGTCTACACCTTGTGAACAGCCTGCTTAATCAATATACATTAACAGAAACAAGCTTCTCACCACATAAATCACTTAGCATGTTTTTAATAAGCGATGAGGGTAAAAATACCGTCATCTTTTGGCGCTCTTTATTAGGCTGGGGCCATATTATTTTACTCTCACAGTACTTGGTGCAGTGCATTCCGAGAAACCTATTAGGCGCGCTCTTCTTCGTTGGAGTTATCATGTGATGAGCCTAGCGCGCCGTTTCGCGCATGTCTTGATGCTGGAACGAATTTGCTTGATTGACCTAACAAAGCGACCGAAACCCGCAATAAATTCCACAGAAAGTTATAGAGCGATTGTTCAATCATGCATCATGTTTGCCATCGATTTTACCATTAAGAAGGGCAATAATATTACTTCGACAGCAACTAAGAAGTGACATCCGCTACTTCGCGACTGTCGCTGGTAGGGGTGCATGGAGCGCTTTACTAACTTATGCACTACCTAATATCATTTATTATCGGTTTCTTTCTCATCCTCAATTAATTTGTATTCCTTTTCGAAAAAAATGTTCTTACCACCCGGTTCGTGGTCTATACCCCACAATGAGTCTGTGCCAATAAATAAGGCATCTTCAGTCATTGCTGATTGCTGACAACCACCTTGTTTCTCTTAAGGTATCCCGAGACGTCACCGCCAGGCCTGATGGACGCCATACTCCAGTGGATAAGGCCCGTGCCCCAACAAGTGCCTGTGTTTTGGGTACGCTTTATTCTATTGTTCTTTCTTTTTAAAGTTTGACTCATGGGAATCTGTCTGCAGACTGTCTTCTACTACGGCCGTCCTTCTGAAGGCCTAAATAATGCCATTTTGTTCATCGCCCGCTTGAACTCTCCATTAATTTAGATACGTTAGGAACCGCCCAACTAGAAGTCGAGGCGTTGATATAAATGGTCCTAGGCCAATGGACCCCACATAAGCATCCCTCCACTAAGAACAGGTTTTTCTTTAGCAACCACAAGACAAGTTGCATGACCTCATTCTGGCCGCATATACCTATGTCCAACTAAATATGTTCGCAGCTGAATTCTCGACAACATTCAACTCTAAAAAGATAAAGGGCCCACTACTTTGCCAATAAGTGGAAAAAAAGCGCATGTGTCCATAGCAGCGAAAGCATGAGTGGCCTTTAAAGGGACACTAAAGAAAGGTACTACATCAATTAACAGAGCAAATTACTTCTTCACAACAATTTTTTTTTACAGTTTGAGGTAATAAGTTGATTAATTCACCTAGAAAAAGAATGGGAATGTCGCACTTCTTTTAATTCACGCTGAAACATTAGCGCCTCCACGTCAGTGTGACGTTACGGATTCCATCACATTTGAGCCATTTTGGTCCAGTAGGGCAGTCGAAACTGATCGAGTTCAGTATTTAGCCTATTTTGCAACAAAACGCTATGCATTTATACCGATGTCACATTAAATAGACCCCAGCAGAGGCTTCCGAAAACCTTGACGTCATATACTGGGCTGGTATGCAGAAAATGCAAGGTGGCATCGCCTTCATTTTTTCATTGTTGCCTCATTTCTGTCTTTCGAGTTGTTTTTTTCGCGGTTTTAATATCTTGAATAGTATTGTAGAAACACGGTTTAAAAGTTCAGCTCAAGTTCGTGTTTCTCTTTATGGGGTTCCTTTAAAACACAAGACATATGGCACAATGCGGTGTCCGATACCACATGCAACGAGTCTGAAAGGCGCCAGTTCCAATTGTTGGAACATGTTAAAAACCTATAGAACCTGTTGGTACGACGAACACGTCGTGTAAAATTGTGCCTAGTGTCTCCTCTTTGCCCATTCACAAAAAACAATGTGGAGCGTTATGAGCTGCTGTAACATAGCTCTCCTGCCATGTCCTACAGCCCATGCTGTGCAGTCTGGTGGCTGGAATCTTGGCCGTACTTGTCTACATGACTGCAATCTTAAGAGACATCCGCCAAGTGAGTCAATAGGCACCAAGTGACCTGTATTACATGATTGCTCCAGTAGGGTTATTGTTTTGCCTTGCCTACCTTTCTTTTCCTTTTCATTTTTTTTCTCTGTGGTACAGAGCCCATACTCCTATTTGTGTTTTGAATAATAATAATGTGCACGATGCGCTCGCTTTGATAGCAGGAAGGGGCATCGCGGGAGGCACAATGGGCAGCGAGCTTCGGAAGTTATTGCTGCTCATTCCGTAAATGTTGCATGCCTAAAAACTTTATTTGTCTGCGATAGAAGTGTTTTCCTCATCGCGATGGGTAACGCAATATAGAGCGATATCTAAACAGTTGTAAGGGAGTAGAATGCTTTGGAGAAGTTTTTCCGAACTAAACGGACGTGATACTGATGATACTGTGATCAATATCGTATAACTGCAAAGAACCCTGTTAACTCTTTGAGGGTCATTTTTTTTATGGTGCCCCCCCCCCCCCGAGGGTCGACTTTCTTATTGCAAATTGAACGTCTTTCGAGTGACCTATATGCAAAACATTAGCCAGAATTTTTTTAGCGACCATAAAGTGACAGAAAATGTTTTCTGTAGGTAAACATGCATTATATTCATTCATATAATAATAGCCTTTGCAGGCCATTATAGGAGCAGAAAAAACATATAAATCGGCATGGGCATAAGTTCAACAACCGCATCCGACTATTCATGAATACGGATGGGCTTGCATAAATATTTATGATAAATATAAGAAATTAGATACGCTGGAATAGATGTATTCCAATTCGGGACTTGGGCAGTAGTCACTATTCACGGACTTGCCGCTCGACTCTCTTGCAGAAGAGCAATCAGCGCGCATGTGAAAAGTGTAATTGAACGGTGTATCTGAGCACACACACTCTATGGATGTGCGGTCACAACCATCAGAAGGGGGGGCTCAGGCTCCTCTAATAACCCATGCCTAATCAGACGCCAAAGATTTAAGAATTGATAAATCGTGGAGGTATGGAACCTCCTTGTCAATCGAGGCAATTGAAGGTGCGCTGGCACATGACGATCTCATGCAGTGCATAGAAAAACCTTCATAGATCTGATGTGCTCACATGTCTCGGTTGTTGTGGAGTAACACGTTGTGGAGAATATGTGCGTGTGTGTGTGTGTATGTATGTATGTGTATGTATGTATGTATGTATGTATGTATGTATGTATGTATGTATGTATGTATGTATGTATGTATGTATGTATGTATGTATGTATGTATGTATGTATGTATGTATGTATGTATGTATGTATGTATGTATGTATGTATGTATGTATGTATGTATGTACATGTATGTATATACAGCACAAGATAGCGTAGATATGGAGTTTGAAATACTGTATTTACTCGAATCTAACGTGGACCTTTCTTCCGATAAAACTGGTCAAAAATTGCATGCACGTTAGAATTGAATGCGACCCTAAATTCATGTTACCATATTGCCATCGGTTTCGAAAAAGGGCTTCTTCGTACGCGCCTATAGCCCAGCAACATATTTCTCCAGGCGCTGCGCCAAGCGGACCAAGATGTTTTCCACACGACTTCACAGGGGTTAAGGGGTGGGCCAGCATGCTTTTTATTTCATTGTTCTTGCATTGAGGTTCAACTGCTTGTGTGTGTGCATGCGTACATCCGTGCGCATTATACTAATGAGAACCAATGTGCATGGAATTCACCTCTGTAATTTGGTGTGTTGTTAAAATAAAAATGTTTGAACTTTTAGCCAGTGAGAGCAGTCCAATTTGAAAAAAAGGGCATTCTCTTACAAATTTAGCCAACACACATTAATGCAGAGAAGGGTGTGTTGGCAAAGTTTGGCTCTTAGCTAGATTTCAACGAGTGCAATAAATCTAAAGCGAAAGTTGGAAGGGAGAGCATGAATTGGCATTCATAAACAAAACCTTGAGAGAGAGGGACATTTTTTAAGGAATGCTGGAAATGTTTGCCTGGCCGTACACCTGGCATGCTTCTCCAGATGAGATTGTTGACTCGTGAAACGGTCCACTCAAACACAGTATGCATGCACCACCTGCACATTTAACAAGCATAACGTTGGGTGTGATGAGAAAGTTAGGGAAATGAATGCAAGACTTGCAAACCGATGCTACAAGGCCAATGTGTGCCCACACACTGGTCATTGTTAGCAGAGATTGTCATTGTCGTGCTGACATGGCTGTGCCTGCCCTTTTACAGCAGTGCGCGAGCGGACAGGCTCCGCTGAAGCGGCCGTCTACTGCACCGTCGGGGCGAGCTTGCAGGCACAATACAAGCCTCAAGCTCGCGCAGCTCGAAACTCCGGACAGGTGGGTGTTCTATTCTTCTGCTTGGCATGATCGGCTAGGAAGTAACACTGGAAATATTTTGTATAGTAAGCTCACTTGAAATAAAATTTGCCCATGTAAGAAATTTTTTACTTCTATTGAAGACAGTAGGTCCTGATGCTTCCACACGTGTGCCGAGCATACTTGAATGTGTCTACTTGAAAAAACTGGAAGAAAAACTGGGCTGGTTACAAGCTTCATCAGCTATTCACATAGCATGCTCCTTAGCAGAAATTGATAACATGGAAACTACTTATTAAATGTGTTAACTCGGTGTCATCTGGTCACTTCGTCGACACACTAGGTGTGCCCGGGTTGTATTTTCGGAACATTCGAAAACTTTGAAGGTCAATGGTCTCTTCCATCATTGATTAAATCGGCTGTTACTCTATCTTCTCCTGCTGCTTTTTCCTGTTTCATGGCTTGCAAAGGTCTTCTAACCTCGTCGCTAGGTATAGCAGGAGTCTCTGCAACCTGTTCATTACTGCTTCGAATGGAGGTATCGTGGCTCCTCTGGGTACTGCACAGGTCAGTATAGAATTCTTACGCTGCTTTTACTACTCCTTCGAGATTGCTAATGATATTACCCTGCTTACCTTTCGGTGCATACATCTTGGTTTGTCCTATGCCAAGTTTCTTTCTCACCGATTTCAGGCTGCATCCATTTTTTATGGCTTCTTCAGTCTTTCTCACATAACAGTTTCGAATATCCCTTATTTTCGCCTTGTTGATCAGTTTTGACAGTTGCGCAAATTCTATCTTATCTCTTGAGTTAGACACTTTCAGTTTTTGTTGTTTCTTTATTAGGTCCTTTTGTTAGTTGGGAGAGCTTGCCTACTAGTGCCTTGGTGTCTTGCCTCCAACTTCACTTGTTGCCTCCGAAGCCAACCTAGTTACGGTTTCATTTATTATGTCTACGTCATCGTCATCTCTCTGTTCTAAGGCAGCCTATTTGTTTGCAAGTACCGGCCTGAAGTTGTCTGCTTTTACCCTTACTGCCTCTAGGTTCACCTGTTTCTTGACCAATTTAGCTCTTTCTCTCTTCTCATTGAGGTGAATTCTAGCCCTCCCTAATCTGTGATCACCGCACTTTACCCTACCTATCACTTCTACATCCTGCACAATGCTGGGATCAGCAGAAGGTATGAAGTCAATTGCATTTCTTCTTTCACCATTAGGGCTTTTTCAGGTCCGATTTTCTGTTGCTACGCTTCCTGAAAAAGGTGTTCATTATTCGAAGCTTATTCCTTTCTGCGAATTCTACCAGCATCTCTCCTCTAGCCTTCCTAGAATCGACGCCGTAGTTGCCAATTGCTTGATCACCAGGCTGCTTTTTCCCCACTTTTGCATTGAAGTTGGCCATTGCTACAGTATATTGAGGTTGCACTTTTCTCATTGTTAATTCAACATCTTCATAAAGCTGATCTACATCTTCATCATCGTGACTGGACGTTGAAGCGTAGGCTTGTACTACATTTCATCTGTACCTCTTAAGTTTGATTACGACTACAGCTACCCTCTCATAAATGCTGTAGAATTCGTCGATGTTGCCCGCTATGTCCTTATGGATTAGGAATCATACTCCGTATTGCTTCTTATCTAGGTGACCTCTATAGCAGAGGACATGTCCAATATTCAGCAATGTATAAGCCTAGCCAGTTCTTCTAATCTCATTAATGCCGATAATATCCCAAACAATGTCTGATAATTCCTCAAAGAGTCCTGCTAAGCCAGCCTCAATCGAGAGGGTTCGGGTGTTAATCATTGCAAGGGTCAGTTTGCATTGGCGGCCTGTCTTGATGCAGGGATTCTTAGCACCCTCTGCTGCTTTGCAGGTCTGACCGCAGCCTTGGTCATGTGCTCCACAGCTGCTGGGGACTGAGGACCATAGTATAATTGAGTTAGCCATTTGGGAGGGGGTCGCCGAATACTGCACCAGGGAGGCCAATTCCTGATCTGGTGAGGGAGTCTCGTGGAAGCTTTGTGAGCCTTCCTAATTTGGTTTTACGTGGATTAGTATAGCCCCACTCGCTCTTGGCATATTGTGCTGGTGACGGACGTCACTCCAAGCCTACAGAAGTTGTGCAGTGCAGGAGGTGAATTTCAAGCTCGCCATCATTAAAAAGAAACGTACAGAGGTGTCTTTCCATGGCAACCGAGCATTCGCCATGGCTCAGTCAGATAATCCCGCTGGAGGGGAGGCTACCTTATCGCCGACTAGTACAGCCCAGAGGGGCCTAAATTTCTTTATTTGTCCGCGATGGAAGTGTTCCTGATTGCGATGTGTGACTCAATATAGAGCAATTTCAAAATGGTTCCGTAGTCGCACGTGTGCAGGTGGCACAGCGTAGTGTTGATGAATGGATCCAGCGTTGTTGTTTCGGAGTACATCGGAGTTGTTTCGGAGTTTCGGATTCATCCGTACGCATTCGGCTGTGAACGCGGCTAGATAAACAATACATTTTCTGCAAACTTGAACAATACTTAAATGTGTCAAAAAAAAGAAAAGCAGGACAAATAGAAAAAAACTGTCAGCGCTTGCGGAGAATTCACTTGTAGCTTGTTCAGGGCGGTACACCAAACAACTCGTGGTCTCGGCTGCCTGTAGAATACTTCGAAGTCTTTCCGAACGAAATGGACATGGTACTGATGCGCAGCGCATGGCTGAGCCGTCTGATGTGAGGGGGTGCATTGACTGTTTTCTTTTCCTTTTTTTTTCTCTGCAGTACAGAGCCCATACTGCTGTGCGTGTTTTGAATAATAACGTGCACGATGCGCTCGCTTTGATAGCAGAAAGTGGCATCTCAAGAGGTACAATCAGCAGCGAGCTTCGGAAGTTATTGCCGCTCATTCTGTAAATGTTGCATGCCTAACAGCTTTGATTTGGCCGCGATAGAAGTGTTTTCCTGATCGCGACGGGCAACTCAATATAGAGCAATATCTAAACGGTTGTGAGGAGGGAAGAATGCTTCAAGTAAAATGTAGAACGCTTCGGAGAAGTCTTTCCGAATGAAACAGACATGATACTGATGATACTGTGATCAGTATCGTATAACTCCAAAGAACCCTGTTAACTCTTTGAGGGTCAACTTTTTTAGGGTGCACCCCGCCCCCTGAAGGTCGACTTTCTTATTGCAAATTTAACATCTTTCGAGTGACCTATATGAAAAACATTAGCCACAATTTTTTTAGTGACCATAAAGTGACAAAAAATGTTCTCTGTAGGTAAACATGCCTTACATTAATTCATTTATTAGTAACCTTTGCAGGCCATTATAGGAGGAGAAAAAACATATAAATCGGCATGGGCATAAGTTCAACAACCGCATCCGACTATTCATGAATACGGATAGGCTTGCATAGTCTGTATGGTGCAGACTATGCTTTTCAGATGGAAACGCCCTTATTGTCGGTTCTTTCTACAGACCACCAAATTTGAACACTGTTGAACCATTTATCAGCCTTTCAAGGTCACTCTCAGTCCTGTCATCTGAAACGATAATTGTTGGTGGTGATTTTAACATGCCAGATGTTGAATGGCGTGACCTATGTCCTGTACAGAGTAATAGGTCATTGCTTCAGTCTGCATTTTGCGAGCTAATAATGACATATGGGCTCTTCCAGTTCGTTGATTTTCCTACTCGTTTTGGATGTACAGACGGAAATGTGTTGGACTTGGTCTTTAGCAACCATAAAGATATCATAGACTTCATTGCACCAGTACCAGGGATTAGTGATCATGAAGTAGTTGCAGAAAAATAGAATTTACGAAAATGCGGCCGAAAAAGGTATTCTTTTATGAAAGGGGAAATTACGAGGCTATTTCTAATGAGTTAAATGATTTCCTGTCTACATTTGCGCATTACAGTTCATTTAGTAGCATCGACAGTCTGTGGGTCATATTCAGGGGTAAACTGCTTTCATTGACCTCAGATTTCGTTCCGTCTAAGGTGGTTTCGACTAAGCGCCGCAAGGATAAACCCTGGATTAATAAGGATTTACGTTCATCAATTAGGAAAAAATCCCGAACTTACAAAATATATTGCAAAACTAAAAACCAAAGCATGTACAAAAAGCTAAGGGATATCAGCACAAAACTTAAAAGCGAATTGAAGGTTGCGAAGGATGCATATCTACAAGCCTTAGCAGATAAACTAAAAACAAATCCCAAAGAGGTCTGGCGGTATATCAAGAGCAACAAGAAGGATAACACTGGCATCCCGGCCATCACAAATGAGGGTAACCTAATTAAAGAGGACAAAGAAAAAGCAGAAGTATTCAACAAGTATTTTCATTCACTTTTTACAAAGCCATGTAGCATTGCTATTTCTTACACACCCACACCATTACCGGAAATGGAAAACGTTGCCGTGAGCAAGGAAGGAGTGGAGGCTTTGTTGTTTAACCTAAACCTGCATTCAGCTCATGGACCCGATGGAATTTCTAATCATGTGTTGAAACAATGTTCGAGACAGATAGCACCTTTCTTAGTATTATTATTCAACAAGTCACTAGATAATCAAAAACTGCCCGAAGATTGGAAGACAGCTAACGTGACTCCGATATTTAAAGAGGGCGATCGTACACACGTAGGCAATTACAGGCCGATATCTTTAACTTCCGTTTGCTGTAAGACTCTCGAACATGTCCTGTACTCTAATCTGATGAAACATTTGCAAACAAATAACTTTTTCCCTTCGGCTCAGCATGGGTTCCGCTCTGGTTTTTCGTGCGTAACACAACTAGCCGAATTCACTCATGACATTGCACTCGGCCTGGACCATGGTGAACAGATAGATGCACTCTTTCTTGATCTGCGGAAAGCATTTGACGTCGTCCCCCACAATCTACTTTGCTTAAAATTATCATTCCTAGGCCTTCCTGAACGTATTTTTGGCTGGATAAAGGATTATTTACACCTGCGCAAACAGCAAGTTGTTCTTAATGGGGTAAACTCGGCTCCAATGCACGTGCTATCGGGAGTGCCTCAAGGCTCTGTGCTTGGGCCTCTTTTGTTCTTAATTTATATTAATGATTTAGTAGTAGGCCTTAAATCAACAGTTAGACTGTATGCCGACGACTGCGTCATGTATCGTGCAGTGAAATGTTATGCCGACATGTCTGTCTTACAGGACGACCTAGAAAAAGTATCTATTTGGTGCAAGCGGTGGCAGATGACTCTGAATACTGGTAAATGCTACCATGTGCAGTTCACAAAGAAAAAGAAAAAATTCCCCAGTTCCTATTGCGTAAATAATGTTGCACTCAGTACCGCTAATGATGTTCAGTACCTCGGAGTTACGTTTTCTGAAACGCCTGACTGGACTAATCATGTTAACTTAATTAGCGCGAAAGCTTACCGTCTTCTTCACTTTTTCCGACGAAATTTTAAGCATTCTCCTTCATCACTGAAGGCAACCTTGTATTTAACAAATATCAGGCCTATTCTAGAATATGCATGCGTTATCTGGGATCCATACACTAAAAACCTCACAGAAAAAATAGAACGTGTCCAAAAGCACGCAGCACGCTTCGTAACAGGAAATTATAATTTTACTACCAGAGGATCCAGAATACGGGAAGGGTTGGAAAACTTTCTTCACGCAGGAAAATCCTAAGATTGAAATTCCTTTATAATATATATAAAAGTAAAACTGGTATCAACAAAACACTGTTCATCAAGGATCCGCATTACGTTTCATCTAGGAGAGACCACGCTAACAAAATTAGAGCTTACCAGTGCCGTACCAATGTGTTTAAGTATTCATTTTTTCCTAACACGATTAGCGATTGGAATGAGCTCCCTAATGAAGTGATGGCAGCTTCTAGTTTTGAAAATGCTATTGAGAGCCATATTCTTTGATTGTTCTGTTATTCATTTCTGTACATACGCTACTTTTTTTCTGTTTTGTTAGTTATTTACTTTGTCACTCACTTTGTTTTGTACTTTCGTAGTTTCTATTCCGCTTTTGCGAATTTCAGTGCTTAACCTATGTTGTATTTACTGATGTATTCTTTTGATGTTGCTAAATATGTTTCCATTGTGACAACCTGTATTTTAACCCCCCTACGATAATGCCGTACAGGCGATGTAGGTATACCGAATAAATAAATAAATAAATAAAATAAATAATGCTAATAATAATACTACTAATAAATAATAGTCACTTCTCGATGCCGTCTCATGATTAGATCCTGTTTGCTCGTGTTTTTCACTCAGTCGACGACTTGGGATGACGGCCGCGATCAAACAAACCACACGTGAAAGCACCGCTGGGAAGTCTCCAGGTAAGCAGCTTGCTACCAAGGCTGCTCGCAAGAGTGCACCTGCCACAGGAGGGGTTAAGAAACCGCATCGCTACAGGCCTGAAAAATCAATCTTATAACCTAAGAAGTCAAACAGTTTATCTTCGCGAAAAGTCTCAACAAAGTAAATGGTGAAAAGGCGTTGAATCAGGAATAATTATTTTTCTTTTGTGCGGTTTAATCATTCATAATCAGTGTGTACATGTATATCAGATGGAGAGCCATCACGGTTTTTGTGATGTCGCGTGACAGACTGGTGAAGTTTTGGAGTGGCCTGAACAAGTTTTGACCAATCGTGGTGGACTGATTGCAGAATTGGAATAGAAGAGTTTGGAATCATTTTATGTTATAGCACCCCAGGATTCTACAGGGGGCCATAGAATGTAGACTTCCATGCAAAGATGGCCAACCTCACAAGGTTCACACGGCTGACGTAATGAAGTCAACCTAAGCTGATCTCAACCTCCCAAAGTGATGCGACATCGGTTAGCTGTAAAAATTTTTTAGCTATGGCAACGGCAACCTCATAGACAAATTTGAGGTTGAGTGAGGTCGAATGCTCGGTGAGGTTATATTTCACAGCAGCTGATGTGCACATTTCCCCCTCATGAATAAATATGTGGAAAGTTTTACGATTTTACTGATATGAAGGGGTAATTGTTTAATACAATAGCCCCAGGCAGGAATCTGGAAGTGGGCTTCACCCTAAGCTACCTGACGCTTTGTTTTCAATTTGTATAGACAGCTCTCATCACATATGAACCATAGGTGTACATTTCTTTTGCTTTCCTTCACATGTGTGACACCAGCGCAGTTGGATATCTTTCATCGGCCTGTATCCTCTAACTTTACTTTTAAAAGACTGGAGAGAGCACTTGAAGAAGCGCGTCCTGGGAGTCATCTTCTCTGCTTCACTTTGAACGAAGAAAAACTTGTCAAGTGGTCCAGGCACGTAGGGAAACTACATTTTTTTTTCAAAGAGACTGACTTGCTAAATATAGTTCGTTTATGACATCTACGATCAAGGACGCTGGCTATCGGTGCGCAGCGGTTACACTCGATCACGTCATCGGGAAGCTGGCGGGACGGATATTACAGCGGTGTCTGTCACTGTAGCGGCGCAAGGGCGGCCTAAGATTTTGACGAGAGCGTGATTCGCCTATACTGTACATCTGTGACGTTATCTTTCCTAGAGTAAGCGAACTAAACTTTTTTCAGAACCAAATAGTCGATTTAAAAACGAACTTTACCAACGAGCACTTAAATCGAGCGACACCAAAGGCGCATCGGAAGAAGCAAGAAATAGGTGGCATAAATCCGCACAGTATGCAAAAATATGAAAGGGGAGCGAAAAACTAAGGTCGATGATGTTGTTCTGTTCTTAAATATTACTAGCTGCCGAAAGAGTCGGTTTTTTTGCATTCTTAAAAATAGCATAGCGAGAAGACGTATATGAAAGAAGGTGTCGGCCAATGTATCGCTTTCGTTTACGTTTCTTTTTTTTTTCTTCTTGCTATTATGCTTCTTTCAAAACAATCAATCTCCAAAGTCACTTCGACGCTAAGCGGCGCGGTTTTAGAAAAAGGTCATTTGCCTCGTATCGGAAGGCAGGTGGATGTCAGTGCGCGTAGCAAACGTCGTATCGAACAGGAGTGTAATCTACAACTGCACATGCGCACATCGCACGAAACGGTTATACGTATACATATACCTTGGAACAGCGCTGCGGCGCCACGCGGTACAGCAAGCGAAACCAACAAGATACACACTGCGGCGCTTCGGCGGGCAATGAAACTTCAGTGAGCGGTCGCTGCGCCCCGAATAAGTTCGTCGCTTAAACGCGAGCAGCCGCGGCCACTTGTGCAGGTGACGAGAAGCAGCTGCCACCGTCGGTCGGGACCCCGTGCGCGACGGAGCACAAGCAGGCGACAGGCGCAAAAGCTGGCGGCCCCAATTCGGCACCTCCGGTCACGTGTAGAACAGTATGTGTGTACATACCCGGTAAAATGTGCACGGAGCAGGGTGTCGGTGATAAAGAAAAAAAAAGCGAGCTTGGAAAAAAAAGAAAACAGAAAAAGGTGGAAAGCGAAAGAGAGAAAGAGAGAGCAAGGAGAAGGAAAAACGGGGAAGCCGTACAGATGAACGGTCGCTTTGCTACTCCATACTGGGGTAAGGAGGACGGGAAATAAACAGAACGAGGGAGGGGTATGGTGAAGTCGACAGGTTGCGCACAAAAACACTTTCTTTTTCTCGGAAATTCGCGTAGGGATGATAATGGTGATTTGGTCAGAATGTTGGCTTCTTTTTATGTTTTGCTCGTTCCTAAACGTCTTTCTTACTACATATATTTAATAATGTTGCTTCACATCATTAGCTCCTGCGGCGGCGAGATCAGAGTGTGAGAGCAGAAAACCAGTAATTTTCTAAAGCGCCAGCAGACCGCAAGATTCTGCTTTGCCCACATATACAAAAGTAGCTCTGACGCACTCTGGTGGCTCACTAATAAGCTATTTGCTATGTCTTCCGAAGTAGCGACAAATGGAAGTCCACATATCCCATCGGGATAAAATGAGGGAGAGGCATTCAACTTAGCCAAAGTTCCTTGAGTGAGATCAATTCATGCACATGCAATTTACATCACTCGAAAGGCAACTAGAGGTCCAGAAGGCACCAGAAAGGCAGTTGTTAAGGTCACTAAAACTCTCTAAATATAACGACTTTCTCGTCAAGTTGCCCACACTATTGGAACCCCATGTTATCCGCCTCGGCTCCTATAGAACGCACACGCAAATACCCAAAGATAGTTGCAGGAGGCAGCATTGCTCGCGTAATGCGCATGATGGGGGTTCGGCACCCACGGGCGGGAAATTGGTTTTTTTCTTCCGCTTTCATTTCCCATGGCCTTATCATTTCTACACTTTAATTAAGAATCACAGGTAATGTCCCACGTGTTTTCCTTCTCTTCGTATACGATTGCAAGGTGACCGAAAAAAAAGAGACCCTCGGTTCCCGATATTCTCGCTGACTTCAAACAAACAAACAAAAATTGCTTAGAGTGTTTTTCGCGATCACTTTAGTTATATCCTAGTTGCTACTATTTTCATCACTAACACCACCATCATCACCATCATCACCACCACTACAATCAACAAATATGATCGCCCTGTCTCTTCCCCGCCACAATTTAATGTGAATCCCGAGAATTACAAAAAAAAATGTTTTGCACATATCCTAATACTATATGCCCAGTTAAACATTAAGAACTAGGAATTTCGTTAAGACATAAGCCAGAACAAACTGCACACCAACGCGTGCAGAGTCTCAGCACGCGTTGGTGTGAGGACTGAAACTAAATTAAGTTAAGGTGTTTTACGTGCCAAAGCCACGATATGATTACGATACACGCCGTATTAGGGGACTCCGGAGTAATTTTGACCACCTGGGATTCTTTAACGTGCATCCAATGCATGGTACACAGGCGTTTTTGTGTTTCGCCCCCATCGAGTTGCGGCCGCCGCGGCCTGGATTTGATCCCGCGCCTGGGTTTCGCAGCGCAACGCCAGAGCCACTACGCCACCACGGTGGGTGTTGGTGTGAGGATAAGAATTGAAATAAGGGGGAGTGGGAGATCACTAA
Source organism: Dermacentor albipictus (assembly GCF_038994185.2). Classification (NCBI taxonomy): domain Eukaryota; kingdom Metazoa; phylum Arthropoda; class Arachnida; order Ixodida; family Ixodidae; genus Dermacentor; species Dermacentor albipictus. Next base: position 68,128,462 of record NC_091825.1, read on the forward strand.
GAACAGCCTAGGCGCTGCAAACGGTTGCCGCCAGTGTAGACGCTCTCTTGTAGATGGAGTATTCACTGAGAATCCGGGGGTGAGGAAACAGTCTAAATAGGTTAGACCAACACAGTGACAGAATGAGTAATGACATACCCTGCAGTGTCTGAGAGAAGCACAGAGTTTCTTATTTCGTAAGATTTAGGTACATGTGCCAACTCTTGTTGTATTGTTATGGCGTGCTTCACTATATGTGTCTTGCGTCTTGTCCTTACTCTTTCGTGTTTTATATGGCGGCGAAATGCAGAAACGCTTGTGTACCATGCGTTGGGTGCACGTCAAAGAACTCCAGGTGGTCAAAATTAATCCGGAGTCCCTCACTACGGCTTGCCTCATAATCAGATCGTGAGTTTGGCACTTAAGACCCTAGAATTAAATTTTTAGTTGTAAAGGTAACGCTTGTCTGTGATCTTTTCTTTTTGATGCTTGCCATGGCTACTACAGTGTGACCCAGCTCTTATCCAGACACATCAGCGGTGTCCCAGGGACTCCCAGCCAGCCCCAGCGTATATAGTGACATCCAGCGTTGATAAGCGCGCTGGTTTTATACTTCAAGGCACTCGAAAACGCAGGGTTTTGCAATAGAGATAGCCGAGGCAATGAAAATGTCAGAATGACCACTACAGATGTTAAATAAACGATACTTCAGGAATACGATGTGCCACTACATTGTGCGAATGCTAATCGCATTACCGTCGACAGTCATTGTGAGAATATTTCTTCCGTAGTTTTTTTTATATCGAAAGCCATCAAATCGTGCTTTTACCGGAAAAGCCGGTGCCAATAGCAGCGAAACGGCCCTTAAAACCCAATGGCTGCGACACTACTTCAGGAGCCGGCCTCGACAGAGCAGAGTGGGCGAATAGGAACACAGCCTTAATACACGTACTGCCTTGCTAGCGCACCGCGTGATGCGTGAGGGGAGAGGGAGCGCATCGCCAGAACTTCACGTCACTGGCACGCCTCCACAGTGAAGCTACAGTGACTAGATGTCTCCGTACGACACGGTTTGTCGTCGGTGAAACACTCACTTGAAGCGCGCGCGCGGGTGCCATCGTCTTGATGTAGAAAGCCAGCGCCCAGTCCGCATCTTTCCTACCGCCAATCGGCATAGCGGCTGCGGGCACCAGCCTGCCGTGGTAGCCACTGCTCTTTCTTTATTCTCTCGCCGCCCAGGACGTCGGTGATATGCGGGGTCCTTGATTGCTCAGCAATATCGTCTAAATAATTCCGGTCTACAGACAACATGTTAACGTACAAACTATGCAATAAAATAATCTGCACCAACTGAATAGCAAAACTCGATAACATGCCACGCTGCAAAACTTTAAAACGTTACGCGCAGCACAAATCTCTAAAGACCACTCAGCGGCGTTCAATTTGTACATTAATGCTTTGGCATTAGCAACTTAGGCGTTCTCAGATTTTTTTCTCGCGTTACACTTATTTGCCATGTGAAGCTGTCATTTTAAGGCTTCCGTTGCTTCTGCTTTCTGCAACATACTTCTGTATTGACCCAGAGGGCAGCCTACCATTGCCATTGAGGATGGACGAAGCAGCGGGTGAATACCTCCGGGAGGAGGAGGAGCAACTTTATTATTGGAGAAACCGTTGCGCGGTTTATTCCTGGTTGGTTCCCTCTGACAGGGCTCCACTGGCGATCGCGGCTCGCCGGGCCTGGTCGAGGGTCGCCAGTTGGCTTCCCAGGTCCAGTTCGGAGAGTCTCGCCTCCCAAGACCGCGTAGTGAATGTGTGTGTTGTGACTCGTGGCGAAATTGCGTCGCCCGGACGGTCGGTGCATTCGTGTGTTATGTGCGCGAGTGTCGCTGTGTGGTTGCTACACCAGGGACATGTTCGGGACGTATAACTGTCTGGGTAGATTGCGTGTAGACGAGACAAGTGTGGGTATGTGTTAGTTTGCAGGCGGCGCCAGTCCCTTGCCTGGAGTTTATTGAGAGGTTTGTGTGGGGGAGCGTATTGCGTTCTTCCGAGCCGTTGGTCCTGCAGTATTTGTTGACCTGTCGTTAATAACTCGTGGGTCGCTCGTCGGTCTGTCGGGGGCTGAAGAACGGTGTGCTCTGCCGCTCGGCTAGTGAGACCTCGAGCTGCGCAGTCCGCCTCTTCGTTGCCCCGCAGGCTTTCGTGCCCGGGGCACCAGACGATACCGTGGGTCCATTGTAGTGTGCGACCTAGGATTCGAATGGCTTGTATAGGGAGTGTTCCATTCAGGTATAAACGACAAGCCGCTTGTGAGTCAGTGAGGACACGGGCGGACCTTCCCTTGCTCTCAGCGTCGCGAAGTGCGAGAACGATTGCTGCTGCTTCTGCTGCTGCACTGCATGTGGCGCGGATGGAGGCTGAGGCTACCAGGTTCCCCTGATTTACAACGGCGAGTGTGTATTTGAGCCCGCAACGTGGCGATGAGGGGTACGGGCTAGCGTCCATGTAGTACGTATCCGGGTCTCTGAAACAACGTTTGTGCAACATGCGGGCACGCGCTGCTCTTCTCTCCTGATAGTGGGTGGGGCGCATGTTCTTGGGGATAGGGTCTACTGCAATGTTCTCTCTAATGTGGTTAGGCAAGAGTTGTGTTTCTTCTTTGCAGTACTGAGGTGTCAGCGGTTACCCTAGCCGTTGAAGAAGGTGTCTTCCCTGTTGAGTCTTGTTGAGGCGCTCCCTCTGCGCTATGAGCGTGGCACTTGCTAGCTCCTCAAAGGTGTTGTATACGCCTAGCGCTAGTAATTTCTTTGTGCTTGTGCTTTGACGGTAGCTGTAAGGCCGTTTTGTACGCCGTTCTTATAAGAGTGTCCATGCGTTCTGTCTCGCTTTTGCGCTTGACTTGATACGGTAGCGCGTACGTGACACGGCTGATGACGAGGGCTTGTACCAGTCTTAAGGTTTCGTCCTCTGTGAAACCATCTTTGCTGCGCGCTACTCTGGCGATGAGTGATGCGGTGCTTCTTATAACGTGATTTAATTTCTCCGAGGCTAGCTTTATGCCGTTGTTCTCCTGGATGTGCATACCTAGTATGCGTGCGGTCGGGATGCGCTTTATAAGTTGCCCGGCAATCTCGAGATGTATTGGCGGGGCTCGATGTTCCTTAGTTTGCTTAGGCCGGACTTGAAGGTACCCAGACTTGTGTGGGGCACACCTCATTCCTGCTGTGGTTAGGTATGACTCGATGTATCCGATAGCTGTGAGTAACGTGTTTTCTCTGTCGCCGTATGAACCCTTGGTTGCCCATAGAGTGATATCGTCGGCATAGAAGGCACATCCGAGTTTTGGGATGTTTTCCAGTTGTAAAGCAAGTTTTCTAAGCCCGATGTTGAAGAGGAAAGGAGATAATATTGACCCTTGCGGAGTACCCTTCTGCGGTAGATCATATATGTCCGATTGTACGCCTGCTATGCCGATGCGAGCTTTGCGGTGGCTGAGAAAAACCACGACATAATGGTATACTCGCTCTCCGCATCCTATGGCGGCGAGGACATCTAGGATGGTTTCGTGTGCTATATTGTCAAATGCTTTTTCTACGTTGAGGGCTACGAGTATGTTGTTGTTGCTGCCCGGTTCTGGGTTGAGGACCTCTTCCTTGAGGAGGAGGAAGACATCCTGTGCTGACATGCCTCTCCGAAATCCATACATGCAATTGGGGTGTAGTCCATGTTCTTCCATGTGTTGTTCCATTCGAGTGAGTACAATTCGTTCAAGAAGCTTGCCTAGGCAAGACGTAAGCGAGATCGGTCGTAATTAATCTAGCCTGCGCGGTTTTCCTAGTTTGGGTATAAGGACTATGTGAGCTGTAGTCCATTCCTCGGGTAATGTTCCGCCCGGTGCCCATATTTCTTCGTTCAGCTGCTTTGTAAAGCTCGCAGGGTTTCATCGCTTAGGTTTCTCAAGATGGCGTTGGTGATCCCGTCGGGACCCGGTGCCGTGTTTTTCTTGAAGCTCTGTGCTGCCGCGTATACCTCCGCATACGTAATGGGTGCATCGAGTATCTCGTTCGGAGCTCCCGGATATTGAGGGTATGGTTTCGGATGCCCGGTCCGGATTCCCGTGTACATTTGCTGGAGTTCCTGTATGAGTTCATCCTCGGTTCCCAGATATTCGCCAACGAGTTTTTTAGGGTTGTGTTTGTTTCTGTTTTGGTATTTGAAGGATCGTTGATGCTGCGGAGTATGTTCCATGTCTTTTTGGTGCTTAGCGTGCCTTTAAGCGAATTGCAGAACGTGCGCCAATTGTCCCTGTGAACCTTCAGAGCATAATCGTTGGCCTGTTTAGTGACGTTTGAAATCCTAAGTCTAAGTTTGCGATTTAGCTTCTGTTTGCGCCATCGTCTTGTGAGGCCTCTGCATGCTTCCCATAAGTGTATTAGATGGTTGTCGATTGCCGGCGTGTCGGTATCGGTTTGGTACACTTTAGTGTTGGCGTCATATAGTTCTTTCATGCGTTGGGCCCACTCCTTGATCGTGGTTAAGCGGCCTTGATGTTCCGGAAAGGGCAGACTTGTATCTAAATCGAGCTGTTGCCTCTCCCTAAACTTAGGCCAATTTGTAATTTTGGCCTTCCCTAGGGGTCGGCGTAGCTTGGCCGAGGCGCTGGTGATTTCGATAATGTAGTGATCACTACCCAGTGAGTCGTCTAGGACCCTCCAGCTTGTTCCCACGGTATCGTTGGTGATGGTGAGATCAGGAGTCGTGTCCCTGCTGGCACTGTTTTCTATTCGAGTAGGCGTACCTGGTACTGTAATTAGTGTGTATTCGTGGCGCTCTATGGCTTCTAAGAGCTTGGCGCCCTTGGTGTCTGCTTTCGAGTAGCCCCACGTGTTGTGCTTTGCATTGAAATCTCCGGTTATAATTAGGCGATCGCGGTGCTCCAGCATTCCCTGTAGGTGCCGGAACAATGACGCGAAGTCAGCCTTTCTGTCGTGGGGGGGACTGTATACGTTGCATACGACTTGTTTAGGTCTTCTCTTCTTAACAGGCCAGATCGTGGTGATGAGATGTGGGATTTCCTCACCGGGGAGCACTGTGAGGGTTGTTACCAAATCTTTGCGGACGAGCGTGGCCACCCTACGGTAGCTGGGGTCGTACTGTATTTTATACCCCATAATTGGCTTCGGTTGCTCTCCCGCCTCTTGCAAGCAGATAATATCCGGGGGTACTAGCGTCGCCTGTACGTATAGCGAGAGGAATGCGTGCTTGCTTTTAATGTACCTACAGTTTCAAGACCAGATCTTGATGCTTTCGGATCCATTTGAGGTTTACGGGCCATGATGGGACTTAGAGGGTATTTTGCTGTCTGTGTCGGAAGTTAGCATGCTACCGTCATCTGTCTCAGAGGGTATTTTACTACTTTTTCGTTTACGCTTGGGTTCCTTGGTTAGGGATTCGTTAACATATTTCTTTAATTCTTGGAATTCCTTAAAGAACTGTTGAAATTGTTGCTGTATTTGTTGCATTATTTGTTGTTGTGATTGTTGCAGTGCTTGTTGCAATTGATCCTGGGTTACCAGGTTGCACTCAGACGGTGAGTGCGCCTGAGGCCGCTTTGGCTGTGTTGTTCGGGGGGAGGGGAGCAGTTGTGTTTGTAGTGGTGGATGTCCGGTGAGAGTGCTTAGCTGTGGTAATTGAGATTGTGGCGATCTCTCGCAGGTCGCAGCGTGTGCCGATTCAAGCATGGCTACTCTTTTCATTAAAGTTTCGATTTTGTGCTCGTAGTCAACTAGACGCTGTTTTTGCTGTCTATTTTCCTCAATGACTCTCTGGTATTCTGGATTTTGTGTAATCGGTGTGGATGTGTTTCGTGGCTTGGGAGAGACGACTTCCACCCAGCTTACCTCGTGTGAAGGCTTCTGCTTCCTTGCCGGAGGCGACGGGTTCCTTTTGGGTGTCGGTGGTGCCCGATGCTCGCGGCTCGCTGACCGGGAACGGGAGCGCGATTGGGAGCGGGAGCGTTGCTCGGTATTGACCGGCCGGCCGCGAGTGTCCGCCCTGTAGGTCTCTTCTTCGTCTTCCGAGGCGAACCATCGTGGGGCTTTCGACTTCATCGGGGCTGATGATGGTGTGGGTCGGGGTCGAACCGGTTTGAGTCGCTGCTTGCACGAATGGTCAGCGGTTGGGTGGGCCTCCCCGCACGAGGCGCAGTTTATCTCGCATTTGTGTCCGTCGGTTGGGTTAAGCAGTCCGCACAATCTACAGATGGGTCTGTCTGGGTTTGGGCACACGTCGGTACGGTGGCCCTTTTCCCTGCAGATCTTGCAGACTTGGAGCGTCGGTCTAAATGGGTAGCAACGGAGTTCACCTCCGTAGTAGTACACAAATCTTGGTACATGGGAACCAATAAAGGTAAGCGCTGCACTTTGAGTGGCACCGATCATCCTGGCTGTAAGGATTTCCACGCCTTGTGTTCTCACTCTGAGGTGGGCCATGAGGGTTTCAGTGGTTGTGTGCAACGGTATTCCATGTACCACTCCTCTGAGGGCGTCTTCTCCTTGGGCGGTGTATGCGCGCACTGCGTGATTTCTGCCACTAAGCGTTAAGGTGTGGATGTGTCTTGCTTTTTCGGCGACCTCTTCATACTGGGTCGATAGGATGGCTATGTTGGATCCCGGGTGGATTCTCAGTATGAATTTGCCATCCGTGAACTCGTTGTGGCACGCGTCGATGGTCGCTCGTGCAAGCGTATGAGTGAGCACGTTTCTTAATGGCAGACCTTAGTTTGGACGAATGATTATTTTGTAGTCATTTTTCGGAAGCGGCGGAGGTCTAGCGACTCCCCGCGTTGTTGATGTCTTAGTGGTAGTTTCGGGGTCATGGGGCTTCACACTACCGCGTCGCCTCTCCAAGGCTTCTTGCTTGCGTTGCTTTTGTGTTCGCACGGATTGCCAATTGAGATCTTCTCTCACGGTGCTATGGTACAGAGTTTCTTGGCTTAGCGGTTCGGTAGTCTGGTCCATGCGTTCTTCTTCGTGTCCTCCGGAAGTTGTATGGAGGGGGTCAACGATCGCAGTCGCTTCGTTCACCACGGTTAGGCCAAGTGCCGTGGCGGGAATCCCCGTCGGCGAAGCGAGCGGCTGCCGCCGCCGGTTAGGGTTAGCGGCTCACCCGTGTTGACGAAACTTCCAAGAATCCTCCTGGGGCCCTCGGTGGTCGGATTTCCACGGGGGTGGCGTCGATGCGGTCCTTATAACGTTAGGAAGCTGGTGAAAGCGTTTCGTGTCGTTTTCTGTTGAAAACACCATCAAAAACTCACGAAAATGCGGAGCCCGACGCGAGCCGGTGTTGACACTGTGGTCTTCTTCTTCTTTGCCTCCCTCCGGGAAGACACAAGGAGGAAGACTCCCCTGAAGAATCCGCCCAGCCAACGAAGAACAGAATTACGAGACCTCAATAAAGTTTTCACTCACTCACTCACTTTCTTGGTATTGGCCCACATTGCTATGCACTCACTAGCCATTGCCACGCATGAGCGCTGCAGCAACTCTAGGTGACGCAAGCCGGACGAAGCAAGGAAATACGTCGATGGAACGACAAAGGTGCTAGGAGTACCACGGCATGAGTATAATGGCATGACGATGATGCATCCATGACCGGTTGACGAGGACGCCATCAGGTCGATAGGACGGCGACGAGTGTATAACAAAGATGGTGCGCAACGACGCAAAAACGACAAACTGAATACCAATTGGGAATGGAGACGATGGCACGACCAGGGCGGCATGACGACAACGGTTTCACAACGGATGCGCTATTATGACTGTCTGACGACGGCGCAATGACGACTATGGCATGGTAACGGCGTCACAATCGCTTCGAAGGGTTGACGTCGATAAGTCGAATTGCGGTGTTATGACAACAATAGCATGACAATAAAGGTACAAGGTTACTGAAGTGATGAAGAGGGTATAGCGACAGCTGGACGTCGATGATACGATTGCCACCGTGTGATGACAATGGGGGGACGACGATGGCATGATGAGAGGAGGGTGACGATGTGTCATTCAGCTGGCAACAAGGAACCACTGTCTTGCAACAATAAATCCAGCCTTTATTGTACCCTGTCCTCTCCTGCACGTCACCAGGTGCACTGTCCTTGCGAGCGGGTCAATGTGCGCTGCAGAACTCGTGCGCGATGGCGGAGAAATAGAATGATGGCACCCATCCGTAAATGTGTCGGGTTGCAAAGGCTCCTTCTCCTGTAATACGCAACAACGCTCTGGTGAGACCATAACGAGTATTTATTAAATACTCATTGTGCTCTTTTGTCCTCCTGTTTTGTCATTTTGCCGTCTTACTGTTTTGTACATCACATTGTTTCTTCTTGTTCCGCCACTCCCTACATTGTCGCACACAGACCCAGCTGCATGCGGAAGACAACCGGAAGCAATGTGCGCGAGAATGGAAAAAGGTGTGTAAAGTGGAGCACGAGATGTTTCCTGTGGTAACAAAGAGAGCAAGAATAGAGAAAAGCTTATCCACAGGACATTTCACGTTTGAGAGCCTAGTATATCGTCGTAGTTGCCTTTTAGTAGGTGTATAGTTGTTGCTCTGCATTCCACAAAACAGAGAGAGAGAGATGTTTCTCGAGGAATCGATCAAACGTCTTTGTGCAATAGTGTGGAAGTAGATGGCGGGATGTACGACGGGATATTCTGCGGACGCATCACTATTCTTGCTTCCGGTATCTCTTCCTGATAACATAATTCGATCTCTCATGCCTCCTTGAAGACTTTCCTTTTGTAACATTCACTTCTTTTCCGGTCGCCCCTAAACAGCTTCTCTCCTCTTTGTTTTCATGTTTGAGGCTTTTGTTTTATTGCGATAGCAATTATATGGATTTCTGCCGTCGGCTTCGACGTGGACGTCGGCGTCGCCAGGAGGTATCCTATAATGTTCCAGGGCGACAACACCGTCGCCGCGCCTCTTAAATACGGTGTATGTGAGAATGAAAACGTGCGAGGAGAACCGACGATCGCGGCTCATTCTCACCGGCGTGAAAAGGCCGAAAGCGAAGAGAATGCGCGCCGTCTTGTGTGCTGGGCACCCAATGTTACGAGGCGCCGGGAGAGGGCAGTCTTCATTTCGGCTGCTACTACACATGCGACGGCTTCGCGCAGTCGCACGACTGTATCTTGAGAGTGATTTGCGTTGGGGCAGCATGTAGGCTCGTCGACGGTTAATATCCTTGTGCGTGCTGTGTGTTCTCGGCGCTCGCTTTGCGTTGAAGCAATATACAGCGCGAACCTCACTTCGCTGGCTGCTTCTGTCACGTTTCCTCACGCCAGAGTTTTGGCAGCGTGTGCCTGCAGCCGTCGAGTGCTACATGTTCATGCTTGCTGGGCGTGCTAACACGTACTATACTTACAGGTAGTTAGCAAGCGAATGTTTACAAGTTGATATGGCCATAAAAGCGCTATCCTTACTTAGTATGGCTGTCTGCTAATTTGCTATCGCGCTTCGCCTTTCGGGTTTAGCATACCTTTTCTTCTTGTTTTTATTGCGATAGCAACGGTATGAGCACTCCCGGCGCATTTCTGCCGTCGCTGTCAGCGTGATGTTCCGTGCGAAGTGCATGGGCGATAACATATTCGCTGTGCGCCGTATGCAATATGTGCGAGCGAAAGCGTGCGACGGTGAACCTGCGATCGCGACACGATCTCGCGTTCCATTTCAGTTACGCACAAGGCTTTGGGGGAAGTTAGGGAGGGAGGGGTGGGCGTTCTACAGAGAGCGGCCCGTCTGGACGTCCGCACCCACGCGCGACCAGCCGGGCAACTGTATCTTGAAAGCCATCTGGGCCGGGTACACAGTCCACGCTACGCTGTGTTCTCGCGATTAGTTCACGTTGATTCTAACAGCAGCACAAAGGCAAATTCATTCGCTACTGCTACCGCGTTTCCATACTGCAGCATTTTGACAGCGACTTGCGGCAGTCATCGAGTAAGATGGCTTAATTTTGCTTGTGCGCACGTGACACCATGCTTGGTAATTTAGTTAGTATGCCCATGTTTACAAGTTTATACGTCCGATAAAGGTAGCAGCGTTGTTTGCACAGCTCGCCACTAATTTCCTATCGCAATCGACGCTTGGCTTTTCGATGGAAACTGCGACTTTCTTCACATTCATATTTCCGTGCTCTTTTTTTGTCATTTTTATATCTTGTCGTATTTATCCTCCACAATTATAAACTTCGATCAGTAATCAGTAATATTTGATGTGACGTACCGTGCTTCTCCATTCTTTTTAAACCCACTTTAGTTTCTTGACAGGCCTTCATGAACATTTCGACTTCCACTTGTGAGCCTGCATATGTGGACAACACAATACAATGAGAACGGACTTGCGTATTCCTTCCTCCTAATATCTCATTTTTGTTTTGTTTTACCTACATTCTATATTATACCCGATATCGTACTGTCAACTTCCTTATGTTACTGTATTTCTCTTAAGTTCTTTCACATGTTTTTCGTCCCCGGCCCGTATACAGTTTTCATCTGTTAACATGGTTCCAAATTGTATTTTAGATCATATACAATGAAATGTTTAAACGTGTGGCCTCGCGATCTTATATATCTGGTTGCTTATGTTGCCGAACATTTTTACGCCTTTGTAGAAGTTCACAAAATAGATCTTCTAAGCACGCTGGGAAGGTACTTAACGTTGCAGCCTAAGGAGGAGGATACCGGTGCATACTGGAGGTAAGAAGGACATAGGCGATAGCGATGCCACGCTACTCCCTAGTAATGCAGGGATTTTTCCAACTACAGCAGTTAACCGCTCGAAATTATGTTTGTCTTGTGCATCCTTCCCGTGCATGCGTCCATTTCGTTACGCTGACAATGACTGTTGTCGTAATCTGAGATTAGGGGCGTCATTTGTAGAGAGGCCGAAAGCCGGGACGGTAGAGAGGGGAATTTGGCTGTTAGGAAACGCCTGTCGATGGCTCGAACAGTTAGAGTTATCAAGCTTTAGGGGGTAATAGCAACTGATGCTATGACGTGCCAACGACAAGGTGATATTTAGTTGTCAGTTGTATAGCAGCTAAATGATTCTCACAATTTTTTCAGGATACCCGTTGCCTCTAAATATTTCAGACCATCCTCTAGGGTAGAAGTACGTTTTGAGATTGGTTCAGAGTGGGATACCGTGGTGTTACTGTGTCGTGAATTTTTTTGAAGTACTTCTATCATTATTTATCCTAAGCTGGACATGTTATTAGAATATGATTCACAGTAATGGGTTGCTGCTCTGCATTGCTCATCAGTTTTTGGTCATTCCTCAACAAAAGCTTCTGCGTAGGATGTCTGTGCTCAAAGCCAATGTGACAGAAAATTACTTCAATAACCCGTTTTTTGTGGGGACATGTCTTCTATTCTTTCAGTATGGGTTTAATCATCTCAAGTTTGTTTCTTACTTGGAAGTCCCATTTATCTTGCCACATCATGTTAAACGCTTCCCGAACCACTTGAATACAGTTCTCGAATAGGATCTTTTTTGTCGTTAATTTTTCATTCGCAGACACCGATGCACAGTTATCTGATTTTACACTTTCCTGAATGATATCGTAATTTCGCACCCTGCAGAAATTGGATTCCCATGCCATTATTTCCGGCCTTGAGCAGCATACCCAAAATGTTGCCCAGCAGAGGTTCGCAGTCTGGTTTTATATGATGGGCATCCAGTGTGCTTACTGAAGGTGCACACAACCGCCTTTTCATAGTTACTCTTAACTTTTTTTTTCTACTGCTGTATGGGACTTAAACATAAAATTGTATCCCTGCCATATCATCACTGGCAATGAAGGTGAAATAGTCACCTGGCTAACACGGCTACCAATATAGGTAGAATGCGAGACAGAGGGAAGGAAAAACAGGGAAGTTGACAAACATCTTACTCATGTCGCTAATCTCAATGTCCTGAAAGGGCGAAGTAAGGTTAGCAAGAAAGCGTAGAAGGCGCATCGGAGTCATTGTGCGTACACGCGGAGCTGCTTATCAACTCACGATGAATGTTTACTGAAAGTGCTCTTCTAGTCCGGTTTTCTCAAGAACGTGCAATGGTATTTTAGTGGAATTTTGCATGCCAGACGCTCAGGTGCAGTAAACCCTCTGCGAACGGTTCAGGCCTACAACTATAGTGTTGCTTAATACTGTGGAATCATATCCTAAGAAGCCAAAAAACAAAGAGAACAAGGACAACAGATGGCAAATTACATGTACTTACGAACTAAATTAATGAAATGATAAATTATTGGAAATAAAAATGGGTGACAATAAGACAAAGGGCGCTTAAGCTTCGCCTTTGAGAGTGCAACGCGCTAGCACTCAAAGATCCCTGATTGCATCTCATGGTTCCCGGCAACTGGAGCGAATGCAACCGTTATGTTTACCAGAAAACGCTGCCCGCTAACACTATGTACGAAGGCGGGTTTCCTGATAGTAAGGCGGCCTCTTAGGTTGGTCACAAATGCGGCGGAGGTGAGTGCCATCTGGAGGCATTGCAAGCAACCGGGCGCGGCGCTCCGTGGCCCCCGAGGTACTAACGCGCCGGCGCGCACAAATGGCGGACGCCGTAGCCGATCTACGAACGACGAAACGATGAAAGAGGGGCTTCTTTGCGTTTTCACGTAACATAATTGTGTTTTCTGGTATAGCAAAATTGCAATCCGATGCTACCACGTCTGCAGGTATTAAGTCGTGCAATGCAGGTTTCGCACTTTACCAATTGTCAACAAATTTAGCTTGGAAAATTCAATTAGTTCAGTAGCTTCCTTGCGCCGCATGGAGGGCCTGGATATGGCTGGTTCGAAAATATTTTGCCGAAACGACGTCCTGCGCCGGACGCCAATCTCGAATATTCTGGGACACGTGGTACTTTTAACGCTGTCGCGTTAAAACAACTTGCCGCAGGTGGGGAACGATCCCACGCCTTCGCATTACGCGTGCGATGATCTTACCAGCTGAGCTACCACAGGCACCGTTCTCCCTTCCACTTTGTTGGATATTTATGTACTACTACTAGAACTAACCTTGAGAGCGTTAGCGCTTAGAAATTTTGGCACTGGATGTGGAACATCCTTTGTGCCGCAGGCGTCACGAGTATACGCGATCTTTTTCGGCAAAGGCAACTGGTCAATAAACTCACACACGCTACATGAAGGCATCATTCTTGCCGGATTCGAGAATTTCGATATGTAATAAACGAGAGAAGGAAAGAACCGAGGGGCTCCATTTTTTATGAATGATATCAAGAATATTTAAATAACTAGCATATTTCAAACAACGAACAAAAGACGTTACTAAGGGTTAGAAGCTAACCACATGCAAGACCTAAATCAGGCCTATTATGGTGTATCCGTCTGTCGTCTGGTCTCCCTGCTCTTCTCGTGACGCTAACAAATTGCAATCTTTGCAAATAAGGTGATAAGATTTATATATAAAAGACATTACCACCACTTTTCATCTTAAACACATGCCCATGGCTCATCGCTTGGCACACTAGCACACAGACGCATGTGTGAGCGCCTTATCACTTTGCATACAATCATACACTGGTCATCGGTTATTACGGTACCGTTTTATTTTATTATTATTCGATATCACATGTCTCGTTAATTCTAAGGCCTGCTTATGCACTCTTTATTATTTTTGTACCCTGAAATACGTCCTTTTAGACGCAATATTTTCTTCTTACCTATGCACATGTAGAAAATGCTTTTCGGTCACTTGCGCAAGCATGCAGTTTCGTGTTTTAAAAATTAAAGTTTGGGGTTTTATGTATGAAAACCACGATCTGATTATTATTATTATTAAAAACCAACGAACAAGGACACCAAGGACAACATAGGGGAAATTGCTTGTACTTACTAACTGAAATAAATAAATGATAAATTAGTCTATATAAATATGGATGAAAAAACAATTAGCCGCAGGTGGGGAACGATCCCACGTCTTCGCATTATGCGTGCGATGCTGTAACCGAGTGAACTACCGCGGGGCCATTTTCCCACCCACTTTCTGGAGCATTTATCTTTTATTACTATAGCTAGCGCTGGAAGGTTAGCCAGTGCAACCACTCAAATACCTTTGCGGCGATTGTGGAACATACTTTCTGCTGCAGGCGCCGCGAGCGACTGATCTTCTCGGGTGCAGGCAAGTGGTCAATAAACCCACAGATACTATTTGAAGGCATCAATGCTGCCGGATTCGAGACCCTAATTATGCAATGAAAGACAAGAAAGGGTGTATTGTAGTAGTTAAACATATATACTCCAGAAAGTACTTAATTGGCTGGGGCGTTGGACGGGTAATGCGAAGACGTGGGATCGTTCCTCACATGTGGCCAGTTGTTTTTGCATTCATTTTCATGTCATTTTGTCATTTCTTTAATACAGTTAGTAAGTACATGTAATTTCCCCTATGTGATCCATGGTGTCTCTGTTGGCTTCTTATGACATGTTTAATCAAATATCGGGCTCCTCGGTTCTGTTCCTTCTTGTTCATATTGGATTTGATAGATTTTATTAAAGGTCCTGCAGGACACGCGTCCGCACACAGTGGGCCTCTCCCACGCAGGGAGCGCCGGGTGGTACCTGACGGCCGCTACGCGGACCTGATATCTACATAAAAATGCATATATTTATTTATTGCAGAACTGGTCACACATACAAATATGGAACTTTTACTTGGTAACGGCCTTTCACTTCACGAAGGCCGTGGCTGTGTCTTCGCTAGAGCGTGATGATAATCGGAATAGATCGCTTGTAAGGGCCATCAGATTGGCTCTACTGAATCGTAAAGTTCGAATAAAAGAACGATTTGCCTCCAGGAACGACCAATAAATCATAATTTGAAGTGTTTGCGATAACAAGCGTGGTAAAAAATGTCACTGTTCAGATTGAAGATAAGGGGAATACGCAAAGAAAATAACACAAGTAATACTAAAAAAATTATATAATATGGCCGACAGTGGACACTGTGAATACATTTTGTCCACACAAAAGAAATGCGTAAAGAGACAATGTGTAATAATCATCCATTCACTAAGGATGGTACCCAGAAACGAAGTAGAAGGGTAATGGTACCCTATGAAAGAACCACGAAAACACAAACATGGCGAAAATAAAAACAAGAAATAATTATATAGAGGCACAATGTAGTTGTTCAGATATAAAGGTAACCTTTCCAATGCTTTC
This sequence comes from Dermacentor albipictus, assembly GCF_038994185.2. Lineage (NCBI taxonomy): Eukaryota > Metazoa > Arthropoda > Arachnida > Ixodida > Ixodidae > Dermacentor > Dermacentor albipictus. The sequence goes on from NC_091825.1 coordinate 68,143,700, forward strand.
GCTTATCTCAAAATATGTGTTGTTGAATTGACATTTAAAAATAGTCTCCAATCTGCGCTGTGAAGGTGGTTGGAAAGCGAAGCTGTAAACTAGAACGAATACCCATTGCGGCGTAGGTTGAAATTATTCCCGTCGTGACATTCCTATGTACTTTACTTAATTATTAGCCTAAGACGCTTCGTCTGCCTGCGACTTGCCTTGCGCCGCTACATCGTGCACCTACCGAGAGTGGACCAGAGCGAAGAGAAATTTGTCGCGCCACGTAAGGGCGCTGCTCTTCAAGAGTCCTCAGTACACGTGGCCTCCCCACAGCCCTGTCACCGCACGAATCGGTTGTTCGGTGGTTTGTTCTTTTTCGTACGAAAGTACAGTTACGCCACTCCCTGATTCGTATACAACAGTCAAGCTTCCGTCGCTGCGGCAGCTTGCGCAACAGTAATGTTTACCAGAATATGTATGCCGGGAGCGCTACCTGCTTTGCTTTGTTATCAGGAGCACCTTGTCGATTATGTGGTTTGGATGCATATTTCGAGGTTGTTCTCCATTGAAACGTGTGGCGTTCTATATGTCATATGCGTGATTATAAAGAATGTATGCACTATTTGCTTCACTTTGCTGAGTACTTGTAGTCTCTGCCTTCCGGGAGTATGAGCCATTGCATTTGGGGGCATGAGCCATAGATGATGACGCTATGCCACGACTATATCCTGGGATCCTAGCCATGGACAGATTCGCTGTGAAAAAGTCACGAAATGCTCTGTCATGATGAGCATTAAAGCCAGATGGCGGCATCGTGGCTTCAATTTATTCGAGCAAGAAATCTTCCAAATGCACATGCTTTGACAGTGGAAAGTGCGGAAGGCTGTAAGCATGGCCGTTGTGGTAATTCAAACGGAATCTAACTAACTTGTTTTACTTATTTGGTTATTGCCACGTGCTAGCAGAAGGCGATGAGGTTGACCGTCGGATTTAGCGGGAGGTGCCCATATATATATATATATATATATATATATATATATATATATATATATATATATATATATATAAATTACTCATCACCCCCAAAACCCAGACTTGCACAACTAACACCATCTGCCCATTTCCCAGCTAGCGTCTAACTTTGCGCGTGAAGTATTACTGTCAGTTACACCCCATACCTCCTTTTTTTCTTTTTCTTTTAGCAAATGTTCCACTAAAGCCACGGTGGGCACGCAACATGTGACGCTGCGGGATTACGCATTGCCGCAGGCTTTGTCGTCTCACTGTGCAAGTGGGGCCAGAAGGACACTTCGGGGAAAATTTGTAGGAACGCGACAGAATTAACTAAAGGTATCAATGTCTTTATATCCAAAACAGGCTTGCACGTAACTAAGTATATGTAAATGATTACATGTTATCAAGGAAATTGTTTGGTGTTTTGCAATTTAAAGAGGACTTCATTTACTCACTAATGGTCCCGCTTTCTTAGTTAATCGCTTCGGTAACCAATTACATGTAACCAGATACATTATAGAAGCGAAAAGCTGCAACGGCTGGTGCAGCTTTGAGAACTTGAATTTGGCGAAAACTACACCAATATCGTCCCACGCATAAAGCTCGCCAGCGCTAGGCGGCTGCTTTCATTCATTTGATTTTCGTTTTTTTTTCATGGTTGTAGCTTCAGGGCGTAGGCAGCGTGATTGCATAGAGTGTATGTATTGTACGACGGATACAACTCATGGGGGCGGGGGGGGGGGAGGGGCGCTGAGAGAAGAACGAAGCGTACAAGGAGAAATTGCGCCTGAAAGCCAAGAGGACGCCTGAAGTGTGAGCATATGTATAGTTGCCATGTCTGCCAGAGCCTGGCTCTTTTTCATTTGCGAGGTGACACGAGGTGCTGACGAAAAGTTGATGCGCCCTCAGTTAAGCGATACTGCAGAGCACGCAACGCGGCTACATACGATGTTTCGCATGCATGACACTGACACTTTGCTGTCACTTTTTTGCGGTCATTCGTTTCCCTAGTAGTACAGTTTTCACCCTACGCGCTATCCTATGTCGTACCCAGCTGTTTGGATGTTATGCATTCTCCATGTATGTTATTCACTTCCTTTATGACCCTTTCACTTCTGTCATTTCGCTTCCTTTTGCTCCGTATAAACTATTTTATTTCCTTGGCTTTCTTCCCGGGCGGACTGCTTCAATTAAATTTCTAATTTCTTTCGCTTGCACATCATTCAACTCGGGCAGCGAGGCCACGCACAACATGTATTCATTGGCTCCAGTCTCACTATAACCTGCAAGAGTAATGTCGTTCCATTGTGCGTTTTACTTATTTCGTGAGACCAAATGGTTCACCTATCGCTGTCTTCAACTGTCATTTTGCCTCGAGTCCTGCGTTTGCTTTTACTTTGATTATTATCCTATCTTTTATATTTTTCCCAGTGGTAGCTTTTGAAATGAGACTCATATATGTAAAAAACAAGGTAAACTTTCAGTTTTCTTATTTATTTTCAGGTTTCATGATATTAACATTTTGTAAGATTACCGCGAAACCAGACGTCTTTTGTTTTTCTCTCTACCTCCAACGCCACGTGTTTTGTATACATCGGCAGTATTCTTAATTTATAATATGTGCGCACGTCTCGTGAAGCATATACTTATAAACAAACTTTTAAAAATCAAGGTAAGATTTGCTTGGAGCTACAAGACAGGCACACATATCAGACGTCCGGAGCGTTGCACAGAAGGATCACAATAAAGGCCATCAAACATAAATTTGCGGGGAAACAGAGTGATGACGTAAAACAATGTTAAAATTGAAAGCAAATGTTGCATAAAACAGCATGCGAGGCTGTTATCTAGCGTGACTGTGGCAACCTCATGCTTGTGTATTGTTTTCCTTCTCTATAAAAACTCTGCATTTACTGGACTCAATGTGTAAATGCACTTTTCTGCTACATAGTTTCTTTCACGAAACATAATTTTGCCAGCGCCGAACATCATAAGTTGAGCCTTAGTTTCCGTATCGCTGTTCTCGCTCAATCTCAGGCACCGACTTCCCTTGCTTCGTAAAACAAGACAGTGACCACACGGTACCGACTCATGGAAGTATTGCGTTAACCCGCGTATGTAACATTCGAGCAGCCATAAAAGAAAAAAAATATATATGATGTGTACAAAAGAGTTCCTTACTTTAGCTTTGGGAACGGAGAAACCCGGCCGCATAAAAAATGTATAATTTAATTTCTGAGTATGAGGGAAACGGGCGAAGCTGCCTCGGAAAAGAAACGGCAAAAATGCTTCCCCCCCCCCCCCGTAAACAGGAAGCAGTGCAGCTAAAAAGAGGGATTGAATATTTTAGTGCTGTCCGAGTTTCCAGGAAAGTCTATCTGATATAATTGAGCGGGAGTACGTGTATATGCAAGGCTAATGCACGCGGCGACGAGCCACTTTTTATGTTTAGTCGACGGGTATGGTGCTCGGGAAGGCCGTCGAAGCAAAGGACAATTTTACACATATCCTTTTCTACCAGATGTATAATAGTTGCTGCGCAAACACCAGTGATCGGGGCGAATGTACGAAAACATTCACCACATATACAATGATTACATGAGCAAGAAAACTGAAGAGGCCTAATGAATGCGGTTTTAATTATTTTTATTAATAGACAGGATATAGTACAAGGCAGTATTATACAGGAGGAGGTCCCGAGGTCAAAGACTGTAATGGGACCTCCTACACGCAATAACAAAAAAAGATTTATATTTCCATCAAAGCGGATTGGTCGGCCTGCGCTATAGCTGGCTCTGGTCTCCTACTGTGCACCGGGAAAGGGGACCTGTGCGTGTATACAATTCATCTATGTTGCGGCACCATCGCTATTGCCGTGCGTCTATAGCCGAGTGTCTTGTACAAAAATGCTATAGTTGATGTTCTACTAACCGCTGCGCTGTTTCTAGTAGGCCAAGGACTCGAAACAGGCTAATCTGACAGCGGCCTTTTACCGAAGTGTGCAGTCGAAGAGGTCCGTTTCTATGGTCCTGCTGGGCGCGTAAGACAACTTCAAAGCACGGCGGAGAATAATCGGTCACAAACGGGGATATGCTGCACTCAACGCCTCGTTGTCTCCGGCAAGCACGATCGACCGGAGTGGGACGGCACGTCCCCCTATTGACTTGAACATAGCATGAATGAATCAAACACATCTATATACTCGCGGACAAATTTCGGTGGCAATGAAGGGAAAACTGTGGGCGCGTGGCTGCTGCACATGTGTTGCGACGCCAAGTAGTCCGCGAACGTCCAACAGTGCTTTTGGTTGCTTGGAACAGACGCTGAACCGACGCAGGGTAACGTGCGATGGGTTCTCGTTTGCCCAGACGCGGAAGAGAAAAGCCGCAAATGAGTAAACGTTTACATTCAATGGGGTGATTTATGAAATTTAACTGTTGTTAATATGGTCTTTATGTTTTCTCTTCCTCAGCTTAAGCTGGCGTCGATGAAAACGCGGGACTCTTTTCAGAAGCGTTCACAATTGTGCGCGCTTCGCCTCCGTAGCTTTCCCTTCATTGCCACAGAAAGTTGTCCGCGAGCACAGAACATGTTCGGTGTCTCTGCAGCGAAACGCACTACGCGTTTACGTACACCTTTTAGCCCGCCACGCGCGAGCCGAGCATGCGCCACCTATGCCAGCACATCCCGATCGCCACGACACCAGAACGCTTGCGATATGCGTGTAATTTCCATAGCAAAAAAAAAACGCGTACTTGTCTGGAAATACCGAATCTCCAAAGTAGGGTAGTAAACGGGAAGTGCGCCTGGCGTACCTTCCTGCCTTTCCTTGAATTTTCTGACTCTCTTTTTCTCCTCCACTCTTTTGTTCCAGAGCCACGGCTATGAAATTGCAATTTATACTTCACCTAGTTTTTGCTGCCACACTGATATCCATCATTGTAGTTCCTTATCATTGTTAGAGTTATGGCGCTTCACAAATTTTCAGACTCGCTACGTGTGATTGTGTGTAACCGTTTCCCACCAACCTCGGTCACTGTGTCGTTATGGTTCGGATGTACAGAGCATCGCGCTGCTGTGCTGACGAAACAGTGTTGTAAACCAACCGTCGCATCAACTGTAAGTCTCTAAGTATGTGGTAAGCGGTACATATCTGGCTTCTCATCAATGAACGTCTGTCATGCCGACATTGGTAACTGTAGATGCAGGACTCAGTACGTGCCGCTTTTCAATGAAACTCTTTGTCGACCACTTCGAGCCCTAGGTATGTGCCAGTTGGCTTGCGCCTCTCTTAAATAAACACCCGTAACGCCAGCTTTAGTACCTAGGTATGTTGTTGTGGGCACATACCGCTCTAGCCACATGCAAAGCATTCCTTAAGATTACCCGATGCTGAGCTCAATTGAATCCACGTCACAAGGTTGCCCTAACTACAGCAACCCGACGCACTGGCAGGCTGCACCACAAGTGCAATGGGTTTGCGTCCATTTCAATGAACGGTTTTCATGCCATCGCTATATTGAGCGGCGACATAAACGTGCTGGGTATGCGCGGCGCTTTAATGAACCTCTTGCCAACATGGATCCCGGGGCCCACTGCGTCTGCGGCAATTGCAGGAACTATTCTCAGCGTCCGCATACAAGACAGGATTTCTCAGGAGTCTGATCACGAAGTTGGAATAGCGACGATGAAACAAACACGACAGCGTCACGAGCACGAGTACATACCTATAGTGGCCCAAGCTAGTAGACAACATGGCGCATTGGGTCGGCGTTAGAGGCTAGATAACGGTGTTGACAGACAGACAGACAGACAGACAGACAGACAGACAGACAGACAGACAGACAGACAGACAGACAGACAGACAGACAGACAGACAGACAGACAGACAGACAGACAGACAGACAGACAGACAGACAGACAGACAGACAGACAGACAGACAGATAGATAGATAGATAGATAGATAGATAGATAGATAGATAGATAGATAGATAGATAGATAGATAGATAGATAGATAGATAGATAGATAGATAGATAGATAGATAGATAGATAGATAGATAGATAGATAGATAGATAAGTGGCGCCATCCAGCAATAATTCCCGCCTTTAATGAAAGACGTCCTATCCTGCACTTCAACAGGCGTACTGTACTTGTCCAGCGAGTGCAAGCGCTCGACGGCGTAGAAATGAAACGTTGGCGCCCATCCGTAAATGTGGGAGGTTGCAAAGGGTCTTTCGGCTATCATCCCCAATGTCGCTTTGTTGAAACCACTAGTCTTTATTAAGGCCACATTGTGCGCTTTCGTCATCTTGCACCCTCCGCCTTCGTACACTGCATTCAGTTTCGTTATTGTTGCACCACTGCCTACATCATCGCATCGAGACCCAGCTGCGTGCGGAAGACAACTGAAGTCGTTTGCGCTCGAATCGAAAGAGCTGCGCAAAGAGGAGCGCGAGATTTGTCCTGCTTGAAACTTGAAATTTGGGGGTGGGCCAACTTGAAATTTCGGGGTGGGCTAACCTAAGTTTGCGGGTGGGTCATTTATTGTTATTATTGTGTAAATGTAGAAGATTGCTAGCCTTTATGAGGTAAGGAACCACTTAAAGAAAAAATAAAAGAATACTCATGGAGCTGGCTTAGAAAATACATGGCGAAAGGTATAGCAGGGGATTGCAAACTGAAATTTGTCTGTGAACCAACCTAAAATTTCTACATTGCCCAAATCAAATATAGTGGTGGCCCAAATTAATATTCGAACGTGGGCCAACGGAAATTTTCGGGTGGGCGAAGTTGAAATGTAGACATGGTTTAATTTGAATTTGGGGATGGGCCAACCTGAATTACGGGGTAGGCCAACTTAAATTTGGGAATGGGCCAACGCTAATGTTGTACCTGGGCGAACGCAAATTTGATGATGGGCCAACTCGAAATCTAGGGGTGGGCCAACTTGAAATTTGGGGGTGGGCTAACTTAAGTTTGCGGGTGGGTCAACTTGAAATTTGCGGGTCGGTCAACTGAAATTTTGCTGTGGACCAGCTTGAAATGCGGGTGTGGGCCGTGTTGAGGTTTTGGGGCTCGCCCAATGTCCAATTAAACGCTGCTGAGAGTCTTTCGAGTTACAAACAGATCACGGGCAGGCGAGCGCGTTAAGACACGTGGCGAGTTTTCATTGGGCGTTACCAAGGCACAGTCACAATGCAGGCGAGAGCATGCGCGATCAAGGAACGCGTGCATAACTGCTACTTGCGAGGGGGACCGCGAGGCTGACATGGCTTCGTGACGATGCACTCTGCCCTCGCGCAACGTCTCGCGCGCTACTGTGGCACCTGATGTTCCCTTTCGACCGCTGCGCTCCGTCGAGGCGCGCTCATGCCCGGCGTTCCGGCTCAATTGGTACGATTACTTTAAGCAGTTCGCATGTGCTGGGCTGAACCTTACAATTGTCTAGTAAAGCCTGAGTATCCTACTATCGGAAAGGCCATGGGTAGATGCGTATAAGCTAGGGAAAGCAAGTGAGCAAAGGTAAGCAAAACGAAGTCACAGCCGAGCGAAAAGATGCTAGCGCATTAGCGGACAATTCTCAGAATTTGTGTAGCTTTTGATAGTGACACGTAACTCTTTTTTTTCTGCAGCTGTTTGCAAATAATTCAACAAAAGTTTATCATACCAAATTGTGATATGCAAGAAAGGTTAAGGGCTTGCCTAGCTAACATGGCGACCAATATAGATAGAGAGTGAGACTGAAAGTAGAAGGAACGACAGCGAGGTTGACTAAGATCTTTCTCCTGTTGATAACCTATATGTGGCGAAAGCGGCAAGAAAGATAAGGAAAAACGAGCGAAGGAGCCTGGGCACATCTTGCGCGCATGCGCCGATGTTTATTTATTCACATTGATACATTGATTGTTTACACGCAAGTGCTCTTCTAGTCCGGTTTTCTCTAAAATATTTAGCAGCACTTTTAGTGGCATTTTGCATGCCAGAGGTGTAAGTAGAGTAGAGGTACCGCGAAAGGTTAGAACATACAACAGTCATTGCTTAATACTGTGGAATATAATAGAACGAAATTACGCTTTTTATTAGAAGAAGAAGGCTGATCAGAGTTCCAGTTTTTAAGTTCGTTTCAAGACCCCAGCAGTGGAGGCTGGGTGCTATGTTTAGGGTATCAAAGTATGTTTGTTTATGTAGGACGTTGTGGCTGAGCGAAAATTTTCAAAACCTGCCAAGTTCAATCTATGGCTGATCTAAATTGCTTTGTGGTTCATCTTTAGCGAAAAATGATTTTGCTTAGGTGTTATCGCAACCACCGTCAAATCAAAGACGTAAACGTGTGGTGGTGTGGAACCTTACTGCTGGAATTTTAGCTGATGGTGTAACGCTTCTCCGGTGCTTTCTTTTTTTTTCGCTCCTACAGGGTCAGCTAAATTTAAGATTATACTGTACTGCTTGTTTGCAGGAGCAGGAGGAAAGGGTAAATGCTATACAGCCCGAGAAAAGCATATTCTCTAATTTGCGTTTAATACTCAAGTCGACAAGTATACACTAATCGTATGGTGTATAAGTCAGTGAGAAAATATACTAGTTTACCATAAAAACGTTACTGTTCAAATCTCGACCGAATCTCGTCAGGCGATAATGATAGATAGTTGAAATAGAACTGGCAAATGCGTATGGTCTGAAAGGTAATAATGTGTATAATCGACGTCTGGCGCCACACTGCTCCCTTGTTAAACATGTGCGAGGTATACGTCCAGCAGCCAAATTGCAACTATATATATATATATATATATATATATATATATATATATATATATATATATATATAAATATATATATATATATATATATATATATATATATATATATATATATATATATATATAATGAACGAGGACACGGGGAACTGAGGAGCCCGATATTTAATAATCATACGATATTTAATAACAACTGGCCGCTGGTGGGCAATGATCCCACGTCTTCACATTACGTGTGCAATGTTCTTACCAAATGCGCTACCGCGGCGCCCTTTGCCCATTCACTTTCTGGCCTATATATATTTTACTGCTAGAGCTAACCCTGCGAGTTTTGGCTAGCGCCATCACTCACAAACCTTGGCGGCGGATGTGGAACATCCATTCGGCCGCAGGAGCCACGAGTACGTGATCTTTTTGGGTGACGGCAACTGGTCAATAAACTTAGACATCTTACCTGAAAGAATCAAGGTTGCTGTATTCAGTGCCCTTGTCATGTAATGAACCAGATGAAATAGAACCCCGGGGCCCGATTTTTTATAAGGTCCACACAAGGTCATATAAGGTCCATACAAAGTCCAAGGTCCCCATCGTGGAAATTATTTGTACCTACTAATTGAAATAAATAAAATATAATTTAATAGAAATGGATGAGAAAAAGAAGTGACAGATGGGGCACGATCCCACATCTTCGCATTACGCGTGCGAAGCTCTACTATGTAATTATGTAACTATTACGACATATGTAGTTTATCGATATAAATACATCCGAGCGATATATATATATATATATATATATATATATATATATATATATATATATACACTGTTCCTTTGTTGTAAGTGTTAAGCACAACTTCCCCTCTGTGTTGTCCTTGGTGTGAGCGTTCTTACGGTATGACTAATCAAAAATCGTGCCCCTCAGTAAACACTCTAGCTACTCTTCTATATATATATATATATATATATATATATATATATATATATATATATATATATATATATATATATATATATATATATATCAGCGAAGCCCAATATCGCAAGGCACGGTCATAATGCGGTATAAGGATAGAAGCACGTAAATAAGTAACACGACTTTGCTGATGTTTCGGCCGCGGGACCGACCCTAGTGATACAAACATGCAATGGTGTCACGCTATTAGGCAACAGCGATGTATCACTGCAAGTATCCCAACTCCCAAATATCACATCATAAAAACGAATTGATAAAAAAAAACTATGTAAATAGCGCATGCGATATCACAAAAAAAGCCCAACTACAGAAAATGCGTGCTTAAAATGGGAGGTTGGGCGGCAATGGAGGTTTGGAACCGGCAGAATCAAATGTCTAAATAAAAAACTTAGGTAGGGAAACCTGAGAGCTAGAAATGCACGTATACACCTTTTGACATCATGGTGACCAAAAGTGATAGGGTAAATGTATATGAGAAATAAAAAGATGCAGTTTCTCCTCAAAGGCGAAGCATCAGTTGCGGTAGCAAATTAGCAGGCAACCATACGAAGTAAGGATAGTATTTTTATCACCCGTATCAACTTGTAAACATCCCCTCGCTAACTAAGTTAATAAGCATGGTGAAATGGAACATTCACCAGCGTGACCGATAATTATCGTCAATCAAAGCAATGAGCACAGAAAGCTTTGCTCGCATCGATTTCCACAGTCCGTGGGATCTGTATAATCTTTATTTCTCACTTTACTGCAGAGAAACATTGAAATGCGCGAAATTGCACCTGATAAAAAGGAAAATAATCGACAGAATATAAACATGAAAAGGCAACCCTGGAGTCCTAGCTAGTGGAAGCCAACGTGCCATAAAACGTTCACAAAGTGTATCCGTAAAGGTCAAACCGAATTTAAACATAAATTGCTGCTCTTGCTAAGACTGAACTTAGAATGAATAAAAGAGAAGATGCGCATTGAGAGCGACCGTACAGGTGCAAGAGAATTTACTACCAGTTAAACCCGCCCCTAGAACTTTCGTACGCGTAGACAGCTCAGTTAAACACAGGTTTACGACGAACCGTAAGTGACTTTGACGCAGAAGTGCACGTCATGATGCAGCGGTTTATGCTTTAGCCTTACCTGTTTGTCTGCGCACAGCAAGAAGGAGCCCTGCTCTCTTTTGCCGACACCGGCACTTGTAGAGCAGCAGCGCTAGGTACGCGTACGCAGAGTGAAGCAAACGGTGCATGCCTGATTACCACGAATTTTATTTTGCGCATAAACGTGTAATGCCGTTGCTCCAAAGATAAACCCCTTTCTTTACGGCAGCGTCGTCAACGTTACACCGTGATGCATATCTCTGCTCCCTTAAAAGTATTTGTAATAGATAAACGCTTTACAACCTAAATTTTCCTAGAGATACGCCTGCACTGGACGCACGTTCTTTTCGCAGTGAGAAGAAGCAGGCAGCTATAACGAGAGCTACACTCAAGCGATCCTCACGGATCATGCTCACTCGCAATATAGCTCGTCGCTTGGCCATTGAAAACACGGCGTATAACATTCGACCCACTCGAACACTTCAGCGACGGGATAGGCATAGTTAACGTGTTCTGGGCGCCCCTCTGGACAGTAACCGAAATATTATCCAAACTCGCCGTCAGCCTTTCTGTTAATATGCACTGTATATTATCCGTGTCATATTATTCGCGTTTTGTATGATGAAGCTCGCTTTTGAGCATCATATCCCTCTGCGGGCATTATGTAATATGTGCATCTTATTCATCTGCGCGCCAGTTCATCTCAGACAGCATCGCAGCCTCGTGTGTGTTTGGAACCCTGCATGCGCGTTTATATAGGGAGTCATTGTGGTGCCACTTGTCATTGCCTTTTATCTATGTTTGATCGTGTGTGTATAGGAGTGTATGCCGTAGACTTTTCGACTTTATGGCGATATTATTTCTTCATCTTACAGATCTTCTATTCACAACCATATAAGCCAATAGAAGATGAGGCCAAGAAAATCATACGGGAAATTGGATGAACTTGAAATTTAATTAAAAAAAATGGAATAGGAGAAATGACAAAAAGACAACTCGAAGTTTAGAAGTCGTCTCAGCATACCCGCTACGTTGACTGTGTGGTTGGCTCTTTCTGCTACAGAGCACCGAGGTGGGAGGTTCGATTCCTGAACGCAGAGGAAAATTTCGATGGGTGCGATGGTATCCAGTAACCTTCGTGTACTTTCATTTCGGTGCACGTTAAGGAACCTAAGGTGCTCGAATGTATTCCGGTGCTGCCAGCAGCAGCGTCTAGCATACGCCTTGGGAACCGTTGTCGGGAATTACTAAAAGGAGAGGTGCAGCGCTGCTCAAGAGAAAAAGAGAAGAAAGCATTCTTGATCGCCTGTTTCGAACGTTGCAGTCATCTTTTCATTTACGTGCCGGGCACAAGTTAGCCTACTATAGATGGCTGTCCCTCAACTCCTTGAACTGTTCCTTACTATATATATATATATATATATATAAACGAGAAGAAAGGGGGTTAACCGAGGGGCCCGACATTTATTAGTCATATAATGAGAAGCCAACAAACACTGACACCAAGTACAACATAGGGGAAATTGCATGTGCTTAATAAATGAAATAAAGTAATGATAAATTAATGGAAATTAAAGTGGATGAAAAAACAACTTGCCGCAGGTGGGAACCGAACCCACAACCTTCGCATTTCGCGTGCGATGCTCTACCAATTGAGCTACCGCGGCGGCGTTTCCCCATCCACTTTCTTGGGTATTTATGTGTACTAGTAGAACCCTGGGAGTGTTAGCCAGCGCCCCCACTCACAGACCTAGGCGGCGGACGTGGAACGTCTTTTTTGCCGCAGGCGTCACGAGAACATGATCTTTTCGGGTGAAGGCAACTGGTCAATAAACCCACATATGCTACCTGAAGGCATCAATGTTGCCGGATTCGAGACCCTCGTTATGTAATAAACGAGAAGAAAGGGGGTTAACCGAGGGGCCCGACATTTATTAGTCATATAATGAGAAGCCAACAAACACTGACACCAAGTACAACATAGGGGAAATTGCATGTGCTTAATAAATGAAATAAAGTAATGATAAATTAATGGAAATTAAAGTGGATGAAAAAACAACTTGCCGCAGGTGGGAACCGAACCCACAACCTTCGCATTTCGCTTGCGATGCTCTACCTTGAGCTACCGCGGCGGCGTTTCCCCATCCACTTTCTCCCACACTCCCAGGGTTCTACTAGTACACATAAATACCCAAGAAAGTGGATGGGGAAACGCCGCCGCGGTAGCTCAATTGGTAGAGCATCGCACGCGAAATGCGAAGGTTGTGGGTTCGGTTCCCACCTGCGGCAAGTTGTTTTTTCATCCACTTTAATTTCCATTAATTTATCATTACTTTATTTCATTTATTAAGCACATGCAATTTCCCCTATGTTGTACTTGGTGTCAGTGTTTGTTGGCTTCTCATTATATGACTAATATATATATATATATATATATATATATATATATATATATATATATTAATAGTTCAGCTCACAGAAAATCTTATCTTTCGATCTACTGCGTTGCGCAAACTTTTTAAAATAAAACATGTGTTTCCCGTCAGCACCTATATCATGCCTCAGTTGTGCGATTCATTAAGCATCAACCCATCGCCGCTCGCCCCATCCCCTCCCTCAGGGACCGTGCTGTAAGCTAATAACTATTTTTAACAGTAGCATATTGGCTGTCCGCAAAGAACGCTGTCCAACGGCGGTCTCACATTTTCATCACGAGGTCTTGAAGAAAAAGTTACCATAACAGGTGGCAGCGCTGTCGCGTAAACGCAGTTAAAAAAAAGGTGCGCCAATGACATATCTAACCACTGTAGACGAATTTGAAAAAAAAAAGTGGAAATTGTCATGCGCTTTAGCAAGACGTGGAAAACAGTTTCATATTTAATGAAAATTTTTTTCATGCGTTGTCGTTGCAATAGTTCCTAAATTCCCTAACTAACGTAGTCAGCACTGCATTACAGACATGGCCTTCCCGTTATATGCTGCTTCCATTTCGAACACTTGATTTAGGAAACTCTTTTGGCAGACAGTAAGACCGGCACAATAGCTTCCGGCGTTGCTCGCACAAGGTGCGAGCCCACCCTAAGTTTGTGTTTACCCTAGCTGAGTTCGATGAAGCCTAACATATACGAACCTACCAGGGCTGTGTTTGTGCAAAGACACGGGATGTAAACGTCTCTTCGGTTGTCGTATGTTTACTTACCGGGACAAGCCCCTTCTCGCGTGCTCCATTGTTCCAGCGACCGATCGAAACAGGGATTCCTTGATCAGCCAGAAGACCTCGAAGACGTATATGGTTGATTTAAGGCGTCTTTCTTGCATCACGCCAGTAGCCCTGTTTGCATTATAAAGCAAGCGCAAATGGTGCGCAATATTAAGAGAGACCACTTCAATACGCAGATAGAGGTTGCCTTAGTCGTAAGAGTCGTAAGAGTTGTGCAAACTCGCCGTGATGGCTTAGAGACAATGGAATAACGCTTCTAAGCACGAGGTCATGGGTTTGTTTCCCAGCCATGGTAGCGGCATTCCGGTGGAGGTAAAATGCAAAAGCACTCGTTTAGCCAGCATTGAATGCGCCCTAGAGAACCCTAGGTGGTTAAATTTAATCAGGAGTCCAACACTACACCGTGCCTCATATTCAAATAGTGGTTTTGGCACGTAAGACCTCACAGTGGAGCTCACTTTTTTAAGAGTTGTCTATAGTGAACTCCCGTAAACAGCCCCCGAATATTATCAGAGGGAGTTGGAGGAGGGCGGCTGAACTGGCTTTTAAACCGACAGCGTCAAGGGCTCTGTGTCGCAAAAAAATCCTGCGTCAGTGTACCGTGTCGGCGTCCGCAGTCCAGCATCGGACGTGGTTTCGTCAAAAAATATTTTCGAACCGCCTCCCAGGTCGTCCATGTGGCCCAACAAACCTACTTAACAAATTGCTTTTCTCAAGCTAAAATACGTAGAAAAATTGTAATGCACGACTTATGCACAACCTAAACACATGATATCGTCGGATTGTAATTTGACTGTATGAGAAAACATAATTCTGTTGCGCGATAACTCAAAGAAACCCCTTTTCCAGCCTTTCTTCCATTCCTAGGCCAGCAACGGCGTCCGCCATTTACGCACGCCGGCACCCGTGGATCTTGGGGGCCTCGAAGCGGCGCTCGCCTCCGCTTCATCGCGGACAACTTAAGGAGCCGAGTTTCTACCAGAAAGCCCATCTTCGTACTTTGCGTTCGCGGCCAGCGTTTCCCGGTAAACAGTACGTGTTTTTTTTTAGTCTTCATAGAAAATCGCTTAAACAAGTGATCAGAGCTCTACAAGCATACTGTGAGACCCCGCGCAGGCAGTTTGCGCAACAAGTTCGAAGAACTGAAGGTCGCTCCTTATTGATATTTCCACAGAATGATGGGCATGATAAGGGTGCATCGAGACCTAGGTAACGTTAGAAGAGCTTCAGGCGATTACAACTTTTGCGATAAATTGCTCAAGGGAATTTTTAAAAGCTGCATCTAGCCATTATGAACTGTTTCCAAGTGTCCCTCGGGACACTTGGATCCGTCGCCACGCTGCTTGTAATGCGTGACAAAAATGTACCACTTTTTTCACGATGAGATTTCAATATAAATACTGCTCTTTCATTATATTACTACTTTCATGTTTAATATCAGGAAAATAGGCCTAGGTGTGTCTTAGGTGAACTATGCGAAGCACCTTGTTTATATTGTGTGAAAATGAGGGGCCGGTTATGGGCAATATGTAGGCAAATATCAAAGTGTGTGAGTGAATTGCGACATTTAAAGCAAACTACTTGATGTGCATTTAGGAATGGCCGGCGTTTTAGGAATGGCAAAGAACTTAGGGCACCGTCCTTGAAGAACGAAACCTCCAACCAACATGAAAGAAACTAAATGTAGGGGGAGGGGGGAGGATGTTGCACGTGAAGGCAATGGTTTAAGAATAAAGAACAGCCCATGTAAATATTGATTGATGTACCCGAAAATCTTTATAGCCCTTATCCACTGTTTTGCAGCGCCCTTCGATATCTTTCCTACGCACCAAGCTCATATTCGGTGAGAATTAGGGGCACGTTATGCGTAATATGTCGAAATCATTTAGCCTTTCTGGATTACTTCGGAGCCTCCAAAATACGTGCTCAACTTTTAATGATCCGTCAGCGCGACGACTATAGACACGGATGAAAAAAAAGAGAGGGTCACAGCACCCGTGATCGTTTCTTCTTTTTTCGTTCATGTCTAGGATCATGAACGCATTCCAAGTGGCCCAGTTGTCGCAACTTGTACAGCGTGTTTACTGAATCCTCAATTTCTTCCTTTTATATGCGTTATACGCAATTCTCGCATCACTCTCGGTGATGTGAACGAGTAAGATGCAGACGACAAGGGTAGGGAAAAGAAAGGAAGGGTGCGTGTATCTCCCACTTCTGCACAACGGCCGCGCGCTACCTCCAGAAACCAACATTGCTCTAGGGTTTATTGCTGGCGCAAATTTGCCAATGTCGAGTGTTGGAGCACTCTTCGAGAGACGCACGATCCCCTCCTCTTGAGTTGGTGTGGGCTACTGCGACTTATGCAGTAATGAGAGAGTGTGTTGCCTTGCCGCCAAGCTTCGGCATCAATCGTCTAGGGGTCGCCGACCGTCTCTGGACGGAACATACCTGCTCATGCAGACCCTCGAATCGCGAGCGGGGAGTGATTTTGGGCAATGCACCATCGCAACGACCGTGTTCGGGGTTTCTCTGCCTCCGCGTCTACTGCGTGTGGATTCGGGCGCTGAAGGGCGGCCTTGGTGTCACCACATCGGACCATTCAGCGCGCGCCATCGAATATGTTTGGGTATCTTCTAGGCTGCATAACAATAGCTGCAGCTGCTTGTCAAGGGTATTTCATGTGTAACTGAGTACAAGGCCGTTCCATAGATAGCCAGCAGTGCATGTTCTCTCCGTGTCAAATAGATCGAGTATTAGTTATAGCTTCGTCCACTTAACCGATCAGTCAGGATTGAAGGTATTTATAATGTGTACAGGAGATGACGGTATTGACAGCCGCAGGGTAGCGGGTGCTGAGGGATGCGTCGCTTTACGCGTCCCTACTGAGTTCGTTTAGTGTTTGGAGAGCAACTTATGCAACATTTCAAACGTGAACCCACTGGGCCAACAACGAATTGTGTTTTTTATGGTTCCTTCACCCGCTTTTGAGGCGGTGCATGGTCGGCGGTATGCGTTTGGACTTTCACAGCCAATAAACAGGCGCCAATGGAAAGGTCGCCTCATTTCACGCAATCGAGTGGCGGATCACATTTGTCGCTCAAAGCAAATTACGACGTACGTGCTGTCGCGCGAGAGCTTTGGGCCGTCCGAAAATTCACAAGCAGTGGTGGAGCGCTGGGGAAGGCGGAAAAGGATGATTTCTGTACCCTTTCATGCCGGCGCTTTGCCACTGGAAAAATCACATGCATGGTGAATCAGCTTAGATTCCTCGAAAAAAACTGGCAGGCGATCTAATGACAGTCGATTTAATGAAGTTCGCAGGAGATTATATGCTTGAAAAGCTTGCGGCCCCTGGCAGGTTATGGCTCACGGCTTCAAATGTACCGGAGAGCTGGAAGAACGACGAGATTAAAGTAGTCCATAAGAAGGCAGACGATGAAGAACTGAAAAACTATAGGCCCGATAGCTTGCTTTTAGTACTATAATATTTAGTATATTGAGTATTATTCAGCGAAGAGACCAGGAAGAGATATTCCACGATGAATCACGTCCATGTTATCAATCTGATAATTTAGAAATGTGCAGACAGCAGCGAACCTCACTATAGAGCTTTCATACATTATGAAAGGGAATTTGGTTCAGCAGAGATACCAGCAATCATGTAGGAAGCACAGAAGGCATAGGTGAATATCTTGGGCAATAACGAAAAATATTCTACAGCTTCCTTGCTTTTCCTCTAGAAAAGTACAAGATGACCAATCAAGCAAGGGCTCAGACATGGATAGACAATCTCTCGAATGATCTTCATTGTATGTTTCGAAAAAGGTATCGAAGTCATTAGACGGGAATGAGGAGTGAGGTCGGCGGAGAATGTCTAAGTGGATGAATGAGCGGATGGATGAACGGAGCATGAAGTGCAAACAAATGATTCAGAACCTTAAACGAGAACGTTTAAGGGTAGGTTTAAAGAATAATATGCGGAAGAAAATTTGTAAAAGCCTGGCAAGAGAAGAATTTATTATCGCCAGTCAGCCTTAGTCTCCGAAGGAGCACCTTTTTGTACGTCAGTAACTCACACCAGACCGTGATCATCAGAGGGAAACTTACGGAGCATTAAATTTGGTTGGAGTGCATACAGCAGGCGTTCACAAATCGTGACCAGAAGCTTACGACTGTGTTTGCAAATAATATTGTGGAATCATTGCATTCCAGCGGTGCTAACATATAAGGCAGAAATATGGAGGTGAACAAAAAAGCTTGTGAGCAACTTAAGTCCAGGGCAAAAAGCGATGCAACGAAAAATGTTATGCGTAATGTTAAGAGAATGACGTAGATCAGAGAACGAACGAGGATAACCGATAATCTAGTTGGCACTGAGAGCAGAAATGAAGCTGGGCAGGCAGTGTAACGCGTAGCGCACTTAACTGGTGGAACGTAAGAGTTACAGAAGGGGTACGAAGAGAAGGCAAGCGCTGTGGACGACGGCGTGATGTGAGCTTGGATGATGAAATAAAAAAAAAATTGCACGGGCAAATTGGAATCAGCTAGTCCAATACATGGGCAATTGGCAATAGCTGGAAGATGCTTTCGTCCTGCAGCAGACAAAATTTATGATGAATATGACCATCATCTTACAGATTGGCTGGTTACCTGCTCTGTTCTTTACGGAATTACACTGACACATAATGTGGCATATCTCGCAGTGGTCCACTGGTTACTGTGCTTATGTGGTGAAAAGCCCTGAAGGTGTATCCCAAAGAAGCGCTGTTGTAGTGGAACGATAAAATAGAATTTACGTAGAGGCGTAGACGGTGGGCGCATTGGAAGGTATTATGAATGGTGCGATAGAATACATTGGGCGAGAGCAGATGTTCAGCCAGACTGAAGGTTACAGTATCTATATGAGTAGTTATGGATCATTTGGGCACACGAAAGACCGCAGAAGCATGCACACAATAGACGCGGCCAGTGTACACGTCACGAAATAACATGAAGACACTTGGAAGCTGGTTGCGTAGGAGTAAGAGGCACATGGCATTACAATATCGTGCGTGACGATTAGTTTGTCGTCAGCTTCTTCAGCATAAACATATTGCGTGTCGCAAAGCTCAGCAAATTGCATTCCAGCACGGGAACAATTGATGAATTGCTTTACAGAGCAAAGAAACTTCCAACCGGAAATAGGATGGTGGGGAAAGGAACATAGTATGGGAAATTAACGCGACCAGTGCATTTTGCCCCAGGCGTGATGCTGCTTGCGCAAGTACGACGGACTGATGCGTTTCATATGGGCGTCGGAACTTTTTGTAACAAGTTGCAAAGCATAGCACTAAAAAGGAAACCCGCTGCAGCACTGTTGGGAATGAGTGCAGCGTTGCCTCCTACACGTACACCAATCACGTTTGTTAGAGATACCAGAGAGGGGCGTCACATGTTATGTATTTTCCCATTGGCAGATGGTTGGCATTAATTATTTATTTAAACCACATATTCAGTCAGCGCTCTTCAAACTTTGAGCACCTATCACCTATAGCGGGGTTCCCAATTTCGCTAATATTGCTGCCATATTTGGTCTAGCGATAGGAGTCGCAAAGACACTGACGCTTTTTATTGTGTTTAGTTTGAAGACACCTGTCAGGCACCAAAAGAATACAATGCCCGACTACGGACATTGTCCCCTTAATTTAAACTGAGATGGAAGGCTGGTTGGTGCTGCATCGCGTTGCTATGTGTTTATAACGGTGTGTTTATAAGAACAGAGTCAGTCATGGCTGCGGAACGAAACGATAAAGTTAAGCTTTTTTTATTCAACTGGTTATCTTATTTGGGGCTATCTCAAACAAACGTTTAGGCGCAACGCCAGGCCACGAGTATTTGTTAATTTTAATAGGGGACACTTACATGATAATATTTTAAATGAATACTACGACACAATAACTCTTCATGGCAACAAGACTGTTTCTTTGCTAAGAAATAAAAGTCCACATGAAGCTCTACCTTATCTCCAAAACCTCAGGTGTTTCTGGGGTGCCCTCTATGAACACGTTTAAAGAAAAAAAGTCTAAAGATTTTCATTAAGCTTCTAAGATATCCAAGCAGTTCAAGATTTGCCTACGTGTCACTCCTTACATCTACCACATTTCCTCAATATATTAAATTCGAGAGACATATTGTGCAAAAAATGAAAATGTTACAGCAGAACTCAGCTCACAATGGCTGTCGAAGTTAATAAGAATAGCAATTAAGTAATGTGGCCACAGATCACGTTCGTGAAGTCACGTTTATTTTGCAAGGGTAGCGGTAATTATGGGACTTTCTTGGCTCGGTTGCATGCTGCTTACTCCGACATGATCCCACTGTGATAAGGCACGCCCTTGCTAAGGCGACGCATGATAATGGATCCATGACGACGTCTGGAAGACGCCGACAAAGTGACGATATAATGAAGAAGAAAGAATGATGTCGATCGAATCACAAAGGCCGACAACTAAAGGGCCTATAACTACGATGGCATGACGACATTGAAATGTCGTGTTTTAATTACGTGACAGGGGTATAAGCACGAAAACATGACAATAACGACTCTATTATGACGATGGCGTGACGGCGATGGTTTGAAGAAAACCGGATGAAGAGGCGAGAATGACAACGATGACGCGACAATGACGGCATGACGACGGCAATATGACAATGAATACGTTATAGCATCTGTGTGAGCAACGATTAAATGACCACAATGGCGTGACAACGACAGAAAACAATGACTGAAAGATGACAGCATGATTACGATAGAATGGGAGACAAGTAATCACGTCGATGGATTAGGCAACGTTGTTAGGAGGACGCCATGATGACAATGCGATGACAATACCCAAGCGATGAGAACTGTACAACGACAACGTGATCAAGATGCCATGACGAAAGCGATATGACGACGACGGCATGAAGAAATTCGGCTGTCGAAATTTTAGCGACAACGATAAAACGACCGCAGAGGTATCTCGACGACCGTATGACTACGAATGTACAGCGATGGCTGTATGACGGCGATTCAATGACGACGATCGCATGGCAACTTCATGAGAACAATGTAATGATTTACGAGTGTAGGTTGACAATGGCGTGGCAATATCTGTATAACTAAAGCTGTATGACGACGATGGTGTGATGACGGCGTCATGAAGAGAGTCGGAGGACGAAGCTGGAGGGGCGATATTGGCACCAGCACGACGACATAACGACGACGGTCTGCAAATAGAGTCATCATAGCCACTGTCTGGCGATGACAGCTTCACGAGGGTGGCATAATCACGATTGAACGACGACAGCATGATTACTACACGATAACAAAGAACGATTCGTGCCGATAGAACGAAGAAGGTGGTATGATCACGATGGCACGACGACAATGGCATTGCTGAAGGGAGGACAACGATAACTCGAGAGCGTCAAGAGGTCGGCATGACAACGGCTGCTTAACGACGACGTTTAACGATGGTGACGACCGGGTGACTAAAGTTGCATGACATACCTGAAATGAAGGTGCAATGACCACAACAGCATCACGACAACATCATGACATGCCCAGTGGCCCAAGCTATTAAAATATTTAGACCACTGGGCCAAAGAAGAACGAGTGTCAACACCAATATGTCGAAAGTAAGACATTACGAAGCTGTAGTGAAGACGATTGAATGACCACGATGACATTACTATGGCGGTGTGACAACGAATGCATAATGACTGTTGACGATGACAGTGCCGACGCCCTAACGAGAATCAGACGACAAAGTTGCATTGATGGCGCTACGACGACCGCGAACGCATGACGACCACGAGCCCATACCTACTAGCCCAAGCTATTAGACTACTTAGGCCACTTAGCCGGTATATAGGGTGTGACGACGACGATGGCATGACGACAGTAAGATATTACGAAACTGGAATGACAACGCTCGAACGACATCGACGTCACAACCTCGCGCGCCCACCTATTGGCTTAAGCAGGCACACAACGTAAGCCACTGGTTCGGCATAGACAGACAGACAGACAGACAGACAGACAGACAGACAGACAGACAGACAGACAGACAGACAGACAGACAGACAGACAGACAGACAGACAGACAGACAGACAGACAGACAGACAGACAGACAAAAAGATAGATAGATAGATAGATAGATAGATAGATAGATAGATAGATAGATAGATAGATAGATAGATAGATAGATAGATAGATAGATAGATAGATAGATAGATAGATAGATAGATAGATAGATAGATAGATAGATAGATAGATAGATAGATAGATAGAATGGAGGCTCAAATCGGTTGAAGTAGACAAAGAATGCTATTCAAACTAAAAAAAAAACATTAAAAGAGGCTGCAATAGTTTTTCGGCGCTAATACTGCCGGAGTAACAGTAACAAAGGAAAACAAAACCCGCAACCGGTTTGACCACTTTTAAGGCTAGCATGTGCACACGAATTGCACCTCACGATGTATCAACGTGAGGGGCAGTATGGATCCAAGTGCTGGAAATACAGCGCATTATTAACGCGACAGCGTTAAGGGCCCCGTCTCGCAGGACATTCGCCGTCGGCGTGCCGCGCCCAGCGTACCCACGCATACCCAACCATTCTCCTATCACCAAAGTTGATCATACCTTGTCTTTCATCCTTTACAAATTTATTTCACGGAATTTCGCGAGTAACGGCCCACAAACATATGTCACATAAAATAAAACCCAGACAGTACATACCTTTTTTGCTAGATCTGATCCGACTGAATTATTAAATGTGCGAAACAATAACAATGGACCAGTCCACGCAAGAGGCCGAGTGCCTCCCAGAAAACTCGGCTTCGTGCGTAGCGTGCGCCTCCAGCGATTCCCAGAATTATAAGCATTACGGTTACATAAGCTGCAGTTCTCGGGAAGCGTGAGCAGTAGTTAGGAATCTTTGAATGCTATCGGTGGCGTTTCACCCGTAAGGGCCAAGCTTAAGAGCACTTCAAATTTTAATACATCTTTATGCATCGCGTAAGAGAACTCTTGTGTTGGCCACCCGGCAAGCCATAATTGCGTTCGTTGCGCAAGAGGGCCAAGTGGAAGATGCATCCCTAAGGAGAGAACGAAGATTCGCGGGGATCACTGCGTATATAGCAGGAATTTTAAATCAATTTTGTTTACGAATTCCACAGCGCACAACGCTGTTCGTATGAAGCTGGTGGAGAACGCGAAGTAGTACCACGTACCATTACGTTATAAAAGATGCTGCTTTCCTTTTTGGTTTTGCAAAGAGAAATAAACTGGGACAAGATGCAGCAAGTTAAAGAAAAGTAACTGAAGCATCATAACACGAAACTCAGAAACTTAAGCTTCTCATTATGAGAAGCGGTGCGACGGCAGATTGCATGGTTGTTTGCAACCGCAAGACGACACGGAAAACCATTACCCGAAACCTACGATGTGCGTCGTGATTTTATTCGCTTTGTGAGGTTTCATTATGGAATCACGCAATGTGTACATATTAAGCGTAACTACAACGGATGCAATTTAACCTAGGCAAAAAAAGCTGCTGACAGTCGGTTGTGCAGTATCCAGTTTCTTTCGGTGAAAGGAAACGTATCAGTGTTGCGTCAATGCTGCTTCTTGAGGGTTTCTGCTGCAGTAGTTTGTTCGCATTTAATTAGCATTTGGTCATGCAGCTTCGTGCAATCGAAAGTGAGGGCAACTAAGATGACAGTGTTCTTTGTTTTTCCTCTCAAGGTTTGCATTACTCCAAAAACCAAGCAAAGAAAAGAAAACAAATCCATTTAAATGTTGCAATAAAAACAGATTCTACCAATTACACGCAGCATTACGTGAATAGCTAAGACTAAGCAAATTTCCTAATTGCTATCGCAATATTGCCTTTACCATTACGAAATAGACTCTCCACAATTTAAAAACATAGAATTAGCGTAAGTGTATATTGGCGGAAATATTGCAAACTCTTATTATCACTGTGGTTCCTCGCGATGTCCCAGAAAAGTAAAATACCACAGATTTGTCCGGTTCCAACTGGCTCTGGGTGCTTAACGGCGCAGGAAACGACATGTAGCTTAAGCTTTAGAAAATCCTCGGCAAATTCATATGTTCAAGTTAAAAACCACCTGCAACAAATTTTCACTTTGGATGATGATTATATAAGGGTTTTATTGGCGCAAAGGCCAGGGATGGTCAAGGAGCGCCAAGATATATGGTATGGAGCAATCCATGAAGTTTGAATGACAAATGGTAATTGTACATTGGTTGTATAGAGACCTCAAAACATTCGCTGTAGATGACGTAGAATACGTAGACGTTAACAATACGATAACGACTTTTCATGTGGTTTATTGTCATGAAAGCGCATAATACAATCCCAGAAGTGCGTAACACGTATTTTACTAGTGCATAATACAGTTAAATATTTCACTGACAGTAGCACACCGGGACCCTTGAACACAAGGGCCTAGAGGCAGCACTACTATTCCTGCAGTGGTTGCTCAGTGGCTGTGGTGTCGTGCTTCTAAACATCACGTCGCGGGATCGAATCCCGGCCTCGGCAGCCACTGTTCGATGGGGGGCTAAATGCGAAAATACTCGAGTACTTAGATTTAGGTGCGTGTTAACGAACCCGAGGTGGTCGAAATTTCCGTAGCCCTCCACTACGGCGTGCTTCATAATCGGAAAGTGGTTTCGGCACGTAAAACACCATACTTTAATTTTGTTTTAACACTACTATCGCAGCAGCACCCTCTGGAGAGAGGACGTGCCAAGAATCCCTTAGGCTGATAACATGGAAAAGATCATCCTTTAAAAAAATTAAGCTTTGCTTTGTTCTTGAAGTGTGGTCGTTCTAAAAAAAACAGTGCGGGATGAAGCGGGTTACTCTGTTTCTATGCCAGAGGTGAGTGCTATTTCTACTTAGATTACGCTTACCGACACTCAACCAAGACGTGGAGGACGTTGAGCCTCTCGCCACAACTACCGCAGTGGAGAGATTCGGTACCAGCTAAAAGAAAAAAACGGGTACCGTAATTTCTCCATATTAACATCGTCTAGACTTTGGTAGTGGTGGCCAAATATTTAAGTGGGCTTTGATTACGTTGACCTGATTCGAAATTTCGGCATCCCACATGTGTCGCTAATAGTGGCTCAGTTCTGTTACGTTGAAATAGTATCCTGTCTGTGGAAGGAACTGCTATGGACACACTGCTATAAACTTAGCCATTTCATGTACAAACACATTACCCTGGATGCCTCTCTGTCGAACTACCCAGCATATTACACCATTGTTCATTATATATACATATAAGTTTTGGATAGCAGTGAGTAAATATAGCTGGATATAAGATTTTGCCTGTTTCTATAATGATTTTAAAGCTTTTACGGCACCTAATGAATCTGCGAATATATTTACTTTGGGTACACTGATTATAGAAACGTTGTACATATACTACCGAAAGAACCAAGTAAACGCTGCACAACTGCCTGCTTTTCTAGGTAACAACGTTTGCAAATTCCAGCACACCGTCTTGCAAATCCTAGCACATTGCCTCAGATATTTTCACCGTAGCGCAGGCGCCGCCTAATCTAGTGAGGGAGGTCGATGACCCACGCAGGTTATCAGCGTTCGGGATTCTTCGTCAACTGCGGCGAGTGGTAATGGATGCGCGTGATTAGGTTTTGGTATCAAAACATACATATTCGGAAGCTTTCGTAACAGCTCTACACCTATTGCAAGCGGTATATATAAGAAGCGTCCAATGAGTGTCCCCAGTTATCATTAAAACCAGCGTCGTTCATTGCTTTTCAACGTCAAAAGTACTGCATGACTCTGCTAAAACTATTATTATCAAATTAAACAAAACACAGTTAATATTTACGGAAATAAGACCAAGTGACAGTGGTTTAGAGTCCTGTTGAGAAACCACCAGTAATTGATCTGTCTCGGACATCTAATTATTATTAAAAGTAAATATCTAAGATTCCTTTTGTTTTTCTGATTGTGAAAATGTTAATTAGGCGCTTGCAGATAATTGTAAGAGACGTGCAAGTGAGGAGTTTCCATCAAGGTTGGAATTGCGCGTTTACTTGTTCCAGGACATGCAGAAAGCCCTCGACTATGAAAAATGCCATGTTACGGCGCACCTACACGAATGGAATAGCAGCGCCATCGAACAGCCTCAGCTGGAAAGCAAGCTGCTCATGTCAGGCTCGCCGTCTATAGCAGCGTATTTCATTGGTCTCCACGGGCACCAGTCGCCGCCGGCAGCTGTTCACAGGGCGTGGAATTACGCGCGCGCCGTTGTGGCCGCCACTTGGCCCACTGACAAATAGCTTGCTTTTTGAATGGTACAATTACACGCATTCTATCCTACGCGAACGGGTGGGTACTCACTTGGTATGATGCGAAGGTTTCATTTTTAACCGGAAAAAGAATTGCACACACGCTCTGCAATTTGCTGATAACTATTCACCTTTACATCTATTGCGATTCTCTACAATCCGCTAATTAATATATAGATAATTTTACCAATTGAACAGTAAGCTAAGTGTTTTCAACAAGTAAATGTCAGTTTCTAAAACGTTACTGACCCTTTTCTCAACAAGGCTCAGAGCAGCATGCACAAGGCCTTATTTGCCATAAGTGATTCATGTTTCTTTTATTTAACTTGGTGCATGAAAGGGGGCACATCATATATATTTGCGATGTGTATTATACTAACTCTAGTTTAGCCGTCTTGTACCGTCACGCGTGCACTGCAGCTGCTGTGTGATCCATTGCTCAAATATTGTTCCCGTTTGCAGTATTATGTGTTCATACCACGGGGACCAGCCGACAATCATTTTGTAGACTTGCATTTTCCTACAGCAGGATGATAAGTGGAATGTGGTGAAGTACCACAACCTGCTCTGTCATTGTCTGATGTTCTTTCCCACGGTGAATAAGTGTACAATGGTGTTGTTCCTCACGAAGGACTCTACCAGCCAAGATACGGTTTTCCTCAGATCTAATGTCATGGTCTCATAAATTTCACTTTGCGTTCTCTGCCCTTCCAAATGCGTGGCTTTTGACCAAGACATTACTCCGGGATAAAGATAGCTTGACATGACTTGTGTAATATCATATTAGAATAGGAAGCATAGCTTGAAAAAATTTGCCGCTGTCGCAACAGTACAGCGCTCACTCGTAAGACCGCGGTTTTGCCCTTTTTGCGAGGGAACCACAATCTCCCTATATTTTAGCAATCTCGCACCATTTCGTTTACACCGCCAACATTCCACACACACACACACGCACGCGCACACACACACACACACACACACACACACACAGATGGAAAGAAGGAAGTAAAAAGGGGAGAAGGAAAGGCAGGGAGGTTATTGACCAGCTTAGCTCAACCGGTTTGCTACTCATCATACCCCCATCCCCTTTTCATACTTTTCATACCCCCATCCCGATACCACGCATGGTATCGGGATGGGGGTATGAAAGATGGGGAGGAGAGAGATAGAGATAACATAGCACAGCGCACACATCTTCCGTTACAGTCCGTCACTCTTCCGTGGTACGTGACATCACTGTCACAGCCGCTTGTCCAAGCCCGTCTCTTTCAAAAACCGAAGTAGTCCCTTCACTGCCTTTAGCTGCGATATCTTCTTTCGGCGAGCGGCTAACGAACAACCCTGAATAGTACATGAGGCGACCATCCCTGGTGAATATTTTCATGCGGGACATCTGAGGCTTTATGAGTTCGTAGGCTTCAGTTTACTTGCGCTTCCATCAGTTGCTCCTAAGCCTTGCTTTATCGTGTAGCTGCAATGTACACTGAAGGATTAAATACCTTGCTTTATGCCAAATGTCAATCCCTTACGTAGGATTACGGAAAGAACAAATGTCATGCTTTTTTGTTTCTTCACATATCCTGAGCTTTGCTGAATCTGAATATCGCTGAATTTTGCGGACAGCTACATGAACCACTTTTATTTACTTATTGGTCATGTAAGTATTTCATGCGCAACATATCTTGGACATGTAGCTACGCTAAAATTGAATAATTATTTAATACGTACTGCAGACCTTTGAGTCCAAGCAGGTGGGTAGGTTTAAAGAACAGTCATAATACAAAAGAACGAAAATACAAACTGTTTGAAGTAACAACATAGATAATAAAACACAATATATCAACATTGGAATCTGTTTCAAGCTTAGTGTAATAAGATATAATACAACTGAGTACAAAACAACAAAGGAATCTATTTCTAGATTAGTCCATTAACAGTGCTACAATAACAGATGTGAAATGGTGCAACAGTGATACTTCGGTGTGGTAGGAGAGACTAAGAAGATTTCTGGATTAATTCGTTCAAAATAGCGCCGGCCACTCCTTTTTCACGCGATACCTTGTGTTATCTGCGTTTTTGTATCTAATGACTGACTTCTACGAAGACAGACGTTCAACAAAAAGATGAAGGCAAGAAGCGATCAACAGTTGATGCTACCATGTCGACACAGATATGGAAATTATGGACAAAGTTGGGAACCTGATCCTGCCATAATATTTAGTTACATTTGTGTTTTTATGTTCGTGTTTGTTTCTGTAGTATTCTTTGTAAATTATTTTGTGAAGGTTCTAGTGGGGTGGGCAGAACGTAAAAAAATGAATTTGTAAACCACGATGGAGTCGGGGAATAATAATAGGTCACATAGGCCATACGCTGGTTTGAGCGACGTCGATTGCTTAAGCATTCTTGATAGGTACAAGTTTTGACATTTCTTTAGGACTGAATTAACGTCTCAAGTTAAAATTCATGATCTTCCAACGCCTGTCACCCTGTTGTTCTCAGGCTGTAGTTTGTTCATACTTTCCAAGGCCGCTTCTCGTGCATGGCAGTATTCTTTTGATTTAACTCTCTTTTGACAACCGTCGCGTTGGCGCAATAGCTATGGCGATCTCTTGCAGTGTGCTAGGTCGCGGTTTTATTTCCAGGCCACGGCGACCAAATTTCGATGCGGGCAGAAGCAGAAACTCTTGTACACATTGGTGCAGTGGTTCTTCATAGAACCCCAGGCTGCTCAAATTCATCAGTAGCATCGTACATCGGCCTTTGTTGTAGCACGCGAGTTGTTTTCCGATGGTTAAATAGTGCAAATTATTTTACTTATTTATGCATTTTTCAAACAACTTCTTGCCTTAGTTCTCGTCAAGCAACAAGGCAGAGCAGTTTCACTGACCGTGCACTCTATTTATGCTTTAGAACTTGCGCGGCCTTTTGACATTTGTATAGCCGCTGCCAGTATTACCAGCGAATGTCTGCCGGGTGATTTGAGCGTGACGTCAAGGAGTGCCCACCTCCCTGTCTTCTATAGTCAGGAAAGATAAAATAAAAAAGCCTCTCTTTATTCCTTTTTACCCACCCGTCCGATGTTGGTTTCGAACATGGTTCTCTCAGCACTCTTGTAGCCATTGGACCATAGATGCACGGCTACAGATCACCCTTACCAGCTTCAGGCGTACAGGTCAGTAAGCTAAGACGCTTGAGACTGACTCGCGTGGCAAGGAAAGAACGTACTACTAAATCTGACAAGACAGGCTCTTCCAGTTGATAATACCCGACATGTTTATGCCCGAGAATGAAGTCTATGTATTTGCGCCGGCTTTGATTCGTTGACTCATGTGCTTAACTGCAAATTTAAACTGCTAGTTGAACGAAACTGGTGGTTGTTTTGCATTTCAACGCAGAAAAAAGCCCATTTACCCTATTTGTTTGTCCTCTGTGGAGTAGCTGTGCGAGGAAATTAGGCATGTCTTAGCCTCGCACTCATGTTGTTTGTTGTTTGGCTGTCGCTGAAAAAAAAAAGAACACGTCTGTAGCCACAAACAAAAACGGGCCGTCTTTTTTCTCAGGAATCTATTTGCTTGGCTGGTCTCATTCTTCTGAGATATTCAAATGCCTTTCACTTCTGTTTGTCCGTTGCATTAAAAAAATTCACAGTATATGTTGAGTGCTGTCCGCTAACAAGGGCCTATAGCCACCATGCGGTTGCACCTACTTAAGCAATGTTTATTGTCGGCTCCATGTCTGGTCTCGACTTCTGATAGAAATATGGGCGATGGCTGATTAAGTGAAGCATGCTTCAAGACAGCACCGGTTATGGCCTTGGAAGGAGCGTTCATATTAGTATGTCACTGCTACTCGCCTACATCCTTCCTTTTCAGAACTAACGCCATGAATTTACAGACCAATAAGCCTGACTGCAGTGAATCTCAGTATACGCAGAATGAAAGCAACAAAATAAAAAAAATCTGCGACAGAATTTGGCACTTCTTACTCACTTGCTTATGTTTTCATAGTTTTGACTTCTTTTTGATTTCGGGCAGCATACACTTTTCTTACTGCTCTTCAGCTCTTCTTTTCAAACCACTGCTCAATCTTTGACGTACACAAACGTGCGCATGCGTCAACATGCTTACTAGACGCGACGGTAAAAAAATAAAAGATGACTTGAAGACACTTCTTTCGTTCTTAGCGCATGTTATAACTAGACAGAGTGAGCACTGGAGGCCTTACAGGCACCCAGGGCATCCATTCAATATGCTTGTAGCTCCTAGTGTATTTCGGGCTCACCCACATAGATGTATGTACCAACTAACCAAAGCCCCACGACAATGGTGGAGTGCTGAAAGATTCAGAAGTAGAAGGCACGAATACTTCTGGCCTTTTTAATTCTTCTTTGCCTGTGAAGCTCGCCTATGCAAACAAGTGAAAATAGCATTCGTACTAACAAGCTCACAAACACCACAAACCACGACTCCTAAGCGCACGCTTGGTGATAGGCCATGATCACGTCGGAGCTAAAGAAGCATTGGGACTGCAGCTTGGGCTTGTTGGTTTTACATCCTCGTGTTAACAGGGCAAAACGAAGACGGGACACGAGACGAGAAGACGACACCACAGGCGCTTGTGATGTCGTTTTATCGTCTCTTGTCTAGTCTACATTATGCATTGTTCACACCAGTAAAGAAGCATTGGAACCTCAGTCTTGATGCGAAAGTACTATAAAGCACATTGTGCGAAAATCCGTCGTTGTGGCCGAAAGATGGTGCCAATTTCGACCCATATTAAAGAAAAAAGATGTCAAAAAAAGCTCGGATTCACGTCAAATTTCTTTGGAAGGTATTTGTGACCAAGTAAATCATCCACTAGAAAGGAAAATTTGCTACATTTTAGTCTGATGTGGAATCTATCCCGTGCCTTGGTGGTGTGAGATGAGCCCGCTTCCCCGAAGCCTTATGGATCTGGTTGTCTAAGGGTGTGCCTAGTGTGTGCGTCATTGCACACGCCACGTTGCATGCGGCAAGCCGAATGCGTTGAGAGGCTTGACGTGTTTTTATTTGGCCTTACCTAGCTTCAGTCGGAACAACGCCGAGAACTTGCGCGGCCAACGAACGCGCACAAGGAAAGATTTCACCAAAAGGACTATTGTGTTTCCGCATTACCGCAGCTAAGCAGCCTTAAGTGTCTCTGCTGAATTTTTCTTTCTAATTTATACATCACCCCTCGTTTACTGGTGGTTCACGGTGACTCGCCATGGTTCGATTCAACGGGAAAGAGTTCAGCAGAGAGAGATTCGTAAGGCTGCCACAGGACGCATTATATGAAGGGCCTTCAAAACAAGGAATAAGCGCTGTGACCAAAGTAGCAGATCATACTGCCACCATTGACAGCCTCTCGCTGTTTGCCCACCAAGTCGTTCCTTCTACGGTCACCTGGCCCAGCTGTTACCGTTACGAAATTTTATGTAATGTTTTGTAATGTAATGTAATTGTTTAATTACTTGTACTATCTTGATGTGCAAATAAGTGCTTATATCAAATTTGTTTGATCTATAAATGCGTTATCGGGAAAGTTTTAATTACAGTGATACTAGGTTTGAGCAAATATGTGTTGCGCATGCGTTAAAAGCAGGCAGGAAAAAATTGTTCGCTTCCTTTTCTATGACTGTTTCTGGAGTTAAAACTTGTAATTTTTTTCAGGAACCAGCTACCCGACCGCATGTAATACCAAAGTTTATGGTATGTACAGAGTTCGTGCACCTCCCTCTGGGCATATTTTGCTGATATTTTTCATAGGCACATCATTTGCTCGTGCGCTCCGCTATTTTTATCCGGAAACCAATTTTAGTTGCTTACCAGTTATTATAATCACTATCGTTTGTATTTCCGCTTGCTCGGCCGTAGCTGTTAACAAAGGTTGGTTTCTCCTTGTGAACTGCAGAGCTTTATGCACGCCAGTAAATTTCTTCAAAATCTGCACATGGTTCAGACAAAGCGTGTTTTGCTACGAACTCTGTTGGTCCGTGTAGCTACCGATTGCCCGCTGTCCTGAGGCTGTCACTGACGACATGGTTTAAGCAGTTCGAAGCTAATTAAACCAGACTGAGCGGCAGAAGTTCTACCACGTTGCCTCATACTTTCTGCAGGAAGCCGGATATTTTCGCCAACCATCCATGCAGGCACCTTTCTCGGTAATCCAACGAGTGTGCATGTAGTTCTGTAGCAAGAAAAGAGGATTTCTAATGGCCGCGTATGCTCGCACTTACTATCCGCATATTATTCATTTCGTGCGCCCCTCCCCCCCCCAAACACGATAGTTGCGGCGAAAAGCGCGCGGGTGGAAACATTTAGGCCGCAGCCGTGCGTTCCATGGTCCTGGAACCCCGATGCTGAGCGTAATACGTCTTCATTAACGTATTTGATGCCAAATGGATGGCATGACTGCGACGCTGTTCCTCCGAACGCGAGCCACTCACTGTACAGGGGCTACTACGTTATGGATCTTTTTTTTTATTTTTCGAAGCGCATTAGCCTTTCTTGACAATGTCTTTTTGGTTTTGTTTTGCTTGTATTTGGCAGAGACGTCCTTTTTCAACATTGTACACTATTTGTACAGATAGCATATGCATATTTATAATCGGAACATCGAATATGAGCGTAGAAAATTATTTCGCTTCAGCAAAGCACCGAGCAACCAGGCTACTAAAAGCAGCTCAGGGATAGGCATAAATATGAAACACTTCGCTATTCGAAACTCCTTAATTTATTAGTATTTTTATGAAAGATAGAAGAGGCGGCAACGTGGATTAGAGAGCGATAATGGCTGTTAATATCGTATATTGCAGATTAAACGGAAGAAGTTGAGCAAATCATATAATACATTAAACACGTTTGTCATCACCGCTTGGAATATTACCGAGCATGCGAGTAAGATATAGGAGACGCAGTCGATGGAGCCACAAGCTTATATATAGTGGTCAGGTGCTGAAATGTGCAGGCATGAGGTTAAATTGACTCACGCAGAAAAGGCCTTCGTCCTTAAGAGGGCCTATGAATAGATGATGATGAGTATGACAACGGTTATGACGGTAAAGATGATAAACGAACCCTCCATTCAAGAATTCGCCTAATGAATTCGTCTTTAGCGGCATTGTCATGTTATCCTGCAATCAAATTTTAGAATGTCATGTGAGAATGAAAGAGGTTAATTTGTTTATTTAGCGTCGATAACTTTTACTTACCCTAAATCACAAAACCAGCGTCTTCTGATGACAGCATGTAGTCAGGTCGACGGTAAAACTTCTGTTGCCTAACATCGGGCTGCTCTGATCTGACCCAGACAAAGTACAGCAGCAGCTGGCGGACTCACACCCTTAGTGCGCAATGACCAACGAGGCCGTGACACTCTTGAATAAGTGGTACAGTGTGTTTTCGGAAAGGGGCCATGGAGGTGACTAGGTGAGCATAAGACAAAAGAGTGGGTGCAGCTCCTGAAGCTGCAGCTCTGTGACAAAGGTGAGCCATAATCGTGGTTCCGCGGGTGCATCGTTTAGGTTGCATAAAAACAGTGTGCTATCACCTCCAAATTATGATTTCGCAGTTTTTAAAAGGTCGTTTCAGTTCTTGCAAGAGTTTGGATAGAAGTAAGAAATCCATAGTGGTTAGGCACGACGCCTGTTTTCTTCTAAAACACGCGTCCGCGAATTGCCAAAATTTCAAACAGGAAAAGATCGCTCAGGTTTGTAGACCAGCATCAGAAGATAACCCGAATTGCTGACAGTACGTCACATGATGTGCCGTCTGCTTACATGCTACGTAATTGTGGTGCATGCTTCAATCCATTCAATGAGGAAGAAAGCAGGCCAATAAGCAAAAGCACCGCCCTTGCGGTCGAGCTTTATATATGCTTCCAAGAAAGTATAACACGTAAAGGTGTTCCGTTTTATTTTCGTATGAAATGGGGTCATAATATTCGTTTACAATTTGCTGATTAGCAAATATCCTTGGGCAATGTGTGTCGCAGAAGTGTCTGCTCCAGCCTATAGTCAACCAAGCACTCTATGTGGTTTAGTTAAAGATCGTTAAAGTATGAGTGGAGAAAAGCCATTCACAACAAGATATGTTTTTATTACCGCTCTTCAACGTAGGGACCGTGATAATCGCGAATTTATTCACTGTCAGTACCAAAGCGAGTTTACTCATATGATGGCGAGTGAAGAAAAATTGCGTTATTTTTTTCCCCAAAAGTTTTACCATCCGTAAAAAGCGCCACAATTCTGATACAGGATTTGGAGCCACTAGACACTTACTGCTCCCTATATATTGAACATGTTCGTAGCGGCGCGTAACAAATCATTTAGACATGCTGCTGAATCACTGTTAGTGCTTGTGTTCTTATAGGTGTCATTTAGGTGCCAGTTTGTAGACCTATGACAATTTTTGCAAACCTTTGAATTGTGCTGTCTCTGTTACCAAAGATAGGCCTCTTCGCATATATACAAGATTTTCCTGGCCATATTAACAGTATCAAATAAATTGGGCTGTTAATGCAAATAAGTGCCAGTGTAGTTCATGACGCACATCGTCTCTTTATCATTATACATTTATTAGCATCAAGGTGCCGCAACAGCTTCGGTAAAAGCTGTAGAAACTCTCCATTCAACTTGCCTAACGCACATCTTCTCGGGTTCATCGCGTTCCAAAATTTTGCAACAGAGCGCTGTCGCATGTCCAAATAACATCGATACAATGAGGTAGCCACAGCCAAGCTGCATGATGACAAAGCAATTTATTTATTTGTATTTGTGCTGGCAATCTAGGCTAGTCAGCATGGATTCAAAGAAGATTACTTCTCAGCGTCAACCTGAGCGTCAGAACTTGAACATAACGCGATATCAATTGTTCCAAAGCGTCTTGGGTGTGGCATTAAAAGAAACCTGAATGCTTTTATGAAAAATTGTATTCAAGAAAGCTAATAGAAATAATGAGAAAAATTTCTCTCTCACATTTTACTGAAGCCCATGGTAGAGCAAATGCGTTAATAAAGGCGATTGATAATACCGACCTATGTCCTTTGATGACCTGTACATGTCACTTTCTAAACATTGAGTTTTAGAGAGATGCTCCTTTTCGCCTAAATACGCTCATGCTTAAGATCTTATGTCTATAGGATCTTATGTCTTAAGATGTTATGTCTTAAGATCTTATGCCTATATGCCCTCAATGACCCTAAGTTAGCGCGTACCCCTGACTCTGCCTTATCCTGCAGCTCTACGTTGGAGGAACGCTTTATTTTTTCCTACGCTCGTTACACCACAAATGTGTTGTAAGACAGCAGTCTTCCATGATTTCTTCCCAAAGCTGCTTTCATTGAAGAGTGCAGGAATGTTGAAAGAACATTAAAGCGTTAAACCAAGGTGGGAAACCGGGTTAGTTTGAATTGCTTCAAACTATGACTTATTACAAATAGCGCACAAATATATACGCCCCTGTACACGGGATCACAACCTAAACTATCGATTTATAATGGCTAAACAAAAAGATAATCAAGATCATGGAAAAAGCACAAGACTGATATGGCACGCTACCTACAGCTTAGTCTACAAATGCAAGTTCCTTATCGGTCAAAGCAACCGATGGTTAACAAACGACGGTTTCTCTTGCAATAACCGCTTCGTCAATGAGCATCCAAGTGTTGTATCACGCGTGCTTAGGTATGAGTTGAGTACTATATTTTCGAATGCCGATGAGCAGCCACATTGATTACATTGTAAACAAAAAAAATCCAGCCTTCCCTTTCTGCGCTTTAGGGCATCTTCTGCAGTCACGGCCATGCACCTGCTACATTGGCCCAAATGCGTTACTCGACAGGAGAGAGAACCACAGCCCTTGAGCACTTAAGTTTTTTTTTGCTTTCTTTTGCATGTGCTTGATTGCCTGTTCGCAAGATTTGTTCTAGCCAATGTTGAGAAAGTTTGTGCCTGGCTGAAAAGAGAACAGAAACTCCCGCCCTCTGCCCTATATTCTTCAACTTATGCGAGATACCACGAAGGTGCGTCTTACGTACTGTCTTTTTTTTTCGCACGCTTCCTTGTGCTTCGGGACTGGTGTCACTGCCTTTCGACTGCTTACACAGCGCTTTAGAAACAGAAACAAGAAAGTGGCGGGCATAGTCTGCAGAGTTTAAACGATCAACATGCCAACAGCAGCTCCCCTACATTGAATGGTGGCAACCCTCATTTGAGGCATCCAACAAACCCTAGTCAAGAATACCACGGTTAAATGGCTTGCTGTGTGTGGACCCGACAACACAAAGGGGCTTTATTGTTCCAGGCTTGCACCTTCGAGCAAACGTAGGGACACGATAGAGATAGCCTCTAATCCGGAAACTTCAAATGAGCGCTATGTGGATTCTCTTGCGGGAGGTGTAGTGGATCCAGGCAGTAGTTCAACAGTGCTAACTTCTCTTGGAAGGCGAGCCCTCGCGCGATATTGTCGCCTTAAAAAAGGTTCAGTGATATCGCCAAACTGTCCCCAAGTGGGGCAAAGTGCCCCACTTGTTCTTGCTAAACGCACGGTAACCTTTCCATCTAGATGCGCCATAAATAGGTCATTCCGTAAACGGGAAATACACAAACCTATGCAAGCACCGCTCTTCTGGAGAAAAATCCACCCATCCCATTCGAAGAAAGTAGACGATAGGTAAAGCTGTAGCAATTCAAGAGAACCAGCAATCGTGAGGCCTCACGTGTGTTTTAAACTCTACAGCGTCGCGTTTAGAGATAGCTTCATCAATGACACCCATAAGTGTATGATGCGGAACTGCGTAGTTTGTCTTTTATTTCGATAGATATGGCTTTGCATGGAGCGACTGTATGCTTGGACATCTACTGAATAATTGGTGAAACAGATTTAACTGGAAAGGGTCATTGACCGGTAAATATTCTTGGTTACACTGAAGACAGAAAGCAAGCGATTTGTTTCGCGATTCCTTTTCAGATGTCAATACATAAAAGGACGTTTCACTCTTGTGTCTTCTCGCTCAGATAAACATTTCCAAAGCCAATTTTTTATTTCTTTTCATGCAAACGAGTGAGTGTAAAAATACTTACCTCGGTTAACAGGCATTTTTCCCAAGTATAGGCATCCTTCAGATTAACATGTTGCCGCAAGGTAAAAAGCGAATCAATTCAAGACTAATGTTTTGCCGAAAGCGACCCATGTCACGTCACAAAGAACCGACCTTCCTTGATGGAAGGTACCGGAAAGAGGTCATTCAGAGTAAAGTACGAAACTACCTGTTGAAACGGAAGACTTCCTTCACGATGATTATATCTGCAGAGCACACCAACGCCTTCGCACCCACACTCGTCACCCTCACACTCCGGTGCACACCTGGGTACATCACGCACTAAAGAGCAGTTCCACAGGAGATTTCTTTCTTTCTACTTCAAACTTTAGGCCAAGAGCGAGGGCTCATCTGACAAAGTGCGGTGACGTAACCCGTCATTATTGTGGACCGGTCCCGAAGGTGTTCTATGGTTTGGCAAGTTACGGGACCGAAGGACGAACAAATCTCACTACCAAATGCGTTCCACACTGTAATGTGTGAGAGCTGCTAACTCACGTCGTTTCTTCTGTTTTTCTTGACGACTTCATTGTCCACGATAAACTTGAACCTAATGGAAATCCAGGTGGAACCATGCTTGCTTCAACCACTCGGAGCGCAGGATCTTGAAAATCCTTTTCAGATATCATGCGAACAGGTTGACTACACCGAAGACGTATCCGACGTCTGTAGGCAGCTGCCCGAGACGAAAGTTGCATGCCAAAACACTTGCACGGCAGATGAAGAGGGAGATCGAGGTTACGAGGACAGACGGATGAAGAGTTATACAATTAAGAGAGCCCCACGAACTAGCAGTTTTTTGAAGTAAGGTGTGAAAAGGAGTTGGTAATACCACCAACTAAACTTTATTACAAAGAACACACTTGTCCTTGTCGTTCCTTTTCTGTCGTTCTTTCTAGACCACAGTGTGCACATCGCTTGTTGAAGGTGGGAAACTATACTTTATCCCGCAAGTAATTTGCAGCACTGCCGAATGTACGAGGTGCACAAATACCATATCATTGCGCAGCGTAATATAGTTTCACGCGTAACTAATTATTGGTGGCATTATATGCCTGTATTTTTGCTTGGTAAATGACACATTCCAGTGATACGTTAGATGTACAGCCCTTCTTGCGTGCAGGTCCTGTTCGGCGAAAGTACTGTGTCGGTACCGCCGCTAAGCGTAATAGCCATCCTAACAGCGATTACGTA
The DNA here is from genome assembly GCF_038994185.2 of Dermacentor albipictus. Classification (NCBI taxonomy): domain Eukaryota; kingdom Metazoa; phylum Arthropoda; class Arachnida; order Ixodida; family Ixodidae; genus Dermacentor; species Dermacentor albipictus. The sequence continues at coordinate 68,182,427 of NC_091825.1, forward strand.
TAGTAATAAATCATTGCCCTTGCATCCCAGACCACCCGCTTCGATCGCAGTTCACCCTTGCTGTTGCCTCTCTGACGTGACCGCACGAAATAAATGATGAAATCATTCATAGTTTTGTGGTATCGCTTGGTGAGGGCAAAACATCAGGTATGTTTTGTTGTTGTAATTGAGATCAGATGCTTGTTTGAGCGCTGCTAGGACCGCACAGCTTGTGCCGAGCCGTAAAGGTGGTTTCATTTCCAATTAGCAGATGGCGCCACAGTATTCGCACTGGTAATTCATTGGCGATGCGGTATTGTAGTAAGGCCTATTAGTTCACTGCATCGTTAATTTACAACTCCGCTCTAGCATGGTTCATGATGACGGTTCCGAGCAAAGGCAAAATAGTACTGAGCCATTACTACTGGCTCAGGAGGCTCGAAGACACTGCAGAGGAAACGTATAGATGAAGCGGGGCCCTGCTCTCACATAGAAGAAAACGCAGTTCAAGGTTACAACGCCAAGAGCTTTGTTGTGTCAATCCAGAAACCGTGCAAAATGATAGAGTAGACGCTGAGCAGGCGACGTGGCACGGATGAGCACACATTCAGATGTTTTCGGTCTTACTATTCGCTAAAATCACCTGTAGCTTCCACAGTGCTGCAAAAAACTACTGAGATGAAGTATAGATGTCTACAGAGTCTTTGAAAACACTCTAAGGTTTGGGCGCTAAACCAATTTATTGTCATTAGCTTATGAACTCCGCCGTTTATTGGAATGCCAAATTGCGTCTGTCATATTGTGGAAGAATGTAGATTATTGTCCAATAGACTAAACTTTTTTAGATACAACAGCTGCGTAATGATTGGACTCATAGAGAACTTATCGTATGCTGTTGCATTTATTCAAAAGCAAAGAATTGCAAAACAGCTCCTGTGCGTTGTTTCGTATCCAGTTTAATCCGTATTTGTATTAGCTGTCAATTTTAGACTTCTAAAGCTACTATTGGGAATAGTAGGCGTAAAAAAATTGGCAGGTTGCAATTCCTTGTAATTACGAGTTACAGGCGTTCTGATCAATTATCTCCTATTTGTGCTTCCATTTATGCTAATGGTATTACATTTAAATGCAAAATATATTTCTCAATTATGCATTTCCAACTTTGCCGCTTGTGAATGAGGGAATGTTTTATTCTCGTCTTCTAAAAGTCTTTGCTTATATTAGAGCCCAACCACATTGGAAGGTAATTGCTAATATTGCTTATTATATGTTTAGTGGTGCAATTGTCATAGAGTATTGTTTGTAACTCTTTTATTTTTTATATTTTCCTGCTAATTCTTACCTACGTTCTCACACTGGGGGACATGGCCTCAAGCTACACAGACATTGAGTCGACTCATTATATCCGTGTTTCCAGTGCGTGTCTCGGGGACAAATATAAAGTTAGGAACTCTCGTTTTGCAGTTATACCATAGAGAAAGAAATTTGAACAAGAGCGGACACTCCCATAGAGCCTAGCGGCCGAATTGACTGTAGCACGCAAAGCGGATGGTATTAACTCCTTCCGGTTTCGGTTTTGGGCGCGCGCGTTTTGTGCACCAGTTGGTACTCGCCGCGCCGGCTCCGCTGTTCGGTGCGGCATTTATTTATTTATTTATTTTTGCTTCTGCTGAACCCCGCGTGGCCTTGGCGGGGAATCGTTTCATTATTTAGTAAAAATGTTTGCGAATGACCTTTACAAGACTCCACCGAATCCGCCAGGTGCAATTTCATAAAGAAAACGCAAGACATCTTCTGAAATGATGTTTATTTTGCTCTATATAAATGCTCGTTCCGGGCTTCTACATTCATCCAAAGTAAGGGCACCAGGTAAGCTGCAGTCGTTGCCGTACGAAGCTCCACCGGATGCCATCAGCTGAAAAAAAGTAAATTACAAGCATGTATCATTTTGGTATATTGACCTAACAGGAGTATTGCTTGTAGAAGCGAAAGGTGCATAAGTGGTGAATGAGCGGCATTACAGATAAACTCACTTTTACGTACATTTCGCAGCAAGGACTCCTCCCAAACAAGGCCATGAAATCTGAACAAAACATCCGATTTTCAAGCACCCCTCCCTTCCCGGGAATTATTTCCGGCACCTTAAGTGCGCAAATACACGGGTGATTGCGCGTTCCCAAAACAACTTCGCCTCAGTCGACACGATGGTACGCCAAGTACACAGAGGTGCCTATAACACAGGCTCAGCCAGACCGTTACACGCTCGCAGAATGCCTTCTAGTCGCACTCAAGACAAATTTGTGGGTGTAAAGCCTGTTTTCAGTCGCTCAGAATATATAAATGTCATGTTCTTGAGCTGCTCCTCCGTGTTATCTTTTACGCGTCCTGCCGGCACTAGCAACACTCCCGTGTTACCACTCTCGGCAATCGCTCGTCGCGTTTTTGACAAGCATGAGTACCGAAATAAGGTATGTGTTGTTGCAGGGCTATAAAATGCGTCACAAACTTGTCCCACTAAAATTCAGTGCACTCAAAACTTACTCACTATGGCCGGCTTGCTTTTTTTGATAACAACTTCACAACCACACGCACGTCGAGCATGCCTCAATATATCCCAAAAAGTGACCAAATAAATAACAATACTTTTTCGGGTCAGAGAATGCGTCACAAACTTCTAGCAGTAAGATTCAGTACACGCGAAACTAACTGCGGCACACAGCCGAGCTACTTTTTGCTAACTGCGCCACTACTCCGAGCGCGGCCACTGTGCTTCAAAAGTACCCCAAAAAGTAGTGAAATTAGTTACAATAATGTCTGGGGTCAGAGAAAGCGCCAAAACTTGTCGCGGTAAGATTCAGTACACGCGAAACGGCGTCACAGGGCCAAGGTGCTTTTCGTCAGAAAGCCAGGTGCGGCGAGCGTGCCCAAAAACTACCGAAATAAGCTATAATTATGCTTGGGCTCATATAAAGCGTCGCAAACATCTCCCAGTACGAGTAATTAACTCATATTAACTAGGCTTCGACTGCGGAGCTGTTTTTCGAAAACTGCGTCACTACATAGGTTCAGTTTTGTGCAGTACGCCTAAATGTGCCTGAAGTGCATCGCAGACTGCCGAACAATATTCCTTACTTCGCTTTAGTCCAGTAGTGCAGCGGCCACGTGTCGAAATGCAGAGGGAACACAAGAAAACGCTCCCACCGTATCTCCATACGAGTTCCCGGTTTAGTGCGGCAATAAAATGGCGAGGGCGCCAAATGGCTTTGGCGCACACGAATTCAAATCGGTCAGGTTACCCCCATAATGACTCGGAACAGAAAAGGCTATCGGGCCTCCTAGAAAACGAGCTCATCTAAATTTCGGAAGCTACCATCTACTCACGCATTATGGGCAGCCACCCTTATGTCACCCCCACAAGTATACAAAACCACCGCCTCGAAGCAGCACTGCGAAAATGTCACCATATCGAAATGGGAGTGCCCCATTATGCCATGGCCCCTAACGTTCAAGCGGCTGCACTCCGTAACACACTGGAAGAAAAGGTGCAAGCTTACCGCCAGCGACAACAATACAGTCTCCGCACCTCTCAATAAGGCCGCAAAATCTTCATGGACTTGGCTATGGGGCCATTAACCTGCTTGCTATTCCTCTAAATCCTCCGCCATAGGGTGGGATCAGCAGGCTTACAATCTTGCCCATATGAAAGATATGAATCCGACACCTTAGCATCTACTTATGGCTGGTAGTGACCGCGGATCCGGATCATGAGACTGAAATAACCAGAAGAATAAGAATGAGCTGGGGTGCATTTTGCAGGCATTCTCAGATCTTGAGTAGCAGGTTGCCATTATCCCTAAAGAGAAAAGTGCATAACTGCTATGTCTTACCAATACTCACCTAGGGGGCAGAAACCTGGAGGCTTAGGAAAAGGGTTCTACTTAAACTGAAGACGACGCAACGAGCTAGGGAATGAATAATGATGGGTGTAGCGTTAAAGGATAAGAAAAGAGCTGCTTATGTTAGGGAACAAACGCGAGTTAATGACATCTTAGTTGAAATCAAGAAAATAAAATGGACATGGGTAGGAAATGTATGGAGGAGGGAAGATAACCGATGGTCATTAAGGGCTACGGGTTGGATTCCAGAGAAGGCAAGCGTACAGGAAGCGGCAGAAAATTAGGTGGGCGGATGAGATTAAGAACTTTGCAGGGACAACATGGCCGCAATTAGCACATGACCGGGGTAGTTACAGAAGTATGGGAGAGGCTTTTGCTCTGCAGTGGGCGTAACCATGATGATGATGATGAATTCGAAATGCCATAATGGACCGCTACAAGTCAGTGCTGACAACCTCCAAACTGCTTCATATAACACATGTGGGGATGCCGCTCACACCGCGAACGGAACCACCATGGCTGGTATTTGTCAGGGTGACCTCAAACATCATCAGAAAGCAGTCCCTCCCAACCCTGGCGCTTGAATTCTCGCCATAACAGAAAACATTTGCCTCCTCTCAAAAGACAAACAATTACTGTTCGCAGTAGTCCAAAAACAAGAAAGGGGCTGGCAGATGGAATGGCACACTGTGGTATAAACTTTTTTAAAACAGGGTTGATGTGCCTCAGACAGGCTGGCCGCAGTTGTCTGTGTGAAATCAAAACTTCCGAGTGAAATGAGCTGCCAGCATGCAGACTCCAATTTCCATACACGTCCTCCTGGAATGGGCGCCTGGTCACCAGGGGCCCGAGTAAGAAGCAAGGTCATGCCCTAGCTCGTGAAGCCGCTACACCGAGCACCCGCATAACATGACCAGATGCTTTTACCCCGAGAGCAAACAGGACCGAACAAGAAAGCATCGTCGCTAAGGCCTCAAAGTACTGCTCCAGGGCACTCGTACCCTCCTTCCCCTAGACCTTTCTATGTCCCACCATTATGCGACCCTCAACAGGCAGGCCACACATTCACCCTCCCCAATGGTGCCCTCCGGCACAGCATTGAAAAGCGTTGCGGATGCGCATCGTGCCACGTTTCTGAGGATTACCTCGACGCTCTACACACAAACTGCATTGCGAGCACGCTCATCACCTGCCTACCGCGCCTCCCACAGTCGTACTTGGGAAAGTGTGGCCAAAACCCCATAAGACACACAGCCAACGCCCTGCCCTCGCCTTGCTTCTCACATCCTGCACAGTCAAGGGTTCACGCTACGCACCTCACTGCCGTCACCTTCACGATCACCGATTGCACATAGAATGGTGATGCGAACCAAGCACAGGGAGATGGGAGAAAAAAAGGCACCCACTTGAGAAAGCTTCGCCACATATAAGCGCTCTCTGCTCAATGAAGTTATATTTTTTGTGGAATATGACTGAAATAAAAATTCATTGGATTTAGGTTTTCATTGTTGCAGTTATTGTCGTTTAGATTTAACATTGGTGCGACATCCTGCTTTGTTTATAGGCTAATTTGAAAATAAGAGCTGGTAATCGTCAGCAAACTTCTTGATCATGCGATAGTCTATGAACCTTGCGAAGCCATTCAGGCATCATCCATGAAACAGTAACAGAAAGATGCACTTCAACCATCACGAAAGCTTCAGCTCATGACCCATTTCAATGCCACATGCAAATGCAGAAAAGCTTTAATACAATAACCACAAGAATGACTCCAAAGAAAAATTTTGCATCTTAAAGAGAAAGTAAAGCTCACGTGACTGTTGCAAGTCGAAGTTAGAATTAGGACTTGCAATTTTATTATGAAATAATTTTTAAAATGTTGTCAGTTTCGAAAAAACCCGGTAATTTGGTATACCATAACTCTGCACCAAAAGTAGATATCTAAGCTCTACGAACTGGTCCGTTAGTGTAGCCAAAGCATACAAATGTTAGATATCAATATACAGCTTATGCCAATTTGTTACAATCTTTACAAACTTTCTCGTAAATTTCCACTCTGGAAAAGGGAGTGGCACGACAAGCTAGATCTGACGTAGTGCTGTTGGAGAAGTTTAGTCAAACAACTGTAGACGCCTACCCTCGCAAAATCCAACAACAATAACTTCCGAAGCCAGCGCGTCGTCTTCATCGGCACATATAAACACTGCAGGCCAAAGCAGCCGAAACAGGCATTCTACCAGCAGCTCATCAATTGCTTTTAGGCGGCCAATGGGTCTCTCGTGAAACATTCTTTACAAATCTTGACAGCTTTTTCAGATAGACACTGTCATTGTATTACGTTTTTGTATCAGAGTTGATGCGTCATTTGTGCTAATGGCCTTATGGCTCTATGGATGGGAATTATGTTGTTTTCACCGAGTAATGTGTGGTTGTGATGTATGCTTATTCAGATTGTATCAGCACAGACATAGCTTGATAAGCATGCGAAAGCAACAACCAAAAAAGTACCACAGCCAGTTGATGAGGCCTTACATAATGAGGTGACTGAGTTGAACCTTCAAGATACGGTAACATAGCTGCAACGTGCTGTTAAAGGTTTCACAAGCAAAAAGAAAGAGTTGAAGCAAATGAATAAGAAACTCGAAAAAGCTGTTTGCACATAGATCTTCGACGCTGGTACGAACATTTCATTATATTGCTTATTAGACTCTTATAACTTTGCCAAATATTGGCACCTGCTCATGATAAATCTTGGTATCTTTTCCTAATGCGACAATCCGTGGACAAAATAATGAAGGGACGAACGCACCGTTTGTGTTCTTCGCCTTCTTTTCTTGTCGGCATCATGTCGTAGTATTTTTGACATCATGTAACCTGCTTTTGTGGGAACAAGTGCGCCCAATAAAACGCCAGTTTAACTTTCTTCGCCGTCACTACCACGCGACGATACCAACTAGCTCAACTCTCGATAGTTTGTGCATGCAGCTTTCTTTCATTGAGATTACTTCGAATAATTGTATTATGCATGCTTTTCTGTCATTCGCAGGCTGATTTTTCCACGTCTTCCATCTGAAAATGTATCCACCTCAAGAAATGCAGGAAAGACACAAATTCGTGTGCCGACCTACGCGGATAAGCTTGTTTCCTTGTTTTCATTGTGCTTGCACTGCTGGCATGACAATAAATATTCCCGCAATCATTATGAAATATTGAGCATTTGTAAGCTAGTTATGCTCTTTTGTTGAAACACGCAAGGAGAAATCTGTGTTAAGGATGGCGTGCCCATAATAAAAAAGGGGTAGTTCTTCATTACGGTTTACACACGCACACACACAGAGGGAGAGAGAGAGAGAGAGAAGTTTAAACGTACGAAATGCAAAGAGGTCATGGTAAACACAAATTACCATCTTCGTGCATTGGACTTTGAAGCCTGTGTAATGTCTCTTAAGGAGGACTTTAACAAAGCAAACTCGGCTAAGGGAAGTTTTGAAATACGCCCAGTACGTTGAGAGCGTCTGGTTGTTTTCCAGCGGACCTAATGTAAAATAAATGAACTTGCGACAAAGTACCGGAAATGTACCGTTCAGATAAACTTATCCTCTTTTTGTAGTCTGAGCGTGAAAAAGGTTGGCTTTCTCAAATAATTTCCCTTCGGTGATCAGTGACTTTTGATGCGCATCGTCAAGATGGCACTCGTCTCGATGATGCGTCAACGACTCTGCCAGTCTGCTTAAGCGCCCGCGGCAACCACGTCATCGGACAGATGTATTGATCGGCATGCACTTCAGTGCGACTAACAGGGCACATCCATCACAGCATAGAGTAATATATACTCGCTGTGAAATGCTTAAATCACCAAAATGGGGGGGGGGGCGTGCTGGAGGCATACCACTAATAATGGAGCAGCTTACATTTTTCACCTGCATATAAACATCCTTTCTTGATGATATGATTGCTCCCTATGACGTGATATGAGAATGCCAAAGCGGCAGATCAAGGTCAGAAGAGTGCGCTAACCGTGCAAAACAATTCGTTAGTTAACAGATAACATTGATGTGCACAATTGCAACAATATTTTTTCAACCTTTCTCCGTAGTATGTTGTGCGACTTTCTTCGGAGCAATCAGTTTTGAATTATACAGTGGGAATTTCAACACCCATAGGCAGCAATTAGAAGAATGGAATCAAATTTTCAATGCTAAACAAGAAAGTAACACCACAAATTCACAAAGCCGCTGCTTAAACGGCTGTGGGGACGCGCACTTCAGCGTAGTTATTCTACTGCAGACTACACTAGCAAGAACTAAGGCACCACAGTAATACAGGAGTATAATTAACGCTATCGTGCTGCTACATTCTTAGTCAACACCTACATAAACGACGCATAAAACGCAGAGAGTAAATCAAAATTTCGACGCTTTAATTGACTCAGCACAAGCGGCATAATTTATGCGGCGCTTGCATATGCGGTCCGCATTTAAACGGCCCCATTCGTCGAAGCGATGGGTGTCTTGGAAAATGTCACTCATAAAGCCAAATCTTTATGCGGTAGTTTATAACAAATCCTGCTTACAAAGCGGATCAAATATTATGCGGCTAAGATTGTGCGGCCCAACGGACATTTTTCATGAGAGCGTAAACTTTAATTTCAAATCAGCAAGATTTGAGTCCGGCGTCTTTTAGTGGGTCTGGGCACCCGCCGCGGACGCGGTTCCGAGACCTTGTCTCGAAGCGGCTTCCTCGGCTCGCTGGACGGCCCAAAGTTGTTCTGTCAGGTCAGAGCTGAGCAGTGCGGTCATCCAGCGTGACTGGAGGCTGGCGGTGGAAGAGACGGAGGGGTCGGCACTGCCCGACTTGTTTGTTAGGTCCCGACACTCCCATAGCATGTGATTTAGTGTGGCAACCTCGCCACACGATGTGCATCTGTTTGTAGTGTACATGTCTGGATACATAGCGTGCATGAGTCTGGGGTTTCTGTAAGAGTCTGTTTGTAATTGTCTGAAGTGTACTGCTTGCGTCCTGTCTAACATAGCGTGAGGGAATGGGTATATGCGTCTTTGTAATTGGTAGTGTGCCGTGATGTCGTGAAAAGTGGTCATACGATCCTCCCATGCCCAGACGTTTGCAGTACCCCGCGGGGGCTCTTCCTCCGATGCTGCTCGGTGAGTCAGGCCTCGAAAGGCCTGACTGAAAAAAATCTCGTTTTTTATTGACAGGTGCCGCCTACAGCCGTTTTGCACGAGGTTACATACATATAGCTTATATATATATACATATATCCACATTAGAGGAAATTTCTAACCCTCATCACACAAAGCGAGCCACTGAGGGTTACCTCAAACCAACAGGTCTGCGGTGATCGCCGAGCAAGTCTGAGCTGCTCCTATATAGACTCAAGAGACAAGGGCCTAGACGAAGGGATGGGACACAGGCACCGACCCATGCGTCCGCCTGTAAACCGGTGAAGGCAACACGATTCCGGTGGTCGGTCAAATCAAGACGTTAGGCATGACAATAGAGGCGAATGGCTCGAACACCTTCGCAGTCGCTAAGCTCACAACGAAGGCCAAGAACGCCACACGGCTACTGACGAGTGGCCACACGCCTACTGACGAATGTCCAACTGGCCTCACAGCCCCAGGAAAGACAACCTACTTAGACTGGCACAGGCCTTCGTACTCAGTCACTTAGTGCACATCGCGGCAATGTACAATTGGTCCAAATTCGAGAGAGAAACTGGCCACCCAGTATACACAATGCCTCATGACCTCGAGCGTACCGGAGTCTTGGAAGAACGCTATCATAATCCTAATCCGTAAGAAAAGGGACGCCAAAGACTTGAAAAATTATAGACCGATCAACTTACTGTCCGTTGCCTACAAACTATTTACTAAGGTAATCGCAAATAGAATCAGGAACACCTTAGACTTCCGTCAAGCAAAGAACCAGGCAGGATTCCGTAAAGGCTACTCAACAATAGATCATATACACACTATCAATCAGGTGATAGAGAAATGTGCGGAATATAACCAACGCTTATATATACCTTCAATTGATTACGAAAAAGCGTTTGATTCTGTCGAAACCTCAGTATTCATGGAGGCATTAGGGAATCAGGGTGTAGACGAGCCGTATGTAAAAATACTGAAAGATATCTATAGCGGCTCCACAGCCACCGTAGTCCTCCATAAAGAAAGCAACAATATCCCAAAAAATTACCGACGATTACGTTACTTCCTAATGCGAAATTTGAGCGCAGCAAATAAGCTGTTTCACCTTTTCGATAGATTGAGGCAAAGAAATCGAGCAACACATGTATGCGCTATCACAGAATATTTTTTTTATTTTTCACACGTATTCCTTTAACAAAGACTCCACTAACAGTTCTTGACAGTCATGAAGGAAGCTTTGTGGTCGGAGAAATAACTGATATATGTTCGACTTGGTACACCAATGCTTGATTCTCAAAGACGAGATGTATACAAGTGCCTCGCGAGGTTGTCACAGCCGTGGGACGCGTTACGAGCGAGAGGAACGGGATGTTCTCCCGCATAAGTGTTAGGAAATTGCTGTTTGTCTTTATGTCAACATTAAAGTCCCCCACTACTAACATCGGTGTGGATCGATGGACGGTTAATGTGAGTTGCAGGAAGTGCACGACGTCTTTCGTGAGTGCGGTAGCGGACTCACGAAAGCGGTATCAGTCGGTCGCTGCTAGCGCTGGGGGGATGAAAGGGGGGCGGAGCTAGTTACGAGGCCGACGACAACGCCGACGCGAAACCCAGGAACGGACGCCAAAGAGCCATTTGTGTAGCCAGCCCTCCTCCACAGTCTCTCCTCCTCCCTTCCATCATCCTCCCTCGCCCGGAGAGCCGACAGCGCGCATGCGCGGCGGCGGAGCAGATTCGTCGGCGAGCTGGTTACGAGGCCGACGACGACGCGAAACCCAGGAACGGACGCCAAAGAGCCATTTGTGTAGCCAGCCCTCCTCCACAGTCTCTCCTCCTCCCTTCCATCATCCTTCCTCGCCCGGAGAGCCGACAGCGCGCATGCGCGGCGGCGGAGGAGCAGATTCGTCGGCCAGCTGGTTACGAGGCCGACGACAACGCCGACGACAACGACGACGCCGACGACGACGCGAAACCCAGGAACGGACGCCAAAGAGCTGCGCTCTAAAAAGATAGGCGTCAGGTAGGAAGATACGATCTCTCCAATGGTATTCACAGCGTGTTTAGAGGAGGTATTCAGAGACCTGGATTGGGAAGAATTGGTGATAAAAGTTAATGGAGAATACCTTAGTAACTTGCGGTTCGCTGATGATATTGCCTTGCTTAGTAACTCAGGGGACCAATTGCAATGCATGCTCACTGACCTGGAGTGGCAAAGCAGAAGAGTGGGTCTAAAAATTAATCTGCAGCAAGCTAAACTAATGCTTAACAGTCTCGGAAGAGAACAGCAATATACAATAGGCAGCGAGGCACTGGAAGTCGTAAGGGAATACATCTACTTAGGGCAGGTAGTGGCGGCGGATCCGGATCATGAGACGGAAATAATCAGAAGAATAAGAATGGGCTGGGGTGCATTTGGTAGGCATTCTCAGATCATCAACAGCAGGTTGCCATTATCCCTCAAGAAAAAAGTGTATAATAGCTGTGTCTTACCAGTACTCACCTACGGGGCAGAAACCTGGAGGCTCTTACGAAAAGGGTTCTACTCAAATTGAGGACGACGCAACGAGTTATGGAAAAAAGAATGATAGTGTAACGTTAGGGGATAAGAAAAGAGCAGATTGGGTGAGGGAACAAACGGAAGGTAATGACATCTTAGTTGAAATCAAGAAAAAGAAATGGGCATGGGCAGGACATGCAATGAGGAGGGAAAATAACCGATGGTCATTAAGGGTTACGGACTGGATCCCAAGGGAAGGGAAGCGTAGCAGGGGGCGGAAGAAAGTTAGGTGGGCGGATGAGATTAAGAAGTTTGCAGGGACGGCATGGCCACAATTAGTACATGGCCGGGGTTGTTGGAGAAGTATGGGAGAGGCCATTGCCCTGCAGTGGGCGTAACCAGGCTGATGATGATGATGGAGAGAGACAAGCGTGAAACGCTACTGCGTCAGGTCGCCGAGAGAGCCATGGGTCTACCCATGCACATGAACACAGTGGCACTGGGCTCATTAGGAATGTACAACACGTTGAGCGAGATTGCGGACGCAAAGGAACGGGCACAGATTACCAGGCTGTCCGGTACACCTGCGGGCAGATGGACCCTACGAGAAATCGTCATCGCGCCTCGGGAGATCGGGTGGAACAGCCACGGGCTAACACTCGACGAGACCTATCTCACCATGCGAGTCCGGACTCCCTCTAGGCAGGATGTGAGAGCGAGTACGACCCCCTCGTCACTTACAATGATGTCACCCAGGACTATAAGTTAGTCAACAGAACCATGCCGCTACCGCACAAAGCACTCAATAAAGCACAAGAAGTCAAGTACAGGCAGCTTCAGTCGGGCACCTACGCATGCCCGGCCTTCCGGCATAGAATCGTCCGAACGCGCACCCTCACAATGAGTGTCGCTTTTGTAAAGATATAGCTAGCCTTGCTCACATCATCTGGGGTTTCCCCTGGTGTCGGGGGCCAGGACCACCAAGGAAGAGTGGGGCTGAGCTCTACGCAGCTCGGACCTTGAAGCACAGCAGCGGGCTGCCTATCAGGGCCGCGATGCGGCGGAGAGGCATGGCGTGTCTCTCCCGACGTGGGAGCTGCCCGTTCAACGCGCGTACCGATGGACCTCAAGAAAGTTAATCATTCATCCATCACACAAACATGGAAACACGTATTGCAGAAGCAGGGATACACTGGAAATCGAACCCGGGTACACCGCGTGCACCACATCGTACACTGCATCGCTGAGCTGACACACAGTATCCGCATAGCTACATAAAAATGTTCGCGTAAGCTTAAGTAAAACACGATTTCGCATTTCGTCCATGTGAGAATCCGGCCACCGCGGCCGAGAATCTAACCTGCGACTTCGTTCTGGGAACCAAAACTGAGCCGCCACGGCGGTTTTCATACAGACATGCACATACGCGCATTCGTTCATACATACCCCTTACACACACACACACACACACACACGCACGCACACACACACACACACACACGCACACACACACACGCGCGCACACACACACACACACACGCGCGCGCGCGCGCGCACACACACACACATCGAACCCACTTGGAGATACGGGCGAATCGCCGATATCTCCAAGTTGGATTCCAATTGACCTCGTGAGGGACAAGAGTTAAACCCGCACACTATCTTTGATGTTAATTAAGGCGAAGTTAAGCAATCCGAACCCGCGAACCTCGATGTTAACTACGACGAAGTTAATTAAGACACGTGTAATTGAGGCCTAGTTAAGGCACTCGAACCTACTATATTTGGTGGGAGAAAACAAGTAATCGGAAGTAAGAATGAATTAAGAGGAAAATGTCAAGTGATGTTGCGAATGTCTGGTAAGCGGGCAGGCTTTCGCCTTTGTTCTGTTTAGCGTATGGTAAATTGACTGTCAAAATTTCTTAGATGCTTAGATAAGTTATCAACAACAATGATTTAACCAATCTCTGAAGCACTGATTTAAGCGCAATGTCTGAAATTTAGAAGTTGGTGACTCACATTGATAAATTCCCATACACATTTCTCTATGGGAATAACTGTTCCAATTTTTAATTTTTTCCGGGCTGCAGAAAGTGCACTATAAAAAAGTAACGCAGGACTACGCGCTTACATGCCGTCACATTAGGACCCTAAAATTTGTTACGTTTCATCGCCGTTTCACGTAAATCGAATGCGCAGACAGGCCGCCAGAAAAAAAAAATGATAGGTGATGGGCTCGCTCGTCATCGCCGACACATTGCCACCTTCTGCCTAAACCTCCTGGCTCCGTACGCATCGCGCCAACAGCAAAAACACTGACAGAGCTTGAATACTTGCCATGCGCCACTTCTGGTATTCCTCATCGCTTCAATCGACGCGATATATAAAGAAAAGCCGAAGCCAAGGCCACTGTATTTGATCCATCTCCATTGTTCAAGGGCTGCAGGTGCCTTTGGTCTGAGCGCAGCATTGATCAAACGATATTAGCAGGTTTGAGGGCACTAATGTCACAGGGCGTAAGTACCTTGTAACTTAGTTGCTATTTTAAGTATCGCGCGCTTTCGTTGGAGCCCGGTAAAATTAAAACGACAGGAGCTATGATCACTAAAAAACTTTAGCTGGGTATTTTTAGTGGGCTCTATAACTTTCAGTTGGAAGTTCTTGCATGTATATCAATACTATAAACGTTCTTTCAATATCTATAATTAGCCATTTGCTAAGCTCAGTAAAATAAACATTTAGTTTATCGAGAAGGTAGTGAAAAATATTAAGTTGGTTGCGTTTTCACCACTCACACGGGCATTTTTAAAAGTATTGAACGACTTAGCTGAAACACCCTGTAATACATACATACATACATACATACATACATACATACATACATACATACATACATACCTACCTACCTACCTACATACATACATACATACATACATACATACATACATACATACATACATACATACATACATGTATGCATGTATGTATGTATGTATGTATGTATGTATGTATGTATGTATGTATGTATGTATGTATGTATGTATGTATGTATGTATGTATGTATGTATGTACTCCACAGACTCCACGCGGCCTCGCGTATACAGAATCTTTTACAAGTGAGTTGTGTTCTAAATATATATTTCAACATCAACATTTGCTTATGAGCCATTGCCGTAGTGAGAGACTCCGGATTAACTTTAACCACTTGAGGTTATTTAGCGTGCGCCTAAATCTAAGCACACCAGCTGTCTACGCATTGCGCCTCTATCGAAGTGCGGCAGCCGCGTCTGCGTTAGAACCCGTGACCTCGAGCTTAGCAACGCAACGCCTTAGCCACTAAGCTACCGTGACGGGTTGTCAGTTTTATTCCGTGTTATTACAAACTATTTAGTAGCATTACAACTACGTGTAAAAATATTGAAAAAAAATCATTTGGATGTTTCCGTAATTAAGTTTATTATATCATCCGTAGCATGATCACAGTCAAGTTGTTCAATGCATACATTGATTACTCTTGCAACACTTCTGCAGGCACATCTTACAGTTAGCTGAACAGATGTTGGCGCAGCGTGGAGGCATCGACGATGCTTGTGGGCTCTCTGGTCACTTTAGTGACGGTTGATGTTCTCGTTCGCGAAGTTCACATACGAACTTTTGGTGACTAGCTTTTTCTTGGGTTAATCTCCAAGAGCAATCTTCGTAGCGTAGGCTTCTCTCTCATTGCACGCTTTCCATTGCGTTCCAACCCACTGACTTCAAATGCATCCTACAATTTACAGCTATTGCCTATCTTGGGATTCACTAATGCGCTCCATGGCCCAGATTACTGAGGCAAGTAGTCACACGGTGCTTGCTTGCAATAAATAGAAAACCGTGGCTGGACAATACATTCTCCTTCAGAGATCCAATTAGGCGCAGCTGAATGATCGAGCACTAACCGCTGGGGAAGCGGCCTCTTCCTGACAAAGACGGATTGCACGGGCGTCTCAGTGGAAATGAGCGGTTCGTACTTTATAACTTAGTTTATTCGGCCAGTTGGTAATGTCTTTGGCGACAGGACAAAGGGGACCAGCATTCCAAAACAAGGAATAAGGAGGCCGAACGAAGAAGCGAAACTAGGGAACCTGAATGGACGCCTTTGAATAGAACCTAAATAATTCGGTTCTAACAACAGGATCTTGCAAGTGCAAGCTATGCCTTCATGTAGAGGCGCGATAATAGGCGGTGCCGCCTAGAAACAATTGTTCTCCCATACACAACAATGCGAATATCACGCTTCAGGCGATATTTCCCACTTGGGAGGTACCTAACGAAATATAATACCTGATCGCGAAGGCTGCGCATTGTGACACATCATGCAGCTGCGCAACAAGTAGTGGGCATATTAAGCTTACACATTGATGTATCAGTGACGCCACGATAAGATCGTCTCTATAGTACTGAGCAATCTTTCATATTCTGGCAGGGGGGGGGGGGGAGAATGATAGGAAATCACAGACTACATCTAATGTTAGGATGCGTAAGGCGCAATTCTCGTACCACAAACACATTTTTGGTAGCCGCTATCAAGAACGGCGTTCTGCCTTCTTGGTTACAAGCACTAGCACTATATGCAGCATTTAAATTCCATTTAGAATAAGCGCACATTAATGCATATTCCTTAATATAACATAAAAGTACGTATAATTTGATATAAGAGAAATAATTAGATAGATTTAGATATAATTAGAAATAGGCATAAGATAATATGGGTTTTTCAACCAGGATATTTCGCAATTTCTAAAAACATATCCAAAAAAATTTTGGAGAGTCATTTCTCCCGCACCTACAAAAGAGTTACCTGTTTTTGACACTGAGTCTGGTGCTGCGATTGATGTCATGGATGTTGCTGAACGCTTTAATTTATTCTTTTGTAGTGTATTTAGTGCCGAAAAGCCCCTAGATACGTCAAGACATTTTTCTGATAGTTCTCCATTTATGGAATGTATAACTGTGACAAGTGACGGTATTGTGAAAGCTATTGAGCGTTTACCTTCGTTTTCTAGCCCAGGTCCTGATGGTATTTGTACTAAGCTACTAAAAATGACAAAGCACTATTCTGCTCTTATACTTACACTATTGTTTCAACAGTCTCTCGACACCGCCGAAATTCCAGACGACTGCAAATTGGCACATGTCATACCAATATATAAAACCGGCGACAAAAACAAGCTAACAAACTATAGGCCTATATCCTTTACGTCTGTTGTATGCAAACTATTTGAACACGTATTATCTTCTCAAATCATGCAGTACATGGCTAGCAACCACATTCTTTTTGCAAACCAGCATGGTTTTCAACGAGGCCGATCATGTGAATCCCAGCTTCTTGAACTAACTACAGACATTCACCTTAACCTTCACGAACTTACACAAACTGACGCCATATTTATAGATTTTGCTAAAGCCTTTGACCGTGTGGCTCATAACCACCTCATATATAAAATGAAACTGATTAATGTTGACGAAAAAGTAACAAACTGGGTTAAAGAATATTTAAGCAACAGACGACAAGATGTCGTAATCAATAATGTCCGTTCTTCATTTCAACCTGTTCAGTCCGGTGTGCCTCAAGGTTCCGTTTTGGGACCCACTCTATTTTTAATTTATATAAATGATATTCATCAGGGTGTAGACTCAGAAATCCGGTTATATGCCGACGATTGCGTTCTGTATCGGCCATTAAAATGTAAGGGTGATTGTGATAAGTTACAAAATGACTTGAACAGGATTGAAAGATGGTGCTCAGACTGGCAAATGAGCGTAAATACCTCGAAAACTAAACTTATGAGATTTACTACTTGCAGTGAAATTACGAAACACACATATTTTCTTAATGGTGAGGCTCTAGAAACTACAGAATCATTTAAATATCTAGGTGTCCATCTTTCTCCGACTTTGTCTTGGCATAATCACGTGGGTTATATTGTTTCCGCTGCATGCAAATCTCTTGGCTTCATTCGTCGAACGCTTCGTCAGGCTAATAGTGATACTAAACTTCTTGCATATACCACCGTACTTCGTTCAAAGATTGAGTATGCCTCATTTATATGGAACCCGCACCAAACGCATCTTATTAACAAATTACAATCTTTTCAGAACAAGGCAGCGCGATTTATTACAGGTAACTATTCACAACATTCAAGTATCACCAAAATAAAACATGACCTAGGACTCATCCCATTGCAGACTAGAAGAAAGATATCTTGGCTAACATTCTTCCACCAGCTTTTTCATAACCCAAATATATTCTCTCAGGCACACATCTTACCAGCCAAAAGAAAATTCTCACGAATTGATCACGAATTTAAGGTCGAACAACCATTTGCACGTACTAACCTATTGCAGTTTTCGTGTCTGCACTTAGCCATTTCGGAATGGAATCATCTGCGAAGTAATATAGCTGAAATAACTGACCATATTATATTCAAACAAGCACTTAATGAAACATTCGTGAATTAATAACATTAACATTTCTTCCTGCCTTTCTTCAGATGTCATATTATTGTTTGTATAATTTAATAATTATTGGCGTATGATGTTGTCGAATTAGAAGTGACGTAAAGGTTGTATAGCATGTACTACTTCATATAAGGATGGTCGACTTACAATGTATATTGTATGTCATTTTATATTGTATATCAATTGTTCTCCCCCCCTATGTAATGCCCAAGCTGGGCCTTTAGGGTGAATAAATGAAAAAAAAATACATTCTAATGTGACAAGTCTTTAGGACAATGTTCCCCATTTTGGAGGTATCGTGAGAACATAATGGTCAATGCCGAAGGTAATGCAACGTAACAAGGCTTCCAAAGCGCTAGCGGTGATGCGGGATGCATGCGCGAAACTGGAACGTTACGCAAGCGCCAGAGCCGCATGCACTTTATTGCGGCTTATTATAGCATTGAGCTGCTTTGCTGCAAGAGAGAGCATTGATCCCAGATTGGGTCCCGCATTTCTTCAAAGCAGTTTCAGTGAAACTCCTCCACGTTGGAGGCATTTAACAGAAGAGTTGTGTTCATCGTAAACGAGGGCCACTGCGTGCGCGAAAATGGTATTTCTTATCAGATACAATATAGAAACATCACCTTGATAAATGAAATTGTACTAGGTTGTCCTAGGTCACTTGTGATTTACGCGCACGAAGGTGTCAAAATGTCGCAGTATAAGTACGCTAGCACATACTTATAAATTTGGCGGTGCTATATTTAGACCATGTTTTGATAAAGTGACGTGAGGATGATATGTCACCTAACTTCGAGTGGATTCCCGTATTCGTGCATCTACATTACCTCTTCCTTGAGCTTTCATTTATCATTACAGCCGGACTGATTGACTGTCCTTGATACAGCGCTGCGAATGTTCGGTATGTCGGCTACATGATCAGTACAATTGCTCTCCTTGCCTTTGTTTTTTCCCTCCCCTTCCCCGATGAAATGCAGGGTATTCAACCGCACTCTGGCCTTGTGAACTTCCTTGCCTTTTATTTATCCTCCTCTTTCTCTCTTCCTTCTGTTTACAGTGTCAAACAACTTAACACCGATAAGATAAAAGACAACAACACAAACGATGAACCTGTGTAATCATAATCAGGACAAGTCGATGCGTAAACTCTGCCGGTATTAACGCCCTTCATGACAAACCACCACTCCATCTTAGAATTATCGGAAATTGTCGCTGTAAGGTCACTCACGCATGAACGTATTCATCTGCCCTCAAAATGGCTGAAAGCTTTTAAACGCGATTTTGCTTCTCCTCTGTATTTTGATTGCTTTCATGTCTAATAAATTTTGTTCCTAACCGAGGGACACAATATCGAATGTTTGGCTATCTGAAGTACTTAATCTTAGCACTTAATTAGCACTACTCAATCTGTTAGCGGCATTCGCGACACCTCAGCATGCAACAAAGAGCAGACAGCGTCGTACACAATCGTTCGCGCTCTGCATCTGTGATGGAAATATCGGCGATGGAAGAAGCTATGTCTGCGTCATTGGGCAAGTACATTGATAAGTTGCGAATGAATGGGACATGCCAAAACCACTTAGAACTTTATTGGGACTTTCAAGCAAACAGTGGAAATATGTATTTAAAAAGACGTGTGCCTTTAACGGCAGCAGTGCAGAAAGCATCATTAGCCTCCTTGTAGCTTCGTGAAAGCAACGTTTTGTACCATATGGCAAACCGGTAATATGTAAACCTCATTTGCAAAACTAAAGGCTTCACTGCGTCTCCGGTAATAGCTCCACAGTGATGCTAGTGAGCTCCTTGCATTATAAGAACACCTCCGGTAATGACATACTTGGTCAGAATTCACGCTGTTTCCAGACCATCTAATGTTTATTACACGGAAAAAAACATCCATTAGTGTAGAAATATTTTATCGCTATGTGCTTCGTCGAGGTAAAAAAAAAAACATTACTGATAAATCGGAGATCTTCTGACATGTCAATCCTCTAATTCGTTTACTTATTGCACGATGAAGCACATGTGAGAAATGTTTCGACACATCTACAGAAGGGCACATGTTTGGGTGAGGTGAACAAGGTATACGATGACGGAGTGAGATTATAGAGCCTGGACGTATCACTGAAGCATCAGTTTCATCAAACCTTTCTCGACGTGATGCAAGACTTCTGCATTGGCAGTTCCTAGGAGTAGCCTGTCCTAACTCCTACAACTATTCCATTGGAATGGCAGCCTCACCTATGGGCACTAAGTGCGAGTGTGATAAGGCCACTGCTCATTATCTCTGGCACTAGGCCACCCACTTCGATGGTGTAGTGGCTTTGACGTTGCGCTGCTAGGTCCGAGGGCGCGGGATCGAATCCCGGCCGCGGTGGCCGCTGTTGGATACGGACCCTTTTCCTGGCATCGCTCGAGTTCCCCGACCACATCCAATCGCTGTCGCATTCCAATTATGGTGCGCAGGGGAGCGTCTACCACGTTCCCGGACCTGTCAGACAAGTTGGAGACCCCCACCTCATGCGCTGCACGTCGAGCTATTGTCTCCAGTCCTGCTTGACTGTTCCCGAAAGTGTAACGGGAGCCTGGCACGGTTCCAGGTAGTTGATCTTGGTCCCGAGGAAAGCTGTTTTGCAGCTCTGATAGGTCGTTCGAGAAATCTCCTCTAGCTGAGCGCTTGCAGGCCAGGAGGCAACACCGGCGGCAAGTCGCCCCTCGGACAGTGGAACACTTGGAGCCACCCCATGGGTCGAATTTGAAGACACTTGCATGGGAGCCTATCATTGGAGGAAAATGACGACACCTGAGCGGGCTCGACGATTGGCTTAGAATAATGTGGCTGCGAGAGACCGAAAGGATTAAAAGCGAGGTACAGTGAGAAGAGACATGCATTCGTTCCTTCATTTTTTCGTTCTTTTTGCCACGGGCCGCAGCGTCCGATTTGCTGCCAGCCGTTGATGACTTTATGACTGTTCATTACTTTGTGTTATTGCTATAAATAGGGTAAATAAACCTTCAGTGTCATCTCAAAATCCTCCTCAATGATTGCGAAGTCCCGCACTCAACGGCAAGATTCAATACTGCATTTACGCTGGGGGTAAAATGCAAAAACGCCCGCGTGCCGTGCATTGTGTGCAGGTTAAAAACACTAGGTGATCAAAACTATTCCGTTTTCACCCAAACGCGTGCCTCATAATCATTTTGGCACGCAATACTCCAGAATTTATTTTAATGTATGCCACTGCTCGCGTTTCAATAAACAAAGCCAGACTCTCCACGGCGTCTTGAATTAAATGGACGATAGGCCATTTACAGAAGCAAAAGCCTTCGCAGCCTGACTTCCCTGTTCCACACTGCAGAAAGACATTTAAGCTATCCTACAATACCTCAACGCAACAGACTTGAATGCCCGGCTTTATGTATGTTGCACCACGCTTAGTGCATCTGCAAGTTCGATTAAGACTCTTTTCTTTGTCTCTTTCTTTCACTCCCCATCCTCCTCTGCCCGTATGATGTAGCAAACAAGGCTAAGTCTGGTTAACCACCCTGCTCTCCTTCCCTTCTCTCTCTATCAAACACGACACTAGCCTAGCGCTTTTTTGGTCGTATCTATTTGTTGTGGCACTAGGCAATACACATCATCGTCGTCGAACACGACTACTTCCGTTCTGACCGACAAACGCGCGCGCGGCCTGCCGATACCTCTCTGTGAACGCCGCGCGCGAAGGGAAATTGATGTGCGATCGTGTTATGCGTTGAGCGACAATAATGCCATAGGCGCATGCGACATAAGCATGGTCGAATGATGACTTTATTTCTCTACGCATCGATACCAGAATGAGGTGCGTGGCTAGTACGGTTGCAAAGACATAAATGATGCTAGTGTTACATGTTTTTGTAGCACTGCGCTGTTAGCTACTGACCCCCTATGATGGCCGAGACGAAAGAAATTTCACGTCAGGAAAAGCTATATATATATTACGTAAAACCAGAACATATACGCTTATTGATTCATGTCTGCCTTTAAATGATACCAATCGTGTAATGGAATAGCACATTATATTCAACAAATTATTTTGATTACCCTGTTTTTTGACATATTCACACAAGTCCTTGCTTATCTTTCTCCGGTGACGCCTTTCGACGGGCTAAGAAATGCTAAACGTTATAGCCCGGCGCAGCGCCTGCCTGCATTTCTCGGAAGCTTTCCGAATGTTATCGATGGTGCTGTCCGTTGTCTCTTGTCACCGAACCTTGTGTAATCTAATTGTATGCACGGCGCGAATTGTGTAGTACTTTCTGGAAGGCACGCGAGCACCTGCTATTGCGCATAACGCTCAACGCGCTTAACCTAAGGTTCAGACTTCACGATCACCGATGACGCCCTGCGATATCGTTGCGCTTCGAGTATCAGTTGCTTTTTTCGGCAAAGGTTCCCCGAATGAGGAGTTCATTTCGTAATTCACACTTTTGCTGCTGTGTTTTTCGCCGTCGCTAACAACGTGGCAATAGTGATTCGGTATGCGCCACTTGGCGTGTGCCTCTTCTTAACCAGCCCTCCTAAATGAGTATGCATCAGTGTGGCGCCAGAGGTAGAACACCCTTTATAGGTAGCTGCATATTTGTTACACTTCGCTGTATACATACCTGCTATCGTAATTGCTCCGCCGACAGGCGTCATACATTGACCTTGCCCTCATGACATCGTTGAGAATACATCTGACTCAGCAGTCTCATAATTTCATGTTTGCATTTCGACGTATCTTATGAAAGATGTAGTGCATAAAGACGAAAATTTCATTTGAATAAGGTTGGCACCTTTGTGGTGGATAAACAAAATATAACATATTACATGTCCTGTAGTATGAAAATAAACGCAATTTTACGCATCGCCCTTAGTTTGTCATTCCCTTGTTCACCTCACTGTAGGTTTTTTACGCATAGATTTAAATATATGCGCTGGATCTGCATTACGTTGATTTCTTTAAGTGTTTGTAATATGTAAAAGTAATGAAACCTGGAAAAGTAATTAAATTTTTTGAGTTACAGAGTTCCTGTCTTAATTTTTCTTCACAAAAACTATATTTGCCAAAGCAAGTACGTCTTCATTTTGAACGCTCTGCACAAGACTTGATATAAATCGTAGTCAAATTTGCCTACAAGCCAGTAAATAAATGTAGTAGCAACTATATAAGTTTGTTAAAAAAGCTAATTCTTATACATTTCAGATTATTTAAGCAAAGTTCAATGACTACATCCGCTAACAGCACCAAACAATACTACATTCCTCCCAGCTGTTTCAATGATATTAGCACCCATTTCAGCAATGCGCTTGCTGTGGACTGCGTCGGTATGTTCTTTAAACTGAATTGTATGTTCTTTAAACTGAAACTACCGCTTAATTCCATTATGACAATTTCAGCTGTTGTCTTGGAATATAGCGATAAAAGATTTCTGTAGTAGGGCAGGGCGCGTGTTACTTTTGGCGGCAGTCAGAATGTTTAGCTGCACAAGTATAAAGTTTGAGGCGCTGAACATTCACAAATTTCTCCCCTCTTTTTACCAACTTTGACTTCTCGAAAGTGACGACTGAAATTATTGGCTGCACGTTGAAATTCAACTGAACACGTCGAAATAAAGCAATATTCCCAGGTGAGCGATGGCATCTGTGTTCGTTTGTTACGCTCCACGTTTTCACACTTTTTAACTACCTCACCATCATCGAACTTGATACCCCACAGCATCTTTGTCCTCTGGCAATATGCTTCATTTCATTTTTGGCATGATGCGTTCCTGCGCATACAGATATGCTCCATCGTTATTGAAATGCTCTTTAGGGCATGCCACCTTATCGGTTAATGTTTTTTTCAACAATTTTGTACGACTCCCCTGAGGTAATGTAGTGTGCATGTTTTGTTATTTTTCACGCACCTTTTTCGATCCTTGCTGTGCTAAGCCGAAACTATTATCTTATACAGCACCCCCAAACTCCTTCAGTAAACTCATTCAGCCAGCGTGTATTTTATGGCGTGAAGAAATCCGTAGCACAAAAGCAAGAAGAATAAAAAGAAACACCGAGACAAGACGAAGTGGAGGAAAGAACCAACATAAATGGGCTGGACGCGCTGCTTCCGTGCCTGCCAAATGAATCACCCGACTTTCTGTTTGGTTCATCGTTGACCTAAAAACCTCTCACTTTGCTTGATGGAGTGATGGCGGCTGAGCGGAGGACTTAAATTACGTATTTCAGCAAAGGCGAACGTTAAGCCGGAAAAAAGGGAAAGCAGAAAAGATGACCAACAAAGTCACTCAGTTGTAACTGAGGTGTACTGCAAAAAAAAAAAAACTTTCTACTAAGATCATTTGTGTGCACACGCTCACCGAGTTTTTTCTTCTCTGCGTTCCGTAGTGCTTTAGTGCTCCCTTATTCAGGAAATTCCAAGTCAAACAGCCCACCAATTTACTCTTCTAAAGCAGGCCCTTCCGGAACAGCTAAGGCAAAAGAAACACAACTGCGCATAGAGGTCTGCTCTCTCCTCGTATATCCGTTACGCTTGCGCCCCAAGGAGCGCAGCATATAAACTTCATAATTGACGTGTGCTTTCGGCTTTCCAAATCGAGCGTCAACCTGCCATGCTTGCTCAGGAACTAGATATTTGATTTTGTTTCTTTTGCACTATTTGCTCCATACTTTCTATTTCCATGAGACATAGCGGAAGAAGCACAGCCAAATTTGACTCTCATTTCGGCAGAAGTGGCCAAGTGGGGATTTGGCATCAAAATGTCGCAGCATCGCCAGAAAGGGGAACAACTTATAACGATAGCAAAGTATCAGAGAACCACATCAATTAGTTTTCGTAGTTTTATGAGTCGTGTAAAATGCAGTAAAGGTTTGCTTACTGGACCAATTACCAAGCATACGGTATTTTCAT
Source organism: Dermacentor albipictus (assembly GCF_038994185.2). Taxonomy (NCBI): domain Eukaryota; kingdom Metazoa; phylum Arthropoda; class Arachnida; order Ixodida; family Ixodidae; genus Dermacentor; species Dermacentor albipictus. The sequence goes on from NC_091825.1 coordinate 68,207,406, forward strand.
AACACAAATGTGTTTTCATAACTGGATGCGACTAAATCGAACCACTTTGGTAGCTGGAGGAAAGGATTCCAAGTCTGAGAGGAACGACTGTGACTCTGCGCAGAGCCAACTTTAGTTAGGTGCTTCATTAAGCTAGCGCACATTATGCTCCCCATAGAATATTTGTGTATCCGCTCGAAAACAATATTTAAATAAAGGACACATGCTACAAGTTGCACCGGCCTCTGATTTTATTGTATAAGCTTGAGGCCATCAGGGCCGGTATTTTGTAGCGATGCCTTTCCCATTCTATGCTTTTTCCGGCTTTTCGCGCTTGGCCAGTGGTCAGAACGACGGTCTGCCCACATTATCAACGGGATCAGGCGGCCCTGTGTGGTGGATGATAAGAATAGCATAGAATAAGGCATAAGGCATCGCTACAAAATAGCGGCCCAGGATGGGCTCATATTATGCGGTTCAAAGGAACAGATGATGCGGAAAGAAATTTAGGATTAACAGGCTTACAATGTTGCGAATGGTTCTGACTTTAAGAAAACCGCGGTAGAATAGCCACGCTAGCATGCTTTCATGCAAGCTCTCTCACGTGAAACCTTCCTATGTCTGCGAAGATCCCGTATCAGGAAGATATGAAAGCTGAAATTCCTTAAACCAAGGCTCGGTAAAAAGCAGAGGAGAGTGGCAAAATATGGCTGGGTCATTATCGTCATCGGCCTGATTACGCCCACTGCAGGGCAAAGGCCTCTCCCAGATTTCTCCAACAACACCAGTCATGTACCAATTGTGGCCATGTCGTGCCTGCGAACTTCGTAATCTCATCCGCCCACCTAACTTTCTGCCGCCCCTGCTACACTTCCTTTGCCTTGGAATCGAGTCTGTAACCCTTAATGACCATCGGTTATCCTCCCTCCTCATTACACGGCCTGCCCATGTCCATTTCTTTTTCTTGATTTCAACTAACATGTCATTAACTCGTGTTTGTTCCCTCACACAATCTGCTCTTTTCTTATCCCTTAACGTTGCACACCATCCTTCTTCTTTCCATAGCTCGTTGCATCGTCCTCAATTTAAGTAGAACCCTTATCGTAAGCCTCCAGGTTTCTGCCCCGTAGGTGAGTACTTGTAATGCACAGCTATTATACACTTTTCCCTTGAGAGATAATGGCAACCTGCAGTTCATGATCTGAGAATGCCTACCAAACGCACCCCAGCCCATTTTATTCTTTTGATTATCTCTGTCTCATGATCTGCATCCGCCGTCACTACCTGCCCTAAGTAGATGTATTCCCTTACCGCTTGCAGTGCCTCGCTACCTATTGTAAATTGCTGTTCTCTTCCGAGACTGTTAAACATCACTTTAGTTTTCTGCAGATTAATTTTTAAACCCACTCTTCTGTTTTGCCTCTCCAGGTCAGTCAGCACGCATTGCAATTGGTTCAGTTACTAAGCAAGGCAATATCATCAGCGAATCGCAAGTTACTAAGGTATTCTCCATTAACTTTTATTGCCAATTCTTCCCAATCCAGGTCTCTGAATACCTCCTGTAAACACGCTGTGAATAACATTGGAGAGATCGTATCTCCCTGCCGGATGCTTGCTTTATTGGGATTTTGTTGCTTTCTTTATGGAGGACTACGGTGGCTGTGGAGCCGCTATAGATGTCTTTCAGTATTTTTACATACGGCTCGTCTACACCCTGATTCCGTAATGCCTCCATGACTGCTGAGATTTCGACAGAATCAAACGCTTTCTCGTAATCAATGAAAGCTATATATAAGGGTTGGTTACAGTCCCCACATTTCTCTATCGCCTGATTGATAGTGTGAATATGGTCTATTGTTGAGTAGCCTTTACGGAATCCTGCCGGGTCCGTTGCTTGACAGAAGTCTAAGGTGTTCCTGATTCTATTTGCGAGCACCTTAGTAAATGGTTTTTAGGCAACTGATAGTAAGCTGATCAGTCTATAATTTTTCAAATCTTTGGCGTCCCATTTCTTATGGATTAGGATTATGTTAGCGTTCTTCCAAGATTCCGGTACGCTCGAGGTCATGAGGCATTGCGCATACGGGGTGGCCAGTTTTTCTAAAACAATCTGCCCACCATCCTTCAACAAGTCTGCTGTTACCTGATCCTCCCCAGCTGCCTTCCCCCTTTGCATATCTCCCAAGTCTTTCTTTACTTCTTCCGGAGGTACCTGTTGGATTTCGAATTCCTCTAGACTATTTTCTTTTCTATTATCGACGTGGGTGCCCATGGTACTGTATAAATCTCCATAGAACTCTTCAGCCACTTGAACTATCTCATCCATATTAGTAATGATATTGCCGGCTTTGTCTCTTAACGCATACATCTGATTCTTGCCGATTCCTAGTTTCTTCACTGCTTTTAGGGTTCCTCCGTTCCTGAGAGCATGTTCCATTCTGTCCATATTATACTTCCTTATGTCAGCTGTCTTACGCTTGTTGAATAACTTCGAAAGTTCTGCCAGTTCTATTCTAGCTGTAGGGTTAGAGGCTTTCATACATTGGCGTTTCTTGATCAGATCTTTCGTCTCCTGCTATAGTTTACTGGTATCCTGCCTGACTGAGTTACCACCAACTTCCATTGCACACTCCTTAATGATGCCCACAATATTGTCGTTCATTGCTTCAACACTAAGGTCCTCTACCCGAGTTAAAGCCGAATAGCTGTTGTATAGCTTCATCTGGAATTCCTCTATTTTCCCTCTTACCGCTAACTCATTGACCGGCTTCTTATGTACCAGTGTTTTCCTTTCCCTCCTCAGGTCTAGGCTAATTCGAGTTCTTACCATCCCATGGTCCCTGCAGCGCACCTTGCCGAGCACGTCCACATATTGTATAATGCAGGGTTAGCAGAGTGTATGAAGTCTATTTCGTTTCTAGTCTCGCCGTTCGGGCTCCTCAACGTCCACTTTCGGCTATCCCGCTTGCGGAAGAAGGTATTCATTATCCGCATATTATTCTGTTCCGTGAACTATACTGATAACGCTCCCCTGCTGTTCCTAGTGCCTATGCCATATTTCCCCACTGCCTTGTCTCCAGCCTGCTTCTTGCCTACCTTGGCGTGAAAGTCACCCATTAGTATAGTGTATTTTGTTTTCGCTCTACCCGTCACCGATTCCACGTATTCATAGAAGCTTTCGACTTCCTGGTCATCATAACTGGATTTAGGGGCGTAGACCTGCACAACCTTCATTTTGTACCTCTTATGAAGTTTCACAACAAAGCCTCCCACCTTCTCGTTAGTGGTATAGAATTCCTGCATGTTACCAGCTATATTCTTATTAATTTAGGATTTAGAGATTAGGAGGATTAGGAGGATTAGGAGGATTAGGATCTAATTTAAGAGATTAGGAAATTTGCAGGGACGGCATGGCCACAATTAGTACATGACCGGGGTTGTTGGAGAAATATGGGAGAGGCCTTTGCCCTGCAGTGGGCGTAACCAGGCTGATGATGATGATGATGATGATGATGATGATGATGATATTCTTATTAATCAGGAATCCGACTCCTAGTTATCGTGTCTCCGCTAAGCCGCGGCAGCACAGGAAGTGTCCACTTTTTAGTATTGTATATGCTTTTTTTTGGCCCCTTAACTTCACTGAGCCCTATGACATCCTATTTACTGCCCTCTCATTCCTCCAATAGCACTGCTAGACTCGCCTCACTAGATAACGTTCTGGCGAGCCAGGGATTCTTAGCACCCTCTGCTGCGTCGCAGGTGGGACCACCGCCGCGGTCAGTTGCGTCGCAAATGCTGGGTACTGAGGGCCGGGGTTTCATTCTTGTGTTCATATAGGAGGTTAGGTAGTCATATAGCTGGCTAATCCGTGGTAGAGTGCGTCAAGGTCTGAGAGAGAACTGAAAACAGGAAGAAGCGAACGGCGAACCACATCGCGCCAACAAGCGTTGTGCGCGTAAACCAAGTTATAAGTCGCGAACACGTTGTGACGCGTATGCTTAGCGTTCAAGAAGACAGAAGAGTCAACTATAAATTTAAAACCTTTGCGCACTTGTTCCAACTGCCTAAAACACTAGTTGTAGGGAAAAAAAAACTATAAAATATCAGTCAGACTAAACTTTATAAACTTCATTCTGCCATAACCTGATTTTGTGAAGATCGAAAGGAACGAAGAGGGAGCACTGGAAGGCAAACAAATCTGTGCCAATTAGGATACCGCAAAATGCAAAATTGGAGCGCAGCTCTATGTGTATTCTCGATTCGCGATACATTAGGTGGCGTGAACAATCTATCTCATGCGGCACGTTCCAAACGAAGGAAAGTGTGGCGCGTCTGCCACGCTAATCGGGACATAGCGTGAGGCAACCCGTGGGTGACGCGTGGGTGCCATTCACAGCAGCCGCAGCAGACAGACCTCCGCTCAAGCAGCGCTTTGTTTCCATGAGGACCACGTCTGCCACTCTGGCGCCATATTGTAGCCATTGTCACCAGATGCCAAAACTGTTACCAGATGCCAGATGCAAGAACAACAAGCATAATCGCAAGTTATCACCCCTTCACCACTGATTTAGACGATCCAAGTACGCGATTTCTCTACAACACAACGCAGCACCATGTAGGTAGAAAAAAAATGAATAAAACAGCTGATGGTTTAAAGGAATTACGTTCATTGGACGCACAGCTTCCCCGCATGGCATAATCAGCATGAAAACACTGACATAACACGTATGAAGTTATTTTATAAATTTCGCCTTTCTTGCGTTTTATGAAGTCCTGCTTGCTCCTCTAGATTTGAGGGGCCGCCTATGAGGCCGAAAATTTCGATATTTGAATTCTGAGTTTTTATACCGCAACATTCCTCCCCACCCTCCCCTCTCTGTATCTTATCCTTCTAATCCCTCTTTCCCGTCTCCCAGATTACGGTAGCCAATCAGGTGCGTTTTTAGTTCAGATCCCTGCCTTATGTTTTATTTTGTCCGCCTCCCCGTACTCTGATACAAGACAGAATTCTTCTCCGCCCGAAAGATACAGCAGCATGCTTAACTTCCCGTCTAAAGTGGTGATGTTCTCAGGAGATTATTCATAGCAATAAAATGGTGTGCAATATTGCTGTTCTTTACAAAAAAAAAGCATTGCATTTGGAGCAGTCATCGCAATGTATGTGGCGGCCACTGCGCTGCACAACCAGCAGCAAATAAACGGATTGCTTGAGCAAGTTGATGCCGTTCGTTAAATATGGTTTTCGGCGCACGATAAGACATAAGGAGCAAAGTACAAATAGCCACAGCCGACCAAAACACATGCAATAAACATTTGAAGTCATCCTAATCATCTGTGTGTGCTAAGTGCGTAGCGAAAGAACGGAACACATATTTAGAAGCGTTACACAATCGAGGAATTCCAGTACTTTGTGTGTGTGCGTGCGTGTGTGTGTGTGTGTGTGTGCGTGCGTGTGTGTGTGTGTGTGTGTGCGCGCGTGTGTGCGTGCGTGCGTGCGTGTGTGTGTGTGTGTGTGTGTGTGTGTTTGTGTGGGATGGTGGGGAGTAGGGGGCTTCTCTTTGTATGCCTCTTCTTGCCGCGAGAAGCAGGAAGTTTACCAAACGATTAGCATATTGTCTGTGCTCGTGAGCACCGTCACTGCTGATGTTACACCGCAACTAAAATTACGTTACCATACCATAGGCAACACTGTTCAGATATATCACGACGTAGCGATCAATCACACTTTTCACAATTATTATTCCAGCTATGCGTAGCAGCTTTACCTTAATAGCATGCATAGAATTATCTGGATCAGTCTGAAATAAAGCTTTTGTTTCATTGAAACAACTACAGTCAGCAGGTGTGGATCAGGGGAAAGCTGTAGTGGGGAAATTTGTCTTTATTCTTACAATTCAGTACTCCGCATAGCGCTTTAGCATAGGGCCACCATTCAGCCTTCAGCAATTCGGCCTTTTATTGCCGATCATAAGTGGCATGGCTGGCACTTGCTTCTAATCATCGCGCATTCTAAGACATATGACTGTTCCTAATGATACTGCTACGAGAACGTATGGCATAGTAGGAGAACGTGCAACAAAGCGGTTGTTACCTCAATTCTGGACATCATTGCTAAAAAAGATGCGCGAACCTTTTCTTATTACAAGGCTTACCAACGGCTAACAATTCCTTCTCTCCATACGCCTCAGTGTGCACAAAGTCGCGGAGGGCACAATATTAAGCACGCGTTGAGGAAGATGGATATGATTTAATTTGACATGCCTTGACTCAGTGCATGCTTACACAGAAATGCTGGCTTCAGAGGAACCACCTAAACTGTGTAGAGGTAATGCACAGTTTTACCGATGGCACACAAGCACTGACGCGCTTTATCGTTCCCCTAGGTGTGCCCGTCTGTGACATAAGAAAAACCGGAGGACCAGGTTTATGGGAGGATGCACTCAAGAGAATCAGCAGATGCGTGATCTCTTAATCTTTATGTAATCACGACAGGTGGTGCTTACATAGGCGTCTTAAAAAGCAATTTCAGCGTAATCGGTATCTAACTTTTTTACCGACTCTCTTATTTGGAACCCTGCTGTATTAGTGTTTTCAAGACTAAATACAGAAGAAGAAAGCTAGCATTTTTTTTCAGGTATTTCAGAGATTGATGAGCTTGAGCTTACAAATATTAAACCTCTAATTTAATACTTTCGGATGTGTTATTTTGGCGAAACCAATGTGAGAGCTTAAATGTGTGAATTGTGCCACAAAATAGGAGCATTGTACACGGAAAGTTTAATATCAGGCTGTGTGAAAGGAATACTTGATTTTGAGTTCAAACCTAAATCATCCGAATTATATGAAAAGCTCCGTAATGACTTTTTAATACATACTTTATCGTATTGAGGAGCTGTTCCCTGGAAACATTTTATGTTTTTTATCTTGTTTTTGACGTGACAAGGCTTTCAGTTCGGTCAGCTATGGACTCGGTGGTTAATATCGAAAGTAACGAAAAAATGTAATAATATCATCGCTTATATTTTAGAAACAGTCCAAATTAGGCGCCTTACTTTGGCTTCGCTTTGTAGAGAAATAAATTAGGCGAACTTGCATGGTTTGCGTGAAAAGATCGCGTCATTTTCGTGCCACAAATGAAGCAATCCGACCTGAACATAGCCTCCCAAATGACTTTCTTACCAGCATGGTTTGGCTTGGCAGTAGGTTTGTCGATCTAAGAAGCAGTGCTCGCGCTCGAGAGAGCTCACTCAGCCATAGTATCGAGTAAACCTTTGCTTTTTAGGAGTAACAAGGCTTATAAGCCTGCAATTTCCTACACAAATTTTACGGTTGCTTGGCCAGGCGCCCTTGTGTTCCACAGGTATCGTACCCATGGCGTGGAAAGTATTGGGCAGCAAGGCAGAAGTATGGCAATTCAAGCCTAACACTCCTGACCACGGCTGGCTCACTACTATAAGGCAACGAGCATGACTGCAAGATTAGACGGTTGGATCCCAGCCGTCATACAATATGTAAAATGGGTTAATGACAGAGATATAGTGGTGTATTGGTAGTGTATTTGGCAATGAGTGCCGCTGGGTCAACGTAGAAGCCGTGACGATGACGGCAGGGCGATAGTCACATGACGAATCTAGAATGACGACGATGCAGCGATTATGATGGCATCACGAAGACAAGCACATAACTAGTGGCCCAAGCTGGTAGAGAACTTGAGTCACTGCATTTGCGTAACAGGCTAGATAGATAGATAGATAGATAGGTAGATAGATAGATAGATAGATAGATAGATAGATAGATAGATAGATAGATAGATAGATAGATAGATAGATAGATAGATAGATAGATAGATAGATAGATAGATAGATAGATAGATAGATAGATAGATAGATAGATAGATAGATAGATAGGATTTAGATGTTTCAAGTAGTCAAAGAACGCTAATCGCATTAAAAGTGTTCTGCTAGTTTTGTACATGTGGTTTTATTAGGCATGCCTATTCGGTATGTGAAGTGGCTGTTCTCTGCTAATATCATAAATGGTTAGTACCATAGTACCGGTTTGCGTGAGTGAAACCTTCATTTGTTATCAGGCATAGGATTTTGAAATATTTGCAGTTTTCGTCATGTGCAGCATAGGAACCGCCAGCTTGTTTTCAACGTCACGATGCCCCGTTCCCGCAGCCTCCATTAGAATTTCTTTTGTCTATTCCATCAAAAAAGCGGGTACAGCATCCACAAACTGGAAACATTAGTTCTCCGAACACGTGTGCAAGAACTGCTACGCATGGTTGCTTGGTTTTCATTCTCCTGACATTTCAGTTCGTCCCGAGCAAGCTCAAACTACCCATCCCTGTGTGCGCAAGGAATCCACTGGGAGAGAATGTACGTTATACTACATCGTGCCCGCCCTTATTAGGCCGCATGCTTCATATTTTACTTCAGTGGTCTTCTGTGTCGCTGTTCAAATTTTTTATCTAAGAAGCAGGGACGGCGCCGAAGACGTGCCATGGATGACGATACCAGTTCGCAGAAGCATACGTGACTTCAGACGAATGCTCGCGATGCTCCCCATGTGTCGTTGTTATTGCTAGCATGTTGTGTACAGCAGAATGTCAGCGAACTTTGGCGAGATGGGGAGAATGGAGAGCTCATGCGCATCAATTACCTTTTTTTGCATTCTTGTGAAATTGTATATGTACACTGCACAGTATAGTGCATGTCGGGCGAAGTCGTACCTTCTACACAGACTGAAACAAAATTGTTTCCGTGTCTTCTCGCCTTTGTGCCTCGTTGAACGTGTAGCTTCACACAAGAACTACGCTCTTTTTGAGCTTCTCTATAGTATCTTCATAATAGACCCAAAGTAGGGCCAGAATGCCTGTTGCTTCTTGCTGCTGAGAAACAAGCAGCAAGCACCCTGTTCCACCAGCCGCACTGAGATGGCAGGGAAATGGCGAAAAAGTTCGTCTACCATGCTCTCTGCGCACAGTAGCGAATCCTAGGTGGTCAAAATTATGCCCAATCCCCTTTACTGAGTACAGAGTCTCTTTTTCCTCACAGTGTAGTTCGGCAAAATAAACGCTGCAATTTGAATAAATAACCAGGCCAAGCGGGTGACAACTAAGTTTTGTTTAAAAAACCAGCGCTAACGTTGCTGTTGTTTCGTGTGTATACCATAAGACACGCCGACCTACTTCAGATACCTTAACAAAACCATCAGCACCAACCTTGGAAGGGTTCCCGAATTTCTTCCTTCGAGAATTTGCTCGCCTATGTCGTTGCACGTAACTTGAATGGATTGCCGCATACGAATGACACATGTGTGTGAAATTTTCATTCTGCGCGTGATGCTAGCATTCTGCAGGAAATATTGTATCAAGATCAAACGCCACGGACGAGACTGTAGTGGGCTGTCCTGAAGAGCTGCGCCGCTAGAAGACTAATTAAAGTTTATATGCGGACAGCTGCTACTGCAGAGCCTTGAACTTTTGGAACACACGAGCATAACGTCAGGCGATTACCTTTATCCAGAAGCATTTATATCAGCCACTTTGTAGCACATAGGTCGATTCCTATCTCACCTTGTTTTGCACCAAGTTGACAAATTGATATGCATGGTCGACGGTGGTACCGAAGCTCAGACATCCACCATAGTAGCTGGATGATTCAAGCATCACACCACGAACGTACGCATTCTTTTCTTGACCGAAAGCGAACTAGCTCTTCGAAACGTTCGAAGCGTGTACTGTGTACCAGGTGCTCGCACTTTTCCTCTCTGAAAGATATCGCGTTGAAGTGCTGTGTTAAGTGCACCAACGTCAGGAGCAACCAAAAATTTCCAGTCATTTTCTTGTAGCTGCTTGTACTGAGTTGAAACTGTGCGACAAGCGGTACTGCCTTCATGAGAAGACTATGTCGAGCAGGTCCAAACGTATCTTCACCAGAGTACGTGTTCCATCGTTGTTTTAGCATTCTATACGTGACCCGGACATAGGTACACACTGTTATACAACAGTCAATCGTAGTTGGCGTCACAATTCGTGTTTCTGTCGCTTACAGCCAGCCAGCATCTATGCAGAACCCAACAGTCGGCGTGTTGTAAATTTGCGAAGACTGACGGAAGTAGAAAGAATGCCGTCGACGTGGTAGATCGCCGTCACCATTGTCGTCGTCTTTCTGCTGTCATCCTAGAGACGTTCGCGTCACAGACAACCGCGCAGGATGCATGAACATGCTGGTGAACGCGGTAATACAATGTGGAACCCCAGACAATGCTTGCTAACTAGCTATCTGCAGAAATGCTTCGTTAAGCATTGATTGGCACATTGCTGCCGATCTGCATAGTTTTCAATGTGTCTAGCGATTTAAGTTACTTCACGTGCGTCTTGGCGACTTCAGGGGTATCAGGCTGTCGGACTTGGTCACGGATTCTTTTTCCGCTAACTTCACTGGGTATCCCGGGTTCCACGGTATAATGAGTAGAGAGACGTGCTGTTGTGCTGAGGAAACCCGATTCAAGCTCAATCATCGGACGAAGTTGAGTGCCCCCGTGCGGGCATTGGGGTATATGCTCCTGTTGGATCAACCTCTTTGACGTTATTTTGAGTCCCTGAGTATTAGCTACTGGGCATGTGCCGCACTTTGGTAAAACTCTGTCATGACACGCGCTGTACGCCGACGACATTACGATCTGGTGTCCGGGAGGCTCGGAGGCAGCCGTGGAACAGGCGCTCCAGGAGGCCTTGGACGTGACCCAGTCCTTCCTGGAGGGCACGGGCCTCCAACTTTCCCCGACCAAGTCAGAGCTCATGTTATACAGACCGGCAAGGCAGGAGGTTCGGAGGCTCGTGCCGCTCCAGCAGATCCCCACTGATGTATACACGGGAAACGGCCAGAAGATCCCCAGGGTGAATTAGATTAGAGTTTTAGGATTGTTGCTCGATGCCCGGCGCTGGAATGCCAAAACCATTGCGCATCTGACCACCAAAACCGAGAATATTCTCAGATAAATCATGATCATGAGAGTCTCCAATAAGAAGGGGGGCCTAGGTGAGGACCACCTACTTAGGGTGCATCACGCTTTTCTTGTGAGTCACATCAACTATGTGGTCTCGGCCCTGCAGTGGACTAAGACTGAGAGTGACAAGCTTGACACGTTCATGCGGAAAAGCGTCAAGAAGGTACTGGGCATTCCGATCACGGCGAGCACGGACAGGCTAATGTAGCTCGGCGTTCATAACACCACCTTCGAAATCATAGAGGCGCAACGAGCGGCGCCGATCACGAGGCTTTCGGACTCCAGCGCCGGTAGGCGCCTCATAGAGGCGGCGGGCTTGCAGCCGCGTTAGAGTCACAGCGAGGCGATTCAGCTGGACGAGAACTCCAGAGGGACCTACGTCGTCGGTACCTTCCCTAGAAACGTTCAACCACAACATAATGCGGGCAGGCGAGCAGCTCGTGCCAGGGCGATATTGAAGAAAACGGTCGGCATGGAAGCCTTCGTGGACGCAGCTCAATATGGGCGCTCCGGTAAATTCACGGTCACGGCGGTCAGCAAAAAGGGCGAGCTCCTATCTGGGGCCTCGGTAGGCGCTGTGACGGCTGACGTGGCAGAACTCAGGATTCAAAAAGGCTGTATATTTACACTGACTCACGCGCGGCCGTCAGGGCTTTCGCTTCGGGAATGGTCGCGAGACAGGTGGAGGCGATTCTGAAAAGGAAGTCCAGAACTAACTGTGACCCCGTGCATTATATTATATGGTTCCCCACTCACATGGGTGACAACATGCTGCTGGGCCACCCGAACCCCAATGAGATTCCTCACCGCCGTACACGAGAATTAACGCGCCGCGACAGCGGTGAGGCTACATTGGATCCGGAGGAGCTCAGCCAGAGCGACCCCTTATTAACCTTTCGTGATATCGTCTCCCATTATAAAGAGGAACGCTGGCGCTTCCCGCCTCGAAACCCGAATCTATGCAGATCTCAATCGATCACGCTTAGGATGCTTCAGACGAGGTCATAACCCTCGCGAGGTTTCTTGAGCAGGATTTACCCAGAAATGGACCCACAGTGCCCGGATTGTGGGGAGGAGGTTAGCACTCTATCTCATATGCTCTGGCAGCGTCCTGCGTTACGGGATACGTCCTTCACCAGCGAACGCGACTGGGACGAGGCCACATCTAGTACGGAACTCAAGCTCCAGTCCATGGCCGCCCAGAGGGCCCGTGAAAGAGCGCAGAGGCTTGGCCTCTCGGTTTGGACTTGGGAGCAGCCAGCGGCGAGCCGGGGGCGCCAACGGGTCTCCGCCAGCTAGTCCCTCAGGACCTGAATAAAAGTTCATTGCCCATACGTTTCCCGGTAAAGGCTAATGTTGCGCAAGCTTCCGCAGTGACACCAGCTTCCGACGTTTGGTGTGACTTCCTATCTTTTCGTATATAAAATTAACAGCCTAAGAACTGATTTTATTGTTGTTGCAGAACCGCTATGGGCGCGGCCATGCTGTGAAAATTACCGTAATTCCCATACCTACAAATACGTACTCTAAAATAGCACTACTACCATTGCTCTAAAGTCATAAAGCATTGCATACCTCCTTCAGAAGTTGTGGTCGTTGTTTTCAACAGCTCCGATGGACATCCGCTCTCATAGGGCAGGGATGTTGAGGTTTTTCTTTTGAATTTCCGGTGTTGACCGACATAAACTTCTTTTTCAATAAAGACATTTTTTTTTCGGAATGATTATCTGTGCTGGCATCATTTTACCAGCATTCATAAAATAATACGAATAATAGTAATAACAGCAGTCACCCACCGTCGTTGCTCAGCGGTTATGCTAATCTTCAGTCAAGCGCAAGGTCACGAGTACGACTCCTGGTCTCATTTAAGTGGGCGACAAGTACTAAAATGGTCGTGTACTTAGATGCAGGTTATGGTGAGAACCTCGAATACTCGAAATCAATCCATAGCACTAGCATACGAAATCCCTCATTAGCGCAATGTGCGCTTTCTGAACCTAGAACTCCACAGTTAAACAAAATCCGGTACAATTCATCTTTCGATGACTGTTGGCGTGATGGCGATGAGCACTGAAGCCATGCAGTGACACACCGCATTGCTAACGCCGAAATGAGTGCAGCCGCGTTCCTCTCTCTCGCTTCCCCACTTGTGAGTCTGCGACATTCTCTCTACTCGCGATGGATTCAAATCCGCCGCAAGTAGAGAAATCTAAACGATCATTTTGGCGATTATAAACCAGCACATTTCCAAGGCCCATACCTAGTTAGTCGAGTTGGGTGTCAAAGATGTTCACTGAAGACAAGCGCACAACGCGTGGCTTTGCGAGGGAGCGAGTTCAGGAACACTTCAGAAAGGAACAACAGGCAGAATCCCAAATTGTGCACACACAATAGGCTCTTCTTTCATGGAACACTGAACAGATGTGGAAATTGCAAAACACGCAGGCAACAGTTCCACACAGTACAGTTCATGGCGTACGCGCCACTGAGGCAAAAAGGAACAAAAGGTAGCATGTAGCCTAGAATTGAATAGGTACACGCTGCAGCCGTTGCGGGGACATCGTGAAACAGTTGTGCTGGAAAGAAGGGGTTCGGGTGCAGGGGCCGTATGACTGCGGAGAACTCCAGTCAGTGATTCTCGGCCACAGTCGACCAACCACCGCCTCTGCGTGCCCGGCGCCTGAACGTCATCTTCAGCTCATGAGCACTCAGCAGCCGACATTGTGGCGTCGATCATCCTAAAACGTAGCGCCGCATCAGCTTTCCCGAACGCTCAATCTTCAGTTGATCAGTAGGTGCGACCATTTGTCCAACTGAAGAGATGGCCTACGTAGACCTTAAGCTGGTGGGAGCTTTGATTCGGCTGCAGGAGCCGTGATGGGGAGTGGTGATTGGCTGCCGAGGGCCGGACGTTCAGCGAGGAAGTTGTGGCCCTCTAACGCCTAGTCTCGCACCCTGAATATGCTACGGACCATTTCCTATCACGAGCCAATATTCATGAGATGCCATTAACAGGTTTCTTGTGTAACAGAAATTTCACTGTCGGTATCGGCGGCGCTGTCCGATAGCGGGAAATTATCCTGAACCACGCTTCCCAAACCACTCAGGCCCTCCGTGTGGCACATAGGCGTGACTGACCGAATTTAATTTCTCAAATTTCGGCATAAAATCTATCAAGCAGGCTTCCACGCCACCTGCAAACATGATAGTGTCAGATTGTCATTTTGATACAAGTGAGAAAGATAATTATGTTACGCGGCAACTCAAACATAAACCCCCTTTTCAGCAGCCGTTTGAGGTGTCTCAGTCGGAGCAGCGTGCCCTCCTAGGTTCAATGCAACACGATTCAATGCAACACGATCCACGCAGTCGCGGCAGCGGCGGCGACCATCATAGGGGGAAATAAGAAAAACAGCCAGAAAGCTCACCGTCGTGCATTGCGTTCGCTGCCAGCGTTTCCAGAAAACCGGGACGGTCACATAAGCTGCAGCTGTCGGGAAGCTTAAGAAGCCCAGTCAGGGATCTTTGAATACTATCGCTTTCCAATCTTAAAGGCGAAGCTTAAGTATCCTCCAAGATGTAGGTTCCTCTTCGTCGTCGCATGGTGCACTACCTTGTTTTGTCTTTTTCCTTCCCGCTTATCGCATATTATTGCAGCAATATAATGAATGCTATAGGTCTGCGCTAAAAGGGCGATTGGCAAGCTGTATGCAAGCTAGTGTGACATATCGAGTCCGTATCCCCAGTGATCCAAGTCGGTGTCGAAGAAATTCCTTGAAGAGCAGCACATAGGTACCGAGCGACACGTACTCAGTGACACAGTTTGGTCTGGCGCTTGCTTTAGAGCCCAGTTCACTCAACAAAGCAGCCCGATGCAGTGCCCATTCGGCCATGGACTACCGTGACCTACGTTGGCGGAAAAACACTTAGACACGTAGATAGATGATCCACCCGAGAAACATGTATGAAGTAACCAAAGAGTTCTAATGGTATATACAATTATATTAACAATATTCAGCCTCACTGGAGTCCAAAACGTTGCTTTGAATTTGAAACGTGAAGAGCTGCCTTTAAACTACAATACATTCACTGTAGCCCTTCCGAAAAACAAGTACCCTTCAAAAGCTCACCAAGCGTAAAAGAACCAGTTGTATTTACTTTTATCGCACGCCCTTTCGATGGCAGAACTAAGTGGAACCCAGGCACGTCCAGCCATGCATACAGAGTGTTCTAGCAGAAGCCCTATACCATGACAGATCCGAGGAAAACGTTGTGGCAGGGTGGCTCTTGATGAAAGACATTTAAGCGGGCAGTCACTGTGAGGAGCTGTGCTGTACACGACAAGTTGCGAGAGCATTTAAATGTATTCGAAATACTTCGCCGCCTTTCAAATGCGGTGCCCCGTGCTCGCTCAAATTCTAGCGGCTGAAAGGCGAGCAACTCTCAACAGTTCTGCATGAGTGCTCAGCTTAGCTTTATTTCCGGTGCAGCTGCTGTGAGTATCGAAGATTCGGCATATCAAACAACCGCTTGAATTCTTGTGCTGTGTATGTTGCTTGCTACTGAGACGCAACAAAAAAAAAAAAGAAAACAGTGCGACCCAACTCCTGCTAAGATCTACTTTTAAAGCGAATCATTCTGAGTGTGTGTCACCCATGAACGGTGTGTGTTTGTCTGTATGAAGCGTTGTTTTTGGGGTTTATTGTTAGTAATTAGGAGCAGCATGTTATACGAAGAAACGGCTTTATTAGCTATGAATTGTCAACCAACTGTATATTATATGCAGCACCTCATAGGTATATACTATTTCTTTAAATTTTCAGTGGCGACTCATAGCGCCGTGTCGCACTCAAGGTGCTTATAATGCACCGGCTTCTTCTAGTCTAGTGCAACTGCGGATATAAACGCGGGGAACAGTGTTCTATGACGCTTATTGACGCATGCGTCTATGGAGTCATATATCAGGCTCAATATCAGGCTTGTGTGCTAGACGTCATGTGTTCAAATCCTGTCATTGGCCAATTTATTAACGCTGCTTTTCTTATTTGTAACGTCATGCTATGTCGAAGGTGATCAGTTTGCAGAGCCATAAGGCTGTTTATAGCCAGAGTGACGAGCCTTGCGGAGAAATGCCATGTACTAACCGCCATTCCCAGGCTGACTGAATCGTCCTGCTTGCAGCTCCCGTAGATTTTAGCGCCGCAGTTCACATTAGTAATTATTGCGCGAAACCCAATGCTTGAAATGGTAAACTACTTCGCTGCATCCTTCTTAGAGGACACCACAATTCCCTTCAACGCGTTCAGCGTTAGTGGTCGCGCACGTACAAGAATGTTCCTCGAGCTCGAGAGGAAAGCATCGCTTAAAATATATCTGTTACATCTCGTACATTAATATTGCGCTTTGATGCGACATATGTGCAGGTTGGTCATAAAGATTGCCCGCGTTTTTCTGTACGTGCATTTCATCACAATTTGAATTCCATTAAAATGTATTGATGTCCTCCATTTTTTCTTGCCACACATTATATTTTGTATGCCGATATTTTTTTGTTGCCGGAAAGTTTTTGTTTTCTATAAATTGCGTATGTTATAAGTAAGAACTTCTAGAAAAGAACAATGCATGAAACTCATTTGGAGGAATGGTATAACAGCATTATTTTATTCAACTGCGAAAGTGATGAAAATCTCTATAGACTGGCTCCTTCAGCTTCTTTGACAAAATAGACCCACTTGTTAAGTCTTGTGCGCTTGCTCCAATAAAACAATATGCAGAACTGCGGCGCCACAACGACATCCTATCTTGCTCAAAGGCCACGCCACTTTATGTTCCAGCACTCCGACATAAAGTGTACGATGGAGCTTGCGACACTCAATTGGCTTCAGGCCAGGTGAACAGCATCCTAGCCAATCTTTAGGTCCCAAAGTGTTTCTCTATTACAGCATTATCCCCATTCAGAAACCAGTCAGCGATGTATGCTGCATTTTTCTCGCGGTTGGTGGCTTTTTTTGCCTTTTCGGTTATCAGTTTTTGTTCAAGTTTGAGCCAGTTTTAGTGTGCGCAAGTGATAAGGCCCTAGAAAGTGCGGCATCACCAAATCCCAGCACAGGCTTGTATTTGGTCTCCCTATCTTCCACTGTTGTATATGTTCCCTGCGACGGACTGTTCTATGAAAGTTGTCCGTTCACAGACGCCCTATATAGTCCACGGGATTCAATGGGATGTTATGGATTCCCTACGCTTCACATTGAACTACTATTGCATGTTTTACAACAATGATTTTGTGGACGTAAAACTGCTTGAGACCATGAAATATTCATGTATATATTTAGGTTCTTGAAGTGAGCTGCGTATTTTCTCTTGGTTTCCAGCGCGAGGGGTAAGTTTTGAGCACATCTTACGGAAACGTGCCACTCTGCTTGTTAGGTACAAAATGAGTTCAAGCGTGTGTAATTCTCCATAAAATAATTACGTCATATTTCTCACACTTAAGGTATAAGACTTAAGAACAGGCTTCACCTCAGGCGTTACTGTCTAAACATGAGAAAGGAGAAATAGCTTTTCTGGGTAAGCACAGCATCGAACCTGATGAGGTTTATTGCATATAAAAAATGTTCAGTCCCAGTGACTGCTTCATACGAAATTTTGTTCTAGCTAGCTAATCGTCAAATACATATGGCTCAAATTCTCATCATTTAGGAAAACGCAACTATAACGCTCAAAACGCCTTTTTTCAACAATGGAGTATGTATAACAACACTATAAACTAAACATTATATTACATATAAAGAATATACACCGCTGTAAAGTGTACCGTTCATGTGTGTGTGCGTGTGCGCGCGTGTGTGTGTGTGTGTGTGTGTGTGCGTGCGTGCGTGCGTGCGTGTGTGTGTGTGTGTGTGTGTTTGTTTGTGTGTGTGTGCGTGCGTGTGTGCGTGTGTGTGTGCGCGTGCGTGCGTGTGTGTGTGTGTGTGTGTGTGTGTGTGTGTGTGTGTGTGTGTAAGACCTATGCGAAACCTCTACAAACCTCGCAATGAATTCATGCAAATTTTAACTCTATACATTAAATTTTTCTTCGATTTAAATGTCCTGGAGGGTGCAGTTTAAGAATGGCGATATCTATTTTTTTCTGGCAGCGTTACTAATTTGTAAACATAATTCAGGTTTTCTTTACACTTACCTAAAGTGTGGCAAACCTTTCTAAAAATTTGCACGCCCTCAATTGAAATTCCGCGTGCTACAGTCAGTTCAATTGAAGTTTCTCAGATAAATGCAACATAATTCACTCAAATTAATCCTGGGTTTGTTTCTTCCTGCTAACCTCACACAAGATCATAGGAGGGAGGGAACATACAGGAATACCGTAAACAGATACATAAGGCAGGTATTCTAAAGTAGAATTCAATACAGTGTTACAATAGTTATGCATCAACTACAATGCACAGAAGGTAATTACATTAATATAATAGCAAAGTAAACAAAACAAAACTAAGCTAACATGCAGTGGCGCAATTATTTCGACACAAGGGCGAATCCAGAATACAGAGAATATGATGCAGTTCAAAAATGATGAAACTATGTAAAATTACTGATAAACCGCTATGCATGTATTACTGACCCGATCACAACTAGAGCATTTGCTACAGTCGAAGTGATTTAACGGAAACATGGATTAGGTTCTACTCTTTATTGTATGGTTAAAGTAAGGGTATTTAAAACAACGTTAATTGTATGATTGTTCAACAAGGGCATAAGGTTGTTTTATACATGTAACTCTTCTATGTGAAAAAAAAACTAAGCTTATATGTATCGATGTTTATTTGACCATGAATTCATTGAAACAAAAAACTTAAGCTGAGTTGAGGTGGATTTTAATTATTTATGCTTGAAAATCATAGCCCGAGGCGTGTCATTGACAGTGTGACTGTAGTCAGATATTTGCATCTTTTTAGTTATTGTTTATTCTGCTTATGTGTGAGTATTCAGTTATCTTCCACACCTGACACTAACTAAAAAGCAGACTTTACGCATTACTTAAGATTACATGGTCATCACTGGTATGAATTTCCTGGTGCGGTGTGCAATCATGTGCAGAAAGAGGGATATTTGAATGTCATCTCCAAGGCAAGTCATTTATCTAACTGATATATAAAACAGGTCCCTGAGCAGTACTATTGGGCACACCGGAAGTTACAGGAGCTCAACGAGAGATGTCATAGTTATTTTAACGAAGAAGAAGAAACTTTAATAAAGACTGGTCCGGCAGTTTTTGTTGTGGTGGCCGCAGGTGGCGGCTCGAGGTCCTTGGACTCGGGCGGCATCTTCGGCTTGCCGGACGGCCCAGAGCTGGTCTGCCAGTTTCTGAACTTTTGAGAGCCGCCTTCCAGTGGTGGCGGCGCCGACGGAGAAGGTCCCCGGCGGCTCCCGCATCCGGGGAGGCGTCGGGAAGAAGTGAGCTCGAGCCTTCCCGTAGTCTGACAACGGACACGATTATGGACGCGTCGCGAACGGAGCTGGTTTGGCTACCGTTGTTGCACGCACATTCCCAGAGCATGTGTCGTAGCGCTGCTCTCTGTCCTCAAGTTTTACACGTGTCTGTTGGATATAAACGCGGATAGCAGTGGTGTAAGAGAGCGGGGCTAGGCTAGGTGTGTGTCTGGAGCAAGAGTAAAGTTACGGCCTCGTTCGTGTTCAATTTATCGTGCGGTGGCGGGAATGTACGTCTTTCGAGTCTGTAGTGTTGGGTGAGGTCTCTGAACATGGTAAGGCAATTGCCCTACGCCCACTGTGTTTCTTGTTGCTTTATTTCTGTTGTTGTGACCCGATCCGGCAGACCCGATGCCTTGCTCTCGGGGGCGGAGGCGGTGGCCCCATAATCAGCGGCGGCTCGGCGTGTGAGACCTCGAGCCATGGCGTGGGTCGCCTCGTTTCCCGCGAGCGGAACATCGGTGTGTGCCGGGGTCCAGAGGAGGAAGACCGTAGAATTTGGGGGCTGCGATGGCGATGACGAGTCGCCGTCGCCAGAAATTTGGAGTATGCGGGCAGCTTTCCGCGAGACGCGACAACAGAACGGTCACCGATTCCTGAGTGAGCTTTTACTGCCTTTTTGTGTGGAATACAATAAAACCTCTTTGAAGAATTCAGTAAATTTCGGTTCATCTGTTGTCCATTGTTTTTACTTTGAGATATGTGTTGCATCTATAGTTTGCGTTACTGTCGAAAGTTTCAAACGAAATATCAGTTGTCGGTAATTGGAAAAAAATTAACGCAGTTTAGTTTGGGCAATACTAGACTATCCCAAATCCTTGTCCATATTTAAGTTCGCATAAAGAAATTAGGTCTGTTGTTTCCCCTCAGCCAGCTGCGATAAGGTAAAAAAGATAAGATAAAAAGCTATCAAGAGAAGCGGTTAACAAGTCAACACATCTGTACAAAAATTATAGAATTCGGAGTGATAGCAATTGCTACTATGGTGGCATATTCAGTGCTCATTTTAAAATGGGCACAACGAGAACAGATATGTCAACAGTTCCGGCCAAACCTTTCCAGTGAAACAATGGTGCTGACAGATTCAAACTACCGACAAAGTGCCTCTCCTAGAAAGGCATTGGCTTTAGTATTACGAAATATATTAGAACATTCACGAATGGCTACATCTATTATCATCAAAACGCGGGATTGTAAGACACCCTTGAAAGGACTTCTATGCGAGTCTGGATTATGAATACATGAGAACTTCGGGGGATTCGTTCTCTCATTACGTGTGAGCTCCGTTATAAATTTTATGCAGTTTTTGGTAAAATCATCCGTATGTAGCATCCTTCACGCCTACTTGGCCCACTATGTATGTGCCACTGTGTATGTACCATTGCACAGTTTTCAATGGGTATGTGCAAGAATTAGACAATCACTGGGCCGTCGAATATGTCCAACTAGACATGCCCGACTGGGCATGTGTGCGAATACACAACTTGAGCCGTTGAGTATATGCAAGCGGGTATATCTTTTGGCAGGCACTCCAGAATGGGCATGGACCACTGGGTAGGCACCCTGGTAGAGAAGCGGAGCAAGAGGAAAGGCGTGAAGAAGGCTGCAGCAAGAAATTCCAGTCATCTGAAGATACGTGAAAATCAATAATAATAATATTTGGGGTTTTACGTGCCAAAACCACTTTCTGATTATAAGGCACGCCGTAGTGGAGGACTCCGGAAATTTTGACCATCTGGGGTTCTTTAACGTGCACCTAAATCTAAGCACACGGGTGTTTTCGCATTTCGCCCCCATCGAAATGTGGCCGCCGTGGCCGGGATTCGATCCCGCGACCTCGTGCTCAGCAATAAGTGAAAATCAAAGGCAACCTAGTGTGGAAAAAGAAAGTCAAGTGTACCGATTGGTACCAGAACATGCGAGAAGCGAGAAGCGTTTAGCTGTATGGTGGCGAATAAGATGATAAAAATTTGAGTAGTTAGCTTCACAGAAATGAGACATTTGGCAATACGCTAGCTCGCCACATTGCATCATGCACAATCGCAATAACGTTGACTTTCTCAGCGAGGCGCTATCTACAAGAGTCTCTTTTACTGGTTTAAGAGGCACCAAGCAATATCGACCCCTTCTGCCTTCTACAGACTGACATAAGACTATTTGCCAAGCTCTGTCCGAAATTCTCTTCTGATTAGATACTGGCTAATTTAGATAAGATTAGAGGCTAGACACCATCTGAGAAGGATAACCAGATGTTTGTCACTGCACATGTTAAAGCTATTAGAGTAAAAAAACCTTTATTTAAAGATATGCGCGCTAGAATCTAAAATTTATCTCAGCAGCTTTTTACAGCAGGTTGATGTAGTTGCAACATCAGATATAACATCTCTGCGCGCAGTGCAATAAGCTCAAAGTAAACGAAGAGAGCTACAAGCTTTGCCAGGCAGCGTAATTGTTTTAACATTTTAATGCCTTTGAATATAGCAGTAAGTCCAACCATGTTCGTAACGCGTCTTATAACTGGACGAGCTAGCTTTCAACTTCGAAACAAAAAAAGCTGGCAGTTTCGCCTGACATGCAAAGCATCGATTTCGATAGCAAATTAGTGGACAGCTGCAGGAAGTAAGGATAGTAGATTTGTCGGACATGTAAACTTGAAACATAGGCATGCTAACTAAGTTAGCAAGCATGCTGGCACGCGCCAACAAGCAAACATGGACAAATCTCACGCGATGACCGCGGGCAGCAGCAGCGAGCGAAGTGACATTTTGCTATCTATTGCTTTAGCGCAAACTGAACGCCGAGAACACACAACACGCACAAAGACACGAGCCCCCGACGCACCTGTAGACTCTGCCCTCAGTGCAGGTCGCTTTCAAGATACGAGCACACTACTGCGCTCAGCCGCCACATGTGCAGTTGTAGCCGGAGTATAACGCAACCCCCTGCCTCTCTCTCCTCCCCCCTTCCCCCTCCCGCGCATCGCAACGTTTCGTGCGCGGGGGGGGGGAGGGGGGGATCGCAACTGCGCGCTTCCCGCCCGCTTTCGTCTCTTTCGCGCGGGAGAGATTGAGCCGCGATCGTCGGCTCCTCTCGCACGCCTTCATTCGCACATACAACGTAGGGGGGCGGAGGGCGCGTGACGGCGTTGTTATCACCCTTGGAATCATGCGGAACCTCACAGTGACGCCGACGCCCTTGCAGACGCCGACAGTGGAAACGCGCTTGATGTGTTCATATATTTGCTATCGCAGGAAAATGAATTCTGCAGAAACCATCGATGATGACCGTCAATGTAAATGATGTTAGAAAGTTGTTTGCTGACGATGATGGCGACGGTGCAGTGACGGCGATGGCACGATATCCGCATAGACAATGGGATGACCGACGACTTTATGATGAGAATGGCGTGATGATTACTGTATCATCACGCCGTTACTGTATGACGACGACCGCATGACGAAAGTCGGATGAAGAAGCAGGAGTCGAATAATAATCCCTATATGAGCAATAACAATCAGAGCACTCGGTTAACCTCCTTTCTTCTCATTCATTACATAAAGATGGTCTGGAACCCGGCAACATTGATGCCTTCAGGTAGCACGTGTGGGTTTATTGACCAATTGCTTTCAGCCAAAAACATCACGTACTCGTGACGCCTGCGGGAGGAAGGATGTTCCACACTTTATCACATCATATGGGAGTGCAATACGAATAATGCATTCCACAAAACAGAAAATCCGAGTGCGGAGCAATGGGAGAGCGTGCTCTCCAGCGGCGACCCTAGCCTCCAACAGAGGCTGGTGGATCATGCCCGACGAGCAGCCACGCTCAGTGGTGCCCTGGAATAGGGGCGCCAACCATGCAGGCCGGAGATCGGCATCAACCAATAGAAGATGAAGACATCCGGCCCGCCCGCTGAATTACTCTTTCTAGGACAATAAAGTTTACTTCCTTCCTTCCTTCCTTCCTTCCACAACCGCCGCCAAGGTTTGTGACTGGTGGCCCTGGCTAACACGCCCAGGGTTAGTTCAAACAGTAATGCGTAAATACTCCAGAAAGTAGACGGCAAAACGGTGCCGCGGTAGCTTAATTGGAGAAGCATCGCACGCGTAATGCAAAGACGAGGGATCGTTCTCCACCTTCGGCAAGTTGTTTTAGAGCGCAGCTCTTTGGCGTCCGTTCCTGGGTTTCGCGTCGTCGTCGGCGTTGTCGTCGGCCTCGTAATGAGCTCCGCCCCCCTTTCATCCCCCCAGCGCTAGCAGCGACCGACTGATACCGCTGGATGCCGCTGACGCCGCTAGAGAGTCAAGATAATGTGACTGCATAGAACACCGTCGCCGCCATGCAGAAAGAGGAGGAAAGGGTCCCCCCCCCCCTGTTCTTGTGTTGCGGATAGGGTGCTCTTCAGTTGCCGACGCGCCGGTTATTTCACGTAGGCCCCGGCACGTCGACGAATACGTGACCACCTCTCCACGGCTAGACCTGGTTCTTAGCGCTGCGGAAGCGAGGGTATCATATTGTTTGTGTCGGCATCGGCGGCGTTGTCCCTGAAACCAACTCCGCAGCTGGGGTTGACTCACTATCGGCGTCAGCGGCATCAGTCAGTCGCTGCTATCTCTTCCCTCCTCCCTTTATCGTGTTGTCCGCTTGCTGCGCGCGCTTCTGCCCCCATCGTTTGCCGCTGGGTGTACGCGCTGCCCCCCTCCCCCCTCTTCCTGCGAGTCTCCGGTTGTCAAAGCGCCGGCTCGAACTTAATTCCTTTCTTCGCTCCTCCTCCAATGCAACCCCTGTGCGGTGGCAATCAGAGAGCCAGATCGGTGGCGGCGGATCTGTTTATGTGCACCGCCCGAGCCGAAATTGCCGCTGCCGTTCGCCCTGTGCGGTGGCAATCAGAGAGCCAGATCGGTGGCGGCGGATCTGTATATGTGCACCGCCCGAGCCGAAATTTCCGCTGCCGTTCGCCACTGCGAAATTATCTGCCAGTTCTTTCTGAGCCATGAGCGAGACGACCGATGGAAGTCCTCCGTCTGCTGCTGCTGCTGCTGCTGCTAAACGAGCTGCCAGAGCAGAGGCCCAGCGCCGTCGCCGTCAGAATCCAGAGGTGCGTGCCGCCAAAGCAGAAGCTTACCGTCGCCGCCGTCGAGATGATCCAGGAGTACGCGTCGCCGAAGCAGAGGCTAAGCGCCGCCGCCGAGAAGACCCTGCCGTTCGCGCCGCCGAAGCGGAGGCTCATAGCCGCCGTCGAGATCACAAAAAAATTCTGTGATAGCGCATACATGTGTTGCTCGATTTCTTTGCCTCAATCTATCGAAAAGGTGAAACAGCTTATTTGCTGCGCTCAAATTTCGCATTAGGAAGTAACGTAATCGTCGGTAATTTTTTTCATCCACTTTCCTTTCCATTAATTTACAGTTTTTGTTTATTTCAGTAAGTAAGTAGAACTAATTTCCCCTGTGTTGTCCTTCGTGTCTTGGTTTGTTGGCTTCTCATGATACCATTAATAAAATAGGGCTCATCGGCTAACCCCTTTTCTTCTGGTTCGAAGCAGGAGTTAAGTGATGGCACGACTCCGATGGCATTAATAGGACGGCCTGAGTGTAGGGGCATGATATCGTCTATACGACGATCGAGGCATGACAAGGGGAGCATATTCATCATTGAATGATGACCTAATGAATGCAATACATCATCATCATCATCATCATCATCATCATCAGCCTGGTTACGCCCACTGCGGGTCAAAGGCCGCTCCCATACTTCTCAAACTACCGCGGTCATGTACTAATTGTGGCCATGTTGTCCCTGCAAACTTCCTAATCTCATCCGCCCAATTAACTTTCTGCCGCCCTCTGCTACGCATCCCTTCCCTTGGAATGCATTCCGTAACTCTTAATGACCATCGGTTATCTTCCCTCCTCATTACGTGTCCTGCCCATGCCCATTTCTTTTTCTTGATTTCAACTAAGATATCATTCCCTCGCGTTTGTTCCCTCACCCAATCAGCTCTTTTTTTAACTCTTAACGTTACACCTATCATCCCTCTTTCCGTAGCTCGTTGCGTCGTCCTCAATTTAAGTAGAACCCTTTCCGCATACCTCAAGGTTTCTGCCCCGTACGTGAATACTGGTAAGACACAGCTGCTATAAATTTTCGTCTTAAGGGATAATGGCAACCTCCTGTTCATGATCTGAGAATGACTGCCAAACGCGCCCCAGCCCATTCTAATTCTTCTGATTATTTCAGTCTCATGATCCGGATCCGCAGTCACTACCTGTCCTAAGTAGATGTATTCCCTTACCACTTCCAGGGTCTCACTACCTATCGTAAACTGCTGTTCTCTTCCGAGACAAACGCAATACAACTACGAAGAAAGACTGACGTCGATGGAACGAGAGTGAGAGTGACACGATGGAACGAAAACGAGAGTGACGAAATGACAGCGTAACCACGATGGGATGATGACGTGTCTGTGACGATGATGGCGTGATGACGACGGCGCGATGAGGGTCACGTGAGAAAGGTGGAATGACGACGATGCAACGACTATGACGGAATCGCGACCCCAAAGAAACAACTATTGGCTCCATCCACTAGAAAACTTGGACCACTGGGTACAAGTAGAAGGCGTGGTGTGGACATAACGACGGAAGTCAGATGACGAAGCTGGAATGACGGCATTTGAGAGACCATGGCGGCATCAGTGTGGCGATATGACAACAAATGCGTAATGACTGCATGACGACGATGCTCTGACGACGAAGTCATAACGAGGGACGGATAACGAAGCTGGATTGACCGCAGTGCAACATCTAAAACGAGTGGTTAACTCGATGAGAGTCAAACGACTTGGGTCACTGCGTCAGGGTAGAAGGCGTCACCACGATGGCACAACGAGAGTACCATTTCTCGAAGCTGGAAGAACCACAATAGAACCACCACGACATGACGATCAGGAACACATTCCTATAGGCCCAAGTGTTCTACCCGCTTGCGCCACCCAAGCAGGTCGAAAACTTGGGCCACTCGGTCAGAGTAAGTAGATAGATTAGATAGATAGATAGATAGATAGATAGATAGATAGATAGATAGATAGATAGATAGATAGATAGATAGATAGATAGATAGATAGATAGATAGATAGATAGATAGATAGTAGATAGATAGATAGATAGATAGATAGATAGATAGATAGATAGATAGATAGATAGATAGATAGATAGATAGATAGATAGATAGATAGATAGATAGATAGATAGATAGATAGATAGATAGATAGATAGATAAATAGATAGATAGATAGATAGATAGATAGATAGATAGATAGATAGATAGATAGATAGATAGATAGATAGATAGGTAGATAGATAGATAGATAGATAGATAGATCAGAACGGCTGTAGTAGGAAAAGAATTCTGTTTGCACTAAAGCAGAAAAAAAAACGGAAACAAGTTGAGCACACACTACCTAGGGAAGCCATGAGTGCGGACGCTGTCAGTTTCGCCTCTATTTTAGTCAGTTTAAATGGCGCTGGAGCATGAGCCGGTGCATCCGCACCCTGCTTCATGGGTTGTCGCACCGCATTGAAGCTGTCGCCTTTCGTACTTCTCCATAAAATTGGCAAGGACCTTTCAGCAAGCAAAGAAAGAGAGCATTAGAGGTAATGAGCATCTGCATATGCATGCGTGCCTGTGAAGTTTCATTTACGCTTCGATGATATACATCCAATTTTCTTTCCCCCGGCGCTTGCCTGAGCGCTTGTCATTGTCAGTTCATTCTTCTACTTCTCACCTAATCAAAGGTTGTCAGTGCTTGCTCATGAAAAGATTGCTTTTAAGCATTATTTGCTTGACGCAATTTTCACTGCCTGTTTAGCGAACGAGAAAGGCTCTGTTGCTTCATGGTGGTGTATTTTGTCGGTGATAGTTTACATGCGTAGCGTACTTCAGAAGAAAGGCGTTCCTCTCATCTGTCTAGCTCTGTGCAAGTTGTGGGTCAGTCATCTCATGCTATTTTGAGCAGTTACGTTACCACCACCCAGCAGAAAAATAACCATATCATGAGGGATTGATTTCCTTCACGCACATCTGTGCCTTCTGTTCTTTTTCAACCTTCAATCACAAGCTGATATTTGCGCTTACTTTTCTGTGCATTTTTCTTTTTGCGCGCAAATATTTTTCTCGCAGTGTGGCGCGTCTGATTGAAGTCATCTTGAGCACATATTTGTCAAAAGCAATATGAGCTTGTAGCCGTGGATACCTGATATTTCAGTTGATTGCTGGAATTGTGCGGCTGCGGCGCACATAGTACTCGTGAAAAATGGTAGCAATATCTAATAGATGTTCTGGAAGCTGACGAGAGAAGGAGATATGAACATTCATGTAAGCGTGGAAACTCTGCATAAAGGTTTCACAAACCTGTTACTAGTTTTCGAACAAATCAAAATTTTGTAGTATTTTACAATTCAAGACTTACTTACTATAACCTTTCAGTTTGTCCTGCAAATATAAAACCTGTGGTATTCCTTTAATGCTACAAATGATGACGAAGAAGCAAAATGACGTACATTAAGGAAGGCGCAGATACAAAGGAAGATCAATGTAAAAAAGTTCAGGCACACTTGAAAAAAGAAATGTAGTTGACGTGCATGGTGTATTATACAAATCCTACATCAAACCGTTGTACATGAGTTAGGAAAATAAGAAGCTGTCGAGTTGTATGAAAAAGCACCATGTGAGGTTGCTGCAATATACATACATAATTATACTGTGGTGCAAGTAAAAAAGTCCAAATAATTCCTCAAATCCCCCTGGCTTACGGGATGCATAATAATAGAACTCACACTGCAAGAAGAAGGTTGTAATTTCGGCAAGGGGGATTTATACTGCCTCAGGGATAAAAGAAAAAGAAATGGACTGACCAAACTCTTCTCGTCATCTTGCTTTTTTTGTTATTTTTCCTAAAAACGCCGTGGTGTGTGAAGTCCCGAAATGTTCAAGCGAAGCAACTTAGATAAGTTTAGAAACTTCTCATAGAATACAAAATGTTAACAAAGTGGAGCACAGCGCTCAGCTGTAAACCATTCTTGTATGGCTTAGAATTTCGTTTGCCAAGTAATCGCATAGGTTGTTTGTAACAGCTGTACTCTACATGAGTCGTCAGAAATAAAAAGAAAGATATTATTGAATACACAAGCTTATGTTTTAAACAATTATTGGCTTATATATTTTGTATATTTCGCTTCCTTATAATTGTACCCGCGCGAATGCCTATGAAACATAAAGCGCAATATATAAACGGCTTTCGTTCTAGACGTGGGTGAATGAATTTATTATCCGTGGCATTGATTTCAGTCAGTTAAATTATTCTAAATGCTGCCGTCGTTCGGAATTTGTTACTTTTTGATGCTTCATGTTTTACGTAGACATGCCCCCACCCCAGTGATGTCCTAGATATAAAATTATATTTAATTTATTATATATATATATAGTTATATAAAGCCAACAATCAGCGACACCGACAACATACTGGAAACAACTTGAGGTTAATAAATGAAATCAAGCAAGGGTAAATTAATGGAAATGAAAGCGGATGAAAAAATAACTTGCCGCAGGTGGGGAACAATCCCACAATCTTCGAAGGTTGTTGTACCGTTCTCCACTTGCAGCAAGTTGTTTTTTCTTCAATTTTCACTTCCTTTAATTTACTGTTTCTTTATTTCATTTGTTTAGCACAAGTAATTTCCTCTATGTTGTCCTTGGTGTCAGTGTTTGTTGGCGTCGTATAAAATGACTAATAAAAATCGGGCCCCTCGTTTAACCTCTTTTCTTCTCGTTTATTACATAATGGGGGTCTTGAATTCGGCAATATTGATGCCTTTAGGTAGCATGTGTGGGTTTATTGACCGGTTGCCTTCACCCAAAAAGATCCCGTTCTCGTGACGACTGCGGCAGAAAGGATAATTCACATCCGCCGCCAAGGTATGTGAGTGGCGGCACTGGCTAACACTGCCAGTGTTCCACAAGGAAACATAAATACTTAATGAAATGGATGGGAAACGGTGCCGCGGTAGCTCAATTACTAGAGCATCGCACGCGAAATGCTAATGTTGTGGGATCATTCGCCACCTGAACCAAGTTGCTTTTTCATCCACTTTCTTTGTTAATTAACTTATCGTTTCCTTATTGCATTTATTAAGCACAAGTAATTTCCCATATGGTGTCTTGGTGTCAGTGTTTGTTGGCTTCTTATGATATGACTCATAAAAATCGGGCACCACGGTTAACACCCTTCCTTCCCGTTTACTTTATGGCATGTTCCTATTCTTTCGTTTTACCCTTGTACCACCAGAAATTACTAATTTTTTCTTGCGTGTGCTCTTTTTCCGCGGTTTCCTACTGTGTAATTAAAGTTAATCTGGCTTTTCAGTAGGTTCTTAGGTGCCTGAGGTGTCCGCTTTATCTGCTATGAGGGATTTGTTGCTTTTCCAAGTTCTTATTAGAGCAGATTTTACTCTGGATTAGGATAATCATAGAATACGTGGCTGTGGTAAAGCTGACGACCCAACGATAAAATAAACTATAACACATTACGTAAACGATACCAACAAGAGCGTTCGACTAAGCATTAAGAAGTGTAACTGAGGTGGAATATTAGGGCCTCAAAATCGTTCGTTCAATTTACGCTCACGAGAACGCTAATCACATGTATACATCGCTTCTAGTATGCGCCGCTATTCCTCACGTGTCTCCACTACAGTCAAAGATGATATTTAGAAACCATGGGCGAGCACAAACTTCAATATACCTGATAACGTTGTTGCACTAAACGAATAGTTAAAAAACCAGCTGAAATCACACCAAAAGAGCAGCGCTTCGTTCGTGCTTCTGAATTATTTTACTTATTGCACTGTTTCGACTGCATGGCCAAACACTAATCTCATTAAACCCCACGTTTTTTCCTGATTCTACGTCCCTGTGCTCATTTGTTTGAAAGAACGTTTCAAATTACACGATCTAAGACTATATTCATTAGGAGATATCCTACGCACTACATCAATATTGAAGCTTGGCCTGTGCTACCAAAGCGAGAGCCCCGTCACAGTTGAAGCCACAGCCGAGGAAACCTCTGCGGCCACAGCTGAAGCCACAGTTGAAGCCACAGCCGATACCACAGCCAGTTCCACAGCAGGAGCCACAGTCACATCAAATGATACAGCGCACTGCGGTAGAGTTTACAGCACCGACTCCCGATAAATTGTCCGAAGAAGACCACCAAGTGGTTGTGATGCTTCGGACTCTCGTAAATACCCTACGTGTACTTTTTAGGAAGTTGTAGACTCCGTCATTGCGAAGTGCAGTGCAAGTACTGGATGCTCTTATTCCAGTGCTTGTAACTCTCGAGTACGCCCCATGGTTCACCCGCAGCCTCCTATTCGCGCAACGACCACGGGCCCTTCGGCCGTCGCAGATGTGATCAACGCACATCACCAGCTATGGAACTCCCCACTTTGGTGTTGCGGCTCTTCACTGGACGCAGTCATCACTTCCTTCATCTTTCCTTCTTTCTATTTCCCCCTTCCCTCACCCCCAGTGTAGGGTAGCAAACCGTACACTCGTCTGGTTGACTTCCTTGCCTATCCTATATTTGCTTTCTCTTCCTCTCCTAAGTGAACGTATTACTAATCAGCAGTAACTACAGCTGAGCCCCAGCCCCGCTTAGCAGTGCCATCATTTGGCTCATTCGGTTGCCCAGAGGCTCCTCAAATGGGTTCAGCCACTCGTCTCCTTCACTTACGCTCTCTACTCCTATCGTGGTTCTTCAGGACAATTAGCAAAGTTCTTTGTCTGTCTGTCAGTCTTCTCACCTTTTTTCTATGGAAATTTCAGGTTTAGAGAAATTCTGACAATGGTCTAATCATGCATAAGTATTCTTAGTATTCTTTGGCTCGGCTGTTGCTTCGCTTTGGCTTACTTATTTAGCTAGATTATACATGCGTACCCATCGCTACCAATCATATATTATTTCTATATTATAACGAATGCATGTGCTGAGTTTACCAATGATGCATATATTCCGCAGATGTATCGCATCAATGAGCCAAAACACCGCCCCAACCATTACTATTTTCGGCCATACCACGCGTTTACTTATTTTCCTTTTTTGTTACTGCCTTGACGTGGCGACGGTGACGTAAGCAGGTTCTTATTCGTTGTTTTTTTCTTCTTTTTAACGCTACCAATCATCCACTATTACAGTATTATGAAGATTACATGTGTTACCTTTACCAATTATGCATTTATTTTTCTCTTAATCTCAATTGACATGAGCTTGGGGTGATGTAAACGAAGGCCAAGGCACTCCCATGCTTGTAATGCGGCTCATATGGACATGTGCCAGCCACGCTGCAGTCCATGGTTCGAATCCCGGTCAGAAGTATTTTTTCTAGTGTATCAACAATCTACTATTACACCATTAAAACGATTTCTTTTGTAACTTGACCAATTACGCATTTATTTTGCAGACATAAGGCATCAAGGGAAGGACAGATTTTGCTGGAGTACTCGGCAAAGAATGCTTATGTGTAAAACAAAAATGTATAGCTTCATTGCGCAATCGGATGCAGCAGCTACGCAATTTGCGGCTCTTCCCAGAGGCATCGACGTCACTGCCATTGACAAACGAGTGAGGTAAAGGTGATCATTACCGGGTCTCGCAAGGCTGCGAACCCAGATTGAACCGTTTCCTTGTCGTAAATCGTTCCTCCCATAGATGTCGGTTTCAGCCCCTCTAACGAGCGATTAAGGTACTTGGAGACCGAACAATCAAGTGGGCTGTATTGGTGCCGGCTTGGTCATACGTGTTGGGCACTAAAACACAATTCTGAAGGCGGAAAAACTGGAAGACATCTGGAGAGAAAGAAAGGTACAAGAAATGTACAAGCTTGTGGTTTCTGCAACTCCGTGGAGGCATTTCCTTCAATTGGGTACGTACATAAGTTGCTGCGTATACTAGACTGCACTGATGATTAGCCCCTGCCCATATGACGCCATCGCAGTGTGCTTGCAATAATGCTTATTATTACAGTTATCTGTTACCTTCAAGTCACAATTCATGCCTCATGACGTTATTGAGAGCATTTCACAAGTTTATGGTATGTGAGAGCGCCTGTCAGATGTACATCGTCGAGTTAATACAACTTGAGCATGCTGGTATCCCTCAAGAGTACTATGCACTTTAACGAAAGTGGCATTCTAGATTTGGGATTACGCGATTGGCATTCTTTGGGAATTTCATCCAGTTTGCGGTATGAATGTAGCCTCGTTCACGTACATGAGCTCAATTTTTACACTAGTTTAAAAGGCTAGGCAGCTACTGGCTGCTGGCTTGCCTGGCAAATGACATAGGCCACTGGGTGTTTACTCGAATGTAAAACTTCCTGGTTGCTGCTGTCTGGTCCAGTAGAAAAACCGACCATGGAGTATGTGCCCCTAAATACAACTATGTATGCTATATCATTATGGTTATGTGCCCATTCTTGCTCAACTCCTGAGAATGTTTGCGCGAAGGCGACCCAATCTCCACCTACTCTTAAGTATATTAAATTCACAGCATCCCATTCGGAAGACACTTCTATGTCTAGCGAGGCTCTATGATAGCCACTTCAACGATATTGCAGCCAGAATACTAGATACAGTTAGGGTTGCAGGGGAGTTTCGACTGGTATTCGGCGAAAAGAAGATGTACTGCGTCGTGGTATTGTTCGTCACCGCGGTTGGCTGCGAGATTATGACTTCATGTGTCTGCTGATGCGCCCATACGTTTGCGTGACTCCCAGAGGGCATAAGAGTGAGACATGGGGATACAATAACCATCATATTAATTATCATAACAATAATTATAACGTATAAAATATTTCATGATAAAATACGGACCTGTCATTAGAAAATCACCCATCTCATGACTGTCTCCACTAATATTCAAACAATGGGTGTGCGCCGCTAGTTTTTAACATCTAGTTTGCTTTTTGTACTTTTTTGTGTGAAAGTGTTGTGTTTGTGTTTCTTTTCGTGTTTCTTATTTCGTTATACTTGACAGATTTCATTCATTGACGTGCGTTTAAATGCAATTGCGTTATGTGCCGTCATGTTGCGCTTTGTTTCTGTATTGACAGCTGCAGCATGTTTAAGAAATGCAGTTACTCGCAGGAACGTTTTTCCGTGTCACATCATGCGATTACGCCTTCATCAGTAGAGAATTTATTGCTTGTGGAGAGGCAAATGACTTTCAAATTCAATTGAAATAATTCCATCACTCACAAGTTCTTGTGGGCAGATTTTATTCTCTGTGCTTATACCACGACTAAGTAGAACCTACTAATTCTGTTTAATGAACATGACAAATACAACAGGTAAAATCTTAAAGTGACATATACGAGAGACACGAAACACAAAGTATATGAAGGCCTCAGGAAATTTACGCTAAATAGGGGTCCTGCACTAAAATGCACCTATTTGTATAGAAGAAACAATATTTGCCATTTTTGTCTCTCTGGCTTTCCTTCTGGGATTACTTCTTCGATAACAAGGTGACATCAGCTGACAAAAATGCAACATTCGGAGAAATGCAGCTGCTTACAATGTACAGTCGCTTTCGTCATATACTGGGTATCCGGGATGACTTGCGATAGAATTTTAAAATATGCAAGTGCCACGTTGCTCGACAGATTCACGGTTATGGTGTTTGCCATCGCTCGGAGAAATAAGAATTATTTTCCGTATTATCTCGAAAATCGAATAATGCAGAATCGTGTAAGCGACATTCCACCATACTTCCAACTTGCAGCGGCTGGAACAACGCTGGTGTACTTGGAAATTTGCGAATGTGTCACGGTATCATACCGCACAGTTAGCGAATATTGATAGGATAAAGGTATTTTTCGCGCAACTTGAATCTTGAATATCTCAGATACTTATTGGTTCAATATTTTGGATCTGTGTTCTAGTACAATTTCAAAGTATTCTTGACGAGCCCTGTCTTCCTATTCAGATTTGAACATGTCCAGGAATAGGCTGGATGGCTCCTGTCACAATTTACACAGTATGGAAAGCTTAGCAAATGTCTGTCGGTCATTGACGCTGCATTTGGCACATGTTTTCCTAGCCATGTTTGTTATTCGTGTTAAAATCTCTGCCCTTAGAGCGTGGTCTTGGATTCGAAATATGCGACTTAACGCTCATTTTACTGAAGCATGCATTCAGATTTCCCGGTAGCATGCTCGAGGAAATTTTCCGATTAGTGCTCTTAGCTGGGGGCTATCTAATGCTACGGCGCATTTAATTATTTGAGCATTTATGACATTTTCGTTGCGACTAGTTCCACACACGTCCTTAGTTTTATTTTATTAGGTGTCACGAAGTCGCCGTCAGATATTATGCTTTGACTAAAGTTCGTATAATGATGCGAAGCGACAAAATATTTAGCAGTGGCAGTGAATTTGAAGTCAGAGAATGTAGAAAATTATTTTGTGCACTTTATTTCTTGGAGCAGCTCTCCACTTGATATTTTTGCTCTTTTATGTCCGGTCCAAAGGTATTTAAATATTGCTGAGTAGCATGTAAAATGAGAATAAATTAATGGAAGATGGGATGATGTAATAATTTGGCGTGAGGCTCAAAGCAGTGTAACGGTCCAACTCGTGCAAGTGCCAATGCATCAAGGTTTGGCATTATGGAATTAAAACGAGGCCTAATTAGCTCCTTGCAAAGTCTGAAAAAGGTCACTGTTACAAAATATTTCATTATAAAAGTACGTTCGCCCTAACATTCCTTGTTGCATTTGCCTCTCCCTTAACTGATCTGCCGCAGCTCATACTAGACAAAGAAGCCACTCTATCAAAGTCGTGAATGCGGCAATAGTTAACGCCGGTAAGACGAATAGTGTCTGGAAAGTTTTCGACGTGAAATACTTTCGTGTGCATAAGAATGCAAACTTTTTTTAAGTGTGCATGTCTGTGTGACAATAGCTGGGCGCCGAAACTTTTGCGTTATTTTTCTAAATATGACAACTTGTAGCCATCAATCTAGTTATGCTGGTATGCAAATGGTTTCCTTAAATGAAAGGAAGTGTCCCTGTGCTAAAGCTCGTCGACATTTAGGTGAATATTTGCAACTTTTCACCGTGCACATTTTTCAATATGTGTTTTGAAAACAAGAAGTATATCCACTAAAGCATGCGGAAAAGATTGAAGCGAGAAATATTTCAACAAATCATTCAATGCGGTAGGGTGCATCGTTATGCTTGGGTTATGTGGTATACTTTCGAAGTGGTCGTGCGTTCACTGGTTGCAGAAGTTACCTGTAGACAAAAATGATTCCCTACAGTTCAGAAAACTTCTGTTTTGAATGCACCTAACTTACAAGGCTATATGCCATATTTCGGTCGACCACCTCTTCTATATTTTCGCCACACACTCTAGTGAACGTACCCAAAATTTCATTTTGTAGCCACGTATGCTTGGCTTGAAAACCGGATTTCTGCCGTACCGAATTTAATAAGCTAAAGTTCACACTTAGCTGGTTCTACTGGACAAAATATATTGTTGA
The DNA here is from genome assembly GCF_038994185.2 of Dermacentor albipictus. Lineage (NCBI taxonomy): Eukaryota > Metazoa > Arthropoda > Arachnida > Ixodida > Ixodidae > Dermacentor > Dermacentor albipictus. Next base: position 68,243,493 of record NC_091825.1, read on the forward strand.
CAAGAGCTAAACGCCAAAAAGATCACAACACTTATTTGTGATTGAAGAACTTCATACAAAAATCCGATAGTACGTCATGGAGGTTTAGGTAGAAACACGGTTTGTGGCTTAACCTATAACTCAGTGCGAAGGCAGTCACGTAGGACACGCAAGGAATATTGATTCTCGTTTTGTGTCCTTATTAGTAATGCTCGTCTTCACTCTCTGTCCAGCTCGTTAAATCTGAGTGGTCAAACAGCTTGCAGATTTCTATTCCTGTTTCGTCTTTAGGACATTATCAAGATCGTCTTGTTTAATGCATATCTATAGGATTTTGATGTCTCCGCAACATTGAATCTCCGGAATGGCCTCATTTTGCCTGGTCAGAATCGCCGAGCGATGAGAATCATGCAGCTGCGACCATCTTACAAAAAATACTAGGCTAAGTGCCTCTGCATAAAACACATGGCCTGGCACTCAGACAAATGGCATCATCATACTTACTGCTGGTTTAGGTGCCCCCTTAGACGATCTCAGCAATGCGTTACGAGGAGGCGTTGCGTAGTTCACGACTGTTAGCCAGGAACTGGGTGCGTATATATATATATATATACATGTATATATCAGTTCGATCAACGTGCGCGAACTTCTAAAAATGTCTGGAGGAATGCGCTTGCTTGATATAGGTTCTGAAACGTAAATGGTGCTCGAAAGACTGAATCACTGCATGGTATAGCTTGTATTCAGCAGTGGCGGCGTTTCAGATATGCAAGGCATTAAACGCGCTTCATCTTATTCCAGACCAGAGTGCGATGTGTTTGGGGGCAAATGCGCTTGCAAATGAAACGCGAGGAAGAATGATTGGGTTAGGTCTCCCGGCCATCAGCCTACAGAAGCTTATAGTTTTATTCTGTTCTGTAGTGAACGCCGTTGTCCACAGAATCTGTTTGGTAGTTTGGCCCAGTTTCCGATATAATTATTTAATTCTTTTTTTTTCTTGATTGTCAAATAATACTTCTATTCTTTCCTAACAGCACGACAGATTATAACGGCTAAGTGCCAATGGCTTCAATAAAGCACACATCTTAAAGAAAACAGATAAAACATGCCGAATTTCGAGTCTCGTTATTGCTTGTTTAAGATTATGGGCACCTCTATTTCCTTTAGTGCTCTCAACGACACGGTGAGATCCCAAACTTGTATAAGAAAGTGGCGCACCAGATAAGGGGGTATCAAGGCGTCATTTTTTCGGAAAACAATGGCCGGCTTAACATGTTATAATAAAACATCGGATTTTTTTAATATTCGTGAGATTGCAAGTGTAAAAGTAAACTTTGGGTACTAAGGACGTCGGAAATTTCCCAATGTTGATAAGTATTTGCTTTGTAATATTGTATAATATTGGAGAGAGGAACAATTATTTCTACATATTGTGCTTAGGGACTAGAGAGAGCAGAAATGGAGTGGATGTGTTTATAATTGCGAGAGAAGGAACTCTTGAATGTCACCTCAGAGGCTTACTTCAAGTGATGTACAATTGAGAGATTCGTGCATTCTGTTATTATTTTTGCAAATAATGTTATTCCGAATAAACGAGAGGCGTGCTGATATAACCCATGCGAATATTCTTTACAAATAAGAGAATAAGGTCGTTTTATAGAACGGCAACACATTTAGGTGCCTTTGAATATGTTTACGCTCGAGAGAAAATAAAAGCATACGTAATTATTAAGGACGGCATATATTCCTAATAATTTGGTAGGGAGGATTCTGATTTTTATTTATTCATATATTTGTGTATTTATTAGTTTATTTATTATTGACTGAAATGTAAACACTTTGCACAAAATTGAGCCCTAGTTTGTTTTAATGGTGGAGCTGCGGCAGCGACATATTAGAAAAGCAAAGGCCTTTTACGTACAATAGCGAAATTTTACATACCACCTCAACGTCCTGTAGATACTTTCCAGGTCGAGATAAAATGTGGGTGAACAAGGAATAATGCCTGCCTGCTACCTTCAATTATGAACAAGTTTCTTCGCCACTATGAATATTTAATATTCCAAATCACTATACCGACATACACTCGGAGGTAAAGGCGAAATTGTTATCGTAAATTTGTTATTTTACTACTTTTCTGAACGGTAGGCATGCAGATCTTCCCCCCCTTTCTATCTTCTCAATTCAATTTCTATTATATGCATGGTTTCTAAAGCTATTTAATGTAACAAAATATTTCATAAAGACATTTATTATTTGGAATCAATGTTTTAAGCAACGCCCAGTACCGTTACCCATGGCTACAAATCCATTTTCAGAAATATTTTTCCTTTATTTCTTCACCTTCGACACCACTACTGATCGGCGATCCGACCTCTGTTCAAAAAGTGTAGAGGCCGTTGATCGAAGTCGCCATTGACTGAGTGATTCAGCAAAATTGTCTGTGTGAATGTGCTGTGTAAATGTTTACAGAATCTTCAAGCTCTCTTTTTGAATGCGCGCAAGAGGCAAGTAAAACAAACGTACTCACTGTATATTTAGTTTCGCTTGATCAAAACTTATATGGTCGAATATTCACGATAGTCTAAGTGGTGACTTACCGTGGTATTTGCGTAAACACACAAATTTGGGAACACGGAAGAAAATCAGCGACGAGAACAAGGACTGGCAGTTTACGCGGAGTAGCCCAGTTGACAGTCTGTGCTCCTTCTGGTGACATATACTATCTTTCATGCCCTGCACTTTCTTTCCTTCGCAAGGTTGCAAAAACTTAACAAATTTCAAAGCTCAGCACTTTTATCGTCAAGCACCATATGTTGATTTCGTTTCTGCCTCTCTGTATGAATCCTACACAACCACAGACATGGACAAAGTGACTTTTGACGGCATGGCTTGCCGCTTACATCGCCGTCTCTGAGGTATTCATCAGCACCACACATTTCCTGCGCTGGGGCTATTCGCCATCCCTATAAGCATGTCGAGAAAAGAAAAACGAAAAACAAATTATAATAATGTTAGCTCATCGAGTAACGAGGGCCGTCAGCGCTCTGCCAAGCGGAAAGTCTTGTAGAGTGACTGCTCTGCAATGCATGTCTTGTTCTTTTTTTTTTCCTGTTGCTGTTCTTCGACCTATCTCTGTCTTGAGCAAAGTCTGGAATCTTCCAAGGTGCTACAGCTTTCTTTTCGTGATGGACATTGTTCAACTGCATCGTTATAGCAGACCCAACGCCATGAGAAAAGAAAGAACACGAAGCAGCTACTTCCTTTCCGATCTTCAGGACTAAGACTTTTGGAGCCAGTGTCCAGAGTGGACACCGCCAAAAAAAAAATTACAATGTCAGTTGGCATGCGGAGAAGCTAGAAACTTTGTGGAAAATATTATCAATGCTATTATCAGACTTTTTTGCACATATCTTTACGGCACTTCTGCATGCTGCATGGGCAATACCTGTTCCATCTCAGTGACAGCGTGCTTCTTTTGCTTCTTATATTCGAGAAATTGCCGGCACAAAATAGGAGTTTCGATGAGCTCGTTTGCTTTAAGACGGCAGCTCTCACAACTACTGAGTGGCATTTCTCTCATTGGAAGTAGCGCAAGGGATTCACATTCAAACAGCACGTTCTAGACACGAGCCTTTACTGAGCGCTGACTGCTTAAAATAAGTGGCGCGCATTGAAATGGTAAAGTCACTCGAATGGCAATATATCCCAAACGCGCGCGGAGAATGTCTGGGAGCCTGAGCGTTTATTGAGCTGTTGTGGTTCTCTCTGGTCTTGCCATGTCATTATTGAAACGTGCTGAATCACAAGCTTGTTGCCATAATGCTAGAACAAATAAAGCTGCTCATAGTAAATCCGTCGTGATGGGGTCTTGACGATATCACAGTCATTTTAGGAATAACTAATGAACAAGATCACTTGGGGTTTTAGCTATGTAAGTGCAGCCATATCCCTTTACTATGGGTGCTTCCGCTTTCCACAAAAATCACGCATAATGTGAGTTATGCCTATTACCGAATCAACAATAAAAAGTTCATTATAACTGCACAAGAAAGTGGAACGAAGCCACGCTTATTGAGACCAAAAAATTAGAAAAGGAGGGTGTGCACTCATCACCTGAACGAAACTTCGGCGTACAGGAAGCAGAACACGACAGCTGCTTAATATTCATGTTCAGTATCTTTTTTAAGGTAGAAAATTGCTGCCTCCAAACCCCGGCTAGCAGCTTGTCGTGCTACGCTTGCCCTCTCCCATCCGAAATATGCATCCTACAGTGTAGTTTTCAACCTAGTACTTGCGGAATGCATCAGTGAAGAAAGTGAAATGACTTGCCCGTCGTACGGAGGCTCCCGAACTTGGGCATCACGGTCTACTTCTAAGAAGGCTGATCCTTATCATTTCGGTCGCAAACTTCCGAACTAACCATAAGTAATCCACCTTCGCTTTTAGTTCGACGCAACAGAGATTAACTTGTGAGTATAACTTGATGTAGTGCGAAGAAGTTAGGACGAGAGTAGGATAACTACCACGACCGGACGGTCCCTCACTACCAACTGGAGTTTATTGAAGAAAGTACCAGCCATGTATAAGTGAAAGGGTGACATGGCGTTGGCTAGCAGCAAGGCGAAGTTCTTTGCAGTCAGACTACTTGCCATGATCTTCACTGTTATGCCATTGATTAAAAAGTTCGTAGAAGTTTAGCTGTATATGTGAGAAAAATATCTTGGCAATACGTCAAGCCTCGTTCAGGTCCCAGATATATGATTTAAACACCATTACCTACGTTTGAAATTCTTGTTGAGGAGCTCGCTGCAGTCACAACCTGCCTATTCGAGATGCGATGTGAAGTGCTAATGACGGTGGTCAGGAGCATACCACCATCACTTGCACTATATATATATACGAATGAACGTCGGTTTTACTTCCTTGCCCTCACCTTCAATCTGAGCAGTCGGGCCCAGCTACGTTCCTTGCTCTTCAGGAGACTCGGCCATGCAGGGGAAGGTAGCTGTGTCGGTTGTGAGGGTGCGCTGATTGGCAAATTCATATTGGACTGCACTTGATAATGGAATTTCTCGTCGTTAAAGCCATCCAGTGCGCAGCCAGAATCTGCTGGGCTCGGCATTTGTTTTTGCGCTCTCCTTCAAAATCTTCCTGACAGTTATCTCGTGGAGCTTGAAGCAACAGGTCAGGCGATCTCGGACTCTAAAGCGCCGTCTGCTTTACGAAACGGCATCCGTTGAAATGGCCGTGGTCAGTTGCAGTACCTCGAGATAGTTTACCAGGTGTGTGCGACAATGACAGGTTGAGTTTCCATGCCAGTGCACGACGCGAGTGGCACTTTCGAAGCGTTGCAGCTGTTGGCCCAAGGCTCTCCGACGTGCTCAAACCAGCTGGTCTTGACTAAACGTTGCGTAAAGCTTTACTGTCCTGCTCAGACGCCGTACCATCGGCTGCAGATGACTTCTCTGCGGTGTGTTGTCTCAAAAGCAGAAATCCGGGCCTTCCAAGGCTCGAAACCAAGGACAGCTAACTCTGCACCGAAAGCGATAGTCTCTTGAGCTTCCGATCTTTTGTTCATCTCTTACACTATTTTGTCGTCTCTAGTGATAGCCTCTTGTGTGTCTTGCAGTCTCTCGGAGGCGAATGAATGTCTGTGGACTTGGCAAAAAAAGCTGGGAAAAAATTATATGACCAAGTCTGTCACAGGATTATGTAGCGGTAGAAGTAGAGTAGAAGTATTGAGGAATAGTAATAAAGATTAAAGAGATGGATGCAAAAATGTTAGAATGAAAAGCATGTATAGCGTAACTAATTAACAAAAGAAGGCCAGGTGACTGTCGGAACTCCATTTCAAATGGGATGTGAATAAGTCTTTGTCGTCACCATCATGTAACCGCGAAAGAGGGTTCACGCTGCAGTACACACCTCATATATAACTCGTTTTGACGATGGTAATAGATTTTATCGCTATACTTATTGAATGCTAAACGGCTCACCGTAGGCAGTCCATCGTGAGATGCGACTAAAATACAGCCCGCAGGTTAGACTTTACAAAATCGACGCCTCATTTACGGCAAAGATGCCGCTTGCGATCGCTTGCACTGGTAATTTTCCCAAACCCTCTAGATCAACTGCACAGTATAGCGTTGCCCACTTGATATAGGTGTCATATTTTCTCAGTACACTCGCAGAAGAGCCTCTACGTGCTAGTTTTTTGCAAAACGCGTGCAGTGTTTTCGAGCGCATTTACTGTAGCAATTTCCTCGTAATCCCGTATTATCAAACTTTAGTCTTTGCCCGCGCTTCATTTACAACAGTCTTCACTGCCTTAATTTATTACTCAGTGCCACACTCTGATTTTTGTCCTTTTGGGGCACCTGGCCACCGGGAACTCACGAGTCCATGGAGTGCTCTAGAACAATTTTATTAGCAAATTCCTTAGAACTCCAATTTAACCTACACACCCCAAACATTATCTGCACATTGCTCATAACGCGAAAACTATGAAAGCGCAATATCCCTGCCAATAGGCAGTGAAAATGCACTGAAAACGGGAGGTCGCTGCAATATTTGATTGTATCAGGGGAGCTGGGAAGCGCTGAATGGATACATTTTAATGCTTCTGCTGAGGAAACAAAACAAAGGAAGATACAACATTTTTGCCGGAAAAGCAAAAACGGCAACTAAACTTTAAACTTTCACCACGGTGCCTCTTTCACCATTTAAGTCTGCTCGATCAAAGCGGAAACTTCTGTTCATGTCACCCTGACACATTGCTACATTGCTGTATAAAATATTAATCCCTGTATTATAATCTGTATTAGGCCAAACGCACTTGGTGCTTTCAATAGTTAATGCAAAAGGCAGTGGTAACATCGATATTTGAGAACGCTTCGGCCACCAAAAAATATTGTAAGCGTAGTACGCCTTGAACTCAGCTGAACATTTTCGTAGATTGCTTAGTGACAGCATTGATTGCACTATTTAAACGAGGTACTCCAGATCGCGTGAAAGAAAAAGAAGGCATGTGCAGCTTGACCGATGGATGTCCTTTGGCATACGTTTGATTTCTAATGGCTGTTTCTTTCAGTCTCTTTAACGAGTAACTGGGCCTTCACACAGGCAACCTTCAATAGGCCACGCATTCTCAAAGCACGCATAATGGGAATGCATGGTATGTTCAAGCCCAAACTGTACGCAGAGCCCCCTACACGCAATTCAACGAGACAGACTGCTTGGTTAAGCAGTTTTTTTTATAAAGACAGAAAGCAAAGCGACTAAAGGCAGGGCAGGTGTGGTTTTTTTTTTGCGCGTGTTGTGCAAGAAACTCCTTTTCTGTTTAAGCCGGTGTCCCCCGAAATGGCTGTGACAACTTCTGTTAACAAGGAAACTAGAATAGCTATTATAGTAAGTAAACGAATGAAAAAAGTAAAACATATGCGCCTCCACCAGAAATAGTTTTTCAGTATTGAGATACCTTACTTACTTGCAAAGTTCACATGTTAATGCGCATATCGATTTAGCCCTAAGCAGACGATAATCAAATTACGATAAGTGAGATTCGCAGCTATGGGGTTTCTAAAACTCTAGTACGATATTTGTCTTGCCCTTATTGCTGTTATTTGTTCAGTTCGTATGTTCCTAATGTTTATTTATCGTTGGCAGAATGAATCAATTAGATATTATAATGTCATAATGTATGACTAGTTTCGGTGCGTGACTGCGTTAACACTTCGTCACGTTTTCAAAACATCGCTGCGTTAGGGCTGTCTTCAAAGCATCAGTGCCACATATGAGCGCTATTCCTCAAAGCGAACCTTTGTTGCATACGTCCTTTATCCATGCATGCTGCGTTTCACCGCTTTCCATGGACATCTTGTCGAGTATGCTTCGTAGGAGGATGCACAGAGGAACGTGCAGTAACTGCGTTTCGGAGTTCCATGGAGCTAAACAAATTGCAGTTGCGTGAGTGAGCTTCGGGTAAGCAGGACCGGAGACGTCTGAGGACAGGTTAAAAAGAGAACACAGCCACCCGAGCACACTTCGCCCTAATTGCTGAACACAAGGTGTAACCAAAAAAGAAGCCTACAGTTCAAAAGGTATGCTTTGAGCCTGTGATATTCACTGCAGCAACTAGTCGACCTACCCAAAAAAAAGCGTTTTTTATCTTCATTATCGTCATCTATTCATCCTTTATTTTCCCTTAAACACCCCTATGGGGCATTACATTACATTACAAGGGGGAAAGGGGGCTAAGCCTGAACCATTAGAGTGCGTGATGACATAAATAAAAGTTAACAAAAAATACAGAATTAAAAGACATAATGCATTATCTATCATGAACCTTACCCAGAACAAATATCGTTAAAGCAAATACAAAAAAGGGCAGAAAAGCAGTTAGCAGAGAAGGCTGTAACACCATTTATTTTTAATTTTGATGGATTTTCCTCAAAGATAATGGACCCAGGAAATTCGTTCCTGTATTCAATACTGCATGATCGAAATGATCGATTAAATAATTTGGTAGAGTCGTGGAGTCACTGTGAACCACGGGCGTTAAAAAGACCGTAGGAAAATTATACTATATTTCGTGGCAGAGAGGAATACGAGTGATCCTGCAGCACAGTGCTAAAGATTGAAGGCGAAGGGATGATTTCATATTGGAATGACTAATATTAGTATCTTGTTTAGAAGTGATAAACCGTGAAACTCGGCTCAGAATTGATTCTAAGGCGTTTGTTGCATAAGCTTGATGAGGCTCGAGATGGAGGATACATACTCAAGTCTGGTGCGGATAAAAGTTTTGTTGTTTAGCTGACGTATGGAAAGGGACGAAAAAGCGAGGGATTATCTGATGAGCTTCAGTGTGTGTTCTGATCAGGATATTCTTCTTAGTGATTGTTACTCCAAGATAGTGACCAGAATGAACTTGCTCATTAAAAATAAAATTCAGGGAATAAGGATTGCCATCGCTCTGCCTTTTCCGAGAAATTTTTTCTGAGACGTTGAAAGACCTTTGCCTAAATTGCAGCTATTCCCAATTTTACGCAAGTTTCCTTGAAGTTTAGACGGACCACTGTTGGAAGCAATACTTCGATAAAAGACGCAGTCATCTGCGAGAAGGCGTATAGTGTAGGAGAGATTATGTAGAATAACATTATTAAATATCAAAAACAAAAGAGCGCCTAGAACCGATCCTTGAGGAACGCCTAAAGTTACGTCGCAAGTTTTAGACTCCTGAATTTCAATAATAGAGCTTTGAATGATTAGTCACGAAGCACTCCATCCATGATAATATAAGAGGGTCAAAGGTAAGTCGAGAAAGTTTTGTCAATAAACGAATATGGGCGCCGTGGTCGAAGAAGCAAATTCAGACATCTGTGTGTCACAGGACAGGCATTGCTGGAAGTCATGCTATTTGAAAAAAAAAAATGTATTTTTATCAAGGTGAGATGCATTATTTGGATATATAATGACCTGTAGGAATTTGAAAGCGATGCAGGTGAGTGATACGGGCCGTTCCTTTGACGTGTCAGAACCACTACGAAATTTGCAAACAGAAGCAACTTTACTGATTTTGCAGTCCATAGAAACAGAACTACCTGAAATTGATTGGGTAAAAATAATTCAAAAAATTCTACTATAAACCAGCTTTCTAATCTTTAATACCTTTGAAGGAATAATATCGCGACCCGGGGCGCTGGATACTCTGAGCCCATCAATGAGTTTCGCAATTAGTTCAGTGGTAATTAGTACAGGATTCATTTGGACAAAACTATATTCCAATAGCGAATTAGTGGATAGTCCGGTTTCCCGAGTAAAAGTAGAACTAAAGTAGGAGTTCATAACATTGAATTGCTATGCAGGATGAGCAGAGGATCCATCAATAATAGAAAAAATGTTGATCAGTGTAGCGTTTTACTGCAAAATAACTTCCATAATTTGTCACTGCTACTGAACCCTCACGTTCAAAAAGAAAATTCCATCAGCAGGATCTCCTGAATGAACTCCACATTTATTTATTTATTTATTTATTTATTCATATACCCTAAAGGCCCATAGGGGCATTACATAGGGGGGGGGGAGCCAGTTACAATTACAAAACGCGTAGAAAAAGAACATTGGTAAAATACAGTGACAGTGACATAATTATATACAGAAAGAATAACATACGCAAGTAGGCACTCAATACAGAAATAATCACACATTTAGGAAAACCTTCAACTTGTTAACAAAAACATCATGGTTAATGGCAGATACAATGTCCCTCGGTAGTCTATTCCAATGATATATTGCCAAAAGTAATGGTGAATGACGGTACAGATTAGTGCGAGCAAAAAGGGGTTGCACTTTAAATGGATGATCAAAACGCTGAAAAATAGTATGAGCTGCATTGACGTAAGATTCGCGGAACGCGGATCTACTATGATAAAGCGCGTGAAAATGTGATAACAAAGTTATTAGTCGGCGGTTTTGAAGAGAGGGCAATGAAAGTGATTCCTTGATGTCCGTAACACTGTAGTTTCGCGAGTATTTTTTCGTGATATATCTTGCTGCTTTATTTTGTAATGCTTCGAGTTGATCGATCAGATAGGTCTGATGTGGATTCCAAATAATGGATGCGTACTCTACCTTCGAACGAACAAGCGTAGTGTATGCTAATAGCTTAGTAGCAGTGTTCGCCAAGTATAAGTTGCGTTTAATGAAGCCGAGTGTTTTGGATGCCTTACTGGTTATGGTATTAATGTGCTCGTTCCAAGATAAATCAGAGGATAAATGAACTCCGAGATATTTAAATGTAGATACTTTCTCAACAGGGATTCCCTGAATCGTGTAATAGCTCAATTCTGGATTATGTGTTCTCGTGAACGTCATGGCCTTAGTTTTAGAAATGTTAATTTCCATTTGCCACTGGCAACACCAAAATGCGAGTTTGTCGAGGTCAACCTGTAATGAGTTCTTGTCTTCCGCGTTACTAATTTGTCTGTAGATGATACAGTCGTCTGCGAATAGCCTTATGGTAGAAGATAAAGTGTTTCCTATGTCGTTAATATAGATCAGAAATAGTATTGGGCCCAGGACCGAACCCTGCGGTACACCGGATTTTACATGCGAAAGTGAAGATGAGTACCCATTCACGTAGACTGATTGACTTCGGTTGGTTAAAAAATTAGCTATCCAATTTGTAATCCTACTGTTTATGTTAAGATTCGTTAGCTTCATTAATAAGCGGATGTGCGGAACTTTGTCAAATGCTTTTGCAAAATCAATAAATATAGCATCTATTTTTAATCCACCATGAACGGATTCGTGGAGGTCAGTTACTAATTGGAATAGTTGGGTTTCACAGGAACGACCACGAAGGAAACCATGCTGATTGCTAGCGAAAAAATTGTGATCTGATAGAAATTTCATGACGTTGGATGATATGATGTGCTCTAGTAATTTACAACAGATGCTTGTTAATGATATGGGCCTGTAGTTTGAGACTAAGGAGGGATCACCAGATTTAAAAATGGGGATCACGCGTGCAACTTCCGCTAAAGGCAACTAAAGGCAACTTCCGCTAAAGTGTGGGAAGAACTACGTGGGGCAAAGTGGAAGGTGCCTCAACGAGCGTTTAAAGGAACACTGGTACAATGTAGCAGAAAAGCGGGGTGGATTCCTAGACGCCCACTGCAGGCATTGCAGGTGCACTGTTGCCAGGGTGGATGATGGTGACCACTCAACGTGTGCTCCAGCATACAGAGACTGCTCCATTGTGGGAAAAGCCCTAGGTCGGATAACTCGCGGAATTATAGAAGCAGGAATGATTGATAGGCTTGGGGATAACTTTGTGTCTAAACCATCGATTGCCCTTTCCCGCAAAGGGTTATCATACCTGCGCAATGGTGTGTAAAGGTTTTTTTGCAAACAGCGCATGTATGATGTACGCGAAAAAGTTGTATGTATGTATGGTTCCCTTGCTCGAAATAAAGATTGTTGCATGTTAGCGCCTGTGTGTGTCACGTCTCACTTTCGTCCCTTTCTTTTTTCACGCGCTATAACCCTCACGATGTCTTACCAACAAGCTCAAATCACTGCTTTACAGCTTTTTGAACGCTTTATTTCAATCTTTTACTGGTGTACGCATTCGAAGTATTTCTGCCATTTAACGCTAGAATTTATTCGTATAGCATCTCGGAATTTTCTAATATATTATCATGTCGTTCAAGAACCAGGGCCTGCTGACGTCACCATCTATGCGAATAAGTTGTACATGTGCTTCTATAAGAGCAAGAATTTTATGTTTTTGCACGGACCTGTTTTGATCTAGCGACCTAGAGTATGCTGATCGGAAGAAGTGCTGATAAAAGATATCAACTTCCGCATTGATTGCTGTAAAATTTGCTCTCTTGTACTTGCGTACGAACTTTGCCAGAAGTTGGCGGTTGGAAGTAAAGATAGAAACGTTGAAAAGAATAAGGTTGTGATCACTAAGCCTTTCGTGCACTGCAGTGATTGATTCCTATCAGTATTTGAAATTAGAATGAAGTCGAGGGTATTAGAGCCACAATGTGTAACTGTGATTTTTTGACACAGGTTAAACAGAGGATTGAGATATAAGAAATCTTTCAATTGGCGACTCGTTCTAGCAAGAACAGACAAGTCAATGTCAGGAAAGTTGAAATCCCACCATAATAATAATTTGTTTTTCTGACGGCGTGAACGCAATTGCAATAAAACTTTGTAAAGCTCATTATTATATAAAATATTGCAATCTGGCACACGATTACACGACATAAGCAAAATATATTGTGAAGCAATCGATATCTTAGCTCAGACATTTCCATGTTGGCTATCAATTGCAACAGTAATCGAAGCCAATTTCGCTTTCACAAGAAGCAGAACAGCGCCGGCACGTCTTATCACGTCTACGAACGTCTATCACGTATACTTTATCACGTCTGCGAACGGAGTAGTACTTATTATCAGTAACTAGTTCATTACCTTTCACTTGAGAAGATAGCCAAGCTTCAGTAAAGATGGCGATATCAGTGGGGTCGTCTACTATTAGCGCGTACATTGCCTCCTTTTTTTGGTAATAACTTTGAACATTAGCTACCATGGCAGAAACATTGTAGTAGGACGGTAAAACTGTTCTAGCAGCTGCCCGGCAGGCACGTCGCACGTAGGGCAATGAAAAGCTTTTTAAGATGGTTTTGGTTTCTATGACTTTATTTAAATGATGGATATCATAGTCCGCGTCATAAATGTACTGTTTATTATTATTGTGCAGTTTATTGAAGCAATCTTGAACATACTGCTTCGGCTGCTGAGCGTATGAGCAAAGTTTCCTGCGAACTGTTTACACTTGGTCGGAAAAAAATTTCACGGATCGAGTACGATGATTTCTTGAGTTTGGGGGTGATGGAACTAATCTCAGATATGTCTCTGAAATGTGCAAGCTTAACAATTATGGGGCGGTTTTTCCCTTTTCGAAATCACCCTGGCCTGTGTGCGCGGTCGATGTCAGAACTCGCGACAACATTATCCAGCTCTAGAACGCAGAAAGAAATCACTCGCGCCTAGGATTGCTCGCATGATTCACCAGGCTTTTCAGGAGTTCAAAAAAATAATAAATTTGACCTTCCAAGGTGGTCTTCAGCGTCATCCTACTTCACCACCAGAGCACTCATTTGAGAAGATAGTTTTGTAACAGCCGTGCTGAGGACAGATTGTCAGCATTGCCCAGTTGCTTCAAGATCTGCTACAGTTTTATCAACAACGTCAACACAAGACGACACGCTACTGCTGGGGTTTTTGATCTTGGTTACAGTTGTTAGGATGATCGCAAGGTAATTTAACATCCCTCCCTTTAATAACCAATAAGCTTCTTCCATCCATCCATCAATGTTCACATATCCATGTTCATATATTGGTACAAGAAAACATTCATTCACAGTGGAGGAAAACAGCTCTGAGGCTTACCAGCAATTTCGCGACTGGTAAGTAGAGCAGCGAGGCAACAAATAACTTCAAGCACAAAATTTGAGAGGCTAAATAATCTCATTGGTGCGGCAATGAAATAGAAACCTGGTATGAGCAACTACTTAAGAGGAAAAAACGAAATCAGGAAATAAACAATTTCTGATAACTGAAAGGGAGGTTCAGTACTTTTAGAAGCGAGATAAGGATGCCTTAGTACACTGGCTTATAATGCAAGGTACAGCAAGGAAGAAGAAGCATGTGCTTGCTGCGGTAAGCTAGGAAAACGATAGCGCATGTTTTATTAGAATATGAAGATATCTGCCCAGCTGTTGATTTAGGCACATCTGGCCTCCTGAAGCCTTCGCGTTCCGCGAGAGCAGACGGAAAGTAAACATGCCCGCAATATAGTTTAGTAAGAGGCGATTGGAGGACTTGTGGAAGAAAAGTAGGCAAATCATAAACAACGGAGGGACACAAAAGAAAAACAAGTTCTCAACAGGCATTCAGAAAGTTTGATGATGGGAATTCTTCATAGATTGTTCTTCCTTTCGTTTTTATCTCTTTCGAACATAGATAAGGCATTAGGTAACATAAAATTTGCTCATTCTACCGTAATCTAGAGTAGATGTAAGCATGAAATGGCAATCGAGAAAGCAGTTTGGTTGGAGAGGAAACTAGCCACAATGAACAAATGGCTGTAGTGCGTGTTCGCAACGGAACACCCCACCACACCGCACCATGGCATACGGCGCACTGGTCCATATAAATCTTGCCCAGATGGAAGCGAAGAAAACCAACTGAAGGCCACATGACAAGCAGCGAAAGACGCCAGGGAGACAGAGTGCACTGCCCAGATAGAACAACAAACTGAATTCTATAGTTCTACACGTCAAAAGCCCGATTTCATAAGATGCACGCCACCCGCCATGGTTGCTCAGTGGCTATGGTGTTAGGCTGCTGAGCACGAGGTCGTGGGATCGAATCCCGGCCAGGGCGGCCGCATTTCGATGGGGGCGAATTGCGAAAACACCCGTGTACTTAGACTTAGGTACACGTTAAAGAACCCCAGGTGGTCGAAATTTGCGGAGTCCTCCACTACGGCGTGCCTCATAATCAGACAGTGGTTTTGGCACGTAAAACCCCGTAATTTAATTTTTTTAAGGTGCAAGCCGTACTTGGGGACTCTCGAGTAATTTTAGGCACCAGAGGATTTTCGCGTGCCTTCAGTGCATGGAATACGGGCGTTTTTGCATCTCGTCTCCACAGAAATGTGGCCATCGCGGCCGGGATTTGAACCTCGATTTCCACCTCGTCTTGAGCAACGCTACAGCATAACCGCTAATCCACCGGTACGTAGAAGGTCCTGAATTAGGCGCCACACAGCGTAGCCTCATCTTTCGAGGCGGCCAAAAACCCGAGCCGTGGAACCTGCGAACTGCTCGCGTTCAGCGCTCAGCGCCAAAAAATGACAAGGAAGTGTATAGTGCCCTGTATCTCGCATATGAACGTAGCCCATTGCAAATGAGAAATAAAACTTTAACTAGAACTAGAACTTCTGTAACTAGAAGTTACAGATTGGATGATGTAAGAAAACATTAGGAGGAACTTTACAGCATTATTATTTGTAACTTGTCTGGGCAGTAACTAGAGTATGCATTGTGGTACTGTACAAAAATTGTGGGCTAGAGACCGCATATGTTTTAATAATTTGATAGGTAGTTCGGATACACTCGTTTTGTTCTCGTGACTTGCCCGAATGTTCTCGCTTATGTGCCCGGAAAGCGGCTGTGGCTTTTGGCTGAATGTGCAGAAGATGCAGTTGCCATGAAGCGGCAACTGTGTGGTCGGTGTCGCGGTTCTGCCAGTCGGTGCGGTGATCGGTGCGATGCCTCAGAATTTGGTGAAATGAAAACACGTATAGAGCTGCGCTCAAATTTCGCATTGACGTTATCGTAATCGCCGGTGAATAATTTCGAAGGCTGTCATCTTGTGCTTTAATTCAAAATTTTGCTACTCTCTCTTGTCAGTAGGAATGTCGGTCCATTCACTCGAATATAAATTTGCCGGAATCGTTCACACTGGGATGCCAGTTTGTTTCTCGAAGCACTCGGGTGCGAAGTTCACTATTCGCCGAGACACAAAAGGCGTTTGTAGAGGCTTCTTCCGCTCTTTACAATAAATAAGTAAATAAGCAAATAAATGAATAAAAAACAAAATTTTTTCGCGTGAAGTTCAATATGGATTCGCGTAGAAGTGTAGGTTCTCAAAATGGGCCACTATCCTTCCGGACATGCAGAGGGAAATAAATGAAATCGTCTCTAAGAAAGAAATTGCTAGAAGTATCGGAAGCGATGGTCACGCCGAACTCAGCCAGCTCGCCATGCGGAAATAGAGGTTGATCTATTTCCATAAATCGTGCCGGACCTTCCCCGCCATGAACATGAAGGCACGCGCAAGTCCGACAACAATAATTCAGCACTTCCCGTCGATACCCGGACAACTTTAATGTCGCTGGAACCGACGGGCCCTTGAGTTCACCTCGTTCCATCCCTTCAGCCGTTGCAGAAGGCACTCTCAAGAAGATCCATTTTCTAGCAGATTACAATGCAACTCAAGGGAAAGAAAAGTGGGAAATCATATTTATTCGAGGAACCGGCGAAGGGAGACGTTCTGCAAGTCGGTATGCCTTCGAAAATAACTTCTGCGAACGTCACTTACTGTTTTGAAACACTGAATGGAAAGCACACTGTAATGAGCGAAATGAACAGTACGTTGCAGCCCAATCAAATAGATCCTGGCGAAGACACTCAAAATATTTACTCTTCTTTTCTCAAACGTCTTCTGTGAGACGTCATTGAGCTACATGAGGATGCTCATCAATATACTTTACCCAGAAGCTTAAAGGGCCCCTGAAACGGTTCGGACAAATTTTGTAGGCGCGTAGGGTACAGCTTAAGTAGAACATTCGCACCACAATTTAACTGAAGCGTTACGTATTAATGGAGCTGCAAGCGATTAGAAGTTACCCTCCTCCCTAGCTATGCTTTTCCTCCTCAACTCGCTCGCCGAGCGAGCGGCGCTAAGCTCCGCCTTCACTGGTTCAGCGTCACGATGCGACGTCACATCGTTCACTTCCGGTTGTTTAGGAGCACGCCCCCTCCCGCGCGAGACCTCTCCGCTAGCCGCTTGGCCGTCGACCGAGAGCTATCGAAGCAGCGTGCGTTGCGAGCATTCTGTCGTAGCGCCGAACGTGTCCGGTACTCCGCTAAAAGCAGGCAAGCTGGTCATTTCGGCAAATGACTGGAGGCATAAACTCAAGCTGATGAAGGAACTTTAGCGTAGACGTACGTGAGCAGCCTGATCAGTCTGCACGGTCCAGACACTTGCTGGCGCAGCGCTTAACCAGTCAAATAAAGCGCTAATATTGCTCTAACCAAGTGTAAAGCATGTTAAACATTTATAAATCAACGTGTTGATGATTACACTCCTGCCAAAAATACACACCAGCAGCAAAGAATACACTTCGTTGCTGCTACTGTGTATGGTTGAGCTCTGTGCCACCAGGTGGCTGCACCGTGCAGACCGTTCACATTTGCCCTTCTGCTCATCTCGTGGCTCATCCCGGCACAGTGAAGCGGCCAGACCCTGTCCCCTTGCGCTTGCGTTTGCCCTAATACTGGACTCGCGGTTTGCAGGTCGCTAGGTTTGCAGTCCACAAGGCAACAAAGTCGAATCATAGTGCTCGCGAAAAGACTGAGACCGACTCTGACCACGGAGCTGTCGTCAAAATGGAGTACATTGTAACACAAGCAGACGACACTTGCTGTGTGCCGGAAGTGCTGAAGTGTACTAAAAAACTATTCTTGTGTATTCTCTTTAAGTTCTTTTCTTTTTACAAAAACAAAGTAACTAACATTCCAACTATTACGAGCATCATTTGTTCACCATAAAGTTGGAAAAATTATCGACCACGCGCCCTGGTCAGCCAATCAGATAGCTCGCCCATGTGACGTAATATGGGTTATTTGCATCATATGGGTAGGGGCGGCTTAAAATTCCGCCGAGCAGTGCGCTGCGATCGGCAGCGATGTGTATCTTTAAAACCTTATAATAAATTACACGCTTTACGCAGAGCACTTAGATGCATCAATTAATGATCAGAAGAACCTACTCTAACGACTCAGTACGTTTGTAGAAAATCGCCAAAATCGTTTCAGGGTCCCTTTAACGTGCACCCGCAGTACGCAATCGTTTATAGCTGCGACTTTTTTTCTTGGCCATGGTTGCTGCAGAACACAAAACAAGCGCATGCATTCTATCTATTGTGTGGTAGAAAATGGTCACCAGTGAGTTGAGGTGTTTTTTTTTTTTTGCTGCGTCTGGTTGAATTAGGTTTATACTTGCATTAACTTGTTCGTGATAGAACCCAATTTGCAAAATTTAACCGTCCCACTCCACTACCACGCCTTTTATTATACTATTACTGTCATATAATTGAGCAATCCCATAGCGCGCGAAAAACTGCAATAACGATAGATGTAGGTCTTGGAATTTTATTCGGTGTGTGGCGTACGTCGCCAAGACGAGGAAAAATTATCGTGCGCGGCATGGAAAGGTTGGCATATCTTCAAAAAGACCATATATATATATATATATAAAATATAAAGTTAGCATATTAGTTTTTTCCTGTAGTCCTAATTCGGGAACTTCATTCTCGACTTTCTACATTCGAAATACATACTCGATTTCTTTCTGTTTCAGAAGTGTGCAATTGCTTTAAGAATCGTGAGCGCTAAGAATAGTGCACCGTTTCGAAACATTTATCGCTAAGGTAACACCTACAACCGTGCATAGTTAAAAGATACCACCATTATGTGACGGCTTTTATCGGAACCCCGTTTATTATTCATAAAAATGTCGGATCCATATGTTTCATTCAATTGATATTTCGTATAAGCTTTGAACTGCAATAATATTACGCGCACAATAAATGTTCATGGTGGCGGCCACTATGAAACATATTTTGGCACAACGGGTCACATGCGAGGGCGTTAGGTCTGATTTGGTGTTAAGTTTCGTGTTATCTAGGAATATGTAGATGTGTAATCTCTATAGAGGGGCAAAACTAACAACTTATACGCATTTCCTTATAACTATCTTGTGCACTTTTACTTTCTTACTGAACTTTTCTATGTGTCATTTTACTTTATTCTGTGTATACATGTACTCGTGCACAGAATTTCGCAAATGTCCGGGACACTTGACTGCCTCCAATGTTTCAAATTCATTGTGGGCTATTAGTTTTCATTGCCCAGCGAGGAGGAGGGGGGGGGGGGCGCAAATAAGACACCTCTGTCTCTATTCATATATAAGTGAGAAATTATGTAGAGTACTCAACAGAAAAATATTGGACAATACAAAAGTTCGCGAGGTAACCGCTTTGAAAGTGACAAGTATTTGTCAATGCGTTTATATATTTATCTTAAAGGTGCGCAAAACGCGTGCCGCATCAACGAAAGAACAAAGGCGACACTTATCTGTCGATCTAATTGTCAACTCAAAAGTGGTTTAGCAAAGACAAAAAAAATTCTAAGGGATTTTGAAATGTTATACGTGAAAACAAATTAACTTACTAATGCATATTATTTTTTTACTCTGATGTATTACATTACGATGCTGCAAAATAAAACATATTATGAAGTAAAATGGAATATAAGCTGAAACGTAATACAGATTGAATGCATAACAAAGCGGGAAAAAAAACTTTAACCTCACTCGGAGGGTGGCAGTCACAGTGTATTGACAGCTAACTGATACCGGGTATAATTTCTGACGAATAGTAAGAAAAAAAATATTCACATACCCGAGTAAAAGAAAATTGGGTTGAAAGGTGTCTGTATGTTCTTTGCGCGTTCGAAGCCTTGTCACCCATAAATATCTCTAGGCTCCTAACGCGGGCAATCAACTAGTCTGAAATGGAACTTGTGGTTGGCTGCCTAGTCAACACATGAAAGAAGCATCTTCTGCAGCTTCACTTTGACAACGAAATAAAGTTTAAGAACAAAATTTAGACGTTGCAAAAAACAAATGGTAAAGAGGGCGCCCAACATTTGGGGACAACAATTACTGCGGGTTCGGTGGCTGCGCCACGACGCTGACTTCTAATCTACTGGTTTTCGCCATGCAGATGATCACGGCTGCCATTTCGTACATGCTGCTGCCTGCACTGGTGGCTACTTGTGCTGGGCCTACACGGGAGCATGCGCTCTTTTCCCACGGATTTTCGGATGGGCGGGCCGTCGCAGACGAATTCGCCTGTTCGGATACCAGCCACCCCAGGAATAGGTACTTGATTCATCATTGGATCCTGCATCGACATCGACGCTCTCCCGCTCGTGGACTATAAAAGATAGCCTAATGCTCCGGCCGCTCTGTGGGCTCGGTGGCTGGGCCACGACGCTGGATTATAACCCACTGGTTTTCGACATGCTTGCTGGTACAAGGCAGATGCTTTATGCTAAAACGTACAGAGACTACTGTCTCGTGCAGCTTCCGAGCCCCCAATTGCTGCCTTGCCCCTATTGGTGAATGTGTAGGAGTGATTAATCGCCTAAAGAGAAGTTGAAGACGTTTTAGAATTGGAAGAGTTGCAGTGGTTTCGAAGGCTGCCGATGTATAATTGAACTCCTGAATTTATTTTCTCGAGTGTGCACGTAGCAGCGCTCCAATCGTCGTTTAAGTTTTCGTTGAAGCTCCACTCCCCCTCGCGCGCCAAACATAGCGTCGAAAGACGGGGCTGACTCGGCTGACCCGTGAGGATGACCTCAGTGCGTCACCTCACGTGAGCGCTCTATTCGAAATACGTACGCCGTCGACACGTAAGATGACGTCATGATCGCCTTCATCATCACAGCCCGTCAACTGACGCGTGCCGTCTCCCACAGACGCTGTGGCTCCTTTTTGCCAAATAAAGCAAGTAGCGGTGATTTCTTGCCTGTCAAACTATGATTTTCCTATTAAGGGTGTGAAAAACTTTGATAATTCCCTGAAAGCTCACTTTCTTTAAAGTGCTTCAGCTGCCCTTCAATGATGCTGTTAGGTGGTGCTGAAATTAACCCGGGACCCGACATGACGAATATGTTTAGAGAATTGCAAAAGATTTCAGCCAATCAAGGAACCTTAACCAGGGAAGTTAAAGGTATAAAAAGTCTTATGCTAAATGCCGTTAAGATTGTAGTGGACTTGAACAAACGAATAACTGAACTAGAACATCATTAGCAGGCCATGATACCACTACAAAATGAAATAAAAACTGCTAATTATGCCACTGTTTAACCTTCCTGCCCGGTATCCGGTCTCTAAACACGCCTAGGGGATGTGGATAACCGGTCACGACGGAATAATTAAATTATACTACGACCTTCCTGATACTATCCAAAAAGAAACTTTCGCACAATCAGAAAGACTGGTCATTGATCTAATCGCGGTATCATGAAGGTAAACCTCGAGTCCAAAGACATCTAACGTGACCATCGCCTTAGCCGTCATTTAACGAACTGACCAATTCCCATCGTTGTGAAACCCACGTCTTATAAAACCAAAGAATCAGTCCTATCTAACAGCCGCAAACTGAAAGATCCAAATTATGGCGTCAGCGTGGATTGTCCGCTCACCTTTCGGAACGCCCGTAAACATTTTATTGCCTACGCTTAAAGTCAATCTACGTCTTATTGCATGCGTTTCAAAAGACTCCCTATTGGCTCCCAGCGTTATGAATATGATGAATAGACGAAACAGTGAAAAAAATTCAGTAAACATTATCGTGCAAAATGCGTGCAGCCAATAATCGCCCTCCCGTCCCAAGGACGAACCTTTCTTTATCTATTCTTTACACTAATTCCGGCACTTTCATTCCCGAAGACGTGATATAAATTCAAATATTGTGATAGCGTCTAACAGCAACTTGCCAGTTCTAGCGAAAACGTGGCTCAGAAAATAAATTTGGGACGAAGTAGTACTCCACAACTTGCCAAATTTCGATGCTTACTATTGGGACCATCAGCGGGCACGCGGAGATGGAGTTCTCATTGCTTGCACTCAGCCTATACCCTGTACACCACTCATTATATCTTCAAACTTGAAGATATTAAGTTTTCATATTCGCTCTTCACCTCTATATGTCATTCTAGATGTGTGCTAAGGCTACGTACCAATAATCCAAACTTCTCACCAAAACTACGCAGTATTTTGTGCCAGATAACAGCAAGCCATCTCATGCTCATATACTTCTGTTCGGTGACTTCAACTTCCGGACAATTGGTTTGTATAACCTGAACTATGCAATAAACAACATAGAGGCAAACGTCTTTGTCGACATCCGTATTGACTTTAACTTATTGCAACTTATCTCATAGCCGACACGTGTACCTCGCTATAGCGCAACATTTCGCAACTTATGCGTAGTAACCATCCACTGACCTTATCATCGGTTACCAACATTCGCCCTATCAGCGACCACTGAGTAATTCATGCTACATTTAACTTTGCCCCAGCGCCACGTGGTATTTTTTCCCAAGACTATCCGTCTAGATAACAGTAAACTTCGAATTAATAATTGTGAAATTTTTACCAGTCTTCGATATCTCATTGAATGAACGATTTATTCAAGACAGCTGTGAACTGTTTACAAATAATACGAATCAACTGACAAACAACAATATTTCGAAAATAACATTCCGTGCGAATAATCATAACGCCTGGTTTATTAATAAAGAGGTTAGAAAATAAGAAAAAGAAAACAGTATTTATGTAGCCAAGCAGAAAAACCCAACTTTATGGGGAAATTGCTACGCGGCTGAGAAAGAGAATTTAATTTCTGTTCACAATTCCAAATGGTCCTTTATTTAATAATTATTAACCCAAACTGCTGACATACAACCCCAAGAAACTTTGGGAAGTTATCAACCCAGGCAACACACTCGCTCTAATTCTGGTTAGTGATACGGCGCAATCATGCCTAAGACTGAAAGCGCGCTTGTGTTTTAACAGCGCATTTTCGTCTATATTTCCTAACGATAATGACGTTTCATTGTTTATGTTCTTTGCAACATAGATTGTAGCATGCCGAGCGTGGTGTGTTATCTTGGTGTTTATATTCTTAAACTTTCATCCTCAGCAGGTATCAACGACAAAATCTAAACTGATAAAAAAATGGCAAATAAATATCTGCTTCATTTTTGTGATTTATATTGTCGCAGTCTTCTTCTGCAGGTTCCATGTCCGACGAATGGAAGGTGATGAAGGCCTTTCCCCTCTGCAAGTCAGATAAATAGAACACATCACGAAATTATAGACTCATCTCTCTAGCTAGCCTTTCGTGCAAAATCATGCAACACGTAATCCGCTCTCTGAGCATGAATCATTTGGACGCCAATCACTTTTTTTTAATTCGGCACAGCATGAGTTCTATATGGGTTTATCTACCGAAACGGAAATAGCTTTGTTTCTGCACGACTTGCATATAAACGTTGACTATAATCTACAAGGTGACGCTATATTACTGGACTATGAAAAGCCTATGGCAAAGTCTCTCGCAGCCACTTACAGCAAAATCTTTCTTCTTTGAATTTAAACAGAGGCGTACTCAAATGGCTCGAAGCTTCGGCTGACTAACCTCTCCCAATTTGTTTCTATAAATGGTAAATCAGACTCTTTTCTCTGTAACTTCTGGTGCCCCTCAATGATCAGTTCTCGGTCCGCTTCTCTTTTAAGGAGAAAGCCTTAAGTGGCTCATGCCCCCGATGGCCTTGATGAAACGCGTCGTCCGCTCCAATGGTACAAACATTGCCACTATCAGCAATGGTTCATGCTCCCCTAATGAAGCAAAACAAGGCAATTGCTCATGCCTCTCGTAATGCAGAAGCTACAAGCACTCAGAAATGTGAAGCGTACAGTGCATACATTCATTGGAATCGCGCACAGAACGTACAGCAACTAGACGAATAATCGAGTGGTACAAAAAAAAACCTGTTACTTTCGCAATGGTTCATACCCCCGTAATGCTGAAGCTACAAGTGCTCAGTAGATTGGAGTGATCAGTGCATAGATTTATCCAGATCCCTCATATAACACGCATACCAGCATGTGCTTCGTCCCCCTGCTGAGAGAATTCGACGTAAACTCCAAGAGAAACATCATTGTCGTGAGTCTGACCCCGCTGTACGAGCGGGCGAAGCTGCAGCTAAGTGTAGAAATTGAGACGAAGAAGCTGAACTGCGAAAGCAGCAACGCGACGATGCGAAGCAGTATGTTAATAAGTGTACAACAGACTTTTACCTTCACGTGTTACAAGAGTGTAACATGCTGACGATTATTTTTTCGTTTCGTTTAATGATTTTCCCCTGCAAAGTAACTTGCAAGAGACTGCGTGATTTACCACCGTGTTTCTAATGTTAGCGATGAAAGCACCATACAACACAATGTTAGCAACGGGCAGTCTTGGTGTGAACTTTGGCTGACGGCTCTCAATCCCAGCCAATGTAAACCTACATCTTTTACCCGCCCCTGTAACCCTTTCCTGTCATCTTGTATAATAGTAAACGTTCCCATAGAATCAGTAGAATCATTCAAGTACTTAAGCGCCACACTTTCCCATGATATCACTTGTCTAACGCATATTTTCAACATACTTTCATCAGCTAACTGATATTTTGGCTTCATGACACGATAATTACGTGAAACTGCACAGGGCGCAGAACTTCTAGCTTTCAATTCCCTAATCAGACCGAAAGCTCAATACACATCACCTGTCTGAAACCCAAATCAAGTCTATCTCGTTAACGTACTCGAGTCCTGTCAAAACCGCTTGGTCACATACACCCATTCATCCTGCTCTTATGACGTAAGCGTATCATGCTCAAGAACAGAATATGATGTACAGGCTGTTGCACGTTACCGCTCTACTTCCCGCCTTCGTCTCTTTTATGAATACTCTTTTACAGTTCCCGAAATCACGAGCCATATGTCAACCTACGCGCTTCGCATAGTGCTACGAACTGAACAGACATTACAAGTCTCACGGCCACGCTCCAAACTGCTTTTCCTCGGTTTCTTTTACAGCGAAGCTTTTTACCTGACAGACATGTGTAAATGAGCCGTATGAGTGATCTAGTAGAAGGGGGAGGGTGTGTATGAGATAGGTCACGTCTGTAAAGTCAACAAAAAATTATGGCGGCGCTGCGCGGTCTCGTACGGGGTGAGGGGGGGGGGGGGGTTATAAGGGCTGGACGAACCATAGTACGGCGCAGAAGAAAGAAAGGACGCGCGATTTCACTGCGCGCCGCGCCTGCGCAGTGGGTGACTGCACCCCCGCCGGCCTCCATTGCAGCCGGCTGCGTCTGCTGTCGTCTGTCCTTACAGGGACTGTCAACCGACTTTGAAAGACCTAGTTTTTTACGGCACAACGCAGAGCTCAGCTTCGGAAGTGTTCACACTTGTAGCGGTTAGTTCTAAAAACGTTTTAAGTATTTTGTAAGCAGAATCTTTCCATCTCGGCAGCCTCTAAAAGGTAAGAGTCCTTATTCGAGCAACGCTGAGGAGTGAGACCGATGTCGATAGCCCGCCCCACAAATTTTGAAAGCCACCCATTGTTCTGCTTTCGAAGGAGTGAGCGTAACTGCGGTTAACAACCTACATTTTTCCATTTTCAACCACTTTTGAACATAAGAAGCTGGTACAATAATTTCGCATTTTTGTATAGACTTTTCATATCTGTATCCCGCTTTTCCCCACATAGACGCCTATGCCATGGCTAGCTGGCCCCCATCGTCGTTCTGTCGATACACGAGCCAAACCAACTAATCGAAAATGAAGGTGAAGGCAGTGCCACTTTTCTACTCACTACAAACCACGGTGTAAGAATAAGTTTTGCACTAAGTTATAAGAATATGTTTTCAAGTAGAAGTGATACAAATGAATGGCTATCTGCACATTTTGTGTTAGAGAAATCTTAGAACAGAAAAAAGAGCACTGCATTTCAATAGTACTTAAAGAACTAGGAACCGCGTACTCTAATAGACGGTCACGGGATAGGTGTATTATGCATCTGCAGGTTTCTTCCGCGTGGGGCGCCAAAGGTCACTTTTCGCTGCTTTTAGTGGAGATTTATGAATACAAATCCACATTTAATGAAAGAAGCGTGGCCCGTTTTGGCAATTATGATGGGCAGTCTTTCCAACCGCGGGGTTATCTCGATTCATGTTCCGAGCGGTTGTCTGTCCCTTTAATAGAACGGCGTGCCAGTTGGGGCAGGAAAACACACGGATGTGCGTCGCGGTAGCTGCAGCGGTGTATAAAAATCTGATTTTGCATTGCAGAGGTAGGCATTTGCAACATTTGCAACTTGAATCAAAACTTGAAATAATTCGAAAATCACCCATTGTTCTCAAAGCCGAATAACAAGCAGAGTACGAGGAGAAGCGTCGACAGCAGAGACGCGACTATAACCAACGACAACGTGTCCGTGCGAAAGCGGAGAATGCGGCCAGTAATTTTGCCTGTGAAGAACGTCAGCTAGAGCAGATGCCAGAGTCTAATTGTCGGCGTCGAGCGCAAGCTACCGATGAAGATTGCACACAGGAGGCCGCTCGTAAGCGTCAAGCTAGGTCATTGCAATCGGCGTCCAAGTGGCAGAAACAGCGTTGCTGGCTAATCCGCCACCATATGAATGGTTTGGTCCAACTTTTTTCCGCACAGCATCAGATTGCAACTTTCTTGCCTCACACGTAGCTAAAATCACTTGCCCGACACCGTTCTTCGAAAACGTCTTATTAGTGGCTAAAACTTGTCGGTTCTTTCCCGCGACATTTGTGTTTTTTTTTCTTTTTTTATGCACTTGGCGAAGCCTATCGTTCTTGTTCAGCATTTCTAAATACCCATGTTTTTGTTATAAAATGTTCACACCTTTTATCTAAGAGCCATAGCGAAGTGGTCTTTACGGAGATAATACTGAACTGAACTGTGACCCCGATTTCGTTTTGTAAGATCATTACTTTATGATCTGCATCATAGAAACCTTTTTCTTATTTGGCTTCCTCCTTAAACCTACGCCCTTCTTCCTACATGTAAATCTTTTCTATGGAAAAACACACACGCTTTCACAGCGTAGAGGAAGTGCTTAGGAGGCTACTGATCATGCTGGGCCTCACGCCAGCTGTAACTTGCACTAGGAACTGGTGGAGCTTTCCTCTGGGTGTAACTTGTCTGAAATGTTTCCTCCCTATGACAGAAGTCAATGCTTACTTCATAGTATATACTTGCCCAGGCTTGCAACCCGAAGGCTCAAGTCTTTTACTGCAAGCTGACCTCCGCTAAGGTCACAGGAGTACCTATGATTATTTTGCACATGGAACGAGATACTACAAAACACTGCTTCAATTGATACGGAACGCAGACTTTTCAGCACAGCTGTAATGCAAACTAAACGCTATGCGGCATGGAAAGTTGTGTTCCGTACACGCATGTACTGTATGGAATTCTATAACTTATTCATATAGATACTAAATCACGAAACAAGATGACCTACTTCACATGCTGAAAGAGACACAACGGGCATCTATAGAACTAGTGATTGTGATAATTTTCTTTTAATCAGGCATCGCTTCTTGCCTCTTACTTTGAAGCAAATGTTTATGGGGAGCCGAAACCAGGTATAAAGTACCGAACATGAAAATTTGCCGCAATTCTGATCATTTGACTCACTTCGATAGTTCCCACAGCAGGCAGCAACTTATGAATTTCAGCAACTTGACAATGATATCAACAATAAAGAATATGTGATTAGCGAAATATTGTTTACGTAAAACATACTCTGGATAATGCATTGAAATGAATACCATAACAAAATTAGAGTGTAGACGCTCATGTACCACCCAAGAAATATCAACCATCAGTCATTTATTTCCACTGTGATTTTTGTGCTTACCGTTGCTGTTTGGTGTATAAGTGTTTACACACGTATTTCAATATTTTGCACCCATATCTGGTAACCTCATTTGAAATTGCAGGTATTTGATTTTTTGACGTTCCTGCGCAAGGAATTGTCACTGTGCAATATTTCTAGAAAATGTGTAACAGCAAACTATCACGGGAACTGTAATGAAAGTGCTGACAGCTTAGCAACTCATTTTATTACTTGTACTCCATGTAAATTTTATAAAAGCAAACGCCGGAAGAGGCGATGTTATCGTAAAAATATTCATCTTAACGACAAAGCAACAGCGGCAAATGCATTTTGCGGGCAGCCTCATGCAAGTAAGGGATAGAGGCTGTGCTGTCGCGTTTAGGAAGACAAAACTCGGCGACAGCCGACAAATAGCCAAACTTCGGTAAGCATTAGGCCATGTATAGTAAAACGATTCTTTTTCCTAGTCTGCCATTGGAAGCGAGACCATCTTAAATACTTTTAGAGCTTGTCACCCAGGCTTGTTGACATGACCAAAGACGGAGCTATAGGAGCTTCGGATAAGACACGAACGGAAGACTATATTGCATGGGTAGTACGTTGTGTCGATTTTTCTGTCGCTTCACTCACTTGGCGCATTAAAATGCATTTTTTTTTCTCGTTTACGCTCCTTCACTTCATTGTCCCGCACTTTTCGCCTCGCTTCTCTGCACACCGGACGTAGCCTCCATGGCAAATAATTTTGTAAAGTGAAGAGCGCCAAACATGTTTTTTCATGTGTGACGTATATAAAGTAGTACTGTCACAGCTGCACAACGAAGAACTGCCTCTCTAAAGAACTTAGGAGCGTACGAAGACTTCGCAAAAGCGAAAAGAAAACGAAAAGGAGGCAAGTATGACCTACGAAGTGTATTTTGTTTTGTTGCGCCAATTGTCCCCGTGCATTCTTCGAAGCCGCAGTAGGCGAATAGAGAGGAACCGAAATGGCGTTTGCTTAATTACTTTCGCGTTCACACCAAAACTGCTCGGGTGAGCGTTGCTCACCCGAGCAGTTCATATTTACTAATTTCATATTTACCAGTTCATATTTACCAATTTCTTGTTGATAGAAAAAAAAAAGGCAGCGAAAACCGCTAGTGGTGATCATGATAACTTAGTCACCTATTTTCTGGGATTCCAGGTCATCGCCTGAGGCTGCGCCACCTAGAACTCCTTACTGTGTCATAACTATGGCGAACTCAAGTGGATATTGAAGGAGGCATGACTGAAAATATACAATGAGTACTGAAATCGAGAGCGCTATATCTAGAACAAACAGCTGAAAAAGTTCCCAGATCCTTCATCGTTATATTCACGAAGGTAATCGAAAACGAGGACAGCACAGTAAAATGGAGGTAACCAAACGCCGGAGAAATACGTTCCTTACTTTCCCACGGTTAAGATAAGATAAGATAAGATAGGATACTGCTAAAAATTCTGGTGCCAGGCCTACTTTACGAAAAGCTGCAGCAAGCACCAAGAAGGCAAGTAAAAGGCATTCGTAGAATCTATATTTGCTTTACCGAAGTGTCATTTTTATGGTAGCTGGGAGGGTTCAGATTCGAGAGATATAAGCATAGGCCTGCTGAAAGAGGCGCACAGAAAAACCACAAAAATGATAGAATGTAAAGAGGCACATTTAACGTTTAGCGCTACTTCTCATATCATAGTCACGCATTTAAGTGAGACACGGCGGCCTCTTTGAGAGAATGGGTCAGGGAAATATAAATAGACCAACCATGGATCGCTAATGAAGCATTACGTCCCGGGCTGTACAGTGAGCGAGTGAGTCGGTGGGTCCTCACGTTTACCGGTGAAAGGCTTCAAAGGACGTCACTCTCTCCGAGCGAACCAGTCAACTATAGTTTCAAAAGATCGGCTGGTGAGCTTTTCAGAGCAATGATGGTAGTACATGCCACTGGTTCCTACTGCGCTTCAATTACGTTTTCAGAGATGCGGATCACTCTCGAGATTGCAGCTAAGCGAAGCCTGCGCTATCTGAACGGGCTAGACGCCCCCAGGGCAATCGAAATAGCCAAGTGGCCGAGCGTCTGCCGCATGCCGCGGTCAGATGAGACTCCCCTCCCCCCTTCCATGTTCAAAGTGGGAGTGCCTCCGAAACTGTGAGCGGGAGCGCAGCGATGGAAATTACTTTCATCCGCTCGAATGTAGAACGCGCCGCAAAAGAGCACACGAGCTCTAGAAAGTGATCAGTCCAATTTCCTACCAGTGTTACATATTTACGATGCGGTGGTGTCTTGATATGTTGTTTCAAATATACGCTGTACAAGAAAGGTAGTAATATAAACTTTCTGTTCAGTTTCCATCTGCCCTTTGAGGCGGCTGTCTTCGTGGACGTTCTGTTGGACGAACTTTAAAGCATTTTCTGTAGTAAAATATAGATGTGATACTGCTTCTACGTCCAAAGGACACCCATTATAGCGATTAATAAGGGACCAACTCCTGTACATAAAAACAATTATTCATCATCGCGTAAATATTTTTGTACAGATTACGTAGTAACGATGAAATGTATCACATTGTTGTGCTATATAGGGAACGCAATAATTGCTTGACGATTTAAATACGCATCTCATAAAATCTAAAGGAACGAAAAGGGGAGTATCCAAAGGACGAGTGTGGATGTTCAGTCTGAGTATCGTGCCACGTGCTTCAATGCGAAGGGGCGCCTGATTTTCAAATTATGTAAATTCATGCATAAATGTTTAACGGTCTCGCTTCCTATGCAACGCCTATATTTCAAGAAAGTAATAAATCCCCGAATTGCCTTAAGCAATATGGGCATGTGCGGAAACACCTTAAGGGATGTCTTCGTTGTTCATAGCTTCGAAGGTAGTCTCCTTCAAGGTGGTATCATGGTTTGTTTTTATCGTCGACAAATTCTGAGATCTAATACCCCTAAAAATGAGTCTTTCTGTTGCCTGTGGTGATGCCCAATTGAGTAAAGCAATATACGGGCCTCACATCTTTGCGATATTTTGTCCATAAAAGAAAGCAGGATTATCCATGCCATTCACTCGCCCCTGTTCTATAACCAAATATTTTGCTCGTATAAGAAATTCGAGGTGGTAAGGTAACATTAGGTGTAATGCTGATATATTATGGTTCTAATTTACGTGTGTACCTACCTGGAGATTGGTTTAAATGATTGGACTCAGAGTGCCTTCAGATATTGGTTGAATTTCGTTGGCCCTTTATAAGAAATGCTACATAAAATGCATATTAAAAGTATTTCTGAACGTAAATTTTGTTAGACATTCTTATTTTAGACATTGTAAGAAGTGTGGCGTTTGTACTTGGAAACTATCTGTCATTATTTTCTGTATTTTGAATAAGAAAATGCGGTGTGCAAATATTTGATAATAGATTTACGTTGAAATTGCCATGACAATGAAATAATTGCAGGGGACATTGGATATATGCTGAATAGAGTTAACACTATTAATGTAGTGAAGCTGGATTTATTGTTGTTGCATCATGTTGTTGCTACTACTCCATGCTTAAACTATGACAGTGTGGATGGTGTTGTTTGGTTTCTTAATTTGGTTGTTCTGACATAATACTACCACTACATACATGCACATACACACAAACACATACACACAAACACATACATACATACATACATACATACATACATACATACATACATACATACATACATACATACATACATACATACATACATACATACATACATACATACATACATACATACATACATACATACATACATACATACATACATACATACATACATACATACAACTTGTTTCGGTCCAGCGACCTAGAACTTCCATGGAGGAAATAACTTTAATGTGTCCTGAGGAACCCCTCCCCACCCACTCTTGGTTTAGTGGGCGGCAGGGGTCGCGGGCCGCACCCACGTTGGGACGGGAAGCCCGTGAGCCTCCGCCCTTTCGTGAGCCCTCTGGACGGCCCGGAGCTGGGTCTGGTGGTCGTCGCTTTGCAGGGCGTCCACCCAGTCTTCTTCTTTAGTGAACACGGTGCCGCTTAACGCGGAGCATTGCCAAAGAACTTCCATATTGTTACGTTTTTCTACAAGTTACTTTGGTACGTTAGAGAACTTGTTTAATCTGAACAGACGCCCTGCTCCGCGGTGACATGAAGAGTGTAACTTATGTCATAACTCATTGTTCGGCCACCGAGAGTCGCATTAGCAATTATATGGTGAGCGTCAAAATGGTGAAAATGCTATCTGTTGTATTCCTAGCAGAGTTAACTAAATTATCATATCTTCAGGCCCGCCCATCAACATTATACAAGGAAGGAATGACATTTTCCCATTACAGCTTCGGGAGATGCACTTCAGCAAAACACTGAACGTTATACTTTGTAGCTGACACACGCGTAGTATAGCGCGGAAAAAAATGACTTGCTCAACAAAACACTACACATTTAGAACAACGCTTTGGGCTATTGGAACGCCTGTGCCTGCTGGATTAGTTTCCATGGATGATACTTGCATGGCTGTTTCCTGAAAGCGTAATGTTCATGATCATGTGGTATCATCATCATCATCATTATCATCATCATCATCATACCCTACATTATGTCCACTGCAGGATGAAGGTCAATTCCCTGCGATCTCCAATTAGAAGACTCGGCGATCAAGGATGCGTCCAGATGGAGGCTGCACTTCGCAGCCCGGACCTGGCTGAACAATTCTGGGTTGTCCAGCAGGCTCACGACGTGGCCGTGAGGCTTGACCTTCCGGTCCCGACGTGGGAGCGGCCCGCTTAGTGGTTAATTATCACTACTTGCAGGACCAAATAAAGTTTTATTTCCTTCCTTCCAATTACCCCTGTACTGCGCCAACCGATTCCACCTAGCGCCTCTGAATTCCTTAATTTCATACCCCCACCTACTCTTCAGCCATCTTCGACTGCGTTTTCCTTCCCTTCGTGCCCATTCTGTAACCCTAAGGGACCACCTGTTATCTAACCTCCGCATTAAATGACCATGCCAGCTCCATTTCTTTCTCCTAATGGGAATTAGGATATTGGCTATCCTTGTTTGCTCTCTGATCCACACCGCTCTCTTACTTTCCCTTAGCGTTACGACTAACATTTCTCGTTAAGTCTCTCCTTGCGCGGCCGTTAACCTATTTTCGAGCTTCTTTGTCAGTCTCCAAGTTCGTATGCCATATGTCAGCACCGGCAGAATGCATTGATTGTACACCTTTCTTTTTTAATGATAATATTAAGGATGCAGTCAGGAGCTGACAATATCTGCAGAATGCGCTCCAGCACGTTATTCTTCAGTAAATTTCCTTCTCAAGACCAGGGTCCCCTATGAATAATTGACCTACGTACACGTACTCCTTCACAGGCTGTAGAGGCTGACTGGCGATCCTGAACTCTTGTTCCGCTGCCTGCCTAATAATCATTATTTTTGCATTCTCGATATAATTTTCAACCCCACTCCTATACTCTCTCTTTTAATATCCTCAATCCTTTGTTGTAACTCGTCCCCTATGTTGCTGAGCAAGACAATGTCATCTGAAAATCGAAGGTTGTTGAGATATTCGCCACTGATCCTTACTCCTCAGCCTTCCCAGTTTAACAGCTTGAGTACTTCTTGGAATCACCAATGAATAGCATTGGAGAGATTGTGTCTCCTTGTCTCACCCCTTTCTTTGTAGGTATCTTCCTACTTTTATGTGGAGAATTAAGGTAGCTGTCGAATCTCTGTAGATACTTTGCACAATATTTACCTAAGCGTCATGTACTTCTTAATTACGTACTGATTCTATGAGTGCTGGTATCTCTACTGAATCAAATGCCTTTTCGTAACCTATGAAAGCCATATGGAGAGGCTGATAGTACTTTGCGGGTATGTCGATTACCTGATTGGTTAGAAGGATGTGATCTATTGTAGAGTATCCCTTCCTGAAACCTGCGTGTTTCCTTGGTTGACTAAAGTCCAGTGTAGCCCTTATTCTATTGGAGATTATCTTGGTGAATATTTTATATAATACTGGAAGTAAGCTAGTGGGCCTATAATTTTTCAATTCTTTAACGTCTCCGTTATTGTGGATTAGTATAATCTTGGCATTATTCCAGTTCTCTGGGACCCTTGAAGTCCATAGATAATTCATTAAATGGCCGCTAGTTTTTGAAGCATTATGTCTCCTCCATGTTTGAATAAATCGACTGGTAGACCATCTTCTCCAGCCATTTTTTTGGTTTCATGTCTTGCAAGGCCTTTCTAACTTCATCACTAGTTAGAGAAGGAGCCTTTGTAAACTGTTCATTACTATTTCGAATGGAGGTATCGTGGCTGCTTTGTGTACTGTACAGGTCAGCATAGAATTCCTCCGCTGCTTTTACTTTACCTTCTATATTGCTGATGATAATATTCTGCTGATCATTCAGTGCATACATCTTGGTTAGTCCGATGCCAAGTTTCTTTCTGAATGATTTCAGGCTGCGTCCATTTTTAATGCTTCCTTCTTGAACGTTAGTTAAAAGTGCTTTTGATGGCAACGTGGTTGCGGCATTTCATACGTAATGTCCCTAATTTTGTAAATTGCTTTCTGGAGAAAATGTGGTCCGCTGCTGTTGAAGGAAGCACTCCTGTTTTATTAAGTCTCTTTTAAAGTGAAGCTTTCTTTCCTTTTCCTTCGACTTTCCCACTGCTGCTGCTGCTGATGCTGTGGCGGCGGTGGCTGCTACTGTCCGGCACACCACGTCGGGCGTGCTTCAGAGCGTGTATATACGTGGAGGGAGCATGGCAGAGAAGAAAAGAGACACGAGAAACTCGTTTGGACCGCACTGTGTTGAATGCGCGCAGTGCCCTTTGGAGCTCCAGGGTCGTCGCCACCTTAGCCTCTTCACAGCTGTAATTATCCATGATCCCCCACAAGCTCTCACTTTTCTACCAACATGCAAGTCCAGAGGGACGCTAGACAGAATAGAAAGGAGGAGGGGCGAGAGGAGGCAGAGAATGAGTAGAACCGACGCAGTCGCCAAACGAGTGAGTAACAGCCTTGTCACTCTTCGCTCGCAGTTCCCCTAGAAATACAAGTGGGAGGGGATAGGGAATATGTGACATGAGTAGGCAAGAAAACGATGGATAAACTTAAGCTCAGGGGACGGTTCGGTGCGTTTGTGGTATATGTGTTTAAAATACAAACAACCAAATATGTCTAGCGAACAACTTACGGAGGGCGCGCAGAAGCAGACCCGCATTAATTAAAGGGCACCGTAGCGTCTAGGCGACACTACGGAAGCGGTCACACTTCAACACAGATGTCGTGGATTTCATGCCAACCGCGGCAGCCGCATTTCGACGAGGGCGAAATATAAAACGCGCGTGCAGTTTCGGACGCGGTAAAGAAGATCATGGTGTCAAAATAATTGTGGAGTCTGTCACTACGGCGTTGGTAAAGAAGATCATGGTGTCAAAATAATTCAGGAGCCTGTCACTACGGCGTTCGTCATAATGCGGTTGTTGTTTGGCACGGTGGGATGTGCAATGGCACGCAATTGCAATACTCAACCCTCTCAGAGGTTATAAAATATGGCGCACAACAACGCCTCAAGCAAACACCACACCCTTTGTGTTTTGTAAACGCAAAGTAACGCTTAACATCAATTCACCACTCTCGTGTTGGAAAAAATTTTGAAGAAATTAAACATAAGTGCGCCGTCAACGTGACTACTAATTATCGTCAATCAAAGCAACCAGCAGAGAAAGATTTGCTTACATCAATTTCCGCAGTGCGTGGGATATGTATATTTTTTTTTCTTCTCAGTGTGATGTCAAGTGGTGTTCCTGATTATTAGCTAAAGTTTTATGGGCATACGGTGACATTTAATCTTCATAAATATAGGCACGTATCGCAACAACCCCAGTCACTGGGTGTGTAGGTGTCCGGGTCCTACCGACAACATTTTTCCTAAATATAAATGCTCAGAGGAGCAAATAACAGAGTAAGAAATAAAGGAAGAAAGAAGCAGTGATGGACGACTTGACACCGTCTCACAGACGCCTAGGCAGACAGAAACCGTCACAAGGCGCGCTTACGGATGAAAGTTAACAAGTAGAAGCTGCTATAACGCATCTTTGCCATATGCTCGGAATTGCGATGGGGGCGAGTATGGAAGGTGATCGGGGCTATAAATCATGTGAGCCACCACGAGCAGGCACCGAACTGATAACGTAGAACTCTTCTTCAAAGCTTCGATCATTTTCAATATTGCCTCTTTCGGGCCTTCCTTCGGACACTTCCTGCATGTAGACGAACGCATTCGCAAGAAGTAAGTCGCGGAAAAGGAGGGAGAAAGCTTACGGAAAGGCGTAGGATGTTTTGTAGACCATTACAGGCTACAGCGCACTAGGATAAAATGTTGTCGCTTATACAAGAAAAAAAAACATTAGAACTAAAAAATGACCAAAAGAAAGATAAGAAGCACACGAAATAAAACGGAGTAACAGCAGCCTATTTCCTCAGGACGTGATGGCTCCTGACGTGCCGGAAAAATCGATCTCAGCGGATTTGTTTGACATGGCGCCAAAACGCAGCCGGCGGTGATGTATGGTTTTACGGAGGCGTATACGTGTAGTGGCGCAAAGTCGGAAACAACGTTTATTCCTAGTCTCTCTATCGTTCCTTTTGGGCTGTTACAGTCTGTAATTCAAAGCATATATGTGTTATGTTCTATTCCTCTTTTCTGTTTTTTCCCGTCCAGTCACCGGAGGCTAATTAGCTTCGTCGAGCAAGCACGTCTGCCGTTCTTTTTTTCTTTTCTTTTCATATTTGTTGCCCTGAAAAAATTTTGTCCTTCAGGTTACTAATATCGTGGGTTAGCTTTTAAGACTAGTGGGATGCATATTGGCTGAGTAATGAGAGTGCATTTGGAGGCAACAATATTCCTCGATTCATAGTTTTGTCCTCTATGTGAGGTTAGATAACGGTTACAAAATGTGACGTGAAATCGATATGAAGGTTTGTTTGGCTCGGTTATGTTAAGTTTACGAGTTCTGAGTTAAGCCCAGTTTCTCAGAGCGTATTGTGGGCTCACGTATTAGGACCAGCACTGGCTATGCTTTGACAGGCGACCCCGCTTACATAATAGATGAAAATTATGCAGCGAATGCATCATAACTTTTCCAAAACTGCACTTACTGACCGCATTTTTTAAATCTATAATAGCACCACTCTGTAACAAGCATTCCTAACTTATCTCATAATGGTGTACATGACGGCTGATGTAGCTATATGATTGTCGTGTGGCTGTAGACTGTTCTGTATGTTATGACTATTTTTGCTAGCATTGAGCATTTGTCACTCGGTTCTTGTAAGGAGGTTACAATTTTAGTTTATTGTATTATTTCAAGATTTTTTTTTCATATGAAGAAACTCAGATGGTCATTAAAATTTTCCCCGGCGATCTTTCTTCATCCAAGATTTTGGAGTGCACCTTTATCGACATTTTCAAGCAGGATCCTCTTTTAGTCATGGTTTCAAGCTTACTTGAAAAAGAGTTCACCTATACTTTATTTTTCTGTGTTCTTTAAGTAGTTGCTCTGAAGCACAGTTATTGCATCAAATGTCTCCTTATTGATTAAAAATGCCTTTCAGCATCAGCAATTGAAAACAATAGCGCGCACGGTATTGCTTTATCCAAGGTCTCTTTGAATTACTTATCCAACACTCCAAAAAAGTTTGCACCCTTTCGATTGTAGTTTGTCCCCAAACAATAATCGTCATCTGTCTTGCCCACATTTACTTGCTTTAACGCTGCGAGCCCGGTACTCTCTAGTCACGAACACCTTGCGCGTTATCAGCTTCACATGGCATTCTCGACAGGAAAGTAGCGAGCGTCTAGTAAAAAGAGGAAACGCAAGCAAGGCAGATTGTGATTATTGTTTGGGGACAGGATAAGTCTCAAAGGGTGTAAACTTTTTTTAGAGTGAAGGTGTTTTTGAGCATATAAGGACATGTCGTTAAGATGGCCGACATGACTCAAACAAAAAAAGGTATTTAGCGAGTACATTGGGATGACATATTCCTCAGGCGTGTAAGCATGTGATAATGCTTGAGATTATCACGAGCTAGTTTTACAGACCCCGGCAGTAGTGTTAAGGCTACAGTAAGATTTGATTGCTTATTTTGCTTGATCGCTATCATTTGTGGGCATTTGAATTTTACTACCGTAGTACATAATGTTTGCCAAACCAGCGCATTTTAAAGAATTGAATCAGTGAGCCTGACACATTCCATATTTAGAAGGTATGGAACGGAACGGTTTGTACAGATTTCGTGCGGCTCTTTCGCATCAAAAACGAGGTAACTATG
Organism: Dermacentor albipictus; assembly: GCF_038994185.2. Classification (NCBI taxonomy): domain Eukaryota; kingdom Metazoa; phylum Arthropoda; class Arachnida; order Ixodida; family Ixodidae; genus Dermacentor; species Dermacentor albipictus. The sequence goes on from NC_091825.1 coordinate 68,281,793, forward strand.
ACTCTCATTACCTGCAATAAACTACTGGCGTATATTTCACGTATATGTTTTTATACTTCTACGTAAGACACTGAACAATTACGTTTTTTATTTGCAATCTTATTTTATTTGCTTTAAAATATATTTGAGAATTGCAAATATCAGTGTGGCGCAGCACACTGCATATATACATCTCTACTATAGCAAGGATTCAATCGCCTGCTTTTTTCCACAAATAACATAAAGCTCTATTTGAAGCATTATCATAGTCAAACCAATGTTTCCAAAACGTAGTGCATGCCAACGGCACTTTATGTATAGATTTGGGGATAACTTATTTAGTTTTATTCTATAGCACAATGCAGACCATCAGAATTCATTTTTATCGCGTAAATGCTCGAGAAGAGACGAGGGCTTCCGTAGCAGCTCTGTTTAATATCTCTATCGGGGCATCACGTACAGACGGGAGCACTTGATTAACACTGAAAGCGTATATGGAATGAACATTTCCTATAACTTTTCTTGTTCGCGGGGAGGGAAAGGGGCGGTACCAGGCAGCAAACGTAATATGCCTAAGGCAGCTATCAATTGATGAATTGTTAATTATAAAGTCCGCGTTCTCAGTTAAGAACTACGACAACTTGAATAGTTATCCTCCCTAAAAGCAAGTTATTCTGCTCAACCAATATATGCTATTACTATCAGTTATCTGCGCCACTAACAAAACGTGTACATAGCTTTGTATATCATAAGCAGGCCAAATAAAACAACTCCAAGCACCACCAAGGCTGCAGCGATGCTGGATTACAATGTTGGCGTAAAGCCGAAGCAAATTCTTGTCCCATGCAAGCTTTCGGTCGCTTCCAAGTGGGTAAGTTTTTAATGATTTTCGTCGGAGGTTGTCATGGAATTAAGAAATAATAGCTTTATGCAATTTCACCTTTGGGTTGTTACATCTGGATATCTGTTACGTATCGTGGAACTCGTCCGCAGCTAAGCGCTAAACTTTGCACGGATGCACGTATACGAGCTACTAAAAGCATATCGGTATGCTCCTTATCTGGTTTCCTAAAAACGCAACCCTGCAACCGGGCGCCTACAACAGCACACTGTAAATGTACCATGTTCTCATGTTGGCATTTCGGGAGCGCATCGTTCACAGAGCAAGTTATGCAGTTCGTGCAGTGTGGTGTGTTAATTGTGTTATGCCAATGTAGCATATAATGCTATCGTTGTTGAAGGCTGTGCTACATTCGCGGGACAGCAATCTCCGGCAATAAACGGTGAGCTACGGGGCGAGGCACCTTAAGATGTGTTACTACGCCAAAAAGTCCGGCAGTGTTTGTAAACCATTTTTTCTTTCTCGGTACAGACGCTAACTTGACGCAGCTTCTACGTGCGACGGTAACACGTTTACCTGTGCGCTGAGGCGAAAAGCAGCAAAACACTCACCGGGGGGTTTTGTCTTTTCTATATGAGGTAAACAAGGTGTTCAATCTTTAGGGTCCTCGTTGCTCAGTGAGCACGCCGTACATGGCGTTGAGCTTGAGTTGACCTTGTTGAGAGTGAGCGAAACATGTCTGCCGATCACAGAGCTGTGCGCTCCGCGTGATTGCTACCACTCATAGCGCGTCGCGCCACGTTCCTACCCTCCGTGCAACGCCTGGTCCGCGGCAGCGACCAGGCGTTGCACGGGGGGCTCGTCTTCATTCGTAGTGTTCGCTCCAACCGTTTTCCGGTAAAGATTACGGTTGCATAAGCTACAGTTGCCCGGACGCGCGAAAAAAACGTTAGGGAACCTTTAATGCTATGGTGTTCTACTCTTAGAGGCGAACATTAAGCGTGTCTCTAACGTGTTTTTTTAAGCCCTGTCGCTTGTGCGGTGATTTCCTCGGCAGACCATAGGCGCCGTCTCGTGGACACCTTGCGCACTCGGCCAGCTATAATTGTCGCTGCCGGCGCATGCGTTCCGCCGGTGTGTTCGCATATACGTAGGAAGCCTGAGTGCCTCCAGGGTCCTGGTCGTGCAGCTATCGGTGCACCCACTCCTTATACACGAGTAAAAGCTGTTATTTTCATTTGTCTAATTGGTCGTGCTTCAAGCAACAGACGGCAAAGGGCTAGATAGGCCTCATGCGGGGTAGGCGGGAGATGGAAATTCAAGACGATGACCACCAGCGAAACAGGTAATAGAGCAATGCTGCGCACGCCGTTGATACGCCGGCTGACACACGGGTGCTGACAGGTGATATCTGATGGCCGTGTCCCTAGCCTTGTGCACAGCACACCATCATCATCATCATCAGCCTGGTTACGCCCACTGCAGGGCAAACGCCTCTCCCATACTTCTCCAACAACCCCGCTCATGTACTAATTGTGGCAATGTCGTCCCTCCAAACTTCTTAATCTAATCCGCCCACGTAACTCTCTGCCGCCCCCTGCTACGCTTCCCTTCCCTTGGAATTCAGTCCGTAACCCTTAATGACCATAGGTTATCTTCCCTCCTCATTACATGTCCTGCCCATGCCCATTTCTTTTTCTTGATTTCAACTAAGATGTCATTAACTCGCGTTTGTTCCCTCACCCAATCTGCTCTTTTCTTATCATTTAACGTTACACCCATAATCATTCTTTCCATAGGTCGTTGTGTCGTCCTCAATTTAGGTAGAACCCTTTTCGTAAGCCTCCAGGTTTCTGCCCCGTAGGTGAGTACTGGTAAGACACGGCTATTATACCCTTTTCTCTTGAGGGATAATTGCAACCTGCTGTTCATGATCTCAGAATGCCTGCCAAACGCACCCCAGCCCATTCTTATTCTTCTGAGTGTTTCCGTTGTCTTCATATAGGAGGTTGTGGCCAAGTACTGCACCAGGGTGGCCAATCCTGCTCTGGTAAGGGTGTGCGTTACCAGTTCTGGTCACCGGGATCAGGCCACACTCCAGGCATGTTGATGCAATTTTATCAACACGCGAATTCTTTTTCATCTGGTGGAAAATTGCGCGGCACCGTGATTCGAACCACGGACCTCTTGCACGCGAGGCGGGTGTTCTACCTGTACGCCCAGCACATTCTTATTCTCAATTTGACACGCTAACAGGCCTTCATTAGTTGCCACGCCCACTCTCCTAACACCCTCTCCCCTTTAGAAGAAACCCGCCTTTATATACTGTGACGAGGAAAACATATGATCGCCTTGAAGAAAAGTCCACTTCTCGAAACCTCGGCTCCTGCTTTCACCTTGTTCTCGTTTTGCTCAACGTCTAGATAGGCCTAAACTTTTTTAAAACAGGGTTGAAGTGCCTCAGGCAGGCTGGCCAACGTTTCGATAGGTGGACCTATCTTCGTCAAAGACGGCCTCGTCATCCTCGGCGTGTTAGTTTTAAAGGGTTAGTGCAGTGACGTCACGTGCGGGTGTTGTCGCTGGCGGCTGGTTTTAAAGAGAGAGATTACAAGAGGGAACAGGCGTTGTCGTCCGACGTCTGTGAGTCTCATTCTCAAGACGAAGGGACAAGAGCGTGAGAGTGGGCACGCGGGGAGGAAAGAAAAGAAATAGAAGCAGAAAAAAGGGGGAAAAAAGGAAAAAAAAAGCAGGCGGGAGCCATGGCCGTACCAAGACACAACAAAGGGGGGGGGGTGAAAGAAAAAGAAAGAGAAAAATGAAATCTTTTAAGAAATACGGGGGCTTGGGAGCGTGTTGGGGATGTGAAAGGTTAGGAGGTATTCAGGGGAGTCGTTGGCGGCATGTTTTTGAGGCATTAGAACGGCCGGTCAAGCAATAGGTCGAGTAATTTTGAAATAGTTAAGGTGGCGGCGAGGAGTCTGCGGTGCAATGTGTGGGGTGACTGAAAGGCAGCGGCATGGTCTTTCAAGGGGCACTGCCCCACGCGCTTAACGTAGGTGTCGTTACGGCGGCATCCAGAAGGCGATACTCCGGGTTGAGGCGCCGAAAAAGGCATATTGACTTCGGAATGTGTTGTCGAGGGGGTTTCAAAAAAAAAGACTAAAAAAGGGGGCAGGGGGAAGGGGGGGCGAATTCGGTATAGCAAACAGGAGGGTGACGCGTGCAGAAGCGGGCGCGGGCAAGTGTACATGGAAGAAGGGGATCGTACACTTGGTGTAGACGTAAAATCCTGAAAGAGTACATTAAATTGAGTAGTAGGCAGGAACTTTTTTTTCCCTCTCCCCCTCCCTTCCCCTTTTCCTCCGAAATGAAAGAGTAGGTGGGGTTAAGAATTAAAGTTGGCTGGTGGCCTAATGTGCTTTGTGTATTGGTTGATGATATGAGAGTTTCAGATTTAAGTTACAGCTTTTAAAGATTCTAAGTTGCCGCGTGCCAAATTAATTCCTGGCGGGTGTAGGCAATTAAACTTGTGTATGAGGTATGATTCCGTGTACTTCCTTTCGCGAGGGGAACGGAAATTTGTTTGTAGTATATAGAGCCTTGCTTTGTCAAACACATGTCCATGTTCATTAAAGTGGCTGGCTACTGCTTTGGGTAAATTGTGTTTTGTGTCCGCGCGGTGACCATTGAGTCTTGTATTGATTTGTTGTCCGGTCTCACCTATGTATTGTTTGCTACAAGCGGCGCGTTCTAGACAGTAGACTACATTGCTTGATGTGCAGGTAAAAGCCGAAGTTACCTTGTGTGTGTAATTCGACGCTGTACATTTTGCTGTAGTAGTGGATTGAATGTGTTTGCATGTAGAGCACCTGGGTGAGACCGGACAACATAGGTGAGACCGGACAACAAATCAATACAAGACTCAATGGTCACCGCGCGGACACAAAACACAATTTACCCAAAGCAGTAGCCAGCCACTTTAATGAACATGGACATGTGTTTGACAAAGCAAGGCTCTATATACTACAAACAAATTTCCGTTCCCCTCGCGAAAGGAAGTACACGGAATCATACCTCATACACAAGTTTAATTGCCTACACCCGACAGGAATTAATTTGGCACGCGGCAACTTAGAATCTTTAAAAGCTGTAACTTAAATCTGAAACTCTCATATCATCAACCAATACACAAAACACATTAGGCCACCAGCCAACTTTAATTCTTAACCCCACTTACTCTTTCATTTCGGAGGAAAAGGGGAAGGGAGGGGGAGAGGGGGAGAGGGGAAAAAAAAAGTTCCTGCCTACTACTCAATTTAATGTACTCTTTCAGGATTTTACGTCTACACCAAGTGTACGATCCCCTTCTTCCATGTACACTTGCCCGCGCCCGCTTCTGCACGCGTCACCCTCCTGTTTGCTATACCGATTTCGCACCCCCCCTTCCCCCTGCCCCCTTTTTTAGTCTTTTTTTTTGAAACCCCCTCGACAACACATTCCGAAGTCAATATGCCTTTTTCGGCGCCTCAACCCGGAGTATCGCCTTCTGGATGCCGCCGTAACGACACCTACGTTAAGCGCGTGGGGCAGTGCCCCTTGAAAGACCATGCCGCTGCCTTTCAGTCACCCCACACATTGCACCGCAGACTCCTCGCCGCCACCTTAACTATTTCAAAATTACTCGACCTACTGCTTGACCGGCCGTTCTAATGCCTCAAAAACATGCCGCCAACGACTCCCCTGAATACCTCCTAACCTTTCACATCCCCAACACGCTCCCAAGCCCCCGTATTTCTTAAAAGATTTCATTTTTCTCTTTCTTTTTCTTTCACCCCCCCCCCTTTGTTGTGTCTTGGTACGGCCATGGCTCCCGCCTGCTTTTTTTTCCTTTTTTCCCCCTTTTTTCTGCTTCTATTTCTTTTCTTTCCTCCCCGCGTGCCCACTCTCACGCTCTTGTCCCTTCGTCTTGAGAATGAGGCTCACAGACGTGGGACGACAACGCCTGTTCCCTCTTGTAATCTCTCTCTTTAAAACCAGCCGCCAGCGACAACACCCGCACGTGACGTCACTGCACTAACCCTTTAAAACTAACACGCCGAGGATGACGAGGCCGCCTTTGACGAAGATAGGTCCACCTATCGAAACGTTGGCCAGCCTGTCTGAGGCACTTCAACCCTGCTTTAAAAAAGTTTATACCACAGTGTGCCATTCCATCTGCCAGACCCTTTCCTGTTTTTGGACTTAGATAGGCCTAAGAAGTTTAAGTTATCCCTTCATTGCCACAGCTAGTTGTCTGCGAGTGTAGTCGCCCACAGTACGGGCCCTAATTTATCACACGCGTGAAGCTTATGCCTCTTTCCACTAGATCTAGCTGAACAGCACGTGGTGTAGTTTATAATTAACTTTCATTAGACAACGCTGAAGCGATTGTTTTCGTTGTAATTATGTACAGTTGACGTGATTCACCTGATATTTATTATATCCCCAATATTTAGTGATGGACATTTTGTTGCGATCAAAATTATATGGGCACTCCAGGCGAATTTCTACCGTCGCCGGGAGCTTCCGTATAAAGTACAGCGGCAATGAGAGCATCGCCACGCGCCCTATGTGCGAGTGAAAGCGTGCGAAGGTGAGCCGGCGATTGCAGCTCAATTTCGCGGACAGACGTGAGGAAAGCGCGAAAGAAGCGCGTCGTCTTCCGCAGGCAGGGGGGGGGGGGGGGGGGGGGGGGGGGGGGCGGGGGGGGGGGGGCCGGGCGGCGGGGGGGGGGGGGGGGTGCGTCCTACTGCGGGTGGCCCAGGCGGCGGGGGGGGGGGGGGGGAGAAGGGGGGCACGCGCACCCGCCCCGGGCCGCTGTACACTCCAAAAATATTCACGCTTATCTTAGTGTGCGTTCGCAGTTTTTCTACGCCTTAAATCTAAGCGTGATATTTCTCCACGCTTACCAATCACGCCTACTCGGGTCAGTAGCAACCCGTCCTAATATTTAGTAGGCGTGATAGGGACCGCTGGTCCCGTGCATGTTTTGGCGAGGCCATTATCTACGGTTAGAGCCGGCGCCCGACGGGGAAGGTTATGAGGTAAGGAGAATTGCCCAGCCCCCTCTCGCCTCTTCTCTGCATTCGCGGGAAGCAGCGAAGAAGCACCGGCTCCTGTCGGCTTGGGTTTCTTTCCGAAGCTTTGCTCACCAAGCTCTTCACAGTCCTCCTTTTTAACTTCTGCGTCGCCGGCGTAGACTGTGACGGACCAAGACGCTATGGCAGTGGAAGCAGGTGGGTGATGTAGAAGTTGAATATGCTGCAGAGAGATTCAAGACTCTCAAGCGCCCTCCTCTTCCCCCCCCCTCCCGATTGGTTGATTAAGCGGGTGCGTAAAGTGACATGAAGGAAAAAGAGGGGTGTGGGTAAGGTATGACTGCGATGTATTGTACTGCCAAATAAGCAAACGAGTTTAGATAAAAAAACATTTGCGTAGATCCAAAACACAAGTTCAATGTATGAAGTCAGTTTGGTAGTCTGTCGATGCGAGCGCTTTCGTGGTACATGCGCTTGTAAAAGTAGCGCTCGAGTTGTGTCATTAACTTTTTTTCTCATTTAAATGAAGGTGCGTAGGCGCCCAAGGATAACACTAATCACTCCGCGAAATGCTCTTCATGTCCTTTGCTTCCAAAGCGGGCTGTCTTCCTTTGTGTTGGCGCAATATTCATCGATAGGCTTTTTCCCGGCGTTCACTTTCTCGGTAGTTAGAATGCGCTTCTTTCTCCTGAGATGTACCCACTACAAAATCTTTAATTGCACGTGTAGATGCAGTTGTTGTCAGTGATCACGTGGCCTACTAGGCGAGGAATTGACGACGGACGTTAAACCATGGGGGAAAGAAACGAAAATGTGTGATTTGACTCATGTAAGCCTGCGTGTTTTTTGTCTCAACGTTGCACATCCATTAAGCGTCATTAGCTCGAATGGGCACATAAGCAGTGGCCTAAGTCATATACTTGGTAACACAGCAGTGAGCAAAATATCGTCCCTTACCTATATGGCAGAGGGTTAAATGTCGTAAGCGACCATCACGCCTTGTCTTGAATATTGACCATTAAGGACCCGTCAAAACGCCTGGAACGGTGGAGCTTCAAGCTGCAAGAATATGACATCAGTGTAATTTACAAGTCCGGATGAAAACATGCAGATGCCAACTGTCTGTCTTGTGCGTCCGGGGACCTGCCACGCAAACATGACCTAGACAACTCATTTTTAGTAACAATAAATACAGACTACTTTGCTGAGCAGCAACGAGTGGACGCCGAGCTAAGAAGCATTGCTGAGTACTTGAAAGGCACGACCGACTTTGTCCCGAGGATATTTATGCGCGGATTTTCTTCGCTTGTTTTCCGAAAGACGTCGTGGTGAAGATGAACCTTTCCCCAGCCCGCGCAAACTGCCTCCTCGTTGTGCCTGCAGCACTCCGGCGAGAAATCCTGCACGCCTTGCACGGCGATCAGACAGCCGGGACGCCCGGGTTTTCCCGTACACTTGCAAGAATATAAGAGAAGTATGACCGGCCGCGCCTGACCCCCGACGTCGCCCGTTATGTATATATATATATATATATATATATATATATATATATATATATATATATATATATATATATATATATATATATATATATATATATATATGTGTGTGTGTGTGTGTGTGTGTGTGTGTGTGTGTGTGCTAGCAGGAAGGAAACCGAAGGGCCCCATTTCTGTTAGTCATATCACAAGATGCCAGCAAACAATGACACGAAGTTGAGCATATGCGAAATTATTATTAGTTTTTATTGAAATAAATGAAACAATCAAATTATTAAAATAAAAATTGCTGGTAAAGCAAGTGGTTGCAGCTGTTGTAAGAACCCACGTCGTCGCATTACACGTGAGGTGCTCTTACCAATTGAGCTACCTCAGTGCCATTTTCTCATCCACTTTCCGGAGTATTTATGCTTATCTGCGATAACTAACTCTAGGAGTGTCAGCCAGCAACATCACTCGTAGCCTTGTGCTTTCTGCCGCAGACGACGCGTCTACCTGGACTTTTCGGCCGCAGCTAACTCGTCAATAAACTCACACATGCTACCTGAAGTCATTAAAGCTGCCCGATTTCAGACCTTCGCTATGTAAACAACAAGGACAAAGGAAACCTAGGAGCCAGATTGACTAGTTTATATTAGACCCCTCGGTTTCCTTTCTTTTCGTTCGTTACATAGCGATGGTCTCGAATCAGCAGCTTTGATGCCTTCATGTAGCACGTGTGGGAATATTGATCAGTTGCCTGTGACCGAAAAATTCATGTAGACGTGACGCCTGTGGCAGGAAGGACGTTCACCCTCCGGTACCAAGTCCAAGGTTGGTGGCGCTGGCCAACACTTGTAGGGTCACGTCAATTAGATAAACATTAACACCATAGAAAGTGAATGGCACAGCAGCGACGCGGTGGCTCAGCTGCTAAGAACACCGCATACTTAATGCCAACACCTGGGTTTGTTCCCACCCGGTGACCAGTTTTTAGATCGGTGGTGGCGTCCCCCGCAATCGAGGGAACAAGCACAGCGAAGAATGAAAAAGCGAACGTGGAGAGCAGCGGAGGATGAAAGATGGCAATAGCGAAGAGAGCGCGAGTAGGAAAGCGGAAGAGAAGGGAACCATGTGCCCGAATTACGCCCACCGGTCACCAACGCATTGCCTCTCGCGATATCTCGATTAACAACGTGGTCACGCCGCATTTCACTCCATTTGCAAGATGTATTGTCCGCGCCAGCCAATATATTGTGAAATGGAAACAAGTACTAAGCTGCGCTAAGGTTTCGCATTAGGTTGCATCGTAATCCTCGGTGCCCTTTTTTTGTGTGCTTTCATTTCCATTCAGTTATCATTTATTCATTTCAGTGATGGACTACCAATATTTCGTCTTTGTTGTCCTTGGTGTCATTATTTGCTGGCGTCTTGTGATATGACTAATAAAAATCGGCCCCTCAGTTTGCTTTCTCGTTCATTACACACCGAGTGTCTTGAATCCGGCACGTTTGCTGCCTTCGTGTAGCATGCGTTTCTTTATTGACTCCTTTCCTGCACCGAAAAAGTCCACCTAGATGTGACGCCTACGGCAGTGCTGGCACCGGCTGACACCCCAAAGGTCAGTTTTACTAGATAAATATTCATTCCCCAGAAAGGAATACCCATATATATTCGCACCTAGGGGCTGAACACTGATTAAATATTTCTGTGATACAGCTTTAAGTGTCCTGCAGCAGCTCGCTATGGCGTACACATAAGCTTTGTGCACAGATGGCAATTTCTTACTGGGGCGCACAACCACACCAAATCACCAGGAGCAACGTAACGGGAATGGCCTGGCTGTGATATTTCGCGCTGGATGTGTTCTGCGAAGCCAGCGAGTCTTCACCTATAAGGTCAACATCCCCTTCGGCAAAACAGTTTCAGCTATGGAATGATCGTGAGCAGTCGACAAAGGCAGGATAGTGTCAAAAAATAGCTAGGGGGGTGGGGGCAAAAAAGGAAGAATGGGGGTAGTAAGTCGTCTCGTACATTGCAGAGTTGAAACCATACGTATTACAAATGGCAAAATATCGTCAAAATTTCGATGGTCTGATTCAACGTGTATAGTAACTATGTTAGTAAGCGTTCTGTTGGCACGTTCTGTACATCCATTTGTTTGGGGATGGCCAGACGTCAAATGTCGAATGGTAGTAGCGTACAAACGATGTTGCTCTTCCACAACGTCTGCGGTGATTTGGCGTCTACTGTCGCTGATTATCAGTCGAGGCTAATCGTTCTGGAGGATGAATGAATGGAGCAAGAAAATGGGCTGTGATAGCAGCCACGGAGGGGATGGCTGCCGTCTCGCAGTAACGAGTAAGGTAAACGATGCACACGACTATCCAGTGATTACCCGCGGAGGATTGCCGGAGAAGGGCAGAACACTGATGCCTACTTGTTCCAAAAGTGAGCTTGGAGACATCGTAAACTGGCGTTGACCGGCGGGAGTCTCGGTGGGATTTTTATGGAAACGTCATGCAACTCGTGATGTAACGTTTAGCACCCTAACGCTTTCCGGGCCAGTAAAAGAGTTGGTTAGCCCTGTTCAAATTCCACGCTGACCCCGTGTGGTCTCAGCTAGGGTCACTATGTATGACATGTAAGAGAGAAGAGTGGAGGCTCTCCGCGACTACCAGTAGTAGGAGTGCATCGGTTGTATACTTTTTTTCTAGAGTAAACCATCAAGAACACAATGAAGGTCCTGAAAATGCAGAATTATGAATTCTGATAAAGCCAGGCTTTTTTTACTGCTACCTACCTTCATAAGAAGATATTGTGTGAAGACTCAAAATATACCCTTACCATCTTTTATTACAAAATGTAAGAGGGTGCACCTTATAAAATTAATTTTGACACGTCCCTCAAAAATGCGTAATTCATAAATGTTACAGTCGATGATCATTAAAACAGCGGTCACTACTTACTTACTAGTAAGCAACAGCAACTCTTACGAATATGGGCGAAATATCACTGGTGTCGCGCACTAATTTGTACGCTGCATTTTTCTGTTACTTATTCCAATGTAACAAGAAATGTTATCATACTTGTAAATATACCTTTGCGTATTCTTTTCCTTAGGGGACAAGAACATCAAACATTCAGGCTAAATCACAGGCTTGCAAATAGCCGCCATAATAAATGGACTCTCTTTTAACTTAATGCATGCGAGTCGTGTTCAATAAAACCTGAATTCGTGTATCTGTATTTTTCTGTTGTCTTTTTTTACAGGAAACTACAGCTATGCTTTCCTCTCCAGATACTTTCACAGTTTACTCTTTACAGCTGATCATTCAAGCTGTATTGTTTTCTGCTAGCTGTTATTTCTTAGCATTTCTGGGATATATATGACCACATGAATAACAGGCGGCTCCCGTGTGACATGGGCAGCTGCAGCCACACGCAATACAGACCATATTGGCTTCACCAGGTCGCGCAAGTGGGTGGTTCGACTACTGACGGTTCGGCTTCAATACTATATGCATGAAAACCGGTAATGTAGGCTTGAAGGCATTCGATGTGTTTGTGTACAATGAAGTAATGGGTGTCAAATACTATGCACTGTTCCAAGCAGCGCCGAACACAGTTATATCGGTTACGTGAGTCCAATATGAAGTAAATGCTTGTGAGATAGGAGAAAACCACATTTCCAAGCAATAATATTGTCGCATCATTGCGCGAATGAGCCAGTGGAAAAAAAAACGAAACCGGAGGATTCATAAGCTTCGCCTTTAAAAGTGGAACGTGGTGGCATTCAAAGATCCCTGACTACTTCTCGAGGTTCCCGACAACGGGAGCGTATGTAACCGTAATGTTTAACGAGAGAGCGAGTTAAAAATTTATTCTGTCCTTTATGGGGTCCAGGGTGGCGAGGGTTGGGGGACTAACCCCCAGACGCCCTTTTCTTTAGACGGCTGCCACTCCTTGCTTTCTGGTGGCATCTCCATCCATCCGGATGGCCCAGAGCTGCCTTTATGAGTCCAAACTGAGTAGCAGAGTCTCCCACTTCTTGCCCATAATTATGATGTTTGTAATGTTAGTGCAGTGAGTGTTGGTGGGTGAGGCTTCCGGGCATGGCCCAGATAATGTTATCGAGGTCAGCACGGCCCTCGCACGCTTTGCAGAGGGGAGAGTACGCATCGGAGTAAATGTAATTGTATACCACAGGGTTTGAAAAAGTACGCGTCTGTAGTGGTCGCCAAGTGGTGGAATGAGATTTATTCATTTTTTTTTGTGCGCTGGGGGCTAACGTAACTGCTCTCTGCGGTAGTGAAGAGTCGTTCGGTTGCTTTCATTTTTCTTTTCCTATTCCTATGTGCATGCTGGCAAACTGAACTTTTTCTTGTCAACCTCCCTGCAGCGGCACAATTGCGGTGAATGGTGGGACCGCTTCTGTCTATTGTTGCGCGTAACATCACGTTACTGCGTGAACTTTATTGTTTTTTCTCTCTTCCTTCTCCTTTTATTCCCTTTACCCCTTTCCCCAGCACAGGGTAGCCAGCCGGTATTTACACTGGCTAACTTCCCTGTCTTTCCTTCCCTTTTGTCTCTCCCTGCAGCGGCGTAGCCAGTGGGTGGCACACCAGCTACATGTCCCCCTCTCAATTTCGATAGTATGTGGCATGCCCAGCTCTTCACCATCCCCCTATCTTTCTACCCGTCCCTAGTAAAATGCGTGCAAGCTCTCCTATGATGAAAGGCCACATTCACCGCCCCAACAAAGTGGCTACAGCTCTCTGCCTTCCATTTTGTTTTCCCCTCTCTCTTTCCAGTATAGATCATATTACAGAAGGTGGCCGAACCTGAATGTTATTTCGCAATGTAGCAAAAGCGTGATCTTAAGGAAAACTCTTACATAAACTCACGTGCTCGGTAAGCGAATTGCTTGTAATCCCTGAGCCACGCATAAGCTTCTTTCCTTACTGATGGAAGCGACACTAGATAGGAAGGAAATCTTACAGAGAGCCCAGCGAAATTTGGTGTAACAGAATTAAAATTGCATGGAAGGTCCCGCGAGGAAAGCTTAATCCGCTCTGAGACAAGTCGTCGCTTCACCGAAGACGCGGACAGGCGGGCCGAAGCTTGCGGCGCAGCGCGCCGTCCACCTACATAATTAAAGACAAATCGAAACAACTGACTTGCTCTCGAGGGTTTGTAAGATGATCTAAAAGAAACCGTTCACTCAATCCCTGCCTGAATTCCAATTTCTCTTTGATATTATGAAATAGCTTTTTGGCTAAAGTTGCATGGAGGCCTACTGAACGTGTGTTTTGTTCTGGCGTGCATTCTTCCCCTGTACTGAAGTGAAATGTTTTCAAACTGAGAAAAATAATTTGCCAGTGTCATGTGGCATAAAGTAAACATCAGAAAGATCCAGCCTTTCATTATATAATGCAGTTCATATTACAGACCACCACTTTGGAACAATGCCTTTTCATTTCGTCGTGCCTGTGATTACCCTTCAACCACAGTGCGTTCTAAAGTTGGCCTGCGCACTATGTGCGTGCACCAATAAGTGTTGGAGGTCTCGTGAGCGGAAATTTCCGAGACACAATGAAACGGGAAGCAGCACCGGACATGCCTGTCCCAGACAGGAGTTGGGGTACGCTCACTCCCCGCCACGCCACGCCAGGCCAGCGCAGGGTGCCTCAACGATACCGCTTCTTGCGCTGCTGTAGATGCACCCAACGCCAGTATTGTGACAGCGAGCCTTCATGGACATTGAGTGAGGCCTATTGATTTTTTTTCTTTTTTTACATGTTATGGCATGGTTTTTTCTTACGCAATTAGTAACCGAATGTTTCCTATGGAGAATCTGCCGAACTACTAAGCTTACTTAGTACAACTGTCTAAATCTTTCTTATCGCTAGCGTCACCTCTCATTTAGGGTAAAACATAAAATTATAGGAGCTTACCTGCTATCACAACAACCTGAGTAGGAGACGCACGATTGTGCGACGCTCCGGGATAATACTGGCCACCTGGGTTTCCTTACCGTGCTCCCAATGCGCAGTACAGGAGGGCTCCGGCACGTGGAAAATCTAAGCATTTCCTCTCCTGATTACACCGACGTCGCTCCGGTGTCCATATGGCCGGCAAGAATGACAGAGATGTTTATGTTGTGGGCTGTCCAGGGAAATTTGTTTTATAAACGGTGCCCAAAACTGTCGGATAAGACATAAACCTTGGCATGCAATCCGATGCACCATTTAGAACCAGGCACTCCTTTGCAACAACAAATTAAAGGCTGCGCCCACAAATCATAACGTGCCCATACGCCTCAAGTTGGTCAATTTGTTTACTGGCGGTGATCCTCCCATGCGAAAGATATCGAAAACGCTTCTTGTTACTCTAATTTTGCTTTGATGCGCAAGTATAAGTGATTCTGTATGTTGGAGGTGAAATTTAGCAGCAACTATAATCACCTGTTGGCCTCACTAAATCAAGTAATTTTCATGATGCACAACCTAAATGTATTGTTTTTTGTATAATATACGGAAGAATGACATGACTACAGGTTCCTGTTAGGAGGGTGAAGGAGATATGAAGTACTATTTTCACACTGCATATAAATGAGGCACTCCCAATTAGCAGATTTTTGCAATGCCAGCCGCTTTGGATTGACGACCATTAATATTCAGAAAAATGTTGGACCTATGGCCTTGAAAAAAATTGGAACACATAGGTATACGCGAGAAAGTGCAATTCTTGAGTGAGGAATTTCAAAATGCTATTAAAAGTTTGTTTCGGGATTTCGCATTTCGCTTCTGTTCGTGTTGTTATTTTTTTGAAATAGCCTACATTATTGTTTCCTGATGTTTCTGCCGCTCTTTTGTCCGATAATGCCAGTGTTGCGAGGGGTATGTGGCACTCAAGAGAGACAAAATTTAAAACTGCTCAAGAACATTTCATAATTTGAACAATAGGGTTGTGTGGACATTTATATTCTGACAACAGTATTATTTATAAATGCGAGATTTCTGTACGTGATGGTCTTTGTATGCGCCCTTTTATCATTATTGTTACTATGAATTTTATGAACACCACTTACGCGTCAGCGAAGAGGATTAGCCATTGCCACATGCATCCACCTACTCTTCTTTACATACAGAAAAAAAGAGCATTGGAGAAAGTTCGGAAGCACAGACGCATATAACATGAAGTACCGTAAAATTATCTAATCGCCTGAGTAAGGCTTAAGCTTTGACCAGATTTTCGGTGGCTTCCAATGGCGCCTTTAGGAAGAACACTGCATCGCAAAGACCCTGGGTACGCACTCTTCGCTCTGAAACAAACGCCCTCGGGACTTTTCTGGTTGCGTGTCATAGCTGTCGAAAGTTTTTTGAGTCTGTGGAAGACCTGTTATTATGTGTGGCATATTCTGCCGTCGCTAGAGTTTGATGTTCGTCTAGTTGTTGAAGCGTACCTATTAGGACAGGGAGAGAGGCAGGAGCGAAACGATACGCATACAACGATAGTACACAGACTAGACAAGCACATCTGATACTTGCGTGTTCGCGACTTTTCACGTATATATTTTGTGAAATAAGCTTAAGAATTATTTGTTTTCCACGGTATTCCTACTCAATAAATAGGAGGTACAGAGTCTCTTACGCATTCAATGTAAGCATAAACCTTTGAAATGGTTCGAATGCAATTTGATAAAAGCTGTCTCTAGCAACCCGCTGTTCGGCTTGGCGATGCTGAGCGTTACGCGAGCGAAGTGATGAATACACATATCCACCAGAAAAATGACATGAAGTTCAGCGGCTTTGACGAAAAAAAAAAAACCTACTTAGGCATAGAAATTGACAAAAATATGTGTGTGTGCGGGGATGGGGGGAGGGGGGAATTATAAGTAATCCGTGCTCTTGAATGCACAAACGGATCCATAAGGGCAGGTATTCAATGGAGGACAATCCAAGAAGCAGCCACTTGTCAACGTCGCATAGTATTGCAAATGTCGAACAGGTGAGACAGTTACAGTATGATTATCACTGTTGCTACGCGCGTATGAGAACATGTATAGTTGAGCTCGGGGGTATGCTACGAAATTTGCCACGTCTACATTAGTAAGCATAAACTGAGCACAAAAGCCGTCCTTCAAACACGCGCAGGAGGACAGACTGAATAGAAGGTGTCGCATTCTGAGTAAAGGAGCCCCGCGCAAAGTGGCGGACTAAGAAAAAGCGCCCCTCATTGTCCGTTTCGGTATTTTATTGCTGCTCACCAACCACCGCACACTCAACCTCGCAGTAAAGTTTAGTCTTTCATTGAGCACCGTTGCAGATGTTTAAGCTGGTGTGACTAGCATTACGCCCAAATGAAGCAATGAATCTGTTAATGGCAAGGTCATGATTGAATTCCTCTAGAGAAGTAAAGTGACAGCCATCAAAAACTGAGATCATGTCCATCAAATGTTTTGTGCGACAGGCTTAGTGCCCCATAAATCTAGCCAGAAGAAAAAAAATAAAGCACTGCTTGTAGAGGGATTACCTTAGAAATGCACCACATACTTGTAGGATGCTGTCTTAAGTTGTCATCAGCGACCTCGCGAAACCGAGGAGAAGGAGGGCAGCACCCCCAGGAAGGGGGCGGCGGCCCTCTCGGATCCGCGGAAGTAGCGAGGAAGCAAAACCTCGAGGAGCACAATGCACGAGACTGACGTAGTGGCCGCGTCGCGGTAAAAGCTTGTCCTCCCTGCGTGGAGGGAGCCTAACCGACTCTGCAGGCATTTTCACTAAAGTTGTTCTCTCTCTCTCTCTCAACGGTGGTTTCTCTCACTCGACAACGGAATGCCACTACTGCAATATCAGTGCAAGAATATCTGGCAGAACACCGTGTTCGTATTCTGCCACAAACCCCATATTCAGCCAACGTGTCGCCGTATGAATTCTTTTATGCGTAGCATATTGCAATCACTCAGTTCAGCCCTCGGGCGTGGCCGCGCAGCCATCATTGAGGGTATGAGCCATTGTTCATTGCTGCGTGTCTCATATGTGGGTCTATTCTCTTTTAAGTTTTCTATGTTTGTCATTAAGTTGCTTCTGTTTTTGTGCATTGCATATTGCAATCACTCAGTTGAACCCTTGGGCACGGCCGGGCAGCCACCATTGACCTTTAGCGCAACCACGTGACGTGATGTCACGACAGCCGGAGGAAAAGCTGGGCCCCAACTCGCGCAATATGCAACGCATTCTTGGCTTAACCAAGCTAAGCCTGGCCATTTTTGTTATGCCATATGAAATTGCCGCTGAATGGGAAACGTCATGGTGATATTGCAACATTTCTACGTAATGAGAATTAGTGCTGAAGGGAATTCCGGATGAAGCGCTATCTACATGCCTCCATGAGCTCCAATAATGGTGGCAGCTGTGCGGAGTCATTAGTTAAAGAGTGGAATAAATCCATTTTATGAGCTCAATTCATTTGGCAAGCGTAGCACCATTTCGTTTAACAACTGTTTGCTTTGTCCTTGGGGGTGTCTGTGATGCGTGAGTTTGTTTCTGAGGTTGAGTGTGCGTAAGTGCGTGCATGTTTGTGCGTGTGTGTGCGTGTGTGTGTGTGTGTGTGTGTGTGTGTGAGAGAGTGTGTGTGTGTGTTTGTACGCATGCGTGTGCGTGTTTGTGCATCTCTATGTACACTACGCCCCATCAGCTGCGTCTAGCACTTTGTCTTCCTGTTTAAGGGTGGCTGCTACTTCATCAACGATCAAGACAACCTAGCGGCTCCCATAAGAGCGCACGCTTAGCTTTAGACACTGCGTATTCTCTATTTGGTCTCCCAGTATACTGCGCGTACTCAGACACATGACTAGACAGATCGCATTATCACCGCATTACTAGACAGATACTGAAAACCAAGCAAATCGCCATGGCTGAAGGGTAACTGAGCAAAAACCTGCACGGTAGCTCTTGACCAAGGTGCATACTTCACGAAGACGGAAACGGAGCACAGGGCGAGTGTAGGTGCGTGGAAAAAAGTTGGCCTCGTATTATTTATACGGAGTCTCATCGCTCAGTTGCAGGTGAAAACAGGGCGAAACGAAGGCGAGATTGAATTTAGCAAAGATACTTGATCCTTACGGAAATTAAAACACGAAGGTGAAGTTAAAGAAATTACTGGAGAGCTCATCTCACGGTGAGTGTAGACGGTAATGCGAATTGCAATCGAGCAACATGTTGAGAGGCTATATTCCTGAAGCCGCGTTTACTGATCCCACACAGTGGTAATTCTGAGTACTTCTTTGCTTCAGCTATACTCCAAATACTCCGATATTATGCCACTGTGCGGTGGCAGTCGTTTGGCAAGGTCGCCCGTAAGCTTTCAGGCATGACAACGATATTATGACGCCTATGCAGTGGTCATGCAACGACAAGGAAAAAATGATATTGATGGAATGAAAATTTCGTAGAACAATGACGTCACTACAACAATGCGATGTAAATTATAGTGACGACGACAACGGGACGATGATGACATCAGGGCAATGAGATGACAGTGACTGTATGACAACCGGATGAAGAAGCCGAAATGACGACCAGGGTACGACCGAGACGGCTGACCACGACGGCATGACATCAGATGCATGATAACGGCTGCGCGTCGGTGACACGATGGCGACACTGGCACGACAATGGCACCTTAATCAGGATTGAATGAGGACAGCGTGTTTACGATATAATGATGAACAAAAGATGACGTCAGTGGATCGAAGAAGGTGTTGCGACGACAACAGCATATCAATGCGATAACGACACTTCATTCACATCAATGCTAGAACGACAGCCTGACAGCGATGGCTTCACCACAAGGGTATGAATAGGATGACATGACGACAGTCGGATATGGAAGTTATAAGGATGACGATGAAATGACCCCGACGGCACCCCGACGGCGCCATAACAACCAATGAATGGCGACGACTGTATGACGACGGAGCGATGACAATGGCGTGCCAGTGACTGTATGACGAAACCTGCATGGCGACGACGGTATTACGAGAGTCGCATGACGAAGCTGGAATGACGATGATGTCACAACTACGAGAGCAATACGAGGACGGTCTGAAAATAAAGGCCGGATAGAGGCTGTCTGACCGTGACAGAGTGACAAGGGTGGCATTATCACAGTTCAATGACGACAGTATGATTACAACACAATGAAGAAGATCGAAGTCGATGAAATTACGAAGCTAGTATGACGAAGGTGGTATCAGGTCAATAGGATGACGTAACTGAAGTTATGACCGCGATCAAAAACTAATAGCGTGAAGACGACGGCATGGAGACGACATGACGAGAGTCGGATGACAAAGCTGGAATGACAACGATGCAGTAACCACGACGGCATGGCGACCTCGTAAGCGTAGCTAGTGGCCAAAACTATTAGACTACGTAGAGAACTGGCTCAGAGTGGGCATCACAAGGCGATATCACATCACATGACATCACATGGTGGTGCGACAACGAAAACATGACGACTGTATGAAGAGCCTGGCGTGACGACGATGGCATGACGAGTGCGAATGACAAAGCTGGAAGGACGGCGAATAAATGAACATGATGGAATCATGACCACCAGCCGAAACCTAGTGGCCGAAACTATTAAACAACTTGGGGCACTAGGTAGGGGCAGAAGGATTCACAACGACGTCATACCGAGAGTAAGATATCCGTAAGGTGCCAATGAGGACAATGGAAGGACCACAACTCATCACGTCTAGCATGTACCTATTGGGTCAAGAAGGTACACAACTTGGCCCACTCGGGTGGCGTAAGAGGCTAGATAGATAGATAGATAGATAGATAGATAGATAGATAGATAGATAGATAGATAGATAGATAGATAGATAGATAGATAGATAGATACATACATAGATAGATAGATAGATAGATAGATAGATAGATAGATAGATAGATAGATAGATAGATAGATAGATAGATAGATAGATAGATAGATAGATAGATAGATAGATAGATAGATAGATAGATAGATAGATAGATAGATAGATAGATAGATAGATAGATAGATAGATAGATAGATAGATAGATAGATAGATAGATAGATAGATAGATAGATAGATAGATAGATAGATAGATAGATAGATAGATAGATAGATAGATAGATAGGCTTAAAACAGCTGAAGTAGCTAAATAATGCTATTCGCATAAAAACGAATGCTTTATTTCCATGAAATAGAATATGTCTTGGTTGGCTATCAGGTTCTCGAATTTCAAGTTTGCATCGGCACGCGCTTCTGTGTGCAGGTCAACAATAACTTTCATCGACGAACTTGATCCGGGAGCATCTGAAAAGAAATCTGTGAAGGTCAGTTGAAGCAATGCAAAACAGTATGTATCGCGTTACTGGTGTCACCCTCAGATTAATAAAATGCGAAAGTCCGTGAGCGTTCTGAGGCTCGCAGGTACGTCTGAACCAAGCTGCTTTGCTTAGATCAATGCGGCGGCTAGCCCTTTTATGTGCATCGGACCATCTGTGCATTGTCGTTTATCCCGTGTAGACACAAAATAACCTTGTGGATTTTATTTGGTTTTACCGCATTATATCTATTTGCGAATTAGGAAACGCATGAACTTCCCTATCAAATCAAGAATTGTCAATATTTGGTGAGTTTGGTCAAGTTTACAGAATGTGAATGTCGCCTGAGAACCCACTAAGAAATGCCAGATATGAGGGAATCAACTATTTCATGTGTATAACGTCACCAGAAGCTATTCATCCGCTTGAAAAATATGCTTGATGAAAAAAATGGTTAAAACCATAAAAGAAGTACATCAGCTGCATAATTACGTATTGATACCATGAAGTAACATCCAGCAATCTACGTTCCCTCTTGTTCTAGAGAAATAAAATTTATTCAAGCTTCTAGCAAAGGTCCAACTAGGGTTGTCCTACGATGAATGGGACATACCTATAGGATTAATATTTGCTTCAGTGCTATTGCTTTTGACCCTTTAATCTTGCGTAAACAGCTGTGCATAGAGCGCGATGAAAGCGTTATACTTACCTATATTCTCAGATTTGTTATTTGCCAGTAATATTTCAAGGGCTACGTTCCAGCACTAAAAACGTACATTTTGCCATTTTTGCGTACACACAAAATTTTATATTTACAAGGCTAGCTAGTTTTTCGGATACAAGCTATAATTTGGACATCTATACGTAAGGTAAGTTTTGTGTAGACTGCTGTCCTCATGTTCACTATGCAAGCGTTGATAACACTGAAAACATTCACTCTATTAGCTGTACGGTACTAATGCATTATGGCTGCTAACATTGTCACTTCCGCACCAGACGCACATAAAGCCCGACCATTCAAAACAGGAAATGTCTAATCAACGTCTGTGCATTTAGGGAGGCCACAGACACAAACAGAAAAAAATTGCACAAAGAAACCAGTAGAACAAGAAACAGCGCCCCTGCACGGAAATGCACTGCTTTTATGCCCCAACAAGTTTGGATGGCTAGCCATTGTTTTAGAGGTAGATTACGGAAGTGTTGTAACAATAAAAGGAACACCAAAGCAGAAGTGCCCTTTGGTCGTCCTGTAGTAGAGGCCTCTTGACCAGGAATAATATGCTGTACCTAATAAAATTCTACCCCCCTGTTGTATTCCACGCTACTATCGCTCAGACCCAATTAGAATGGCCATGGAAGCCGAGTGATCCGATCTGTACTGACAAGACAACAGAATTCAACAATATGGAAGGATCCGACAGCGTCCAGAACAACACCTGAGATCTGTGTGGAAAGCGATAAAAATAAAAAAAACGATGTAGACCCACCTTCACAAAAAAAGCTCTTGCGCCAGACTTGCTTCTCAGGCAAACTTGCTGCCAAGCCTGTGGCTTTACAATTAGCGAATGCGGCCACATAATGAGAACGGGCACTAACGAACGAAAAGCTTTTGAATAAGACTGCCAGACAGCATTTGTGATCTCGCGCGCGCACTTTCGAAGCATTTTATTTCTAACTATACGCTCTCTGTTTTCTTTTCTCACTCCCGGACTGTGTCATAATGCATAATATTGGCAAACACATCAAGGCGCAACAGTTCTTTAGTTAGCTTTTATGCCGCGTCTTGCGAGGCAGTAACCATTCAGATATGCAAAAATGTGTGCATAGTAACACATTCACTCTCGTGGTAAGGTTTTAAGCAGCTAGACAAAGAACCTTGAATGGAAAATAAATTCCTATCCTTTCAGACTCCAGTTTCAATAAAAAATTCCGTCTGGAAGTACTCCGTAGACATTTTCGCAATAGCTATGAGCTGAAAGTCCTCTTTATGTGTGATTAGTAAAATTTTGTATATATCAGCTGAAGCTTTTTCTTCTTTTCATATTCCCGATTATTCACTCTCCCAACTGCATGCAGCCCGAAATAAGTTCGTTTATTTTGAGGCCACCCTAGCGTTTCAGCCGAACAGCACCTTCTATCCCCGACTCCTACCTCTCAACTGTGGAACTGCAAGTGACAGATGTCAGGACCGCTTGCCTCGGACAGGGTTCGCTGCACTCTGCGTCCAGCTCGGCGTGATGGTGTTTACAGAACACTAGGTGCTCCCTTCGTTCCGACCTTTATACGTGGGTGTTGTGTGATAGTTGCTACGTTGTCAACATCATCACCGGGTTAGTTCTTCCATTCTTTAAGAGCATTTAGGCTAAGTTCGCGTTTCGTGTTACTGCTTGCATTGAATAAAATTCTAAAATGAAGTGCTACTGTAGTCTCAACGTTCTATTTATCACGTAATATATCTTCTTCAATACCTGTGTAGCATGTACCCTGAGGAGTATAGTACGATGCGATGAGCCTTTGCTAACGTAAATCAAATAGATTAGAATGAAAGGAGCCTGCATGAAAGAAAACAAAAGCACATTGGAAAGGAGAAATTAGAGCTTATCTTTGTTTTAGCATTGTTTCTGTGCTCTTTTCGTTGTATACGTTTCTCAGCATGCTGTAAAGGATAAATACCGTGAAGTTTCATGCTATAGTCGGTTCCCGAATTTTGTTCAGATACTGTTGGCGAGAGAAGCACCTTCAAAAAGCACTCAATCCAATACGGAAGACCGTCATCTTGACGAGATGTCGATAGCAGACAAGGCACAATAGCACGTATCAGCCATTGGTAAGATTGAAAAGAACCGCAGTTTCGTTAGGGTGTCATAGAAATGTGTCACCTCACGAAAAAAGACGCAGATAGCCTGCGCAACAGACGCAGCACAGTCACAGCGTGAGCTAGAGCAGCGGATCTATAGGAGTTCTTTTTCTGCACTATGAATTACAAGTATTCGGGTAATATTCACGAGAATGATCTCAACTCTCCACCCAGCATAAATGGCGAGCTGCGGCTTGACGTGCTCTCTGCACAGCGGTTTGCTGAGCCCTATATTGGCCGGTTGCAGCAACGCATGCGGCTGTACGAATCGCTTCTTAAGGTTCATCCCTTTCGAGGAGGCGCCATAACGTGCACCGGAGATTAAACACAGGTATCCAGACTACGTCGCGCACATGTCACATCCCTTGACCCATGGCCAGGTATACGATGCTGTTGATGATGGTGATGATAATGCCTGTGACTTCCAAAGTCAGCTACATGCAGCATAAGACTGTTATATGCAACTGCTACATGTCGGGACACCCTGTCAATCATAACTGCAATGCAAAGTTTGTGTGAAGCGACGCTACTCGGCGCAAATGTCAAATGACACAATACGACGGTAATGATAATGATGCTCATCTAATGGCACTTCCTTTGAAACAGGAATATGAAAAGCAATCCCCTTGCTTGCTTGAATTATTCAGGTTTTCCATACATATTTTTCATTACATCAGTGTTTATACATCTTCATAATCTTCTTTTCCTTCCTCACGACTTCTCTATCCACCTCGCGCTGTTACTTAAGCTGGATGGATAGATGGATGGATAGATGGACGTTATGACCGTCCCCTCATACGGAGCGGTGGGTTGCACCACCAAGTTCTTGCTATGATACTACCTAATATCCTGCCTTGATTCACAAAAAAGGGAAACCACGATGTATTCCGCTAACCAAATTTTCTGACCCCTATTGTGGATCTTGTTTTCGTACGTCTCCGTCTTTTTGTAGTTTCCCAACTCTTCTCCCACCAATCTTCCTATTGCCTCTTACTAATCTCTATCGTGGGCACGTTTACTTTCCTCCTGCTCTCTTTGAACCCAAGAGCTTCAAGGAGGCCAGTCATTCCTGAATCGACCACTGGGCAGATATCTTCACGTTCTAATAAAACATGCCCCATCGTTTCCCTAGCTTTACCGCAGCAGCACATGCTTCTTCCTTCTGATATCTCGCTTAGTAGGTGCGTATTCTAAGGCATGCTGATCTCGCTTCAAAAAGTAATAAGCTTCCCTTGGAGTTATCATAAATTGTTTCTTTCCTGATTTCGTTTTTTAGTCTAAAGTAAGCTCATGGCAGGTTTATTTTTCATTGCCTCCACCCATGAGACTATTTGAGCCTCTCTGACTTTCCGCTTGACGTTCTTTGTTGCTGCGTTGCTCACCCTACAGGCCGCATGCTTGCTGGGAAGCTTCCTAGACCTTTTCCTCTATTGTGAGTCAACGTTTTCCCTGTACTAATACCTCAACAGTCTCCCAGCCCATTTGCTCTCTTCCATATTCCTCAGTCATACTTCATAATCAATTTTACTCTGAGCTTCCCTCACTTCAAAAGCTGTCCAGTCCATATCGCCCTGTACAGCTTCATTTATAGTCCTCCCTTGAGCGCCCAATTCGAGTGACCTTTGGTTGCCATGGAGTCCTGATTGTACCTTTGATTTGAACAACAACCTGCAAACAACCAACAACCAGCAAAGAACCGCATTTTTCCAAAAGTAAGTGCAGGAACCATTACACCTTTCCACATAGCCTGGAGCTCAAGTACTCTCTGTCGTTCGACAGGGTTCTCTGTCAAGTCATATACTGTTTGCTTTATTTTTGCAGCCGCTTTGTTGAGAAATAGTTAATAGTATGGAAATGAAGGAGTTTAAGATGCAATCGTTTGAAGTGCGTGTACTCTCTTATGCGAGCGAAGTTGCCCTATTTGCTGTAGATAGAGAGGGTGTTAGCTCATTATCAAGAATTACTGAAAAGCTTTGTGAGAAAAGTGTCATTCAAACTAATAATCGAGAGAGTATTGTTCTCTGGCATGCCCATTGAATCGCCACGCCCAGTTTTCTTTAAAATATATTGTCCCACGACACCTAGTGGTACCATTAGATAGGTATCGTGACAACGAGTCTCTCTGGCTCGAAGACCGGATGAAATGCGTGCGATGTCCGAAGGATTAGGCCGCCATGAATTGTCGAATTTTGCACGTGCCACTCTGTGTAACATTTTTCTGGATGCGAAAGTTACGTAGCTTCTGATGGCACTGTATTGCATACGTAAGCACATTAAAGAATTTCACCGCATCTTTGCCACGTTATATGGTGCTCTACGTGGGATCGAACGTCAAGGACAAATTTGTTTCTTCTAGTAAAAAAAGCCGGTCTGTGGTTGTGTCCCTTGTTTCTTCAGCAAGTTGTATCACGTTTCATAATGATAGGAGACGAAAGATACCCTTTCCTGTCTTTTTTTTCCCAACCATGTTAACAGTTTCTATGGCAGATTATTTTGTTTCTTCAGCCATTGGCCCTTCTTAAACAATGCACCCTTCGTTGCGCGAAGTTATAACGTCCTATTGGTTCCTTAGGGCAAAATTTTCACTTGAGCACCTCTCGAATCTAAAATTAAAGCCCCTTATGAAAGATCTATGTTCCCAGTATCATTGTATAGGTTAACATTTCAAGCAGATTTTTCTTTCAAGGAGATTTTTTTCTGTGCAGCAAAGCTTAAGCGATTGAACATATTTTCATTGATTGTAATAACGTCATATTCCTTTGGCGTATATTACAGTGTACTATAAAGATACACCTAACCCTCAATTCATATAGAATTTGTTTTTTATCTGATGAACGCAATTTTGAACAGATGGACGTTATCTTTTTACTGGTGCTGCACGCAGTCTGGCGTAGCCTGTTAGCACATAGACACTGTGATGTTAAAAGCCGATTTGTGTATGAATATATTGTGTGAATGGTTTTGAAAGTACGTGATACGCGATTTGTGCAAGACGACTGACAGCGACGAAGATGTGATGCCAGCGTCGGATACTTTAAGACATATAAAATGAGTGCGATCTGTAATCGAAAACTCTTTTCAGGCTGGTAGTCGAGCTGGGAATGAAGGAAAGGAAAAGCGTCTGTGGTGTATTGGCTTCAATGTCCGGCTTCTGTTCTAGAGGTCCTGTGCCCGAATCCTGCCGGCGGATGATTTTAATAATTTACATTATTTATTTATAACACTAAACTTTGTTGAAAATGACGCATCTACAAAGTAGAAGAGACGCCTAAAGCCAGGAGGACGAACTTAAGACAAATCCATGTACATCCAATAATTCTCATGCTGGCTGAACCGCACCAATTGCAGCTTCCGTAGACACGAGCGCCAGAGTTCCCTCTATTAAGTTGTATGAAGCTATGTGTCGGGTGGCCTCTTAGCTTTCCTCGTACAATGCCAGGTGTCACTACATGCCTTACTGGTTTAATTGCTTCGCTTCCTCATGAAGCCCACGGGAGATTTGAGTCACAATCATTGAAAATGTTATGGGAGGGTGTGCATGTGCAGCTCCGCTGTGAAATGCATTCGGTCGGAAACGTGAACGGGACTGTACTCGTCCGCAATAACACGCTGTGCTAGCATGTATGACAAACCCGATCATCTACACACACTATATGGTCCTCCCCATCTAGGAGCTAATCCTGCGGCACCACTAAAAAAATCCCTTGAAGCATCACTTACGTAAATGCGTCCTTTTTAGAACTATATCGCCAACCTCAAAGTTGATGTCGCATCCACGCCAAGCTGTTCTACTCGGGCGACATCAAGGTGTTGTCGAGGCTGCTCGATTGCATCTATCAACCACCTCTGAAGGTCGCCGGAAAATTTCGCACTAGACAAGTCTGCGTGTGGTCGAAAATTCTCTTGGGTTGTCCTGTGGAAA
Source organism: Dermacentor albipictus (assembly GCF_038994185.2). NCBI lineage: Eukaryota > Metazoa > Arthropoda > Arachnida > Ixodida > Ixodidae > Dermacentor > Dermacentor albipictus. The sequence goes on from NC_091825.1 coordinate 68,309,310, forward strand.
CCTCAACTGTTCGCTTAAATTCAGCTGTGTGGGGCGAAGAAAGTGGAGCGGCTAACAGGGGCTCTCGCAGCGAAGGCCAACTACAGAAGCTTGAACCACTGCTTGTGCCGAGTATCGTGTGCGGCCAGCATCGACTTAGGTTGGCGTTTCGCCCTATCCGCGGTGTTGGCTTGAGGATGGTACGCCGACGTATAGGTGTGACAAATTTCCATGGGATTCCACTACTCTCTGAGCACCTGGCTCGTGTAATGCACCGCGTTGTCCGCGCTCAACTGTGCTGGTGAACCAAACCTGGTGCACACTTCAAAGTGGCGCTCATATACCTTCTGCCAAGTCAGCCTGTACAAGACAAACAATTTGACCCACTTAGTTAAGTGGTATGCCACTACCACGTTAATGTGAGTGAATGACACATTTTCTCGTAAGTTTTTGGTCCCAAGTAGCGACCTAGTATTGTGCTCTTATGATAGCAGTACACAAAAAAATTATGGGGTTTTACGTGCCAAAACGACTTTCTGATTATGAGGCACGCCGTAATGGAGGACTCCGGAAATTTCGACCCCCTGGGGTTCTTTAACGTGCACCTAAATCAAAGCACACGGGTGTTTTCGCATTTCGTCCCCATCGAAATGCGGCCGCCATTGCCGGGATTCGATCCCGCCCCCTCGTGCTCAGGAGCTCAACGCCATAGCCACTGAGCAACCACGGCGGGTTCCGATAGCAGTACTTGATGAAGGACTTGTTTAGCTTCTGTAGTACAACAGGAAACGAAGGGTCATCTGTTTCAACGTCAACCTGAGGGATGTAAAGAGAGGTATTTGTTATGATAGAAAAGCTGCGACATCAGCCTGAATCAATGTTCTGACCGGCTTCTCGGCGTTGGGGGAAGTGGAAAAAGGTGTAGACAGAAAGAATAGTGAAGACATTGATTGCGAGGATGAAGATCATAGTGAAAACTTTGCACGCTGCAATACTCTTCAAAATCTCTTGTCCCGTTGTGCTCTCATGAAAAATTTGTTGAGCACATTCAGACTATCAGGCTGATGACGAGGATCAGGTGAAAGTCCCAATAAAATTTTTCAGTCAATAGACAAACAACAAAGTTTGACAAGATGTGTGTCAGAGATTTTTTGTCTACATCAAATCGCGGGCAGATGCACAAGATGTGTTCTGTCGTTTCCAGAATGCCGCATTCCTCACCATTCGGACTGTCCGTCCAGCCGATGAGATGTACGTAGCGCCGGGTGAAGGCCGCCCCTAGTCCTAATCTGGGAAGCAAGCTTGCATAACACCTTTTCATGTGCGGTGGTATCCGTATTTTCATCTCTGGGTCGAGTTTGTGAAGACGGTGATGTAGTGCAGAAGCAGGACTACCTCTCCGAGTGTAACCGTCCATCTCAACGCCGCTTTCTGTGTCTAATGGTACAGCTTCTGCCACCATTGGAAAACCTTACGTAAGAAAATATGTTGTCCTCCTATGCTACAAGAAGTTCCCGTTTAATGACTAGTTTGTCCCAGTGTGAGTTGCTGTCCACGTGTGATGTAGTTGCCGTCACGATTTGTTCAGCTTCTATGAGGGCTTCAAGAAAAAGTGGCGCACGAGAAAGCACCTCAGTGATGGTGTTTGTAAAGTCCTTTTTATACTGAATGTAGGTAGTCATAGTGCTGCAACGTCACATCCCATTGCGCTAGTGCTCCGCCTGGTCTTTTCGGCCATTTATTTAAAGATAAAGCCTGGCAATCACTTTGTATAAGAGGACGAATGTCATCGATAAACATGTTAAAATTCTTCAAGGGCAGAAACTATAGCCAGACACTCCTTTTCAGTTACCGAATAATTTTGTTCTTGCAACTGAAAGTGTGGCTCGCAAACACCACTGGGCTCAGAACACCTTCGTATTTCTGCAGAACTAGTGCCCCAAGATGGTATTGACTGTCATGAGTCTGCAAAATGAAATGTTCCTAATATCAGGCAGCTAAAGGCAATCAATATCATCACTTCTTTTCCGGGCAGGATCAAAGACATCTTGCTGTTCACTTTCACATCGCCATATTTAAACTTCGTGGAAGAAGCTAATTAAGGGTTCGCGATTTGTCTGGGAAGCATGGAATGAACTGTCGAAAAGAAACAACCATTACAAGAAAGCATTGCGACCCTTTCGTGCTGTTTGGAGGCCGATACTCAGTGATTTTACGCACCTTATCTGAATTTGGATTCAGCGTGCCATTTTCTACAATGAAACCTAAATATGGATTGCTTTAACTGCCAGCTAGCTTTTTTCAAGGTGACCCGTTAGCCTTGCGACACGCATGCGCTGCAACCCTGTTGGCAAATGCTCAACATTATCTTGGAACGTACACGAAAACAGTTACGTCATCAAGGTAAAAGAGGACATACTGGAACTTTGCATTTCCGAGAACTGTGTGCATCATTTTCTGCTAAGAGTTGTTGTTAATAAAAAGGCGAAATGGTACGCGAATCAACTCGGAGAGTCCACATTGAGAAGTGAAGGCAGTTTTTGGTACATCGCTGGGACCGGCTGCGATATATAGGTTGCCTCAGGCACTTCCAATCTTGTTAAAAGTGTTGCATTATATCTACAATTAACCAATGACCCTCGGTCCCCAGAAGCTCCGGAGCACCTGAACAAGGCGGCGGTATGACCTGTAACGCAGCAGAGGGCAGTATAAATCTCTGGGTCCGGACAGGCCGCTAATGGAAACTGGCCCTGTCAACATTTTATAGCCGAACTCTGTCGAGTGAGGGTAGCTTAGCAGGACTCTGAGGAACTGTCAGACGTTGTTTGGGATACCATCGGCTTTGGTGAGATTACGAGAACTGGTGAGGCTTATACACGGCTAAATAACAGCCATGTCCGCTGCTATAGAAGTCTCCCTGATAAGAAGCAATACGGCGTAGGATTCCTAATTCATGAGGACTTAGTTGGCAACATTGACCAAATCTACAGCATTAATGACAGGGTAGCCTAGTCGTAATCAAATTTAATAGGAGGTATAGATTAAAAGTAGTAAAAGCCTACGCTCCCACATCCAGTCACTGAGGAAGCAAGTCACTTTTAAGAAGATGATGAATAAGCGATGAGAAAAGTGCAGACTCGGTGTACAGTAGTAATTGGTGACTTCAATGCAAAAGTGGGGAAAAGCAGGCGCGTGAATAGGCAATTGGCAACTACGGCGCCGATTGCAGAGACGCTAGGAGATAGATGCTGACACAATTCGCAGAAAGGAATAAGCTGAGAATAATGAACACGTTTTTCAGGAAACGTAGCAAGAGAAAGGGGACCTGGAACAAACCTTATGGTGAAACAAGAAATGAAATTGATTTCATAATTTCTGCCGATCCCAGCATAGTGCAGGATGTAGAAGTGACAGGTAGGGTTAAGTGCAGTGATCTTAGATTAGTGAGGGCTAGGATTCAGCTGAATTTGAACAGAGAAATAGTAAAATTGGTCAAGAAGAAACAGCTCAAATTCGACACAGCAAGGGTAAAAGCAGACAAATTTAGGCTGGTACTTGCAAACAAATGTGCAGCCTTTAGAACAGAGACATGATGACATAGAGGTAATGAGTGATACCGTGATGAGGCAGCCTTCAGAGGCACCAACTGTAGTGGAAGCAAGGCACCAAGTAAACTAATAGGCAAGTTCTCCCAAGTAACAAAGGACCTAATGAAGAAACAACAAAGACTGAAAGTGTCCAACTCAAGAGATTAGAATTCGCGGAACTGTCAAAACTGATCAACATGACGAAAGAAGTGATGTGCGAAATTCATCATCATCATCATCATCATCATCTTCATCAGCCTGACTACATCTACTACAGGGCAGAGGCCTGCCCCATACTTTTCCAACTACCCCATTCATACGCTAATTGTGGACATGTTGTCCCTGCAAACTTAATATCTTCCGCCCACCTACCTTCTTTCTGCCGCCCCCTGCTACACTTCCCTTCTCTTAGAATCCAGTCCGTAAGCCTTAATGACCATCCTTTATCTTCCCTCCTCATTACCTGCCCTGCCCATGCCCATTTCTTTTTCTTGATTTCAACTAAGATGTCACTAACTCGCGCTTGTTCCCTCACCCAATCTCCTCTCTTCTCCTCCATTACCGTTATACCAATCATTCTTCTTTCCATAGCTCATTGTGTCGTCCTCAATTTAAGTAGAACCCTTTTCGTAAGCCTCCAGGTTTGTATCCCGCAGGAGAGTGCTGGCAAGACACAGCTGTTATACACTTTTCTCGTGAGGGATAATGGCAACCTGCTGTTCATGATATGGAACTGCCTGGCAAACACACCCCAGCTCATTCCTATTCATAGAAATTATTTCACTATCATGATCCGGATCCGCGGTCACTACCTGCCCTAAGTAGATGTATTTCTTTACCACTTCCAGTGCCTTGCTACCTATCGTAAACGGCTTTTTTCTTCGGAGGCTGTTAAACATTGCTTTAGTTTCCTGCAGATTAATTTTTAGACCCACCCTTCTGCTTTGCCTGTCCAGATCAATGAGCATGTATTGCAATTGGTCACCTGAGTCACTAAGCAAGGCAATATCATCAGTGAATCGCAAGTTACTAACATATTCTCCATTACCTCTTATCCCCAATTCTTCCCAGTTCAGGTCTCTTAATAACTTGATACCACGTCTCTGTGTTATAACGTGAGAAAGACTGAGCAAGCACTCAAACATGGACGCAGCCTGAGAAGGAAACTTGGCATAAGACAAACCAAGATGTATGCACTGAATGATAAGCAGGGTAACATCATCAGCAATCTCAAAGGTATAATAAAAGCAGCGGAATAACTCTGTTCTACACTACCCAGACGACTCACGAGGGCTCCATTCGAAACTCTAATCAACAGGTTACGCAAACGCCTCCTATAAGTAGAGATGAGGTCAGATAGGCCTGGCATGCCATGAAGCGGGGAAAAGCGGCAGGACAAGATGGAATAAAAGTTGATTTATTCAAAGATGGAGGAGACATATTGCTAGAAAAACTGACCGCTCTCTATACAAAGTGTCTACCGAATGCGAGGGTCCTAGAAAACTGTTAGAATGCAAATATTCAAAGAATGCAAAATCTACAAAAAGAGAGATGGTAAAGAACTGAAAATTAGAGGCCCATTATCTTACTCCCAGTAATATATAAAATATTTACCAAAATAATCTCCAGTAGAATAAGGACAACAGTTGAGTTTAGTCAACCAAGGGAACACGCTGGCTTTAGGAAGGGATACTCTACAATGAATCACATCCATATCATTAATCAGGTTATCGACAAATCTGAAGGGTATAATAGGCCTCTCTATATGGCTTTCATAGAATACGAAAAAGCATTTCATTCAGTAGAGATACCAGCAGTCACAGAGACATTGCGTAATCAAGGAGTACAGACCGCTTACTTAAATGCCCTCGAAAATACCTACAGAGATTCCACAGCCACCCTAATTCTGCACAGGTAGGAAGATACCTATAAAGGGGTCAGACAAGGAGACACAATCTCTCCATTGCTATTCATTGCGTGCTTGGAAGAAGTATTCAAGCTATTAAACTGGGAAGGTTTAGGAGTAAGGATCGATGGCGAATACCTCAGCAACCTTCGGTTTGCCGATGACATTGTTCTATTCAGCAACACTGCAGGCGAGTTACAACAAATGACTGAAGACCTTAACAGGGAGAGTGCAAGAGTGGCGTTGAATATTAATATACTCAAGAACAAAGCTGATGAGGGCACAAGAGTTCAGGATCGCAAGTCAGCCTCTAGAATCTGTGGAGGAGTACGTTTACCTAGGTCAACTGTCACAGTGACGCCTGACCATGACAAGGAAATCTACAGAAGAAAAATGGGTTGGATAGCATACGGCGGACATCGTTAGCTCCTCTCCGGAAGCTTACAGTTATCATTGAAAAGGAAGGTATACAATCAGTGCATTTTTCCTGTGCTGACATATGGGGCAGAGACTTGGAGACTGACAAAGAAGCTTGAGAACAAGTTAAGCACCGCGCAAAGAGCGATGGAAGGAAGAATGATAAGCATAACGTTAAGAGACCGAAAGAGATCTGTTTGGATCAGAGAGCAAACGGGTATAGACGATATTCTAATTGAAACTAAGAGAAACAAATAGCACTGGGCAGGTCATGTAATGCGCAAATAAGATAAATGTTAGACCATTAGGCTGACAGAATGGGTGCCAAGAGAAGGTAACTGCAGAAGAGGACGGTACAAGACTGGGTGGTGCAACGAAATTAAAACAATTGCGGGTCGGAGTTAGAATCGGTCGGCGCAGGTCAGAGGTAATTTGAGATCGCACGGAGATACCTTCACCCTTCAGTGGACGTAAAATAGGCTGATGATGATGATGATGCCGATGCTGCCAATGACTGTGATGATGATGATGATGATGATGCCGATGATGCCGAGGTGACTGTCCAATAACGCTAGCAACTTATTCAACCTCGAGCACTTTTTAAGCCCCTCCACAGAACCATGCCTGCATTCTTTAGAAATACTCGAGCTAGCTTTTGTCCGCGCGTTGTGTTCGCAAATCGATCTCATATTGGACTGGGTGATAGTACCTAAGGGGCAGGAAATCTTTCCGGAAGTATGTCTCCAAATCTTTCAATGTTGGCAAAGGATACTGAAGCATCTAGCAACGTCGTGTGCCTTCATGCAAGGATAACAGCTGGAGGCGAGCCATGATATACGCATCCAAGGCGCCAGTGGCCTTGGCGTGCGGCTACAGCTTTTGTAGGAAATCAGCCGCTGACAGAGGATCATTGTATCCGGTGCCGGTACCTCGACCTCGACTATGTGATTGTTACCTCGACGATGTGATTGTGTTTCCGCCAAATTTTGAGAGCCATCTGTGGCGCCTCACAACCATACTCTCCGTGTTTCGCAGGGCTGGCCTTCTGCTAAACTCCTCCAGGTGCCATTTCGGTCGCCGTGAAATCAACATGCTCGGCCATCTCATGAATGCCGCTGGAATCCAACCTGATCCAGAGAAAGCTCACGCTGTGCGAAGTTTTCCTGTACCTTGTTCAACAAACGATGTCCGTAGTTTCCGGGGCTTATGCTTCTATTTCCGGCGATTTGTGAAAAATTTTGCAGACATCGCTCACCCTCTCACTGACCTTCTTAATAAAGACGTCTCTTTCTCTTGGGCACCACTGCAGGAGAAAGCCTTCCCTACCCTGATTGAGCGGCCTACAACTTCCCCAATTCTGGGCATGGCATGGCTCAACCAAGCTACTTCGCATCTGCAGTATAGCAGCATCGGGCACACCTCCGGTTTCCTGCACTCCCTGTTTCATGCAATCAAATGCCACGTGCCTTGACCTCTTCCTGGAGAACGCACCAAGACACAAGTCAGCATACCTGGGCCAGTACTTCGGCCATGTCATCATACCTGTCCCACCGGAGGTACTGCTGCGCCTGCGCCTAGCATACACCAGGAGGACATACCCAGCCACGACGACAGCGGGTGCTCATTCTGGCAGTGGTTGCAACAGCAAGCACACGGAACAACCAAGCTACTTTGCTACTGCAGGTTTGTCATTAGCTCATTATGACTTATTACTACTGCCTGTGTCACCGCAGCTGCTGCCAGAATTCTGCTGAGCGTATTTATCTGCGCAAGAACCCATTCAATTTAGTCTTACTCTTTACCGCAACTTTGTTTCGTGCTGCCTAAAGCTTCGTCAGCTGTCCCGAGCCCAATGGCCTCAAACGCAGACCTGGCAAAACGAGTGCAACAACTTGAATCCAAGCTTGACAATTTGAGTTCCGAGTTCCTTGTTGTCATGTATGGGGAATTCTTACTAAAGATTAGCACTTCTGAATTAAACCTTGTTGACATGAAAAAAAAAATGAATAATTTGGTGACCAGTGTGGAATTCCTCAACACTCTGGTAGAGGATATGAAGAATGAAAAGGCTCCACTGGTAGCTGGAAATAACACTCTAAAAGCTAGCACCAGTATGCCCCCCCAAAAAGTGAGCGATCTTGAACAGCACTCGAGGTTGAACAACTCTGAGGTGAAAGGTGTTTCTTGTACGCAAGGGGAAGACTGCCCGCTGGCTATGCAAAGCATTGGTGACAGAATTGGTTGCCTAGTATCGCAAGATGAGCTCGGCTTTGTTCACCGTGTGCCTACCAAATTTAACAAGAACAAAAACATCATTGCCTGTTTTATCTCGCGAACGGAAAAGCCTGACCTCGTGACAAAAGCAACGAAAGTGCTGCTAAATCTAGGTGACATTGACTTATCGGTAAATAATGAAACCCCGGTATATGTAAATAACCACCTAACACCTGAAAATAAGCCCCTCTTTTCTAAGGCCTTAACTCTAAAGAAATCTAAGAAATTGCAATTCTTCATCATCATCATCATAATCACCGTCATCATCATCAGCCTGATTATGCCCACTGCAGGGCAAAGGCCGCTCCTATACTTCTTCAACTACCCCGGCCATTTACTGATTGTTACTATGTTATCCCTGCAGGCTTCTTAATCTCATCCGCCCACCTAACTTTCTGCCGCCCCCTGCTACGCTTCCCTTCCCTTGGAATCTAGTCCGTAACCCTTAATGACCATCGGTTATCTTCCCTTCTCATTACATGTCCTGCCAATGCCCATTTCTTTTTCTTGATTTCAACTAAAATATCATCAACTCGCGTTTGTTGCCTCATTCAATCTGCTCATTTCTTATCCCTTTACGTTACACCTCTCATACTTCTTTACGTAGCTTGTTGCGTTGTCCTCAATTCGTCCTTTTCGTAAGCCTCCAGGTTTCCGCCCCGTACTTGAGTACTGGTAAAGCACAGCTGTTATATGCTTTTCTCTTGAGGGATAATGGCAACCTGCTGCTCAGGATCTGAGAATGCCTGCCAAATGCACCCCAGCCCATTCTTATGCTTCTTATTTTTTCAGTATCATGATCTGGATCCGCGCTCACTACCTGCCCTAAGTAGATGTATTTCTTTACCACTTCCAGAGCCTTGCTACCTATCGAATCTTGCGACTTTCTGAGACTGTTAAATATTGCTTTAGTTTCCTGCAGAATAATTTTTAGACCCACCCTTCTGCTTTGCCTGTCCAGATCAGTGAGCATGCATTGCAATTGGTCGCCTGAGTTACTAGGCAAGGCAATATCATCAGCGAATCTCCAGTTACTAAGGTATTGTCCATTAACTCTTTTTCCCAATTCTTGCCAATCCAGTTCTCTGAACATGTCCTGCAAACGCGCTGTGAATAGCATTGGAGAGATCGTATCTCACTGCCTGACGCCTTTCTTTATTGGAATTTTGTTGGTTTGTTTATGAAGAACTACGGTGGCTGTGGAGCTGCTATAGCTATCTTTCAGTATTTTTACATACGGCTCGTCTACACCCTGATTGCGTAATGCCTCCATGACTGCTGAAGTTTCGACTGAATAAATGCTTTCTCATAATCAGCGAAAGCTATATATATATATATATATATATATATATATATATATATATATATATATATATATATATATATATATATATATATATATATATATAAGGATTGGTTATATTCCACACTTTTCTCTATCCCCTAATTGATAGTGTGAATATGCACTATTGTTGAGTAGGTTTTATGAAATCCTGCCTGGTCCTTTGGTTGACAGAAATGACAGTGTAGGGTGTTCCTGATTCTATTTGCGATTACCTTAGTAAGTACTTTGTGGGCAACGGACAGTAAGCTTATCGGTCTATAATTTTTCAAGCCTTTGGCGTCCCCTTTCTTATGGATTAGGATTATGTTAGCGTTTTTCCAAGATTCCGGCACGCTCGAATTCATGAGGCATTGCGTTAATAAACAATTATTAGAATGCGGAAAATACAGTAGTAAGGAATACAAGATAGTTAATAGTTTCTTAAATAGGGGAAACAATGGTGATATTTTTAAGGAAATTATTCATAACAACAGAGCGTACACCTCCTCACAAGACATCGCCGATGCTTTTGCAGAATTTTTCTATAGCTGCGATAAGCATATACTAACGCAATATAACCATTTATTGTGACGCCTACCTCACTCATTCTTTCTTTTTCCAACCAAACCACAGGAACTAGAAAACACTTTAATAAATGTAAAAATAACAAGCGCAGGCCTTAAAGGGACACTAACGGTTACTATTAAGTCAACGTGGACTGTTGAAATACCATCCCAGAAACCTCGAAACGCTTGTTTCGTGGCAAGCAGAGACTTATTTTAAGAGAAAATGCGTTCTGAAGCGTCCGCGTACCTCTAGCGCAGTTCAAATTGCCCGCCCTCCGATCGAGGAGAACTGACATCATGGTCTCATAGTGACGTTGCGCCATCGGTGAGTAGAACGGCGTCCGCAGACGGCGCTACGGCTTTTCTGCGCAAAACGCAAACGCGCGGCCAGAAACAGAGCCAAGACAGAGCCGACAGCAGAGCGAAAGCGGGAGTATGGTGGCTAGCGGAAGGAGAAACTAATTACGTTCCACATTACGTCCCACGGCACACGGAAAGTTCGTTTTCGTTAAACTATAGGCTGCGGCGAGCTCGCAGCATGGTCGGCGTGGTCTGTGAGAAGTGACGAGCCTTTCCGCACTCGCAACAGGGCATAAAAAAGTGCGAATCGACGCAAAACTCGGCCTAGAAACGTGCTTCGCCCCAGCCGACCCAGATGTCGTTTCCCGCACCGCCACCAGGCGCCGCTACTATACCTCAAGCTCCAGCGCAAGACGCCCATAAGCTGGTACTTCATTCTATGACGCAAACTTCGACGCTCGTCGCAATGGACCCTGACACCGACAGATTGGCTCGCGATGGTGGGCTCAACTTCAGCGATTTGAGCACCGACGAGCGCGACCTGCTGCTGAGGGCTCGCACTGCCGGCGTCGTTGCGTACTACGACGGTGGCCTCGACACCGGCTCTCCGGAGCGGGAAAGCAACGAGGGCTTCCCACGACATCACATGGACGTGGCATTCTCGCTGCTTGTTCCAAATGAAAGTTTCGCGAGCCAGTAGAACCCTCACAGCACGACGCGATAACGAAAGTACTGAAACTCCAAAGCGTGCGCGGCGCAGAGTCGTGCGCGCAGAGTCGAGCGAAAACGAAACCTTTCGACCACCCATACTACTGAAGGGTAACGTCAAAATCTTATTTTTTGTTAGAATCGAGTAGACGTAGAAAAGTAGCATTTTCTTCCGTCTTATAATCGAATGAAATGATATTTTTAATAGGAGTAGTTGAGTATTAGTAACATAAATTACGGGGAGACCTTTCGTCATCGGTTTAGTACCGGAATGTCGCTGGGGGGTCTCAAATCGTGTCATGCATTTACCTCAATTTCTCGGTTACTAAAGCTCTGTTCGCGATTATATTGACGCCTTAGACGTTCTAGAACATTGCTCTACCACTTTAACTTGACTTTCTGGTAACCTTTGGTGTCCCTTTAATAATACGCATTCGAATCAGGTCAAGCTAATTGCCCACCTAATCTCGGATGTTCTCGAAAATATTATTGACCTATTGTTTAAGACTGCAACCTTCCCACAAGAACTAAAACAAGGTATGATTACTCCGGTGTTTAAAACGGGTGACCGTGCCTTGATTACTAATTATAAGCCATTTTGCATTCTACCCTTTTTATTAAAGTTATAGAATGGCTGGCAGAAAAGCGCCCAAGTACCCATCTAAATTTAGTATTCTTTCGCTATTCCAATTCTCGTTCCTCAAGGGCTATTCAACGGAACTTGTCCTATCGCCCTAACTGAACAATTCAAGATAATTCAAGATAATTCAAGATCGATAAGAGCATGTATGCTGGATCAGTGTTCGTGAATCTAAGTGAAGCCTTCGATAAAATTAACCGCCGCATTTGATCCTTTAAACTTGAATCTATCGAAATAACGGGTCCTGCTTTAGCTTTGATACAAAATTGCTTAAAAGATGGAACGCAAAGAATTAAAATTAATGGTGTTCTTTCTAAATCAATGATAAGAAACATTGGTGTACCTCAGACATCCATACTTGGCCCACTCTTCTTTTTAATATATGTTAACGACCTATCTAATTACCAGCTTTCTTCTAACTGCATTCTTTATGCAGAGGACACAACTGTTTAACTCTGATATTTTTGTAGGGAACCTAGTTTCTAAACATAACACCGACTTAAACAACATTTTAAATTGTTGCTATATTAGCCAGCTCAATATAAAGTCGTCTAAAACTAAATTTGTTTGATTCATGTCCCATTAACGCTCTGCCGCACTCATTCATTTGCTCTACATTGGTGATAATGTGATCGCGTGTAGTACTTCCTGTAACTACTTGGGTGTAGAACTTGATTCTAACGTTGCATTTCATCAATGCATAGCCAAAGTTAGGTGGAGGGCAACATATGGAATAAGAACACTTTTAAAGGCTCGGTATGTATTTACCCAGGACACACTACTGTCTTTATATTGCTGATTTATCCATTCACATATAAAATATTGCATTGCATGCCGGGGCAATACGCATCTTACCCACTTATAACCATTAGAAGTGCTACAAAAGTAGGCTGTTAGAATAATTAGATCTAGTTCTAACTATTTCGGTTCCAAACACTTATTACACAACTATATTATTCTTACTGTGGACGAACTTATTAAATTTAGTATTGGTACATTTATATACCGACAACTATAGATAAGTCTTACCGCAACAGTGTGATACCTCAATCTTGTCTAAATAAAGCTAATCTTACGCGACTTTCACTGAACAATAACTTTTTTCTTCCCAAGGTACGCAAAAATCATGGTAACCAGAGTGTCGACTTTTCGTCCGTTTCTTTCTGGAACACACTACCTTCTATTATTAGGTCATGTAAATCATTTCAGTTTAAACTGCAACTAAAAGACCACATTTTGTCATCTTCAACCACTTAGTCACGTCTTTCTCCCCCTTTTCTCCCTTTCAAATGTACATTTGGTTACGCGACACAAATAAAGGTTCATTTGGCTATGTCTCATTAGCCCTTTAGTTAGTAATGGCGTTATAGTTCTGTATTTAGTCAAATGTACTAATCATTTTTATACTTTTTACTAGCATGTCTGCAGCTGATTTTCATGGTACTGCCAAATCTAAAACATTACGAAGATTGCTATCCTTCTGAATATTTTACGTTGTTTGTTGCAACTGTTGCTTATATTTTTACTTATACACTGTACAGGAAGTCCCATTACAGTCTTTGACCTCCGGACCTCCTCCTGTATAATATTGTCTTGTACTATATCTTGTCTATTAATAATAAAAACCACATTCAAGGAAGACCGGCACCAAAAAAGCATTTGTCGAGATCACCCTGCTACACTGGGACCACCTTAGCTAATCAAACTGCCTAAACGGTATGAAGATCTTGTCTAGCTTTAAAGGACACCTTAAGAGGGAGCTTTAGCTCGGGTGCTCCTAAATAAATGAAAAAAGGAGAATTCGTTTTTCTCGGCAACGACTGCACCGAATTTGACGAGGTTTGTTGCATTTAAAAGAAAACCTCAAAATATAGTGACTGTTGGTTCCGATTTTTTGAGGTAGGGTGTCAGTTTTTATTGAATATTGTGAAATATCGAAAATTTCAAAAACAGAACTATGATGTTGACAACTCCGTAACTCAACAACAAAAAATGATAATACAATTCTGTGAATTGCACATAAGAGTACATATAAAACGGACAAAATTGACATGTTACACATGAATGAAAAGAAAATTAGCATTATGGAAATACATCTTTTGCAGAACCCTTGTAACTAACGTAACAAATTCAAGTAAGATGTAAAATTACATACCGAATTTGTCCGCTTTGAATGACCTAATGGATGCCGTTTATAGAACCGCGATATCTGTTTTTGGTGCAGAGCTATGAACTTGTAAACTTCGTGTTTCTATATTTTTCAAACTGGTAATTTTTTTAAAATCATTCGAACAAAATTCAGGCCATAAATCAAAATTCCGCTTCCAGCAGTAAATATAATTTTACTTTCTCACTAAAATGCAACAAATTTCATTAAAATTGGTCCAGGGGCTGTGCCAGAAAAGTGTTTTTTTTTCTTTTTTACATGCATTTGAAATAGGCTGCGTCGGAATTGGACCCTAGCTAAAGCTTCCTCCTAAGTTTAGAGTGCCTCTCTGACCCCTTCGCAAAGCAGACATAGTTTTGCATGGCATTCACTGCGCCGAACTGTATAACATTTGCTGCATTTGAGCAAAAAAATAATACTTTTCCTACTGTAGAGGTAATTTGTAGAGGTAGAGGTTGTAGAGGTTCATTTTTTTACTCATTGAATTTCGCAACAGTGAAATAATACTGAAACGCCATGCTGAAGGTGTAGTTAAACAACAGCTATTTAAGTTACAAATCTCTCAAGTCTAACCATGGTAACAAAGGCAGCGGAGAAACTGATGTATTATACTCCTACCTAAAATGTAACGCTACTTTTGAGTGCGAATTTCGCAAAACATGTAAAACTTGTAAAAATTACGGGGTTTTACGTGCCAAAACCACTTTCTGATTATGAGGCACGCCGTAGTGGGGGACTCCGGAAATTTCGACCACCTGGGGTTCTTTAATGTGCACCTAAATCTAAGTACACGGGTGTTTTCGCATTTCGCCCCCATCGAAATGCAGCCGCCGTGGCCGTGATTCGATCCCGCGACCTCGTGCTCAGCAGCCTAACACCATAGCCACTGAGCAACCACGGCGGGTCAGTAAAACTTGTAAGAACTTCAGTAGCAGTAAACTGTAAACAGAAATTTGTTCAGTACAGATACACTTTATAGAACTAGGATACCTATTCGTGGTTTTTCGCTTAGAGATGTGTGAAATATGAACTTCAAGTTTTTTTCCACTGTTACCAAACTCAATGTGCAATAACGAAAATTGAGGCTGAGAACAGACGTTCTGCTTCCACAGTGAGTAACAATTGGCATTCCCTCCTAGATAAAACAAATCATATTCGAACTAGTTGAGTGGGCGTCTAATGTGAGTACTACTGTGTTGTTATTGTGTTTGATCAAAGACCTAAGTCAGCGTTGAGGTAAACACTGCTCTTAAGGCGTCAGAGCATTCCCTTGGCGCATCGCCTTTTGTCTGTATTTATTTCTGAATGAAGTTGGCTGAATATTCTTAACGGCTTGCCTACGACACAAATAAGAATGCAGCATCGCCAGATTAGACAAGCGCCTGCTGCAGCGTTCAAAAGGACTTAATTGGATCGCCACTAAACTAGTAGTCCAAGTCGAATTTCAGTAAACGTGGGTTGCCCAGTCGCAGGCTGTTCGGCCCGCATTACAAGGTCACTTAACTCATTGCCAGTATAAAAAAAAACGCGAAAAGACGAAAACGCAGACGTCACTGTGCAACTTATTGCTTGCATTTGAGTGGAGTGTCCAAGTCTTTATGGTATGTCAACGGAAGGAAACAAAGTATATTTTAAGCAAGTAGAGATGCTAGGGCATCTTTAAAGAGCTCACACAATCCGATATGCCGAGGTCGAATACAAGCCCACCGTAACTTAGGCGCCAAGTTAAACATAGTCATGGAAAGAAGAAGCGTAATAACAGACAATGCGAAAATGCAGTGGCATGCTGGGGAGTAACATTTTCCCGGCTCACAGTTGCCACATACATATCTCCCACTTCGTTTCACCAGAATGCAAATTTCGGCGCTTCTGCTCGTATGCAAACGAGCGCTGTGTGGTTGGCGCAGTGATCCTGTCGCAGAGCACGCAGCTTAATTAACCCACTGGGTCTGCCGCTCCCTGCCGAGGTAGTGTGGTCTTCATCTCCCCAGGCTTCATAGACTACACGCGATGAGATTTTACCCGCTGGCAATCTTTCACACAGCACGAGATTTCTGTTTCAGTATTTGAAACTTCTGTAGTATGACCGAAGTTGTTGGAGAAGTATGGGAGAGGCCTTTGCCCTGCAGTGGGCGTAACCAGGGTGATGATGATGATGATGATGATGACGATGATGATGATGATTCGAAACTCGAGAAAAATGTATTCTCAGAGCGTAGGTTACGATATCCGAAATTATTAGGTGGAGATAATATTGAAGATGGGCCCGGAAATGTGCTTGTTATTACACCACTTCTTAAAAGATTCGGAGTTTATACTGATCGCCATCGATTATGTTGAAATAACGTTTTTTAAGATTACCCAGTATTGTGCATTCTCAGTGGACGAACTTTCCAGTGAAAAGCTACAGTGCGATCAATACACTTCTAGTTTTGTGATTACTCCGTCCAGCTTAATACGGGAATAAACATCACACAATATAAATGGAACGGAACATGTTTTGTGGTCATTAACTGGTTATTGAAGCGCATGTCACGAAGCCTGAAGTTCAGTTCAGCCAGAACCTAGACGATGCATTGACGGTCTGTTGCGAATAGTAACCAGCATTTGATCCTGAGCGAGAAATAAGTATTTTGCCTTTAGTTTCCGTAGTTATATTTTCATAAGAAGATGCTTGTCTATTTTATTCTAAAACAATTTAACGTTGTAGTAATTATTGTTTACGCAGAGTTAGTACACCTTGTACCTTAGAGTTCGGCTGTAGTGGGTCCGTACCGCAACTTCTGTAGTTCTGATAACGATGCGAGTAGCTAGCGAACTTAAGTGTCCTCTCCTATATATGCGCCTAAATAACCTGTTAATACGCATATTGACGAATTACACAATTCAAGCACACTTAGGTCTAAGATATACATCTAGAACATTTGGAATTGAATCAGTATGTGGATGATAATCATGCTCATCTCGGAAAATGCAACTGTACTAATTGTGTGTTTCATGCAAGGCGACATGTGCACATCGATTTTTATTTATTGAGAAATGAACTATCACTAATGAGTAGCAAAACTAATCTGCTTGGGCATACCACACATAAAGCCTTATCTTCTAGCAAAATTTACGCGCCTAATGAGATATTTATATATCGTACGTTGTGTATTATGCAGTGTGCTAGCAGACTGATACATCAATACCGATGCACTCTAACAAATTACTATTCTGTATATAAAGGTCTCCAGCATTTGTGAGTTGCAATTTGCATAAAAAAGGTCCATATTGACACGTGTACTTATCTTTATCGGGCAACCACGTTTCGCAGCCTAACAAATGTAATCACACAGCGTGGGACGCGCCTGTATGTATCCGAAGTTTCTGGAAAGTTACCGATGCTTCTATCCGCTGTCTATTGTCGCCGAACGTTATGTTATCTGATTTCATCACCTGACGCGAATGGTGTAGAACTTTGTGGAAGGCACGCGGGTCCGAACGATTAGTCTGGAACATTCGATGACTGCTCTATAAAAGCCGACGCGCTTGACCCGCTGATCAGATTTTCGACGATCGCCGACTGTGTTCGCCGCTCTCGTTGTGCTTTAAGTGTAGCCTGTTTTGTGGGCACAGGTTCGCCCAATAAAAGCTAGCTTTGCTTTTCACGGTGCTGCTACTGTGTTCTTTGACGTAACGAGCACGTGACAATATGCAGCGTGAATTTGTAGAAAGTTATTAATAAAGCTCCAAGGCAAAGTTTACGAGCAGCGCAGGCAGGGAGGATTGGAATTTCTAGAATCTGATGGAAAGACAACGAGTAATAAGTGAGCGGCTTCTCTTTAGCGTGTCTTCTCGCCTCTTCTGTATGCCTCTTGTACCCTTACCTATGCTTGTAACGGATTCAGTCGTATGAAGCATGGCTAATCAGAATATATTTCATGCATTTAAGATAAACAAACGCAACAAATCACTACGGCACACAAACAGTTTCTTACAGACAAGAAGGGGCACTACTGCGTGCTTCCATTTATCTGATGTCCAATGTACAGTGTTTTACTGTTAAAAAACAGGGTTCATATTCCACGATACATTCATAAATATCATTTTGAACTTGCGTGTCGTGTATGCGAAGATGAAGGATTGTATTTATGATCGAGTTAACACTGTTGATAGCCACAGACGGAAGTAAGTTGAAGTTAGCCGCATAGCCGTGTAAGATGTGCGCAAGCTTGCCTTTTTCACTGTCTGCTTCGCACATAATGTAACAAATATGTAATGCTCAGTAGAAATGATGTTTTCTATGACTGCACGTTTATTAATACTTGCTGTTGTTTCTTTTATTCGTAAGTTGTCCTTGACACAACGATCTATTTTTATACTAAGCACAAACACTAATTTTGTTGATGTACTTAAGAAAAACTGCAGGTGGGTATTTGTGTACCCGTTTCAATTTAAGAATTACAATCTGGAACGTTGCCGTTTTCCGTGAGGTGTCAACGTTGAGTGACATAAACACTTCGTTCATACACGCATGGGTACTGTCGACCAACAAAGCTTACAGACCAAGGCCTCTGAGAAACAGTTCAATATATATGTAGCCCCACAACCCAGCCTGGTTCTCGCATTTCGAGCCTCAGCTAGTATATGCGAACAACATTCTGATTAACAGTTTTACTAACTCCTAATAGATGGTACTCAGCGGATGAATGTTCTCTGAGATCCCTTGGACAGCAAACGTTTTTTGTTTGACGATACACTCTATAACGAACTGTCCTTTTTTGTGGTATGCCAAATGTACAAAGGTATTCTTCGGTGAATAGCCATATTACATGAAGTAGCAGAGGGAGAAAGTGAAAGCTGTTTTAAAAGATATCTGTTAATGTTGAGAACGTTCTTCAGTAAGTAAGGCTTATTTATTTCATCTATCCTCACCTGGACAACCGATATATAATTAGCTGTCAAGTACGTTCGTTATTTCGGGAAATCTTCGGCGCAAGCACACACACGCAGTCTGCTTTCAGTCCCGCAGCACCGCACGCGGCTTGCTCCGCCCATTACTTCACTGACTCAGTTCCTTCTCGTGCACTCCCCGCATGCCGACCGTGCCCAGACGCCTTCCATGTTATCCCTCCCCAGCACGCACCGTTGCCTACCGTCTCATGCCTGCTAATCTACATAGTTGCCTACCGTCTCATGCCTGCGACTCTACATCGCCTGGCGTCGGCCCGGTACCCCCACAGCGTAATCAACAAGGCTAACCGCATGCTTGGTTATCTACACCGTAACTTCACCAGTGCTGCATACTCTTTAATGCTACTACTGTACAAGACTGATTCGCCCAACATTCGAGCATGCGTCATCTGTATGGCACCCATGCTACAAAAACTTGGTTACCACTATAGAACTTGTAAAGAATAACTCAGTTCGTTAGAATAATTTTAACTATAGACGAAGCGAAAGCATTACAGCCATAAAATCCGACCTTAAGCTTCCATCCTTATCATCACGCTGCAAAATATCACGTTTAGCTCTGCTTCACAAGCTCTATTGTCATTCTCCCCTGAGTGGCGAATAATTCTTGGATCACATTACTTATCACATCGCATTCATCACAATTCATAAAGCTGGCATCGATATGTCCAACACTTAGGCTTTCTTGCAGTCTTTCATGCCTCGAACATGGACTGAATGGTACTACTATAGTGCCTAGAATATACTGGCTAGTGTGCCGTCCGTAGCCTTTCGGGTGGCACCAAATGCAATGAATGCCGGCGGCTGCCAGTAGGGGCGCTGCAGTGCAGGTGGGTGCCGCGGCACCATCCGGTCTTCGTAGCCCGCCGTGTTTCCACAGCATCGGCAAGCGGGCTGCTGCGCTTTTTGTTTTTATTAAGCTGTAGCAGCAGCACAGTTCAAATGTGGGCAGCTGATTTATAAATCAGGGTTTGTTTCGATTACAACAGGCTTCTCTAGCGCTTGTCGCTTGCGTGAAAAGCGTGTTGGGAAACCTGAGGTTCGAGCGGGGAACCTGATGTGTTTCTATGCTGGCGAAGAGAAAACGTAACTTCTAAGGCAAATTCCTTGATCTCCATGTTCCAAGGCCGTGTTGCGAGGTACAGAACATATCACACGATCCAAGGAAGGCCAGAAACGAACCAAAGCATGTCCAGCCGTGTATAGAAGATGCTAAATAATTAGCAAATTTAATTATATTCATTATAGTGATTGGATTAAGGGGATAAGGCTGAATTAGAGGGATTAAGGTGTATGATGGCATTAGAGTAAGGTGTATGATGGCAGCGTAATTTTTTAAGGGTACGTTTCAGGTTACATTTTTCATTCTAATAAAGTAAAGGAATTCTAAGGTTACGTTACTGTTCTATTGATGTTATATTAATGCATAACCATTCAAAACCGCTGTAACCGATCATCTTTTGAAATGACTTGAAATTCTGTGTTCTTTCTTTTTATTTTATTTGCTGCTATTTTTGCCTACTATCTTATTGTTGTCCTCATAGGTTTGAATGTTTTTGATGGTTTGTAAACCATGTACCCATCTCCTCATAATTCCCATTGGGCCCCGAGGATAGGACAATAAGCAAAAAAAAATGCCTGTAAAATGGACTGCACGTGGTGTTCCGTGTACTATACATTTTTTTTTTTATGCCTGGTAAATACGTGCAGATTTCTTTTTATGTCTGATATACGCGAACAAAAATAGGAAACAGATATTTCATTTAAGCGTAACAAAGATTTTATTCATGCGTAACAACAGTCAATCGCAGGCATATACAAGACAGCCCTAGATGAGATATAATGCACACATACATGAATAGATAACGCAGTGACGCAGTTTCAGGAGCTTCTGCCGTTGCCTTTGCGCTTCCCTCTCTTTGTTGATGCCTTTTACAAAAAAAAAAACGAAACCTCAAGAAAACAAAGAACTTTGCAACTGCTGTCAAAAGCTGGTTTTTCATGCTCTGGCCACCCTGGTTGAGGAAAGGCCAGCTGTCTGCGGCTGACCTAAAAGATCAGCTATACTCGCTACATGTAACTTGTTTTTGCTGAAGAACACAGAAAAAGCACCTTCCCCGGCCTTCACAGCGGTTGACGTCTGGCTAAGATAGACAAGCAAGGCCTCCATTGTCAAAATGGGAAGTGCAATAATGAAGCAGCGTCTGTACTAGCTTCAGCTTTACTTACGCAAAGGAAGCCTGCACAATGTGGTCAAGAATTTTGGGCAGTAATCTATCGTGCAACATAACCTGCAGTATAGTAGATCAAAACACTACTGCTCATTTTTTTTCTTCTTTTTTTCCCTTGGTACTCAGGAAAAGGAAACTGAATGCTTAGCAAACTCAGGAAATATCCTGGGTATAGCTGAGGGTTTCAGGCGTGGTCACGATGGAAGAATACTTCCACCGTGGGCGTGTTTTATCGCGGGGTATCTCGTGGACAACGTCATTCACGGTGATAGAGAACGCGCGCTCGACTAAGCTGTTTTCGAACTGTTTTTCACAAACCGCAGCAGTTGGTGCCGGCCTTCTGTCCGTTATCCTGATCATTCTTGCCCATTCTGCTGCCGCTTCGTAACAGATGGTAGAGTGAACAAGAATACACGCCCTTTGTTCGAGCGGTAAGCGCTTCCACACAACGGCACAAAGCAGGTCCTCTCCTTGCACTGTCTCAGCTTCGGCATTTTTTCACCGCCGCCGCATAGTTCTCGCAATGACAGGCACACGAACATAACAGCCACGCACTCACTCTTTGACAACACCAAGCACAAACACGCAACGCTGTAATAACACTGAAAACGCAAACACAGAAACCGACGCAACAACTGCGAAACTGATATGCGAAGCAGACGACACGCGCAGTCTGCACCCACCCGTGTGGCAGCGACCTCTGCCGGCCATCGTGGGCATTCATTGCAGGCGGCGCCACACTCGTCCATTGAAAAGAGCTAGTGCACGGCAAATTAGCCAGTATATTCTAGGCACTATAGTACTACTTTCGCGGCCATATTGTTTCCGTCAACGATAACATACTTTTTTCGTGGCGCTTTAGCTACATATTGTTTAATGAGAGGATTAATGCGTTACTGTGTTTATACTGACTGCAGTCACTTTTAACAGCAGAGCTGTGCTAAGTAGAGACTTCGCCGTCCGTTTTTCGGTGCCACGCAGGGGGGCAGAGCATGCACCGGGGGAGGAGGAAGGAGATGAGTATAGGAGCAGGTGTTTCGCCGGCACGGGCCATTTTATTGCCTGGATTCCGCTAGGACGAGAGTGGCAGTGCCAACGTCACCCAAATCCCGAGAAGTGCAAGCAAAGCGCCAGCGGAGGGAAGCCACTTCCGCCGATGGAAGCTCAGGGCAAGCGGTAGTGGAAGCAAGCTAACAACCAGTTTTTAGAGTAGGAGGCCGAGCAGAGACGTCCACGAGGAGAGATTTCTCTCACGGAAGCTGCCAATGGACGGTTGAAGAGAGAATTACTCCACCGTGAGTGTGCCTATAGGTGCAAGGTATGTGATAGAGTGTGGCTTCATCACAAACTCACGCAACTGAAGAGTGTGCGCAATCTGTAACCGAAGCTCGAATCTAGCAAAACGATGACAGCGAGACAGACAATTTTAATGAAAAGCGCGCTAAACACGCGTTCAAATTTGAGAAAGCGACCACCAGCGTCGCTGTTCTGACAGCTTTTCATGCGTGGAACTAGAAATACTTTTTTTGTGTGTGTTATTGTCATCTTTGTAAACACTTCAGTTATGTCCATTTGAGATTGCGTGTAAACCCATTCCCCTCTTGTATGTCTTCTCTGGGCCTCAGGGCATTGCGTATAATAAATAAATTCCACATACTGTGGAAATCAGTGTAATGCGACAAAGCACCGTTTTGGGTTTCTAGGAGTGTAACCAAAAGGACCAATGCGTTTGTCTAATGTAAGCAGTTGTGATTGACGCCAGTCGGTCTGTGACGACTGAAGATGACGACGCCGATAGCTTGACGGCAATAGTATGAAGATAGCTTTATTTTTATTCCCTATGTGTTTTTAAACCGAAAAGAAATGTTGAAACCTTATCTGTTACCACCTGAGCCAAGCCCGACCGAGGGCACCATAATGTCGCATCGCGCTTTTGTAGTATTATAGACTACGAGGCCAGGAATCTGGAGTGCGAGCCGATCCCCAAGGTGGTGCAGTCTAACAGAATGCCTCAAAAGGTTAGTTAACACAAGGAAAGAATTGGAGAAACAGGCACGCTCCCACCCGTGACGCACTCTAGCTGGCACGCTCACGTGACGTACGCACGAGTCGTCGCAAAACACTAGTTGGCACTGGCACGAGAGAAACCCGCGTGCGATTGTGGGCTAACAAATTAGCATCCCCATTTGTCAAACCATCTTTTTCAACGTGGATAGCAAGGAAACACTTAACAAGCTTCCTTATATATAATTGAATCAGCCAGACCACCTCTACCCACGCAAAGAAGCACTTTTGTCCGACCAGTCTTCTCCCATGGTGTGGCCCGCATAAAAACAGCAAGCATTCTATGAATTGGTTGCGTACTAGTGTCGGGAAGTATTCACCCCATACCAGATCTTGGACGCAAGAAATCTACTGCAGACACTAAAGCGCACGAACATTGTGAATGGCCTCCATTGCCATGAGTCTACCTTTTCTTTCACGTGCGACCTTTGATCGGGACAGGGATCATCGGCGTTCTTGTACCTATTGAAAAGGAAACCGAGGTACTGCCCCGGCCGGGTAAACCACGGCAAACGAGAAAAATGCACCGGCTTTGCAATTACTTCGCTGAATGTTGAGATCGGCTCGTCTTCGTGTACGCCGCTGGCGTCATTTTGAGTAGACTCTCAGGCTTCCGCTCTGCGAAGGTGGATGAGGCAAAGGATAACACTCGCACCCGCCGAGAACGTAGTCGACACGGATAGGTGAACGAGACAGAAGAGCAAATGTTTATGCTGGAGCTGCTGAGACCAGCTGATGCTTTGGAAATTTGCGCCATGCAGCCATTCTTCGCCGCCAACTTTAAAACTGTAAACAAAAGCATTCAGACACACGTTGAGGTATACAGCCTTCTTAGTTTCTAAGAGCATGCTTTAAAAAGAGATCGGGGTTTCAGTTTAAAACATACGTCGACTTTCTTTCAGTCACTTGAAAGAATTGAGTACGAGTACTTAGTGTGTGAGAGCGCACTCATTACCACTTCTTGCATCTCAAATTTATATATAGGTACTGCAGCTCCACAGGGCTGTTTCTCGAAAATTTCCAAACAGTTCATTAAATACAGAAGCCAAGATAAAAATACAATTTAAAAACATGGAATACTTGAAAAAGCGGATGTCGAAAAACCGACTACGTTTTAAAATTTTCTCGCAAATTAGTTGAGTGCAGTGATTAATCAACTTCCTTAGCACAGATACGCGCTCACTGGCAACGCTATGTTTGTTGCTACTGACCACGTTTTGTCTCATCAGTTTTCAAATCACACAAAACGTTCTTAGTGCAGCACGAGTAAGCTTCTTACTTTTTCGCCCTGAAACAGGAATCAAGAGTGTGAGGAGCCCGGGAAATGACTTGTGCAATAAACTCAAGGTGTTGACTCTCCATGACTCTTCCCAGTTTGCGAGACTGGGGACAAACATCTTCTTTATTTCGACGTGCTGATTACAACTAATGGCCTGCGCTTCTTTTAAAACATCAAGGAGCATCGGTAAAGTCCCATCATGGTGGAAGCTATCCAAATTTCTTCAATTATGCAAATCAGGGTACGAAGAACCTGTATTCCACTATAGGCCCATATTATTACCAGCGCTTTCGTGCAAAATACTGGAACATAATGTACATAAACATATTATAGAGTTCTTGAGTACACACACCTGGTAAGCAGCACTGAACAGGGCTGTCGAAGCAGTAACAGCATAGGAGCCCAATTCACCGACTTTCCTCACAACATTTATGTTTAGGGTATCAAATCGACGCCAAATTTATCATTTTTTGCAAAGCATTCAACAGTGTAATTCATAGCAAAGTGTTCCATCAGCTCAATTCCATGCTGAACCCCCTTTCTGGTTTTCTAGATTTCAAGTTTTCTTTCCATATGTACGCAGAGTTCGCCTGTTCCAACTTTACTGAGATGTATATGACGTTGCTTTTATGCGAAGCATATTACGAGAGCTCAACTCAGCTCCTCAGGCGCGGCGGTGTCGCCTTGAATACCACGTGACAACGTGACGTCACGACAGTGGAGAAACGGGGCTCCAACTCGCGCCATCCGCTGCTAGACACTCACGAGGTGAGATGCCTCCTGGAGACAGAGCTGCTCGTTGGAATGAGAAGCGAAGGTTGCGGCGTGCTACAGAGACTGATTTTCTAGGTGGCTTTGGCTCAGCTCTTGCAAGATGGGCTGGGTGGGAATCGAACCAGGGTCTCCGGTGTGTGAGACGGAGACGCTACCACTGAGCCACGAGTACGATGCTTCAAAGCGGTACAAAAGCGCCTCTAGTGAATGCGGCGTTGCCTTAGAAACGAGCGTGCGTCGCTTGCTCAGGCGCACATTTCGTTGACACGCCGAACGCTGCGTTGCTCGACGCTCACCGCGTCCAATGCGGGGCGCGTAGTCGCTGCGCTGTAGCCCATTGTCTTACACCCCTTGGCGGGTCGACGAGAACGCTGTCGCGTTCCACTCTTGAAGGCGAAGCAGAGTAACGCATGAGTTGTTTCTTCGTCTATTTGAACCAAATATAGCCAAGCAACAGCAGTTCACCAGGCTAAACAGTGGTTCAACAACTAAAATAAAGGCTAGTATGCTTCGTATCCTGGGCTTAACCTTAGCTAAGCCACAGCCATTTTTTTTGCACTATCACAAGGTTCCGTGATCGGTCCTCAATAATTTCTACTTTCTATTACCGACTTACGACTTAACACTGCCGCTCAAATGTATCTGTAGGCTGACGACTGCATTTCGTATGATGACATTGCCTGTTCTGACGAACATGGCCGGAAAAACAATTGATTCGCATGTTTTAGCAAAGGGTGCATCACTTGGAAAATACACAATATCCTGTAAAAGTCGCAATATTTTCATTTTCTAACCAACAATTCACCTAACGTTTTCATTACTCTTGCAAGGATTTAACTTAACAGCACCAGCCAAGGGAAGCCCTTGGGTGTTATTATCACTTCAAACAAGTCATGTTCTAACACATTAACAAAATTCGGTTACCTACGCCAAACACAAGTGAAGGCGTCATAGGACACTAAGCTACTATCCTCGGAGTCACTGATTCGGCCTACTTAAAACATGCTTTTTCCATCGAGAGTCCATATCAAGAATGTGAAATTGATGCAATATCGAGAGTCCATATCAAGAATGTGAAATTGATGCAATCGAGGCAATACAATAAAATGCTGTAAGGTTAATTTATCTTCCGTATGACCGCGATTTCTCCCTGCAATCAGCTATTACCTCATCGAACCTTCAAACACATTCAAGGCGGCCGAATGATGAGCCAGTAAAATTATTGCATTGTTGCTATTCATTATGCTGCCGCACTAATGACGATCTCCGAACTTTCGCCCTTGTTCTCCAGCGCCGACCTACCCACCTTTCTCGCGCTGGCAGCTAGGGGCAGGAACTGCTGGACGCATATAAGGCCTGAGAAGAAGGTTCCACCTCATCTGGTGCCAGCGCGCACCAAACATTACTACTCAATAAAAGTATTTTCTCTCTCTCTCTCTCCCTCTCTCTCTATCTCGCCAACTAATATTATACTGAATGTCATCATGTTCTAAACATCTAACCTGTTTACACACACGCCGATCTATTTAAATAAAGTGATTTGCCATGTCCGCTCTGTAC
Organism: Dermacentor albipictus; assembly: GCF_038994185.2. Lineage (NCBI taxonomy): Eukaryota > Metazoa > Arthropoda > Arachnida > Ixodida > Ixodidae > Dermacentor > Dermacentor albipictus. Next base: position 68,336,042 of record NC_091825.1, read on the forward strand.
GAAGGATTCAGCGAGTATTTGTGTCTACTTCGTTTTGTTTTTTGTACTTCTTTCTTACTCCTGCTATATCACAACATGTAGATACTGTACATACAGTACATGATGATACTGTAAATGTAAATACTGTATGGAGTATGGATAAATAAATAAATAAGTAAATAAAAATAAATAAATAAATAAATAAATAAATAAATAAATAAATAAATAAATAAATAAATAAATAAATAAATAAATAAATAAATAAATAAATAAATAAATGGTGATATGCATTCTCAGCTACCTTGTGAGATATATATGCATTTGGCATAGGTTTGTTTTTGGGCTTGGAATGTACGTAGGAAAATAAATGCAGCAGTTGTGGAGGCGGGCTTTTCTTTTTCTCTTAGCGTTGTGTCAAGGCCGAAGGTTAGCAAGTAACCTGACGATGAAAATTGCCACGGTAGTACTCGTTATCGTAAGATATTGATTTATTAATTGATTATATGACTGTCTGTTTGATTATGAATTAATGGGTCCAAGAGTGCATGGTATTTAATGGCGCAAAGGAAAAACACCAACAAATTGCGCAACTATAGAGTTTTAGAAACTGTGAAAGGAAACATGGGTGAGCGCAAGCACTAGGCTTATTCCATTTTGAACTGCTTTCGTTACAAAATATGGCTTGAGTATTTCAAAACAGTCACTCCCCACTCCACTGCCTAAACATCAGAGAGATACTTAGAATGCAATAAAATACGAGATACGCGTTTGTGAAGGCGGCGTTTCTTTACTCTTAGCAAGCTGCTGAATTCTAGAGGTTCAGGGCTTTCTGCCATTCGGTCGCAAATTATCTTGTACTGTTTATAAATGGGTCAAAATACGCAATCTTAGTACATGCCGCTACAGACTCCAATTAGACGAAGTCAAGAGCACAGGATGATGCTGTTGGTATTTCGTAATGTGTCTTGACAACAACACACTCATAAAAATTACCGCCTCTTATGGTACGCCCACACTAGCGACAAAAACGCGCGCGACATGCCGCACGCGGCAAGCGCCCGCGCGGCAGACGCGTGCGGGCAAGTCCACAGTCGCGTTTTGCGGCACGCGGCAGCGGCCCGTGGAGTCCCGCGGTGTCTCGTTCCATTCGATACTTCTCGCGACAACGCGCTCTCCGTTCTGCCCATTTCGTCTTCCATTGGAAGTGTGTGTTTTTTTGCGCCACTGCCGGCCACGCTCAGGCATGTCGGATACGGACGAGGAGCTACTGGTGACTGTGAACACTATAATACTTGTTTGTTCTTTACTTGTGCGACGCCGACGTGCCAGACAGCGGACAAGAAAGTTTTGAGTGCGGTACAGGGACACTGAGGGCCAGGCGCACACTCTGCTTCCCCACCTTCACCAATTACTCACCTGTCATGCCAAACTGCTGTCCATAATGTGCCAGCGGTTGGCGCGCAGCTCCTTGTCCGACGCTCGATTTATCATAGAGGTACGCATATCCGCGAACGGTTTCCAAAAACACCTCCATTGCGAGGCGAATTCTTCGTCGACGCCTCAGTGGCGGTGTGGTAAGGCTTAACAAAAACAGCCCCCTTGACTGGAAATGGCCTCTGAGGTTTTACGGCGCGCGTGTCACTGTTCAGTCTCGGAGCCCATAGATTATGATTCTTTGCTTATGCGACAGGTGGCGCCACAACAGCGCGGCTCGTAAAGCGGCTCGCTTCTGATTGGTGGACGTTTCGCGTCTGCCGCGAAAAATGGGTCTCGCACCCATTCGCGCGTTTGCCGCGCGTTGCTGCCGCTTTTCGTGAATCTTGCCGCGCGCGACAGCACCGCTCGCCGCGCGCGTTGTGTCGCGCGCGTTTTTGTCGCTAGTGTGGACGTACCATTACAGTCCATGAAGATGGTCGGACAGCGAAGCTGTGTTAGTTACACTGATTGTTACAGCAAGCAAGTCAACCTTAGGAAGCAGTCTATATTGTAAATATCTTTTTTCTCCCTATTCTTTACGTCATTTTCGCTTTAGCGCGCTTCGCGTGGTGAGCATGCCTTAGGAGTGCTTTTTCGTGTGGTTCTCCAAGTGTTTCTCGTTGTGTCTGTGTTTTGCCGTGATGTTTTTTTCGCGTGCAAGTTGCTCCGCCCCGTGGTACCCCATAGTTGCAGCTGGGATGGAATGTGCGCAACCACTAATCGAAAGCTCCGTATAGTAGGTCCAAGGCCCACCACTGGAGATGCGGGCCTTGCAATCGCTTTGATTATTGCTTGGATTGGTGTGATGATTGACGTCTTTGTGTTTCCTAATGAAGTTACATGCATGTCCAGCTGCCACGGAGAAAGCAACGTCAGTGACGTTATGCCTGCAATCCACCATTGTCGCTTGCGTGAAAAAAGTTTGATGTCTCGAGTTTGTCGCTGGCGTGGTTAGCAGCATTCGCACGTCATTTTCGCTTGGGGTTATTCAAAATTAAATTGCTTCAAGATAAATCTGCGCGTCACGGGAGACAACCAATGGCTCATACCCCATTAAGCAATGGCTGACAACCATGATAAACGCGGCCTCCCCACTACGACGTAATGAGGAGTAACAACGGAGCCAGCTGTGGAAGGTGACGACGACGCTCGAGCCATTGCTCATGAAGACAGTTTTATCGAACTCTGTCAATGATGGCACAGGGTCTATTTATTTATTTATTATTAATATTTATTAATAGAATATTTATTATAATATTATATTATCATTATATTTATTATATTTATTATTATTATTATTATTATTATTATTATTATTATTATTATTATTATTATTATTATTATTATTATTATTATTATTATTATTATTATTATTATTATTATTAATCTATTTATTTATTATTTATTACACCAATTTATTGCACAGACTGACAAGTAGAGTCACTTTTTTTTGTAAAAATGTATTGATTCACCCACTGAAAGCACAAGTAGAAGGTAAATATTAGCTGAGGACATCGGGTGAGAGGAAACTATTATTTCTTTGTCGCTTGAGGAACGGGGCAAGTCAAACACCCTTCAAATGGGCTAGAGCTTTCTCCAAAGTGGTCGTATGCAGCGATATTGAGCACATATTGAATTGGAATGGAATGAAATTGCGTGTGCAGCGGATCTTTCTTCTTGGAATCTAAATGTTCGTTGTTCTTTCCTTGCTTACTTTTGGCAAATACAAGCAATAACGAGTAGCGCACAGACATGTGTGCACTGATGCAGAAGGGACGAACTTTCTAAATTGGCACAGCTGGTTGCAAGATAAGGGCTTCGGATCAGTTCTCACCATTGAGGGTTCTCCAACCCCCTCTCGTGCGACGCTATTATCCTGTATTCCTGCCAAATATGGACTACGTACCTTTAAAAACTCGAGTTGCCAACTTGTGTTGCCACCTCTGAAACTTCACTTCTGCATGCGCTGTTCCTTGGATTCGATGCTGACATCTATCCAGTGCTTGAGCAAGCCATGAGACAAAGCTAGGCTCGCCTAAGGCATTGCTAGAAAACGCAATCTACCACAAAGGAGTTATGTGTCTCTGTGGTTGTTAATAACAGAAAACCGTGGACAAATCCAGCTCGTCCAAGGCTCGGAAAGTGGTAATTTGCAACAAATGTTGGTGCAGGAGCACGTTTGCATTTTATACCTGCCGAGCTGCGCCCGTCGCACCCAGAAATCAAACCCGCGGCCTCATGCTCAACCGAGCAACGACCACAGCCACTGAGCAACTACGGCATGCTGGCCGCCAAGCTACAACCACCGCTTTCAGCCGTGTCCGGTATGATCATCGATCATTGGAAAGAACTACACTCATTCACGGAGCGTTTTGTTGTGCTGTCAATGCCTTTTGCAATATGAGTGGCTTAATCCTCCACAAATCAACCAAATGTACAATAGAAATGCTTCAAAGAGAACATGGTAATTAGAAAATAAAATATAGAGAAAAATACGCAGCATGAACGGTGATACACGAGGCAAATCGTTTTCCAAAATTCAAAGAAATCTTTGGTACCACTGCCGGATGAAAAGTCTCAGGCTCACAGGTAACGGTTCCGGATGAGTCATGTCATTCGCTAACTTACACGTCTACAGTGCGTATGCACTCTTATATTTTTTTAAACACCTATTCAGATGGCCAATTCTAATTACAAAGTTTTACTCATTACTTTGTCAATGTATGTACTTATTTATTAGACTAAACATTGCAATGGCTTAAGCACCCGCGCCCTTTCTCTTATGATTAACGTTTTGACTTACAAGAATATTGAAGAAACCAAGGGGGTGCTGGTGGTGTTGCCGCATAGGCGGCAATTGTTCAGCCTGAGACACCTGTGAGATAAGAACAGGGGTGTGTCACCAGGTGGCAAAGAGCCCCGTGTCTCTCACAAAGGCAATCAGCATTCGTTGCACTCTCTTCCTGATTGCCACGGGCCCCCCGAAGAAACGACGTCTTCAAAGGTCTTGTGCCAAAGAGAATTCTTTTGCAGGCTGTCGAACATGGCTCTTCCTTCGGTGTCGAACTGTGACCATAGCCAAATGAAATGTTCGATGAAAAGACTGAGTTTGTGAAACTGAATGAATGAGACTGCATGAAAAGACTGAGTATATGCTGAGTCGGTTCAGGTACGGTACAACAACGTTGCTTCGCGAGAAAGTCGATAGGTCCCCCAGGCATGGCGTGGAGTCTTGTGGATCACCCTAAAGTGATTTTGGATGGCATCCTTAGAGTGTGGCGCCCTGACTTTTGGAATGCATGTCAGCGGTAGGTGTGCAAGAAGAGAGTCAGCTTTCTCGTTTCCTTCAATTCTTACTTCGGGTGGGATTCACTGAAATTTTAAGTTAAATCCATTGCTCATTAGGGCATTAGTCAATGACAGAGATAGCCTTGTAAACTTCTCTTCAAACAGGTCATGATGTAATCGTTGTAACATTGGCTTTGAGTCAATAAGCACCATGAAGTCTCGTGCAGAATACGCGCGCATTTTTCGGTAAGCCACGGTAATTTTGTCACTTTCTACGGTTTAAGATCAAACTACGCTATCCACACAGTAAGACCATGGCACCTTAAGCGAGGGTATACAGCATCCCGCTGCTTAGCTATCTGTTTGTGCGCTCACCAACCAATCAGTATACACTCGTAGGTGGCTTTGAAACGCTGTGCTCAAGCGGTTAATGACAAGAAACTGCTTTGGCAGTTAAATGGTACGCTTCTCCAGCAGGCGGGGGACATTGAAGCTGCAGGTAACGTCAGAAAAAGATTATGGCAACTCGAGGCAACTCTGTTTAGGCCACTTCCATCCTAAAAATCGGGAAGTCTTCCGCGCCGTATGGAATTGAGAGCGAGGTCTTGTTCGTAACCACTGGACAAGCGCAGTGCATGCGGGGGACTTGCCCCACCCTAGTAGCTGGGTGAGCAAGGCCTGTGATACCGAAAGGCGGAGTAGAAGAGACTCCGCTTCATTAGTAGCCTTCATGTTTGAAGCAGCCTGAGGAACTCCCATCGTCAAGCGAAGTCTCTTCATGTGCACTGCCTCCAAGGTGATATTAGCGGCCACTGACAGAGAATTCGGCTGTTTATCAGTGCAGCGTTACTTTTAACCATGGACATATCAGTGTTTCCCCAATGTACACGTGCCATGCGATGAAGTGCGTTGACTCTTTGCACTAATTAAGCCGCAATCCTTCCAGCCGTGCATCGCCATAGTAACTTGCTATCGATGGTGACGCTCAGGAATCGAACACTATATCTGGAAGCCTGTATGAAGTACACTGTCATATGCTTTGGCAACGTCCCCAAAGATGGTGAGCGTCGAAACATTGTCGACGCGATGGTGCTCGGTGCGGCTTAGTAAGTTCAAGACACTGTCCTGGGTGTAGTGTTATTGGTTATCTTAGTTCTGGCCCAGCATAGGTGTGCACGGGCCCTGTGACGTCACTGAATAAAGGGACAAAAGGCGGGTGTCTAATAAACAACGACATTTTTGTGTACGTAACTAAATTTAAGTGGCGTTGGTGAAGAGGCGTCTTTCGCTCGCAAACTGCTCTAAAGGAGCAAGCATGACATGATGTCAGAGGTGGGATCGACATTCCTAGTTGACAGTGCGGCGATCACACTTTGTTTTGCCTGGGTGATGAGCCACCCGAGAGTCCTGTGCCCAGCACGTTCAACGGCGTGGTGTGACCACTGTGGGATCATTAGACATTTCGTCATGGTATGTCGCAAGAGAGCAGAAAGCAACCAGGTGGGCGTGTTTGTGCTAGAAGGCGACGGAGAAAATTTTTTTGTTGGCACACTCAACGGCTCAATTGCCAGATACGCGCAAGTGTCTATAAACGATTATGGCAATTATAGCGGGTAAGTACGAAAATTGATTCCGGAGCGGAAGTCACTATTCTTCTGCCCAATTTCCCTGGCCACCACCTCCTAAATACCAGTCAGAAGCTCTATTGAGAGGAGCTGCAAATCTGCGTCTCGAAGGGTTGTTTTTCAGCAGATATTGTTTGGAGAGGCAAACCAACGCTACAAAACAATGTACATTGTATGATCACTGCAGTATGTCCTGTTAAGGCTCCCATTCATTGAAGCACTTGGTGTGGTCAAATTTCTTGATGATGTTGATGATAAACAGTACGAGTACATGGAACCGCAGCTTTTCTCTGCCCTGCGCATTATGTCAGGCGAATACACTATCCGTATGAAAGAGGGGGGGGGGGGCGGTACCCTTCGCAATTATCGTGCCTCGGTGGGTACCTATGCCGTTTAAGAGCCCAATCAAACTAGACTTGGCCAAAATGGCAAAAGCAAAGTTATTAAGAAGGTAGACGGCTCCACTAAATGGTATGCAGGAATGATGCTGGTAGTCAAATCATAAGGGGAATGGTGGTGCAGCGCGAAGCGGGATAAGGGACACAAGAAAAAAATGAGGAAAAGTGCCTACTCCAAACTGTTTATTTTTTTGTTTCTTGATAGGGGCGCTTCTCTGATATCAGCCAAAGCTTGTGTGGGGCAGAAAACTCTACACATACACCACCCGCTCACCTGTGACCCTGTCCCACTTTGCGCTGTCGCACGCAGTCTCACGCAAAAGCGACTAGCGCAAACCATCACCCATCAGGGGAAGATCGAACCTTTGCGGATTGAATCAAGCTGAAGAAGAGCGTCCTACATGAATGGTTTGTCATGCAAACCGTAGATGATGCCCTTACGCAAGTGGCGGGGGCCACACTCTTTTCTGAGTTGGATGTCAATTCAGGGTTTCATCAAGTTAAATTGCCAAAAGAAAGTCAAGAGATCCCAACTTTTATCAGCACGTTTGGTAGGTACTGAATTCAGCGGCTACCATTTGGTATCACATCGGTCCCAGAATACTTTCAAAAGCGAATGGCGAAAATCTTACTTGGCCTTCAAGGAGTAGTAAACCTGATGGATGGCGATCTGGTTTGTGGAGCTACGAAGCGTTAACATGATGAGCATTGACAATCTGCAGTGTGTCCTACTTTAACGAAGAATTCGAAAATGAAAGGCGCATCGGAAGCAAGTTGAACCCAACGCACACTATTCGCAACAGCCTATATTAACTCAGGCATTTTTTGGGGTTTTCCGCTATAGCACACTAATTAATTAGGTTAACTAAACAACTGTTTAAATATTGGCCGAGGACCCCTAGAATGATTCTAAGATTTGTAGAGCCCATTCAGAAACCCCCAGTCGGCTTGTTTCCTGTGCGATCCGTCTCACATAGTCCTTTCTTCCAGGTTGCCAAAAAAGCCCGCGATGTATGAAAAATAAAAAAAAAACTTGACGGAGCACTGTCGCAGTGGAATCGTGCCGCTCTCAGCGGGCGTTTGGCGCACAAAGTCGGCTCCCATCGGATGACAGCAAAAATGCTTGCTATTTGCCAAGCGCTGCCCAGGGGATAAAAACGCCTTGCCGCTTCCATGTCGCCGGTCACGATGTCGCCGACCTTGTACACTGAACGTACACTTGAGTGCACCACGATATCACTACGCAAGCGCTCCGTGACGTGTTTTTTTTTTCATATTTCATGGGCGCTCTTTGCAGCCGGGACAAAATGACTACGTGAGACGTATCGTACACGAAACCAGGTAGTAGGTTTTTGAAGGTTCTCTACAAATTAGCTTAACATACTTGGTGTCCTCAGCCACTACGTAAAAAGTTGGGTAATTAAACCTATTTAATGAGTGAGCTAAGCGAAAGAAATTGCCTGGGTTAATATAGGCCAGTGCAAATAGTATGCGATTGGTTCCATTCGCTTCCAACGCACCTTTCATTCTTAAAATATTCGCTCAAATTACGCCGGACAACATGTATAAATCACCGACGTTACTATAACTAGCCTGTAAGAGCTCATCTGATGATCATCACCTTCACCCTCATAAATAAGGTTTACCATGCTTGCACGCCACCCAAACAGAATTTTATGCTCTTTAATTTCTTAACCTAAGGCATTATTCAGCAATGCCTTACTCATTGGACCGAGTTGTTTATGTTTGTGTTGAGATTTCATCAGGTCCTGCGGCCATGCTAAAATAGCGACATTTTCTTTTCCCTCTTTCTAATAAAAGCTTTCTGCAGTCAATTTTGGTCTCACAGGCTTCTCTGTTGCTGAATCTGTTTGAGTCTTCTTACAATGCTCTCTTTCTTGCAAAAGGTATTAATTTTAACATACCTTATTTTCAGTCGTTTTTGAAGCGCATCGTCTCCTTCGGAGATGTTACCGTCCCCACTCCTCATGTCCAAATTCCGAATCTTTCAGTTGGAACTCCGAGAGCGCTTGGATTGTTCCAGAACCTTTTTTTTCGTGCACTCTAATCTTTTTTGGTAATGTCATGCACGCAGCTTTTAAGTGTATTTTAATTTTTGTCGCCCTAATTTGCTCGCCACACCCATTTTTCTCGGTACTTTTTTCATCTAAGGAGCACCTTTTGCTAACGTAATCCAACATTTCTGGCTTCTCGATAATCTCTAGAATCTTGACTACGTTCTTTGTATGGCTGGCTTTATTTCCTTGTTCCACATCTTGTGGGTTTTTTTCTTTCCACTACAGCAATTTTTAGCCGTGCTCGTCTTATCTTCTTCTACATGACGTCTCCGAGTTCCTCATATCCCTTATTGCTGTGGGGAACAACTGCGTTTAGATCTCTGTTCGTCTTACTATATTTTTATTGCAGCAGGGAAGGCCTCCGTTTTCCTCTCTACGCGTTTTACTATGCCTTCTAATTGCGTTTAATTCATTTTTCTCTATTCGGCTCTGTTGCTTCCGGCCTTGCCTTGGTGTCTTTCTCAAAAGTTAAGGACTTACGCTAATGAACGCTGCTCGGGCGAACTGTTCCTTGCTCGTCTATCCACATTTGCTCTAACCGCTCGTAAACAATTAACAGCTAAGGCGTAGTCGATACATGACCGCTTATTTGTGCATTGCACCGTTGCTGCTAACTAGTACAAGGTTCCGCTCCATGCAGATGTCCTGCACTGTAGAACGGTTTTAACCAGTATTTACCTCTACATAAACCATGTGCGTGCTCATATTCTCTGGACAGCAGAAAGAGGGCTATACGCTCAATAGTCACTATACTAGAGAATGTCGCTAAGTATACAATGAAGTCAGACAACGTGGCTGCGTTAATCTTGATTCCAGTGCCTCCATCAATATTTCGTTATTTTTTCTTTGTTAGTTACTTCTTGGGTTCACGAATTCATTCTAACACGAAACAATCGTCATGTTGGCACCCATGATTTACAAAGCGCACAGACCCCGCCAAGCTTGTCTTATACACTCTGGCAACGGTATTCTCAAACAATTTCCTAAGATACGACGTATAACTTTCTAGGGTAAAATTTCACTATTCTTTGCATTTCTCGGAACTGTGATCGTAACTATTGTAAAGCGCATGCTGGGCTTGATATTCAATTGCCGCCTCTGGAAGTTCGCTCCGCAACTGCTCCACTGTCACAAGTACATTCATACCGATATGCCACGCCCATCATCATCATCATGATCGTCATCATCATCGTCAGCCTGGTTACGCCCACTGCAGGGCAAAGGCCTCTACCATACTTCTCCAACCCCGGTCATGTACTAATTGTGGCCATGCCGTCCCTGCAAACTTCTTGATCTCACCCGCCCACCTAACTTTCTGCCGCCCCCTGCTGCGCTTCCCTTCCCTTGGGATCTAGTCCGTAACCCTTAATGACCATCGGTTATCTTCCTTCCTCATTACATGTCCTGCCCATGCCCATTTCTTTTTCTTGATTTCAACTAAGATGTCATTACCTTGCGTTTGTTCCCTCACCCAATCTGCTCTTTTCTTATCCCTTAACGTTAAACCTAAAATTCTTGTTTCCATAGCTCGTTGCGTCGTCCTCAATTTGAGTAGAACTCTTTTCGTAAGCCTCCAGGTTTCAGCCCCGTAGGTGAGTACTGGTAAAACGCAGCTGTTATATACTTTTCTCTTGAGGGATAATGGCAACCTGCTGTTGATGATCTGAGAATGCCTGCCAAACGCACCCCAACCCATTCTTATTCTTCTGATTATTTCCGTCTCATGATCTAGATCCGCCGTCACTACCTGCCCTAAGTGGATGTATTACCTTACGACTTCCAGTGCCTCACTGCCTATTGTAAATTGCTGTTCTCTTCCGAGACTGTTAAACATTACTTTAGTTTTCTACAGAATAATTTTTAGACCCACTCTTCTGCTTTGCCTCTCCAGGTCAGTGAGCATGCATTGCAATTGGTCCCCTGAGTTACTAAGCAGGACAATATCATCAGTGAATCGCAAGTTACTAAGGTATTCTCCATTAACTTTTATTCCCAATTCTTCCCAATCCAGGTCTCTGAATACCTCCTCTAAACACGCTGTGAATGGCATTGGAAAGATCGTATCTCCCTGCCTGACGCCTTTCTTTATTGGGATTTTGTTGCTTTCTTTATGGAGGACTATGTAGGCTGTGGAGCCGCTATAGATATCTTTCAGTATTTTTACATACCGCTCGTCTACACCGTGATTTCGCAATGCCTCCATGACTGCTGAGGTTTCGACAGAATCAAATGCTTTCTGGAAATCAATGAAAGCTGTATATAAGGGTTGGTTATATTCCGCACATTTCTCTATCACCTGATTGATAGTGTGAATATGATCTATTGTTGAGTAGCCTTTACGGAATCCTGCCTGATCCTTTGCTTGACAGAAGTCAAAGGTGTTCCTCACTTTATTTGCGATTGCCTTAGTAAATATTTTGTAGGCAACGGACAGTAAGCTAATCGGCCGGTAATTTCTCAAGTCTTTGGCGTCCCCTTTCTTATGGATTAGGATTATGTTAGCGTTCTTCCAAGATTCCGGTACGCTCGAGTTCATGAGGCATTGCGTATACAGGGTGGCCAGTTTCTCTAGAACAATCTGTCCCCCATCCTTCAACAAATCTGCTGTTAACTGATCCTCCCCAGCTGCCTTGCCCCTCTGCATATCTCCCAAGGCTTTCTTCACTTCTTCCGGCGTTACCTTTGGGATATCGAATTCCTCTAGACTATTTTCTCTTCCATTATCGTCGTAGGTGCCACTGGTACTGTATAAATCTCTGTAGAACTCCTCAGCCACTTGAACTATCTCATCCATATTAGTAATGATATTGCCGGCTTTGTCTCTTAATGCATGCATCTGATTCTTGCCAATTCCAAGTTTCTTCTTCGCCGTTTTTAGGCTTCCTCCATTCCTGAGAGCCACGCCCACTGCCCCTTGAAACCCTCGCATGCACCTCATCAAAATTATATAGTCATGTTGGCTTCAAGCGCATTTGCGGTAACACGCGCCTTCAATTTATTTGCCCTTCTTCGTGTGCCGTGTAGAATGGTCTGCACGATTAAATTGTTTCCACAACAGAATGTGAAAGGTTCAATGACCACCTATGCGTGTTTTTCATATAATGTACATTATGTGCTTATGCTAAGCAGTTAGGCGTGTGCCCCCTATTCTTCCAGTTTTTTTTTTAAATCTCTGCTTCAATTATTGTCGCACGGTGCAGATCAGCGCCTGCTCATGTACTCCGCTGTTTCTTTTTTTTTTGTTTTGTACGCTGCTGCTGATGGTTTCTGTTTTTGTTCAGTTACTGCTTACTGCTTTGATGCTCCGCTTACTCAAAGACTGATGCAGAGTCTCTGAGGTGCTTCCAAACAAATAAGTAAATAAATATGTGCGGAAAAGCAATGCAGTGTTTGGGGGCCGGGTTAGGGAATTCGTTGCTTTGCACCGGCTTCAATGATGCGTGACAGGGCTAAACAGACGGAACACAAATAACTTGCGTTTGCAATGAAATAGGCGTGCTCCTCTTCATATTTATATTGCAGCGTAATTCCAACCAAACTGGTACGTTACAAAAAATATAACAAAAATCCGGGGGAGTCGCCGAAGATTGAATTTTATTTACTGTTGTGGGACTGTTAAATAGCTTTCGTTCTGGAGCTTTTCGTCCAATTAGGAGGGCGAATCGTAAAGTAAAACAGCATTTCATTGTTTCTTGTGGCGCGTGACCTTGAGAAGAATTGCAGAAACGATAACCAATAATTTCTCTTGAGGCATGTGCGACAGACGCGATACTGTATAAGCACAAACGTCGCCGCGGGGAGCTTGATGTAACGGAGCGCTACATCATGCCTGGCAGTCAACCGGTGCACATGTCTAGCATGCCCACTACTTATCGCAGCGGTCCTTATATACTAGGTTGCGTTTCGGAATAGAGTGCTTTTTGTTACCTGCTACTCGTCTGGCTTACATAATGTCAGAAGTAGGCACGGCAGTTAGTTCCTGCCCGTACGGCAAGTTTGGCCATACGACCGCAGCTTAACAGCAGCAGTACAGCAGTATTAATTCCCATGAAGGAGACAAGGGCTAATCCAGAACGACAACCATGAGCCACGACGGTGACTTCGACTTTGCTACCACCGCCCAAAACGCTCGACGTTACTGGAGACATTTTCCACAACTGGAACATCTGGAAAAGTGAGTTCGAACTTTTTGCAACAGCGACAAGGCTGAGCCTACAGCCCCAGGATGTTCAGATCGCTACATTTTTAATGACTATCCGTGAAGATGCGAGGCGTGTTTTCCGCACATTCAAGTTTGAAAACGAGGAGCAGAAGAATTGTCGGAATGTTTTAATGCAGAAGTTCGAAGAACATTACAGATCAGTTACAAATCTCACCTACAACGAGTTTCGGTTTGGTTCCAGGAACCAGCGCGAGGGCGAGTCATTTAAAGTATTGCTCACAGAACTGAAGACTCTAGCTGTGCAGTGTGAATTCGGCGAGATTGAAGATAGACTTCTACGCAGTAGAATAGTCCTTGGAATAAGAGACAAATAACTGCAGCAGAGACTTATTTTTGAAAATCAGAACTACGCAAAAACGATTGAGATTTGCCGTGCTAAAGAAGAGAGCGAAGAACAGGTCGCTAAAATCCCAGGCGACCAGGGCTGCAGCGCTTCTCTTGAATCGGAAATGAACATTGGCGCTGTAAAAGCAAAGACTGCCACCTGCCCGGAATGTGGCTTAGAACATCAAAAAGCGGCAAGATGTCCAGCAATTGGGAGGTATTGCAGAAATTGTAATGGCCGAAACCATTTTGATAGTGAATGCCGCACACGAAGCCTGAAAACGTGGCCAGAAGGATGGCACGTGCGACCAAGTGGAAATGTCTAGCGATGAAGATTGGGCTGGCGACGAGACTTACTTCCTTCAAGCGTTGGATGTTCAAGCGGTCACGAGTGACGTGCACTGGGTGTCAGTGTTAAATGTGGCTGGTATCATGACCAAATGTAAGGTAGACACAGGGGCGAACTGTTGTGTTATGCCAGAAACGGTCTTTCTAAAGTTATCTGCGGCGCCAACGCAGGACTGTTACGCCACCTTGCGTACGTTTTTCGGCCACACAGAAGAAGCAATCGGAAAAATAAACCTGCTCGTCTCTAATAAGACTCGAAGCACCGAGGGTACGTTTTTTTCGTTGTTTTCCAAGATGTACCAGTTACATTAAGCAGACACGTCGCTGAGATACTGGGCGTGATAAAACGCATAGATGCCGTCAACGAAGTGTCCGAGATCCTCATATCTTTCTTTGAAGACATCTTCCAGGGTCTAGGACAACTTGAGGGCACCGTCTATCGCCTGCAGCTGAAGCCCGATGTACGACCAACCATAAAACCAGCGAGGCGAAATCCCGTCGCCCTCCAAGAGCCCGTGAAAGCGAAGCTCGACAAAAATGGAATGCGATGGCATTTTTGCAAAGAGGACAGAGCCTTGCTCGTGGTCTAGTTACATGGTCGTAGCACTGAAAAAGGATAAGGTACGCATATGCTTGGATCCTTCCGAGTTAAACAAGGCGATTTTGCGGTCAGCATGACCATATGCCTACATTGGAAGACGTACTGCCGCGGCTGCAAGCAGCTAAATATTTTTCCACCCTCCATGCCGCGTCAGGGTTCTGGAAAATAATCCTAGACGAAGAAAGTTTGCGCGTTCGCACCATGAGCACGCCGTTCGGAAGGTACAGATTTCTGCGCATGTCATTCGGCATCACATCAACATCAGAGGTTTCTCAACGCGCCATGCACGAGGCCGTCCAAAGCTTGGCTGGCGTAGCTGTCATAATGGACGATATATTGGTCTGGGGAAAGACAAGGCAGGAGCACGGCATGAACCTCACCGCCTTGCTTGTACGCTGTAGGGAACGTAATGTAAAACTCAATAAAAAGAAGTGCCAGTTCTTGCAGGCCAGTGTACGTTACATGGGCCACCTCCTCACCGCCTAAGGACTGTCACTGGGCCCAGACAGAGTTCAAGACACCACGCAAGTTTCACTGCCGAAGAACCGTAAGGAGATTTAAGTGTTCCTTTGAATAATGAAATTTGTATCTCAGTTCATCCCAAACCTGTCGGTTGCATCTGCACCTATTCAGGAGCTACTTAGGAAGGACGTCGCTTGGACGCGGACAGAAGTACAGGAGAGCAGTTTTCAAAAGTTACGAGCTCGTGTTGCCACAGAACCAGCCCTAGCATACTTTAACCAGTCCAAGCCAGTGAAACTGCCCGTGGACGCGAGCCTGTATGGTATCGGAGCAGTCATTTCGCAAGATGACCACTTCGTTGCCTATTCATCCTGCTCCCTAAATGCCACACAACAGCGGTATGCAGAAATTGAAAAGGAAACCCTAGCCATAGTAACTACATACTCGGACAACCACTAGTCACGGTAGAATCCGACCACTGGAATCGATGTTCAAGAAACCACTTTGAGATTACCCTATTCGCCTTCAACGCATGCACCTAACACTTCAAAGATTCCCTATCAGAGTGATATACAAACCGGGAAAGGAACTGTCTTTGGTCGACGCACTTTCGCGTTTTCCTTGCAAAACAGAGCTGGTGGATGAAACAGAGCAATTTCATTTCCGTGTTGTCTCTTCGTTACCTGTTTTAGATCAACGGCTGCTCAGTATCAGGACGGAGACTGATCTGGACACCCTCATGACCGAACTTTGCCGTTACGCGAGTGCAGAGTGGCCCAAATGCAAGCAGCAGCTTCCCGGTGCCTTAAAAGGAAGCTGAAATACTTTTCGAAAGAAATGAGTTCCCTGCGGCATTCTACAATTTTTAGGCCATTGAACCCGAATATCTAGTTTAAAATGGGCGGAAACACGCAAGCGGCTGTTTTTTGCAAGAAAGCGCGCACCAGCGCCTCAGGGCATCGCGCCAACGCCGCTGCTGCCCGTGATTGGTCGGGACCGCTGTGACGTCATTCACGGGGATCACTGGTTGGCGCCGCCGTTTCAGAGCGTAGCACGCTGTTTTGGTCTGGCTTCACAGATGAGTTGTAAGCATTATGGAACGTTGTCGATATCTCGGGCAGCTTGTATTTTCGCCTTACATGTTCGAACCAACAGCCGATACAGAATACGACGGCGGCAACGACGATGTTGAGTGTGCCAACAGCGAGAACGATGTGTGCACCTTCTCGCGCATAGGAAATATTAGCTGGTACGTATGTTTTTTTCATGTAGCTGCACTTTGCAATGCAAAGAGAAAAAACGCGCTAGAGTGTCATTGGGAACTTGCTGCTGGAAGAATGCGGAAGCACTAACTTCTCGTTTGGTTGTAAACAAGTACGGGTGCAATTCCGCGATTTCAAGCACCTTGCCGCTGCTTGTCTAAAGTTCAGTGGTTTTTGGTGTGTTGATACACGATCGCGAACATAAGTACCGCGTTTCAAAGCGCGCACATACAGTGCTGCGAGGTACAGTCATGGAAGTTTCTTACCATACACATCCAGCCGCAGATCGAGATGGCCAGGGGGATTATATGTGCAATATTCAGACTATGGATCGACGACTTTGCGATTGTGGCTCGATCAAGAATCGGTATGCGTGCTCCATGCTAGTGCTGACATACGGATGTTGGCCAGTTTTAGCACCACCGTGTGGTAAACAGGCTAACCTTACGGTAACTGCAACCGTACGTCGAATGTTTCTCGGCAAGCCTAGCAACGGTAGCAACAACACGTTTCCGCATTGGTCGTAAGGCAATCCGGCTACGCTAAAACTGTGTTATCAGACGTTCGTGGCTGCAAATGTTCGCATTTCTCGAGTGCATCAATGTGGGCACCGGATCACCGGAATTGGAATACCGATGGCCCGCATCATTGCCAAGCTCCGATGATAATCACTGTCGCGGAAATGGTTCGAGCACAGCACAGTTGATTTCGTCGGCACAAAATTCTCTCTCCTCACCGCACGGACGTACTCCGCTGCAAGCTTCTTTTCCTTCGGGAACATGTGAAACACCACATCGTCTCACCCGCCTGTGTTCGCACAGCCGAATGCTGCACAGACCGAGGGCATATTGGGTGCCCTTGGCTGTAGGCACCCACGCAGCACAGAAAGGAAGCACAGTTCACGGAAATAGCAAAAGAAAGCTAATGTCAGCGCTGGCAGATCTCTCGTAGCGTCATCTAGTAAAGCGCAGAACGAAAAGAAACACGCCAGCACATGCGAGCAAGCCGGTTCACCAGCAGGCTCCCCAGGAATGACGTCACTCTCGCCGGTTCTGTTTTCCGGCTGCCTCCTCACCCGGCACTCCGGGAAGCGACGGGGGCGTGTCCGCGGGGGGAGGGGGGATTTAGAAAGCAATTTCCGCCCCTTATATTAACAAAACGAAGACAAAAATTCAGAACCATAAATAAATGGGTCTGTTCTTCTCAATCCCAGCAATTCATCGAATTTGAAAACCGTTTCAGCTTCCCGTTAAAGTCACACTGGAGCTACCATGATGAGCTACACGTCGAGGATGGACTGCTTCTCAGAAGCAACAAGCTTCTAATACCTTCATCAAAACGCGAGGAAGTTCTCGGCCTGTTGCATGCTGCACATTGTGGCGAAGGCAAAATGAAGGCGAGGGCAAGACAGGTAGTGTACTGGCCCAACATGAACGCCAACATTTGTAATGTAGCGAAGTCATTTGATGTTTGCGACAAGTACACAAAAAGAAATGCAACGCTGCCCATGCCGAGCCTTGAACTACCGAGTTTGCCATGGCAGGTTCTCGGGGTCGATCTTTTTCACCACGAAGGCAATGATTACCTGATAGTGGTAGATTCTTACTCGTTTTTCCTTGAGGTTCACAAGTTTATTCGGACTACCGCTGCTGCTGTAATCAACGCAGGTGCAGAAATATTCGCGACACATGGCATTCCCGCCAAACGGTGCAGTGACAATGGCCCTCCTTTCAACAGTACAAATTTCCACGCATTCACCAGTCAATTTGATATCAGCCACACCACTTCTATCCCGTACCACCCGCGCGTGAACGGCTTGGCAGAGCGTGCCGCTCAGGAAGCTCAACATCTGCTAAACAAATGCCCGTTTTCCGCCCTTGAATTTTACAGGGCGTTGTTGGAGTGGCGGAATACTCCGAGGGACGAACAGTTGCAGTCGCCAGCTCAAAGGCTCATGGGACGTCACACCAGAAGCCAACCCCCGCTTCTCAACTGTCACATGGAGCCCAAGCAGATCCCCACGGCATCAGTTCGTCAGCGACTACTAGAAATGTGACATAAACAGCGTTCCTACTACAACAGAACGACAGGGGCTTTACCAGGCCTTCACAGCGGAAACATAGTGCCCATATACGACACACACAGAACGTGGGCCCCGACCATGGTAACTGGTCCTGCAGGGCCACCGCGATCCTACGTAGTGGCTACAGAGAGTGGACAGCAGTTACGCCATACGAGGGAGCATCTCAGAGGCACAGATGCTGCTCAGCGTGCTAGGTCACAAGCAGAAACCCAAAGACAGGCTGCGCCAAGTACCCCAGAAGACGTAACTCAAGCGCCACTTCGAAGAAGTGAACGAGTGTGTCAAGAGCCGTAACGTTATCCACTTCCAGAACGTAAATAGCAAAGCAATTCTTTTTTTCAAATGAAAATGTTCATCAATGTTTCTTCATTTTCTTCTTATTTTTTCCCAAAAAAGGGAACCTGTACTGGAGCGCAATATTGTGCCATGAAGTCAACCAGTGCGCACGTGTAACACGCCCACTACTTATCGCAGCGCTCCTTGTATACTCGGCTGCGTTTCGGAATAGAGTGCTTTGTGTTAATTGCTACTTGTTGGTTGGTTGGTTAAATGTGGTTTAGTGGCGCAAAAGCGGCTAAGGCTATGCTGCGCCAAACTCAAGGTGTTTTATAATAATATTTAAGAGAAGAAAGGCCGTGTTAATCTATAATTTGTTTAAAAAGCCAGTGTCGTTTAGGAATTTACGCAGGTCAGGTAATGGGATTATCGAATCATCTCCTAAAATTAAAGAAGGATGTAAAGGTATGTGCATTTGATATAGGTTGTGCAAAAAGTTTCGTCTTTGTACTTCAATGTGTGTGCATGGGAGTAGTATATGCATGACTGTTAGTTGTTCTTGGCATTTTTCACATGTTGGCACGTCTTCTTTTGTACGTAGATAATTGTGTGTGAGGTGTGTGTGGCCAATGCGTAGTCGGCATAGAACTACTTCAAAAAAGCGCTCCTGATGGTTGCACGACTTCCACTCACCAAGTACTGGTTTACTGAGATATAGCTTGTTTTCTCTACAAAGGTCCCATTCGTGTTGCCACTTTGTCGTCAAGGCCTTCCTAATGGCACGGATGTTATCTTTACATGGAAGTGCTGTGTTTATTAGGTCTTTGAATGCTGCCATCGATGCACATGTATCGGCTGCTTCGTTACCCGATATCCCAACATGACTTGGTACCCAGCAGAAACGAATTGATCTCCCATATTTGTTAAGTGCGACCATGTTTAGTATGTCCCCTAACAGGGGTTCACACTCATATTTCAGATTTAGAGCCTTCAGTGTACTTAAGGAATCAGTGTATATGACTGTGTTTTTGTGCTTGCCAGTGATAATCTCTTTAACTACAACCCATACAGCATAAACTTCAGCAGTGAAAACAGAAGCATGTTTTGGTAGACGAATACTTGTTTCCCAATTTTCTGTTACTGCCCCTACACCCATGTGTTCTTTTGTTTTGGAGCCATCCGTGTAGAATTCCATGTGATTTTTATACTTGTCCTGAAGAGCACGGAATTCTTGTATGATGTGTTTCTGTGCAGTGTTTCTTTTCTTTAAATGTGTTAATGTCCAGTCGCACAAGTGTGTGAAATTTTACCATGGGGCCAATCGTTGTGGTTTCTTGGCAACCTGGAGGACTTCTTGAGAGATGTCGTAATCCCGACAGTATTGCTCATACCGCAGGACAAGTGGCGTAATCATGTTCGGTTTATTTGTTTAGTGTAAGCGTGAGTTGCACTGTGTAAGAATGTTGTTGCATATGTGTTGCGGTAATGACTGAATTCTGAGTAGCTAAGAGAATGTTAGTAATGCTCTGCGCTGCTGTAACGAGGGTTCATTACACTCAACATATAAACTTTGAATGGGTGATGTTCTGTAGGCACCACTTGCCAGTCGCAATCCAAGGTTATGTACTGGATCAAGTAGTTGGATGTAAGACTGCCTGGCTGAGCCGTAAACCACGGAGCCGTAGTCTAGAAGGCTACGCACAAGAGACCGGTAAATACGTAGAAGACAGATTCGGTCGGAACCCCAGTGCTTATGAGACAAAACCTTTAGGATATTCAATGCTTTATTTGCCTTAATCCAATGTTTTAATGTGGGCTAGGAAGTTTAGTTTTTTATCAAAGATTACTCCCAAGAATTTATATTCTTGTTTTACCAGCAGCGTGACATCATTCAATTTTAGAACCAGGTCTAAGTACAATCCTCGTTTTTGCGAAAATAGCATGGTAACAGTTTTTTGAGTGGAGAAGCGGAAGCCATTTTTCTCAGTCCACTCGGTCAGTTAATAATTGTTATCTGGAGCTGCCTTCTGATCTATTCTGATTCTGAACTGCCTTCTGAGCTGCCTTCTGATGATACCATCTGAAATCTTATTTACTTATATTCATTTTTGAAAAATCACTATAACTGTTTATACATTTGCTTCGTATGAGTTATATAATAGCTTGCCTCGTCAATCTCAAAAATGTATTTTCTTTTCGGGAGATGGCCTTCGTGAAAAACGATGCAACATGACAGTAAAACATCCAGCAAGGTTCTATCGAATGATTGGCGAAATAGTGCACTGAGAGCGTGTCGACTAGCATGCGAGTGAAAGTTGAATTGTGATAGTTGTCAGTTTGTGTTGCCTCTAGCGCGAGCGAGTAGTGTCAGCGATGACATTGGTGTGAAAATGGTCAGCTCGGCATGCGATTTGCTCTTGTGATCTCCGCATTGAATGTCGCAGTTGTCACGATGAGAGTACTTCTGTGACATTATTAGCCCAGTGGGCTGGGAAGGCTCGACTGGTAGCTCACCTTGAGGAGTATTAAGTAACAATTAATATTATACGTACTTTGTGGTGATGAAAAAGATGCAGAAACACCACTGGTGTTGTCTAACTATTCGTAAACAGGCCCCCAAATTTCAATTGGCCCACCCGCGAACATTAAGTAGGCCGACCCCCAAAATTCAAGTTGGCACACCCTCAAATGAAAATTGGCCCACCCCCAAATTTAAAGTCGGCCACAGCCGATTTTTTTTCGCCCCACCTTAAACTTGGAGTTGGCCCATCCCCAATTTCAATTGGGCCACCCCTAATTTTTAAGTAGGTCCACCCACGAAATTTCCAGTCAACGCACCCAAAAATTTAGGTTGGCCCGCCCCCATATCGCCCCCAAGTTCAGATTGGCGGGCCCCAAGATTGCCCCCACATTTAGGTAGGACCAACCCCATATCACCCCCAAATACAGATTGGCCCGCCTCCACAACACTGCCAAATTTATGTTGGCCCACTCCAATACCACCTGCAAATCGAGGTTGACCCACCCCCATATCAGCCCCAAACTAACGCTGGCCCACCCCTCGATCACCTCCAATTTAGGATGGTCCACCGCAAATCATCCCCCAATATAGGTTAGTCCTCCCATCACACCCCCCCCCCCCCATTCAGCTTGGCCCAGCCAAACATCACCCCCATGGTTAGGTTAGCCCGTCCCCATGTTACATCCAAATTTAGGTTGGCCCACCCCCATATCAGCCCCAAACTTAGCCTGGCCCACCCGTCTATCACTTCAAATTTAGGATGGCGCACCGCAAATCACTCCCAAATTTAGGTTAGCCCCCCCCCTCCTCCCCTATTCAGCTTGGCCCAGCCCCATATAACGCCCATGGTTAGGGTGGCCCACCCCCCATATCACTCCCAAATTTAGGTTCTCCCACCCCCATATCATCCCCATATCCAGGCTGGCCCACCCCCATATTCCCCCAAACTTAGGCTTACCCACCCCTATGTCACCTCAAATTTAGGGTGGGCCACCCCCATATTAGCCTCAAATTCAGCTTGGCTCACTACCATTTCACCCTAAATTTAGGTAGGGGCACTCCCATACCACTATGATATTCAGCTTGGCCCAAATTTATGCTGATGCCACTTCCAATTTCAAGTTGGTCACCCCAACCCTTTTTATGAAGACCTATATATTTATATGGGAAATGCGTCAAGCTTTTGGCGTTACAGGCATGATATTGCACGATTTTGCTACCAAATTGCTGGGGTACTCGCCAAAGAATGCTGCGCATTAAAAGCAAATGCACCGAACGAAGGACATTTATTCAAATGGTTTTTTACGGCCACACCTACGCATTGATACTACTTGGCTGTAGGGAACACATTAACAGTAGCTATTAACCCAGACGCTGCAGATCTTCTCCTAGTGGGTGCATTTCTTATTTGGATGAATATTTAGAAATAATCAACGTTCGGGCAGTGACTCATCCTAGCAGACCCTTTGTTCCACACGAATGTTGCATAGGAATGGCACTGGCCACCAGCTGGCATTGTGGCACAGGTGGACATGATTCGCTCGGTGTGTGCCATGAAGGACAGCCGAAAGTCGAAGAAAACGGACCTTCCAGAAGAACGCAATAAGAATACCGATCTTGTTTTTGCAGGTTCCACGCTACAAAGCACGAAAGTTTTTTTTTTCCTAACACAAAGCCATGCGTAAGCTTCTAGTTATGATGTCCAATAATTAAAACGTTCATAAAAGCGATGCTTTAACAAATGAACACGATACTGCTACGTTTTATAAAGGAAAAACAGAAAGCATAATATTTCAAGAGCACCACTGGAAAAACAGAACCGAAAGCAATTCTTGAGTTTTGTGTTCATGCCATTTGATAGGAGATAATAAGTCCTATGGGGCTTTAAAAAATGCGCTGCTGAAAAACCAAAACCTAAAGCAAATCTTGGGTTTTGTGATTCTGCCATCTAGGGAGAGACTACAAAAGTAGGTCCTATGTCCTATGGTAGCCGTGGCCACTCGGCCACGGCTACCGAGGCTTCGCTAAGCGGTACGCTCATGTTTTTATAGATACCACGGCAATTTTCATGACAGTGTTACAAAAATCACTTTCGGGAACAGTCTTACGCCATATGTAGAGAGTCGAGATAGGCATCAATGGAAAGCTGAGTCTCCGGACTACACAAGCTGCACTGGGTATTACGATAGACGGGATAGCTTTATTACAGTCATCGTTCTTGCCTCAAAAATCGAGCACAAATTTTTGTCCTTTCCATAGGCTTACATTGCTAAACTTTAACCGCTGTGGGAACAAACTTCTTACGTGCCATAGAGTGATCACTGCATTTGGCTCGTGTGGATTGTCTTCCAGAACACGTTTGTCACTTGCCTTTTTTCAATACTCGGCCTGCAGCTTTTGGTATTCGAAAAAAAAAAACGCGCTCGTTCCATTGAAAACGCGCTATCTTCGTGCCGGGCCCGCTTGGGGCGCTAGTCGGTACGTGTCCGGAAAAGCTGGATATGCTTGTGCCATCGCCGACTTACAGAAAATGCTTGCGCCCCACAGGCCGCCCGAGCACGCTTCTGAGATCTATCACGTTCTATTTTCCTACCACGATATTTTTTTTTACTTTAACGATCGTCTTTTGGCCCAAACCACAGCTGTTAAACATCGCACTAATACCGACGATGCCCCTCCTATTCTTCACCGCCCGTATCGAGTGTCACCAGCTGAGCGTCAAAATATTCACGTAGAAGTTCGCAAAATGCTTGCCAAGAACATCATAGAACCGTCATGTAGTCCATGGGCGTCACCTGTTGTACTGCTAAAAAAGAAGCATGGCTCATGGCGCTTTTGCGTGGATTATTGGCACCTTAACCGGGTTACCAAAAAGGACATGTATTCCCTACCTCGGATTGATGACGCCCTTAACTGCCTCCACGGTGCTCGCTACTTCTCCTCTATTGACCTTCGCACCGGCTACTGGCAGATTGCCGTGGACGATCTCGAACGCGAGAATACTGCTTTTGTAACACCCGACGGTCTTTATCAATTCAAAGTGATGTCGTTCGCCCTATGTAACGCTCCTGCCCTTTTTGAACGCATGATGGACTTCCTTCTTCACGGTTTCAAATGGCCCACGTGCCTTTGCTACTTGAACGACGTTATAGTATTCTCCCCAACGTTCGCTACGCACCTCGAGCGCCTTTCAATAGTCCTGGACATTTTTCGTAAAGCCGGTCTGTAACAGAACGCATCGAAGTGCCAATTTGGCGGTCGCCAGATTACCGTCCTTGGGTATCTCGTTGACGCGAACGGAGTGCAACTGGACCTAGGCAAGATCCATGCTGTTACGCACTTCCCTGCCCCAAAGTGTGTCAAAGATGTGCGCAGCTTCAGCGGCCTTTGTTTGTACTTCCGCCGTTTCGTGAAAAATTTCACGGCCATAGCGCAACCACTAACCGAGTTTTTGAAAATGACGCCCCTTTCCAGTGGGGCGATAACGAGGCCTCTGCATTCTCGCATCTTATCGACCTTCTTACAAGGCCTCCCGTTCAGACCCATTTCGATCCTTCTGCGCCTACCGAAGTCCGTATTCATGCCAGCGGTCACGGAATTCGCGCAGTACTGGGACAATGCCAGAGCGGCAACGACCCTGTTATCGCTTACGCCAGCAGGCTCCTCTCGCCCGCGGAGTGCAACCATTCCATCACTGAGTGTGAGTGTCTGGCCCTAGTTTGGGCGGTTGTGAAGTTCCGCCCATACTTATATGGCCGACCATTTTCCGTCGTCACAGACCATCACGTGCTTTGATGGTGATGCTCACTGAAAGATCCTACAGGAAGACTTGTTCACTGGGCCTTACGCTTCCAAGAATATTCGTATTCTGTCACCTACAAATCTGGCCGACTACACAAGGACGCTGACTGCCTGTCTCGCTACCCGGTAGACAAGCCTGACGACGCCGACAGTAGTACCGCCAATGGCATTTTCTTTGTGTCTGCCTTCGCTAACATCGCCGCTGAGCAGCACCAAGACCTATCGCTGCGAGTACTGATCGAGCGTCTGCGCTCTACTCCTGCCGACGCATCCGTTCACCGATATGTCGTCCAGGGCGGCATTCAGTACAAAAGGAACTTCCTCCCTGACAGATCCGATCTTGTCGTGCCAAAACACCTTTCACAGATCTTGCTTTTTGAGATGCATGACGCACTCGCTGCAGGACATTTTGGAGTAAGCCGTGCATACGACCGCGTCCGCCACCGCTTCTATTGGCCTCGTCTCGCTCGCTCCGTCCGACGGTATATTGCTGCCTGTGATACCTGCCACCGTCGGAAAATACTCAGGTGCTACCTGTCAGTCATCTCCGGCCGATCACCGTCCCTGTGAAACCGTTCTTTCGTGTTGGATTAAACTCCCGTCACTCCCTTTCCCAGGTCATCTTCTGGGAACAAATGGGTTGCCGTCGCAACGCCACCTGATACGCTATCATGCGGGGACTCCCTACCTGTTGCGCCACGGACGTCGCGGACTTTCTCTTGCGGGACATTATCTTACTTCATGGCTCCCCTCGACAGCTCCTTACTGGCCGTGGTCGTAACTTGCTCTCGAAAGTTATTGCCGACATTGTGCGTTCCTGTTCCAGTCAACACAAGCTGACTACCTCATACCATCCTCAAACCAATGGCCTGACAGAGCGGTTAAACCGTACTCTTACCCATATGTATGTACAGGTACGTTTCCACGGACCACCACGACTGGGACGTTGCCCTTAATTACGTCACATTTGCTTATAATTCTCCCCGGCATGACACCGTAAGATTTTGTCCATTTTATCTACTCTACGGTAGCGAATCGACCTTGCCCCTTGACACGGCAGTTCCTCCTGTGCGATCTCAACAAGCCAGTATGCGCGCGACGCCATCGCTCTCGCCGACCATGCACGCCAGCTTGCCGATGCTCGACTGATGAACGCCCGCCACCATGACGTACAGTTTTTACCTGGTGCGCGCGTGCTCCTGTAGTCACCCTATCATTACGTAGGACATTCAGAAAAGCTCCTTTCGCGATACACAGGGCCATACCACGTGCCGCGCCAGGTGACGCCTGTGACGTACGAAATTGCTCCTGTGAGCTTAACCTCGTCATCTAGTCTGGCATCTAGTGATGTCGTGCACATCAGTAGGCTCAAGGCTTACTACACTGCTTCCCAGTCCGGCCTTTAGTCGCTCCGGGACGGCGCGTTTGCCGCCGGGGGTAGTGCTACGGCATATTATTTACAATTACGAAGAGGCGAGCAGTAAGTAGACGACGACGACGGTGATTGGTGGCTAGCACGCGCTGTTGCCTCTTGGCCAAGTGCGGCGTATTACGTTGTAAATATACTTGTATATATCTTTTCATCGGCGTCTTCTTACGTAACAATATTGTATGTCTTCCTTATTTTATACGCATCTCTTCTCGTCCCTTTCTTCGGTAATGTGCTTATGTACAGGCGCCCAAATCTTTAACTGGTGTGCGGGAGCGACGACGTTTCCGTGCGTCAGCGCCGTTTGACGGGGCGAGGCTGGAAACAGTCTGAGGCTAAGCGCATGCGGACAAAGCGCGCTCAGCTGGGCCCATCGTCTACTAGGCTGTTTCCAGCCTCGCCGCGTCATACGGCGCTGACGCCCGGAAAAGTCGCCGCTCCCGCACACCAGTTAAAGATTTTGGCGACTGTACCTTAGCAACAGAAATAAATAAATAAATAGGCCAATGAAAAAAGTGGTAAATCTAAGGTTAGGGAACGGGTAATACTACCGGAACAAGCGATAATTACCGCCTGCTTCTCCATGTTGCTGTGGCAGTACAGTCATTGTTGTTCCCAAAACTAGGGTAGTGGTTCTTCAAAAAAAATGTTCTGTGACAGCTCTTACAAGGATGATTCAGAATGTAGCAATTGTAGCTAGATGTAACACACAAAGTGAATAACAAGCGAAAAAGGCCAATTTTGTGGAATAGTGTCAGGATTTCAAAGCTTTTCCTTGTTACTTGGGCTCTTCTCTCAGACCACCAGAGCGTTGAAGATAATATCTATGTTCGGAGGCAGATACATTAGCTTTATGACTGGATGCCATAGAGCTTGTAATTACATATTTTGCAGCACAGACGAATTATCAACTCTAAATAAGTTCGACCTTGTGCACACGGTCACGTCCGCGAACACACATTTGTAAAACAACCCCGTGAAATGCTTTTCTTTACAAAGCAAACGTTTATTTTGTGTTGATCTGTGTTGATGAAAGAACTAATCTGTGTAAAGCCTTGCATCGGGCTTCTTTGAACGTTCCATTAAGAATAGAATACACCATCTGTTCGGGCTCTCTAAAGTACTTACTGAAATAGAATTGCATGTAGTACCGATGAGAATTATCCGTACAGAGGAACGATGGCGTCAGAAAAGTTCTAACGGAGATGAAGCACTAAAAGCAAAACAGGCGCTAGATTGTGATGCAGGTCAAGTGACTTCTTGGCAAAAAAATAAAGGTTAGATGGCAGGAAGCGCCTCAAGATGGTAAAGTTGCAGCTGGCTCCTTTTCCTTTAGTCTTGGCTAGACCTAATTAACTGGACTCACAGGGAACTGCCATTGGTGTGCAGCAATGAGCCGTATAACGAAGGAAAGTGCGGTAATTTTCCTGTGTCTTCCGAGAAGCTTCAAGAAATTCTCCTTCTATGCGCAAACTATGGGTATAATAAGATCACTGGACAGAAAACTCTGTGAGACATGATTGTCTTTCCCCCTCTGGCTGCACTAAGGTGGTTTTGATCGAACATCAAGGAAGAAACAAAATAGCCTTTGACATTGCTTTTCAAAAGACCCACGAACTTTCCTGTCCGCTATACTGACTCCACTTTTCTTGGCTAACGAAGTTGAAATGTAAAGGAAGAGGTTTTTCTCATGGTTCCTCGTTAACTGAAGGTCCACAGCAGTTTGCCTTGTTTACCTTATTTAGACAACGGTCGCAAACGCGAGACAATCAAGTAGCACGTCCCGCACAAATTGGTTTCTCAGTGCATTTTGGTGCTTGAGTTCCGTGCATCAACACAGCGCACGTTATTTGGATCTAGAAATGAACAAATGAGGACTGATTGCGGTTAAAAGAAGTCCCAGTGGAATTCTAATCGTGATAGACACAATGCATTTCGGCTAGTCTTGTTTCTTAACAAGAAAAATCTTTTATTTGATGTCATCTCGAAGTAATAAAGTAGCCTTTACTAATGTGTATTTTGTACTGCATGGAAATTGTTCTTCGCAAAGTTACAGTCCTAGCTGCTATTAGATTTCTCAATTACTGCTAAGGTGACCTTCAAGAAAGCCTATTTTAGAGTGATTAAAGTTTGCTTTTCTTCGCATTTCATTCCAAGCGTCTATTGCATCTCCAAATCATACAATAAACATTACTATTGATTTGGGGGATTCCACGGAATAGTGTGACCCAAAGGGGCTGTAGCGTATTGATTGCTGATTCAATAAAACTATGATATTGTTTTAAAAATGTTTAACCTCCAAAGAAAATGACGAAGTTACGACGCCAATTGCGCATGTGCTCAGCACAAGTGTGCGTCTCGTGTCCCGCACCATAAAGTTACTCTAAAGCCAGAGCTTCCAATGGCCACTGCAATGGCCCATTTTGATATGCGTTGTTGAATTTCCGGCAGCACTCAAGAACTGTGTGTGTGAACTGTGTGTCTGTGTGTGTATGCCGGAACCGAACATCATTGCACAAATACACGAATAAAAGGACGAATATTTCGCCTTATTGTCGCTCACCAATACTTAAAAATTTCACGGTGGAATACAGTGCAGGAGACAGTTGCCAAAGGGCTACAAGTGATACTATTTGATAATTTTACAAATGAATGTCACTGCGAAAGCACCAGTCATATATTTGTTTAGATTATGGTTACAGTAATTGTTGCAGTAAAAGCAAATACAGGCAACAAAATTGGACTATTTCCACTTTCACGAAAGAGTACAGAACGTGTAAGTGCATTCTGTTTATTTTGGGGTTGTGGCATGAATAAAGAAGGGAGCATCCAACTAGCCCGTCTACAGCCAACTACACGGACGGCCCGTTTTCTCATAAACTTGTATTCGTTAATTGACGCCTGGCATATATATCTTCAAAGGCTTCCCTAGCCTTCTCAAAACCATCCTAAAAAATCTCGAAAATCTCAATATTTGTATACTGGTGCCAAGGAAGAGTCCCTGAAAATGTCACCTGCATAAGTGCGTTTGCTACGAGGCGGCTGTAGTTTGTTTCTGCATATGCACCTTGCTCCGTACACTAGCCAAAAAAACAAAACCAACCTACACCCGTCTTTCCTAAACATCCTATGAAAGCTGCGATCAGTATTAGCGGCTGCGTTCCGACTGATGCATTTGAAAACGCCCATATCCTTTCCCATGAGCTGCTACCTAGAATTGACATATGCAGGAGTGTTCTTCTAACCAAAGCCAAGGGAGGATGCTGACAGATATGGATGTGTGACAGATAATGTGTGACAGATATGACACAGATGTGACAGAGGGTGTGTGACAGATAAATTAATTTCATTCTGGCGAGCGGCAACGGAGTGACCCATACCACTCATGATGACCAAATGAAATGCGTAACATACAACTCGATGTGAGCCTCACCTCATGTGGG
Source organism: Dermacentor albipictus (assembly GCF_038994185.2). Classification (NCBI taxonomy): domain Eukaryota; kingdom Metazoa; phylum Arthropoda; class Arachnida; order Ixodida; family Ixodidae; genus Dermacentor; species Dermacentor albipictus. The sequence continues at coordinate 68,365,658 of NC_091825.1, forward strand.
AACAATACAGCGTAAGAATGTGTTGGAACATTCTCAATGAAAACCGGAATTAAATTAAGTGTTCGCTCATATAACAGGCAGTTTGTAAAAAGAATGAGGTCCGACACTCAGCGACTGTGTCAGGACCTTCTGGACAAGAACAGTTGGGATAGTTGACAGCTCAAAGCAACAGCTGTACACAATAAGGTAGTACAAATTAAAAAAAAGGAGAAGGACATTAGGAGAAAAAATAGAGATTCAATGACAAAGATTACGAGGATTTAGGACATCTTATGCTTACAAAAAACTCTAAAAAACAAATAACAACAATTTATTTGCATTGTTAAAAGAACACAAAAAAAGACGAATACAATAAAGCTCCTGGTCAGTGTGTCCATTATAAGTGCATCTTAAGTTCTATTTTAGGTTCGTATAGAGATCTTGCATCTCTCATTATGTGTGGAAGAGTTTTACCTATGTATATGAAAGTGAATTCCACAGTTTGCCATAGTCAGTAAGGACAATTTGTTAAAAGGAAATTGTAAGTCAACGCGAGTCTAGGGGTACTATAAATCACGCAGTTGGATGGTCAAAATGTGATCGATGGTAGCTCCTTATTCACAAAACTGTAGAAAAAATTGTCTGAGGTTTAACTCTTGTACACCTAGTTATCACGAGCGAGTGGTCCTTTTGCCTTGATTTTGCAGCGACTATGCCCAAAGTGTTTCATTAAAGTTAGGCCATAGGCCCTCACGCACATTACACACGCTGCCGAACTGGTTGCCCGTGAAGTCGCGGTAAAACCTGGCCGTGGCAGTCAAGCTGGCCGGCAATATAAGGGTGTGGTTCGTCAAACGTTCGTTGTGGGTGCCGTTGCTTGTATCTGCGGCTTCGTCTATTTCTCCTTGTTGTTCATGTTGCTGAACGACGTAAGTGGTTTCAGCAGCTTTGACCTTGGCACGCTTGGTAAGCTTCTCTATAACGTACTAAACTGGCCTCCGTTTGCACCGGTGTTTCAGCAGGCAACTTTGCCTTGGCCTGAGATTTCGCAGCGTGTCGTCTAGCTATATTTACTAGATGACTCAATTCAGTTTGTCGCTTTAGCGGTAGCGCATCCACAGACTTCCCAGCCGGCGCGCCGTCCATGGTGAGACCTAGCAACCAAACGCCGGCAAAGCAGCTGTTAAAGCCTCGCCTAGTCACCTGGTATCACAGTGGCAAGGCTCCGAGCTAGCGCAGCTGCGACGCCTCTCCGCAGCGGATTTTGTGGTTTGACATCACACCTACCACACTTGCGCACGAGTGGTTCAAGGCCATTGCGACACGATGAAGGAGCTTGCGAGACATGCTGTAGTAGAGCTTTTGCTCTAAAAATAATCGAATTGACGTGAAGTTTCTCAAGGAGGTTCCTGCAAACACAGTGAATTAATGCCTATGAAATAATTATTGGGTAAATTTTGGGTCGGAGGGGTAATCGAGCGCGGGCATCCGGTATGTGAGATGAGCACCCTTCCACGAAGCCACGGCGGCTGCTCGGTACTGGCTCACTAAATGTGTGGACAAGCGCGTGCCAGTACAACAAAATGATTGAGGAGGCATTGAAATATTGGTGGTCAATTTTGAGTTTTTTATTGAGGAATAATTGAGTTTGTTGGAGAATTGTTGAGTTGAGTGTTGAGGACTCTTGAATATTGGCCACTGAAATTTAACTGAAACACCATTGGGTACCTGAATGTTGAATAATTGTTAAGTTACCATTGAAAGTCTATTGTGCTTAAACAACCCATTGTGTTTGGTTTGTTGAATGCAGTTGAGTTACCATTGATTCTACATTGAACTGACGTTGTGGAAGTTTTGTTGACCTGTTGAGTTATTGCCACAGCACTGAAAAGCACATTGTGGCCCAATTGAGATGGCATTGAGATTTCAGAAGTCGCCCTTGAAATATGATTGACGTTTCGTTGGGCTAGCGAATTTTTATTCATATATTGAAATTGCATTACTGTTCACAATTCCATACCCCGGTGCCTGCTCATAACTTTCCCAAACACAAACAAAATCAACGGAGAGACTGATCAACTTGAAGTACCTTTATTTACACTAAAGATGCGTGCACGTGGAACATTATTACAGTAAATAAGGCACCACTACATCGAACCTGGTGACATAGGCTAGTACATAGAGCAGTCTAGCAGTGTAAATACATCTGAAAATACCTATACGTATGAATTCAATCAAAACGATCATTCTGGTCTTCGCTTTCAACTTACGTTTATGACTAGAAGGCAAAGCGACTCAAAAGGCACGGCTTAAGCATACCCTTGTAACAATCAACTTTGAACACATTAACACTTCATGCTGCTTGCGTGTGGATACACAAAAGACATCTGAATATGTTACATTAAAATGTTCCGCACACTAACGCCTCACAGGAAGAGCCGTGGCTGACTGTGAAAAGGCAAAATACCAGACTTGAAACAAATGACTTCACGTAGGAAGGAAGGAAGGAAGGAAAAAGTGGAGAAGGAAAGGCAGGGAGGTTAACTAGTTTAGCGTAACCGGTTTGCTACCCTACAGATGGGAGAGAGATGGGGAAGGGGGAGAGAGAGAGCACATAGCACACCACACACACATTGTCCGTTAGAGTCCATCAATCTGGCATGGTACGTGATATCACTGTCAGAGCCGCTTGTCCAATCCCGTCTCTTTCAAAAACCGAAGTAAATATATACAAGCTTTAGCACGTCTTTCAGCGCGTTTAAAATTTAATGAAGTTCCAAAGTAGACTTGCCTGAGCTTTGTCTTCGAGATGTATATATTTTCATGTTGCCCAATTGTTTTATAATATAACATCACTCAACATATAATAATTGAGGAGAAATCATTTGGAAAGTTGTCGGGCATGTGAACGCCTGAATCATGTTTCTCACGAGCCAGGCTTGCTTTCTTCAGAAATAAACTTGTAAAACTTTTGTGTAATGAATGCAGCTTACCTCCCAGGCACAAGTCAAGAACAAACAGTACACCATTTGATTATGTTAATTTGGGGCACAGAAGAGTTTGTTGGTGGCATTTCCTCAATTTAGTGAGCTCATTTTCAGGTAATATTTCTGGACTTCCACCAAGCTAATTAGAGCACCTTTTGGGGTCTTTGTCCCTATACCCAGCAACTATGTGGTACCTGAACGATAAGAAAAAAATATTTAGCACAGAAAATTGGCAGTAAGACACGGCTAACACAATTCCAAACAGCCAAATACATGGTCACCTGCACTTTCAGTATCAAGTACCCCAAAAATAGTCGTAAAGGATGAGAAAAGGTTCCAATGACTCGACAATCAGATTGGCGAGACAGTGAAAAACGAAAATAAATGCAGATACGAAACATCAATTACTGCAACTTCGCAGGTAAAATGTTATTAAAATAGCACCAAAATTTCGCAGCACAAAATGGATAAAGTTTGCTTAAAAATTGGGACAAAGCAGTAACTGAAAGACGGAGCGAGCTACAGCACCCGTGTTGAAAAAAATTACAAGGGAAATGATGTATATGCATATTTATTCTCACAATTTTCGCTCCTACATATAAAAAAGAACGCATGCACTTAGAGCATCAAAAAGGTTCATGTGCCTGGAGAATGCAGCACAGTACAATGAAGCGTCATGAGAACCGAAAAGTAGATCTTACTACGAATGCTTGCAACCTCCAATCAGGCATGTGCCATGTCATGCCTTGAATGGATGAAATTTATAAATCTTACACACAAAGGAAGTTACCATCAATCTTATTCGCTTCCTCAGAGGACTCCTTGAAGTAGAACTAGAAAAATGTACTCAGTGTTAAAAATAAAGAGAAGATGAGACCCTATAGCGTCCTTCCTGAAATAACCAGCGCAAATACTTCATGTATCAATTCTATGGAGACTTCGCCAATGCGGTGTACATTTATATTTGACAACCACTCAAACAGAGGCGAGAAGGCTGAATTAAGGTAGGAACACACATCAACGCTCACTCGACTAGAAGTTTATTCGTGGAGACAAAGATTTTAAACACACTGGCCAACTTCACAAAGAAAAAGCGATGGATGCGCAACAGAAAACCCGGCACAACAAAAAAGGACCGAAATCCGTCCTGTGGAATAAAAACATGAAAACTGAAAGGTTCGTCCTGTGAGTGATATTAACGAGAAGTACTGCAGCAACTCTTTCGCACTAAGGGTCACAGAAATCGACCTTGTGAATATTTCTTCGTGATCAATAAATAAAGCTTCCATAACTCCTCTGGTGTCCTGGTCTTTGTGATGAAACAATCGGTCTTTCTCCTCTATACCGCAACACCGGAGGAGTTACAGAAGCAATATTTATTGATCACAAACGAAACAAATGCATAACCAAGTTATCTGTTCCCCTAAGTGGGAAAACGTTGCAGTTCTCAAAAGAGTGTTTCTCCTTGGGTGGTATCACTTACCGGACAAATCTTTCGCTTTTTCGAAAGATTTGTCCTATAGTTCTCGCTTTTCACGCATGTTTATTCTACATGACATGGTTTTTTCATATTTTTTTCTTGTCGCACGTGGCTGTTTCTGCCACGCATGCACGGATTTTTACCTTTGTCAAGCTGACCAGTGTGTTTAATACCTCAGTAATCAAAAGTAAACTTTTAGTAGAGCTTGCACACGTATGTGCTCCTACCTATATCGTCATCCGCCTCTGTTCGTGCATCTGTTTACAGTACGTACGTACCACTTGGTTAGGCTGGTAAACATTCTCACAAACAAAAGTAAATGCCTCCCCTCAAAAGGTAGCCCATCCTCTACTACTAAACGCCAGAGCAAATCGAAAGTAAGCCTTCACAGAGTCCATGTGGTAGCTAGTACACCACAGAGCAGCACAAAAAATCGTTGAATCTCCCACTTCATGGAGAGTGGCAACAGAGATGCGAGCGTGCTAGTGAATCAGCCACATATCAACGGGTGTCTCTTGCACGACGCCAAGGTGCTTTTGGCGTAGAACACTTTACCACCTGGGAATTTGCTGCATGCGTAACCTGTGAGAAAGGAATGTGGACAGAAAATGAGATTACGCGGATTAAGAATCTGCCACACACTGCACATAACTACGCACGAAATAGAAGTACACACTATACTGGCAAGTAAAAATTTGCGGCTCTTTACGAGTGCCGCCGAGAAAAGGAAGAAATGGGTTGCTATGGTAAATGTTAGCACAACGATGTTTCACAGCAGGGAAAAATATTCCCGGCTCTCTCGCAGAACCAAAGACCACGCGACAGTGCATAGCCGATACCAAGCAGATATCGAATCTTTCGGCAGAAGTCCAGCAGAAGGAATGACCTAAAGATAGCCGAGAACGATACAAGCGTGAGCGTGCCTGTACGAGTGAGAACATGTATGTACCGCTTCTTTGAAGCTAGCCGCTACGGCGTGGCTCCGATCATTCCGCGCGATTTGTGTGCAGAACATCGCGTACACGCCCTTGCGCGTTATGCGCGGTAGCGTTCGTGCAGTGAGCTAGCTTCATGCACGCGTCATTCTTCACCGCGCAAACGGTGCTCGAGTGCGACGCTTAGCTCGAGGCGACAACGCGTCGATTGGTGCTTCTTTCGCTTCTGCAAGTAACGCACATTCGGATCGGTCCAACTCAAAGAGGCATCAGAGAACGGTGGCATGTTTTGGTTATCGCCGATTAAAATTGTACAGTACACCTTCCACAGCAACCCGCCGCGCTAGATACAGATGCTTACTGCGGTAGTTTTGGCGGTGATAGGCGATAAGGTGAGCCTGTCGGAGGCTGTGTTCTTTGCCGACGTCGTCACCACACCTCTGTTCATTTGCGCTGTGTATCCGTGTACAGTCACCGCGCGGAAGCTGTAACTAATCGGTTGGGTGTTCTCCGCAAATCCCAAAGAGGCGAAATATATTTCGCGGTGCTCCCCATCATTAGCCGCAACCTAAATCGAGGCGCGCTTAACCGCTACGGCACAAAAGGTGATCACACTAACCGTTGGTATAAGATGAGCCACTACGAAAAAAAAATTCTGATATTCCACGTGCCAAACCCACGATCTGATTATGAGGCACATCATAGTTGGGTACTCCGTATTAATTTTGACTTCCTGGAAATTTTTACGTGCATACAATGCAAATTGCACGAGCGTTTTTGCATTCCGCTCATTTGGAATGCGACCGCTGCAGGGATCGTATCCACGACCTCGAGCCCCAAATTGCCACGGCGGCCGCCATAGTTACGAAATGAGTAAGTGTGAAGTGCAATACTGCCTTCCGGTAAGAGTGTGGTACAAGCGTAGCATACCTGCACACCTGCTGCACAATTATTTGTCGCAGTTCTCCTAAGCTCGTAGTGCCTGCCTAAATACCTTGAAAGGCAGTGCGCCTATCACGTATCGGAACGCGATAAGAAGCGCTTAGATGGCCCACGTGTGCCCCATGAAAGATGACGTAGCTGCTGTACAAAATTATCACTGCGCAGAGAAGCCGATCCTTATGTTCCAATTGTGTTCTCTCATACAAATTAGGGAAACATAGACAGGAACAAATGAAGCAATGCGATTTTACGCACATGAGGCGCCACTGCCTCTTCGCCTACCATTGTTTCAAACGAAGTGACGGCGGCAGCGAGAGTTAGTATCGCGCGCATTTGCTCCACGACATGCGGTTTGCTTTTAGAAGATGAACGGCGTGTTTTACATCTCACGCTCGTCAATGTCAAAATACAAAAAAAGGCTACGTGCCCAAGAAAACGAGATTACTTACCTATCTTCAGAAGTGCGGCTGCGACTGCGACTGTTTCGGGGTGCCTTCTGTCCAACAGGCATCATGACCTCTGCCGCGCAACTCATCAACCCAACCAGGCTCACACATCAGTCGAAGACTAGTAGCTGGGTAAGCCAACCACTTCAACGGATAAACGTCCCACTTATCGTCGTTAAAGTATTTCACTAAAATGTGCGTCATGATGTCCGAAAAGAAAAAAAATACTTTCATCAAAAAGCATGAGGCGTGAACAACCACACAACTGCCACTAAGTAACTGAGTCCGAAAGCCGTTCACAGGTTCACTATCGTATTCAGTTATAAAAACCTTTCAAACACAAAATAACGGCCCTGAAAAACCGCTAATTAATTAGCAATAATTTTTCATCAACTAACCTTCATAAATTTCTAAGAACAACCAAATTTTTAGCGTAAACAATAAATACTAGGCCCAAAAATTGCGACTACGAAACTAGCGTTAACCATGTGTACCATTGCAAAAGTGTGCGCAGAAACGAAGCTCGGTTGCAACCGCTTGCGCTCCTATATACGCAGCCGAACGCTACCTTGACATTTGTAGCGCCATTTCGAAATAAAGATTACTACTAGTTTTTCTATTTTTACAAAAATAAAGCTTCTAAAATAGTTTGTAGCGCCTTTGCAGACGACGAGGTGACAGTAAGGTATGATAAGAGCCCATTACCTGTATTTTCTTCATTTCCCCTTTGGTGTTCTTAACTGAACATACGAGACCTGCAGGCTTGGGAAAAAAGAGGACGACAGTTCGGCGAGGTTCAAATAAATCGCCTGCTTTGTGCAAGGCGAGACACGGGAGCAGCCGCGGATACAGCGATTAGCTTTGATACTGTTGCGGCCGTTGCTGAATCCGAAGCTCTTTGAAGTCAACGGTTATAGCGGCTGCGCGCTGCGATCTCAAAGCGCGTTCGTTCTTTGATCACTCGTACCACGGACATTGGATAAAAAAACTATATTTGCTTTACAGACAGAGGGTACGTCGCAGGAAATTCGATGACCTCACCCGTGTATGTTTGTAGCGTGCGCGCGCTTGCATCCTACGGTTCCCACAGCGCGTCCGATGCTCGAAGGTAGCGTCGTCACCTGTCGGCACCTGTCTTATCTCCGGCCATGCTGCCACCGTGTCTACTTTTGGGGAACTCCACATGCACGTAGTCACCGTGTTTCCAAGTTAGTTTCGCATTCTTCTGCTCCCCAAAACGTGGGCATTTCGGATCGTACCAATGGTTATGTCATCTAGTGTATGTTAAAACGACGATGGCATTCGTACACCGGCGAAGAAATAAATTGAATTGAACTTGGGCGGTCATAAATCTAATCTAACGTCGCAGTTTTTACGTAGCGAAAATGGCTATGAAAGTGGGGCGGTCTCGGAGATAGGCGCTTCAAAGCGCTAGCCGGGAAGTGGCACGCGGCGCACGCGCCAAGCATTTCGGTGCTTACTGGGTTTCGAATGAGAGGAGTATGCGCGCGCTCGTGGGCTTTTGGTTAGAGTAGCGGGCTCGACGGCCGACGTTCGATTCCAGCCCATCGGTCACACATTATTTTCGTTTAATGAAAGCAAGGCGAAAGAAAAACCTACCTGCCGCAAAGTGACAGGAATGAGGTCGGAATGCATTGCAATAAATTTTTTGAACGTCTTCATATGCGAGTCCTAATTATTGTATACTGGCCTCAGCTGCTATACAACAAAAAAACAACTAAAAAATTAACACAAATTACCCAATAAATTGTTCATTGAGAACACTGAACGGTAATATTGTTGTGCAAGAGTTGAGTGAACTCAATTGCTTTTGAAAATTTGTTGAAGTCCGTTGTTTCAACAATTGTCCAACAATATATAAATGGTTATTCAACAGTCATTTTTATACAAGTGCGTCCTTAGGCACGTCAGGAGTGCCACGTTATGAGCCTACAAAAAAAAAGCATTAATGACCAATTGATTTCCGTTGAGTGGTCCTTCGAGTTATGAAGGTCTCACGGGCAAGGGAGTGCATTGAGACGCTTGCCGCGTGTTCATTCGGCATTTCCGAGGCACAATTAAAACGCAGGCAAGGGATTGCGCGGAGAAGGAACCCACACACAACAAAAATTCAGAGCCCTTCCACTATGTCAAGATGGTGATGATGAAAAACTTTATTCATCCTTCTTTAAAGGAAAAGGGGCAATGGAATAGAGGCTGGGGGGAGGAACTACTTGAAGTAGGCCTCCTTTATCCTCTCAGCCCACTCCAGGATGGCCCCCTGAATATCGGGCCTGGAGCTGCACAAGGCAGCCTCTAACTGCTCCTCACTAGATATTAATTTCTTGAGGAAAGGGGGTGCTTAGTGCACTCCCACATGATGTGACTTAATTCTCCTTTGGGAGAGACAGAGAATTTACAAGAGGGAGAAAGCTAAATGGTGGGAAGAATGCGGTGGAGGAGGTAAGGGGACGGAAAGGTGCGAGTCGCAGCTTTTACCACAGAACTTCACACCTACGCGGGGATTTGCCGATGAGTGGCGGAAAAGTTAAGTGGTCTAATCGGTAGTGTGTGCAGATGTCGTGGTAAGTAATAAGTCGATCCCGCGCTGTAAACGGCGCCTCCTCTGTGGCGAGGTCCGACACATCTGATGCCTGAGCCCGGACTGTAAATCCTCGGGCCCTGGCATGAGCCGCCTCGTTTCCGGCAAGGCCCGCATGCACGGAAGTCCAGATTATTGCCACAGTTTCATGGAAAGGATGAGCCAAGAGGAGAGAAAGGGCTGCCTTAGAGACCCTACCCGCTCCGAAGTTATGTATGGCTGCTTTGGAGTCACTAACGATAACTGATGAATTTGGGATTGTGTGGGCCAGGGCTATGGCCGCTTCCTCCGCCTCCTCCGAGGAAGAGCCACGAATGGAGGCGGCCGCAGCAACCTGGCAGTGAGAGTTAATTACTGATATTGCCTAATGATTTCTGTTCCCATATTCAGCGGCATAAACATAGAGCACGTCTTTAAAGTAGAGGTGGAGAATTGTTTTTGGAGAGCCTTTGCTCGCTGCCTCCTGCGCTGTTTGTGATGCACACGGTGCATGTTTTTAGGAAGCGGGGAGATGCAGAGGTTCTCGTGTATGTGATGTGGAATGGTGTCTAGGCCACTTCCTCCGCCTCCTCCGAGGAAGAGCCATGAATGGAGGTGGCCACAACAACCTGGCCGTGAGAGTTAATTACTGATATTGCGTAATGATTTCTGTTCCCATATTCGGCGGCATCAACATAGAGCACGTCTTTAGAGTAGAGGTGGAGAATTGTTTTTGGAGAACCTTTGCTCGCTGCCTCCTGCGTTGTTTGTGATGCAGACGGTGCATATTTTTAGGAAGCGGGGAGATGCAGAGGTTCTCGTGTATGTGATGTGGAACGGTGTATTTAGTGTTGATGATTGGTGCCGGAGTGATAGAAAGAGTTTGTAGAATGTGTCGACCTGTTGCTGTGTTAGAAAGTCTGCTATATTGGGATGTGAGGTGGGCTTCTGTGAGTTCAGTAAGTGTGTTGAAAGTTCCAGTAAGCATCAGCCTTTCAGTGGAGGTACGTATGGGGACCCCCAGAGCGAATTCATATATTTTGCGTAAAAGAATGCAGATCTTGTCTGATTCCGATTTAAGGAAATGTAGACATGGTGTCTTGACTATGTCAAGATGGTTTACCAGTGAAGCCGTTTAGCACACTGTAAAGAGCAGAGCCAGAATATGGAACAAAGGTACACACATAGTTGTTGCCTTAATCTGTGGCCATCCTAGCGATATAGGTACGCACACATATTTTGCGTATTACCTCTCTATATATGTCCGTCGAGTAGGACAATGGTCGGCTGTTAACGCCTTACGAAATGGCTCATACCTCAGCAAATGCGGCATCCCATTACGATGGCAGAAGAGAACTTATGCGCTGGAACGATGAGCGGCAACGCAGCCGACTGAGGAACACGACGACACTCGAGTCATTGATGATGATGATATTTTCTTGCACAACAGAGCCAGCTATGGGAGAAGACGATGACTACGAACGCGCAAGCAGTGCTCCTTGGAGCAGCGGCACTAGCGCGTTTCCGCCGTCATGGGCGAGGGCGACCTGCCTCGACTTGTGCAGGCATACATAACCAGCAGAACCTTGTACTTGACACCATATGTCAAACTCGCAGCCACAAACATTGATCACAGTGATCAGAAGAGCCACAAAGGTAGCCCTGGGCTTTCGTATCTACGCGGCCACCACAAGGCTAGAGGCCCTAGGCATGCATAATACAATCTTGGAGCTCTTAGAAGGTCAGCACACAGCCCAAGTCCGTCGTCTCTCGCTAACTCGGGCGTGCCGCGCGGTCCCCTGGAAGCTCAAACTCGAGGCCATCCCCGAGATTACCGAGTACTTGACGATTTCGTCAAAGGTCAAGGGGCATATTTATGCACCACCTCCACCCCGCAACATGGACCTCGAGTTCCATCAGGGCCGCAGGCAGGCCCATAGCGAAGACATTTGGCCACACTACGACTTGCAAGATGGAGTGGTTTACACGGACCCAGTGAGACACCCCTGCGGAGACCTCATGACCGCGGTGGTAGCGGATAACAACGGGCGATTGATAAAATACATAACAACACGGCTGGCTAAGTGGTGGAGGCTGGGGAAACAGCGATTTCCATGGACATGCATGCGGAAGCGACTACACTAATCAGCGATAGCTAGCAGGCCATCGGCAAATCCGTCTGCGGTAGAATTTTCCAGCAGGCGTACCGTGCTATTACGCGGCGCCCCCTAAGCTGGAAAAACCTCGTGTACACTCCCGCTCACGCGAATGTGCCCAGCAATGCGTCAAATGACAGTCTGGCTCGAGATCTCGCGCGCCGAGCCTCGTCCGAGGATGCGGACGGCATGAACGAGGAGGAGAGACATGAGGACCTCTGCGAAACATATCACGAAACAGCCCATAATCATCGCTTGAGGCATTCCACGTCCCCACCACCGGCCAAGAAACTCTATAGAACGGAAGCAGTAGCGTGCAGACGACTACAAACAAACACATACCCAGACCGAAAGCACATTACCATTTACTGCACCATTTTTTGTTTCCTCAAAATATTATTCATGGAGTTGTAGGAAAGCATAAAAGTAGCTGCACTCCCATGGAAACTAATTTTAGCGAATTTCTCTTGTTCGAACTTGCAGAAAAAGGGTGTGTTGGATATTTGCAACAACGTGCAAATAAAGAAGTTGAAGGTGAAAGATTGGACTTAGCTGCATTCATGCAAAGATGTTTATTTGCAGGTGACAATCATTGGTGCACGTATGATTTAGTGTGAAAAAAAAAAGAAGCAATTGTACTTGCTTGTGCAGCACAGGTGGTTCCGCCACTTCGTGCAGTTCGTCATGCAAATTCCTGGGCATCCAGGAAATAATGCAGTGTTTTTGTGTTATTGTAAAAATTTAGAGCATAGAAGCGCAGACGTAAGGCTGTGCCCTTCACGACGGGACATCGCAGCATGCGGATGTACTTCTTCGTTTAACAAAAAAAAGGAAATTTGACCAGAAAACATCTTGCGCACATATTGAATCGAAACGCACTTACACTCATGGTTGTCGTCACTCCTGGAAAGGTCGCTGCCTTCACTATCAGGAGGAATTACTCAGCCATAAAAGTGTTTGGGAGTCATTTCATTTTCCGAAGAAAGTAAACCATGTACACGTCGTTGCATTTGCGCAACAAAGCAACGTTTCTTCGCCAGGAGCTAATTATTACAAGATAGCAATGTTTATTTTTTAATCTACACAGTCAGGAGGATGTGGAGCTTAGCGTAAGAATTTATTTTTTGCACTTTGTCTTATGTAGAAATACATTTACAATTGGCTAAAGTTATCCGCATCACTGCTCGCGGGTGCGCGCAGCCTCCACCACGTTCGTTTTGCTAGAAGATGCGAAAGATGAGCACAGATGGCAGAAGAAGGAGGCGTTTTTTAGAGGAATGTTGCGGAATTGCAACAACATGTACAGGCAGCTTCAAACGGACTTTGCTTCTCTTTTTAGCGCCGTTCATCGGAATGTTGTGTATATGCAACAAGGTGCCGTAAAGGGTTAATAAAATCACAGGGTCACGGAAAGCGGCCTATATAGGATCTCTTTATAACTGGTGCACTCACACACATAATGTTCCCATTTTATCATCCCCTGGTGAACAGCGAGACTGACTGGACCGCCTGGCTCAGGCCCGGGATCGTCGACCGACAGCTTGCGTTGATGGGCGGGGCGGGCTCTGGGCCTTACTTGAGCCCAATCCTTCAGCAATCTCTCCCTTCTCCCCTTCCCCTTCTAATATAGATAAGCACCACTAGACCCGAGAATTTTTAAACAGTCCTTTTGGAAAAATTTGCTGAATTCTTTTTAAACATCTATTTTACCATTGTGCCTAGTACCTCTTTGGATCCCACGTGCGACAAGGGTGGTTGAAAGGCGCGTTGCAGGTCCGCGAGCCCACATTGGCACATGCCATGGAGCATGGACCCTTTCTACACTTCCAAAAAGATCGGCCCGCATGATGATTTGTTTTTGTCAACATCTCAGACATATTTTTGCTAGATCATAGTCATAGACTGCTTCGCTGGAAAACATTTCACCAAGGCGACCATAATGCTTTAGCGTTCCCTCACGTGAGCAGCCTTATGCGTCTCTGCCGATTTTGCTCTTGTTGGTTACGCTATCAATTAGCCTACTTTTCTGTGACCCTTCGCATATGGTCTTGTTCTGCCGATATATGTTTCATTATAGAATTTATTGTTTCCTTTTTTGTATGCTCAAATCTGTCTTCTTAAAGAAGTTCTCATGTCAATACCCTCTTGGTATTCATATGCCAGAGTAACATGGCAGATGGTGTTAGTGTAGTTGGCTGAGGTTCTTTGACAATCCTGTGCTCGATATTTTCTACCAAATGTGAATAAAATTTATCGATGATTCGTTCTGCCAACAGCCTAGCTTTGAGAAAGCGCTTAACTCAGCTGGAGACTTTGCACTGTGACGAGGTTTATTGTAGTTGACAACGCTGCTGGAACTCTAGGTACAGGAAGGCACTGCAAGGGCTGTCCGTAGCACGAGGGTCACTCGCGATCACGGCAGGGCACTTCGTCTTCCTCTTTAGCCGGCACATACCGTGGGGCGCGTCTGCTTTATTCCAATGCCACGGGAGCGAAGCATAGCCATCCTGGGGACTCATGGCGCAGGGAAGACGAGCGGGTCATAACACGGTTTCAGGCGGTTGACATGTACAGTCTCTGGCCCACGACGACGCAGGGCTGGTGAGACTGTGAGTGGCTAGACGATGTAGTTGACCGGTGAAGTGGCATCGATGATATGGTACGGACCGTCATAACGCGCCCGTAGTTTGGAAGAGAGGCCAGGAATGTGGGCTGGTATCCAAAGTCAAACAAGTGAACCAGGAGCAATGTTATGGGGTTTGATGAGAATGGTCATGTCGTCTCTTTTGACGTTCTTGAGCCTCGCTAGCCAGGGCACGTGGCAGCTGGCAGCAATTTTCAGCATACTTGGCGACTTCAGAAAGCGGAGTATACTCTGTAGCGTGAAGTTGGTATGGGAGTGTGGTGTCCAAAGGGCATGAAAGCTCATAGCCATACACAAGGAAAAAGAGGGAAAAGCCGGTAGTCGCTTGCGTCGCGGTGTTGTATGCGGACGTAACAAAGGAGTACGGTGTGCCAGTTCGGGTGAACTATACATCCGCAACATGTCGCCAAATGTACGATTGAACCACTTGGTCAGACCGCTGGTTTGGGGATGGTACGCGGTCGATTTCCGGTGAATGATCCTGCACTCGGTGAGGAGGGCTTGAATACCATCCCACAAGAAGACAGTGCCCCTATCGCTCAAAAGTTATCGGGGAGCACCATGGGGAAGGACAAAATTGCGAAGGGTAAGTAAAACAACTTCACGGGTGGTCGCTGCCGGCAGAGCTTCAAGCTCAGCGTAGCGAGTAAGGCGGTCTACGCAAAAAATAGTCCACCGATTTGCACACCCGCTGCATGGAAGCTGGCCGTAGAGGTCAATGCCGACGCGGTCGAATGGACGAGACGCGCAGGGTAGCGGCTGCAATGGTCCTATGAAACGCTAGGTAGCAATCTTGCCTTGTTGGCATGTAGTACGACAGTCAACGTACTTTTGCGCAAAATTGAGCATGCCTCGCCAATAAAAAGCTGCCAATGCAGCTGAAATGCTGCGTCACAATCAATGGACCACGCTGCTATGCCGTTACTGGCGGAAAGTAATGCTGTCAAGAACGCCATTATGGAGGCGAAATTGCGTACGTAGCGACGAAAATATGAATAAAAGCCAATAAAACTTCTGAGAGTTTTGATAGACGTGAGCGTCGGGAAGTCTGCAACGGCACGGAGCCTGCCTGGGACCGGGAGGACGCCGTCTTTTCTGAGAACGTGACCCAAGATGGTTAGCTTGCTTGCAGCAGAACGGCACTTCTTCTGATTGAGGTCTAGGTCGGCATAGGTGAGACAGGGCGGAATACCATGCAGGCGAGCGAGCTGTGTCGAAAAATCAGTTGAAAAGATGACGAGGTTGTCGAGGTAACATAAACAGGCCTTCCATTTGTGGCCGCGAAGGTTGGTATCAATCTGACGCTCGAAAGTAGCAGCTGCGTTGCACAACCCGACGGGCATGACATCAAACTCGTAGAGGCCATTGGATCTAACGAATGCGGTTATCAGACAGTCAGCTTCGGCCATTGGAGCTAGCCAGCACCCGGAGCGCAGATCCGAGCAAGTGAAGTATTCAGCGCCCTGCAAGTAGTCGAGAGCGTCATCGATCCGAGGCAGTGTATAAACGTCTTTTCTCATTATCTTGTTTAGGCATCCGAAGTCGACGCAAAAGCGAATCGGGCCATATTTTTTTCTTTCGTATACGACAGGTGAAGATCAAGGCATTTAAAAAGGACGGATGACGCTACGTTTGAGCATGTCTTGAACTTGCTCCGTGATGATTCGGCGCTCGTTGGCCGATACACAATACGGGCGCTGTTGCAAGGGGTAGTGGGAACCGGGGTCGATGGTGTGAGAAACACCGGTGGCAACGAGGTGGCAGGATCGAGGTGTAATGCAGGGTGATTTTGTTAGCAGGGTTCGGGTGCGGAGCTCCAGGACGAGGCAAAGGATCTCAGCAACCTCCACCAAATGCGAGGAGGTTCATTGTCGTTGACAACGTTGCTGGAACGCTAGGTATACGAAGGCACTTCAAGGGCTCTCCGTAGCACGGGACTCACTCGCTATCATGGCATGGTCATTCGTATTCCTCTGCAATCAGCACATACACAAGAGCGCGTCCCCGTCATTACAGCATATGAAACTTCAACAGCGCTCCACGCTGAGCGTAATTTCTATTCCACATACCCGATTTTCAATGAGAAGTCCCGAATCTTTGTTCAAATGTATCACTCGATCTCACTTTAGTATCTGTGCATTCACTAGCTTTAGTTTAGCGCATGAATTAGCAGCACATAACGAGGTCAGAGGCCACACCGACCTAAAGGTTGTCATACAAACTTCGCATCAAAGGCGAATATCAGAGGACACTTTTCTTACTTACCATATATATTAGTTCTCGCACTGCATGCTAATGCTATGAAGAACGCCTTATTATGTGCAAGGTAAAAGTCATGGTTATTGACTAACTATTGGTTAACAAGAATATAGCTGGTAACATATATGAATCCTATAGCATTACCAAGAGGGTGGCAGGTCTTGTGAAACTTAACAGGTACGAAATGTAGGTTGTAAAGGTCTACGCCCCTACATCCAGTCATGATGACCAGGAAGTCGAAAGCTTCTATCAAGACGTGGAATCGGCGATGGGTAGAGTGAAAATAAAATACACTATACTGATGGGCGACTGCAATGCCAAGGTAGGCAAGAAGCAGGCTGGAGACAAGGCAGTGGGAGAATATGGCATAGGCACTAGGAATATCAGGGGAAAGTTATTAGTAGAGTCTGCGGAACAGAATAATACGAGGATAATGAATACCTTCTTCCGCAAGCGGGATAGCCGAAAGTGGACGTGCAGGAGGCCGAACGGCGAGACTAGAAATGAAATAGACTTCATACTCTGCGCTAACCCTGGCATCATACAAGATGTGGACGTGCTCTGCAAGGTGCGCTGCAGTTGCCATAGGATGGTAAGAACTCGAATTAGCCTTGACCTGAGGAAGGAACGGAAGAAACTGGTACATAAGAAGCCGATCAATGAGTTAGTGGTAGGAGGAAAAATGGAGGAATTCCAGATCAAGCTACAGAACAGGTATGCGGCTTTAACTCAGGAAGAGGACCTTAGTGTTGAAGCAATGAACGACAATCTTGAGGGCATCATTAACGAGTGTGCAATAGAATTGGTGGTAACTCCGTTAGACAGGATACCAGTAAGCTATCGCAGGAGACGAAAGATCTTATCAGGAAACGCCAATGTATGAAAGCATCTAACCCTAAAGCTAGAATAGAACTGGCAGAACTTTCTAAGTTAATCAACAAGGGTAAGACAGCTGACATAAGGAAGTATAATATGGATAGAATTGAACATGCTCTCAGGAACGGAGGAAGCCTAAAAGCAGTGAAGAAGAAGCTAGGAATTGGCAAGAATCAGATCTATGTGTTTAGAGACAAAGCCGGCAATATCATCACTAATATTTATGAGATAGTTCAAGTGGCTGAGGAGTTCTATAGAGATTTATACAGTACCAGTGGTACCCACGACAATAGCAGAAGAGAGAATAGTCTAGAGGAATTTGAAATACCACAGGTAACGCCGGAAAAAGTAAAGAACGCCTTGGGAGCTCTGCAAAAGGGGAAGGCAGCTGGGGAGGATGAGGTAACAGCAGAATTGTTGAAGGATGGTGGGCAGATTGTTCTAGAGAAACTGGCCACCCTGTGTACTCAATGCCTCGTGACCACGAGCATATCGGAGTCTTGGAAGAACGCTAACATAATCCTAATCCATAAGAAAAGGGACGCCAAAGACTTGAAAAATTATAGACCGATAAGCTTACTGTCAGTTGCCTACAAAATATTTACTAAGGTAATCGCAACTAGAATCAGGAACACCTTAGACTTCTGTCAAGCAAAGGACCAGTCAGGCTCAGAAGGGTTTGGGTGCAAGCTGGTTGGTACGGATCATTCACATTTAAAACACCGCCAAAAACACCGACAAGGGAGGACACCGGACGAGCGTTGTCCTGGACCTGCTGCAGGTTTACCTAAGATTCACCGTCATCCAGCATAATGAAGAGTTCTATGTGCGAAAAAACGGGATATACCTAGGGTCTCGTTTTGCGCCCATAGTGAGTGATCTATTGTTGGCGCACTATGTGTTTCGCTACGTCGACGATTTTCTGGTGATCCTTTCTGCCCACCCTAGTGAAGCCACCACCCTGGTCGACCAGGCGTTTGAAAAATTCAGGTGCATCTATCGAGGTTTAACGTTCACAAGAGGATTGCCGGAAAAAGGCCATATCCGCTTCCTGGACCTTGCACTAAACCTCCAGGAAGGGCACACGGGTTCGATGTATGCCCCGCATTCCAAAAAACACCTTCTCCCCTACACATCCAAGCATTCTAAAGTGGTGAAGCGCTCCATTGCCCTAGGGGCTCTTAGAAATGCGGTCGTTCGCTCTTGCCACCACTCGATGTCCAGCAGCCTCTCCAATCAAGTCCAGCGGCATAAAACATGGGGCTATCCTGAACAACTGCTGTCTTCCTTGTGGAAGATTTATTGCAAGAGGCTCCTTCCCCCAAGAAACAGCGCGAAGCGGGTGATATCTTAACCAAGGCTGTTGCGATCCCGTATATACATGGTGTGTCCCGTCGCATCAAGAAAACCGCAGGCCGGGCTGGTATAAAGGTCGTGTTCACTGCGCCTGACAAGTTGGGAAGGATGTGCAAAAAATAAACAAAAGCAGCACAACACCTGGACCATGCAATAAGCAACATGTCGCCAACCCTCAAATTGCAGTGCCAATGTAGTGTATTCCATTCCCACCTCTTGCGGCTGCACTTGCATAGGGCAAACAGGACGTTGTATAAATGACTGTTTGCGTGAGCATGCGCATTGTGTCAAGATTAAGACTGGCAGTAATCTGGCTGTTCATTGTGCCAAGTGTGGCTGTTCTCCGCTCCTTGACGACACACGTGTGTTGAAAAGGTGCAGCAATCAGATGGACAGAGAAATTTTGAGGCATTTTCAATGGGTCAATTAGGAGCCGCCTGTGTTAGTTCCCCTTCTATTGCACTTTGTAATAAAGAACCTAATTACGTTAGAGGCTAAGCAGTTTGGCCTGTGTCCACCATGATATGGTTTTTTTTTATATTGTTGAATGTCATTGACGCATGCGCAGCAGTAGTTGACCAACGATGACTCGCCTTCCCCTCCCCTTCTTTCACTCTCTTTATGCCTGTTGCAAATTGGATATATTTACGCAGGCTCCAATAAAGGTGTTGTTGGCACAGCGCTCGTCCTGTGTCCTTCCTTGTCCGTGTTTTTTAGCACTGTTTTAAAAAGGAATGACCAGGCAGGATTCCGTAAAGGCTACTCAACAATAGACCATATTCACACTATCAATCAGGTGATAGAGAAATGTGCGGAAAATAACCAACCCTTATATATAGATTTCATTGATTACGAGAAAGCCTTTGATTCTGCGAAACCTCAGCAGTCATGGAGGCATTACGGAATCAGGGTGTAGACGAGCCGTACGTAAAAACACTGAAAGACATGTACAGCGTCTCCACAGCCACCATAGTCCTCCATGAAGAAAGCTACCAAAACCCAATAAAGAAAGGCGTGAGGCAAGGAGATACGATCTGTCCAATGCTATGCACAGCGTGTTTACAAGAGGTATTCAGTGACCTGGAGTGGGTGGAATTGGGGATAAAAGTTGATGGAGAATACCATAGAAACTTGTCGATTCGCTGATGATATTGCCTTGCTTAGTAACTCAGGGGACCGATTGCAATGCATGCTCAATGACCTGGAGAGGCAAAGCAGTAGAGTGGGTCTAAAAATTATTCTGCAGAAAAGTAAAGCAATGTTTAACAGTCTCTGAAGAGAACAGCAATTTACAATAGGTAGCGAGGCATTGGAAGTGGTAAGGGAATATATCTACTTAGGACAGGTAGTGACGGCGGATCCGGATAATGACACTGAAATAATCAGAAGAATTAGAATGGGCTGGGGCGCGTTTGGCAGGCATTCTCAGATCATGAACAGCAGGTTGCCATTATCCCTCAAGAGAAAAGTATATAATAGCTGCGTCTTACCAGTACTCACCTACGGGGCTGAAACCTGGAGGCTTACGAAAAGAGTTCTACTTAAATTGAGGACGAGGCAACCAGCTATGGAAAGAAGAATGATGGGTGTAATGTTAAGGGATTGGGTTAGAGGATTAGAGCAGATTGGGTTAGGGAACAAACGCGAGTTAATGACATCTTAGTTGAAATCAAGAAAAAGAAATGGGGATGGGCAGGACATGTAATGAGGGAAGATAACCGATGGTCAATAAGGGTTACGGACTGGATTCCAAGGCAAAGGATGGGTAGCAGGGGGCGGCAGAAGGTTAGGTGGGCGGTATATATTAAGAAGTTTGCAGAGACGACATGGCCACAACTAGTACATAAACGGGGTTGTTGGAGAAGTATGGGAGAGGCCTTTGCCCTGCAGTGGGCGTAACCAGGCTGATGATGTTTACGACTTAAAAACGTGCTACCAACTAAAATCCCTCTTTACGCCGAGAGCTGCGTTATCTAACACACAATTACCAGTCATGAAGATCACGCCATTCTGAATAAAGCATTTTCCAACTTTTGTACTTCGTGTAACGAGTGGCAAATGAATATTATTCTTCGCAAAATTGTCTCTTTGGCCTTCTCGACACGTACTACACAATTGCGCCTTCTTTATTGTTTCAATAGTACTCTTCTAGGAAACATCTCTCAATATAAGTACCTTGCAATTCTATTCACACGACTTATCCTAGTCCAAAGATACTGAAGGAACCTGTTCTAGAGCTCTAGCACCTCTAGGTTATCTAAAGAGTTATCTGCGCTGATCCCCCAAAGGAACAAATTGCTCACTTATAAAACCCTAGCGTAGCCTTTCTTGGACTACGGGTGTGCCATCTGCAATCCATACCCGAAATATGACATAGAAAACTCGAATCTGTTCAGAAAATAAACTTATTCGATCCATATACAGGCGTTACTCCCCGTCTTCTTACCTTCCCTCCTTGAACCTCTCTTCGCCAGTAGAGCGGCGTGATGTAGAATGTTTTAACTGTTTTACACCACTGTTAACTCTGAACGTTGCTCATCATTGGAATACATTAAGTTTGCTAAAGTGTCTAACACACGCAATTTTCACCCTCTGAATATAACACCTCTGTACGCCAGCACTGACAAATTCAAATGTAGCTTTTTTCCCCAGATCCATTGAATTGTTGAAGCAGCTTGCCCCTAACACACGAAATTTGGCACTTGATAATTTTGTTAAGGTAGTCACTGGTTGATGACCGTTGTTCCTCGGACCATGCATTCTACACTATGCTTATATGCAATGCATGCATTGCATGCATGCATGTAATGCATGCAGGCAATCACTAGTTGATGCCCGTTATTCCTCGGACCATGTACGTATTTTACGCTATGTTTATATGCACTCCACGTATTGCATGCATGCAAGCAATGTATGCAATGTATAATATATCCATGTATTGAGACCATTTTTTTCTTTTTCAACATGTTTCTTCCACTAGTGCTTTGCATTGTACCTTTCATTTATGTACCCCCTTTTGCTGTTTGTGTGGTATCCTTGATTTTGTACCCCAATCCTTCGATAATCCTCTTAGGGTAATAATATGTTTAAATTAAAGAAAAAGCACACATTAGGCGACGCAGGAGTAAACATGACTGCTAGTATACGAGCAGTAGGGGATGTGGCATGAATCGGTAGATTTTGCCGCAACGGTATTTCTAGGAACGAATGGATAAATATTAAATTTCAAAACATTGAGAAGAAATTTAAACCAGGCGAATAGATCACCACAATTGAAAATAACATAGGAAATGCTTACTGAACAGCTTAGGATTGAAGGAGTTTAGAAGTCCAATATTGATTGTAACGGAAACACGGATCAGTGTTGCTGACTTTTTTTTACTTTAATGAAATCATAAAAAGCGTCAAATGCATCCTTGTGGTTAAACCCTACATATGAAGCTACAAAGGAGAGCAGGACCGAGACAGGTAAACTTTTTCCACGTTCACGAAATAGAGCTTGAAATTTTTTTCTAATTTGTACATTGAGCCGACTGCTACATTAAGACTACTCATCGATACATTTAAGTTATCCGCAAAGATGGCATAGCTTAGACATGTACAGACCAGATCTGTGTAACTAACAAATCACAAACTTGTAGCATGTATTAGAGCTTACGTTTCGAAGCGCATCAGTATCTTTCCCTATAGGGCTCTTTCTCCAATCCAGTTGGCATATATTCTGGTGTTCACAGGGGTCAGTGCTGGGGCCACTGCTATTTCTTATTTTTATAAATGACATCATTACCGACATTCTTGTTAATATTAAACCATCTGCGGATGCCTGCGTGATCTATGAAACAGTTAGTTCAAGTGAGGATCAAGTCAGGTTAGATGTGAACCTTAATAAAGTCATATTTGTGCGAAGTAGTAGATGACTATTAATTTAGATAAAAAGAACCGTCTTTCGGCAAATAACTTGTAAGAACAAGCCACTCTTCCTTCATTATGGTGCAAACGGCATTGCCCTCTCTGAGATAAGAAAATATAGATATCTAGGCTTATGCATGCAAAATAATCTATTTTGGACAAAGCACATAGGCGTGATTACAAATAAAGCACTACGCAAATTCTTTTTTCCTGAGACGCTATTTATGTTATCCTGTAAGTTTAGTTTCATATCAGTCTATTATATGCCCTAAGCTTGAGTATGCGGTACTCATTTGGAAACCATACACAAAGACAAACATCAGCAAACTGGAAAGGATACAAAAAGATAGTGCGATATATTTATAATTCTCACGGGCGTACGTCAGTTACTGAACTCATCAAGCGAAGTGGATTACCTTCACTTAACACAAATTGAATTTGTCGACATAATTTCTATCGGCTAGTAAAAGGATATTATAACACAGTTACATCACATATCACTTACTCCGAAAGATATGATACAAGACGACGTTCTTTTAAATAACACCTTTAGTTCCACGTAATAACTCCTTTGAGTACAAATGTATTCCCAGAACCATTGTGGATTGGAATAGCCTTAGCGATGATGTTATAAGCCAGGATACATTGTTTTCATTTGAGAAATATTTACAATAATTCTTTGAGCAGTGTTACTTATGTTTGCGTGTGCCTTTCTTCGTGTGCTATTTAGGGTTTGTTAGGTGTGCAGTGTTATCTGGTCTTGTTCTGCATTTTCAGTGGTATTTGTGGTTAGCTGTTCTGCCTAGAAATTATTTGTGTTACTCATCAATTTGCTGCGTTTGACAGTTAACAAATTCTTACATTCATTCACCAGTCTACACGTACCTTTTATTTTATCGTTTGTGCATTTTCAGGCAAACACTTTTTTTATAAATAAATAAATGTTTACTGGGGGAACACGGCAAGCTAACATACCGCATCCTTAACTCTAATTCTTGTGATGGACACCATTGATTTCTTTAGAAAAACCCGACATGCTTGAAGCCTGTCAGAAATGGCACTGATGTTTTGATGTCGCAATCTATGTGCAAGCAATTTACGATATGTTAGCTCCATCATTTAGGCCAACGCTGTGGGAGTAGAAATTGTAAATCCAATAAGAGATGACAGCGCTAAGCAATCAGCCATTTGAATACACAAGTGGGGGTTTGAAAAAAATAAAACAGAACTTTGGAGAAAGACAGCTCCTTTATCTCAGTCTTTCCCTTGGCATAAAAAAAACCTTAAAAAATTGAAGGGTCCGAACTTACCAAGACAAATGTCGTACATACATATTATCAGGAATCGGGTCGAGACCAGGTTTTCACGACATCGGACAGGTACAACGAGACGTTTCGCCACTTCTCTGAACTGTTCCACTTGCTTAAGTAACACGTGAGGTCATTGTTTCCAAGCGAGTCCTAGACATCATCCCCGCGTACACCAGCGAAGACTCGTGGGTCGCGCTGGCGCCTGTTGATGGCCACGACGGATGGGGAATGCTGCAGTGGAGCGGCGACATCGGACGTGACTGGATTCGCTGGAGCGAGCATGGCCATTGGTGCTACCCAGTGACCTCCAATGTAATGTCTTGGGGAACGAAAGTCACCTCCACGCCATTTCCTCCTGAGCGCCATTTTCCTCCTGAGCACAGCTGGCTTAGTGCTTTAGTTCAGCGCCGCAACGTTGTACGCTGTGTTTCCTGCTCTTTGTGCTAGCGCTATGCCGCGCTTTTGCGCATATAACTGCAGCAAGAAGCCTGAAGATGGGTATGCCGATTTTATGATATATAACTCTTAAAACGATTGCTCCCTTCGGGGTGTACATTTGTCCCACAACGATAATCGTCATCTGCCTTGCTTGTGGTTCCTTTCCTGAAAACACGGCGCTCGTTGCTTTCCTGTCGAGAATGCTGCGTCACACTGATAACGCGCACGTGGATCATGACTGGGAAGTACCGGGCTCGCAGCGTTAAAGAAAAGAAACGCGGGCAACGCGGATGAAGATTATTGTTGTGGGACTAGATTAGCCCCAAAGGGTGTAAATTTTTCGAAGAGTCTACCACAAGGAAAGCGTGACGGCTTGCGCAGGAAGCAGTGGCTGCATAACATTGGCCGAAAAAACTTCGTTCCGACAAAGAACAACGTTGTTTGCGAGTTGAGGCGTCTTTCTTAAAGCTCGTAGCAAAGCATCCCGTAATGCTGCATTTTTTATCATTCTTCTGGCCTGCTCAGCAGCGTTTATGTTGCGGTTGTCATCAGTATGTTTAATATTCTTGGGCGGCTCCATCAACTCGCATGTCGCTAACTGTTGTTATTAAGTCGGAAGTGCAGCATTATAGATTCTGCTTTCCGCCCTGAAAATATTAGTGGCAAGTGTACCCGTGGTAGTGCCGGTGATGACCGTTAGGTACTCAAAATTTGGTTTCTTTTTTAAGTTTTAATTCGAAAGCCTTTAGATGTCTATGTTTCAAGGTCACGTTGTAAACTGGAAGTATCACGTGACCCAAAGCATGTCCTTCCCTGTAGAAGAGAATGATTACCCAAGTTAATTAATGAATCCCTAGTGATTGACATAAGGTGGATTAGGGAGGATGAAGGTTGATTAGAGTTAATTAGGAATGATTAAGATGCATGAATAAAGATTAGGGTGGGTGGAGGAGGATTAAGGTGGATTAAGGTGAAGGGTGGGTGAAAGGGTATTAGGCTCAATTAGGGTGCATCAACAAGGATTAGGGAGGATTAAGGTGGATAAAGAAACATTAACGTCAAATAATGTGGATTACGGTGAACTAGGGTTGATAAAGGAGGATTAAGACCGACTAGGAAGGATTAGGGAAGATTAAGGCGGATTAGGGACCATGGAGCTTGATTATGATTGATAGAGGTGTATTAGGGTGTATTAAGGTAGATTTGGACTATTGAGCAGGATTAAGTTGGATTAGGGTGCATGAATAAGGATTAAGGTGAATGAAGGAACATTAGGACGGATTATGATGAAGGAGTGTTGATAAAGGAGGATTAAGACCGTATAGGGTAGGCTAAGGTGCATTAGGGTCGATGTAGGTTGATTAGGTTGTATTAAGGTTGATTGGGAGTATTAAGCTGGATAATGGAGCATTAAGGTGGATTAGGGTGGACTAGGGTGAATTAGGGCACATTGAGTATTAAGACCGATTAGTCTATACCATGATCCTCCTAGTGCACATTATTCCGCCGAATCCAGATTCATCGACCCTAATCTTCCTTTATTCATTTATTCCACCATTATCCACGAAAGTCCTTAATGCACCCTAATCCGCCTTTATCAACCTTATTCTACTCTAACCTTCCCTAACGCACTTTATACCTCCCTAATGAACCGTATTGCTTCCTCATTCAGATTATTCCACCCCAATCCACTATTATCGCCCTTAATTCACTTTAATCCACCCGAATTCACATTCGTCTACCTTAGTCCACCCTAATCCTCCTTCATTCACTTCATTCTACACTAGTCCTCCTTTGTGCCACCTTCATCCACCTTCATTCGCCTTAATGCACCTTCATCAACTTTAATCGACCTTAATCCTCCTTAATATACCCGAATTCATCTTAATCCAATCATTAATGAATCCTTACTTTGCTAATCATTAATCATCTCTTATACGCGGCTTTACATGCTTTGGTTTGCTTCCCGCCTTCCTTCGATCACGTGATATTTTCTGTAGCTCACAATGGGACCTTGAAACAGAGGTCTAAGGCTTTCGCTTAATAAGCCAAACTCAAACGGATGTGTCACAAGCAATACTAGATCAGGCGCACGAAGTAAAGCATCTGATCAAGTGGCAGAAAAATTGTCTGGAGTTAGAACTCGCCTCAAAGCTCCCTTTACATTGGTAGACCCCGTGCATACGGCTTTAAGGAAAAAACCAACGTCTTCATAAACGTTCCCTCCAGCATTATCGATGCTCTTATTAGCATTTCTCAAAATTTTCTAACCCATTGGGGCGCGCAACTGGCCCAAAATAACCCGCCTCCATAGAATCCTGCGGCCCGTCCGCGGGAGCCCAGGAGGAAAACTCACCGTGCGCAGCCGGCGGGCGAGGAGAATTGAGGATGAAAGCGCCCTGAGGAGGAGAGTGTCGCTACTTCCAAATTATGAAGGGGTTTTACGGCGAAAGGGCTCGTAGCGGCACCCCGTGGCGGCCGCGTAAACTACGCTACGAAGTCCGCCGCTGCTAGCCCAGAGGGCACGCGCATCAGACGCAACTACTGCTTGCTGCGGTAAAGCTAGGGAAACGACGGAGCATGTTTTATTAGATTGAGAAGACGTCTACCCGGCGGTTGATTTAGGCACCACTGGTCTCCTTGAAGCCCTTGGGTTCAGCGGGAGCAGTGGTAAAGCAAACATGTGCGCACTAGAAATTAGTAAGGGGCGATTGGAGGATTGGTGGAAGAAAAGTAGGGAAATGACCAAAGACGGAGACGTACAAAAGCACAGTACGCAATAGGGGATCAGAAAATTTGGTCATGGTAGTTCATAGTGTTTTTTTATTTTTTTATTGTTTAACCTAGGTAGGATATTAGCCAGTATAGTAGCAGGAGCTTGGTGGCGCAACTCACGACCCCGTTCCAAAGGGGACGCTCATAACATGCATCCGTCCATCCATGCGTCCACTGCGCGCAGTGCTAACATGAAATCATTTTCGCTTTTTGGAGATCGCAGACATACATATCTCCGACTTTTTAGCTCAAAATTAACAATTATTACAGAGAGTGTTCTCCCGATCACAAAATCGGTCTGCCTGCTGCTAATGATGAGCACATTGCTTATGCGAGAGCAGGTGACTGTTCACTGCATTTTACAAAATATTGTATGCCTACTGTTTGCAATGCAATAATATTTGAATCACACATTTACAGGAACCTCGTTAACGGAT
Source organism: Dermacentor albipictus (assembly GCF_038994185.2). Taxonomy (NCBI): domain Eukaryota; kingdom Metazoa; phylum Arthropoda; class Arachnida; order Ixodida; family Ixodidae; genus Dermacentor; species Dermacentor albipictus. The sequence continues at coordinate 68,393,168 of NC_091825.1, forward strand.
CGGCAACCTTCTTCAGCTGTGCTCAAAACGTGTTCCAGGGCCCCATTAAAAAGAAAATACACCTCGGGTATCATTAAAGAAATTGTAATTATTATCTGTGTTTCTATGCAGGTGAGCGTACGAGTTTTTGTTTGATTGACACGCGCGTGCGTTTATTTCCACCTCAGAATAAAATTGAATCCATTCTTTCTGACACAGTAGGGTATGAAAGTCCGCCCCTTTAAGAAAAATTGACACAGCCATCAAGTTGCACGCACAGAAAGCTTCACTTTAGGTAATGTCATTTCCAAGTAAGATTTGCGATTTCACAGCGGATCATCTGGCTAGCTGTATGTGTTTTGAGCTAAGAATTTCATAAGTCCTCGTCGAATGAGAGAATCAACATTAGCCTCATATAAAGCACTAGATGGCAGAAGTGCAAATGCGCAGTTCATGCAGTCGCACTGCTGACATCCATATTCACGGTCAGTGGCAATCAATGCGAGCAGCAAAGGAGATGCAAGAAAAAAAATAACAGGGACGGAACGTCACGTGACTATCGTGAAGCCTAACCATAAAAATATAAAGGAAATGCTTATGGAAACTAGATGCACACCACCTCATGCGCAAGCAGACGTGTCTAGTCGCTGAGCCTGTACGGGAATGAATAGACCGAAAAGCACACTGTAGTATCTTAATTGAACAATATTTGTTCAATCGAGGAACCCAAGATAAACCTTTCGTTGTCACCAACAAACGCTGGTCAGTGCTATTGTGCGACGTGCTCGAGGAAAACCATGGTCAAAAATAAAATTATATTTTGCACTTTGATGTGCCGAAAGTACGATATGATTATGAGGCACACCGTTGTGGAGGACTCCGGATTAGTTTCTGCGACATGGGGGATCTTCAATGTGCACCCAATGAACCATAAAGTGACGTTTTTACATGTGTGGCCCCCATAAAAATGCGGCCTCCACGGTCGGCATTCCATCCGTGCCTTCGGGCTTAAGAACGCAATGCCAAAGTTACTATGCCACCACGGCGGGCATTGGCCGCGCTCGATCTGATTAGATTTGCGAAGACAATGCCGAAAGTTCGCTGACGCTTTCGTAAAAACTCAGCAAATGGTTCGTGAAATTGGGAAACTTGGGAACACATTTGGGAAATTAATCTATTCGAACATGTGTCATCCTCAGGACTCATTTGAATAGACTTGTCTTGAAAAATCTCCAGCTACATTCGTAAATTTCCATGCCTGCCATCAGATAATTATTTACCAATTGTAATAATGAATTTTTAATATATTTGAATACGTGTTTTATCTTTTCGTGCTAGTAATGTCCACGTGTTTGAATGTTTCAGCTCAAGGACGTGAATTATCCTATCTGCCTTAGGCGATTCGTAAAATATCCGTGGAAGTTATACGTGATTACCCGGTATAGCCAGCGTGCAGATGAATTACTAAAAAGAAAACGAATATGAAAAGAAGTACACGCCGGAGCTAAACACATAGGCAAGGTCCTTATTTCCTATACACCACAATATCTTGCAGGAAACAAATCACACGCACGATCTTGGCCGTACGAATTTTCCTTGAAGACAACCTAAAACACTTTCGCAACTAACCTTACAATGGCCTCAATCCTTAGGTAGGTCGTGCCACAAATGTCACGCCGTAAAAAAATTTCAAATCTTTCAAATATTTGTGGATTCATCGCTCCGCTATCCGGCATCGCCCTCTTTTTTCGTCTCTGCTAGTGCGCTTGAACCTTATTTTGCGGAGACGCCAAGAGGGCAAAGCCCGAGCCAAACGTTCGGCGTCACGGCGGCGAAAGAGCTCGTAGCGATGCCCCATGGAGGCCGCGTAAACTACGCCAAGAAGTCGGCCGCTGCTACACCAGAGGCCAAGCGGAGCCGGCGCAACTACGCGCTGCGCAAACATGAAATAATTTTTCCGTCTTTGGGCGATCGAAGACATAGGTAGTTCCCATTCTTTTGCTCAAAATTTACAACTGCCTATTGCGGAGAGTGTTCTCGCGATCACGACATCTGTCAGTCGCATAGTTCTACCAACTACTTATGAAGAGCAGATTGCTTATGCGAGAGCAAACGACTGTTCAGGGCATTTTACCAGAGATTGTATGCCTGTTGTATGCAATTCACTAATATTTGACTCACACATTTAAGGAACCTCGTTAACAGATAGCGCCCAGCAGGTGCTCACATGCAACGTAACTGCAAGCCCGACACGCAACCTCCGCAACTTTATGTACCGTGGGTATCTGTTTTCCTCTGTGCAGGGGTTCCTGAATGTAGGCAGGAGCGGGTGAGACCTCCGTCGAAGGTGGTTTGCCGAATCCATCATGAGATTGCCGGGGAGAGTCCCGCGCGGTCGCTACTGGGTGTTTATTGTGACGGATGGTCTTGTCACAAGACGTTGAGCGGCACCAGCAAGCGCAGAAAAACCACTTTCTCTATGAGCGACGTGGACTTTGCACGTTGAGTCCATATTTAAGATGGTTTCGGCAACAGGCAGCAATGACATCAGACCATCGTATAGGGCGGTGATGTCGGTTGGAAACGCTGTCAGCTGCAATCTAACAGCGTGGTCTGCCTGAACTCTCGGCAAAGAAGTGCCGCATACGCTATATTACTATGAGTAGGGGCTTCAACATATGCGTTAACCGCACCTGTACAATTGGCGTCATCTGCAAGGCGCAGGCACGACGTACTACGTTATTACACGACATACATACGTTTAAACTACTGGTCCTCGACTTCTTATTGGCACATTAGCTGTGCCATGTGGAACATCGAGCTTTAGGAAACACATTCTCGAATTCCTTTCTAAGTGCATGCCGAAACAGCAGCCTAGTGAACACCGAATACAAGAATAATTTTTGCAGAATCTTTGCGCCACAGAGGAACGCCAAAACTGAAACGTCTTCTAGTAATGAATGCTCATATAAATATCAGCAGAAAAGATATTTATTTGACATGAAGTTGTTCATGTTGGCCAATAATCATCTAGTAAATATGCAGCTTCACTTCTTTTAATCTAACGCACTTAATTTTTTACCGAGGTTTTCATTGGCTGCAGTTCTGCACTGACGCCTGCAGCAATACCATTCTCCACCTATCATCAACTGCTGAGGCTAAATGTAGGGCAAAACATTGTGTAAATAACATACCTGCATATGTATTTGTTTGTTTAGAGATACGTACATTAATGTATACGAGAAGAAAGAGGTTTAACCGAGGGGGCCGGATTTTTATTAATGCTATCATGAGAATCCAACAAAGACACGAAGGAAAACAGAGATAATTAGATGTACCTAATAATTCAATTAAATAAATGACAAATTAATGGCAATGAAAATGGATGAAAAAACAACTTGCGCACGTGGCGAACGATCCCACGTCATCGCATTATGCGAAGTACAACTAAGTTCACGTATGTTTTTCTTGGTGTCTTGGTTGTTAGCTTCTAATAATATGATTAACAAAAATCGGGCCCCATGTTTAACCCCCTTTCTTCTCATTCTTACATAGCGAGGGTCTCGAATCCAGCAACACTGATGCCTTCAGGTAGCATGTGCGGGTTTATTGACAAGTTGCCCTCACCCAGAATGATCACGTACTTGTGACGCCTGCGGGAGAAAGGGTGTTCTACATCTGCCGCGAAAGTCTCTGAGTGGTGGCACTGGCTAACACTCCGAAGGTAAGTTCTAGCAGTAACGCATAAATAACCAAGAAAGTAGAGAGGGAGACCGCGCCGCGGTTACTCAATTAGTACATCGCACGTTTAATGGGAAGCCTTGGGATAGTTCCTTACCTGCGACAAGTTGTTATTTTATTTGCTCTCATTGTCATTATTTTATCATTTCTTTTATTAAACTAGTAAGTACACCAATGTCCCCTGTGTTTTTATTGGTGACTTGGCTTCTCATGATATCGTTTATGGATGTTAAGATTCATCCTGAACCAAACATGTACCTAAAATAAACAAAACTTTGACGCAGCATAACACCCGTGTTCACGCTCCTGTTCCGTTTTATAAATGTATATCAGCGTGGATTCTACATTTTAACATTGCAGGTACATCGGTAATGAGACTGAATGAGACTGCGAAGAATATCCGTGTGTGAGAAAGCGGGTCATCCCCAAGCATTTTTCGCTACTATATGATAATGATTACTTGAATCAGTGGCTCTTCGATTCAGCTACCCCAAGATGCGAAAGTGACAAAGTGTATGGCACGAAAAACCACAGAAATAATCTTCAAGCACTGCTAGTGACTCAGTCAAGAGTCACTAAATGGTTAGTAATGCCTTCGTGCGAGACCCATGGCAAAAGCTCCACTCGCTCTTTGCAAGTGGCCTGATGATATTGCATTGTCGATACGATTTGCGACAGCTTCTTAGTGGTAGACATCTATGAATATATTTCCTTCATAAGGAAGCTCGTAAAGCGCAGTGGAGAGCTTTTCGGAATCGCATGGGTGAATTATAAAGTTACATCAGTGTTCTGCGTATTATCGCACGAATGCAAATTCTCTTCGTAGGGAGCTTAGGCGACCTTGGGGTGTGTAGGTTGTCTGCTGCCAGTCACTTGTGTAAGTTGCACAGGCGGGAATTCACACCTTACTTTTCTCCCTTTGTCCATTATAGCATTCTCTTTATGGTGTATTTTTTTAACAAGTGTATTTTCCGCATCACGCGAAGTTCACGCTGCATATGTTTCACCAAATATGGTTAGAAAATGGTAAACAATATTGTAGTACCTTGTTATGTTCTCCTATCACAATTTCTCATTTTATCCACAAGTCATCGGCTTTTACAATTTGTTGGGGGCGTGCACCTTATTTGCCGTACCGCGCGTGTAAATTCTACGTGTGCATGCAAATTAGTGCATTTGAGATAAAATTTGAAAGGTACGTTCTATTGTAATTTTTCGCCTTTCACTAGCTTCCTTATCAGTGTACCTCTTCCCTATATAAAAGAATAATCGTTATGAACTGAGTATTCCGACACAAAATAAAGCAGATACATCTATGTTGTTAAGATAACGATAAAAATTACCTTCCAGATATCCATCATTCCATCTTCATACACACTTCTATTGCGTATTTTTGCATCTCCAAAATTATTTTGCTTTATTTCTAAACTATAGGAGGAAAGCTTTGAAATTTACTGCCTCATTATATGTCCGGTAACATCTTGCCTAAAGGGATCAATTCACCACATTCTTTGATTTAAGGTAGGCAAAACTCTTACATAATCGTGTCCTATTTGACCGCGGTAATGTAGGCTGCCGAATAAAATGCTTTTTTCTTTAGTACTCATAACCAGATGTCTTCCAGTGGCACATGATTTTCAGATATTTACCAAGTTGATTTAATGAAGAAAGGTGCAAGCATTCTTAACCTGAACAGAACCAGAAATATTTACTTCTACGGGGAAAACAATGCCTAGGAATACGAACAGTCCAATTCGTTTGCAAATAAGTATATTTGAGCTGTTGTATATTTTTGATAAAACAAAAGCAGAAATATATTAAGGCAGAAACTGACGCTATTATCACTATAGAGGCTGTCTATGTAAAAGATAGCCAATGTATATACAAAAAGTAAAAAAAATCATGAAAACTTTCTGCAGCAGTACACTTTAACAAAAAATATTCCTTACTTGACAAGACTTCCTTGTGTAATGAATAAGTTATGGCTAACTATCAAATTCAAGGTTAAAAAATAGGTACTTCATGCCTTCTTGACCGCAATAACAATAGAGTCATCACATTGTTATAGTTCCACTGACAATATTCAAATGCGTTATTAAGAATTTCCGTAGGCTGAATATACAGCTCCTAAGGTTCTAGCTATTTACGAAGTGGTGAAATGTTTTGATGCAATATTGGGGTGCCATAACATAAAGCTATCCGAAGCTTTTGTGTGCCAAGTTTGCAATCGGCTCTCAGCGACTTGACAAGAGCTTTTTGCATTCCCACTTCGCCTGTCTGTCACGCGACTTCCCGAAAACCGCGATAGCTCCTTACCTGATATGACGCGTACAGACTGATTATGCATGATTTCACCGAACAAAAGAAAAATACTTATTTCCCATTCGATGCTTCTCGCCATTAGCTCTCGGCTATTGGTGAAAAGTTCTCGGGCACCACGCGTTTCACCGTTCTGTCACGCGACGTCACAACAGCGTGTAAACTCTCTGTGATGTTCGCGGATTCAAGAAAGCAAGAAACGATAAGAAGGCTGCGTAGTACTTTATTGGGCGGCAGCTAGAATGCTGTCTGGGGGCACTCATTCAGGTGCTCGCTTTTTGACAATCACCTGCTGACGTCACTTGGCACGTCACCTATCACGCCGGTAACAAAGCAGCGGCGGCTCATATTGGTTCTTCCACCGCAATTTGGAGAATCAGGATGGCTGGTATCGGTCAGGTGGCTTCCTAACTCGTTGAAAGTACTGCTTAACGTGATTAACGTGAATTGTCGGCCACAACTAATGGAACTTCTTGATGCCAAAGAGAAAGGCAAGCGCCTCCTTTTCTAGCTGGCTATAGTTTAATTCTGCATTTGAGAGCTTTCTAGAAGCGTAAGCAATTTTCTTACCGTGCCGTCTTTTATAACGCGCAATAACACGGCGCCGAGACTGTACGCAGACGCATCGCACGACAGCTGCGGTGGGAGCGCCGGGTCGTAGTGCGCGAGAACTTCGGCGGATGACAGCACTGTTTTGATTGCTTGAAATGCGGCCTCGTATTTTCGGTCCCAGGACCAGGAGAAGCCCTTGTTTAACAATCTGTAGAAGGGTTTAGCAAGCGATGCGAATTGCGGCGTAAACTTGCCGTAGTAGTTATTAAGCCGAAGTAGCGAACGCAGTTGTGCTACGTTAGTGGGCGCTTGGGCTTTCAGAAGAGCTTGAACTTTTTTCGTTTGTTGGTGTGACGCCCGTCTTACTGATAATATGCCCAAGATACTGAAGGCTTTCCTTAAAGAACTCGCATTTTTCGCTCTTAACTCGGACGTCTTCTTGCGCCATTGTTCGAAGCACTGCTTCAAGATACACGAGGTGCTCATCTGCAGTAGCTTCTGTCACACGAATGTCATTTAGATAACTGATCATTCCTGGCAGTCTTTCCAGATGTTATCCATAATACGCTGGAACAATGCCGGTGCTGAGGCGGCTCCGAAGGGTAATCTTAACAGCGAACTGCCCTTAATGCGTATTCAACGTGAGCAGCTTTTTAGAGGCCAGCGACATTCCCACCTGCTGGCTTCGAAAAGTACCGCCCTCCTGCAAGCGCTGCTAGTATTTCATCCAGCCTACTTAGAGGGTACTGTTCTGTGTCTAGAACAGTGTTCAAGGTTGTCTTATAATCTCAGCACACACGTATTGTCCCGTCCTTTTTTAACCACCGGTACAATCGCTGTGGTGAAGTCGCTAGTGGAAACTTGGGTAATGACGTCCATTTCCTATAGCTTTCGTAGCTCTTCCTTAAGTGATGAACGTAACGCGTAGGGTACGTTTCGAGCTTTGAAGAACTTTGCACTTTTCTCATTAAGAAAGAAGGTAGGTTGCTCACCTTTTATCTTGCCAAGGGTGTCGTCAAAAATGGTGCTCTAGTTGTAGAGGAGTGCCCTCAATCGCGTGCCGGAGTCCTTTTGACTTGCCTATTGTCAGGATTGGGGGCTCAATCCCCTCGCTCATGATTCGTTGTCAAGACTGGAGTTGGGCATGAATTAGAAGGTAGCGTAGCTGGCCCATGCTCTTATCCAACTTATCCACCCTAAGGACGTTGATGAAGGGAAGGACTGCTTCTCATCGAGAACGAGGAATATGGGTTTATTTACAGTATTTATATCAGTCTAACAAGACTGTTTGAGAAGGTACATCAATCTAACATGACAGCTTGAGAGAGAGTGACCTGAACAGCCGGGCAACAGCGGTTTTTAAACACTCGGTCCTCTTCCGATACAAGATGATGCGAACGTTTGTTCCGTCATCGCAAACTAGCCGCCTCCCCGCAGGATAGTCTACGCACACAAATGCACACACGTTCGAATGTCCGGAGCCGACATCCGAGGGGCCCCGTAGAACTCGGAGCCGTTCCGGGTAGTGCGTTGGGGAGCTTGGGAACAATAGTTGGCCCGCCGAACTCAATCCGTCACAACGGCGATGAGGCTAGAGGTTGGTGGTGGCTTCAGCACAAAGCCTGCTTCATCGAACGCATCCTAGCTGAAGCGATGGAGAGCAGGGGATGCCCGTATTGTTCCCCGACACAAAGTCGATTTAGTCACGCTGTGGCTAGAAGTTGGCGGCGACGGGCCCGGAATGTTGCTGCCATAGTTGTAACTGGGTGGCAAGCTTGCACTGCAGCTGGCTGTTCTTAACAGCGCCGGAATGTTGCCGCCATAGTTGTAACTGGGTGGCAAACTTGCACTGCAGCTGGCCGTGCTTAACAGCACCTCCATGGCGCGAAAAATCTCGACTGTCTAGCGCTGACAACCGCTGGGCAGGAAGAGAACGGCTGGTGGCCACAGGGTGATTGATGCCTTGGCTCACAGCGACCACTTGTGTATTGATGTCACCGCCCCAAAATATCCAACAAGGACAGGCAACTGCAAAATGAACACCACAACACGGCTCTGCACCGAGGTGACGTACCTTGGCTCCCACTTTAAACCTGCTAGGCTTCAAAAAAAAAAAAAACTTAAGTGCAGAAAGAAAAAAATGCTGCATTTCGCTATGCTAATTTCTGAAAAAAATTTGTGCTGACAAATTCAGCAAACATAGAGGGAATCCTGCTAAATGAGAGGAGATCTTCTTGGGTTAAAAAATTAACACTAGTAACCCTAAAATTTAGGCGGGACCCTCAAACGCAGAATTCAAATTAGTCTGCTCAAACCATCCGCATTGCTATGCAACTTTCCCTTCTTATATCTAACGGAGAAGTTGTACTCTTGGAGAGTGAGACTCCATTGGAGCAAGCGGTCATTTTTGTGTGACATTTGATTGAGCCACGTCAGAGGACAGTGGTCGGTCTCGAAGATGAATTTCGCTCCATACAAGTAACACGACCTCCTGTATTTGCATTTGCATTTGCATTTGCATTTGTTATATTTCCCCCATAAAATTAAGAAATTGGCTCTAGTTTTTTCACCGCGCTCACTTGGAACACGCTTGCGCCATCAGTTAACGCAGGGGCTGGTGTCAACATATCTTATTTATTTATTCTTTTATTTCAACATGCTGCAGGCAAGCAATGCTGGCGCGAGAGGAGGTTAACGAAGGTTAAAAGGTGGCGCGATGTAGAGTGCTCAGCTAATGAAACGCGTTACATGGAGGGCGTGGCCACCAGTGAGCGTTCGCGAAGGCGAACTGGCGCATTGTGTTGCACGCTGAGGACGAGATGGTTGGTGACGCAGTAATACTGCCTCTAGCCGACAGAGGTTCGGTCTGTGTTTCGCGGTGGAGCCGCCGGAGCGCTGCCAACCATGGTTGATACACCACGCTAGCCAACCGCGCTGCTCGAAGCGGAGGTGTCGTGGTCGTATATACGCGGGAGGCTGGTTGTGTGCGTGCGATAAAGGATTTTAATTCGCGTTTTCGGTGGCAGAGTCGAGGCACTCGCTGGATATCGCGTGCACAGGAAAATGAGATGAGTGGGCGCAGAGAACCATCCAAGGCACTTACTAGAAAAAGAAGGTGAGAAAAGGAAACGCAGAAAAACAAAACACGATACTGCGAGCGCTTTTACCGTTTGCACTTTTGCACAGTTCTGTAGGTCGCGGCTCTATAAATAGCCGAATATTTCATTATATCGACTCAAGTGGCCATGACGGCCAACATCCGTATAAAGGCAGGTCTTTGAAAAGGCAGGCTGCTCAATTCGGATGCTATGGCGTTGCGATGCCAAGCTTGAGGCTCGCCTCCCCGTTTCCCCAAATGACGTCGTGTCTCATAAGTTGATTTGAAATATAGAGCGATAAGTTGTACCTTTCTCATAATTGACCATTTGACATGCACACGGTAATTCAGTTTACCTTGCGTATTTTTCATTGTGGATGCTGTACAATTACTGAAAGAGAAGCGTTGCAGAGTATATTAATTTCTCATCGACGCGCGTATAGTTACGTGGTTTCATGGTATTACTATTTCACGAAATTTCTAATTGTATCCTAGCAGTCTTTTGAAAGACGCCTGCTAGGTATAAATGATTCATAAACAGTGCTTGGTCTGCAAGATTTCTGTCAGTTTCTTGTACTCTCGTTAATGTCTGTGTGGGCGTAATCACATGCCAGACAACCTCATAAGTACATAGTTCTCCTGCACATAAAACAAGAAAAGAACAGCTAGATGACATTGAAATGGACTAATACTGTTTCATGCTTTCCGCAGGAGCTACAGCTGCGAAGATTGCGCTGGTGGATAGCCACGTTGAAGAAAAAGTACCCTACGCACCTGGTGGCGGACCATTTACTTTCTGTCGAACACCGTAAAACAGAACAGTTTTTTGACGAACCATCTGTTTCACCACAATTGCGGTACAGATACAATACCACGTTTTCAGAAATATTGTCTGTATCCTGCGTGCCCCATGCGATGCTGAATTTCGGCGCAAAATAAAAGGTATTTGGGTGTTCAAAACGCGCTGTTCAGTCCGGAAAGAGAAATTTTCACTGGTCATAGCAATAAATGAATGCAGAATAATTGTCCCAGAAAACATCGCGCAAGGCAATAAGGGATAAACGCTGAACCGACAGCTTGAATCGACCTATAAATTCTAGAACACTGTTATGTACCATCAAACATGAACGCGCACTGTAAGAAAGGAATATGTTAATGAAGGCTGTAGAATTCGAAGGCTTAACGGGTAATAAAGGAATGATAACATTTATTACAAGGAATACTGTTTTTAACCCTCACATTTAACCTTCAACAGAAATGAAAACAATACGGAGAGCATGCAAACGCTGCAAGCAATACACAGTTTAGAAAAGCAATTTCTATGTTTAAACGCTTACAGCTATACAAATAATAGTATTCATTGTTCCACAACGAGTATAGCAGGAACTCAGGTACACAATACCAGTACATAATTGTGTCCCAGAAATATTTCACTTGGTTTAGTGATCCTAGTGTTCTTTTACTTGGTCTCTATTTCTATCTGTGATGGATCTGGTCAGTCTGGACCAAAACAAATTTTTCTGCAACTGCGAGGATTTTCTTTTGAGGAACCCATGTGGCCTTTTTTTTTGCAGCATTTGCTTCGATTAAGTGGATGTCTCGTATTCCCTTTATTAATTACTTCTTTGCACATTGTGGGTTTCCGAAGAACTATTGCGCCAAACTCTTGCCTTTGCTTAGAGTTGTTGATGAATTCGACTGCACCCTGACAACTAATAGCCTAGAACGACAGAAAGCTGAGCTAGTTGGTAAGGATTCATTATGCAAAAAAGAGGTGAGGCGTGCAGACAGGACACAAGAGTAGAGAAGTGGACAACACGAACGTCGACTATCAACTGAAGGGAGCACTGAGTCGAAAAAAAGAAAGAAGACACAAAGCTCATCTGCGCGAGCTCTGGAATGGTAACACCACTTGTCAGTAGGGTACATGTAGCGGTGTATGTGAGAGACAACTGTTAAGACACTTAATCTCTTCCTTATAAAAGTAATCAAAGGCTGACTCACGCACGCACTTCCACCATTTTAGATATGCCATGCCTGTACCATAAGACGCGTATCTTCTTTCTTATGCCTGTACAATATCGCGCATTCACCTAACTCTGGCGTGCACTTACAATCTTGGCAATGTACAGAAAGACTAGCAGGTGATCCACCGGTTAACGACCTTTTATGTTCCATTAGTCTCTGATTGATACACCGCCCCGTTTGCCCTACGTAGAACAGGCCACCTAATTGCACGTAATTGGAGAAGTAGAGAAGTTTTGTCCGCTTCTCTACTCTTGAGTCCTGTCTGCACGCCTCACCTTTCTTTTTGCATAATGAATCTGATAGCCACCTGGTTAGCTGAAATGGTACAGCGGCGGCCCCGGAAAGGTGGCAGTCCCGGGTTGAAGTCCCGGACAAGGACAAATTTTTGTTCACCTGCGAGGCTTTTCTTTCGAGGGACCCATATGGGATCCTTCTTAGCAATTGCTACGATTGGGTTGGTGTCTTATTTTGCGTTTATTCTTCATTTTGCCTACGTATTCCATCTGGACTATCCAGAATCGGGGCAACTGTTCTCTGCCGACTATGGCTAGGAGCGTCTTTCATGAATACATTTGCTCGCCGCATTGGAATGACTTACAGTGCTATCTGTGATGTTTGCGGCAGCGCAGAAACAATCGAACATATCCTTTGTCATAATCCTCGCTACAGCTCCCAGTGACAGTCGCTCGTGACGTCCTTGGCATGCCTCGATGACAGGCCGTTTTCTAAGCAGACAATTTTGGAGTGACGGCTGATGCGACCTTTACACCAGAAAGCGGTGAAGGCGTTACTCAGGTTTCTCCGGTCAAGTGACCAGCTTGAACGACTGCGACACTCCTGCGTTCCTTTGCTTTGCAGTGTTTCTAATTTTCTCCCTCTCCCACTCTTTTCATCGGTCTGCCTCCTTAAAGATCTTTTTGTATCCCCTTATCTCGTCTCCAGCTCAGGGTAGCAAACTGAATATGTATCTTCCGGTTAGCCTCCATGCCTTTCTCATTTCTTTTATCTCTCTCTTTCTCCCTACTTTCTTAATTACTTTTCCCCCCTATGGTCGTTTCCGCAGAACTACTACACCAAAAAAAATGAACAAATAAAAGGCTGAGTAAGAGTAGTCACAATGCGTAGCAGGGGTGCACGAGAGATTCATGCGTGGTAACTTTTATGCCTTAGCCTTCTAAGGGTCCATGGTGCACTCTTCGAGAGTTACTTCTCTATTTCTCTCTATGGTTGTTTCAATTTACGCATGTTAGTGTCTAACTACTTAGCTGGGTCAACAGGAGTTCCATGGTCGAGTGCGTAGCGCATCGGAATGCTGTGCCTAGTGAGCGAGTTACAGAACCAACCATTGCACAATCTTCGGTTACTTACTGCAAATCATATTGACCGCAAGAAAGACGGGGACAGAGGAAGAAAACACATAAACAGCACAGGCGGTAACTTTCAACTAAGGCATTTATGTGTTTATGCTGTTTATGTGTTTTCTTCCTCTGTCCCCGTCTTTCTTGCGGTCAATATGATTTGCAGTAAATACCAACTAGGCCAAACTGAAGTTATTCGGTTACTTAGTATGTGGCAATTCATACATAAGTGCCACTCTTCAATGAACCTCTTTCACGCCGACACGGGTCACTGTTAAATGAAGCTGTCTGACACCGGCTTGGCTTACTGGGTATGTTCAAGGCAATCTATCCTGCTTTTCAAATAAACCTTTTTGATGCATCCATGGGTCACTGGGCGCGTGTCAGTCAAAGTGTGCCGCTGGTAGATGGCACCAACTTGGTGCACCAAGTTGGTGCCTCTGACATCAACTTGGCTGACTAGGTATGTGCCAATCTGAAATGGGGTGACACTCTGTAAGATCCTGTAAATTTTTCTGATTCTCAGGAGAATGAAATCCCCGTAACAAAGGTCCATTTAGGACATCAACCCATTGCTTTAGGAGGCTGTGCCGTGAATGCATTTCGTATGTGCCACTCGTCAATTAACATCTCGTCAAGAGGGGTCACTGAGTGGGTGCCACTGGGTGTGCGGCAAGCGAAGAAAGATTTCTCAGCGTTCGCAGGCAGCCCTATAGCACGCTTTTTGCCTCGAAGGCCACGTGGGGACATCTCGGCAGTGCCAGCAGACGGCGCAGTGTTTCAGGAAAGAAGCTAAAGAGTACAGCCCAATTGCTGCATCACGCGGCCCGCAGGGCAGTCTGCATCAGCAGACATTTGGTGTGTTGCGACACCACGTACGTGAGGGTTGGACCCCCCTGCGTTTAATCGTGCGTGGCTTAGCCATGTCCGAGGAAAAGTGGATCATGGGGATTGAGCCGATGCTGAGTGTTCGGACCTCCCTTGGTGGAGGCAACACACCCCTTTGTCCTCGGCTTCACGTAGATGGCACCCCTGGTCTTACCCTTCTGGGGGAAATCGACAGTGGCCTTTTCCTATCCTCATCTTCAGTCTTCATCTTTCTCTCTCACCTTTAACCTTTCCTGTCTTCTCCCTTTTGCGTTACTTTCAATTTTCTAGGCAACAAGGGTTAACCCTCTTTGAGTAGCCTACCTTGGAAATGTCATATTCGATAATAAGGATAACGTACTGCTGGCGTTAGCAGTAGCTGCTTTTACAGGCCTTGCAGGGCCCCTCGTAGGGCTCCATGGTGCGTGGCTGGCCTCACTGTTCAACACTACACATTCATGTACAGCTAGTTCCATCACGCCACTCTCTGATCGACCTCAGAGAAGAGGGTGCACCGATGAAGTCTTCCAGCTTTTTGGTCGCCAAACTTATTCTTTCCCTCATTTCCATGTTATTCATTCTGAAATACCAGACAAACCAGTGCGAACAATTTCACCATTCCTGGATTCGAAGTCTCTTACTGAAGTTGTTGGTCCAGGTTATAAAGCATCGATGATGGCAAGCGGTGATATCCTCTTGGAGTTCTGCGACCAGAAACAGTATAAAAAACTGTCTACTTTAATGTCATTTGGGGATGCCCAAGTAACAGTAACCCCACATCCTTCTATGAATACCTACCATGGCGTGGCGTTGTCTCAGATGATGATTTGTTCGAGCTAATTGAAGTTAAACTCACGGAGGGCTTCAGTGGAAGAAAATCATGAGCTTTAAACAAACTAATATTGGGCATGACCGAAGAAAATCCAAACCAAACACCTGATACTTGCACTCGGCTCAAGTGTTCTACATGAGTCCATCAAGGTCGGCTACATCTAGCTCCGTGTAAGCCATACGTGCCGGATCCCCTCAGTTGTTTCAAATGCAAGCGTTTCGGCCACAATTCACGGAACTGCAGATGTCGCTAAACTTGTGCGAAGTGCATGGCCCATGAAGAAACCTCTGAATCTTGCGAAAAATCTCTCCACTGTGTACACTGTGATGGGGAACGCGCCGCCTACTCACAGTCATGCCCATGCTGGAAAAAAGTAAAGGAAACAGTAACAACTAAAATAAAGGAAAACGTAACTTTCAAGGAGGCATGCAGGCAGATATCCTACCTTCCCAAGAACACCTTCGCCGATGTGACGCGTCAAGGAATGGCGGCACAACGGCTAGCGGCGGCTGTCCGGCCCACACGCAGTAAGCCTGTGGTGGCGCTATCGGCCTACCTTGGCTCCAGCTAGCGCTGTGTCGCCATACCAGAAGAAGGAACCATCCACCTCTGGGCCGGCGGTCTCGTCCGACTTGTCGAGGTCTTTTCAGCCAACGCAGCATTCGGAAGAGCGTGTGTCCAGTGCCTCTTATGAGGCTATGGACACAACAATCAAACCGATGGTGCCACTAACGCATAAAAGAGGCGAGACGCGATCGCTCCAAAAAAGACAAACATCGGGTCAGGACGCCTGGAAAGAGCCCGTGAGCTCATCTTCTCTCTTAGACAGCACTAAAGAGACTTATATTATGGAGACACAAATGCTACATTGGAATGTTAGAGGACTTCTTCATTAACCTTGATGAAATTACAGAACTCCTACACAAACATAATCCAAAGTTGCTATGTGTTCAGGTGACACATCCTAAATCTACACAAACTTTCTCCAGCAATACGCTACTAGGCAGTTTTAGTTAAGCGTTTGTCGCCTTACGTACGTTAAACGTAAGCACCTTTGCGAGACGTTGCGGTGCGTGTCCTTTCAAGTATTTTAGTTTATTTTACGGAAACATAAACGTAAAGAAAATGCTGTCAAGAAGGGCGCCATCTCGTGCCTCGTGCCAAACTAATGCAAGCCAAGACGATCCATTAGCAACTATCCTAATGTTGCTATGTGAACGCGTCTCGTTAGGCGTACGGGCGCCAGAATTGCCGAACGATCTCCGAAAATGGACGCGCTATGCGCTCGTAACTAACCTTTCAGATTAGTTTAGAGAAAGCGAAAGTTCATTACAATAGTTACTGGCAATCAATGCGAGTGAGAGTGTAGCCATCATGAGAATTCGGGCTGAAGCGGGAGCCATGGGTGCTGCCATGTTCGACAACGCTATTTCTTAGCGTCCGTAAACATTACGGACGTTAAACTCGCCAAATACCGTAAGTTATCATAGCACACGTAAACCACAGAAACCCAATAATGTTCCGAGCATGGGCAGTGAGGACGACGCTATTTCTTTACGAACGTAATGCTTTTACGTTTGGTTGCAAACGCTAAACTAAAGCTGTCTATTTTCCGGAAAGACCACAACGACACTGCTGTGTCGTCCGATGGTGTAGCAGTAGCTGCCGCTCATGGGTGGTTTTGACATTACAACACGATGTGGGAGACTCGCGATGCGACGTGAGTGGTCGATTCATTGAGAACTTCTTAGTAAACACCACTGCGTGCATGTTGAATAAAAACGAACCAACTTATTATAATATGTTGCGCAATTATCATGCTTCTATAGACCTATCTATTGACTCGGCAGCTCTCATCTCTTATACTGGAGCTTTAATAAGAATCCTTATGCATGTGGCCATATTCCTGTAATTTTAAAGCTAATTCAACAACATGAATTTCCTGCACATGCGCCTAGGGGGAAGCTAGAGTCTGCCGAATGGAACTATTTTAAGGAATCAACCTTAAGATATCATGGCATTTTCTCACCGATTGTGGCAGTGTATTTTACCCGTTTTATCATCGAAGCAGCAAAAAACTTTATTCCACAATCAAGCGGCAGCTCACCCGAAAGATAAGTTCCGTGGTGGAATAATGATTGCCAGGAAGCGCAGGAAAATCAAAATAAAATGTGGCGCATATTGCTCCAATCACCAACTGTAGGAAATTTGATAGAATTTTAAAATTATAAATCACAGGGAAGGCGAACGTGACGGACAGCTAAGAAGGCAAGCAGGGAGATGTTCTTGTGCGGCATTAACTCATACATACAGGAGGCAAAAGTATGAAATGGGCTAAGGAGGCTTAAGGGACAACAAACTCATCCATTGCCCCTGGTTGATAAAGAAGGAAGCAAGTTGGAAGACTAGGCAGACGCTCTCGGTTAACACTTCGGTCGCGTGTCTAGCTACTCACACCTTTCCATGTTATCAGGGCTCCTGGGTATCTCTCACCTAAATGGAAAGAAGCTTTTGTGATCCCAATTTTGAATCATGGTAATGAGACTTCATTGCTCACCAGCTACCGTCCTAGAGCGCTTGCGAGCTGACTTTGTAAGCTTGTTGAGAAAATGATTATTCGCCACATTGTACATTTCCTGTAGTCGAGCAAATAAATGCTTGACTCATTTCAATGTCGCTTTAGGGAAGGCCGATCTACAACCTACCATCTCGTGCTCATTGAAGGAAACATTCTTGACGCGCTTGTGCATACGCAGTACTTTTAGTCTATATTGTCACGTGGTATTGACGTTAAAGAACACAGTAGCAGTACTGTGAAAGACGGCGAACCTGTACCCACAAAACAGGCTACACTTAAAGCGCAACGATAGCGGCGAACACAGTCGGCGATCGTCGAAAATCTGATCAGCGGGTCAAGCGCGTCGGCTTTTATAGAGCAGTCGTCGAATGGTCCAGTCTAATCGTTCGGACCCGCGTGCCTTCCACAAAGTTCTACACCATTCGCGTTACGCGATGAATTCAGATAACACAAGGTTCGGCGACAACAGACAGCCGGGTAGAAGCATCGATAACTTTCCAGAAACGTCGGATACATGCAGGCGCGTCCCTCCCTGTGCGATTACAGTTGTTAAGCGGCGAAACGTGGTCACCCGATAAAGATAAGTACACGTGTCAATACCCCCCTCTTAAAGAGCATCGACCCGATGCTGCAAACAAACGAAAGAAATAAATAAGCACTCGTAGCAAAGAAAACAACAAAATAAGGAAAGTTCGTCAGCGTCCATAAAAGGCTTTAAGGCGCACCACGTGGACCACTTCAGATCGTGCGCGGCGCCGCTGTGAATGCGAAATGCCGTCTGGCACGACTTCATAGTCCAGGGCGCCAATACGTCGGATGACCTTGTAGGGTCCGAAATAGCGTCGGAGTAGTTTCTCACTGAGTCCTCGTCGGCGTATCGGGGTCCAGACCCAAACACTGTCGCCAGGTTGGTACGCGACGAAGCGTCGCCGGAGGTTGTAGTGTCGGCTGTCGGTACTCTGCTCGTTCTTGATTCGCAGGCGGGCGAGCTGTCGGGCTTCTTCGGCGCGCTGGAGATAGCTAGCAACGTCAACATTCTCTTCGTCTGTTACGTGCGGCAGCATGGCGTGCTGGAGTCTGCTGGAGGCAGCATGGCGTGCTGGAGCCTGTGCTGGAGTGGCCGGTTGTGTCAAGAATAAATCTCTGTGATCGACAGAGTCACGCACTTCTTGGACGTCTCGCGATCCATTACTTTAGATGTCCTACCAAGCGTTCTGGAGGTAATAGTCAACCTGCTAGGTCAGCGACCCATCCAACATTCTATGCTACGTTCTATACCTGATACCTGTACAACATTTTATACCTGACTTCATGCCTGGGTCTAGTGAAGACAAAATGCACGATGATGATATTCCTATGCGCTATTACGTACCTGAGGTGAGTACCTCTGCCCATGTTGCCCTATGCAAAACGTGAGTTAAGAGACTAGAGTGCTTGGGTCCCATCAGAAAGGTTGAAGAGGCCACAAAGTGGTGTGAACCCGCCGTGGTTGCTCAGTGGCTATGGTGTTGGGCTGCTGAGCACGAGGTCGCGGGATCGAATCCCGGCCACGGCGGCCGCATTTCGATGGGGGCGAAATGCGAAAACACTCGCGTACTTAGATTTAGGTGCACGTTAAAGAACCCCAGGTGGTCGAAATTTCCGGAGCCCTCCACTACGGCGTGCCTCATAATCAGAAAGTGGTTTTGGCACGTAAAACCCCATAATTTTTAAAGTGGTGTGCAGCTATGGCAGTTGCAAAAAAAAGGAGGCGAGCTTCAAACCTGCATTGACTTTGAGGGGTTGAAGAACATTCTGCATGAACAAGTCTTAATGCCCACCATCGATAAATGCTTTGCCAAATTCTCTGGAGCTGCATGTTCAGCATGCACGACACAAGTTCCGGTTATTGGCAAGCTCCACTGGCAGCCGAGTCCCAGAGGTACACCACTTTCCTGATGCCATTTGGCCGTTTTAGTTCCTCCAATTTCCACAGCACCTGAATTTTTCCAGAGGGAAATGCTAAGAGTGCTAGAAGGCCTGCACAACCAAGCAGGTCTGCAAGACGACATGAAATTGTTTGGCTGCATGAAGGAAGAACATGATGCATGACTCCACAGAGTACTTCCTAGCATCACCTTAAATTCAGCAAAGTGTGTACTACACCAGCAGTCAGCGAGATTCCTCAGCTACTTTGTATCAGCAAACAGTATCAGTGCTGATGCTGAAAAGGTCAACGCTGTCTGTCATCTAGCAGAGCCAGCAGATGCAACAGAAGCGAGATCCTTCTTGCGATTGGCTAATCACCTGACCAAATTTCTCCCAGGGCTCTCGCAGCTCACAAAACTGTTACGTGACCTGCTTCACAGTGATGCTTAATGGTGCTGGGATACACCACTAGTAGAGAGCTTCAATGCTATAAAAAAACACTGACGACGACACTCGTACTCACCAACTACTACCCTTGCAGTCATCTGTGTCTGCAGAAGCATCACCGTACAGTCTTGGGGCAGTCCTCTTACAAGACACAGCAGGTCATAGGCTTCCAGTTGCCTATTCCTCAAGATCCCGCTCTGACATGGAAACACAATATGCGCTAATAGCCTTTGACCTGAAAATGGAAAAATGACAGCAAGCAATAGACGGATAATGGACCAATATGAATAATCAGTTACGATTATCCAGAATGTGGATTATGCTCAGGCACCTTTTGAATTCTGAGGAAATTAAAGCCATGTACAGACAAAACAAATAAAATCTTACATGCATATGACAAAACTGAAAAAGCTTTTATCGATGAGATAGCCACAAGATCTTAGGCTAAGCGAACTCCTCACCTCGATTACACAGGCACCAAAAACAGACCCTTAGACGAAGAGATTAGCAAAGCGGAATTGAGAGCAGTTCTACAAAAGCTTAATGCTACATCCGCGCTGGGACTAGACGGAATTACAAACAAGACGATCCGAAATCTCGATGATGCCTCTGTAGACCAACTTACCAAGTATTGAAAAAAAATGCTGGCAATCCGGTGCAATACCACAACAATGGAAAATGGTCCAGATTATTCTAATACCTAAACCAGGCAAGCGGTTACAGTTGGAGAACCTCAGACCAATTTCACTCACGTCCTGTGTGGGCAAACTCATGGAGCATGTTGTGCTTATGAAACTGACCAACTATCTCGAGGACAACGATATTCTGCCCCCTACAATGTTGGGCTTCCAGAGAAATTTGTCTACACAGGATGCAATGCTCCAACTTAAGCATCCAATTATAGATAACACAAGCCAGAAGACCAAAGCTATCCTAGGATTGGACCTTATGAAAGCTTTTGACAGTGTTACCCACGGAACAATATTAAACAGAATAAATGAGCTAGGCCTAGACCAACGAGTATATACTTACATACAAAACTTCCTTACTAACAGAAAAGCACACATTAAGATCGAAGCCTTTACTCTGAAAAACTACAAATCGTAAGAGCAGGCACGCCCGAAAGTTCCGTATTATCACCGATGCTCTCTTAATCTGGCTCTGATCGGATTACCTTCAAAGCTACTGGAAATCGATGGCAGCAATCATACCATCTACGCTGATGATATCACCCTCTGGGTGAGCGATGGCAACTATAGACATGTTGAAAACACATTACAACATGCATTAGAAGCAGTTGAACAATACCCAGCAGGAACCGGACTCACATGTTCAGCATAGAAATCTGAGCTCCTCATTTATATACCATCGCGACATGGCCGAAAACCACGCAACTACGACGAACGAAACAATCCGGAAATTTACCTAACTACGGCGGATGGTATGCCCACACCCAAGGTTGACAAGATCAGAGTATTGTGGCTCATCATTGAAAGTAGCGGCTACAATGGAGACCATACGTAAATTAGACAATATAACATCTCAAATCATGCGGCTACTCAAACGAATAGCCAACAAACGTAGTAGAATGAAAGAAGACAATCTGCTTAGACTAGTCCAAGCATTCGTACTAAGCAGAATAGTATATGTGGCATCGTACCTACGAAGGTACTTGTCAGAATGATACAAATGAGGCTGCTTAATCAGACAAATTTACAAGCAAGCAATCGGACTCTCCATCACCACCAACAACAATAGACTACTGCAGCTAGGTCTACACAATACAGTGATTGAGCTAATCAAGGCACAGCACATAGCACAGTATGAACGCCTGTCCAAACTGAAACGGGGTAGGCAAATATTGAGTCGCCTGGGTATAGGGTATCATGCCCAACATGGCATCAAAGCAGATATACCCAGACACATCAGAGGCGCCATAACCGTCCTTCCAATATCCAAGAATATGCATCCCACTCACCATCAGGGTAGGTGGGAAAGCAGAGCCTGCAATATACAGAAATTGGTAACCGCAAGGACACCACATTTGCAGACGCAGCTAGATACAGACACAAGCGCGCCTATACAGCAGTGGTGCTAAATTGCGGGGGAAAATGCACGACAAGCGCTACAGTGAACACGCCACACGTATAAACCGCAGAGGAAATAGCTATCGCGTTAGCCGTAGCACAAACGCAAGGAGATGTAATCATCAGCGATTCCCAGACGGCAATACAGAACATCGCCAATGGTCAAATCTCCGCAGAGGCACTACAAGTTATAAAATCAGGTAATAACCCCGACAAAAGTGTGCATCTCGACCCCTGCTCACACACTACCAGATGGTAGCAATGAGGCAGCGCCCCGTATGGCTCGAGAGCTTACGGACCAAGCCTTGGTTAGCCCCGCCTCACCAACTACCGACGAGTGGGTGTGGGGAGATCGAATGACCAGATTTCACGAAATTGCACAGCACCATTGATTCCAGAGGCGCACATTCCCGCAGGTTCACCCAAAGTTAAGCAAAGAACAGTCTGTCAAATGATGGCAGTTTCAAACCAGATCCTATCCGAGTCGAGCTATCGTGTACCTAATGCAGCCGGATTTATACATGACTGACAAGTGCAGATATTATTGTGACTCTACAGCCACCCTAGAGCATATCCGATAGGAATGTAAGGGTGATACACAGTAACATTGGTGCGGCCTCAAACAGCGACAACCTCCGCGCACGCTGGAAGTCTGCGTTGCTGAGCTCGGACCTGCAGCACCAACTCTGGGCCGTCCAGCGAGCCGAGGAGGCCGCCAAGGGCCAACAACACTTGGCCGCCACCTAGGCGGGGTCGAGACCCACCCCAACAAATCGCAGGGCACTTAATAAAGTTGTTTGAATGAATGAACATGCTTACAGAAAAACCAAGGATGAGCACAGAATGTAGAAGTTTAGAGCTTTTCTGCTGCATGTTACTCATCTGAATCTGTGAGGAAAGCATGACGAGGGCTAAAATAGTTATTGCCTCCCTGTTTGTGCATGTACAGCAGGTCATAAAATTCCCTATGGTGTTGAACATTTTCAATTATTACATTATGAGCTGTGCTCTCTACAACAAAGGCATGAAAATGCTCATCAAAATATCTTGTGTCAAGAATTGTGGCAAAAACCAACAACTTTAGGTTACAAACTGCAATCAGTGTCACTTTAGCAAACTCAGGAAGGTCATCATCTGGTACAAGCAAAGGTACAACAGCACCCACACTTAGCGTCCTTCCAGAGAAAGTAACAGAATTCGCACAGTGCACGTCTGCTGTATTCGGCCAGAGTTCTTGAAGTCTGTCTTTCAAGAGGTCAGGTAATAAGTCTGGCTCTAGTGTCTTGCTCCCTATGACGGTCAGTGATTCTTGAGGTTGTGTCAAAGCATACATATATATTATAAGGTGCATTTGATGTCGACGACTCAGTGTTGTTGAAATGTTCTTCAAGTTGCGTACTTTCCTAGTGAGAGACTTCAAAAATTGGTGCTTTGCTTCAAAACGCACGCAGGACAGTTTAGAAAGAGGGCTATACAAAAGTAAAAAGCTGAGGTAATGAGTCAGATAGTGCATCTTTGAGATGATGCTGACATCTGCAAAAGTTTCCTTAAATGCACTGTAGAAGTCCTCAATAAGTACCTTCAAATAGGCAACAGAACCACGGGACACCTGTGGTGCAAGAACAATGTCCACAATAGCACGGAGTTCGAGGTATACTTGATACGCAGGATTTCCTTCTGGGACACTGTCTCCTACAAGAAGAGAGAAAAAACGAAAAATCAGAGCTTTTCAGCAGCTGACCCCTTGATGGTTGTTCTTACAAACACTGCTGCACGTGACAGAGGTGGCAATCGAGACTTTTTGTCCCCTCCTCGAAGAGGAAATTCGGCAAGCCGCTCATTCAGCTGGTCTAGAGTTAGAAGCTGACTTGAAACAATGTGCTGGATGACATGCTTCATGACAAATGGGATGACCCCTTCATAAAGGTCATGCATAACGTCTCGTGGCAACCCTTGAGTCACATCAAAAGAATTAAGAGCACTTAGACAGCTTTCACCTGTAACACCATAGGTATTAGAGAGAGTTGGATCTTGCTTTATGAGTTGAATATGACGAGCATGCATTTCCTTTGTTCTAATAACAAAGTCATCCTCATGCCATTTGTCAATAATTTCATTTCTGGTTGCCATGCAATACCGGCAGATAGGGCCAGATGAAAAATATTCGCGGAAACCACCAAGTTATTGACTTGATAAGCTGTCACCACTCACAAACAAAAGTGAGCCTTTCACAACTTCTCCGTCAAGCTCAATGCCATTTGCTTCTAGTTGCTGTAGATCTTTAAGAACTGGTTCAAGAATTTTATGAAGAGTGAATTTGGTCACAAGAGATGTCCTGGCAAGCATTACAAGGTATTTATCATTCAGCTTTGACTGCGATTGTGGTGGAAGATTTAAGATTGTTAAGTACCCAGCCGGACGTTTATGCTTTCCACGTTTGCTTCCCAGGGGGTTACATATTTCAAAGTCATCCAAATAGAGCTGAATGGCCAATAATCTTTTTTGTGCTGGCATTTCTAAATATGCTGTGCTCTTTAAAATAGCTGCCATGAGATATGTCTTACAAGAGGGTTGAACATGATTCTTTGAATTCTCCAAAAAAGCTTGGGCACCCCAGCAACCGCTTTTATAGTTTCTAGGATCGGAACATATTGAAAGCACTCATCTTGGGAATCTGAAAGATACATGGCTTTAGGAGACACAAAAGGAAATACACTTTTCCAATAGTTCTCCCGTCCGGATTTCGTCGCAAGATGCTCAAGCCTTGTAATCTCCACTGAATTAAATGTTGCTTTGAACACTGTAATGAAGTGGAGCAAATCATTGGCAATTTCATTAGTCGTGCTTTCCGGTAATCGTCTCCCCTCTTGCCACTTCAACAGCAGAGAGGACAAATGCATTGCACATTGATCACTGGTGTGAAGCAGCGCAGTATTGCTGCTACATCCCTGTTCAGGCTCTTTATCACTGGACACACTGAAGGATTCCTCGATTGCACCATGTGCACTGTTGAAGTGTACTGGCTCCACAGGGGTCTCACTGGTACTTGTTAGGAACAAATGGCTGTGGTGTTGCCTGACATGCTTCCGGAAGGTGCTATACAGTGTGTAAGTCTTGACACACCCTTCCAGATTGCAATGCCAGTTACTCTCTGTGCCATGCCATGTGCAGAAGTGCCGGAAAAGGGTAGCTAAAGAACACATTCTTTGGTGACACCGGGGACAAGCATATGCATTTGTCGAGTCCATCTGGAATAGCAAAGTACATTATTGAGAAAGAATGTAGTAATACATAACTATAACAACTAGACAGAACGCGCAAGCTCCAGTGGTACTTGAATATCACCACTTACACTGTTAAACATCTTACAATCACAGGAAGTTATCATTTGTATTTAATAAATTCATAATTTAATAATTCAATAAAGAGACAAACAGCCCATGCATTGTGTGTTATGAAATACAGTTATCTTAAAACTTGTATGCTGGTTTCATCCATCAGTTGGGAAAGAACATAGCATGTGATAGAATGCCTGATGCAAACAGGACAATATTGTTTCAGCAAATTAAATTTTTGAAGTACTTGCGTGCTTGCTAGCAACCCACCCAGTCAAAACAAAACCATTGAGTTCAATGGAATCTTTCAATAGGAGGTAATAGGTTCCAATTGGACCCAATGAAGTCACTGTATGAGTAATACCATGACCCCCAAAAATATTTGATAATAGTAATAAGCATAATCGTAATGTATACCTTAAGTAAAAGATCTTTATATTTTTGTGTGATCAATGGATGAGAACCGTTTAGCTTTTTGTGAAGCTAAAAATTTCCTTTGGAACTACCGATTTCTTTTGAACTACTGGCACGACTTCGTCAACCGATTTTTGCTTATATTGTATGTGTCTTGCCACTTACACCAGTCTATTCTAAGGACCCTTCTTTGTAAACCGCCCTGACAGCAGTCATCAGCTCTGACTTGACTCCTGCGCAGACGCAACAGCTGCTTGATTTGTTGAAAAAAAAACACGCTACTTCTTCTGACGTCTATTCGTTGATATTGGTCCAAGAACCGTTGCAGAGCATTGCATTCTGAGAGACAACACATCTATCGTGTGGCGCCGCCCATACTGTGTGTCTCTAGCTGAGCGGAAAATCATTGACAATGTCGCCGGCATGCTTGCTTGGCATATATAGACCTGACGGAGGTCTCCCACAATGAAGGGATGCACTATGGGCATACTTGTCATTGAACAGAGCTGCCACTGTGTGTTCATGATTGAGTGGGCTTCCAAATCTGTGTGATATATCAAGGCTAAGATACATCTGTGGTTTCACTTTTTTTTCTTTCTTTTCCTCTCGTTTTCTGGGTCATTCCATGCCAAGTGTCCCAGGCTTGGCAGCTCGACCATTGCAGACGTTTCTGGTTAAGTGGAGCATTTCTGACAAAAGAAGTATTTCTCCCTCATGATATGTGAGGGAGAAAGACAACACTGATCCTTCACTTATGTAAAAGTGTGATCAACAAAAGTTGTATGAAATATCTTTGTAGAGAGCCTGAAAAGCTCTGTCTGTGTATCTAGAGAGGGTTTGCTTAGATGTGTGTTTATTATGATGATTTAAAAATTTATTTCTTCCACTGCTTGTTACATATCCTCAAAAGCAAAATAAATCTTTTGTGTTAATTTTTTAGAAGACTTTGTCTCTCCCTGAACATCACAAAACCTTTTTATGATTGGCTGTAAGTCATACTTCTTTTTATTCAAATGCTCACAGGCACAATGGGTATAAAGTTTTCACAAAAGGAAGGGCGTGTCCCTCATTACCGTAACTACAGTGAACTAGAATGCCGTACACTTTGCCATAACTATAACCATCGCTACAGTGTTAGTCAAAAGTGCCAATTATGCCAATAAGAAAGCACTGTTGGCACTGACTGAGCGTTGCCTAATGCAGGTTTATCAGTAGGCCTGCAAGCTGTGAGCTTAATTATTGGTATAGCCTATGATAAACTCGTATGCAAGACAGAAATGCAGAAAGAATATCTTTTTCAAGAGTACATTTCTCTCATATGATTATGAGCCTAAAGGACATATACGATCAAAATGAATGCCAGCTGAATTGATATACACTTTTGATTAGGTGGTGAACATCTTTCAAGTTCTCCTGGAGATGGAAGGTTCTCCCCTGTATGTTGTTTTCTTCTTTGTGTGTACTGCTCGTTATTCTGTCATTGTTCATAACCATATCTTGATCATAATTTTGTAAATGTAGTTCCTGTACATACACCATTACACTGATTGTTATAAATACCATACGTAAAAAAATCTAGCGCTGTTTAAAGGTTGCACAATTCCGTATTCCGTACTGTATTGTGATAATTGTATAACTTTGATCCCACGCCCATATTTCTTCTTTCATTTTATTTTAACGATTGTTCTGTGTATGGAACTTTTGTTATCCGCAAGTTGGTTTGCAATTCACTTAAAAGTTGTTTGCAAATGCAAGGTTCAATAATATTTCGAGATATTTCCCAAATTGTGGGATGAAATACATGAGCGTTCCAGTTGCTTTTGTGCTTCAATGTGTAAAACAGCCTTATGGTAACAAAGTAAGTGGAACAATGCATATTCATAGCGAGTTTGATGGCGCATATCTCTAAACTTGTGGCATTCTGGAAATTCATTCCTAGTGGATACGCCTGACAAGCTCACCGACTACAATTCGTAAATTAAAATATGTGTCATAAAGTCATTAACTAAGAATTTAATTAGCGATTTTTGTTAATTAGGTAAACATGTGCTTCGATTTTTCGTGCTACTAATGTCTGCCGAAACGAATAACCCAGTTAAGTGATAAGAATTATGCTACATGCCACAGACAATTTCTAAAAATTCTGTAAAACTTAAAAATAAACACGCTGTATACCGGGTGATTCTACAAGGACTCTTATTTCAAGGGACGCTCAGTAAAATCCCCTCGCAAAAGTTAAGCTAAACAACAACCGTTCAATTGAGTTTACTGGTTATTCAGATCATATAAGATAAAGAACGCGGGGATACCCGCTGCATGTACCTTACCGTAGAAGCGTAACGCAGTACGCAGCGCCGTGGCTGCGTAACCTCCGGCTCACAAAAAGATAAATGTACTTATAAACGTCATCGCACTCTGGCAGGGAGCCCTGCGTGAAGTTGAACAGAATCTAAGCGCAGCACGCTGAAGTTGGTTCTATCGCTCGTCGATGTTTTGCAGTTTCGCGCGGGAAAAGAATAGCGCCAATAGCACCCCTTCCTCCACGCGATCACTTTCTCTCTCTTTCCAGATAGTGCAAGTGGGTGCTCACAGCGACAGTTCGCCTGCTTGTCGATCTTTCGCGCGTTGCAGATAACGCCTGTTCCTCTCCACAATCACTGCATTTCTATCTCGATAGAAAGAAACTCTCTGGAAAAAGCGAGTACTTGACACTTCCGAGATTTGTGGTAGGAAGGAAGAAGGGATAGGTGGAAGAGTTTCCACCACTGTTTTCGGAGGCTATGCTGCTTCTCCGAGTTTTACGTTAACAAATACCGTATTTGCAACAATATAATGGGAGCTGTTTTACGGAATTTCCTCCCCTAATAACGCGCCTCGCGTTATAATTTGGTTTCGGGACACGAATATAATGTGTTCATTTTATGTAATGTCCTCCTATGCTTCAAATTGTAGCGAGTGAAACCACATCGATTGACACGCTTGTGTTCCAGCACCTTTTTTTTTCTTCTTGTTCTGCCTCACGGTTGTTGGGAATAATATGCGGCAACTTCGCGTTTTGTTGAACTATATATATATATATATATATATATATATATATATATATATATATATATATATATATATATATATATATATATATATATATATATATATATATATATATATACATACATACATATCTATATATATATTTATATTCAGAGACCCCGGTATCCGCCACGAAGCTCCGGAACATCATGATGTATTCCACATGTTTTGAAGAGACGCGCTGCCACTTGCAGGGTGTAGAAGGTGCAGATCCCTGACGTCTCCAAGAAAAATGAGAGCTGAAACATCTTGTTGGTGTCGAGCAAGACTTGGCAATCTGTGTTTCTGTTGCTGCATTTTGACTCGTGTAAATACCTTCTTAAATAGTCAATTAGTTTTGTTCCGGAAGCGAAAAGACGCACGTATTTTGTCGTTGCTTCGCCATGAAAAGTGCATTTTATTCGACAGTTGCGCCATTCAACAGTCGGCATTACAGCCGAACCCGCACAGTAGAGGGCTTGTGTGCAAGGATCGAGATTATAAGTGAACAGCAAGATTTTGTTGTGCTAGTCCGTGGACGAAAGTATATATTTTGACCGCAAGGTGCCTTCCTGGTGCGTCGGCAGAATATTTCCATACAGAGCGAGTTGAAGATGACGCTATAATTTCAGGCCCCTGCAGGGCCGCTTCTCGCAATGGTAGAACTGTCGATCTCATCACCCTATTTGATATTGAGTCCACGCGTTGCAAATGGGGCTTGCGACAGCATCTCATATACAGGTTTATATACAAATGTATATGTCAACCATAGCTTGTGGAGCAACAGAGCTCCAAAAGCTGTGACCGCTCTCTCTGCTTTACAAGAAACAAACAACTTTTATATGATACAATTCCCAAAGAATCACACTTGCCCGCTGCTCACTACTGCAGGGCCGTACACGTCACAAGCGGATTTACAAGCACGCAGCTGTTACATAAGAACCAGTGGTTACAACAAAGTCCGCGGACGAGTTTCCTGTCGGCTGCCCGGCTTCTCGTTCTCACGCGCGAGCTCATATGTGCGACTTCCTCGAGCCTCGCCACTCGGCTTCTGTCAGTGCCGGTGTGCGCGGTCGGGTGGTTTAAACTCCCCAGCACTCGATCCACAAGCGAGCTACGAATTAATTTCACTTAGTTCCTCGGCTGTATGAATGTAAATAGTTATCTTCCTTACGTAACGTATATCATCTCTTCCTGTACCTTTGCGCTTATATTGGGGGCAGGCTCCACCACTGCAAAAGCTGGCGCCTCCGTCAGCGTGACGGGGTATGAGGGATCACGTGGACACAGCGGCCGCATCGGCTGCTTCGGAAGCGCCGAAGCGAGCTGAAAACGAAAGACCCACATGCGCTGCGGTTCTGGTTAAGTGGGAGGTTTTCTTTCTTCGGGTGTGCACTTGACAACACTCGCAAACCTATATAATACGTAGTGGCTGCCTTTGAAGGCATCCGACATGGTAGGCTACTGCTCGATGCCGCAGTGCCGGACGTACACAACGGAGCCGGATGTCAGCCTTCATATGTCAGCCCGCAGGACAAGAAGCTGCGTGAAGCTTACGATACTTAGAACCGACAAGCAGCCGTCGGCTACAACTCGGGCGTGCAGCAAGCACTTGCGCGAGTCATATTTCTGGTCCAGCGTCGCAGTTGCGATGTTCTGTGAGCAGCAGAAAGCGCGCACTGAGACACTCGCCCATGCGCTCCGCCCTGTTGATGTCATGAAGCTTTGGTCGATGAACTTGTTGATTCTAGATAATGGCAAGTTCATTGCAATGAAAAGGCAAGGGTAAAAAGCACATCAAAATAAAAGGCACGGCATATTCTCATGCTTGTGTAGCACCAACCAATGAAATGTACTGGATTAAGAAAAAGAAGCAGCGGGTAATTGCTCGTTGAGAAGACCGATAAATATCCAGTGCAACACAACTTGAGAAGTAACTATACTGAAACGTCCGATGCTTTAGAAAAAAAAAAGAAGGTTGAATCGTCGAGACGGGACATCACAAGTCGCCGTCGTAAGCGTCGAAGTCCCTGTTGTAACGAAATTATTTTTGAACAGCTCTGACAGTATCCACGCAACAATGGTTGCTTCTGTAGTGTCAAATGCTCATATGCTGCGGCCTAAAGCTCACGGCACGGTGCGAAAGTGAAGCATTGTGCGCGGACATGCATGCAGACGCGCAGTTGTTCACCGCAAACACGTGCGATGGCTGCATGGAGGCTTCATTTTGTTAAGCTCCATTTGGTTATTCAGACAGCCCACTTTAAGAAGATATTTCACATAGTTCGCTCTTTGCGATTGCCGACCTTTCACGCAAGAAACCGGTTCGGGTGACTCAATCACGGCGGCCACCCGCACTGAGTGATCACTGTACCCATTCGGTAAAGAGATAGTGTCTGTAAGCCATTCTGTATTTCTGTTTGTCCAAGATTATTATTTTGACAGTAAGTAAAATACCATTCGTTTCGAGAGTAACAGTAATGTCCAGGATCGCTCCCGCGTGCTGTTTTTATTGAGCGCCGAAACCGAAACTATGAGGAAAGCGCCGCGTTATCCCTCATACTACGCAAGCCAAGCGCTTCCGACAGATAGCGACTCCGTAAGTCCTCGCCCCCAATAGCCATTGTATGATAGTGACTTATAAAGTGGCTTACATAGCCCTTGTATCCTGACCAAATAAATAAATAAATAAATAAATAAATAAACATTTATATGTTTGAAAAAAACAGAGAGAGAGAGAGAGCTTGCTACATAACACCTGAAAATATAATGTCGCCTCACAGGCACCTACAAAGCACGCCGATGTGTGAATGGAATGTTGGTGAATTTTATTTAACGAATGTCTTCATTTACTTTTAGTTTTGTACAACACTGAGCATGTGCCACTGGCTGTGCGTCCGTTCTTGGCCAAACCGAAATAGGCATATCCCACTACGATTCTACCATATGACATATAATGTTGGTTCGGAGACTTCCCAGGGAGCTCCAGAGGGCATTGCGCACATGCCACTCGATGAAAAGGTCCAAACGAGTTTCTCGCGTCGGCTCAATTCCTTGTATACATATATATATATATATATATATATATATATATATATATATATATATATATATATATATATACACGCACACACACACATGCTCCGAGCCACTCCCGGACGAGCGCGCAAGGAAACAGAAGCAGCACCGCAAAAGTAGAAACCTTGCTTGATAAATTATCGGATAAAGATAGCTTTTTCATCCATCTGACTGACCCGCGGGCACAGCAGTCGGAGATGGTGCGTCGAAGCAGCGGTAAATGTCGTAAAGCTAAACCTGGCAGAAACAGAAAAGGCTGCCGAAACAAAACCAGAATTCGCTTGTGAAAACAGCGTATCCTGAAAAAAAAAACTGCGTATTCTTGTTTTTCTTGGCTCGTCATCGTCGCGCTCAGAGCGAATTGATACCCAGAAATCAGCGGCATGAATGGTACGACACTGCTGGTCGACAAAGCGGACGGAAAGCTTCGCGCGACCAACAGTTGAAACCGCGCAGAAACATACGAGCGCCGGGCATGCCTCTGATTCCACGGCGTCATCCGTCCAATCAGAAGCTAGTATAGCTAATGGCGCGCCCCACAATTCCCTGCGATTGCTCGTTTTGGCGCTCAGTTCCTATATGCTCCTTACGCTATCCGTCGCGCTTCTACGAGTACGCGCACTTCCCGAGCTCCGCGGTTCCCGCCAGCTTACGAACTTGGATGTCCGGCAGTAGTACCTTTCGAGATGGCGGGCGTGGTGCGTTTTGCCATCTTGGAAACAGGCGAGCGTAAAAAGCTCGGGCTGCCGACAGGAGCCCATGCAAAACTTCTGGCGGCTTTGGCGCCATTTGTGCCCGTCAACGAGAACACACTGGTGAGTACTTTGAATACCTTGACAGCTTTGCATTTGGGTTGGATGGTTAATAGTGTCACTTCCGTGAATAGTCATGCAAGGTTGGAAAATAATAAGCAGCGCGGACAGCTACAGAGGGGCTCATGACAAGAGAAGCGCTTTTTGTATCCCTTTCTCTATGCATGTGTGCGCGCTTTTTCTCGCTGCTTGTAACTTCCCAAATATGAATGCATGCCAACTAGCAACTTTGGGTACTTTTGGTACAACTATTATGGACTGAAAAAACGAAGGCTCCCGTACTTTCGATTTGTGTTTATTTGTCTTAGTCTCTTTTTCGCGCTCCAAGATACTTGTGACAATCGCTGCATTGACCCACTAGCTGAAACAAAGAACATGCATATCCTTCGCGTAGTGAGATTTGTCCCCACGTGGTATATTTACATGCGTGAGTAATTAAATTTCGGAACGTGACTAAAATTTAATACTACCAAGAATCGGCACGTGCTTCAGCGCCATACAGGGTGTTTCACTTAATTTGAACCGTGCACAGGCTACGTAGCTGGACACGGACACGGAACGTTTGGCCTATCGGATGTCGATATTAATTAATATATTTAAAACTTCTATCACTGTATTATGCTATTACCTACTCTTCCAATGACTCCCACCATGTAAATCCTTTCCAGCTTATTTCATATCAATACTCTGATTGTCTCTTTCTTGTGATGACTGGTAGCCAGATAATCATTTCAACTTTTAATTCCAACACTTCATGAAGGTGTAATACCTACGGGTCTCAGTGGGGGAATACCATGGCATCCCATTTCGATGTGCCGAGTCGCGTCCTGGGTTTTCTTGCAACACGCACATGGGTCAGACTGTGGCAGATATTTGTTCCCGCATGTCTTCTTCCTCTAGCAGCCAGCTCGCACGAAAGATAACTACCGCAATCTGCAGTCAAAGGTTGGAAGTCGCTGACGCTTCCGATAGCAACCGCCTAGGGACGACCAGGGAGAGCCAGCTAGCGCGTTGAGTGTGAGTGGTGCTGACGCACTGCCTTGAATAGCAGCACGCAGTGAGCCTCATTTTTCCAACTCCCGGTAGCGTGATTCATTTTTCGAGTGTATCAGGGCCCTCGACTCTGGGCACCTTTGCTCCCTAAGAACGCCATTAGCCTAGGTACTAACGCAGGAAACACCCGTAGGTCAATTCGCCCCTAGCGTAGCTAGGGGCGAATTACACAACGCTACTACACAACTTGAAACACAGCCACAATGGAGTGGCTAAAGTTGCACCTCTTGCAGTTGTTGCTCTGCCATGCTCTGTGGTCCCAGATTGTGTTTTCTTTCTCGCGATGGGGGCATATGAAAACCCGATAATCGCAAAGTGGTGAGTAAAGCATCTGAAATTAACGATGCGGTATCAGTATTTCTGGACTTTTGTGCCAAAACATCGCTTGCGATTCTCGCGGGAAATTTACACCATTACGCGTTGCGAGTTCTGCGTTTACGAAGTAACCTGCAGTGCGATTTAATGACCGTAGAGCATGCAAAATCTCTGGAGCAACGTGCCGATTTGGCCTACTTTTCTGTCCGAGACGCAAGATAGGATAAACACACGCGCTCAGTCAAGCTACTGAATTGTAGAAGTTGCGAAACACTTCTAAATTAAATAAATTATGGGTTTTTACTTGCGAAACGAAGCGGTTCTAGTTATTAAGCGGTCACATTTGATTACATTGGTTTGTAAACAGAGGTAGGTGCGATAGAAATGATTCATTTCATCTGAGGTGTGTTTCGAAAACGCCTTTTTTAACTTTTTGTGACATGAAAAGCAACACGGGTAACGTTTTTTTTTTCTTTTGTCTCCGTGCAGCGCAGGGGCCCCCATCGACATCTTATGCAACAAGTTCGTGCCATTGTCCTGTAAATGTTCATAACTTATGCAAATGGTTCAAGCCGCCGTGAACCCTTACGTTCTAGCACTGGCTTGTACTCGAAGTCACATGCTTGTGATTCTCTTTTAACCTCGAAGTGCATGAGCTTTTC
The DNA here is from genome assembly GCF_038994185.2 of Dermacentor albipictus. Classification (NCBI taxonomy): domain Eukaryota; kingdom Metazoa; phylum Arthropoda; class Arachnida; order Ixodida; family Ixodidae; genus Dermacentor; species Dermacentor albipictus. The sequence goes on from NC_091825.1 coordinate 68,427,696, forward strand.
TTTTGCAAAAAAACTAAACAAGCCTTTGTTAAGGCAAGATATGCCTAAGGCTGCCTCGCTTTGCTAGAGAAATGGTTAGTTGCAAATTTATGAGCAGGAATTCTCGCATATGACCATGCAGTGACGAGTACATTTATTGACCATTTGATTCACTTGATTCATGGCAAATAAGCAACAGCGCATTGAAAACGAAAACTAAGGAAGACGGGGAAGCAACCTAAGTGCTGACTTTCAACTGGAAAATTTATTGCATGAGCAAGGTAATATATAATTAAACTGCGCATGTGCATGCAAGGCAGGGAACAAATAATGACAAGAATTAGTCGTGAGACCAGATGATACTAAAAATAATTAACAACAATCTAAAACGGTGCTGCTCGGCTATCAACAACTTGTGTTCTGCTAGTGCACAATCTGGCTCAATAACACAATCTGTACATCAGCCTTCAAGGGCCCACCAAGAAAAAAAGTTTCTGTTTTAGACAAAGCACATCGTTGATAGCGGAGCAGCGCACTCTGTATGAAACTGCGCCAAAAATGCAAGAAAAATATCGCAACCACTTAGAAGACTTGATACAATGCTTTGCTTTAAGGGATGGAGTGTATTTCTAACAGCTCCAGTCAGTGTGCAAGTTCGACTAAAATTTGATGTTATCATTGATTGGCTGATTCGTGCCTTCAGTGCCTTTTATTCATTTATACATTTTTACAGACCATTTATACACCGTGTTTTTATGTTTACTATTGCTTTGCACTCTCTGAGCTTGGCGCAAGCCCAAGAAATAATTTTTTTTTCTTCTGGGAGTTTGTTGCTCTCGTTATTAGCTTCTGGAACATGGCAGGTCGCAAGCTATCTGCATTGTTAAAACTGCAGGCATTTTTATTTTCTAATAAAAAAGGTATAGTCAATGCAAACGAATAAATATTCCCATGAAACTTGTTCTTTCGCGAGAAAACATCTCTACTGTGCTCCACAAAACAACCTGTAAGGGCATGGTAACGGGCAGTACAAACAACGAAGATTAAGAAAGAGCCACACTGAACGAGTGCTGAACTTCAACTACATTTTGTTTATAGAAAACTATTGTTAAAATACAGACAAGGCTATCCAAGCCCAGATATCGTACGACACGACAATAGAAGAAGAAAAAACAAAAGAAAAACGCAAGGACAACAAAGACTTAAAAGCATAAGAAAACTCATATGTTGACACCAGACACGAATCGTGACACACTAGTTCAAAATCATTTGTAGAAATTACAGATGTGCCTAGCCTTTTCCTAGTAAGGTTATTTCAATTTGTAAAAGTGACACTGATGCCTGGCTGATGCACGCATTTGCTCTTTTCTTTTTATGATATGCCTCAAGCTGCTGGCACGCAGTCCAACTTTTTTTTTGCTGGAAAAGCACTAAATATGAGCCTGCAACTGCTCCTTTTGCGGTGAAAGGCTAAGGGGGAACACACTGCACCAAAACATCTCCAAGTTCTGTCTATATATAGTCGACGGCAGGAAATTGGTAGAAAGTATACCACCCAGATTTTACAAGGCACAGAATACATGTAATGCTTGACTTTGCTAGTGCCCCATTCAGAAGCACTAGGGTGGGCACGGACTCTTACTGCTGAGCATATTGTCCCAAGTTTGCAGCGCGATAAAAACACTGCTTCCATGTTATAATCACCGCAAACCTTCAGTCGATGTTAGACTCGTTACTGCTGCCCGTTACCATGAATCAACACAACTCTCCCAGTTTCCTATTCTTTTGAGCGTTCTTTCTAGTACAAAGGACACTTTTTCATGTGTTCATTCTGCCCATTGCCATGAATGAACACCAATTTGCGCAATTTTCCAGAAGTGCATGGTGTGTCATATATGATGCAATTCATGCTTGACCCACGGAACCAGGCAAATTTATTTCTCGGTTCGAACATCACAGTGGGCTTATCAAGAGTAAATAAATATGCTGATTTATTTCTTCTCTGCCGATTTCAAGAGTGCAAGTTGTGCAAATAACCTGTGTATATACAGACTTTTTGCACATTGTGTGATGAGATGCCAGTCTACATTATATCTTCACGCAGAAATACCTTATCTCCAGTACAAACGTCGCTATGTACTTCTTCACTGCTAAAGAGAATACAGGTTCATAAGTGCCTGCTTCCTTTTACCGTGTGAAATAAGTTAAAGTTAAAATTATTGTGTAACATTCTCTCCTGTAATACACAGCATCTTAACAGTAACTGCCAATTGCTTTGCTATGGGCAAAACTTTTGTTCTCTGTATACCAAAAACATTCTTGAATATCTTGAGCAGTTTATTTCTGCATAAAATTATCATAATCAACACGAGCAGCTTTCAAGCGTTTATAAAAGCAGCCCAAAAAAAATTTTCATGAAATACAAATCTCGCGATGAAACTTTGTTTTTCACATGCTATAGCCTACACCTTTTAAGCTTTCTCTTGCAGTGTGGCTTCATCTGGAATGCAACTATTCCTTTCACATCTGGCTTTATGGCAGTGCAACTGCTATTCCAGCAAAGTCACACCTAATCCTCTTTTGTGCAACTTCATTACAAAAGATGAGGGGGAGATTCTCACTGCACCTTTTAGCAGCACATCAAAGGCTTTTCTTTGGGGTGTGCATATAGTGAAATTTTCAAATCCATTATGAATATCTGTAAGAAAAGGAGCTTTAAATGCCGAATCGAATACCAAATATTTAGAATTTTTATGCAAGAGAGAATATAAAAAAATACCTGTAGTCACTTTGACAACAAAAGGCTTATTTACATTATTTGAGGACCTTCCGTGTGGGTGGCGTACTGGCTTTTCTGTTGCGCTGCTAAGCCAGTTGCGGGATCAAACCTCGGCTGCGTTTTCAGCACATAAAGAAATTGTATTTTACGTCCAAATTTTCCATCGCTTAGTGTACAAAGAATACAGACAATATATAAGAAAACACGGTATTGAACGTGCACCGCAATTGGGGTGACACAGATGGTTCATCAAGAACTCTCCTGTTTCAAGGCATTCGTGGGGTCATGTGCCAAAGAAAGAAAGTATATGGTCCGGTACCCGGTGCGTAGTGTGCCCTTTCTTCAACGTGACTTTCCACCAGCGCAATCTTCACAACCCTATCTCCTGCGGAAAGTGTGAAACAGTATTACTCCACTTCAAAGTCATCTAGCGGTTCTTTTTTTCTTTTACGTGCCGGAAAACAATATACTTACGAAGCTGTCTGACGTGTGGTTAAGCCCACACAGGCATTAGCGAGAGTACAAGAAACTGACAGAAATCTTGCACACGAAGCACTGTTTATTGAATCCTTCAAACTTAGAAGGCGTCTTTCACATTTCGCTGAAAGTAAAAGATGGCTAGGAGACAATGAGAAATCTGGTGGAATGTAAAACCATGAAACTACATGAATACGCACGTCGAAGAATATTAATATACTGTACAGCAGCTCCCGTTCAGTAATTTTATTGTGTCCACAAGAATACTAAAGGTAATCTGAAATACCTTGTGCATGTAAAATGGTCGGTCATTGGAAAGGTACAATATCTCGCTCTATAGTTCAAATAAACTTATAAGATACGACGTAATTTGGGGAAAGGGCGAGGCGTACCTCGAGCTCAGCAGCGCAGCGCCATAGCCTCCGTCTTGAGCAGCCTGCCTTTCCAAAGTTTTGCCTTTATACGAATGTGGCCCGTCATGGCCACTAGAGTCGATATAAGGAAGTATTCGGTTACCTATAAAGTCCCGCATGCAAAAGGGCGAATGCTAAAAGCGCTCGCAGTACTTTGTTTTGACTTTGTTTTTTTATTTGTGCCTTTACTTTTCTTCCCTTTTCCTAGTAAGTGCCCTATACGGTTCTCTGCGCCCACTCTTCTTGTTTTCCTGATCACGCAATATACAGCGACCACCTCGACTCTGCTCCGGAACATTCCGTCACGCTAGCACTTCGCGAAAGCGTGAAATAAAATCTTTTGTCGCGCGCGCACTACCAACCTCCCGCGAATGTACAACCACAACACGTCCTCTTCGAAAGGTGCGGCTGGCGACCGCGGTGCGTATGCCGCGTCTTGCAGCGCTCCGGCAGCGCCACCGTGAAACGCATATCGAACGACTGTCGGCCGAAGGCAGCATTACTGCGTCACCGACACTCCCGCCCTCAGCGCCTACCACGATGCGCCAGCTCGCCTTCGCGAACGCTCACCGGTGGCGAAACAAGCACCGGTGGCCAAGCCCTCCAAATATCCCATTTTATTAGCAAAGCACTGTACATAGCGCCACCCTTCAACCTTCGTTAGCCTCCTACTTGGGCCAGCGATCCGGGCTTGGGGCATGTTGAAATATCAGACTAAATAAATGAAACATGTTAACACCAGACACTGCATTAATTGATGCTGCAAGCGTATGCCAAGTGAGCACATTGCAAAAACAAGAACCTATTTGTTCATTTCTTCGGAGAGCTATAACAAATTCAAAGATGAAACAGCGGTAGCTTTGCAAACAACAGATAAAGAATGCTGTGTAAGTTACCCCAACAAAATTTAAATAAACTAGTTACAAACACCTGGCTTAGCATTGCCTACAAATGCTTTGCACGAGGAAAAAGATCACTATGTTTAAAAATTACTGTAAGGTTTCCGAGTAAATGGGGATGAGTAAATTAGTCGCCATGATGAAGCTACGGCTGAACTGGTAAATTAATGTTGCACTAACCTACTTACTCCGAAGTGCTTTAGAACGTTGTTTTAAAACCGCGTAACTGCATAAACAACAATATGCTGCCATCGACACATCAGCCTGACATTATTTGAGTACTCAAAGCAGGACTCCAACAGTATTGTTCAATGCTGCCTGATATTTCTGTCAACTCGTTTTAAGACCATTCCTACGCACCTACACGCGCGATGACCATTTGGCGGATTCTTAAGCGCTCACGACCTACAGGTTCCTCCAGAATGGGTCACCGATAAGACAGTTACAAGATATGGTGCCGGGAAATGATTAAAAAAAGGCCGATGCTTCTAGATCTCGCTTCGGGACTGGAGGTATGCCAGCAATCGTGAGGGCAGGCGAGGCACAAGCTCAATGCGATAGTGCGCGGATCATAGCCAACATCATTCCCATCTGCGCGGTTACGCAATTTGGGACGCAATAGAAGATATTCTAAACATAGCGAAGTTGACGTATTTCCGGCTAATTCAATCGCACCTGAAGCTTGCAGCGCACAAAAGCTTGGCCTTCAAGGTTCGCTTTCCATAACCCAACGTTTCCGCCGCTAAGCGCGCGATATCGACACCACTTGTTGCAACGCCTTACAAGTAAAAAGGGCATCGAGAACATCTTTACTGCCCGCATTTCATTGTAGAAATTTTCCTTTTTCAAAAGAGCGTTAAAAAAATTGACATGAAAACAGAGTGTTGTCTAAGACCACCGTAATAAAACAAACATTTGGCAGCTATATATCATATGAATAAAGATGATCCTAATATCCTAAAGCTAAAGCGAATTGAATTGCCAAATAATAAATGTAGGGGTTTGGCTTTTTCGTAAAGTGGTGCAAGCAGTGGTACTGGACGATTCACGAACCAATAAAATTTTACTAGCCGGTGTTGCGAAACCTGTTTCTCGAACCTAAACCGGCATTACTATTGGGTAGCGTGGCGTTGTCGGCGGGCTGCAGGCATCCGGTAGACGATGGCGACCAGGTAGGGATGACACAATTTCTAGCAAAAAACTTTCACTGTTTATTTAATGGTTGGTGAAGGATAAGAAGAAGAGAAGGAATGAATTGAAAAAGTACATTGCGGGGCCCCTTAAATAGGCCCACTAAAATCGTAGGCGGGATTTTGCTGACGCCAACGTCACGTGGCAGGCACTGAGTCTGTTTGTGGATGGACGGTGGATCCCTTCTCCCAGGTGACGATTGCACGAGTTTGCATCCTCTACCGGCAACCCGCGGGTCCTGTTAGGTTTGCGAAAAGCGTCTCCCCTAGAGTCTGACAGTTCGCGGAAAGGGTCCTCCCGTGAAGTCGCACAGTGTGTGAAAAGGGTTCTCTCCTAGAGTCGCACACACAAAGGGGCCTGTCATATCACAAAGGGGCCTGTCATATTGCCTGCCAGATCGGCAACCGCTCGAGATATCCATAGCAAATTACGAATTCACCATTCGTTTCAATTAGGCATGGTCTTTGAACGTCATTTTTGCCCATAAATTTGCTGCGGTTACGGTTTGCCCGCAAACCATAACACGGACCAGTTATTGAACACGCGAAAATGTAAAAATTCTGAACTCCTAATGACTGTGCATGAGACAGGCATACATGCAATTTTGTATTTACTCCGGGAAAGTTGCTCTACAGTTTCGTTTTTCCACTTTTTAAGCGACCAACGACAACATATTGAGCCCTTTTCTTCTAGCGCTACTGCCACTACATTGCCCGGATAATGAACGTGCAGCCAAAAATTCTTTTTTAAGAACGTTTGTTGCATTACTGCGAAGAACCTTATTAGAATATAATAATTAGCCATCGAAACTGCATTCACAGGTATAAAAATTATAATACCTTAACATGAGATTTCAATATCCACCAGTTAGTTATGTCCAGCAGGACCTTAGTCCTATAATAAAAGTGATATCCCTTCGTATTCACTTGCTAAATTCTTGGTCTTGCCTGGCAGCCAATTCTAATTATCTCCAACTCCACTAGGATTCTGACAATGCTATTCATGTTTAATTAATTATCAGACCGAGAGAAACCTATTGGTGTTTCCAGTGAGCCGTAAGATAATAAAGCCTAGAGATTAGAAATCCAGATCCCTATTGGAGCACCAGTACAAAAGCATGGCAATTTACGATAAAGTATTGTGAGGCACGAGCTCATCAAGTCGTTCATTCCTGAAGTGTTCGCTTTATGGCACCCGTGCAAGAAGTCACCAAAATATAAATGACAGAGCAAATATGAACTGAAGCAAGGTGCGTCAATCAAGAAGGTCCTCACCGAAACATTCCCGGATGGCAGACTCTCCGGCGCTTCGAGGCCCTATTGAGAAGCAAATGTGTTGAGCATTATGACAGGCTTGTGAGGCCTACCATTAAAACACGCTATATTTACAAGGTCAGAAAAGCAACTGATGCATTTTATGCTGAAAGCGTGACAATAATTTTGTCGCGGAAATTCTACAAACTTCTCTAATTTTTTTTCTTGATTTTTTTTCAGCGCTAAGCTGTGTGTGACATGCAGATATTGGCATTGCGCTATTGGTGCATTCGGAAAACCATTGAGGCTCATGTGTTACACGTATTTGTCTATGCTGCACAAGAAAATTGTGATTCTTGCCTTCCTGATGAATGACCAGGTAACAGCAAAATTTCTATTCACTCTCAATCTTGGTCACTTAAGTGCAGCACAAGAATCGTGCTCTTCCGGCCAAAACTGTTCACAATTCATCAATAACAAAAGATAGAATTATTAACATAATTTATATAGAGGGTGATAATTTTAAAGTTTTATGGAATGTTTAAATATCGCACGTTGCAGATAACATATTTCTTACCTTTCAGCTGATCATCCAGAGAGGTGAACATTTCTTGCACGCATGTTCAACGAAATAACAAAAATCCACTAATTATCTGTTTAATTGAATACTTTATGGCACATCATACAATTTACGAATAGTAGCCCGGGAGTTTGCAAGACGTATCCTCTTGGAGTGAATCTCGAGAAAGACGCCAGTTTGGGGCTAGGCGCCATCAAACGTGCCGTGAAAATTCACCGTTGCCCCAAATACTTTTTTGACAAAGCGTTCTTGTATGCATCAAATCACAAATGTAACTGGAACGCACATGTATTTCGTTAAACACTTGGCGAAATTATATCTCGAAACTGGTGTCATCCTGAAAATTCATTTGAAGTGGATACGTCTCGCAAACTGACCATCTACAATTCGTAAATTGCAACATATGCTGTGAAGTAACATACTTAAAAGTTAATTACTGAATTTTCAGTAATAACTTGGATATGTGTTTCTATTTGTCGTGCTAGTAACGTTCGATTCTTCGAATAAAAAAGCTAAGAACAAGCTTAAGCTGCCTTTCCCACGCGATCGTTACAAATTCCACTAAACCCATCATCTAAAGGGCATCATCGCCGTTTTGATTAAAATCATAAATATACGTAAAAAATTATTAAAAGCTAATCTAGTTTCTATATTAGTTGCCGTTTTTGACAGCCGTCATCTGAACTTTTTATGTTGCTGCCACGTCGTGATCCGATAACAGCACCAGTTCCTGTATACGAAACATCGTAGCATCGCCATTTCCTCTCATACACTCTGTTACTTGTTACTTAGCTTAGAAAATGGCACCCCTCACTGAAGGAGCCAACTTGTTATTTTGGTGCAATTTGCCTTCGCGTATTTTCTGTGTTCTTGTTATATTTCCTCATCTACATTTAGGGCGTCCTTGAGGCACCTTAGTATTTATCATCTTACTGAAATAATTTTGAAGACGGATCGCAATATTGGGCAGCGTTAGTGCTAGGCACGAATATATAAAGCCATTCGATCCACCTTTATTGCAAATACAGGAAGGTATTTTGTAGAGCCGCTACAGGAAGGCAGCGAGAAGAAATACCACAAAGTCTGTGCGCTCTATTTTCTCCACCGAACACTTTTTATGCATACAAAGTTTACAAGCATTATGACACCACCAATTAATAACTGAGTCACGCAGATACGTTTGCAAAACAAGGCATTGCAAAACAAGGCATTCGCCTATTTACATAAACACCTTCTTAGTTACCACCTTTACGGCCGATTTTTATACAGAAAATTCTAAGGAATTGTCATAAAAGTCTAGTTATGTATTCCTATATGCAGGCCGAGAGAAGTCGCGCAGAGCGAAATAAGTGGCGTCAAACTATTCACTGAGTTAATTGATTACACGCGCAGCGCCGTGAAGCGCCGTTGACCGCCATATGCCGGTGTAACGTAAACATGCCGCGTAATGTAACGCTGCAATCGCAGTTCCATCTAACCACAATCTGCTTACGATTGGTGGTTTGCACAACTCGTGATTAGACGCATAGTAACTTTAGCAGCAGGGGTTCAGATAGGCTGCTTTAACAGACGGTACGGTGAAGTTTTATTTTACATCACTCCACTTTGCTCCAGGAAGGTTCAATCGCGATCCACGCTTCAAGTTGACACGCACGCGGCCATACACATTAAACGAATAGTTTGCGCCAGTTGTTTAGCTTTGCAAGGCCACTGTGAAATGTATAAACACGGAATCGGACAAATATCACAATTCCTGTCAGTTTTCTATTATAAGCATGGACAGCAGAATTTGTAACTGTGAAGTAAATACTCCGTCTTTTAGAGAATCGATCGCATTGTTTCTTCGTCGCAAATCATGTCTGCCTGCAGATATAATTTATTGGCATTGACGTGGTCCCAGATAATCATCTAGCTCTTTTTCTAGTGCGCGAAGTAAAAAAACATTCACCGACGAGTACGATACTCTCACATGCCAAATTTGAGCGCAGCTGTACACATGTTTCCATTTCACATGTCAATATTTTGTATTATGATTGTAAAGATACTCGGTTTATATTAGAGAGAGAACGGTGTGAATAGCATAGCTGGCACGGACAATCTGTCTCGTGCAGCACATTGCAAACGGAGCGAAATTTGGCGTGACTGAGTTGATAATTCGGAGATCGCGAGAGGCAGCGCGCGGGGGTCACATCGGTGCGATTCCCACAAGCCACCCCAGAGAGACCTCCGTTCATGCAGCACTTTGTTTCTTTACAGACGACGCGTGTTACTCTGGCGCCATAACACACCCATCGGCTCCGCACAGCCCGTCTTGCGTGGCACTACGCTTTTCTTCACACGCTTTCGTTCCACCAACGACGAGAGTGGCCATTCTTTGCGGGGAGATTGTACCCCCACTGCCAGCGGCGACAGCACCCAGGGGACCATCACAACGAGCTTCACTGGTAGCCTCTCGCAATCGCCCCTTGCAGGAGCAGTTATCCCCGTCGCCCACACTGGTACCATTGACTGACTTCAGCAGCTGACATCGCGGATGAACGTAGTCCAACCTACCTCATGCTATCTTGCCTTCCTGCCCTCTAAAGCTCCAATGGTATCGCCGACGCGGCTGCCGCTTCCGGCGCCGCCGGCAACACAGGGCATCCCCACGCCGTCTACCCTTCGCTCCTTTTCCACTTTTCTCCCTGACGCTTTTATTGTAGATTCCTCCTTCGGTTTCCTCTTCGCACTCTCTTCCTTCACATCTCGCTGCGCTTTGCCTTCACTTTCATTTTGCGCTGTGCTCGTTCGCTTGGTTACGAGGTAGGACAAGGATGAGGCACGCCGACGCCCAACGCAGGGACGGGCGTCTAAGAGCTGTACTGAAAAGAACATAATATACCATAAAAAGAAGACTCACTTATGTTAGCAGCACCGTGCGAATCATAAACGACCGTCCACATGCCGTATGAGAAGTCTGGGGCAAGCAGTTTCTTCACTACCGCAGCATATCTGTTACAAAATATAAGTTAGGCAACTGAAAACATAGCCTTCCACTCTTAATAACATAAGTTAACACAGCTATCGAAAGAGGTGATGATACCACTCTATTTACCAGCACCACTCAACGTATCAGTGAAGTGTTCATAAAATATTTACGCACCACAAAAATATTGTTCTAGCTTCGAGAGCAGAACTACAGAGGCAAGCATTTCTAAAGCGGCAGCTTGAGTTATGATGAGTGCTCCAGACAGGTCTCAGTCAGGCATACGTAAATATGTTGGCCGTCTAAAATGTCTGCAGATCCAATGACGCAGTGCGAACAGTGCTAAGCGAAGCTTTTGTGTACCTTTTTTGAAGAACACCAATTCTAATTAGGGATAATTTGCAAGTAGATACCCGCCAACCCAGTTGAACACGTTATCATTGGGCACTGCTTCGCTTGGCATAAACTCGTTGCACTCAATCATGCGAATGCCATGTATGTCGCCGAAGGAATTACCGCGATAGCATGAAGATGAATGTATGACGATGGCACGTCAAAATCCAGGGGCTCGTGATGACGGCGTAAAGAAAATGATATGGTGATTCTCTAATCAGTGTGGCAGAATGAAGATTGTGGAACGATCGTAACCGCAATACGAAAATTGAAGAATGGCAGTGGCATGAAGACGACCGATTAATCATGACTATCGTGTCAGGACCATGTTATCGCAACCTTAGGATGACGACAATACAAAGACGACGGATGTAAGGCGAAGGGAATCAAGGAGCTCAAATGGCGGAGACAAAACGATGACAATAAGATTGCGATGGTAAAATGATTTTAATGCTATGACAATGTTGAAATTACGATCACTTTGTGACAACGATGGCGTGTCGAAGAAAGCATGACGATAATTGAATGACAAAGGTGGGGGATCACCGCAATGCAAAGACGGTGATGAAATAATGACGACCGTGGTACGACAAAAACATGAGGACAATGAGATGACACCATGTTGGAACCACTATGCTAGAATAGCGATAATGTAATGACCACCACGGGGGTTACAGCAATAGAATTACCATGACGGACTGATGACGGTGAAATTACTACGACGTGATGCCAAAAACGGCATGGCAATGATGGCATGTGGGATATCGATCTCGCATCCATCCTTATTTGCATCGCCTGATGCCGCGCGCCCCCTTGATCTGCAGTATGTTCGGTGTTTCCATCCTACCGGCCGGTTGTCGGTGCGTCAACAACAATAAAATACCTCTGGCTTCCACTGTCTGCTCCAATTCGTATTATATACAGATTTTTAGCTGCATCAAATTTTTAAATTGCTTGGCAGACAGCATAATTCTAATCCTCGATCTAAACAAGTCGACCAGGCGGCCATTACTTCTGCGGAAAATCAAAAGCTTAATTAGGCAAGTAATACAACCTGCTAATTCCCTACTAATTATTACCATTATGACCCTATTTTAATCTACGAATTCGCATGGCGTATTCGCTTCGAACGAATTCACAATGGTGCACCAGTTTCAAATTAAAAATTTTCAGAATGTCAGACGAAATGCATTGATGTTCCAGGTAATTTTGTGCTTCAATGAATAAAACAGCGTTTTCTTTAAAATAGCAATCCGGACTACAACGCATTTGATCAGACACACAAAATTAAGATCAGGAAACTGGTACAGTCCAGAGAATTCGTTCCAAGTCGATACGCCTTGCGAACTCACCAGCTATGATTGGTAGATTGAAAGCGTGGCCATAAAGTTAATAAGTAGAAACGTGATTACCGTAATTAGTTAAGTTTTTGTTTGGTATTCTTATTTGTCGTATAAGCAATGGCCACCGCACCCAGTAATATAAATGGAGGATTACAACTGTGCTGTCTGTAACAGGAAATGTTTAAACATTGGATGCAGCTAAAACACATCCTGTGTAGTTTTTATTTGCACAATGTCCCGTACTGTCCTATTGTATAAGACTGTAGCAGAAAGTAAGCAATGATGGCAATGGACATGTAATGTCCATTGGCTCAGGGCATGTAATGAGGAGGGAAGATAGCCGACGGTCATTAAGAGATACGCACTGGATTCCAAGTGAAGGCAAGCGTAGCAGGGGGTGGCATAACGTTATATGGGCGGATGAGCTCAAGAAGTTTGCAGGGACGACATGGCCACAATTACTTAATACCGAGGCTAGTTCGATAATTATGGGAGAGGCCTTTCTCCTGTAATGGGCTATTGAATGATCGGAACATTATTTTCAGTACGACACGCTTTCGAGACGACCTATTCGCAGGAGAAGCGGTAAAGTCAAAGGAAAATGCAAAGAAAGCTTCGCTTTAAAGATGAAGTGTCCTCTCTACATCTTGTTTTTGAGGATAAGTAGTTGCTGCATAAGTTCAATAAATGGAACAGGCGATGAGACTATCGTGAACATTCGTCTAGAGAAGCAGGGTGCCTTCTCCACAGGTTGGATGCGTTCAACACAGGTTGCCTTCTGTGCGAACACCCCCCCCCTTTTTTTTTGCTTAATTCGTAAATTTATTTTTCCGTAACACTTGTGATTGATGGCGCAGGGGCTATGATCACTGAAACAGGAGAAACTCCGAGCTATGTATGGCATAGTATTGTGTTTGCAAGTGACATTGCCTCTGAATCTAGCGTAATAGTTCTGCGGAAACCCGCAAGGTGGAGGGACGTATTTATTAAAGGCAAAATCAGACATCCACCCGCTAGTAGCAAATGCTACAAAGGAAACCATACGGGTTCCTCGATAGAAAAGCCTCGCTGTTGAAGAAAAATTCGTGCTGGTCCGGGAGTTGAAGTCGGAACCACTGCTTTTCTGGGGCAGCCGCTCTGCCATCTGAGCTAACCAGGCGGCTAGCAGATGACAGGGCGAAGTCGAATTTGTCAACAACTTCAAGCAAAGACAAGAGTTTGACGTAATAGTTCTGCAAAACCCCGCAAGATTGAGGGAGCTCTACAAATGAACCCATATGGTTTCCTTTGTAGCATTTGCTACGAACGGGTGGATGTCTGATTTTCTCTTTAATAAAGCCTCTAAGCCTACTCCCTCCAGCTCACTTAGAACTCCAAGCGCACATATGGAAGCGCTTTTTTTTTAAGTTTCAAAGTTTATTTAAAATAGGAAAGTACACAGGAAATGTTGTACAGGACATCTGTATCCCTAGCTCAAGGCTAGTTGGGATCCATGCTAGTTATTAATTCACATTCTTAACATCAATACGAAGAAGTATAAGTAAGTCATATATACATAAACATTCAATTAGAACACAAGGCAGGGTACGTCTATTAGCTACGAGAAACCAACAGAAAGGAATTTGTATTTAGTAAATTATACAGTGCAAGTGAAAAGGGTAAACATGTGTATACAATCCAGAAGAAAACTATGCAGATAATAGTAATGAGTGATAATGGGATTTCACTGATAGTGAAAAACATTTTGCTTGTTTTACTTCTGTTGGTAAGCTGTTCCATAGGAGTGCTCCAGTGTTGCTTAACCTTCGCCTTCCATATACATTATGCATTTTTGGCAAGAGAAAATTTCCCTTAAGAGCGCTGCGTGTATTGCTTCTGGAGTGTAAAAAGTGTGATACACTCAAAGGACAGTTAGTGGTTATGCTGTTATGAATGTGCAATGTAGATTTAAGATTCAGTAATAAATTAAAAGGCAGTATATTTAAACTTGGAAACAGCGGCATTGATTTAGCATTGTATTCCGAAAAAGTCATAACTCGCAAGGCCCTTTTCTGAAGAAGTATGATAGGTTCAACGTATGAAACGTAAGTATTACCACAAGATGCAATACAGTAGGATAGATGGATATGGAATATGCTAAAGTAAATTGTTCTCGGAGTGGCAGTGTCGAAGTAATAACGGCATTTATACAGCATAAAACAAGCCTTGCTCAACGTTTTACACAGCAATGCAATCTGAGGCTTCCAATGAAGATGCTCGTCTAGTGAGACACCCAAGTATAGAATTGAACTCACCCGCTCAAGGATATTATGGTTTAGAGAAAGCGAATGACAGTCTTTTAGTGGTGCTTTCCACGAAGACTGTCAAGCAAAGCTATGTGCTTATTAGCGTAGTAAAATGCTGTAGAAAGAGCCTGAGCACAATAGGCAATATTCTATGAGGAGTTTAACAAATGGGGCATTTGAAATTTCAAAAAAGTTGTTAAGTACTGAAATTTAACAGTTTCTTCGGTGTTAGGTTTATCATAGCCGCCTATATTTTAAACTAGTTGGAGGTAATATATAGAGGAAAAAACTGAAATTCTGCTATTTAACTTTTTTGAACAAGAAGTGTCCGGTGAGTGATCCTAATTCGGATGATTGGCTTGAAATCTTCAATTAGGATCAGTCGCGTAACTTTTTTCGTAGTGTATCTTTCTTGCTGGTCTAAGTTAATTAGCATAACTACGTCTGAGCTATTGCGCTCCGCCTCTTTGTCAGACAATAATGATAGACTTGCAAAAACAAATATGCACTAACACTCTACCACTGCTTTTTATGGTCCTTGATAGAAAGAAGCTCTTATTTAAACTGTTTCACACCGCCGCTATTACAAGAATGAGGACGCCCGGGACTTCCAAGGCACGTAGCTGACTGCCTGTTAAGACAACCTCAGAAAAATATTCGTACGCTGAGTACTCTACATAAAATGATAACTATATATAAAATTGAGTCACCGTTGAACACTGTATATTTATAGGTACGTTGCGTTCTAAATATCCACTTGTTCTAAACATGACTTGCTCGCAAGCGAATTCAAATTAAGTTGTAGATGCTGCAAAGTACATTGTTTCTGCATACCCCCATTGTTCTTCCCATAAAGGAGTACGATTAAACTTATTTCTTTACATTACCTGGCGCGGTCCTCGAGTCTTATGGCTGTAAATCCAGATCTATCCCAAACAATGTCCACAGGTCCAACACACTCCCTGCGAAAAGGTAAATACAAAAAGCTGAACAAAAGAACGATACAGATATTTTGCATCCTGCTTGTCTAGACGAATATTCATGACAATCTCACCAGTTGCTACATTTATTGAATTTACGTAGCCTCTTTTTATGCACTGTTAAAATCAATATTCACTTGTGCAGGCGACTGGCCAATCAGAACTCTAGTTCTAGAGCATTGTTTTTTACTTTTCTGGATGTTCGCGAGTTCTGCACAGGGGGATAACGGTACATTTTTATGTTTCTATATGAGCAACGCCAATGTTAAGGTGTAGCCCTGTCTTCTGTTTTTGCTCGGTGGCGTAAGCAAGCTGACCTTGAGTAAGTTTCCCAATGATTTTCAATGATCTTACTCGTTAAATATGTTGATCAGTCCTTCAGCAGAATGGTATGTACATTAAGGAAGGCCCTGATTTATTTACCTTAGCAGATAATTGATCAAATCACTCTGATGTTTCTTTCAGTAATGAGGGCTTTCTGTAACCTGTGAAGTCTTTTTCACACGTCTGTATCAGAAAACCTATTGCGTGGATTATCAATTTTAATGTTCATTCCCGAATTTCTATATTGTCGAGCTAGCTTTCTTCGGCAGAAAATTACTTTAGTTGTCGGGGTTATCCGAGAAATATACCACTATATGAATAAACCTAAGATCCTCGTTTGTAAAGAGAATTCTTTTTTTCTTTTCTTCGCGTTTGGAAACTTTCCTGTGCAGGAGCCTAATGTAAGCATCGGAGTAGTCGCTCAACAATCTGTGGCAGCAAAATTTAGAATGATGCGAGCCGTTGTCATCCAATCCTAACGCACTGATCTTCTAACCTAAATGAAAGTGGAAACAAAATAGTAGCAAAGGGAATTGTCCTGTCAAAGGCAGTAAATTGAAATGATCGAACAAAGATTTTGTACAGAATCGTGCACGTCCCTTGATTCAAATGTACATTCGGCAACGCCTGAGGCCCTAGTTAGAAGGTCAAATGGGGCACGTCGCACGGGAAAGTATTGGGTCCGGAGCAATCTATGTGCCCAGACGCCAACATCAATGACACAAGTTTGTGGCACCTAAACGATACGGGTATGCCCGAATGATGCAAAGAGCATGGACCTATGAAAGCAAGAAAAATGTAATGAAGAGATACTCTTCATTTAAAAAACTGTACCATTTATTAGAATGTCACAGTGAGGAATGCGTAATTACACGAAGTTCCTTCTACCCCTCTCCTCTTTACGTGCCTTCAATGAAGTGGTTATGTGGGCGCTGGGCGGTTACATAACAATTTTCGGCAGTCAGAAGAAAATGACTCCTGCTGTGCCAGTGAAATTAGTGTTTCCAAAAACATATACTCTTTTTCGCACAAATGAAGAAAACTGGACATAAATTATGAACAAGCACAAAAAACGGTTTCGCTAAACATTTCCTGTTCAGCTCCGTTGTAAGCTGGCTCAGCTGCAGCGTTATAATCCACAAACTTAGTTTGCTTTTTTTTCATTTTTGACAGGGGAAGGGGAAAGTGTTGAACTTTACTTCTTTATTGGCTTGAACGATTCTCTTACATGCCTGTTGTACAGATTGGAAAGCGTGTGAATGTGATCCTCACGACCGCAATAAATTGGTTGCTCTGCGCATCGATACAAGGGGTCTATCGTTCTTGTCGTTCTATGCGTGTATTGAAAATATGAGTACATGATGACGTTTTCTGACGAACGTTTTTAGCCACAATTGGGTTAATACACACTTGTCCGGTCTCTTAACCCATAAGTGCTTGACTATGCACAAAACAGCTCAAATTTATCAGCGCTGTTTTAGGGGCCTAGTTGGAGTGTCGCAATCTTAGGATGAAGTGCCCATAAATATATGGACATTCATGGTCTCTTACAGCTAATTTATGCGACATTCTAATAAAACTCATCCACACAATACACCCTTTGTTAAAGGCCGCAATATTACGTTAGTAGCACAAGAACACGAGTACCAAGAGAGCAATTTAACTTTACATTTCCCTTTTTAACCGTTCTACGAGCATAAAAACGTCCTACATCTCTACAGATAGTGTCCTTTTCTATCACTGCAGAAATAATATAAAGTCTGCAGCTAATGGACATTTCGCTTCAAATCATTTGTCAAACGCTATTACAATTTTTATGCCAATTCCTGCAGAAATGTGTATGTACAAAGTCAGGAGTCTCAGAAAATGTCCTCCGTCACCGGCCCATACTGCAAAAATTATTTTCAAGGTTACTTATAGCACAAAGCCAACAAAGACTAATACCACTAAGATTCGGTGAAATACATACGGCTGGTTTATGCCACATGTCCTTTGAATATTTAGTGCGAGGAAAAAGGAAACACGCTTAAACAGTACTATGACTTTCTACAAGAGGACCATTGAATATCATCGCACAGTCTTTTATCTCCAACAATGTGTCTTTAGTCACAGAAGAGAAACAGAAAACAAGGCAAGAGATTGACAACAGGGCATGCAACAACGTATTCAATTGCTCGTTAGTTTCTTTGACAGCATAGGTTCGTCACCGTGTTCCATTTCGATTCTTTAATCGAGCGTTCCAATCGCAATAGTATTTCAATGATAGTCGTACTTTTTCTGATCGGGTAAATACTCCAAATTAATTTGTTTAGATTCTCGGTAATATGGCAACCGTATTTTCATCATTACTATGAAAGCACCGACATCGTAGGAATGATATTTGTTTGCACTTGTTAACAAACATAACTCACTAACGCTGCCATCACGTTAAAAACAGCGATAATTCACAGACTCAAGCTGTAATTTACCTTTTAAAGTGAAAAATGTTGCAGATAAACACTTGCAGCCGATGATCTGCGGTCTATACAAGAAAGGAACGAAGAAACATGTAAGGTTGCATCATGGCACATAATACTTTTGCTCTGACCGTTGAAATTACTTTGAACAACTTGGTCAGAAGGAAGCACTTTAATACCACCTAATTTTCCACGAGAACGATGCATCTCACGTTATGTCACGTGTATTTTGGATCTATTGGCAGAATTTCAATTGCTTTTTTTTCTTCAGTGGAAAAGCTTGTGGACTGAGTAGTACAATAATCATACACGACTTCAGTAGTCAATTGTCATTCCTGGAACGACATGCTCATGCTAAAGCTCGTACCAGATCGCTCTTGAACTTTATTTCACAATTAGGTTGTTATTTTTTTCCTAAGCGACGCTTAACCTAACGCGCACAGTTTCGTTTCAACCTTGCTTTATGGCATATTTATTAACTGTACCATACGTCATTCATATAATTCTAACTGCCTGAGTGTGCCAAAGAGGTTCTACATTGGCTATAGATATAATGCCATTTTATTGAAAGTTGCGTGCATTGTAATTTTGCATTACACCCTGTAATTTCCTTGTGCGTTACTCTTCCCTCCCCTTTGCCAAAGCTCTCTTTGGGAAGCTATTTAACCACCAAGTAAGGCTGCAGGCGAAGTGATGGTCCTCTGTCATCCGAGAAGACGATGAACTGATTTTTCATATAGCACTCTTCTTTCTAGCTCCATATTTTTCCTGTGAAAACCAAAGTGCATCCGCTGGTCCTCGCTCCCAGTTTGGTGGTGATGAAAGTGGACCACCTGCACGACTACCGGGGACGGCGGACGCCTCTAGGAAGGGAATTGGTCAACAGGGTGAAAGCTACGGCGAGGAAACCCACGTTTGCTCTCTCAGCAGTGAGGGAGATGACGAATTCCATCTTGCCTTCTTCCATTCCTATGACGACTTCCATCTTGTGCAGAGCCGCAGAGGTAAGAGAAGAAACACTAGGACGTCTTTATCGTCAAGCATGCGAGCAGTAAGACACACTCAGAGGCGTACCCCAATACCATCATATCTGTGCCCGTGCTTCCTACCATCACCTTGAAGCTACTTAACATGCAATCGGCGTCGATGTCACTGGACGCCCTGGTGCCAAACGAAATATCGGACTTTCGAGTGAACATCCAAAAAAAATCTACTGTGGTTGATCTCCCACATTCAGGTGCTCTGACCACTCTACGAAGCGTAACAGACCTCAATGGCTTTCAGTGTGCTCTTACATTCCTCTGGGATCTGACGTAGTCACTGGCGTTATCTACGAAGTAGACTTCGTCATTCTTATTAACGACTTGCCGATTTTTATCAAGCCAGCGAAAGATGAAGTCATTGTGTATTTTACTCGGCTAGGAAGTTCACGCTGCGTGACGATTGCATTTAGGGTAAATATATACCCTCGCATTTTAAGGTGGGACACTTCAGTCTTGCATTGCGGCCTTTCATTCCGAAACCTCTTCAATGCCGCAAATGCATGAAACGTGGACACGTAAGCAGTGTCTGTCAAATACAGGGAACATGCCCCCGCTGCGCCCAGCCCCACGGTCCAGCTAAATGTGGCTTGTTACAACTGCGGTGTTTAACAAGAAGCTTCATCGAAGAATCGCCCACATATTAAGAAGAAAATGGCCAACTTGAAAAAGATGGTGAAAGATCATTCATCTCATCGCGAAGTTCCTACACCAGCCCTCCCTCTGCTGCCCAGGGCAGACACTGTGGAAAGGACCACGAAGAACAAGGCCAGTAAGAAAACCACGTGTCCCGAATCATGACCGGCCCTGCCAAAACAACAGCATTCATCAACATAGTCAGAGCAAACTTTTGGTAGGCTACCCCCGGCGTCTACTGTTCGTGATTTGTGTCACCAAGAAAGGTAGGTGGCTGTATTGCAGCAATTCCTAATTAATTTATTGCGCGTGATATTGAAGAAGCTGCAAAACAACAGCAGCTGGAAGTGCTCTGCAAAGACTGGCTCCACTAATTCCAATGCTTGCTAGCTTCGTTTAAGCATAATGGCTCGACTAATAGCCCCTTCCGCACTGACGTTTACAGTGCGTCGATCTTTCAGTGAAATGCCAGAGGTCTCAAGACCGGTATAGAAGACATTCGTCAATTCAGTTTCACAAATCGCTTCCCCATACTGGATAGTTGCGAACCAAATGCATCTACTCCACTCAGACTGCGTGGCTACGAATCTCTGGTCTCGTCCACATGCGGTGCACGCACCAAACTAATCATCTAGATAAGGACGGAGTTAACATGTCGCATATGCGATAGAACCTCAGGACGACAACCAATACGTATTCGTGCATGTCAAAAAGAAGGCTGTGTTTTTACACCAATTGGAGCCTACATATCCCTAGCGAATCCCTTTGACGTCAAAAGACATAGGAAAATATTACTAATGACCAATGGCCTCTAGGTTATCACAGGTGACGTTTACGGGCATCACCAGCTATGGGGAAGCACTAAAAGTGATTCCAGAGGCAGGAGTCTTGCCTCCTTTGCTACCCACCATGATATGTACTTTGTCAATAACGGCAGCCCAATATTTCTGTGAGGCATGACCTATACAAGCTGCTTGGGCTTAACAGAGGTGTCATGGCGCTTTGCCTCGAGCGTCGAATGGTTTACAGACATAGAAATACATGGTATCGACCATATTTTAACATGCATAAAGATTAGCGAAGCTTAGCAATGCTCCTCTACTGTCTTGCGTACAGTTGATTGGTCAAAATTTAAGCAGCCTGTGGATGACGCATGTCATGAAGGCCTTTCGCTCAATATGGAAGGTGCTATCGCAAAAGCAATGAGAGCATTCATCTGCTCCCTTACAAGGTCAGCAAGGCGAACAGATTTGGACATTGAACTGGAGAGGTTGGGTGCGGCACGCCGACAGGCAGAGAGAAGGTATCCACGCACGAAGTCTCTCTTGGATCTGAGGACTTCACTACGCATACAAAAGAAAGTCCAGCGTCGTATAGAGAATTTGGAAAACAAGCGCTGGAAAACTTTGAGTTCCTTGATCCCTCAAAATTGCTCTCACAAATATGGAGAACGGTTAGCAGTATTCGCTCACATCCGCATCAAAGGAAACCCTTTGATGCTCTGGCACTCTACCAACTCCGCTCGGACCTTGAAGGTGCTGAAGAGTTTTGTGTGCGCTTAGCTGGGTCCGTCCTGATCATTACTGACGGAGCGCTGAATGACATCCCTCTGGCAAGTGTACGAGAAATGAACGTGCTATTTTCCTACCAAGAGCTGGACGCTATGTTGGGGAACTGCGGACGTTCTTCGTCACCAGGACCAAATGGCATCACATACGCTGCCCTATATCACCTTGGACATGACGCGCGTGGTGAGCTGCTCGACTACTACAGTGTATCTTCGCACAATGGCGTCACTCCGAAATGATGGAAATCGATCCGCTTGATCCCCATTCTTAGACCTGCAAAGTCTCCGCTTGATCTATCACCATATCTTCCGATTGCGCTTTCAAGCTGCGTCGGCAAAATGATAGAAAGAATTATTCTTGCTCGTTTGGAATGGTACCTAGAGCGATACAACATTTACTCGGACGCCGTTGCAGGCCTAAGTTGAGGCCGCCAGTTGATCGACAACGTCACTGATATCGTAAACTGGGTCCAAGAAGAAAAAAACCTAAAGCGCCTATCAGTGGCACTTTGTCTAGATATCAAAGGAGTATAGAACAACGGCACCAATGAGGCCATACTGAACTCACTTGAGGCTGTGGGTGTTGGTGGCCGGACATATAATATATTCGAGACTATTTGACTGAGACGCACTTTTTCTTACAGACCAAAGACGCCCAAACTTCCGAACACAACATCTGTCGTGTTATGCGGAAGTGTGAAGTGTTAAGTCCCATAATGTTCAACCACGTCCTGGTAGGACTAGCGGAGTAGTTACTGCGCACAGTTCACGTCTAAATATAGGCCGATGACATTTGCATATGTGCCTCTGCGGTGACTCGCTCTCAGGTATGAGCCAGGCTTCAGCGGACGGCAACCATGACGGCATCTTATCTCCGAGAAGAAGGCCTCAGTGTGGCTACTGAAACGTGCGCAATGGTTGGCTTTACGCGCAAACAAATGGCATTGTCATTGTATCCCATTTCATGATGACCAGGAAGTTGAAAGCTTCCAAGAGGATGCGGAAGCGGCAATGGCTGAAGTCAAAACAAAATACACTATACTGATGGGCGACTTCAATGCCAAGGTAGCAAGAAGCAGGGTGGAGAGAAGTCAGTGGGGAATATGGCATAGGCAATAGGAACAGCACGGGAGAGTAATTAGTAGACATTGCAGAACAGGATAATATATGGATAATGAATACCTTGTTCCGCAAGCAGGATAGCTTAAAGTGGACGTGGAGGAGCCCGAATGACGAGACTAGAAATGAAATAGACTTTATATTCTTCGCTAAACATGGCATCATACAAGATGCGGACGTACTCAGCAAGGTGCGCTGCAGTGACCACAGGATGGTAAGAATACGAATTAGCCTAGACTTGAGGAGGGAACGGAAGAAACTCGTACATAAGAAGGCGATCGATGAGTTAGCGGTAAGAGGGAAAATAGAAGAATTCCGGATCAACCTACAGAACATGTATTCGGCCTTACCTCAGTAAGAGGGCCTTAGTGCTGAAACAATGAACGACACTCTTATAGGCATCATTAATGAGTGTGCAATAGAAGTCGGTGGTAACTGCGTTAGACAGGATACCAATAAGCAAACAAACAAGACGAAATATCTGATCAAGAAACCCCAATGTATGAAAGCCTCTAACCCTAAACCAGAATAGAACTGGCAGAACTTTCGAAATTAATCAACAAGCGTAAGGCAGCTGACATAAGCTGACATAACATATATTAAGGATAGAATTGAACGTGCTCTCAGGAACGGAGGAAGCCTAAATGTAGTGAAGAAGAAACTAGGAATTGGCAAGAATCAGATGTATGCGTTAAGAGACAAAGCCGGCAATATAATTAGTAATATGGATGAGATAGTTCCAGTGACTGAGGAGTTCTATAGAGATTTATACAGTACCAGTGGCACCCATGAAGATAATGGAACAGATAATATTCTAGCGGAATTTGAAATCCCACAAGTAACGCCAAAGAACGCCTTGGGAGCTATGCAAAGAGGGAAGGCAGCTCAGGAGGATCAGCTAACAGTAGATTTGTTGAAGGATGGTGGGCAGATTGTTCTAGAAAAACTGGCCGCCCTCTATACTCAATACCTCAGGACATTTAGCGTACCGTAGTCTTGGAAGACTTCTAACATAATCCTAATTCATAGGAAAGAGGACACCAGAGACTTGAAAAATTATAGACCAATAGGCTTGCTGTCCGTTGCCTACAAAGTATTTACTGAAGTAATCGGAAATAGAGTCAGGTGCACCTTAGACTTCTCTCAGCCAAAGCACCAGGCAGGATTCCGTGAAGGCTACTAAACAATATACAATATTCACACTATCAATCAGGTGATAGAGAAATGTGCGAAATATAACCAACCCTTATATATAGCTTTCATTGATTACGAGAAATCGTTTGATTCAGTCGAAACCTCAGCAGTCACGGAGGCATTACGGAATCAGGGTGTAGACGAGCCATATGTAGAAATGCGGAAAGATATCTGTAGCAGCTGCAAAGCCACCGTAGTCCTCCACGAACAATGCAACAAAATCCCAATTAAGAAAGGCGTCTGACCGGGAGAAACGATCTCTCTAATGCTATTCACAGCGTGTTTACAGGAGGTGTTCAGAGACCTGGGTCGGGGAAAATTGGGAATAAAAGGTAATGCAGAACACCTTAGTAACTTGCGATTCGCTGATGATATTGCCTTGCTTAGTAACTCAGGGGATCAATTGCGATGCTTGCTGACTGACCTGGAGAGGCAAACCAGATGGGTGGGCCTAAATATTAATCTGCAGAAAACTAAAGTAATGTTTAACAGTCTCGGGAGGAAACCGCCATTTACAGTAGGTAGCGAGGCACTGGAAGTGATATGGGAATACATCTACTTAGGGCAGGTAGTGACCGCGGATCCGGATCATAAGACGTAAATAATCAGAAGAATAAGAATAGGCTGGGGTGCATTTGGCGGGCATTCTCAGATCATCAACAGCAGCTTGCCATTATTCCTAACGAGAAAAGTTTATAACAGCTGTGTCTTACCAGTACTCACGTAGGGGGCAGAAACCTGGAGGCTTAAGAAAAGGGTTCTATTGAAATTGAGGATGACACAACGAGCTATGGAAAGAAGAATGATGGGTTGTACCGTTAAGGGATAAGAAAATAGCAGATTGGGTAAGGGAACAAAGGCGAGGTAATGACATCTTAGTTGAAATCAAGAAAAAGAAATGGGCATGGGCAGGACATGTAATGAGGAGAGAAGATCACCGATGGTCATAATGGTTACGGACTGTATTCCAAGGGAAGGAAAGCGTAGCAGGGGTCAGGAGAAAGCTAGGTGGGTGGATGAGATTAAGAAGTTTGCAGGGACGATATGGCCACAATTAGTACATGACGGGAGTAGTTGAAGAAGTATGGGAGAGGCCTTTGCCCTGCAGTGGGCGTAACCAGGCTGATGATGATGATGATGATGATGATTTATCCCATTTCATGCAATGGTCAAGCTGTGTCCTATGTTAAGGCGTATCGCTTTCTGGCTGTCATCCCTGACCACAACCTCTCGTGGGGCTCTCAATGCGTCTAGTTGCCGTTATTCAGGTCTTCAAGTTTTTTTGCGGGAAGAACTGGGGTTCACCACTTGATTATATGTTGCAGCTGTACAGGATACTGTTTCTCGGACTCCTGCATTAGTCTACCAGTTTTGCGAAATGTATGCAAGCTGAAGATTCGCACTTTCGAGAGCATACTTGGTCAAGTCCTACGCGCGTGTTTAGTGCGGCCTCGGTGCACCTCAACAACAGCAACAATTGTCATCGCGGGATACCATATAATGCAGACACAGGTGGCTGTCGATACTGTCAGAGCGCACATTCGTTATCTGTCAAGGATCTTCAACCATCACTTAGCCTCACTACCAGCCGAGAGACCTCAAGTGACCTTTTCGAAAGTGAGAAGCGCTCATCGAGAGTGAATCTTATACACCGGCACCGAAGCCGTCATCTACCCTGTGGTGCCTGCGACCGCCTCAAGTGAATTTTGCTATTTCCGGAATTCCTAAGAAGGCCAATCATCCATCGCCAACTCTATAGCAGTTAACGCTCCTGTTACTGCATAAGAAGTATCAAGACCGCATACATATATTTGCCGACGGTTCGACCTCACCTACCACCTCAACTGCCGCATTCGTCGTTCCAGCTAAGCAAGTTACGGTCAAAGTCAAATTGTCGCACAGGTCTACATCTACGTCAGCAGAACTCGCAGCTTTCCATTCCACTGACGTACGTCACCGAAGAGCCGACAGAGATATGGGTTGTGCTTTGTGACTCTAAGGAAGCTCTTCACATTATCAAGTCTGAATTACATCACAGAGCTTACGAGCAGATGATATCCGACATCAGGTAATCACAACACCATGCTCTGGAAACAGGACACAACAATATCTTTCAGTGGATTCCTGCTCACTGGAGCATCGTCGGCAACAACTTTGCTGACAGGGCTGCCCGGTTTGCCCAGGAAGACAACCAGATGCGTCCAATTCCTTTGGCAAGGTAAGACGCTGCCAGGCAACTTCGCCTGCTGGCAAGCAAAAAATGGAAGATTTCTGTAGTTCGAGAGCATTCAATTGCCATTTGTATAAGCTCGGCCCTATGCTGCGGCTACAACTGCCATCTAGCCTTCCCCCCGCCGGCTTAACAACCTTGCTCTGCCGCTTGTGCATGGGAATAGCATTCACATACGCCTACTCCTATCCTGTCGGAATGGCCGAGAGCCCCATGTGCGATTCTTGTTGGGGCAAGAAAACTAGAGAGCACCTATTGTGAACCTGCCACGCTACGACCTACAGCGCTCTGTTTGAGGACCACTTTAAACAGATTGGACTCAAGACCGTTCTCCGAGTCAAATATACTCGGACCGTGGCTTCACCCGTCATGGGAACGAAGTGCGATTCACGCGCTAGTACACTACTTGAACAGCACCAGCTTAAGAGACCGTTTATATTATCCCTGTACATCCTCTCACACGCACTCAGTGGTTTCTCTCTCCCTCGTTTCCTCTTTCGATTCCGCTTTCTCCCACCACAAATGTAGGGCAGCAAACCTGGTGCTCGCCTGCTTGACCTCCTGCCCTTTTTTTTCCTTGCTTGCTCTCTCTCTCTTTGTCAGACAATGCTTCTACGGAAGTACGATTGCAGACCTTTTTTTATTTTTGACTGCTTAAAATTGCAGCCACGAAAGCTTTGTCATTTATTTTGCTGTGATTTGCTGACTATGGCAATCTTCACAACACGTTTCTCAGGAGAGTGACAGACAGAGAGAGAGGAGAAGCAGGGAGTTTAACCGAGCACAAGTTTCCAATTTACTACCCTGCGTGCACTTTTCAGAAAACAGGCGTAGAAATATGCAAGAGGAGAGAGAAAAATTAACAGCCGCTCTAGGCGTTCACTGAATCAACTGGAGCGCAAGACCACAATAGTTAATTCACCGTCATCTGTTCCGAAATTAAGACACATCTACATGCGATGATTACCCCTGCCGACAGACGTGCGTCGTCGAACATGTGAAGCACAGTGGCAGTCCTGTAAACACATTTGTATGATGTGTACAAAAGGCTTCGTGAAACAATTTCATGCAAGCTTTCCGTGATAACTTATCCAGTAACATAATTTACGCTATTGATTGGATAATATATTTAGCAGCATCTGAAGAGGACAGAAGGGAGACGTTGACGACACGATGCGTTAACTTCACCAATCTATTCCTAGAACAAAAAAAATCAAATTTATGCACCATGCACGGTATTGCCGCACCTGATCAATAAGTTAAACCAAGCTTTCAAAAAGTGCGGTTCCTTTATTATACAGGTCGAAAGAACGGGTGCTCACACAACTTTGACCACACCGGTGGATAGGCTATTCCTCAGTCATTCAGCGTACATTTATCTTTGTGCTTGGACAAAAACACAATCTTCAAAGGAGCGTCACCACATTCATGACAGTGGAGAGACAGAGGGTCGTCACACTACTCTGTCATATTCATGCCATGCTCTCTTAAGCAATCATTATAATACCGTCCGGCCTGTCCTATGTGCAGACGTGAACAGCCTGGTCTAGAGGGCGTCACCGGGGGTCTGAGGAGCAGGGCAGCGCCGTGTAACGTTAGACGATGGGCATGAGCTAGGTGTCCACTGCGATCGCGCAGCAAAAAGACACGGGTTCTGCTTATCGCTTCTTTGTAGTTCCCCTCATGTGTGTTTGCTGCCCGCCGCCATGGCTATGCTGAATGTCTATGTAGCTTTCTTATGACTTTCCCGCGGCATGTCTGTTCCCCATACCAATGTGGCATACTGAATGAGAAACGTGTCTGCAGAGCTCCTCCATCGCACATCCAGCATGGGGCAAAAAACATGTACGACATTTTTTCCTTTCATCTCCGCCAATTCCACATGGTTTATTCACGAGACGCTTTACTAATTGACACCCATTATTAATACCAGTAAGCGATGGTAGTTGAGAATATAAGACATCAAAGGCAGCACCGTTGACTGTTCGTCACAGAGACTTAGCCTATGCTCAAGAAGGGAATTAGTATCTTCTGTAATATGACTTGTAATACCTGTTTAACAGTTTCGATCGTAGATACCAATTTACAAATATATATATAAATAAATGAATATATATATATATATATATATGCGTGTGTGTGTGTATGTGTGTGTGTGTGTGTGTGTGTGTGTGGTTCATGCATCAAGCATTCCATATCTGGTGGAAAATGTTCTGGCAACAATGTCATAAGTACATTAGTATACCTAAGGCTGAGTATGCTTGTTTGCCGTACTCAAAGTTTCCTCCCATGTGTACTCACAAGTTTACGTTCTCCCATAGTTTCTTTCCTCAAAAGACTTTCTGTGAGAAAAAAAAATGTGAAAGAAGATGTTCAACCTCAAATAATAAGAGTTGAAAGTAATCCGAGAGCCTGAGTAGGACTGGCCCATACGCATATTTTATATTTCAGAAAAAAGTTACTCTATCATATGCCTTTTAGATTTTGATGTCAAAAACTGCGATCATGATGCTAATTATTGTAAATTGCCCCAGAAGGAGTGTAGATGAGTTTGGGGGCAACAAAATGTAGGCTTTATTTCAACATGAGGAAGGTCAAATGATAATTTTTTCCACGCTTCTTGCAATGCTGTATCTGAAGACTCTAGGTCGGAAAACTGCCTACCCTGAATATTTTGCAGTTAATAATGGGACAAGTGGCCTCTTCCAGTTGCAGACCACTCTCGGTGAAATAGCTGCGCACGCACTCTTCCACGAATTCCACACCGATGACGGTGTGCCCAAGGTCATAAAACCTGCAACGAATACAAGGTAACATGACAAACAAAACAAACAATATTAAACTACAACATAGATATGATGGTCTAAAAATGACCACTTGATTTTAGACCGAACCCTCCCTTTTTCCCTGTTAGGGGTTTGTCAATTTTCCAGCGTCAAAGTTTTATTGATAGCCTTATATGATTATTTTCCTGGAAAGAACGTCTCGAATGTTTATACTTTAGGTAACGTGGACTACGTAGAAGCAAACAGAGCCACAGCCTTCAATTGCGAGATTTAGCGTATCTTGTATTTCTGCTTTTAGCAGTTCGTAAGTTTTTCTCATTTGAACTTGTAAGCTGAAAGCATGATTCGATTGAACATTACCATTGCAAAGATATATTTTCATGGAGAATTCCCGTACACATTTCAAACAAACAAAAATTGAAGGAAATCTTAAGCAACAGCGAGTCAAACCAATAAATATTTGTTCCTGACACTGTGACACACCTCTAGATGATATTTCCCCAAGACATTGTTCAATTACCTGCCAAAATACTCAAACGTTTCTTCAGGAGACCATCTTCTCTATACAGCAGGTGAGAAGTAGCTGAGACTCAAGTTAGCCAGGAGGCTTACTCACCACTTCAGTTCTCGTGCTTTTCCGCAGAGGGGTATGAACACACGTGCACGCGATTTTCCCGCGATGATAACTTCTTTGTTGTCATTCAAAAGTCTAAAATAAACGTACTTATTAAGTTTGACATGATCACCAAAATTCTCAAGGAACATTCGCTTACATGTCTGAGCTACTGGGCAGTATATAGCTCTCAAAAATCACAGTACACCGTGCGCAGGCGAATAAAATGTCAAGCATTTTAAAAATAAGTTTACTGTCATAGCGTAGCGGCGACAGCCCAAAGGAGCATATAGAGAATTCGAACAATAAGGTCGCGCTCAGAGGAAAGTTAGCAAATAATATGAACACAAATTAGGTGAATCTACATTTACAAGTATCACTTATAAGATGGAAAATGTCTTGTTGCTGCCGAAGTTAAAGGTTCTTTTAGTAACCAAACATAGATAGCAGAACCGGTGACCTCCTCTCATAGGGTATGCTGGTAATGAAATTTAGTGTGTGTCTCCTGCTTTTATTTGAGAACTACTGAAACTACAATAAAACAATAAAGAAAATACACTTGTCCCCATGTGACAGGCACGTGACATGCACCTTCCGAAATTTCGCCAGTGATGACCATGCATGAGATCCTATAGTTATGGCGCCACGCAGCCATCATTTTCTTAAGCAACGTATAATGGCGTATTTAATTTATTGCGCTATCTCAAGCAATTTCCCTTGAGACGGAGCCGTGCTGTTACCCCTCGCTTTGTCATCAGCGAACAAATTATCTTTTGGAGCTGAAAACGCCTTCTGATACATTCAAAAGCTACATATATGGCTTTGATTAGACTTTATATATTCAATTTATTAAGGCGATGCTTTCCATGACTCTTCCCCCTTGCCTTTCGTCGTTTCGTCACCGGTTATATTTCAGATTCTGTATCATGGACAACTACGGCCACTCCGTAGGTGATGAATGCGGTCTTGCCGCGGAGGCAACTTACGTCACTCGAAACCTGCAACACCGGATGTGCTGTTAGGTACCTGCCCAGCCTTCGCCACTGGCCAAGAATAAGTATGCCAAACTGAAGTGAGGATTATGAAGACTGAAGTCGATTACGGGAGAAACAGAACAATTAAAACGGAATAAAAGTTTGTATAGCTCTCTCCTGGCTTTTCTTTTCTTTCTTTTAGGTTTGGTGTTCGGCGTTGTTTCCTCGACAAGAAGGCTAAGTCATTACTGAGAAGTGCGTCTATTAGTGCGTTGTGAGGGAGGGTTCAGTAGTGTGCGTGTCATTCGAACTAAGGGTGTTCGAACCTTCAAGAAAGTGGTTACCAAGAAGGGGCGTCTCGCTGAACGGGCAAGCAAATATTATACCGCTACACACAAACGCAAACTAAGCGGATGCACAGACAAGGACAGCCGCCAAAGTTTGGGAGCGAACAATGCGGTGACGGCCCCGTAGAGATGCGTGTGTTCTCCCTTCGGCGCCAAGATGTGCAAGTAACATCTACACAAAGCCTCATGATTGAGAAACAAGCCAGTTCCTTTGACGGTTCAAGCCCTCTTTTCAGAGGCAATGTACATCAACGAAAGCGCGATCACTGATAAACTTGTTCACTAGCTATGTAAAAAACGACAACCATTCCATTTTGTGATGATGGAATCACAGCGAAAGCTGACGACAGTGAAAGCACTGAAATTAAAAGCAAAGGGCTTTCGCCGCCATTCCATCTTCGCAGAGTGGAATGGTTCTCTTTTTTTTTTTTTTTGAGTTGCGAGTCTGGCATCGTTGCTTGTTCGGAGGTGCGCAGGCTTGCAATTGTCGTGTTTGTTCAGCATCGCGGGAACGTTTTTCGTTGGTGGTGGTTTTTTGCCGATGCCGTTTACATACTCGTTGCTTTTCATTCAGGTGTTTCTCGTACGCCCCATCGATAACGCAGCTGTTTTTAGCGCCAATACCCCTCCTGCTTATATACTACGATAACCTTCAGGCCACGCTATTGTTCACGGAAAGCGGTATAACCTGTTCGAATTTTCACAGCTGCGCCGCCGCACTGCACCCGTATGGGTTTGTTAAAAATCGCTTAGTCCGTTTCTGTGGCCGGACGCCGAAAACACTACGGAAGCTGAGTCATACACAGCTTTCGCTGTGAAACTTAGCGCTCAATTAGCTTGAGTATGTTCGCTGGATCTACAGAATTTTTCCTCTCGTGTCTGAGACGCATTTCTGAAGGCAGCGAATTCGTGGTAACAATGAACGTCTTTATCCGCGGATACAATTGTATGTGCTAAATAAATAATGACCAGATGTGGAAGAAATCTTGCTTACTAACACAAGGTCGTAAGAATTTTAGCACACACACCAACTTTCTGGTGCGCGTACACACAGTTATGCTTCTGGCTGGGGCAATATTTTGGTGACATTACCAAAGCGCATTTAGGATATGAGCCTTAATGCTTTACTGAAAGAATCTGAACGCATTTCAGTAACCACAAATGTCTTACTTTTCTTGACTTATTCGTCAATGTAGTGCAGCTCAAAAAAATTGTTCATGGGACGGGTTTCATTGCGCCCAGCACCGGACAAATTAGAATGTGCTCTTTCCGACGTTGAAGCTCTGCACATGAGCAGTGGCACAACCCGCCGTGGTTGCTCAGTGGCTATGGGGTTGGGCTGCTGAGCACGAGGTCGCGGGATCGAATCCCGGCCACGGCGGCCGCATTTCGATGGGGGCGAAATGCGAAAACACCCGTGTGCTTAGATTTAGGTGCACGTTAAAGAACCCCAGGTGGTCGAAATTTCCGGAGTCCCCCACTACGGCGTGCCTCATAATCAGAAAGTGGTTTTGGCACGTAAAACCCCATAATTTAATTTTTTTTTTAGCAGTGGCATATTTCTAGTGAGACAGGTTGATGTCATTTAATATCACGGGAGAGCGCCACATGCCCATGTATCATGTTGGCGACAAAAAGGTTTCAAATACAGCGCACACCCGGCAACACATCCCCAGTTGCACACACCATGTGACCCAAGTTAGTTTGAAAGAGGTTCACTGAAGATCAGCTCATAGTGAGTCTCATATACTCTGTGAGGAAAATTAGTCATGTGATCGGCCTCAAAAACGATTTCATCAGCACGGGAGCCCGATTCTCTACCCACGGACCATGGACGACAGTGCGAACCAAGCTCGAGGGAAAATGTTTGGCGACATAAAAAAACGTAAAAACAGAAACATTTCTGAATGCACGTCGAGTATTCTAAGAATGCTAAGCATATAAGAAACATACAATATTATGATTTCGGACACGAGCGATTTAGAATACCGTTATACAGAATCATTTACGGTAATCAAACATTGCTCTATCTTATACCTAACCTCCTCCACAACAATAGTTATCACGAACGTACTGAAAAATGTACTTCTATCCATAGTTGAGAAAAATCCGTTGAGAAAAATCCGTTGAGAAAACTATCCGTAGAGAAAAATGTTACAATGTATTTACTACTTGTTAATGTGTCCTAAATAAGCTCTTGAGTAAAAAAAAGTTTTATTGTTCTATAATCTGTGTATTCTGTTGCGTTTTCTAACAGTTATACATTGCTAGGAATAGTTGTTACATTTTCTATAACGCTTGCACAAGCTTTGTACTCTATAATATGTTGCCATTTATGTACGCGTTTGTTCTTGTTATATGTTTTTGCTGTTTCATTATTGTGTGATTCTGTTACTTAATTTAAGATGCCTAATCGCGTTGTTACTTCTGTTCATGATACTTTCTCTTGTGGTGCTTTAATGTACAAAGCCATTGTTTTTCTTTTTTTTATTATAACTGCTTCTGACGAAATGTATGGGTGGAGGGACCTTAGTCAGGCAGAGTTTATGTGCCTTTAATCCTTTCAACCCAGGCAATGTATGTCTGTATAAACAAACTGAACCTAAACTAAAACCGAAACCCCGACGATTGCGTAACTCACGCAGGCTATATAGAGTTTAAATTCCGGATTGCGTGCCATGTTTGTGAAACTATATGTTCTTTATGCAAATGCGGCGCATTATAGACTTTTTGTGTGCCTATATACCATTAAAGACCACTTTGAAATTGTCAAAAGTTCTGCGTTATAGAGTAAATTTGCTTAACAAGACTATTTCCGGTGCGGGTTGGCTCATGCTATCAAATGTTAGGGTCAGCATCGTATTTTTATCTTTGCAGGTGGTATAGTTATACAATAACTTTTTATTGATAAAACAAGCAATCAGCTATAACAGAGGACCTCAACGAGAGCACGTTATGCTAAAACATGAAACTGCCTGTATCACATTGTTGAGCTAGATTAACAGGCTTGGAATGAATTTTACATAAGGGAGTGGCATACCAACTAAAAAAATCCCACCGCTTAATCTGAGTAATTTCCTTAAGTTTTTTTTTTTTTAGTTTGCTAAGCCACCATCAACTTCGGAAATATTTCTTCTGATTGGCGCGTATTAAGCCATACAACCAAATGTAATCTCAGAACTACCAGATGCTCGGAACTATCGCTATGGGTGCAAAATGGAAATTTTTATCACCATTATATCTATTTCAATTGTTAACACGCATGATAAAACTTCCCCAGTTCTACTGATATAAGTAGGTATCAGACATATTTTTAATATGCCTATTCACATGCAACTTTATAACAACTTTCTGTATACTTCGGATACTTTCGGTACTTCAGCCACTTTACGGAGGTCTCCTGAGTATTTACCTTTGTCCCATTCTCTCTCCCTAACCGTTCTCCAAGCCAACAGGGTCGCTGGATATGTAGCACTGAGCATGTGCCGCTGTTGAATGACCCTCTTTGATTCCAGGTAGGAGAAATTCGTATGTGCCAATTAGTCGGTGCCACTGGCCAATGAAGCTGACGGAAAATTGGGCCACTGGGTATTTACGTGCCACAAGGTACGTGCCCTTCTTCAATTATTATTATTGAAGTCAACTTCCGTACAACTGATCTTACACTGACACAAGGTGTCCCACAACCTCATGAAGCTTACGCAAAAGCACAATGTTAATCTTGTCTTTAGCGCACCATGGAAATTGGCCGATATATGCCCCATGCTGAAGAAAGAAAACGCAGGACCATGCTCTAAGAACCATCCAGCGCATTACACCCAATGCACGAGAAATGTCGTATATGAAATACCGCAACGTTGCAACCAGGTATATATTGTGAAATGGGACGACGTTACAATGAAAGGGTGCGAAAGCGCAATTGGCTAGTAAATAATGTGCAGGTTCATCTGGCGGAACATTGTAAACGTCACAAATGCCGTCCCTACCTTGACGACCCCAATGGCCCTTTAACGTAAAACTATTCCAATATGTTTTTATTCCAATCTCCTAACATCAAATTTTCGCAACCGCTGACGCAAGCATCGGGCGGTGACCCATGGAGTTGTCTGAACAGAACAATAGGACGCTCTCCTCGTTCATAGGAGGTAACTTTTGTTTCCTTTCAAAATGAATATATTTACCTACATTTAGCGGTTATGCTTATCTAATTAGCGAACAAGAGGCGAGGAGCACGCTGACGTGGAGAGGGTTTCAATGCGGCCGAGCCAGCACAATGAAAAAAGACAACCAGATGAAGAGGGAGATGCCAGCGTCTGCGATTGGTATGCTTTTCCTTACTTAGCTTGCGGTGGCTTTGATAAAATTGCGGCGGCGTACAACGCACATGTAAAAATGCCGCTAAAATCGATCCTCAAAAAAGGAGTGTTGGCAGAGCGATGTCGTATACGTGCAAAAAGGGCTCGATAATGTTATACAGCCGGTCTCCGGCTATTTGGAAAAAAAAGTACGGTTTTGTTTGGCATATTAATGCGTACACGTCACGTCGACGCAAACGAGTTTTAGCGGTTTTGTGACGTCGAGTGACAGACAGTTGAAGGGAGTACAGCGTGAAACCTTTTGACTGATAGCAGATGCTTAATTGCGAAAAGGAGTCAAATCAGATATAATGATTTTTATTTTGTTTCGTCGTTACATATGTAATCACTATGTGTGTGTCACGTGCTCACATCAAGCTCCAGCTGTATAAATTAGCATGTTCTACTCCCTATGTGGTGCGCTTCAATGGATGAGGTAACCCGCTTCCCGCCAACTTGTGGTGTTTGGTATGTGTCATTGCTTATGTACGGCTCTTCAATGAACCGCTTTCGCTCCAGCTTGAGTCACTGAGTATATGAAACCAACAAAGTGCCACACTTTGGTGAACCTATTCCATCTGAATTTGCGTCACTCAGTATGGGCAACTGAATTTGAGGCACTGTTCAAATAACATATTTCCAAGAACTGGGTTTACAAGCTGTTCGCCGCTGGTGTGCGCGAGAATGTACGCCCATCTTTTTGGAGGAAGTATTGGATGCCTGCTTTGGTAGTCAACTAAATGCAACAGCATACATGGAGGTCTTCAATTAACACCCTTGACGCAAGCTTGTGTAGCTGGGCATGAGTCACTGGGTATGTGCCGCTCTCCAATGACAATACATAATAACATAAATTTCTCTGAAGCTAAGTTCCCGCCAATTAAATTCAAGCAATCTCGTTCCTATATATATATATATATATATATATATATATATATATATATATATATATATATATATATATATATATATATATATATATATATATATATATAGTAGGCAAAGAGGGATTCTTCAGGCTACCTTTCAAACGTAAAGAACTTGAGTGGTGCTACAATGTAAACAGAACAAGTGTTTAATTTCGACAGTTTCGATCGGTGGACCGATGTTCGTCAGGGTTTACAAAAAAATGGCAGTTCGGCCGTGGTAGGGAAGACACCAGACCGGGTACGCGGTCGTTCTTACATACATCAAACCGAGAGGAACAGTTGTGACAGTGATTGATTTTCGGCGCCTTGGTAGATTTACAGCGGCCTTTGGCAGCTATGCAGGGCAAGAGGAAGGCGGAGTCACATGTATGTAGAGCAAGGAGGTAAGTGAGGAAAAAAAAAGGAAAAAGGAAAAAGGAAAAAAGAAAGAAAACGGAAAGAAAAAGAAAAAAGCACACAGGAGGAGGGAGACGTAAGACGGAGAGGGAGGGGGACGGGAAGTAGCGGCAGCTAGGTTCCCGTGCACGCGAGGCAAGGAGGGAGAAAGCGGTCGCTCCGCAGCTCCAGTGCGTGGGCTGCTGTTGTAGCGGGAGCGGGTGGCGGGGGGCACAATAGAGAAGGGGCCCAGAAGGAAGACAGAAGAGCGGCACCTTGTAGAAAGAAACACAGTGTCACAGTACAAATATACAAGGCATGGCCCGTTCCGGCAGCTTTGTGGTCCAGCTATGGTGCGAAAAAAAGAAAAAAAATAGTTCCAAAGAAGAATATATGCATGGGATTCGCAAAGCAAGTGCGCCCATGGGCTTAGATTTAGGGACTCGAGTTAAATAGCCTCCTTGTGGTCCAGTTTTTGAACGTTTAACAGACAACCGACATCAAGTCAGCACGTGCGTATTTCAGGAAGGGCAATAGGTCACTCAGAATGACCACTTCAGTGGCAGGGTCCAGGAAACTGAATTTATTGGTTTTCCGCTCGCCCTCTTGAGGCGCATGCGGAGGGGTGAGCAAGCAGTGAACAGCCAGCGTCTCAATTTTAGAGTACATAGCATGTATTCGCGTTTCCCATGCACTTTCACGGCATATCCCGGAGGCACGTCATCCGCCCCGGACTCTCATTAATTCCTTTAGTGTACGTTCCAAATTTATGGATGAAAAAAGATTCTCTCTGCTCGCGTGCACGGGTGTGTTGGAAACCAGATTGCAAGAGCACAACGCTCACACGTTCAAAGGAGTGATCTGGCAGCCGAACGTGCCTGGAGAAGGGTAAATTGGGGAGACTTTTCCCATGCGCGCGGTGATTGTTAAACCGCAGGCGGAAAGGGGTCTCTGTTTGGCCGATATATTCCTGCTTACACACCTCGCATCAAATTTTGTACACGACGTTACTGGAATCACAGTCAAGGTTTTCGGTAATTTTATATACGAAGGGCGAGTTCGATGCTTCAGCCGTGTCTGCTGTTGTCATGTGACGGCATACCTTGCAACGAGGTTTCCCACACGGTCGACAGCCCTTGGGCGTGTTTGACTTCTGTGTCCTCGCCCTGACTAACAAATCCCTTAAATTTTTGTTTCTTCTATACACAACCCGAGGCGGCTGCTTGAAGATAGTAGCGAGTCGGATGCTCTGTTTCATGATATTAAAATGGGGGGTGAGAATGGCATTGACCCGCGGAGCACCGGTGGTGTATGTGAGGACCAAGTTTGGATCTGATTGTGTATTGGTATTGCTAACCTTTTCTCCCATGATCTGTGCTCGATCTAAGCTGCGGGCGCGTTCAATGGCATCGTCTACTATTTTTGGAGGATATTTCTGGCGTATGAGAGCAGATTTCAGTTTTTCCGCCTGTCGTTCAAATTGCGCAGATTCGGAACAGACTCTTCTGTATCTGTGGGCCTGGGAGTAGGGAATGCCTGTTTTGCAGTGATGGGGGTGGCTACTATAAAAATGCAGATATTGCTGACGATCTGTCGGCTTTTTGTATAGGGACGTGGAAATGCGACCGCCACTCAGTGACAAAGTGACGTCGAGGAAGTGAATACTATTTTGGGAGAAATTGTGCGTAAAGCAGATTGACGGGTGCAGAGAATTGAAATCGGAAATGAAGTCTAAGAGACTTTGTTCATTGTCGGCCCACACAAAGAAAATGTCATCCAGGAATCGCTTATAAAATATTGGTTTTACGGCCGAGTTTGCGAGGAAGGGTATTTCTATAGATGCCATAAAGATATTTGCATAATTTGGCGCCATCTTCGTTCCCATGGCGGTTCCACTGATTTGCAAATAGTGCTTGTCCTCGAACTCAAAGTGATTATATTTCAGTACTAGATTTAAAAGAGCCTCAACTGTGTCTTTATCTAATTGCCTAGGTTGGCTGGAGCCAGCGTAAGCTGAAACTGCGGAAGCTATGCCCTCGGCGTGAGGTATGTTGGTGTACAAAGATGCGACATCCATAGTGACCAAGTAACCCCCCGCCGGTACCGTCAGGTTTGATACCTCCCGAAGGAAATGATTTGTGTCTTTAATGTACGAGGGAAATGAAGATGGGATGTCCTTAATGAGACTGTCAATAAAGCTGGATATTTTCTCAGTCACTGTTCCATTACTGGAAACGATAGGCCGACCGGGATTGTTTATTTTGTGGATTTTGGGTAGTAGGTAGAAACGGCCGGGGCCAGAGTTTCTTGGTATCAATGCTTTGAGCGTCTTATCGGTTATCTGCCCTGCCTTGCGCAGAGTGGTTAGGGCGTCCTTTATTTCGCTTTCAAATTTCTCGGTAGGGTTGCTTGGGAGTTCTCTGTAAAATTTAGAGTTTCCCAGTTGACGGAAACCTTCGGCTATGTAAACATTCCGGTCAAGTACCACCACTGCACCACCCTTGTCCGCTGGCTTAATGACAATTGTCTGATCATCACGTAGAGTTCGCAGTGCCTGCTCTTCCTCTTTTGAGAGGTTACTGCGGATGGGACGATGCCTCTCGTACTCTTTTATAATGTCTTTTTGAACCGCACAAATATACATATCCAAGTATTTGTCGCGTGCCTCGCCAGGTGCCCATGATTTTTCGGAGAGTTCAGGTAGCCGGTCAAGACACCCTTCTGTAGTTTTTCGATCATAAAAGTATTCCCGTAGTCGCAAATTTCTCGCGAAGTCATCCAAATCTTGAAACAATTGAAACTCGTTCATTCTTCCTGACGCCGGACAAAAAGTTAGACCTTTCGAAAGGAGATTTAGTTGCGCACTCGACAATGGGCTACTCGACAAGTTTATGACATTTGAGGCGTTGCCCACTGTCTCGTGTTTTTTTCCACTGATTACTTCAGAACAATCGGTCGCCTCGGATTCAGGGTTTTGGCTTTGAGAATCAGCTCTGATGGCCGTTGGGATATTGTCACGCTCCCGTTTCTTTCTTTGTTGTTCTTGGATATTGAAATTTTTCCTTCCCTCGTACTTTACCAGTTCCAGCGCTTCCAATTCAGTGAGCTTTGACTGACACAACAGAAGCTGCTCCTCGTTTTTAAGCTGCGATGCTCTACGCACGCTATGTTGTGCCACCAGACGAGTGAGCCCAAGCGAGGCCTCCCGCAGTATAGCATTCCAGTGCTCTCTTTCTTTTTCGTCAAAGGTGTCCATTGCCAGCTTCTGTTTTACCTGGAGACCCTTCGGTGCGACGCCCGAGGCTAAATATTTATTCATATTGGAGGCATGCATCTCAAATCGCACACGCTTGTCAATGGTCTTACGCAACGTCATGAACCCGCGGGACCAAAAAGTGCCGGATCGCGCCGTACCTGAAGTGTTGGCCAGTCAATCTCTCGGCGTTGGCGCTGCGCAGCCGACAGCCTCGGCGTAGGTGGGGCGATCTCCGCGGTGTCCGCTGCCCTCCCGGCAACCGGCGCCCCTGGTCGTGCCTGAGCTCCGGGCACGTGCAGCGTGTTGGTCCGACCCGTCACAGGGGGCAGCCTGGGCATCGCCCGGATGGTATGGTGAGCCCCGCCGCGTGGGCCCGGCGTAACCATTCGAGGTGTGATCACGCCAAGATCCATGCAACCGTCCGCCGCCCCGCAGGAGCACGCACCTCAGGTGACTGGCAATGATGGCCACCCCCTCGAAGCTGGGGTGCACCCCATCAGATGCGAGTACTCTACCTGGGGGCAGCCACTGGAACTCGTGGTCAAGGTAGATGGCGTTCCTTGTCCGCCGGCAGTGATTTCGCAGCAAGGCATTGAAGTGACATGCCTCCTTGTTGAAGCGCTCGATGTACCGTCTGTTGCGACACGCTCGGCGGCGGTTTGGTGTTCTCGGCAGCACCAAGGTGGCGAACAACTTCTTGATTTCCGGGCGCAGCTTGCGAATTGTGTCCAGCAGGTTTCTATACCACTGGAATACCATGCTGCCTGACTGAGAGGTGAGGTCGTTCGTACCCACATGTAGCACCAAGGTGGTCACGGAGCGTGGCACAAAGTCCAAAAGCGACAACGCGTCTTCAATCGATGCACATGACTGCGAGACGAAGGCTGGGGCGTCGTCCTCGTGTGGATCAAAGTGACCGAAAACATACTTGGTCTGTGAATCGCCGATGACGGCACAATGCGGTAACTTATGCGGGAATTTCCATGAGATCTGTTTCCCTGTAGCAGGTTTAGTAGCCATGAGTAGTAGTAGTAGGCAAAGAGGGATTCTTCAGGCTACCTTTCAAACGTAAAGAACTTGAGTGGTGCTACAAGTTAAACAGAACAAGTATTTAATTTCGACAGTTTCGATCGGTGGACCGATCTTCGTCAGGGTTTACAAAAAAATGGCAGTTCGGCCGTGGTAGGGAAGACACCAGACCGGGTACGCGGTCGTTCTTACATACATCAAACCGAGAGGAACAGTTGTGACAGTGATTGATTTTCGGCGCCTTGGTAGATTTACAGCGGCCTTTGGCAGCTATGCAGGGCAAGAGGAAGGCGGAGTCACATGTATGTAGAGCAAGGAGGTAAGTGAGGAAAAAAAAAAGGAAAAAGGAAAAAAGAAAGAAAACGGAAAGAAAAAGAAAAAAGCACACAGGAGGAGGGAGACGTAAGACGGAGAGGGAGGGGGGCGGGAAGTAGCGGCAGCTAGGTTCCCGTGCACCCGAGGCAAGGAGGGAGAAAGCGGTCGCTCCGCAGCTCCAGCGCGTGGGCTGCCGTTGTAGCGGGAGCGGTGGCGGGGGGCACAATAGAGAAGGGGCCCAGAAGGAAGACAGAAGAGCGGCACCTTGTAGAAAGAAACACAGTGTCACAGTACAAATATACAAGGCACGGCCCGTTCCGGCAGCTTTGTGGTCCAGCTATGGTGCGAAAAAAAGAAAAAAAAAACAGTTCCAAAGAAGAATATATGCATGGGATTCGCAAAGCAAGTGCGCCCATGGGCTTAGATTTAGGGAGTCGAGTTTAATAGCCTCCTTGTGGTCCAGTTTTTGAACGTTTAACAGACAACCGACATCAAGTCAGCACGTGCGTATTTCAGGAAGGGCAATAGGTCACTCAGAATGACCACTTCAGTGGCAGGGTCCAGGAAACTGAATTTATTGGTTTTCCGCTCGCCCCCTTGAGGCGCATGCGGAGGGGTGAGCAAGCAGTGAACAGCCAGCGTCTCAATTTTAGAGTACATATATAGCATGTATTCGCGTTTCCCATGCACATTCCCGGCATATCCCGGAGGCACGTCATCCGCCCCGGACTCTCATTAATTCCTTTAGTGTACGTTCCAAATTTATGGATGAAAAAAGATTCTCTCTGCTCGCGTGCACGGGTGTGTTGGAAACCAGATTGCAAGAGCACAACGCTCACACGTTCAAAGGAGTGATCTGGCAGCTGAACGTGCCTGGAGAAGGGTAAATTGGGGAGACTTTTCCCATGCGCGCGGTGATTGTTAAAGCGCAGGCGGAAAGGGGTCTCTGTTTGGCCGATATATTCCTGCTTACACACCTCGCATCGAATTTTGTACACGACGTTACTGGAATCACAGTCAAGGTTTTCGGTAATTTTATATACGAAGGGCGAGTTCGATGCTTCAGCCGTGTCTGCTGTTGTCATGTGACGGCATACCTTGCAACGAGGTTTCCCACACGGTCGACAGCCCTTGGGCGTGTTTGACTTCTGTGTCCTCGCCCTGACTAACAAATCCCTTAAATTTTTGTTTCTTCTATACACAACCCGAGGCGGCTGCTTGAAGATAGTAGCGAGTCGCATGCTCTGTTTCATGATATTAAAATGGCGGGTGAGAATGGCATTGACCCGCGGAGCACCGGTGGTGTATGTGAGGACCAAGTTTGGATCTGATTGTGTATTGGTATTGCTAACGTTTTCTCCCATGATCTGTGCTCGATCTAAGCTGCGGGCGCGTTCAATGGCATCGTCTACTATTTTTGGAGGATATTTTTGGCGTATGAGAGCAGATTTCAGTTCCTCCGCGTGTCGTTCAAATTGCGCAGATTCGGAACAGACTCTTCTGTATCTGTGGGCCTGGGAGTAGGGAATGCCTGTTTTGCAGTGATGGGGGTGGCTACTATGAAAATGCAGATATTGCTGACGATCTGTCGGCTTTTTGTATAGGAACGTGGAAATGCGACCGCCACTCAGTGACAGAGTGACGTCGAGGAAGTGAATACTATTTTGGGAGAAATTGTGCGTAAAGCAGATTGACGGGTGCAGAGAATTGAAATCGGAAATGAAGTCTAAGAGACTTTGTTCATTGTCGGCCCACACAAAAAAAATGTCATCCAGGAATCGCTTATAAAATATTGGTTTTACGGCCGAGTTTGCGAGGAAGGGTATATATACCCGCTTACCCTTGACCACGGAGTAAGACATATAGGAGGTGAAACTCCCGTCAGCGCGAGCGAGCGCGGGCGACCAGATAAAGTCACAATTGTTGCATGCGCCGACGCTACCCTATGCAGTGGCGGCACCATGCGGCGCGTCGTAGAAGCAGCAGCGGAAAAAAAAAAAGCAGCGCCCGGCGCTCACTCCGGCGGCACCCGCTCAAAGCAGACGACAAGCAGACGACACGGGTGTTTGCTTCAGCGGGCACGCCGTAACCGAACTGCGTAGGTGCGCGCACTCAAGAAAACTGTTTTGTTGTGTGCCCATCAAAAAAAGCAACACGTGTGGCAAACTTCCGCTAATCTTCCTCTTATCGCCAAGCAGCTAGGGCAACTAGTTTTCGCGAGTCTTATAAAAAAGAAAAGGAACGGAAACACATGCACGGCGGCATCCTTCCTAAGCGCACACCTATGAGCACTAGAGCGTGAAACAAGCGGTCGCCCTATGAGCGATTAGGAACGAGATAGCCATCAGTTTCGCAAGTGCTAAAAACCGAAAACCGCCCGCCACGGAGCAAGATAGCCCTGGCTACAACCAGAAGCTACGTATCATTTTATAGCTGTCATGGAGAACGCGTTTTATTTTTTACTGTGCTCAAATGGCTGAGGCGTAGGAGCAGTTGCTCTTCGGGCTACAAGCGTTAAAGAAGCGCGCGAGAGTTCCCTCAGTAGAAGCAGAGTAAAAAAAAAAAATGCAAGGACTCTGGTAGAAGTCAGGCGCGCGCGGCCGAACGGGGAGCAACACTCGACCGGTTGCCCTGGCAACCGAAACAGCGGTAATTTCTTCCCATGCCGCCAGGTGCCGCCAGCATGAAAATATATCCGCGGGCTTGTGACCTTTTCTGGTCGCCGCAAACAGCGGAGTTTCCACTCCTATATTTCTTGCTCCGTGGCCTTGACGCAAGCTTGTGTAGCTAGGCGTGAGTCACTGGGTATGTGCCGCTCTCCAATGACAATACATAATTATATAAATTTCTCTGAAGCTGAGTTCCCGCCAGTTAAATTCAAGCAATCTGGTTCATATATATATATATATATATATATATATATATATATATATATATATATATATATATATATATATATATATATATATATATATATATATATATATATATATATATATACATTCAATCACGCTGTATTGGGGCCATTGGGTAACATAGGGAGCAGTGGGGCTGTGGCTAGGAGAGCGACAACGACGACGAGAAAGAACAACCTTGTTTAGGTGCTCGGACTTAATCTCGGACTTAAGGCTGTTTCACATGCTGCGACTGCAACGACGAAAATCGGTGCTGTCGCACGCGTCGCAATGCGATTTTTAGAGGGCTCATTTCACATGATTGCGATTTCAACAATGCGACTGGTGCGACGCCCAGGGTTGCTTAGTGCCAGGTATCGTGGCACACGCTGCATAATTCTTTTATTGTAGTGAATAAAACGTTTACACTATAATATTATTGACTTCTCTTGATTATAAGCAAATAATATGTACGTTTACTCATTTAAAAACGTTAGTTAAG
This sequence comes from Dermacentor albipictus, assembly GCF_038994185.2. Lineage (NCBI taxonomy): Eukaryota > Metazoa > Arthropoda > Arachnida > Ixodida > Ixodidae > Dermacentor > Dermacentor albipictus. The sequence goes on from NC_091825.1 coordinate 68,472,174, forward strand.
ATTTGTCTTGGGGTGCGCGACGGCGGTTTCTACAGTGCGATATCGCGCACGTAAACAGCTGTTCGCAGGTGGTTCAGCGATGTGTGTTGTCTTATCTACCTTCTATGACCGTTTCGTTCTGCCTGTGCTACAACAATCTGCAAGATGACCTATCGACAAGTTCATATAGCTACCCTCACCGTATATACAGTATTCGGAATTCGGATGCCACGAAGTTGTCGTGTCAGCCCAACAAGATCCTCGCGCTACCCGTGCTCGGCGTCAGCGTCTAGAGAAATGATGCGTGTATATTGTCTGTCATTGCGCATATGTGGTGCCTGCTCCTAGCCATATTCTTGCGCCAAACCCAACAAGAAGCACCAACCCGAACGCCCGCGTGTGCCCCTGAACGAAGCCTCAAACGATCTGTGTGATTACGACGTGGAACGAAAATTGTGTTGTGAAATTCAACCTCAGCGCTAGCCTGGTTCGTCCATCGCCGTGCTTGCGCTGCGAATATATATATATATATATATATATATATATATATATATATATATATATATATATATATATATATATATATATATATATATATATATATATATATATATATATATATATATATATATATATATATATATATATATATATATATATATATATATATATGGGAGCCCCCTCTCAATATTTCTAAAGGCGCAAAAGCCGACGCATCAAATGTTTCGAGCAGTTACCGTCACTTTTGTAGAAACCTGTACGTTGTAACATAGCATTCTAAAAGACGCGTTTCTCGTCCACTTTGTTGTCCCGTGTCTCGCGCTGGTAGTATACTCGGAACTTCTAACAAGAAGACCATATCAATACGCGCTATTCATAATGCAGGATGGTAGGCCCACGGCAGGACACTTGCCGTAGAATTTTTCAGCTTTCTGCTCAGCCTCGCACGCCTCTCACGGTTAGCCTGTTTTGTGGAAATAAATATTGTTATTATATTATTAATGTTATTAGATATAGTTTCTTCACTGTAATTTATAGCAATCATCCAGATTTCTTAAGCTAGTCATGCATTTAACCTGTATTAGATCAACATTGTTACGACATGCTTATGGGAGTCATTTCAAACTATATTGCTCAGCCAGAGAAAGTACAAATGCAAGCCTCAATGTTTATTCCAATTTGGTATTCCTAAACATTATATTGGCAGAATTTTATGCCTGCTTGCATTTCCTGCAATTCAATGTTCAGAGCTGGAAAAACTGATTCCTTTTAACGCGATAGCGTTAAGGAGCTCGTGTCGCAGAAAAGCCATTGTCGTCGGCGTCGGTGTCGGCGTTTGCGGCGTTGACCGTGAGCGATAAATCACGGCAGGCGCTTCATAAATAAAAAGCAACTTCCAAGATTGGCCCGGTGGGAATCGAACCAGGGTCTCCGGAGTGTGAGACGGAGACGCTACCACTCAGCCACGAGTTCGATGCTTCCAAGCGGTGCAAACGCGCCTCTAGTGAATGCGGTGTTGCCTTCGAAACGAGCCGTGGAAAGTTATACTGCGGTGTATATCGGTAATTATGAACATGTAACGTACAGAAGTCACAATTACACGAGTTGCGAAGTGCGTTTCCGCTGCATTTCTTCTGCGCTTTCCGCACACGCAGAGCCATCTTGCGGCAAACACAGAAGACCCCCTCCTCTCAATGTACGGCGCTGCCCCGACAGGAGGCGCGCCGCGCGCGCATTGGGACCGCTGCCAGGCGCGTCGCGGGACTCCCTCTCCCCTGACGACGCTTCGCCGTGCTCCCGGTTTAGATTACTATCTATCTCTCTGCCCGTGCCGATCACGACGTTTGGCTGGCGTAGATCGTTTCCCCTCCGAGACACCGAGTTCTTTGGTTCGTTCCGTTCGCTCAGGCGCACGTTTCGTTGCCGCGCCGAACGCTGCGTTGCTCGACGCTCACCGCGTGATAGGTGGGCGCTAAGTCCGATGCGGCGCGCATCGTAAGTGATCGCTGTGCCGTAGCGCATTGTCTTATACCCCTTGGCGGGTCGACGGGAACGCTGTCGCGTCCCACTCTTGAAGGCGAAGCTTAAGCGTCCTCCAAATTTTCTTGCTGTCGAATGGCTGCTTCAATGTCGATAGCAAGCTATAATTATTCATTTCGAAAGTGTTAAGCAATTACTATATGTCTAAGCTTATCAATGCGTTTTTGTTCCACGAACACAATTAAGTTTTCTCTCTCCCTCTCATTGACAGCCATGGAATGAAACCGTTCACTTTCATAAGTATCAGGATGTAAACATTCTGGAGTTTGTCCTGAGCATTTGTCTGCATCCTATAGTGTGCATGTTTTTATTAAGTTCTAGGGTTACAATCGCAGTGATCTACACATATTGTTATATTGCAACAAACAAATTTATTTCACTTTGTTTTCAAATCTACAATGTGGCCATGCAGTAACGACTGCATTAATGAGCAAAAAAGAAAACTGCAGATTCAGTGTACACGTTGGAATCTATGCGAAGTGAAGTTTTTGTCAAGTGGTCAATTAAATGCTGTTAAAGTAACTGCGATATATACAATTTGTCTTATTTTCAACAATCCAACAAGTCATCTTTTGCAAGGTTTGCTTATGCACCGCATAGGTCACAACCTTAATGTCATGTAATCTTTATGCATTACAGTAACTGTTCACAAACCATACCGAAATGCAAACGGCAGTTAATGTAGATGCACGCTGCGAGACATCAACACAGTGACGTTTGTTGAGCAAGGAATGGTGCGAGTTATATGCAGATGAATGAATGACGTGCTTATGTACTTATTTATTTATATACCTCGCAGGCTGCAAGGTTGGAGCATTATGCAAGGGGGAATAAAAAAGTTGTTACAAAAGGAAGAAGGGCACAACATTAAGAAAAAAACCAGCAAAAAAAGCAGTACCACTACATTGCACCAACTAGCCCAATGTGTTTTACTGGCACAACATTATACAATACTTAACAAACAATTAACAGAAAAAGTTACTGCCCATGCACCCTGTACAGACGGTAAACCAGCGAAGCTGAAATGTGCAGCCCAGGTTTTTATCACTGGGTTAATTCCAATGGCTTATTCAAGTCTTTCTATATTATTGGTTATGTCTGTGTTTCTTAATGAGGTTATGCACATGTTTGGCTTGGGTTTATCACATTGTTTATTTGGAATGCCGCACATTGCACTTTGCAAGATCACCATCTTCGAAAGTGCAATGAGCAGCGGTTCATTGTGTTAATCCAGGTGGTCCATCGAAGTCTTTCTGAATTATGTTACGCATTTGTGTTTTGTAATGCGTTAATCATGTTTGTGACTCTGTTATGCACTGTAGTTACCAAGTGACACACCGGGGCTGCACATTTCATTTAATTAAATACAGGGACACATTTTTGAACCTATAGGGAAGTCTGAGAGAGACTTCTGCACGCGTGCTCTGCTGCTAGAGAGAAATGACGTCACTATCGGTGTAGCCAATGGCCCGCCACACCTTTGCTGCAAGATAATTATGACATCATGATCTTGTCTTAACCCCGTCCCACTCTGCGTCCCTTCCTTGCAATAATGCGTAGATAAATGTTTATGTGTTAGATGCATAAGCATTTCTATGTCTACCCAACAAGAAATGTCTCCGTCCCTCATGTAAGACGAACAATGGCTCACAACCCCCAAAACAATGGCTCATACCCCTACGCTAGGGTTCTTGTGATCGGACCATGAGTGTTTCGCCTAGGCATATACAGCGTCACTCTAAAAAGAATGAACACCTTTCTGCTAGATACCAAGATAATCTCATGAGGTGTACTAACAAATGAAACTTTATTGACCATGCCGAGTAAATGCTGGTCGACAAGCAATAAATCGAATTTACACAAAAAGCAGAAGCAAGATCTGATGCGTGTCCATACAGATCCCAACAGGAAACGCATCCATCTCTGAAAGCGTTAAGAGCGGCCATGCTGACACAAGATTCTCCCAGTGTATTTGCATCTACAGCATCCATAATTTCTCTAGGCAGCCGATCTCCACAGAATGCTAGCTTCTTCCTCTACAATGCACTCTCCACATCTGAGCATGCATTGTAGAGGAAGAAGCAAGCATTCTGTGCAGATCGGCTGCCTAGAGAAATTACAGAAGCTGTAGATCTAAAAATGCTGGGTTAATCTTGTCATCCCGGCCTCCGTTAGAAATGGATGCATTTCCCATCAGGAAATGCAGAAGAATTTTTGCTTCTCCTTTTTGTGTATGTTCAGCCTATTGCTTGTCAGCGAGCATTTACTTGGTGTATACATTAAAATTTTGACTGTTAGATCATCACGGTTTTCTTGTTTGTCCTATGTGTTCTTTGGTGCCATTTGCAGCCAGGTTATTCGTTTTTTTTAGACTGCAGCAAGTCACTTTAATGGCCCTCATGATACCCTGTAAAATCTTTTATTTGGCCGATGTAGCAAGAATGTATGGTGTGAAGCCGTAAGAACAGGGTACGCTAACTTTTCATTAAAAAGGTTTATTGTGAAAATGCAGTGATCTATAAAGGTTGCCACAAAGTAGTACAGCAATAAAACCTGATAAAGACTAGTGCTTGATGAAACCAAACATAAAAGCAGGAAAGGGGGAAAATACATATAGATATACAAGTCCAGGGAAAAAAACAGTGATCACCAAGTGTGCAAGTGGCTACCTTCCAGGAAACTCATTTTTTTCCCAATGGCATGGAACTGGAAGAATGTGCTTGCATTGCATAAGCAAGCTGTCAGTCTGTCTATTGGAATAACAACAGTGTTTCTTGAAAGGTGCTGGCATGCAGGATTGGCAATTGTAATTATTTTTTCCTGCACTTGGAATTTTTCTCTATTTTCTTTCTGTCGCATTTTTATTTATGTTCGGCTGCATCAAGCACCAATTTTTATCTATCCTTCAAAGATGTCTTTCTTTTTCTGGGGAAAACTCGGGGAAGGCAGGAGATGGAAATTCAAGACGATGAGCAACATGAGAAAAAGGTGAAAGTAGGAGCCAATGTTTCCACACGTGGACCTTGAAGAAGACAAGCCCACTTGTCGAAACGTTGGGTCCTGCCTTCACCTTGTTCTCGTTTTGCTCATCGCCCTTTTACAACTCGCCACATTTTTACAAATGAACCTCAGTTGAAAGTTAGTCCTCATCCATATCTAGTGTCATCCTGTTGATACTGCTTCATGCTATGCACTCTTGCAACATTTGTGTGTGTGTGTGTGTGTGTGTGTGTGTGTGTGTGTGTGTGTGTGTGTGTGTGTGTGTGTGTGTGTGTGTGTGTGTGTGTGTGTGTGTGTGTGTGTGTGTGTGTGTGTGTGTGTGTGTGTGTGTGTGTGTGTGCACACGCGTGGATTTGGATGCGAGATCGGGCCCTTTGGCAGAGGTATCATTCTTCTCCTGCGCAGCCTTATGAATTCATTAACTATACTGCAACAGAAATGCGATGGACAGGAACGAAGTGAACACACAGAGCGCTTTGTTCTTGTGTGTTGTCTATCTGTTGCACTTTAGTTAATAATGAATACACACAAACTCATCTAGTTTTCAGTTATTATGTCAGGCTTATAAGCCCGCTTGTGTCCTGGAATATCTGCATGGCTATGTATCCTGTAATTTAATTTCTGGCCATGTGCTGGCAAGTCGCGTGTTAATCTCCTGATTTTCCTGACAATCTTGTGTGATGTGCAGGCCCAGACAGTTTCTGGTGAATCCATGCAGGGTGTTGTGCAGGGTGTAATCTGCATTACAAGTGCTGCTTTGATTGCTTTCCGTTCAGCTTTTCTAGGTGTAGGATGACCTGGAATGGTACTCACTTATATGGGGTTTAGTTTTATGTAGTGTCATACTACTGTTACACTGCTATTGCCAGATCAGTGTACTACTATATGTGCCTTATGTTTGCTTGTATCTTCATGACTAGCAACCTCCTTTGTGTGTTTGGCAGTTGCATATAGTCTCCTGGCCTAATTGGTTGCCCCCATATTCCATGGTATGGGCCTGTTGTGTTTCAAGTTCAGGTACTCCCGAGGTTGTGTTTCTGAAAGGAGGGGTAGTCGTCTTTGCATCTCATATGCTAGCTGGCATAGTATCTTGGGATGAGGTTCTGAGCTCTTGAGACAAAGAATTTGTGCTGCAGGCTGCAACTCTACTCTGTCTAGGTGCTTGTTCGTTAGCTCTTTCTCATAGAGGTCTTCAAGCATGGTACAGTTAGAAAGACCTGTTATTACTACCCGATGCCTTTATTCGATGAGTTGTCTTTTTTGTGTGCTGCTGGTAATTCATACCGTACCATACCTTGGACACAAGCACAGCATCTGCGATTTACTATAGTATCCGCTCGCCCACCCCCGTTATTTCGAGATTGTTCTTTTCACCAGGTGTGGAAGTTGCGTCCAGGCATTGCATAATTGTTTCACCCACTGCTGGCTCTGCCGTCATGGGCTTACACTAGCTGAGGATTTGTGGATGTTGACTTGCGGGCATATTTGTCCAGCTATGTGGATCACAATGTGCAATCTGGGTAGTTCTTGATTCTAGTCTTTCTTTTTTTTCTGACGTCGATATGAGCTGACTTATCAGAAAGCGAGAGGCCAGACTAGCCAAGAAAGTCTGCAGTGTTGTCGAGGGCTTGTTGCATCATTCTTGATTTCTGTATAAGATAGCGTTCCCACAGACTGTAATACACCATAGGCTGTAGTGTTTCTTGTAGTATGCCCGTGTTGTTGGTGTGTGTGGGCTAAACGTACCTCCAACTCTCACCTGGAATTTTCTGTCTTTCAGAAAGTTAGTTTAAGTGCTCTACCAGAAATGTTTTTGCTCATCGTTCCTCTTATTAGAGCAGCATGAGGTACTGCTGTTAACCCTTTAATGACGAGACATATAAATACCGAGAAAACATGTTTATTGTTCTATCTAAATAGGCAAAACACGTCAAGAGTAAGCATAATCAACAAAAAGAAAAAATATTTTGCAGAAATTTTTCAGCAATAGAGGGAAAACCCCAGGCAGGAAACTGGACGTGGGCTTCACCCCAGTGAAGCCACGTAGCTTTATTTTCAATTTGTATAGACAGCTCTTATCATATGTGAACCACAGGTGCCCATTTCATTTGCTTTACATCAGATGTGCGACACCACTGCAGCTGCATACGTTGCATTGGCCTGTCTCCTCTGAACTTGCTTGCACAAGACAGTAAGTCGCGTGCCAAACTTCTTCCTCGTCCAGTGTTCCTGCTCTAAACCAAGAAATGACGCTTGCTGCCTGTCATTCAGTGTTGGCCGAAGACATTTAGCTAGAAACTTCGTACTCGATACTTAAACTCGACAAGAAAAAAGATTCTTTCTTGGTGTGTTGCCTGTAGGCAACACTCGTCAATAAAGGGTTTAAAGCCTCTTCACTCTGTTCATTCTTTTATAGGCGGTATTGCACAATGTCCTGCAATAAAGTCTCTGCTGCTTATGGCCCACTCATATCAGCCAGAAGGGACAACTCTTGAAAAAGGTTTTCTTTGTGCTATGTAGTATGAGCATTCATGCCTTGACATTTATACATCTGTAGAACCAGCTTCTTGACAGAGTACTTGCTATACCTGATCATGCTTACTTGTGCAGTACTGTTGAATACATATTGATGCAATGAATATTTACACACTTGAATTATCACGAAAGATGGTTGTTTTACAATTCTGCGCTTTGCTTTCTATTGGTGCGAGATTTTGCATAAGCATGCCCCCCATGCAATAGCATTTTGAAGTGTAAGGGTTCAATAAAAGGTGATGAACTAAATCTAAGTGCAAGAGCTTTTTTTCGCACCTATGACTCCCATCGAAATGCGACTTCCATGGCTGGCATATCAATCCCTCGCCTTGTGTTAGCAGCAGAATGCTATAGCCACAGTGGCAGGTGAACAAATTGAAGAACAATATTTCTGTCTATAATTTTGTTTCTTGCCTGTATGTAAGTAAAGTTTGGAATAAGTTTGTCATTGCAAAAAAGCCCAGTTTGTGTTCTTTTATTGAATAAACCACATATTGTGTATAGTTGAAATGCAGAAATTTGTTCTAAAATCCTCAGGTGATATATGTTCTTGCAAGTAGCATGGTATTTCATTACTTATAAAGATAGTAATCGCAGCGGATATCGTTATATGGGTTTACACACTAATACATGTGATCACAAACTTATTAGAAACTTACTAGAAACATGTAAGGCATGAATGTTTCTGCACACTTGATCAGCTGTGAACGTGCAAGAACTGCTGGTACTGGCTGAATTCACTGCGCAGTTTTGATTTACTTTTCTTCAGCGTGTCGTTTTATACTGTTTTATCCCCACAAGAACAGGCCGTTTGCCTGCTTTTCGCATTGTTGCACGAGTTCTACATAATTGTGCAGGAGGGTACGTTGTCACTGTATTTACTTAATCTACTAGCTGTACAGTTAATTACCTTGCAGAGCAAGTGTTCATACAGATGCAGTAAGGATACAAAGTCCGCATTATAGTCAATGTTTATTGGCTTTTGTGCAAGAAAAAAAAATTCTCCAGAGAAGAGGTGCAACTAAACGTGCATGTAATATTTTATTCAAGCCACGGATTTAATGCTATCGTAGCAAATTCATTACGATAGCCTACACTTCTGCTCTGTCAAAATTAATAAAAGGCAAAACAAGCTTTCAAGATGCATCGGGAAATTCGTGCTTGAAAACCGACAAGAAAATGCAACTGAACGGTACCGCGTTCAGCGCAACGTTGAAACTTCGGGTACTTTGCTGTCTTGTCATTTGCCCTTGCCTAGGTTGAAATAATTCAAGCTGCTCCGTAAGCGCGATTTTTGCATGCTACTCAACAAAAGAAAATTGTGACGACCTCGTCGTCTGCTGGGGATCGAACACTTCCTAGCACTGACAACTCGCAAAGGCGTACGAAGCAAACGTGAAAATGCACTTCATTTGCTGTGTAGCGTATCAACGAACGCATAGCAATCGGAGAATGCAACCTGCGGTACAAGTTTTTTATTCTCTCTTCGCGTACGTACCGAATTCGACGATCCACGTCTCCGCGCATTGCACTTGTCGTGCGAGGCGCCTTTTTCCCCCCACAACAAACCGGCGAAATAGCTCCGTCGACAGCTCTCCGCGCAATTTCGACGGAAAATCGCAGCGATCGGTGCGACGGTGCGACTGTGCGACCAACCGGTTGGTCGCAGCCGAAAATCGGGGGGTCGCACTGCGACTGCGATTTTCATCACAAACGACGGAAATCGCACTTCCGGTGCGACGAAAATCGCATCATGTGAAACAGGCTTTAGGCTCGGACTTAGTCCAGCCTTGTAGATACCTAGCAGGGTTTTAAGATAAATTTACATTGTCTGGTACGGAGATAGAGCCACAAATGTCTAAATGTTCTCCAGGGGACGGCACGGGGCGATCTCCGCCCTGGTCGGCCTCGCTACCACCTGATCAAATGCCTCTTGAAGCTTTCTTTCGTAGTGGGGCGAGCAGCATTCCTGTGGCGCTGGTGCCTCTGCATGGAGGAGCCATCCGGCTCAACAACCCGAAGGCAGTGCAGGCGGAACTTCAGGCGGCAACGCATCACTACTTGCACATCACTGATGTGCGACAGTTTGGCAGAGGTGGGATTGTTTGCCGTTCGCCAGACCAGGCGTGTGTGTACGACTTACTTAAGTGCTCATCATTTGGATCGATGCAAGTTACTCCCTTCATTCCCCCACATCTTGCCTGCACTAAGGGAATAGTTCGTGGTGTAGACTCCTCCTTAAGTCCGACAGAGACCCTAGAAAAGCTCTCCGCGGCTGGAGTAATTGCGGTTTACCGGTGCAATAGAATGGTGGACAATACACGCGTCCCTACTGAGTCAGTAATTGCCACGTTTGCAGGTACGTCTTGCCCTTCAGAGATAAAAGTCTGGCCTCTAATATTCAGAGTGGACCCGCTTGCCTCGCGTCCATTACAATGTCGAAATTGTTGGCGCTATGGTCACAGCATGAGTGGTTGCAAATCCAGCCTTCGTTGTTGCGTCTGCGGCGGCAGCCATTCCGCTAGTAATTGCTCAGCCGAGTCGGACTCTTGCTGCCTCTGTGGTGGAGACCACAAAGCTGATTGCTCAAACTGCCCTGCGAGAACTCAAGAAGTCCAAATAATGGAGGTTATGGACAAAAGGCGCTGCTCACGTCAAGAGGCAATTGCGGCGGTAAAAGAAAGAGCCCATGGTTATGCGAGTGTGACAGCACGAACCCAAGCTGTCGTTGGTGGAAGCCTGTCAGAGGTAATCGCACAAGCTATTGAAAAGTCTATGGCTAAAATTATGGAGCGCATAGTAGAAAGCGTCACAGAATGCTTCAATGGACTGGTTGCCTCAAAGTTAGAAAAATTATTACCGAGTGTTCCTGCCCTGCCATCATGCTCTGACATGAATGCTTGTTTAACCCACTCTCAGGAAAATGGAGCAATTGCGTCCGCAACCCATATAGAGCAAGTCAGGTCTGCCGCAGGTACCTCAACCAAGGCAACTAATAGCCCAGACAACCCTGATCATCCAGATACCTCAAACATGGAAATTGACGTGAGGGCACATAAAAGGAGGTGTTCTCCCCTTGAGGCTACCACTTCCCACTCAGTTAGTAAATCCAAGAAAATCCTCCCTGAAGTCAACCCGAAAGGTAACATATTGGAGGAGGCTGTGGCCTCTGCTGTGCTCTCTTCACTGGAAGGTAGATGAGGGTATTGCTGTGGAACTGCAGATCAGTATTCGCTGCTTCTGCAGATTTAAACGTTCTATCGTCTCAAATTTCTCCAGATGTAATTTTACTGCAAGAAACCTGGTTATCCCCTGAAAAACAATTTTCTCTGCGCAATTTTAGGTCCTTTCGCCTAGATCGCCCATCTAGAGGTGGGGGATTGTTAATTATGGTCTCAAGCAAGTTTTGCCACAGGGCAAATATATCATTCCAGCTGATGTCTCCAGAATGTGAAATTCTAGCCGTAGAAATTACTCTCCCTGGCAGTAGGCCTTTTTCATTAGTCAATATATACTTTCCCTCGGGTGTGCAGGATACACACCCACTAGACTCGGTTATGGCGAAATGCGGTAAAGATATAATTTTGGCAGGTGACTTCAACTCTCATCATGCATCATGGGGATCCAGGACAGACTCGTGCGGAAAGCGTCTATGGGACTGGGCAATCACAAATAACTTTTCGTGTCAAAATTTGGGATCAGTTACGTTTCTTCGCGGACAGTTCATATCTGTGCTGGATCTTACATTTTCAGGTCCAGGTATTCCCACATCCGCATGGGAAACGGTGAATGTCGGGACGACAAGCGATCATTTGCCTGTTGTGTTTGAAGTGGTAGTTCCGCAGTCCACCGTGCAGGCTCGAATCCACTCTTTTGTGGATTACCGTACATTTAAAAATTGCCTGCGGACTACTTTCAAATCAATGGAAAATTCTCCATTGCAAGCCGAGGATATTTGCTCCATCATTGATACTTCGCGCAAAAGATCAGAGTTCCAGTTAAAGGCATGTAAAAACACTACTTCTACAAATTGGTGGAATGACGATTGCTCGCGGGACTACAAGCGACGCAAGGCTGCATGGAAACAACTCATGCATAACCAATCTCCGAAAAACTGGAAAAACTATAAATTTATTGCTGGAACATTTAAAAGAACGGTAGGTAAGGCAAAAGACGCTTACAATGTCCGACATTTCGAATTCCTTTCGAAAGCAAATAATAAGCGTGCATTGCTTCGGTTTTAAAGATCCCAAAAAATGATTCCACGCCCCTTCAACTGGGAGTCGGTAGTTTTAACCACAAGTGAGAAAGCTGACTCTCTAAATGTTATCGCGCAAGGGTTAGAGACCCGCTTCGCTACCTCTCTTCCCTTCTCTCCTTACGCGCAGAGTACTTCAGAAGATTTCGAAGAGTTTTCCATGTCAGAATTGTCCCAAGCCGTTTCCTGTTTACCAGCTGCAGCCCCAGGTCACGATGGAGTCACTACCAAGATGATTAAACTTCTCTTTGAAGTCGCTCCTAACGGCTTGTTAGATACCATAAATTACACAGTAAAATATGCATGGTTCCCTCCTGTGTGGAGAATTGCGAAGGTGATTCCTCTGCTGAAAGACCAAACCAAAGGGTTTGTCCTAGACAATATTCGGCTTATTTCTCTAACATCCAATTTCTTAAAATTAATAGGAAGATTATTAAACGCACGTATGGTTCAGTTTGTAACCACAAGAGAATTATTGAGCCCCTGCCAAATTGGCTTTCGACCAGGGATGTCCATTTGGTGCGCACATATCGACCTAGAAAGCCGAATTCAGTTGGCTCGTTACCAAAAACAATATGCTGCCCTAGTCACGTTAGACATTTCTAAAGCATACGATAGTGTGGAATACCCTTTATTAATAAAAAGGATGAAGGATATTGGATTGCCAGACTACTTCGTGACGTGGACTGCAGAGTTCTTGCAGGGCAGGGAGTTTTACTGTGCACAAACCGGAATTTCATCGGGAAAATTCAGACAAACACGCGGGGTACCTCAAGGGGCAGTTTTGTCCCCGCTGCTGTTTAACATCCTACTCAGCTCCATTCCTCATCATCAAAATGTAAGCACGTACGTTTACGCTGATGATATAGCGTTTTTCGCATCAGCAAGTGATATTCAGTCACTGTACGAATGCTTGCAGAAATACTTATGCGAGCTAGAAGCATGGCTGGACAGTATTCGCTTGTCCCTTGATGTAAATAAGAGTGCCGTTCTTGTCTTTCCCCTACAAGTCCCAGTTACTATATCCCTTTCATACCGTCACTCCACTATCCCACAAGTGGAAAAGGTCAAGTACCTTGGAATTATTTATAATGGTAATCTTGATTGACATCCGCATATTGAACATATAACTTCAAAAGCTTCTCGTGCAATGGGGATATTACGAAGGATAAGTAATTATCGATGGGGCATGCGCAGAGACACACTCATAATGATTTACCGCATGTACATTCGACCTATACTAGAGTTCGGTTGTGTATTATTCTCCGGCGCCGCGGCTTACAAGCTACGCCCACTAGTTTTGCTAGAACGGGAAGCGCTTCGCTTATGTCTGGGGCTTCCAAAATTTGTAGCCAACGCTGTACTCTACAAGGAAGCACGAATACCTTCCCTTGAAATGAGATTTAAAATACTCACCGTTCAAGCGTTTATAAGGCTCTATGAATCCCCACTAAGAAGGTCTCAGTCCATCTTCATCAAACAACGAGTCCAATTTTTTGGAGTCAGATGGCCACGGTTTCACACGCCACAAGTCATTGTATCGCAATCATTATTGAATCCGTTAGACGTAAATATAAATGATATAATCACGGAAAACAGCATCTCAAATTCACTAGTTATTACTTATGATGACCTATACCCAAATAATGCAAAGCAGCTTCCCTCGCATATTCTTAACGGCTTACTCCAGGATCACTTGAATCAACTCCACACTAACGTCATTATAGCAACAGATGCTTCGCAGATTGATGAAAAGGCAGGAGTTGGAATCTTCTCATCATCATTGGACTGGTCTTTTTCTATTCGGCTTCCCGACTTCACTCCAATATACCTAGCGGAATTCCTAGCTGTTGTCCTAGCTTTACGAAAGCTACAGTCTTCCAGGTCAACGGCGGTAATAATCACAGATTATTTGTCGCTGTGCACCTCACTTACTGCTCCCGGCGAGACACACATATTGAAAACTTTGAACTCACTGGCTCCAAGTCATTTGAGAAGTTTACGATTAATATGGGTACCTGGCCACAAAGGCATATTTATGAATGAGGTGGCAGACAGCTTGGCCAAGGCTTCTATCAGCGGCCCAGTGCTTCCCCTTCTTCCAACAACGGGCTTTATCACGTCCGCCAGGTTCAGAAGATACATCCTTTTAACATCTCAATCGAACCTCAAATCATCATTGGAACTACGCCACTTACAATTCCCTTGGAGCAGGAAGTTTTGCAAAACAAGACAAACGCAGGTTACATTAACGAGACTACGTTGTCGAGTCCCATCTCTAAATTTTTACATGCACCGATCTGGTCTGGCAATATCCCCATTGTGCCATTTTTGCAATGCATTAGAGACGATTGAGCACTACCTACTGGAATGCTGGCGTTTCTCCTCCATGAGGAAAATGACATCAGAAATTACAGTGCGACAGCTTGGTCTGCCATTGAACACTCCGGTACTGCTGTCTTTCGGAGCGTCTGTGCTTGGGCACTCACACAGGAATGTGTGCTTCGCCTTAGAAAAATTTCTTATTGAATCAAACCGATTTCATTGATGACCATATTATTCTATTCATTCCTCGTCTATTGCCTCAATGATATATTAAAGATAATTTTTTTTCTCCTCTACGTAGCATGACAATCTACTGAACCGTTTCGATTTTCCCTCGCCTAAATTCATGTAACAAAATTTTAGATTTTTACCTCCTTTTCTGAACACATAAGCAAAGTCTGCCCGACTCTTGGCCAATCCCCGCGAGTGGGTAAGCGCCAAACTCAACCAGGACATCATCATCATCATCAGGTGCTCGGTCGGCTACACTACCTCTCGCCGCTCCAACGTTCTAGTCGCGAACGCTTAGTGCTCAAAGTGCTTCGCGACATTTGGTGGAAGGTGCTGGACTTATTGCCAACCTGGAACTCCGAAGCCGGACGATCCCTGTCACATCTCCCATGCCTGAGGAGACTAGTCCTACCACGCCACCCCTGGCGCCGCCTCCAGTCGTCTGTCCTAGTGCGCCTCGCCAACGGGATCCTCCCATATTCAATGGCACTGACGATCATGACGTAGAGGACTGGTTGTCATCATACAACCGAGTGAGTGCCCACAACAAATGGTCTGAAGCTGACAAGCTTGGCTACGTCCCGTTCTACCTTTCCGGGGTCGCCCATCTTTGGTTCCGCAACCATGAGGCTGACTTTTACACCTGGACAGCATTCCGAACGGCACTTCAAGAAGTATTCGGTCGCCCTGCTGTGCGCAAACTTCGGGCTGAACAACAGCTTCGCTGTCGTGCCCAACAAAACGGCGAAACTTTTAGGAGCTACATTGAAGATGTAGTTGACATCTGCCGGCGTATAGACCCAGATATGACCGAAGATGCCAAGGTTAGGAACATCTTGAAAGGCATAGACGATGACGCCTTCCAAATGCTCTTGGCAAGGAATCCTCAAACGGTCAACGACATCATAACGCTTTGCCAGAGCTATGAGGAGCTGCGCAAACAACGGCTTTCTACGCGCCAAGCACTCGCTCCGGACGTCGCGCTTTCAGCTCTGAGTGATGGTCTCACTTCTACTCCTTGCAGTTCAGCATGTTTCGACAGAATCAAGCAATTTGTACGAGAAGTGGCGCGCCAACTCTCTCTTCTGCCTGTCGCTCCAGCCTCAGAGCCGCGCTTGTCTCCAGATCTCCGTCACATGATACAAGAACAAGTCGCTACCGCAGTACCACTTGCTCATCAACCACCTCCTACGCCTGTGCCACTTACGTACGCTGCCGTTGTCGCTAATCCAAGGCCTCCTTCTGCAGATAATCAATCCAGACTTACCAGCGGCTTTCCTTCACCTCTGCAAGCAGCTGCAACATATTCTGCCCCACCAAGCAGCTACTGGCCGCCACAGCAGCCCGTGCGCCCACCTCGGCAGTATTTCCAACAATCTCCGCTGGCTGTTCTCAATCCATGGCGCACCCATGACAATCGGCCTATATGTTACTCGTGTGGCCTACCTGGGCATGTCTCACGGCTTTGCCGCCGACGTGGATGGTATCCTTCTGATTCTCCGAGGGCACGCAGTAACGGTTTCGACTTTCCGTCCCGTTCTGCTACTGCCGCTCAGCCCTTCGAAGTCTCGCCTCCTCCTTCCCGACCCTTCAATACCCGTCGGTCTCCGTCTCCCCGTCGGCGTTCTCTGTCGCCGCTTATCCGTCGTCCTGAAGCTATCCGAGAGGAAAACTAAGGACCGCAGTTCCGGAGGCAAGAACTGCGATCTCAGCGAACTCCTCAAGACCTCATTTATTTCCTGCGAACGTCCTTGAAGTTTATGCAGAAGACATTGCCGTTCATGCGCTTGTAGACACGGGAGCAGCAATATCAGTGATTTCGGATCAGCTTCGTCTTACCCTTAGAAAAGTCGCGACGCCATATTCTGCCATTTCCTTACGTACAGCAAGCGCTGCGCCGATTGAACCCTTAGGGAAGTGTACCGTGCGTGTTGTTATAAGCGGCGCTTTATACCATGTTGAGTTCGTAGTTCTGCCTCGCTGTTCCCATGCCATGATTTTAGGATGGGACTTTCTGTCCTCTCATCATGCCGTTATAGATTGTGCCCGTGCTGAACTCGCGCTGTCGCGATTCGGCACCAACGTTTATGAAGATACTGATGACACTTCCCGTCGTGTGTTCGTCACCACCGACACCGAGCTTCCTCCATACTCTGCCGCACTTGTACCCGTTTCCTGCGTTGGGTTTTCCGACTCCACAGTTCTTCTCACGCCGTCTAAGCTTGTTGCTCGCCGCCATCCTTTCTTGCTTCCTTTTGCCCTTCTTGCCATTCGAGAAGGTTCGAGCGCACTTTATGTGTCGAACCTGTTTCCTTGCCCTGCTAGGCTGCTCCACAATGAGTGTCTTGGTTATGCCGATGAAATCGAACCAAGCTTCCTTTACGATGTGCCTGACGACCCGGATTCTCCTCCGGTTGACGCTCTGGCCCTTCAAGTTTCTCCTCCCACGCCGCCATGTGACCCAACATTTTACCAGAGTATTGAACCCAACCTCACTCCAGCGCAGCACGCCCAGATCGTCCATCTTCTCGACCGCTTTCGCACGTCATTCGACCTACAACAATCTCGCTTAGGCCGTACTTCCACTGTTGTCCATCACATCGACACCGGCAACCATGCACCTCTACGCCACAGGCCGTATCGTGTATCCGCCACGGAGCGTAGCGTGATCGCTGAGCAAGTTGCAGACATGCTCCAACGCGGTGTCATACAATCTTCACACAGTCCCTGGGCTTCCCCTGTAGTGCTGGTAAAAAAGAAAGACGGCACAATTCGCTTTTGCGTGGACTACCGGCGACTTAATTAGATCACACGCAAGGACGTTTATCCACTACCCCGTATTGACGACGCGCTAGACTGCCTCCAAGGCGCTGAATTCTACTCCTCCTTAGACTTACGATCCGGGTGCTGGCAAGTGCCAGTGGCTGAGTCAGACCGTCCGAAAACAGCCTTCATCACACCTGACGGTTTATTTGAATTCGCCGTGATGCCATTTGGCCTGTGTAATGCGCCTGCCACATTTGAAAGAATGATGGACAACATCTTGCGCGGCCTCAAATGGCAGATATGCCTGTGTTATCTTGACGACATCGTTATCTTTTCACCGGACTTTCCTTCCCACTTACTTCGACTTGAACGCGTCCTACAGTGCATCGCCGATGCTGGCCTCCAGCTTAACTTGAAAAAGCGTCACTTCGCCGCCCGGAAGCTGGTCATCCTCGGCCATGTCGTGTCGAAAGAAGGTGTACTCCCTGATCCGGCGAAACTACAAGCTGTTGCCCAGTTTCCCCGACCAACAACCTTGAAACAACTGCGCAGCTTCATTGGATTAACGTCATACTTTCGCCGTTTCATCCGCAATTTTGCCACTATAATAGCACCTTTAACGCAGCTTCTTCATGGTGGCCCCAACCTTTCAACCTGGTCACCGGATTGCGATGCCGCCTTCACAAAGCTGCGTCGTCTCTTGACGTCACCGCCAATCCTGCGCCATTTCGACCCCAGTGCTCCAACTGAAATACACACGGATGCCAGTGGCGTTGGCCTTGGGGCCGTTCTCGCTCACAGAAAGGCTGGCTTCGATGAGTACGTCGTTGCATTCGCCAGTCGTGCACTCACTAAACCTGAATCGAACTATTCTGTCACAGAAAAGGAATGCCTCGCTATAATTTCGGCCATAACCAAATTCCGTCCGTATCTTTATGGCCGCCCGTTTGACGTCATAACTGATCACCATTCGCTGTGCTGGCTGTCGTCCTTAAAAGAACCGTCCGGTCGTCTTGCTCGATGGGCCCATCGACTGCAGGAGTACGACATTCGCGTGCTGTATCGTTCTGGCCGAAAACACTCGGATGCGGATGCCTTGTCTCGTTCGCCACTAACAGATGAAGCTAGCTTCGCGAAGGCCTCCTTGTCCGAGTCTTCCCTTGCTGCCACGGACATTCTTCTGGAGCAGAAGAAAGACCCATGGATTGTGTCCATGCTGCGCTTTTTGTCCAGCCTATCGACACCCACTAACAATCGCGCATTACGTCGCCAAGCACATCACTTCTCCATTCGCGACGGGCTCCTGTACCGTCGCAACTACCTCCCGGACGGCCGCAAATGGTTGCTTGTCATCCCGCGACACCTGCGTTCGGATATTTGCGCAGCGTTCCACGACGATCCCCAGTGCGCGCATGCGGGGGTACTGAAGACATACGCGCGTCTACGCCTTCGTTACTACTGGCGGGGGATGTATCGATTCATCCATTATTATGTCCGCTCCTGTCTGGTTTGCCAACGCCGTAAAGATCCCGCTCGTCGTTCAACCGCTCCATTGCAGCCTTTGCCTTGCCCAGCACGTGCTTTTGATTGAGTAGGCATCGACATTTATGGACCTCTGCCAACCACATCAGATGGCAATCGCTGGGTAATCGTGGCCATCGACCATCTTATGCGCTGTGCGGAAACTTCCCCTTTGTCCAGCGCTTCTACACGTGACGTCGCCTGGTTTCTCCTGCGCAACATCATCCTTCGCCACGGAGCTCCCAGGGAATTACTCAGTGACAGAGGCCGCGTCTTCCTCTCCGACGTCATCGAGGCTCTCCTCAAAGAATGCCGCATCATTCATCGCACCACTACTGCGTATCATCCGCAGACTAATGGTATGACCGAGCGCTTTAATCGCACTCTTGGTGACATGCTGGCCATGTACGTTGCATCCGACCAAACCAAATGGGACCATGTTCTACCTTTTCTGACCTACGCATACAACACCGCCACGCAGACTACCACGGGATTTTCGCCCTTCTTTCTCCTGTACGGACGCGAACCTTTTTCCACAATGGATACTATCCTTCCGTACCGCCCTGACTCCACGGAAACAACTACCCTATCTGAAGCTGCTGCACACGCAGAAGAGTGTCGCAAGCTTTCCCGTATATTTACGTCAGAAGATCAGCAACGCCAGAAGCACCATCGAGAAAGTTCCAATGCTCCTGTATCCTATGCTCCTGGCTCGCTAGTGTGGCTTTGGGTTCCGGCCTCTACCACTGGACTGCCACCGAAACTCGCGTCGAAGTACCAAGGCCCATACCGCGTGATCAAACAAACGTCTCCAGTCAGCTATACTGTGGAACCCCTCGAGCTACCTTTGGATCATCGCCGTCGTGGACGCGACATTGTGCATGCCCAGCGACTCAAGCCCTACTATGATCCGCCTGTGCTGTCCTACCCGTAGGTCGCCGGGACGGCTTCCTTCTCCGCGGGGGAGATAACTGTACTGTAAAATAGGGAGCAGCGGGGCTGTGGCTAGGAGAGAGACAACGACGACGAGAAAGAACAGCCATGTTTAAGTGCTCGGTCTCAGTCCATCTTCATCAAACAACGAGTCCAATTTTTTGGAGTCAGATGGCCACGGTTTCACACGCCACAAGTCATTGTATCGCAATCATTATTGAATCCGTTAGACGTAAATATAAATGATATAATCACGGAAAACAGAATCTCAAATTCACTAGTTATTACTTATGATGACCTATACCCAAATAATGCAAAGCAGCTTCCCTCACATATTCTTAACGGCTTACTCCAGGATCACTTGAATCAACTCCACACTAACGTAATTATAGCAACGGATGCTTCGCAGATTGATGAAAAGGCAGGAGTTGGAATCTTCTCATCATCATTGGACTGGTCTTTTTCTATTCGGCTTCCCGACTTCACTCCAATATACCTAGCGGAATTCCTAGCTGTTGTCCTAGCTTTACGAAAGCTACAGTCTTCCAGGTCAACGGCGGTAATAATCACAGATTCTTTGTCGCTGTGCACCTCACTTACTGCTCCCGGCGAGACACACATATTGAAAACTTTGAACTCACTGGCTCCAAGTCATTTGAGAAGTTTACGATTAATATGGGTACCTGGCCACAAAGGCATATTTTTGAATGAGGTGGCAGACAGCTTGGCCAAGGCTTCTATCAGCGGCCCAGTGCTTCCCCTTCTTCCAACCACGGGCTTTATCACGTCCGCCAGGTTCAGAAGATACATCCTTTTAACATCTCAATCGAACCTCAAATCATCATTGGAACTACGCCACTTACAATTCCCTTGGAGCAGGAAGTTTTGCAAAACAAGACAAACGGAGGTTACATTAACGAGACTACGTTGTCGAGTCCCATCTCTAAATTTTTACATGCACCGATCTGGTCTGGCAATATCCCCATTGTGCCATTTTTGCAATGCATTAGAGACGATTGAGCACTACCTACTGGAATGCCGGCGTTTCTCCTCCATGAGGAAAATGACATTAGAAATTACAGTGCGACAGCTTGGTCTGCCATTGAACACTCCGGTACTGCTGTCTTTCGGAGCGTCTGTGCTTGGGCACTCACACAGGAATGTTTGCTTCGCCTTAGAAAAATTTCTTATTGAATCAAACCGATTTCATTGATGACCATATTATTCTATTCATTCCTCCTCTATTGCCTCATTGATATATTCAAGATACTTATTTTTTTTTCTTCTCTACGTAGCATGACAATCTACTGAACCATTTCGATTTTCCCTCGCTTAAATTCATGTAACAAAATTTTAGATTTTTACCTCCTTTTCTGAACACATAAGCAAAGTCTGCCCGACTCTTGGCCAATCCCCGCGAGTGGGTAAGCGCCAAACTCATCCAGGACATCATCATCATCATCATCAGGTGCTCGGTCGGCTACACTACCTCTCGCCGCTCCAACGTTCTAGTCGCGAACGCTTAGTGCTGAAAGTGCTTCGCGACAATATATATATATATATATATATATATATACATTCAATCACGCTGTATTGGGGCCATCGCTACAGAGGTGCTAGTTAGCTTAGCGCATGGGGTAGGGAGCGCGAGAGATGAGCCGGCTGTACAGACGTCTCATACATGACAGGCTTGATTGGTTGCAGTGCGGTGTATTGATGTATTAATAAAGCTCTCTATATTTAAATAATCATTAAAGCTCTTTATGTAACGGTATTATTTAGGCAACCTATTTTGCATGGATCAAACGTTGGTTCAATAAAACACAGTGCTACGCTGGTTGGTATGCGATTATTATCTTGATCATGGGGCAGCAAAAGACTACGAACGAAAAAATGGAGTGCGCCTGTGTACGTTGCTTGAGCCGTCCTGTGTCTTTGGTTACGCCACAATTCCAGCAATCAAAGATGGGCCATAAACGGCGTGCTCTGTTTCCATATTACTCAATTTAAAAGAAAATATACCTTGATGAAATTGCCATACAACTCCGTGTTGCGTGTTGGGCGCATTTTTCACAATACATTCGTACTATATTATTTCACGTTTAAAAGCGTATTTTTTTACTGGCCCACATCATTTGCAAATAATTATAACACTGCAGAGACCACCCAACGTTGGCTCAAGCAAACTTTATTACTTTCTCCGGCGAAACTTTTGTTGGGAAGAGGATTGAGCACGAAAAATTGCCCGCGCAGGAGCGATTCCTTAATTTTAGGTTCCTACTGCTTGAATTCTGCGTTAGAAAAGTCAGCAGGGGCCAAAAGCTTCTGCACATGTACATGCACAAACATTTCCTCATTTGCTCACTGCGGTTTTCACACCTTAGGTTGCAAGTAAATGAAGCAAATGTACTGTGAAGTAGCAGACTTTGAACCTGAATGATGAAATGTTTCCGCTTGTCAGCATAGCCAAGAAAAAAATTATTAACATGGTGGTTCCAATAGTTTCCCTTTATATTGGACAGACTTTCGGCTAAAAGCTGCTGCGACAAATATTCTGCTTCAATGCATACAACTTTCTAAACTAGGTGTTACTGCCTTATGTACTCAGCTTTCTAGCTTAACGATTTTGACGTATTGACTCACTTGGTGACTCCTTCCTGCTGCCACGTCGACAGTCCTTCCTTCCATAAGTGGCTCCAAAATTCTCGGGTGCCGCGTGGCAGTGTGCAGTTCATGGTGCTTGTTTAACGCCTTACCTAAAAGCTGGAACAGCAGACACCTTCATACTAAAAAGCATGTATTGGCGTAACCTCTACCGAAGTCCCGAACTCTACCGCGCACTTGCACCAGAAGCTTGACAGGAAGAGGAATGGTAACTTAACAAACAAAAGCATAAGAGCGTTCGCACCTGCGACCCGTAATTTTCCAAAACTCAACAAATATAGCAAAACAGACAGCAGGATTCACCGATAGCTATGGCTCCGAACTCATCTGCGGCGTCAGCATGATTTTCCAGTTTTGAAGACCGCCATCTTGCCTGCCGCAGTTCCCAAATAATTGCGCTCATAAAATACCAATGTCTGGACAACAAACAAGAAGTTATTCAATGGTTGGTTGGAGGAGGGTTGATGCGGCATGAAAGTGTATTTATTTGAAAAATGGAATTTCAAAGAACTTTCAGTTATATGTAATCACTAAATTCCAATTTTATACTCTGTGATATAGGAGAAAGAGAAGTGCGAATTAAACAAGTTAGGGCTTTGCGATGCACCTAACTTCTTTTTTTGATATCATAGTAATGCACGTTGTGAAGGCGGAAATATGCACAAAGGCAAAGAGGGTTCGACTGCCAGATAACCCACATCTGAGTAGACTACAGTCATTTAAATTAAACTTGATGGTTTTTTGCAAGTTTTGTATGGAGCTGGTTTACCAAAGGCCATTGCAATCTTTTCCCAATGTTTAATATATGAACTGTTTGAATGAATGTATTAGGTTAACAAAATCTTATGTCATGGTTCGATGAGCTCTTTTTGTGTTAATATGGCTACATCGAGGTGTGGTGGGTGTAATAAGGGGCTTTCTAACGTAAAGCTATTCCATACCTTTCTATGTCAATTCCGCAATCAACCCACCGTGCTTGGTCAAAAACGTTTTTGTAATACACACCTCCCCCCCGCCAATTCACCTGTCTGTCACGCGAAGTCACGAAAACTGCGATAGCTCCCGATCTGATATGACCTGTACACGCTGATTATGCATGATTTGACTAAAGAAAAGAAAAAACTGTTATTTCTGATTCGACGACTTTTCGCCATTAGCCCTCGGCTGTTGTGAAAAGTTCGTGGGGTACCCACTTCACTTGCCTGTCACGCGACGTCACACGACCGCGAGAACTAACCGCGTCAACGTGACGTGTACGTATAAAATATGCATTAAAATGCCGAACAAACAGAATTTTCTTCTGAATAACCTCAGGCTGCCCCGTTCTGAAAGGAATAAAAGACGGCTGCCTCTGATCACTCAGGCACTGACTACTCGCAGCTGCCGGAGAGCATGGAGTTATTTATGTATAATGAAACTTCCTGCGT
The DNA here is from genome assembly GCF_038994185.2 of Dermacentor albipictus. Lineage (NCBI taxonomy): Eukaryota > Metazoa > Arthropoda > Arachnida > Ixodida > Ixodidae > Dermacentor > Dermacentor albipictus. Next base: position 68,495,853 of record NC_091825.1, read on the forward strand.
GATCGTGTAACGCTTTCTAGCACTTTCGGCACGTTTACTACCTCATTCTGCCAACCCTCTTTTGCTGAGGATCTGTTTTGGCGTCATTGTTAAGCTTCCATTGCATGCCGCCACGATTTTCGAGCAGCCTTTGCAAGCAAAGTAAGGGAAAGAGAACCAGTCGCAGACGCCGGCACTACCGTATTCATCCGGTTATCGATAATGAGCACACTGGCTCAGCCCCATAGCATCCATCTTCACTTGAGCGCGCTCCTCGCCTCTTGTCAGCCAATTAGATAAGACAAGCCGTTCAGTGTTGGCAATTTTATTCATTTTTCAAGCAAACAAAAGTGACATCCTGTGAATGAGGAGAGTGTTTGATTGGCCTGTTCAGAGAACCCTGCGGGTGACCGCAATGCTTGGGTCGGCGGTTACGCAAATTTGACAGCAGGAGATTGGAATAAAAATATTGCAATAGATTTACATTATAGGGCCCAAGTCTCGAGAACATTTAATTCCTGAATTTATATACCTGGCTCTATTATTCAGTTGGCCCACGAAGAAGCACCTGTCCAGATTACCTTTAAATATTGTTACGCGTGATGGAGACCGTTTATCACCCTCACGGCTTAAAGCGGCCGTTTATTTTCGGTCGCGAAGGTGAGCTGCTGCGTACTCTAGGGTAGCGTATCGTACTGCTGCCGACTTGTTGCGACGCCTGCCTATCGAAGCTCGACCGACGTTACTATTGGGTAGCGTGGCGGTGTCGGCTGGCTGCAGGCATCCGGTAGACCAGGGCGACCGGGCAAGGACGAAACGATTTCTAATGCGAAATTTGCACGGTTTATAAAGGTTGATGAAAGATGATGAGAAGAGAATGAAGGTATTACGGAAAACTAGGCATACAACCGCGTGACTATATTATTAAGGACACATCTCGAATTTCCCGCCACAAACACAGCCAGTATTTAAAACCGATCTTCGCACGAACAAACCTTTTCAAAAACTCATTCTTTCCGAAAACAATCAATGATTGGAATGCCCTACCTGGAAATTCCCACTGGTTACAGCCACCCACTTGATGAATCTTGTTGACTGTAACCCTTGTATATATTGTATGTTTGCGTATGTTTGCTGCGTAACCAGTGGGGGTTTCCTACCTGGAAATTCCCACTGGTTACAGCCACCCACTTGATGAATCTTGTTGACTGTAACCCTTGTATATATTGTATGTTTGCTTATTTTTGTATCTGCTCACGTAGCCCCCTGCTGCTTGGACAGATGTCCGCAGTATTGTGAAAATAAAAAAAATAAAAATCTAAAAAAGTACATTTCGGAGCCCCTTAAATAGGTCCTCTACAATTGTGGGAGGGATCTTGCTTCGGTCCACGTCACGTGACCGGCACAGAGCCTGATTCGCGGAAAGAGGACCCTCCTCTTCCCGTTATACCGAGCCTGCTGCAAGGAGCAGGGCGTCCCGCCTCCGGTTATACCAAGCCTCAGGTCCGGGAATTACAGACGCTTGTCCTTCTCTTTTGGGCGTTGCTGGTTCGCGGAAGTTCCCCTGTAGAGCTTGACAGTTCGAGGAAAGGGCCCCTCTAAAGTCGCACACACACACACAAAACAGGCCTGTAAACACTGCGGGGCTTCCGCCAGACCGGCAGACACTCGAGATGACCATGGCGAATTAGGAAGTCACGCTTCATTTCGACAAGGCATGGTGGGTGAAACTCCTTCCTGCTCGAGGTGCTAGACGCCAACCGTAACAGGAGAAGTCATGCTTGTATTCGACGAGGCATGAAGGGTGAAAGTCCTTTCTGCACGAGGTGCTAGACGCCAGCCGTAACAGAGCTCAAGAGCGGCCAGCTTGTTGAAGAATTCAGCGTCGTCCGCTTCCTCTATTACAACTCGGGACCACAAGCACGCTTGCCAGTCTTCGTTTTCCTCATACGTATCTGCAACATTCCTCTCCTCGCAGACGAAGCCCGTCGGGCGAGTCAATTCATTTATCTTGGGGCGAAAAGTTTCAAGCGGGTACACGAACTACTCGGGTCATGGCAGCTTTTCTACCTTCCACCTACCCGCCGTGGTTGCTCAGTGGCTATGGTGTTGGGCTGCTGAGCACGAGGTCGCGGGATCGAATCCCGGCCACGGCGGCCGCATTTCGATGGGGGCGAAATGCGAAAACACCCGTGTGCTTAGATTTAGGCGCACGTTAAAGAACCCCAGGTGGTCAAAATTTCCGGAGTCCTCCACAACGACGTCCCTCATAATCAGAAAGTCGTTTTGGCACGTAAAACCCCAAAATATTATTATTATTACCTTCCACCGTGAGGCGAGCTATGGTATAGGTGACATTCATGAGTCTGTTAAGAACAACAAGTGGTCCATCCTAGCGCATAGGATGGGTTCCCATCCTAGCTGGCCAAAACCCATCCTAGCTGGCCAAAAGCTTTAAGGCATAACCCGCGCTTGCGTACAGGAGTCCACAGCCACACTGAATCCCCAGGGCACTAGGTAACCGCATGGTGGTGAATGTCGTAGCGTGCTCTTAATTTGTCCTGCAATGCCAAAGTGCGTAAACAAGCAATAGGACGGGTCTCTTCGACAAGGCAGGAGGTCACGCCGACAGTAGGCTTTTCGTGACTACAGAAAGGGAAAACATTGTCGATAGTTTACCGGGGAGGACTTTCCTTACAGCAGGAATAAATGGCTATAGCCGGTAGCCTCGTGGGTGGCGGTGTTGAACGCGTCCCGGATGAAGGACAGTACGTCGTCCCGTTTCTTAAAGTCGGATGCAACAAGCGTAAATAGCATGCTTATAATTGTTCCGTTGGTGCGCTGCGTAAGCCCATTTTTCAGTGAATGGTATGATGTCGAGTCACGGAAGTGGTATTCACACAAACGAAACAGTTCCTGTGCGACATCCGCTTGGAATTGTCGTCCACGGTCGCTGATGATCACGTGAGGCGGGCCATGTTCGAGGATGATATATTGCAGAAGGAAGATTGAAGCGTCAGTGGCATTGGAATCCACTGAAACGTCAGTGGATTGAAACGCCAGGGTAGTTGTCAGGTAGTCGTCAGTGTAGTCAGGTAGTCGATGCAATTATCCAATTGGCTGATTTTGGAAAAGGGTCCACGAATTCAATCTCCCTTGTAGGTGGTATCAGCTGCATGAGACCAGCTAGAGCAGTAGATGGATGTTTGTGACGCTGACACTGCATGCCGCTGGCCACATACATCTCCACAGACTGTCACATTCCAGGCGAATGAAAGCGTTCTGTAATGCGGTAGAGCGTCCTCGCCAAACCTAAATGGCAAAACGTATTGTAGCCGTCCCTGGTAGTCTGAATAGCTGTGCGGAGGCTCTCTGGCAGCACTAGGAGAAAACATGCGCCACTGCTGCAAAAGTTCTTATAACGAGTCCATCACTTGCATAGAAGTGTTGTGCTGTATTAGAGGTGGCCGTAGCAATATTAGTTCAGTGTCCTTTCGCTGTTGGGCTTTGAAACTGTCGAAGACTGGAAAATGTGGCGACATAGAACCTACAAGGTGATCGAAGTTGCCAGCGTTACAGTCTATAGTGCTAAGTGGCATACGAGAGAGGCAGTCCGCGTCAGCGTGAAGTCCACCACTCTTAAAGAGACGGTGAAGCTGTGTTTATGTAGTCGGAGCACCCAGTGTACAAGGCTGCCATAAGCGTTACGAAGATTTACAAGCGAACACAATGGGTGGTGGTTGGTAGCAACTGTGAAGGGAAGTCCATAGAGGTAAGATTGCAACAGTTTAATTGCAAACATTAGCGCGAGGCATTCTTGTTCCGTGACAGTTTAATTCTACTCCGGCCTACTTAATGAGCGACTAGCATGTGCAGTCACGTGTTCCAGATCACCGCAGAGTTGAACTAGGAGGGCCCCAATATCTATGCTATTGGCATCCGTATGGAGTTCCGTCAGAGCTGAAGTATTAAAATGCTGAAGAACAGGCCGTGACTTCAGCAGAAACCTCAACTGACAAAAAGAAGAGCCGCCCTCTAAAGCCCTCTGAAATGTTTTGTCCTTCCGCAGCCGCCATGTCTGCGGATACGCGACGACGTCTGCAAACTTAGGAATAAAGCAGTGGAAATAGCAACAAAGTCCACAAAATACCAGAGAGTCCTTGACAGAGCGCGGTGCACGAAATGCTTCAACGGGTGCTGTCTTCTGGGGATTAGGACGGATGCTCTCCTTATCGACGAGTTGCCCGAGCATAAGGGTTTGGCGGTCACCGAAGTGGCATTTATTTGAACTTAAAGCTGGGCCAGCGTTTCTGACGCAGTTGAGGACCCTATGTAGACGCTAGTTGTGCTAGCTCAGGCTGCGGCCATAGATGACGTTGTCGAGATAGCACACACAGACGTTGCAGTGCAAGCTTCACAGAACACTGTCACTAAATCTCCCTAAAGTTGCAGAAACGTCGCACAGTCCAAGTGCGATCACGTTAAATTCGTAAAACCCGTCAGATGTTATCAAGACGGTTTTTATGCGAAGCATATTACGAGGGCTCAACCCAGCTCCTCAGGCGCGGCGGTGACCATGAAATCACGTGACACCGTGACGTCACGACAGAGGAGAAGTGGCTTTGGCTCAACTCTTGCAAGACGGGCTGGGTGGGAATCGAACCAGGGTCTCCGGAGTGTGGGACGGAAACGCTACCACTGAGCCACGATTACGATGCTTCAAAGCGGTACAAAAGCGCCTCTAGTGAATGCGGTGTTGCCTTAGAAACGAGCTGTTTCTAAGGCGTGCGTCTCTTGCTCAGGCGCACATTTCGTTGCCGCGCCGAACGCTGCTTTGCTCGACGCTCACTGCGTCCAATGCGGGGCGCGTAGTCGCTGCCCTGTAGCCCATTGTCTTACACCCCTTGGCGGGTCGACGGGAACGCTGTCGCGTTCCACTCTTGAAGGCGAAGAAGTAATGCATGAGTTGTTTCTTCGTCTAGCCGAACCAAATATAGCCAAGCAACAGCAGTTCACCAGGCTAAACAGTGGTTCAACAACTAAAATAAAGGCTAGTATGCTTCGCATCCTGGGCTTAACCTTACCTAAGCCACAGCCATTTTTTTTTGCCCACTGGATGCATCGGAATTTGCCAGTAGCCATTTTACAACTATACTGAGGAAAAGATAGAGGCGGAATGAAGTCATTTTATTGCGACATCAAGAGAAAAAGTGAGCACACGTCCTTTTTTTTACAGCATTCAATCGACCATAGTCGAAACAAAATCTACATGACGCATCTTACTTTGTGACATAAATCACTCGAGCTGCCCACGGGTTCACTGTCTCTTGTATGACTCCTTTTTTATCATTTAATGCACTTATTCGTTGATAATCTGGCACTTTGACGGTGAAGCGTGATATGGCTTTTCTGTAATCAAATTTTCCGAACCCGTGTTTAACCCGTGTCCGAACCCATGGATTAAAGGTATTTTGTCCTTCTGTGCGAAGTGACATATCTAAACCTGACTCGAAAGCACACCCACTAACGTTCGGCGTTCACTCGTGCTGGGCAACTTGTTTACTTAGCGTCACATTGCCGCTAGACGTCCATGTCTGGAATAACATCATGTGTCAGCCGAGAAATAATCGTAAACTGTATCCTACTAACATGTCCTCCCAATCACACGTCCGCACAACACAAACCAGTAGGTCGGAACGAATCACCGTTCACTCCACAGCACTTTGAAGCTTGTTCCCATTTAAACACAACTTTTCGCCCTAACACCTCTTTCAAACAAACACCCATAAAGGAAATCGCTGTGCCTGAGTCCACCACCGCCATCACAGGCACATTATTCAGAAGAACGCGTACTTTCTTTTTAATAATCAACAGAGGAGGTATTTCTGTCAGTAAAACATCTTCCAGCGACCTCACCTTCATCGGCCGCACTAGCGATGAAGGAATCGTGGTGCGACGCAGCGGTGAAGGAGAACGGGGAGCAGGAAGACGCGGTGGGGGCGTGAAACTCATGTCAGACGCCGGGGAGCAATTGCGGGAGCTGCTCAGTCAATACTCGTAACTAGGCGGTAGGTGTGCTGGCCACAGGACTCCATGGGGCTGTTCTGAGGGTCGCGAAAACTCTTAGGGCTCGCTACAGAACGCGATCATACGGTGGTTGCAAAACCGCGATACGTGACCCGGGACACCGCAGGAATAACACACCGGGAGAGGTCGAAGCCTTGGTTGTTCTTCGATGAAACAATTATTATCATTTTCCCTCGTGTATTGGGTTGGTTCATCGCGTGTGTCAGGACGGTACGTCGGGCGTCGAGAAGGCGTGTGCTCAGCGCGTCGGTCATAGCGCGCAGTCGGAGAGAGTGTTCTAGTCCTTGACTGTGGGCCTGCGCGGTAATCCATGGCCCCTCGGTTACAACATCCGTTACCAACATCGGTTACCAAGGGGTCGAATGGGGCGCAGTCATAACTTTACGTGACGAGTACAAGCCATGTTCGTCAGCTGTTCCACGCGACATCTCTTCGCGGTGGGAAACTTCCTCGCGGACAATCTGTCGGATGGTTGAACGATGGTCGAGACAACGGCTCGTGTTCACACTGGCAACTTTCCTAACGTTCTGCGTGCTCGAGCGGCATCTTCGGCTTGCCGGAAGGCCCAGAGCTTGTCTGCCAACTCTGAACTTTTGATAACCGCCTCCCAGCGGTGGTGACGTAAGACGCGTCGGAAGTGAATTGAACCGAACGCATTCTATTCGCAAAAGCCGATGGTAACTCAGACAATTTTTTGTTTACCCCATAACTCACCAATTATGTTTAATTACCCAACTTTTTAAATATTGCCTCAGAACCCCAGGTATAGCACGCAGATTTGTAGAGCACCTTCAGAAACCACAAGTCGATTTCTTGCCTTTACGATAAGTCTCACATGGTATTTTTCACCGACGGGCAGACAAAACCCGCGAAATCTTAAAAAAGCTACGTGATGGAGTGCTTGCGCATTGGTATCGTACTGCTCTCAAGCGTGCCTTCGGTGAACATGGTAAGCTCTTGTCGGATGACGGTTAAAATACATGCTGCTGGCTGAGCGCTGCCCATGAAATAAACAACGTCCCATCGCTTCCTCATGGCCAGTCACAAGACAGAACGAAGGTAATGTTGTTTGCCGTCACTTGGAGATAGTGAAATCACTTTTTTTTCTATTCCGCATAATCATATAATTAGTCTTAATAAATAGTCAAATCTCAAATTATATGAGTACATGAAAAGTATCAATGGGAAAATTGCGTAGCGACATGAAAAACTCCCGATACAGCTTTCTGTTGGTCAATACGTGCTACATTAGATTGTGTTTCCGAGCGTGAAAGAAGCACGCAAGTGCACCTCAAGTGCCTGGTGATGCCAGTCGCGCGGCAATATTGCATACATTTGCGGGTTCCTTTCAGGCTCAAGCGACATAAAGCAGTATCGAGAGTTTTTCATTTCGCTCTAGAATTTTCTCGTTGATACTTTTCCTCAAATTATAATGTTGTGTCCATAAACATATTTGCGCTGTGGAATACTGGGTTTCTGGAGAGGTGTACTGTAAATCCTGATTATGATTGTTGCTGGAATACACTTCAAAATGGTGCAACTGATAAAGCTTGCCAGAGCTGGTAAGGTTAACCACCCGAGTAGTGTGGTATTTTGCCAGTCTATCCGTGACCTTTTTCTCTCTCTTAACAGCTCTTTCTGTGTATTAGAAACTTAACTATGCCTCTAGCGATCTCGGCTCTATCGCTGTCTCATGTGATTTTTGTTTGCTAGTACTTTAAACGTCTCTTGCTTGTCCAGGCCAGTGACCAGCTAATGTTACCATGCGCTATTAATCACGTCGCTTATTGAAGGTGAACGCTTCCTACGGATTTTGCTAGATGGTTAACTCGGCATTCAACTATGATGTGCTGAGCTCACTCTTGACTTTAGCTGCAGCAAGCACATTCATCATCTCGTAGGGAATATTTCCTCCGGAACGTTTTATCTGGAAGCATGTTTGTACACAATCAAAAAGAATTTTCTATGTCGCCGTTTTCGTCGTATTGGTCATGATGATGATGATGACGATGATGGGGATGTTTATAGTCCTCCTCGTTGAAACGGGGTGGGGACAAATAGACAGCTAGCCTGCTTTCTTTTATTGCGTTTTACTACATCTATCGCTATCTAATGTTTCCCCTATCTGATGTCGATGTTAATTAACGTATTTAAGACCTTTGTCGCACCATCACTTACTCTTCTAATGACTCCCGCTATATCAATCCTTTCCATCTTATTTTCTATCAATACTCTAATCGTCTCTTTCTTGTGTGGACTGCTAGCCAGATAGTCATTTCATCTTTGAATTCCGACCCTTCATGAAGGTGCGATACCCACGGGTCTCAGTAAGGGAATATCATGGCATTCCATGTCGATGTGCTGAGTCGTTTGCTGGGTTTTCTTGCAGCCCGCACATGCCTCATCGTGTGGCACCCATTTGTTCCGGTATGTGTTCGCCCTTAAGCAGCCAGCTCCCATGACAGAAAACTACCGCCATCTGCAGTCAAAGGTTAGAAGTCGCTGACGCTTCCGATAGCAACCACCTCGGGACGATCGGAAAAGCCAGCCAAGCGCGTTCAAAGTGAGTGGTGCTGACGCGCTGCCTTGAGCAGCAGCGCGCTCCACCTCCGCTTTCTCCACCTGCGCTTTCTCCACCTCCCGGCATCAGATTGCGGCGTGAGCTTTGATGTGACGCAATGATTAAATGCGGTGTTACAGCGCTCGCGGCTGGAATGGTAAGGCACTGCCCTTTGTGTTATTGTGCAGGCGCTCTTGCTTGGTTTCTGTCTTGATTTATAATTGATTCTCTATGCACATTGTTGTTCAGAGACGAATATTGTTTGGGAACAAGGCACGAAGGGTGCAAACATCTTTTTTAATAGGGTGCCGCAAGTGTTCGCAACATTGTAAAATTGATACATTGCCCGCTAATCCTGAGCATAAACTAACCACGGTACCCTCTCTTGGACCCTCTTGCCATTACTGATGCAAGTAAACCAAAACATAAAAGACGGTGTTCCCAGTCATATATTTAAATACTTAACAGAAAACATAAATAGCAATTAAGACAAACGGGATCCTTACGTGTGGACACGCCTTCTTTTTGCTTCAGACAAAACTTTCTGGAAAATTTTGTTATTTGCCTCCTCAGGTAGTGTTTACCTAAAATAGTGTGCAGTACTATTTATTTAAAGAATTCACCATTCTTACAGACCATTTCAAAAATTGAGAACGAACTCTAGCTCCAGAATTCAGCACACCACGAATCGTTCTTATCGTAGCACAGAGCGAGAAACCCGTAGTTGTCTACCCGTCTCCGTTTCTTTTATCGTTTCTTTATTTGCAACACGTCAGATCGCATATGCCCCAACTTGAGCGCGCGCCGTGATTGGCGTAGCCGCGCCATAATAAAACGTCATTGTCGCTGTCTACCAATTGTGTGTGACCGTCTTTGGTTCACCGGAGACTTGGCCACTATTCACGGCGTGCGTGATGCGCAACAGCGTGATATGGCCGTGGTCGCTTCCCGGCAGTGCACCTCCTCCGAAGACGTGGAGCAAGAGACTGCGTGTGGGACGTGTCGCGATCCAAACGGATATTGTGCACGTCTTCGGGAAGATTGGGCCCAGTGACCTTACACCCCTCGTCATCGTGCGAGATTTCAATGGCGATGTGAGCGGACCCCAAAGGGGGCGGATATTTACCTTCATCTTGGAGCGCTTTGGCGTCGAGTGTTTCACCGATGCCACCGTACCCACCACTCGTCACCGATCGTGCATCGACGTAAGTTTAGGAAAGAACATTAACAGAGCCGAACACAGTAGAACACTGTTGAAGTGCAACCACTTGCCGTGTAACAGAGTGATCACAAGGCCGTGGTTATAATGGTCAGGAAATAAATGATGATAACCGGGATATTTCAGTTAAACCCATTAAAGACCAGCGTGACCATATGGTCACGTTAGTCTGCACAGTGGATTTCAATTAAGATTAGCAAAACGCCATCAAAATCGCCTTTGACGTGCCGTGTGACAGATTAGAGTTCCCTTTACGGATACCAAGTGGCAGCAGCTGTCAGTCGTATTGTGGGAGCCCCTCGCAAAGGCGGGAATGAGTGTTGCTGTGTGAGTAGCGTTGCCATGCATTGCTCCAACGGGTAGGTGTGTTTTTTTTTCTCTACTTGTTTAAGCAATAGTCAGCTTTTCTTACCTCCGTATTGCTCTTTGAATATGTTACCTTCGATGAGCATTTGCGAAGTATTAATGTTTGATTTATCCATGAACGAACGTGTTACCTTGCGCGTTGCCATATGGCTACGCTGGGCCTTTAGGCTACCCAACCTTTTGTGTTTTAACTGCATTTTCGTCTCTTGCGCGTCTGCTGGCACGTTCTCGCAGTGGTTCCTACATTCCTGTTTTGTTTCATGGGCGCAACATGTAAGTAGGCAGGGTATAAAGCATGGTGCCTAAATACCGAGAACAGATACCTTGTAAACTTGAAAATCTATCAAGGCAAGCAGGAGATCCCGGAACATCTGAAAATTGTGAAAAGTACTTCGGAAAAGCAGCGGTGCCACTTCATCAAATGGTGGAAGAACTCGCAGCAAAGACGCACGACCTTCCTCTTTTATTTCTATTTTGATAATTTATTCACAAGCATGCAGCTACTCAGGTATCTCAAGGCACAGGGCTACGAAGGCATGGGCACAGTGAAGCAGCACCATGTCCCCAAAGAGTGCCCTATCGCTCGACCAGAATTTGTCAAGCGCGAACCTCGCGGGCACGAAGATACCGTGCTGAGCGACAATAGGATAATTTGTGTCCGCTGGATGGGCATGCAATTCTGTAGTAACGATCGTAAGCACCATTCATGGCGTAGAGCCAATGTCATCTGCAGACAGGTATTCTCGTGTTGAAACGAAGCGAACCAAGGTGGCCCTTCCGAACACTGTACTGTACGAAACACTGTACACTGAACACTGTACGAAACTTGTACTGAGCAACAGTGTTGCTCAGTACAAGTTTTATATGAGGTACGGACCAGATGGATGCAATGTAGGTGCCTATAGGATCGCAATCCGTGGCAAAAAGTGTTGGTGGCCGATGTTAACTTGACTTTGTAATGTATCCATCAGCAACGCTTGGGCGCTAATTCCTAGCACAGAGTTCAACGTCACGCAGGTGGAATTCCGCAGGCAAATAAATTGCACAAAGCTACCTGATGCGATGGGACTATAACCTAGAGGGCCTGGTCAACGCAGAATCCCAGAGACTGGTGTTGTCATGAATGGTACACGGTATGACCAAGTGGCCTACTTCGTTGCACCAATACTTAATGCCAAGAGGTGGAGGTGTGCATGAGATAATTGCAACAGCGTGGTGCACACACAATGCACGAAGTATAACGTCGGCATGTGTATTCCATGATTTAAACCATATCACACTAAACAAGTGCTCGACTATTCGCTATGTATGTTTTTGTGATATTTCATGGCTTGAAATGAAAGTTTTTAATTTCGCGTATTTTGCTGTAGCGTAAGGGCCCAGTGTGACCATATGGTTACGGGCTATATTTCAAAAACTAATTAGGCAAGAGTGATAAATTCTTGCATGTGAATTATTAGTATAAATCTAAGCTAATATATTAGATTTATTTCAACATATTGCAAGAAAAAAAAAGAAACCGGTCCCTAATAGGTTAAATGTTTCTTTATTCGCCGAATACTAGTAAACCCATAACAGTCAAATTCAACAAACTTAATCTAAAGAGGGAAGTCCAGCTTCGGTGGACTTGCTTCTTCACAAAGTGGTAGGCTTCTTGATTTATTTTTTTTAGCGTGTAATGCGAAGGGACCGACTAGGCATATGTCAACTGTTTTTGGGCACTGCACTGCAAGGTAAACAAAGATTGCTATGCAAAGTGTCCACTGCGGCAGAACAGGCATATAGATAATTCATGCTTTCCTGCCTTTCTGCACAGTTTTTGTGGCGTCGTTGCGGCAGGACATCGTCTGCCGTGACTATTATTCCTTCGTCGTAGCTAATATTACCAAGGTGTTATCACAACTATATATAATCGCTCCCCTAACGCTCACACTGCGTTTGCTGCCCAAAGTAACGAAGCGTTTAGGTTACTTCCAGCTGTGTTGAGCTCAAGTTTGTCGTGTGGAAAGACAGAGCGTGTTCATCATATCTAAGAAGAACTTTTATTTTTAGACCAACTAAACCACAACTCACTACACAATAGCTGTGAGCTATAGTGCTGAAAACATATTAGCGTATTAACGCCCCAATTGTAGCGAAACAAGTACTATGTGCAAACATTCTAAGCTCTCACGTCAAGTGCGGCGTCATGTGCCATAGACAAAAAGTAAATGGCCCGCCGCCCTGGGCGTATAGTGCCGTCTTTTCAACTTTGCTATCCACCAGTGCAATCGTCTTTGCCACATCTCCTGCAAAAGGAATGGAACAGTATTAGTTTTCGAGGAATGCATTAGGCAGTTTCTGTAAATTCATTGCATTTAAGCCTCTGAGCACTACATTCCTGTTTTGTTTCATGGGCGCAACATGTAAGTAGGCAGGAGTGTCCATGCGTTAATGATTAGAGGACGAAGCATAGAGACAGAAATAAAGAACCAAGTTAAACTTGGGCAAGCATGAGTAGCCAAGCCCTGAATGAATTTATACTGCACCATCTTTTATATTTCGTGCCCTCGAGTCATTCTGCATTTGGAAATCAATCACATTAAAGAATAATTTATTCAAAGTTATTCATTCGCATAAAAAGTAAGACTAAAGACAGCATGACTAAGGTTCCAGAATACTAAAACTAGAATGGAGAACACCGGTGCAAATTTGCAAAAAATTCAATCCCTATAGTGAGATATATTTTTATCAGTGGATTGTCTCACAATATTCATAAAAGGGCGCTAAGCGTAAAGTTATTCTGAACATTTCTATTCCGATTCTGCAATCAGCCCTCCACGATTGGTCAAAACAATTTCGCGTCAGCACCCGCTGTGCCTGTCTGTCACATCACGACACAAAAATCGTGAAAACGCCCCATCTTATAGGATAAGCGCCCACTAATGATGCATGATTAGACCGAAATAAAGAAAAATAATTCCTGGTTCCATGCCTTTTTCGCCATTAGCGAAAAAGGCTTCATTTCACCAGCTGCTATTGGTGAAACGTTTTCTGGATATGCCCACCTTACCTGTCTCACACGATGTCACAAAACAACGAAAACTCACCACGTCAAAGGGACGTGTACGCGTTAAAGACACTAGATTTTGCCCAACAAAACTGGAAGTTTTTTCTGAATAGCCACAGACTATTCGCGTTCCGAATAGGATACAAGGTGGCTGCTCGCCGATCGTGGTGGCACTAGTTACTCGGAGCTGCCGGGGAGCATTGGATTCATTTGCGAATAATTTAAGATCTTGCGTGGCAGGCATAACGTTATCGAGACCTTTCGGTACGTACATGACAACGCACTGCCAAATTTACTTTGCTAAGGTTTTAATGGCGTCTTTAATCTTCCGTTGCACGCCGCCGTGATTTTCGGCCACCCAAAGCAAGCTAAGTAAGGCGAAGCGTACCTATCGCAGGCTCCGGAATTACACTCCTCATCTGGCTATTTACTTTCACTGCGCTGGCTCGGCCCCATCAAAACTATCGCCATTTGAGTGTGCTCCTCTACTCTTGTCAGCCACTAAGATAAGAGAAACTGCTCAATGTAGGCAATGCTATTTGCCTTGAAAGCAATAGATTATCACATCCTATAAACGAGAAGACTGTTTGATTGGGCTGTCAAACAACACTGCGGGTTGCCGCGCAATGCTTGCGTCGGTTGTAAAGTAAGTTTGACATCAAGTGATTGGAATAAAAACAGATTGGAATAGTTTTAGGTTAAAGGCCCCCAGATTCGCCATATTAATTTTAGTTAATGTATACCTAAACTTGGATAACAAACGGTAACATCGAACAAGGACAACTGGTACTTCAGTAGCGTGTGTCTATACCACAATATGCGCTAAAGGAAACTAAGCGATAGACAGGTGAGTGCATGCGAACAGCAATAACCTGCATGTTTATTTTGTCGGAGAAGAAGTGGGGCAAAGGAGGAACGGAGGCTGAGGTTCAAACAAAAAAATAATAAAGAAAGGATTATCTCCTCTGCTCTAGATAAACATGATGCATTAACCTAACTGAGCATTGTCCAATGATGTGCTGTAGAATTAAAATGTTGACACCGCCTTTACAAATAAGCGTAACCTTTTCAAGATAAGACAGTGTCGGATAAATCTATCGTATGGCGGAAACTACAGTCAATAGGCAATGTATGATTTCATTGTCGCAGTGACATTACTTTAAAGATCGCATGCAACAGCCCCGGAACATGGTACACAAGCTTCCGAATCGATAGAACTTACTCTAATGAGCACCTACTACTGATATTACGTGCACTATTCGCAGAACGACTCCAGCAGTTTACTTTGACCGCCTGCTTTGTCCTCCAACTTCCTCCAGTTCGCACAAATACTTATAGGCTTTCCTATGCACATACTCGCCCAATAACGATGCGTCAGACTTCTTAAAATGCCACAACTAAGCAGTGCCTCCAGATTGCGCTTTTGAAAAGGTTGTGGCGTGAATATGGCACCCGAGAAACACACGGCTAGGGCAATGTTTCGCCGTCTGGCGTTGAGACCAACAGCTCCGCTACGCAATAGCGAGGTGAAGTGATGCAAAACCTAAGTGCGATAATGAGGGGATCACAATGAATATGATTCCCGTGCGTGCGGTGGCACAAACATGAGCACAAGAGGTGATGTCGAAAATGTTACAAGCGTCGCGACATATTTGCGTCTTCCGCAATCGCATTCTGCGCTTGCACTATACAAAAGCACGGCTTTCGAGATTCGTTTTCCTTACTCCGAGAGAGCCGTGATTGAGGGCGCGATTTGGACCCCACTTAGTAGAACTATTTGAACGACAAAAAACCCCTGAGATTGCAGTATTGAGAGAATTTTATTGTAGACAATTTTGTGTATAGAAGAAACGTGTTGTGCAATACCACGTGCCTATCGTCGCGGTGACGGGAGCTGCAATACTACTTGCATATCAGCGAGGCGACGGGAGCTCCCACTTCTCCACGGCGAATCTAGAATTCGATGAGGGGGGACTTCAAAAAGCACCTAGCCATCTCCACGACGAATCAAGAATCGACGCGAGTGACGTCAGCACCTGCCCCGACTGGTTCCTGCCAATGAGGAGTCACCAAAGGCGACTTAAGGGAGAATCGGCGCATTGGGAATAGAGAGAGTCGCTTCCAGCCGCACATTCGGTGTGCGCTCTTACAGCTTCATGTAGGCTATCATCCACTATTTGTAAATATTGTATGAATTTTTTTTCGTTTTTTCTTTGTCTGCGGAAAGGGTCCATCTTTCATCCTCCACCCCGAAGTCACAACAAATGTTAAACGTTTTTTTTTTTGAACATTCATTACGGGATGGCCTTTAATACAAGGCATATTCAAAAGATTTCATGAAACTTGATACTGGCCGTTTCATGCAGCAAAACAAATTTGCTAACGCTTTCCTAAAAAAATTTACCCAAGTCCTAGGTTGATACTGCATGTCAAGGCATCCTATGCTAATAGCTTACAGCTGAAGTGAAATTATCCACAGGTGCCTAAATCCGCGTAGCCGTCGTGGCACCTACAAAAATCCGGCGTTCCATATTTGCACCATGGCTGCAAGAAATGTTAGACAGATCCCACGCAATTATAGATTTCACTGAGTAAATCATATAATTGCGCGACGTCTCGGCTTGTCGGGAAATAAATTATTCTTGGGAAGTACCAGGTCCGGGGTAATCAAACAAAAACTTAGAAATGATACTGCATGTGAGTGCAGGCTACGCTCGCACGCTACAGCTGAAGTGAATGTAAGGGCCGCTTTTAACAAAACTGGAAGGGCACCTTTCGGTTAAAATTGGTACATTCCATGGTAGTGTGTTGTTCACGAATCATTAACGAAGATGTGCAACTGTGGTTAATAATGGATGCGCATTCGTTTCGAAATACCGAAATGCCAATGGCTGCACACGCGTTAAACGTAAAGCCAGTTGAGCATTCATTAGAACGAAGCCGTTTCACGCTTTTCGTTTGTCCATTTTTCACGCTACGGAGGACGGCATCCTACAAGCTGCTCTTTACGTGTAGACATTCCCGAACCGTAATTATTAGCATGCTGCCTAATAAATGTTTTTTGCGTATGTCTTTTTTTCTATTTCACCATAGTTTATATAGCTTAGGATAGTTTAGACCAGTTGGTTATGTCCTGCAATACACTACAATATATCCCTTTGTATTCAACCACCAGCATCACGACGTGCTCAAGATCTAATCATCTGTGCCATGATACTTGCATCTGATATATTTTGTTGCATAATGAAAGATGACACCTTGAGAAATTATTGATATTTGTTCTCACGTGCCTCCAGATATCAGCAAATCATAAACATGAAAAGCAAAGAATTTCTATTGCAGCGAGACTACAAAATAGGACAATTTGTCGCAAAGTAATATGTGTGACCAGGAATTAAGCTTTTCATTTCTTACACTTTTTTATAATGTATCCTTGAAAAGCCAGAAAAAATATACGAACGTATATGCGCAAATATGCACTGTGGCATGGTGTGGAGTTTAGGCAAAAGTTATTACCAAAATGCTCCTTCAGGGCAGACTCTCCGGTGCTTTGGGGCGCGACTAAAAAGAAGAAGAAAACATGGGAAGCATTACAATGGGCGTGTGAGGTCTATAGTTAGTACAAACTAGACTCAAAGGACGACAAAACGATTCGCAAGGCTTGTGCTGAAGTTGTTCCAAGTTCGTTGTCTCAACAACTCGGCGAACTCCTGTGGTGATTTCCACAACGCGATATAATGAGCTGCAGACATCGGCATTGCGTTACATATCTATTCCGCAAAAGACTGGCAATGCCTAAAAATTGCCAGTACTTTACTGGTGATTTAAAATACGTGAACCGACACCCTCATGGTCAACGTGGTACAGGAACCAGCGATCTGTTTGGCAATACCGATATGTTTTAAAAAAGACTAACACCTGCTTATCACGAGGTTTCTACAGCTCCTTATAGTGACGTAATTGTTGAAAGACAACCGACATTTTACTTAGCTAACCAACAAATACTGCACTGTCCATGCTGTACGCATTGAGAATGTATGCCGGCCACAATTTTTTCGTATTATTTTTCAGGTTGCAAAGACCATCTGAACGAAAGATATCTTTGTGACATTACAAGCTCACGTAGTGTTGGCATCGCCTTACTGAGCGGAATCATAAAACTGCAAAACACTAAGTGGCGCTTAAGAGCTTGAATCGAGCAGACATAAATTTGAAAAATTGCTGTCTTGGAGGCATTCATGTACTATAAATAACTGGCTTCACTTTACAGAAAACTGTTATTTGTATCGTTCTGGTAAACTACAGTCATCTAACAAATATACGTACGCTCTCGATAACGGTCATTTGAAGGCTTGCGTAGAGAACTCGCCATGCTGCCAAGATTAGTGACTATTCATCAATGACAAAAGACTGCATTTCTCACGGAATCTATATTCATTTATTCACTAGTCTGTTTATGGAGGGGTCAGAAACGAATACATGGGTGCTTCGGCACGTCTCCTGACGCCTTCTGCCGGTGGAGCTAATGTCCAACGGATATGAGTATTGCACGTCCGCGAGTAACGCAAGGTCATCTGACTTGGAATAGTGGAAACGCGCAGTATTGCGCGCCCTGTTGACGTGGTCGCGAGCCACCTTGGAACTGCTCTCGGATGTTTTGAGATGTCACGTGAGCAGCTCGGGGAGCCTGACACTCTAGAGGGGCGCGTAAAACAAGAGCGTAGATTTCACGTGCGTACGCGAGCCGCGATGGGGCTGTCTACGTTGGGCGCATGGGTATTTCGATCCCACCATAGTTTCTATGAACGCGAAAATAAGATTGCCTGCTATTCGCTTCAAGCATACACTCTGGTTGCAAGGTTTGGCGATAGCATAAACAACAGATGGAAGTGGCGACAACAATTGAAAATGTTCTCATACACTTGGGAGCGCCTTGGGACGCGCGATAACATTTAGAGTTTTTATCAGGTAAGATATTTGGCACTGGAAAAATGAATAAACGATGTACGCAGGGTAATTGTCTCCTTCTAAAAAAATTGTCCCGATGCTGCAAACAGCTCATGAAATAAAAAAGCACGTAATGAAGAAAACTAACCAAGGAAGTAAGAATTAGTTTTCACAAAACAATACCACGCGTAGGAAATGTTACTACATGAAAGACTTCAGGTCATGCTAGGTACCGCCGTGATTGCTTCACACCGTCGGGCACGGTGTCATGATGCAGTCCTCCAGCCGTTGAAGGAACGTTTGGTGGTGGTAACAACTTTAATGACAATCCAGCAAATTTGTGGCCTGGGCCTAGGAACTTGTGCGTCCCAAATTTTTTAACCAACTACCCGTTGGCACTGCTTTCCGAACCGAAACACAGTTATTGGGTTCGTACTTCACGTAGCATCGTCGAAGAATGTAGTGTAGGCTGTCCATGCTCTGCAAGGTCTAGAGGCACACGTAGGTGAGCTCTCGGGCTCCTCACGCACACAAGAGATAGGCGGCGACGTTGAGGCTGTCTTCGTGGCTGATTTTCTTTAGAGTGGCGTCAAGCGTAGCTGCCGGAGTCCTTCTGAGAGACAGCTTTACTGCCGACATCTGGGTTGTGTATTGCACTACTGTGCTCTTGCCAAATGTTATGACGGATGTTTCAGCGAAAACTTTCAAACTTTTTTACAGCGATCTGGTTAGCGGAGCGTGTGCCGTCGTTGTCGGAGTTTGCTGAAACTTTCATGTCCAGCCACGGCTCGAGCGTCTTCGCTTTCTTCCACAGCTGCCTTGTTGGAGCCCCTGGGCGCGACCGCGCAAACGCGCTCGTGCTACTGCTCAGGTGTTCGTCGTCGTTGTCGTCTTCTTTCACAGGGGCCTCCATTTCCGCTCGTCATTTTAGCATAGAATTGCACTTCTGTCGTCGTAGCGGGGAGGCCGAGACTACGGGGCATGAGCCAATGCTTCAGGGGATATGAGGGATTCATTGTCTTACGTGACAGAGAGATTTCTTACTAAAGCACAAGGCTCTGATTGTGACATGTAAGCGCTGCCATATGCCGTCAGCTCAAGACCAAACAATTCCAGGTCCAACATCTCCGCATAAAGCACTGCAAGCGGAGAAGGCACACAGAGCAGTGCATACACAAGTGACGACAGCTCAAGATCAAGCGGCGGAAGAGACAACGAAAGACCAAGTAAGTACAACATTGCACACAACATGAATAAAAATCAACCAGATTGTTTTTATTTCAAGCCAAACCTTGCTCTCTTTACTGGCGCAACAAAAAGGCGCAGAACAACTTGCACAGGAAAAAAGCACGGAAAAGCACCGAGAAATACCTCACGTGCAAAAAAAATTACACTGGGAGATCCGCAACAAGAAAGCACTCGGAATGCACACAAAAGCGAAAATGACGTGAAAGAATGGTGAAACAAAAGAATTATAATATTTACTGCTTGCGAACTTTGACAGGCATCGTGTAACACTCGGTGTAACTAACACTACTTCGCTGTTCAACCATCTTCACGGACTTGAAGGGGCGTTGAATTATTAGGGGTTTCCTGTGACAGATAGCCCAATTTTAGTTCATTAGCTGGTCTAATCGAGGAGGTGGATATTGCTCGAACAACAAATCGAAGTCCATAATCGACCAATTAACAAAAATGTATTTTTTCCCTTTTTAACTAATTACATTATGGTCCATATAGCAATTTACAATCTCTAGCCGTGAAGTTCGCAAGGCAGATCGACTTGTAAGGAATTCTCAGAATGACAGCAGTTTCGAGATATCGATTCTCGAACTTTACGGAGAAATGCATTGATGTTCCGGTTACATTTATGCTTGAATGAATAAAGCGACGTTTTCTTAACAAAGTAAGTGACATGCTAATGCCCTTGTCCGCGACATGTGGGGATTATTGTCTCAAAACCAGTGTCATCCTGAGAACTTGTTCCAAGTGGATCCGCATTGCGAACCCCACGGCTAGAATTCACAATTTGCAATGTGGGCCATAAGATAGGTAAAACTTCATTAGTGAATTCTTTTTAATTATAAGTGTGTGCATTTCATTTTTCTTTTTCACGTGGAAGTTGTGTACGCCGCTTCGAGTACGACAACTCGTTAACTAGAATTGCGCTATATAGCACAGGCAGCCTTTAAGAATTAGGGAGCAGCTTAAATATATGAGCTCACTGCACTTCAGGGCACAAATTCGGAAACGTCAGGACACACTTGTCAACAAATATCAGGACACTTAATTGCATCGAAGGTGTCCGCTTTTAAACAGTCCATTTCCCTAGGTGACTACACTAGGGAATATGATCAATGTGCCTCGGCCAATTACAATCGCGCAATCGTTTGTGAAATGCCACCCATGACGTCGCAGCCTCCACGCGGACTTCGTGTTATATGTCGTGCCATCGTCCGCGCTTACGTCGGAACCACGTGGCCATTTGAGAAACCAAAGGCGAAGCAGTTTCCAAGGTATTCCTCGACGTCGGCCCCTTTCATCAAATAGTGGGCTCTCCATGACAGTCAGCTTCTCAGGGTCAAGGAGAGCCTTCTTTGTGGTAGCTTCCACTTCCACGGAGGGGGGCGGCTGTAGTAGCCGCAAAGTGAGCTCCTTTGTTTGCACGTCACAGTCTATGTCGGGTCCCGCCGCCGCCTGGGTGGATGCTGATGCAAGGGCTGCCTCGTGGGAAGCATCCAAGGAATGCCCTTTGCTGTTTAACATGTAACACAACTATGTCCTTCATCTACAGCGACTCATTTCAACGTGAAACAGGTTCGTTGAAGAACAGCACGTCTATACACATTATCACATACTCAGTGACCCAAGTTGGTCTGCTAGTTGGTTTCGAACCCTGTTACCCCAGCACATAAGCCCGATGCGCTAACATTCGACCATGGACTACCGTGTGACCCAGGTAGGCGTCAAAATGGTTAGATACAAACATACATAGAAATGTGCAAACACCTAGATTGCCCGCGAAAAGTGCGTTAAGTATTCAAAAAATGTCCATGCTTTAAATATCCATGTAGGCTGAAATACCTGATGTCCCTGTATTCTTTCAATTTGACTGATTATGCACGTGGCAGCCTCCGTCCAGCCCCTGTGTGACATGAATGTGAGCGTGTGGCCTCAAAATAATCTGCTGCCCCATGTTCTTGGTCCGATCACCTGACTTTGATTGCTGCTTTGCATAGTTTACGGCTTGACGCGTATAGTCACTTCAGCAGCAGGAGCGAAACGTACCGCTTAGTAGCGCGGTATGGCGAAGCTTTACCTACCAACACGTCACAGGAAGGTTGCACCGCGAGCCACGCAGCAGTATGTGTAGACAGCCAAATGGAACGAATAATTGACGGCAGTTTTAACTATAGCATTGTATGGCTCATGAAGCGGAAAATCCGCCGGTGTCCTCGGAGATGGTGCAAAAGGTCACGTGGTCACAGCCGATTAACGGGAGATGCACACCGTGTCGGCACTGGGCTCCTTGAAGCACCACCAGATGGCGCTTACCTCCGCGCATCCGCGGCAGTGCCAGCGGCGGCGCCAGCCATGCGGGGGAAAAAAGATAAAACCAGAAAACTTGACTTCGCACGTAGCGTTTCCCGCAGGTGTTTGCCGGTAAATATTACGGTTGCTTAGGCTGTTTGCCAGGGATCGGCAACTGTGCGTCTCTATATAGCACCGTCCCTCGCCGCGCTGCCAGTCGGTGCGGTGATTTCGGTCAGTTCTGTCGTGTACTTCGATAGACGAACCTTCGACTTTTCACTTAGTAGCTGCGCTCAGCTCCTTTGAACGTCCATGCAAGCATGCGAACGGGGCCGAGGCGCCAACATAGAGACGTCGCGATGCGTTCGCATTAACCCACGAAGGCATACCTAAGTGTTTTTTTTTTTTCGGGCTGCGTGACCATATTGAAAAACGCCCAATTGCACTATTATGATCATTTCCTTAAGCTTCCGAACATAAACACTTGCCTTTGAGCTTCTAATTTAAAACATTCTTGATGTTTTATTTAGTGAATTGATTGCTCTTTTGTTATATTTTGCAGATCATGTTCACCTGGGTAGATCATTTACCTACATTCAATGGTATAAATTAATTCTATAGGATGTCTCTTTTTAGTGTTCTAAGTAGCGCAAACACTGCACATTAAAATCGCAGGCTCACCCATGTTGGGAACACACTTCGCATCATAAACAACTGTCCACATGCCGTACGAGAAGTCTGGGGCCAGCAGGCTTTTGATCACCGCAGCATATCTGTAGGTAAATGTAAGCAGGGCAATTATGAATTTAAACCTTCACTCTGCGTCACACAAAGTGACCGACCTATAGAAAGAGGCGCTGATATCGCTCTCTTAACCATAGTAATTAAAAACCAGCCATGTGCCCAGAAAGCATACGGATACTACAAGATGCTGATCCCACATCTAGAGTGCGACACCAAACGCTAGCCGTTTCTAAAGTGTGTCTTGAGTGATAATGAGCATTCCAGGAGGGCCCCATTCGGGCCTGCGTAACAATTTTGGCAAAGCAAGAAATAGGTTTTCTCCTGAACGATTACAAACGCAAATGTAGCCTTCTATCGAACAATCTTGTCTTTGTCTGTTAATTCGCTTTAGCGATAGCATATTTGGCCAACTTACAGCGGAGGAGAACCGTTAGAAAAGAGCAACTCAGGGCTACATATGCATGCTAAGGCATTGCCGTTGCAAGTGAAGTTACCTCAGGTACCTTTTCCCCCACCTCCTGCTCCTAGTTTCCACCCTATCCTCCTCCTAGATAAGTTTTAAAAGCATTGTCCTCATTTGCTGCGCAAAAGCAAACCGAAACAACCTGATTACTAAGAAAATGATCTACAGGGTGTTTCAGAAAACGCGCATTTGAAATTTCTTTCAAATTCCAGGATGCAGGGGGGGGGGGGGTAAATGCCCAATTTTTCTACACTATTTTAACCACATACTCACAGGATTTAATATGGCTCTAGGTAGTATATATAGGATGGAATATTAAAATTACACTAATGAACATTTGCTGAAAACAAGTCAGGCGATTGATCTTTATTCACGACTTTAAGCACTTTTTAACCAGTTGCAGACATGCAACACCGGGTACTTCTCATTTCTGCAACGCATTGAATTCCTGCTATTTTGATCTAATAAACCCCAAATCGAACCCCTGAGAACTTTAACTTTCACGACGTCAGAAGACGCCGAGGAGTAACGCGACTAGCTACGCGGCACTGTCGGGCATTAAGTGAGTAAGCTCTTCGCATGATAACGTGTTCGCTACATGCTCGCTCAACGGTGAGTCATACACAGTCAAGCCACTCCTGGGCGTCTTCTAAGGTATTGAAAGTGGCACGGTTAAAAGATAAAACAGCCGGCGAGAACGTCGCAGATATGAGCAGCATTCGCAATTTGCGTGTCTGAAACCGTATATAAACTTCCTGCGTAACGGGCTTCAAGTCTCCAAACTGCATTCAATCATGTGGATCTTCTTAATGAAAAGCTCATTATTGTTGTTTTGAAAAACTATGGCTTTCTGAAAAAAAAACAATTATGAGATACCACCCTTTTCAGGTTCCGCAAAAAAAAGATTACTTTTATTTAACTGCTTCACAACTCTATTCTGAAGACGTACATTGCTTGTGCAGCTTGTAGGTGAGTTCATTTTGGCGCGCCATCAGAAAAATATTCCCGCACCCAGCACTCCACTAAAACTGATATGCGAAAGCAATCAAGTTTATTTACTTTTGAATGACGTATATCTGTTAGGTACGTTGGGTTTGAAATACTCGGTTCGTAGATTTGTGACCCTCTCGCAAATGAATAGCTTCTGCAGGTGTTGCTAAATAGTACTATTCTTTCCGCATGTAGCCATCGTTTTGTTAATGTAGCTGCATTATAAAAATATTTATTACTTGCATACCTGGCTCGATTCTCGTCGCTCATGGCTGTAAATCCAGATCTGTCCCAAACAATGTCCACAGCTCCAGTGCACTCCCTGCAGCAAAAAGTCAAATACGGGCTGCAGAGCACAAACAAACCTTTTACAACCAACCTTTCTAAATAAATGTTTATGACCATCTCCTCTCTCGCTCCGTTTATCTAGTTCGCCTGGCCTATAATATACGCGTTCTTTCATATATTTGATAGTTTAATTCACTAGAGGTGGTCCTCAGCGAAATTATAATTGTAGAGTTCATTTATTTTCCACAATGTTTGCAGGTGCTGCACATCAGGCTAAAAATGGCATTTTCAACGCGGATATGGTCATTGCCCATTTACCCCTACAGTCATGTTCTTGTGCTATCCTTTACGGCACAAATGAGCGGACCTTCCATGGGTTCATTGTCCACAGATACATAATTCGTAATAAATGTTCGTCAGCCCTTCAGCAGAATGTTGTGTACATTCGTAAGGGTGCTTGTTCATTTAATTATGCAAATAGGCCACTAACCATGAAGCTCACGAGAATTGTGAATAATGCTGCATTTTTGTAGCCTTCATAGGTGTGTTCACACCGCTTTGTTAGAAAACACATCCAATGAACTTGGTAGTGGATTGTTTTCGAAACGCTTTTGATTGCGCAGATAAATTCCAACGGCAGAAATTTTTTAAATGTCATGATGTTACGGGAAATGTCATGTATCATGAGTACACCCAACATTGGTTTCCTGAGAAGCTGAGTTTATTTCCCCATGTAGTGCCGATGACTATGAGCAGGAGCTTGATATAAGAAGCGTGAACGGGACTCTTGCGCAGCTAAATTAGGCATGATGGGAACTCTTCCGGCCCAAAACTCTGCAACCATGTTTCTATTAGAGTGAAGGAGACAACAAAGTGGCAACATAGTGGGTTTCAGGTGTGATGTTTAAAAATCTCATGCTAGTTTTCAACAATTACTTATGATGCTGCAAACGTGCCTTCCACAATGCTGATCCTTCCACAACGAGCATTGCACGACTTCGTGCTTCAAATACGGTCTGTCATTTCGGAAAGTCAGGGGTAAGGGGCAGCCCAGGATGTGACAGACAAACTTTAGTGATGTACGTTTGTTGCAACTAATTGATGCGTACCTATGAACGGTGAAATATGTACGCCCCAACGAAAGCAACAGATACGGAGAACAAATGACTATACCTAAAGCTATTCAAGAAAAGACAATTTCTGTATAAAACGCAGTGATCTGTTTATTCCACTACTAAAGTTTACTGTGAGCCAGTTCGTTACGTTTTCGTCGCTTAACTCCTACTCTTTCACCTTCCATGATGCCGTTAATCTCATGCTAGGAGCCAGAACAAAGTATTTCTAGTGCCAAGAGAAAAGGATTACTCTGCCGCAGCTGGCTTATTCTTTCCGAGAATGTTCAGTGTCTTTTCCACATAAGATCGAAACTAGCCGAAAGGTTCTTGGGAAGGTCGATTTAGCCATTCCACAGAACATTTCTAATGAAGTTGATAAACCTTCTGAGCTCAGACAGAGTTGGTTCCGCCAGCCGGCTGTTTTTTATCGTGTTCATTTATTCATATTGTTACAGAGATGTTGGGTGTGTAGAAAATTATATTTACAATGAATATACAAAATGAGTCCAAGTAGATAAAATGGCTGACCACCAACAACCCGCAGCAGCCACCATCTTGCATTCTTCTTCTACCTCTTTTCGTTCATCTTTCCGTAACAGGACCCCCGGGTGGTGAAGCGCAGTCTTGGCGAATAGTAGGCAAAGAACTGCGAGCGCAATATGCCTTCAGCCGCGAAACACTCGAAGTAGGACCAACTCAACGTAGGACTTCATAAGGCCCTGTGTAGCGAGAGAGAAGCTTCTGAAGAGGCCGACCCGGTGACATGGTGACGAAATCAGTACCCAAGCACCTGGTGCGAACTGAACATCGCGATGCCGCCGGTCGTAACGCTCTTTTTGCAGATGCTGCGAGGCTAATAAGCGAGATCAACCGACTTGACGCGCCATGTGAGCGTCATCGATGACTTCACGAGCGTACTCAGTGGCAAAGCGGAGCACAGAAGGTATGATGGTGTCAAACGGCAAAGTGCGGTCGCGACCATGCAAAAGATAAAAGGCTGAACATCCAGTGGTGTCATGTCGGGACGAGTTATACGCGAATGTCATGTAGGCCAGAGTGGCGTTCAAGTCGCGGTGATTGTTCCAAATGTACATCGACGGCATCTCTGTGAGTGCTACGTTGAGGTCTTCCGGGAGACGTTTGTGAGTGTTAGGCGGTGAACAGCTCGTGCTCAGTGGCACAAGAGCGGAGGAGGTCGTCCACAACTCGAGACAAGAATGAGCGCCGCGGTGTGTAACTAACTGTCGAGGTGCACCGTGCTGGAGAATGACTTCGTGAAGTAGAAAATCAGCGACGTCTGTTGCGCAGCTAGTCGGCCACGCCTTTGTTATCGCGTAGCGTGTCGCGTAATCAGTAGCGACGGCGATCCACTTATTCCCGCTAGTCGTCGTCGGAAAAGGGCCAAGCAGGTCAAGGCCTACGCGAAAAAATGGTTCAGAGGGAACTTCAGTTGGATGGAGTCGGCCGACAGGTGGCAGGGGAGGTTTCTTCCGGCGCTTACACAAGTCGCAAGTTGCGACACAACAACGCACAGAGTGGTAGAGACCCGGCCAGAAAAACCGGCGTCGTGCGCGGTCATATGTACGCAAAACTGCAATGTGTCCCGCCGTTGGTGCATCGTGAAGTTGTTCGAGAACGACGGATCGCAGATGACGAGGAAGGGCAAGGAGCAACTCGAAGCCTTCAGGGTTGACATTGCGGCGGTAGAGGATGCCGTCGTGCAGCACAAACATGCGGCACGTGCCGTCGGTGCTGCCAGATTGCCGTCCGGTGATGATGGACTGTAAGGATGCGTCGCGTTGTTTTTCAGCGCGCATGTCGGTCATGTCAGTCAAAGCCGTCACGCAGGTCACCGGATAATGCGCAACGAGATCAGGGCAATCCACGAGGTGACGCCAGGGGCAGTCAGCGTCCTTGTGCAGACGCCCACACTTATAATTGACAACAAATGAATACTCCTGGAGCCGTAAAGCCTAGCGACCAAGCCGTCCTGTGGGGTCCCGGAGGGAAGACAGCCAGCAGAGGGCGTGGTGGTCTGTAACGACGGAAAACGTGCGGCCGTATTCATATGGTCGGCACTTGGCGGCAGCCCAAACTAAAGCCAAGCACTCCCGCCCGGTGATGGAGTAATTTCTCTAGGCAGGTGACAGCAGGCGGCTGGCGTAAGCTATCACGCACAGGGTACCTGTTCTCGCCCGGTACCACGGGCGAGAACAGCGGCGATGCCATGGCCGCTTGCGTCAGTGTGAACTTCGGTAGGTACAGAAGTATCAAAGTGGGCAAGTATGGCAGGGGTGGGGAAACACCCGATAAGAGCGGCGAACGCGTGAGCCTGCTCCGGGTTCCATGAGGATGGCTTGTTCTTGTTTAGAAGATCCGTCAAAGGCCCAGCAACGCCGATGAAGTTTTTGACGAAAGGCGAAAGTAAGAACACAGGCCGATGAAGCAGCGCAAGTCAGAAGCAGAATGTGGCACAGGGAACCTGCGTACGGCACGAACTTTTTCCGGATCTGGTTGCACACCGCATGCGTCAACGAGGTGTCCCAACACGGCAATCTGACGGCGCCCGAATTGACACTTCGTGGAGTTCAGTTGCAGGCCGGGTTTTCGGAATACCGCAAGAATTGCAGCGAATCGGATAAGGTGGCTGCCGAACGTGGGCGAAAAATAATAACGTCGTCAAGGCAACAAAGAAAGGTCGTCTATTTCTCGCCTTGCAGAAGAGAGTCCATCATACGTTTAAATGTCGCAGGAGCATTGCATAGGCAAAACAGCATGACTTTGAACTGATATAAGCTATCTGGCGTGATGAAGGTCGTCTTCTCGCGGTCCATTTCATTATCTCATCTCTGCCAGTAGCCAGATGGAAGATCGATAGACGAGAAGTATTTAGCTCCGTGCAAACAGTCCAAGGCGTGATCGATGCGTGGAGTAGGTAGACGTCTTTTCGCGTGATCTTGTTTAAGTGGCAATAATCGATGCAAAAACTCCAGGTGCACCTTTATTTTTCCCAAGGATGACAGGCGAAGCTCAAGGGCAGGCTGATAGCTCGATGACCCCTTTGCGGAGCATTTTGTCAACTTCTGATTGTATGACTTGACGTTTAGCATACGTTACCCGACAGGGACGCCGACGAATAAGATTCGTGTTTGCACTGCTTATACGGTGGTGAACGACAGATCTTTGGCCTAAAGGCCTGTCGCCGAAATCAAAGATGTCACTCTACGATTCGAGCAGGAGGCGTATGTCCGTGGCCTGAGCAGAGGTGAGGTCAGGTGCGATCATTTTCGCGAAGTCATCCGTTAAGGAACCAGAGATGTGAGCTGCAATTGACGCTAATAAGCCATCTCGGCATTCAAACTCTCAATGTCAAATTTGGGACCACTAGAAACGCTGGCCAAGAACATACCGGCTGGAATGACTTCAGGGCACAAGTTGTATAAACTTTTTTAAAACAGGGTTGAAGTGCCTCAGACAGGCTGGCCAACGTTTCGATAGGTGGACCTATCTTCGTCAAAGGCGACCTCGTCATCCTCGGCGTGTTAGTTTTAAAGGGTTAGTGCAGTGACGTCACGTGCGGGTGTTGTTGCTGGCGGCTGGTTTTAAAGAGAGAGATTACAAGAGGGAACAGGCGCTGTCGTCCGACGTCTGTGAGCCTCATTCTCAAGACGAAGGGACAAGAGCGTGAGAGTGGGCACGCGGGGAGGAAAGAAACGAAATAGAAGCAGAAAAAAGGGAAAAAAAAAGCAGGGGGGTGCCAGGGCCGTACCAAGACACAACAAAGGGGGGGGGGGGAGTGAAAGAAAAAGAAAGAGAAAAATGAAATCTTTAAGAAATATGGGGGCTTGGGAGCGTGTTGGGGATGCGAGCGGTTAGGAGGTAATCCGGGGGAGTCGTTGGCGGCATGTTTTTGAGGCATTAGAACGGCCGGTCAAGCAATAGGTCGAGTAATTTTGAAATAGTTAAGGTGGCGACGGGGAGTCTGCGGTGCAATATGTGGGGTGAATGAAAGGCAGCGGCATGGTCTTTCAAGGGGCACTGCCCCACGCGCTTAACGTAGGTGTCGTTACGGCGGCATCCAGAAGGCGATGGTTGAGGCGCCGAAAAAGGCATATTGACTTCGGCATGTGTTGTCGAGGGGGTTTCAAAAAAAAAAGGACTAAAAAAAGGGGTAAGGGGGAAGGGGGGGGCGAAATCGGTATAGCAAACAGGAGGGCGACGCGTGCAGAAGCGGGCGCGGGCAAGTGTACATGGAAGAAGGGGATCGTACACTTGGTATAGACGTAAAATCCTGAAAGCGTACATTAAATTGAGTAGTAAGCAGGAATTTTTTTTTCCTTTCCCTTCTCCTTTTCTCCTCTTCCTCTCTCCCCCTCTCCCCCCCCTCTTTTCCTCCGAAATGAAAGAGTAGGTGAGGTTAAGAATTAAAGTTGGCTGGTGGCCTAATGTGTTTTGTGTATTGGTTGATGATATGAGAGTTTCAGATTTAAGTTACAGCTTTTAAAGATTCTAAGTTGCCGCGTGCCAAATTAATTCCTGTCGGGTGTAGGCAATTAAACTTGTGTATGAGGTATGATTCCGTGTACTTCCTTTCGCGAGGGGAACGGAAATTTGTTTGTAGTATATAGAGCCTTGCTTTGTCAAACATATGTCCATGTTCATTAAAGTGGCTGGCTACTGCTTTGGGTAAATTGTGTTTTGTGTCCGCGCGGTGACCATTGAGTCTTGTATTGATTTGTTGTCCGGTCTCACCTATGTATTGTTTGCTACAAGCGGCGCATTCTAGACAGTAGACTACATTGCTTGATGTGCAGGTGAAAGCCGAAGTTACTTTGTGTGTGTAATTCGACGCTGTACTTTTTACTGTAGTAGTGGATTGAATGTGTTTGCATGTAGAGCACCTGGGGCGACCACAGGGATTGGTTCCCAACTTCTTCTTTTTCTGTAGTTTGGCGTGCACAAGAACATCTTTAAAATTAGTGTTGCGTCTGTAGGCTACTCTGGGAGGGTCGGGAAAAATCTTCTTAAGTTTCTGGTTGCTGGTGAGAATCGGGTAGTATTTACTTAGGATGTTATTCACGTTTGGGAGTGCGTTTGAGAATTTAGTAGTAAGAAGAGGCGTTGTTGTTCTTGTGATCTTCGGGCGGGGCTTGAGGACCTCGGCTCGATCAAGTTTGGTTGCAGCGATGTAAGCTGTTTGAAGGTCACTGTTTGGGTGGTTCCTGTTTGATAGCGTTTCTTTAAGGTGATCGAGTCTATCTATGTAGTCTTGGTTTTCAACGCAAATGCGACGTAGTCGTGTGGCTTGGCCTTTAAAGATGCCTTGTTTGCAATGTCTGGGATGGTGGCTGGTATATTCTAGGTACTGTTGTTTGTCGAAAGGTTTCCTATACAGCGTTGTCTTTAGTTCACCATTGTCAATGTATATTGTTGTGTCCAGAAAGTTTATGCGCTCAGTTGAGGATTCTGATGTGAATTTTATTGTTGGGTGAACAGAATTTAGAAAGGATACATATTTATCTAGACTGTCTTGGCCCTGTCCCCAGATTATGAGTATGTCGTCTATGTATCGTAGGTATGTGTGGGGCTTGGTAGTGCAGCGCGATAGGAAATCTGTTTCTAGAATCCCCATAAATATGTTCGCGTAGGTTGGTGCAAAAGGCGTACCCATACTTGTACCATGTATCTGTAGGTAGTAACTCTCTTCAAATTCGAAGTAGTTATGTGTGAGAACTAATTCAAGGAGAGACAGGTAAACTTCAGTAGAGTGTTGTGCACTGTGTTTAGACAGCGTTTGTTTTATCGAAGATCTTCGATAAAACGTACCCATGCTTATCGAAGATCTTCGATAAAAGAAACGCTGTCTAAACACAGTGCACAACACTCTACTGAAGTTTACCTGTCTCTCCTTGAATTAGTTCTCACACATAACTACTTCGAATTTGAAGAGAGTTACTACCTACAGATACATGGTACAAGCATGGGTACGCCTTTTGCACCAACCTACGCGAACATATTTATGGGGATTCTAGAAACAGATTTCCTATCGCGCTGCACTACCAAGCCCCACACATACCTACGATACATAGACGACATACTCATAATCTGGGGACAGGGCCAAGACAGTCTAGATAAATATGTATCCTTTCTAAATTCTGTTCACCCAACAATAAAATTCACATCAGAATCCTCAACTGAGCGCATAAACTTTCTGGACACAACAATATACATTGACAATGGTGAACTAAAGACAACGCTGTATAGGAAACCTTTCGACAAACAACAGTACCTAGAATATACCAGCCACCATCCCAGACATTGCAAACAAGGCATCTTTAAAGGCCAAGCCACACGACTACGTCGCATTTGCGTTGAAAACCAAGACTACATAGATAGACTCGATCACCTTAAAGAAACGCTATCAAACAGGAACCACCCAAACAGTGACCTTCAAACAGCTTACATCGCTGCAACCAAACTTGATCGAGCCGAGGTCCTCAAGCCCCGCCCGAAGATCACAAGAACAACAACGCCTCTTCTTACTACTAAATTCTCAAACGCACTCCCAAACGTGAATAACATCCTAAGTAAATACTACCCGATTCTCACCAGCAACCAGAAACTTAAGAAGATTTTTCCCGACCCTCCCAGAGTAGCCTACAGACGCAACACTAATTTTAAAGATGTTCTTGTGCACGCCAAACTACAGAAAAAGAAAAAGTTGGGAACCAATCCCTGTGGTCGCCCCAGGTGCTCTACATGCAAACACATTCAATCCACTACTACAGTAAAAAGTACAGCGTCGAATTACACACACAAAGTAACTTCGGCTTTCACCTGCACATCAAGCAATGTAGTCTACTGTCTAGAATGCGCCGCTTGTAGCAAACAATACATAGGTGAGACCGGACAACAAATCAATACAAGACTCAATGGTCACCGCGCGGACACAAAACACAATTTACCCAAAGCAGTAGCCAGCCACTTTAATGAACATGGACATATGTTTGACAAAGCAAGGCTCTATATAATACAAACAAATTTCCGTTCCCCTCGCGAAAGGAAGTACACGGAATCATACCTCATACACAAGTTTAATTGCCTACACCCGACAGGAATTAATTTGGCACGCGGCAACTTAGAATCTTTAAAAGCTGTAACTTAAATCTGAAACTCTCATATCATCAACCAATACACAAAACACATTAGGCCACCAGCCAACTTTAATTCTTAACCTCACCTACTCTTTCATTTCGGAGGAAAAGAGGGGGGGAGAGGGGGAGAGAGGAAGAGGAGAAAAGGAGAAGGGAAAGGAAAAAAAAAATTCCTGCTTACTACTCAATTTAATGTACGCTTTCAGGATTTTACGTCTATACCAAGTGTACGATCCCCTTCTTCCATGTACACTTGCCCGCGCCCGCTTCTGCACGCGTCGCCCTCCTGTTTGCTATACCGATTTGAACTTGAACTTTGAACTTTATTTGCATCTATACAACGTACAGATACCAGGGGCACAGACAAAAAGCCATAAAATCGGCTTGACTAGGTCTGTGTCCCTTATTGGTTTCTTTGGCATCACGTAGCAATGCGTGCACAAATACAAGATGAACAATAAAAAATATAAACAATATGGGGATAAATGCGACTACTTATACAAAGTTATTTCGCACTGCGGCGAAAAAATTGACATGAGTGCAGAAATAATATTGTCATACAGGTTACGAAAAACACGAACAGGAAAACAACAAAATGCAGACATGAATCCCTTCTCGTTCACGGGTAACATTCACAGAAATACAAAAACTAAATAGGTCACTGTGCAATTACAGCTTAGAATACGTATACATCATAACAAAACACAAAGAAAAACACTAAGCATTCATGTGAATGCCAATATGAATGGCAAGTGTGGCCACCCAATTGAAATGATAATAAGTAGGGTAATTAATGAAAAGAGTTAAGTAGAGATGGTAGTTCATGGCGCAGCATTTGATTCCCGTAGTTAGTTCTTGAGTGCGGAATATGCCAAGTTTCTCTGTGACGTGTACTGAAACTGCTTGTATTTAGTGTTAGCCTTGACAAGTGCGTAAGAAAATGAGTGCTACCTTTTCTTTCTGTAAAAAAGCGTTTCAGCAAAATTGTATTGTAGACCGATTTTATCGGCGCTATATCTAATTGACAAAAAAGAGGATCAGTATGCGCATCGAATGAAGAGTTTGAAATTGCACGGATGGCTTTCTTTTGCAATAAATATAGAATGTTGATGTTACTGCTAGTCGTGTTGCCCCATACGAGGTGACAATAGTTAACATGAGATAAGAAAAGAGAATTATAAAGTAGGAGCTTCACTCTTAGTGGTAAAAGAAAGCGTAATCTTATTAGTATTCCAACAACTCGTGCAAGTTTGTTAGCAATAATGTTGACATGGTCATTCCACAGCATATTCTCTTGGAATATGACACCTAAGCTTTTAACCGATGGTACTATGTTTATGAAAGAAGTACCTATTTTTAGATGTCCGTCAATACTGTGCCTCTTGTTTTTTGGCTGGAAAAGCACGCCTTTTGTTTTGGTAGTATTAATAGTTAATGAGTTGAATAAGCTCCACTTGTTTATTTGGGCTAGTGTATCATTAGCAACACATAGCAATTCTTTGACGTCCTTAGAAGTTATGAACAAACTAGTGTCGTCGGCATAGATAACAAATTGGGCGTTGGTATTGATATTAGTTATGTCATTTATATACAGGTTAAACAATAGTGGTCCTAGTATGCTTCCTTGAGGAACTCCAGCGAATATAGGCAAATTTTTTGAACAGTTGTTACCTACGACAACGGTCTGGTACCTGTACTGCAAATAACTTCTAATTAAGTTCAGGAAGGTTCCCCTAAAGCCATAAATGTCAAGTTTTGTTAGTAGAGTGTCGTGGTTAAGGGTGTCAAAAGCCTTTGAAAAATCAATAAAGACACCGAGAGTAAGTAAATTGTCTTCAAAGCCTCGCAAAATTATCTCTTTTTGCATCAGTAAAGCTATTTCTGTTGAACAACCTTTTCTAAACCCATACTGGTAATCTGTAATTATATTGTGCTTTTTACAAAAAGAGGTTACTCTGGTATTAATCAATTTCTCAAGACATTTAGAAAAAATAGGCAGGATCGATATCGGCCTATAATTTGAGAGGTCGTTTCTGTCGCCAGATTTGAAAAGTGCTGTTACCTTCGCTATTTGCATGCGCCGAGGAAATATACCATTCGCCAATGAAAGATTGTACACGTGCTCTAAGACAGGACAGATTAGGTCTAGAACATGCTTAGCTGGGCGAATCTGCAAATCATCAATATCGCAACTTTTGCTATTTCGAAGACTGAGAAACGTGCTGTAGATTTCATGAGTGTTAGTGGGGCTTAGGAATGCACTTTCGACGACTTTTGGTTTTACGTATTCTGTGCAACGAGGATCGTAGGAACTATTCACCAGCGATACAAAGTGATTGTTAAAAGCGTCAGCCAATGCCGTGCCTGATGTTGGCTGATTTTTTATTTCTAACTCTTCTGCATTCTCTGGCTGATTGTTTACACGAAGTAAACTGTTTAGTTTTTTCCAGGTGATATCGGTTCGCATTATAGTTTCTTGATTAAATAATTTCTCGAAATATTGCGCTTTTGCTGCCCTTAGAGTACTATTAACTTTATTCCGGAATTTTTTGAACTCTGCTAAATCTGTTGCATTCCTTGTGGCTAAGAATTGCTTGAAAAGAGCATCTTTTTGTTTGATCAACTTCAACATACTGTCAGTAATCCAAGGTTTCCTTGCTTTTCTGGCTTTTTTTGTTTTGCGTTTAAACGAGTTTCTGTAAGCGCTCTGAAAAAATGATAAAAACAACTCGTACGCTTTGTCACAGTCTTTTTCGTTATACACGTCTTGCCAGTTTATGCGCAATATTTCGTTGCGAAATTTCTCAAGTGTGAATGGGTTAATATCCTGAAATGTGAAGTGTTGATCTTTAAAAAGACGTGAGGGCAACACAGGTGAATTAACAAGTAGAAAGATAGGCAAGTGGTCACTAACGTGAGCAGTGATTACGCCCGATTCAATGTTTTGTGTGTCAAAATTCGTAATGAAAACATCGAGTAAACTTTGGCAGTCACCTTGAACACGAGTAGGAGCAGTAATTGTATTAATGCAAGCATTTGATTCAAGTACCCGCAATGTGTCTCTGCGAAGTGGGCTATCGTGTAACATGTTAATATTAATATCACCACCCAAAACTAAACTGTAGTCGTTATCGTTAACCCAGGATAGCAGGTTGTCGATGTATTTAAGAAAATTAACCACATTCCCTCCCGGTGGGCGATATACCACAGAAAAAATGCTTCGGCCATGAAGAACAGTCAAAATTTCAAAGTCAGCAGTAATTTGAGTAAAGTCTTTCAACAATTCGCAATGCAAGTTAGTCCTTGTTAGCAACAGGACACCGCCGCCTTTTTTATTGCAGCGATTCAGATAATGAGAGACATAGTCTGATATTTGCAACACTTCTTCGTTGCGATACCATGTTTCGCACAGCATGACAATGTCAAATAAAAAACCAAAAGAAGACAGCAATGCGTTAAGATCATCGTCCTTATTGCGTGCAGATTGCGTGTTTAAATGTAAAAAGGACGTGCACTTACTTCTCTTAGAAAATATTTTACCAACGTCAGTTGGTGTGAACAGTCTTTCAGCCATGTTTAACTGCTGCAGTAAGGACGACGTCCGATGCACACTAGCAAGTTCTTACTCCATTTTATTCAGGTCTTGAATTGCAGATATGCGTAGTGCCCGTGACGTGTCAGTTTTCCGCGCGAAAATTTTGCCATCCCGAGTCCACGCGTACTTCCACTGTTTGTCTTTCTTTCGCGCAACAACTTGCCCAAGAAGCTTCTTTAGTGTTGGGCACAGGTGCTCATTCACGAAAATAGAAGCATGACCGGATTGACCGAATTCAGTGGCGGATATACGCCTCTTTCGCGCCTTTTCAATGAGCCCATCACGCTTTGAACGCGAACGAAACTGAACGACAATATTCGGACAGCCACCGTCTTTCCGCGGCACACGGTGACAAACATCGACGTCTGCGTCACAGATAGGCTCATTGACCAGGCTGCCGAGCTTCGCTACTACTGCAAAGAGATTCTCATTTTCAGTGAATGGCACACCCTTAATTTCAACGTTTCTGTTTCTTGAGTATTGTTCCTGGGTTGTCACCCTCTCCTCAAGGCCAGACACTTGCCCTACAAGTTCCTGACATTTGGCTGTCAAAGCAGTGTTTTCCTTTTTTAAGGAAGCGTTTTCTTTTTCAATTGCAGCACACCGTGTCGTCATTGCGTCAAACTGGGTGCTGAAGAAATCAATAGAATGTTTCATATCTTTGAATTCCTTTCGGAGTTCTTTTTCAATAGCGCTTCGCATGTCACGCACTTCTTGCCGAATATCTTTTAGGAACTTGGTTAGTTCAGGCATCACCCTAGTACCGGACATTTACACTTCACGTTTGGCAGCAGTGACGGAGTAAGTAAGAAAAGGAAACATAAAAGATTCCGCACAAACCTGTGTGTAGGACAGTCAACGTAAGTAAATATGTCGGCTCCGCCGCCACTGCTGCCAAAGTGCCGGTCAGGTAGACGATGCAGGTCCTTTATAGCCAGGGGCAGTGCCAGTTGAAGGTCAGGGGGCGCTGATTCCACTCGGGAAGCTACGTCAGCTGTAAGCGCGTATGCCACCCAACCGAAGACGGTATGATGTGGCAAAACGGGAACAGTCCTGCGCAGACGCAGCCGTGAAGTCCCCAAGTGGCAGTCGACGTCGTTGCGGCTCGAGGCAGGCAAAACCTGTGTGTAGGACAGTCAACGTAAGTAAATATGTCGGCTCCGCCGCCACTGCTGCCAAAGTGCCGGTCAGGTAGACGATGCAGGTCCTTTATAGCCAGGGGCAGTGCCAGTTGAAGGTCAGGGGGCGCTGATTCCACTCGGGAAGCTACGTCAGCTGTAAGCGCGTATGCCACCCAACCGAAGACGGTATGATGTGGCAAAACGGGAACAGTCCTGCGCAGACGCAGCCGTGAAGTCCCCAAGTGGCAGTCGACGTCGTTGCGGCTCGAGGCAGGCAAAACCTGTGTGTAGGACAGTCAACGTAAGTAAATATGTCGGCTCCGCCGCCACTGCTGCCAAAGTACCCAATTTCGCCCCCCCTTCCCCCTTACCCCTTTTTTTAGTCCTTTTTTTTTGAAACCCCCTCGACAACACATGCCGAAGTCAATATGCCTTTTTCGGCGCCTCAACCATCGCCTTCTGGATGCCGCCGTAACGACACCTACGTTAAGCGCGTGGGGCAGTGCCCCTTGAAAGACCATGCCGCTGCCTTTCATTCACCCCACACATTGCACCGCAGACTCCCCGTCGCCACCTTAACTATTTCAAAATTACTCGACCTATTGCTTGACCGGCCGTTCTAATGCCTCAAAAACATGCCGCCAACGACTCCCCCGGATTACCTCCTAACCGCTCGCATCCCCAACACGCTCCCAAGCCCCCATATTTCTTAAAGATTTCATTTTTCTCTTTCTTTTTCTTTCACTCCCCCCCCTTTGTTGTGTCTTGGTACGGCCCTGGCACCCCCCTGCTTTTTTTCCCCTTTTTTCTGCTTCTATTTCTTTTCTTTCCTCCCCGCGTGCCCACTCTCACGCTCTAGTCCCTTCGTCTTGAGAATGAGGCTCACAGACGTCGGACGACAGCGCCTGTTCCCTCTTGTAATCTCTCTCTTTAAAACCAGCCGCCAGCAACAACACCCGCACGTGACGTCACTGCACTAACCCTTTAAAACTAACACGCCGAGGATGACGAGGTCGCCTTTGACGAAGATAGGTCCACCTATCGAAACGTTGGCCAGCCTGTCGGAGGCACTTCAACCCTGTTTTAAAAAAGTTTATACCACAGTGTGCCATTCCATCTGCCAGCCCCTTTCTTGTTTTAGGGCACAAGTTGAAATTTAGAAGCGGTAGAACGACGTCGTTTTAAGTAACCATGACCAACGTATGTGGAAGAGCAACGTTCCGGTTCAAAAGCAGATCGGTGATTGGGCGACGCACATATTTACCGCCAGGAACCTGTGGCTGGGTGGTGATAGTGACGTAGGTAGCTGCCTCATGTGACAGACGCACATCGTAAAGCGGACACAAGGGTGGGGGAGCGGTGCTCGATGCATCGGCGACTTGAGGTAGTTCCAACTGTAGAACGCCGGTGGCGCAGTCGATAAGAGGGGAATGATAGGATAAAAAGTCCAATCCAAGGATAATGTCGTGAGGGCAGTTGTCGATCACAGCAAAAGAACAGAAGTAGGGCGACCGGCTATACTTATGCGCGCAGTACACATTCCAAGTGCAACCGGCACGCCGTCGTCGATTACACGAAGCACTCGGGTAGCTGTGGGGTGAGGACCTTCTTTAAATGTCTATGTAGGCTAGCACTCATCACAGATACGTGGGCTCCAGTGTGGACGAGTGCTTGAACAATACGCCGTCTATTTTAGCGTCTATTACATTTCTCTTTCTGGGTAGAGACAGAGGATTTGCTGCGGTAGTAGGCGATGCGGTACCGCCTCCGAGGGCTGCATTTCTTAGTTATCCGAAAGGGTGCGGCCAAAACCCACAGGGGACGAAAGGCGACGTGGCTGCGGCGAACGGGAAGATGGGCGACTTGTTTGCGTTGTACGAGACTGGTGTCGGCGCGGCGATGGTGAGCAGCTGTGCCGCGTGTTCCTCGCAGAGTTGTTGACGTTGTTAGACTCGGTGGTGGGCGAAACATTGTGCGAATTTTCATCAAAATGACTCAGGTTGGTGGGTGTGCTAGGGGCTGAGGGCCACGAGTTTGGACAGTATCGGGCGACAAGACCAATGCGGCGACAGGTGAAACATGTCGGCTGGTCGTCCGCAGTTCTCCCCTCAGTCGGGTTGCGATAGCGCGGAGAGAAGCGTCGGGTGGAGTGGCAATAGTAGAAGGGCGTTTCTTAGCTCTGGGATGGGCGACAGCACACAAAGAATGTAAAGCAATGTTTTCAAGTTCCTGGCGAACGATGGCTTGTACGAGAGGAACTGAAATTGTGGTAGCTTCAGGGGTACACGAACAGAAAGCTGTGGGCGCCATAGCATCTAGTTCAGGTCTAACGATTCGCACCACGTCATCTGATGGCAACGCATGCTGCTCTGCGGGTTGATCTTCACTCGTCGACGTGGCGGTAGTATTGAGAAGCCTGGCGAATAGTTGCAAAACGCGTCGGCTTTTGGCCTGCTCGAAGTTTCAGCACTCTTTAATGATAGCATCAACTGTAGGGAAGCTTTTACACATGAGCAGATTAAACCGTCCTCACTAATGCTATTAAGCACGTGTCCTACCTTCTCAGCTACTGTCATGTCGTGATCGGCCTTACGACCAAGTGCCAGCATGTCTTGGATGTACGAGACTTAGGACTCCATGGGGCATTGGGCATGGGAGGCCAGTTCCTGCTTTGCTGCGGTTTTATGGCCGGCTGGTTTGCCAGTCAGCTCTTCCAATTTATCTTTGCATTGGTCCCAGCTGGTTAGCTCCTCTTCGTGGTTTTCGTACCACACCTTTGCCGTGCCTCTTAGGTAGAACAACAGGTTAGCTAGCATAAGCGTATGGTCCCATCTGTTGATTCCACTCACGCGTTCGTACATTGCCAACCACTCTTTAACGTCGGCGCCATCGGTCCTGCAGAAAGTTCCCGGATCCTTGGGTTGCACAATGAAAACCGAAGGTGACAGTGACGTAGCATGCGACGTGGACCAAGGAGGCGGCAACGACGTTGATCCCCAGTGCTTACCGTCATTCATGGTGCGGACGGGGATGCGACGTCCACTGCGGAGCTCCGTTTCCACCCGTGGTACCCCGCACCTCTCACCAATATGTTGCGGGGTTGTTGGGAGTGTAGAAGATTATATTTACAATATACATGCAAAATGAGTCCGAGTAGTTAGAATTGCTGACCATCAACAACCCGCAGCAGCCAGCCTCTCGCGATCTTCCTCTCTTCGTTCATCCTTCCGTAACAATACTTTTTTGCGAAAATGTGAAATACGTGTAGTTTACTTCTTCCTTCGCTGTGATGACAATTTCAATGTACCGTCTGTAATTGGGGCTGTGATTGTCTCATTTTCTTGAAACCTTAACGTTGTGAAATTATTTCCAATGAATGTACGTCAAAACAGCCACACTGTGCATTCCTACAGCCTTGCTCTCAGCGTGAGAACTGGCTTTATGCAAGGCACGCTGCCTGGTTCTTCAGTAGAGTAGAGTAGTAAATGTTCATCGCAAGAATCTGCCTCTAATATTTTGTTGCCAAAGTCAAGGAACTGTCTGCCCAAGCATGCGTGTTAAATTATCAGGGGAGTGTATGTCAGCAGAAGCGCTGCAGAAAATTTACTGGCACGGAACTCAGCGCTAGTGTTTACGCTTTTGGTCGTTAACGTAGATAAAGGGAGTAGCATTCGTGGCCCAGTGCGCTATAAAACATGGATAAATTCCTCATATTAGGCATTGGTGGAACCCCTAGTCATTGTAAATGAAGTTATGTCAATTTTTATAACTACGTTCTCCCCTGACACGTGCTTTGTTTTTCTGTTCGTATTTGTGACGTGCCAAATTTATAAACGCGTTTATCAGTTCTTAATAAATGTAAACATGCAAATGCTTAACTTTGTACGGGAGCCTCAACATCAAAAGTGTTGCTTGTAATGACATAGCTGGAGAATGCGAATTCTATATGATGAAGTTCCAGTAAGCCTGTGTAGGTTATTGGGGCCCTGAATTTCCTGTGCAAGATATTTAGAAAACATGATTGCAGACAAGTACACGTGTTGTCAAACACTGAGTAATTACGTTAATAGCCCAGAAGAGCGAATGCTAAGGGTGTTTCTGTACAGTGTTATTGCCAAGGCCTTGGGAACTCCCTTCATTCGCGAGTAACTACAGTAAGAAGCCTCTACATCCCTGCAGGTAAGTGGCGTCGTGTGCCTCTCATGGCATCGATGAGAACGGCACTCCGGTGACGTCATATGGGGATTTGTCTTTGCCTTGTGCTACCCTCCAATTAAAATGGTTGCATTTTCATTCGTTATCTCTCACTCTGCCTCCGTGCTTGTGTGCCACGGTGCTGTCCAATTACTGCCTCTATTTTTTTTCTAGGGTAAGTTTTATGCATGCGACTATACGAAGGATGGGAACTGCTACTTCACTCTATAATTGTGAAAACAGTGTTCTTACAACTACCTTAATTGCACGTTGTTTATAGCATATAAGAAGTTGAAGCTCCCCTTACCGAATTCCCAATGGCTCAGTTTGCTTGTATTAAACAAAATAGCATTTCATTGCAAATTTCTTACTTCATAATTCTAGGCACTTGATGTTACATATGTAAAACATTTCTTCAGAAAACTTCTATAATTTTACCGATCAGTGGTTGATCTCGAACATTAGTTGCACGATGCTCTAGCAAATTTTATTAACTCTATTAACTCTTAGCTTTATGTAGGTACCATGAGACTACTTTGGTTCAACGCACTCTAAGGCTAATGGAAACGACTGCGGAAACGTATAACTTCATAAGCAT
The DNA here is from genome assembly GCF_038994185.2 of Dermacentor albipictus. NCBI lineage: Eukaryota > Metazoa > Arthropoda > Arachnida > Ixodida > Ixodidae > Dermacentor > Dermacentor albipictus. The sequence continues at coordinate 68,537,853 of NC_091825.1, forward strand.
ATGAATAAACATAATATTTGTATAAAAACAGCAAAATATATCAGCCTCGCATAGCGTTCTTTTACGCCACCCTTATTCTTGAGTGTTTAGCGCTCGTGGTACTTATGCAGTAAAGCACCCATAGACACAAACCTCTCAGTATTATTTTCTTAATAGTTTCAAATACGTGCGAATGTACTTACAGAGCAAAATATATTGAGAATTATGATCCAAAGAAAGCTTGTCGCCTGTATTTCTTACTCGATGCCACAATTTCCATCCCTGAACGAACCGGGCCCGCAATATGTGCCTCCTATCCACGGCAGGAGCAAAGAAAGAAAAGTCTGGTTCGGCTTAGACGACTAAGCTGCTAGGGAAGGCTGTGCGCTGATGGAAGTTATCAAGCTTACTCATCTTGCGAAGTTCAGCTCTGCAGCACAAGACTGCATAACTTTTTTTGTGTCATTATTCTGTTTTGTCTAGCCTTCTACCCGACATTGCAGAACTTTTGTAACCACTCCGAACCTATGGATGGAAGGTCGGTGGTACGCAATGAGATAGATGCTTGCTCTGGTCCACAAAAAAAGTTGACATGACAATCGTGGAAGAAATTCTGTGAATTTAGCAAGAATTATTCATCATGTGCTGAAGCCAACTGCGAGTCAAGTCGGCACCGGCACATGCTGCAGTAATGGGAAATGATAGTGCAAACAGTAAGGGCTCGACCAGATTTTAGATGACAATACGTGCCGCACGCAAAAGATACACCTTGCCCATCTTCACCCACCCCTGCCAAAGCACCTTGCCGATCTGAGCTTCACAGAGCAAGACAGCAGAGGTAATTTCAATGCAATGTTTCGTTCTCGGAAACGCTAAGGCAGCTCCCATGAGAAGCCCAACTACTTATGAGAAAGCAGGGTACAAATACTAAGGTGTCACCGGGCAAGAGCCATCTCTTATTTACTGACGAGCCCAACGAAGGGACGTGCACAACAACCCAGTCACAAGCCACTACAATACATGGGATGTGGGGTTGTCCTAAACACGAAGCAATCTACAATTCCAACATGGACGGAATACTACTATACATCTAGTCAGCCACATTGGCTCATTGGATTCGACCTCGCTAAATCAATCAGGAAAGTGTTTACTATCTGTGGGTGAAGCTTACCCCAATTCTCTACGATATAGACAGACCGAGGAGCCGATGGCCTACAGCTCATCGAGAAAAAGACCTGCAAGGGATTCCGAGTGCGCCCAATGACAAACACGCGAACAACAAAGTCCCTCGTAAGGCGCATCCACACAAGCATCCTATGCTTGAGAAAATCGAGGCATTTTTTTTTCAAAATTATGCTACACATCAAATGAAAATGTAAATGCCCTTCTATGTGAGTTCCGTCAAGTTTGATGCATTGAAACCAACCCTATAAATTAAGTTAATTGATAACATGCTCTCCTGGTACGCCACTTGTTTTTCGAAAGGCGTAGAAACTTCCTGTTGTACTCAAGAAAGATGCACGGAATATTAGGTAAACCTCCGATCCAACAGTCCACCCCAAAATATCTGTTTGCCTTTCGCAATTCTTTGTGCATTCGTAGCATGTTCAGCTCGCATCGTGGTGAAGCTGCTGATCTATCACGCGCTTACCTAATGCCACATTTTGCACTCGATCGTGCCATATAGTAGCAAGATACCGCAATGTGTCGGAATGATGCTAAAGCATTGCGTCTTTTAACGCACCAAAGCGGCCATCTAGGTAAATTCTTGATAAGGGCCTCAAACGTGTTTTATATTGTGCCTAAAGCACTGCGCAGCAACAAAATTGAAATGTCTGTGCCCAACGGAGCGGGCGACCAAACACGAAACGCTCGCTATGCACATATGCTGTATTTTACCACAGACAAGGTAGCTGAAGCGTAAATGCTGCTGTTTATCAAAATAAGGGTCCCACAAGTGTTTCCGAGTACACTCTGATAACGTAACCGCAATGACGAGAAACAAGCGCCGTGCGCACTGCTTTACATATGGCTAGCTGACGACCCCACGAGCAATCCACACTAAGCGTGCCAACGATGCTGACTCCGCTCGATTACGCAAGGAACATGGTTCTGGAACATCCTGTACATGCTGTTCTACAAAACTACAGACTCACACTGGAAAAACATCGAGCATGGCAAGTAGGCCGACAACGTAAGGTTGCATTCAGTCATAGAGAACAAGAATGCGCGGTGCCGCTGTGGAGCATCTACTACGATGGGGCTGTGCATGCTCCCCTCCCTTCTCTAATGTAACACGCGAGGGGGCACCAATATATATCGCAGCAGGCCTGTTGAAATAGCTGCGTTGCATAGTCTTGATGCGTATTTTCAATATACAATCGAGCGTTCTTAATCAAAAGTGAAGGAAATTTTCGTCCTACACCTGTCAAAACTATGGAAATTGTCTTCAGCATTAGCGTAAGTTCATGCTTAACAACGACTGGCAACTGCCACTTACATTTCATAAAAAAGAAATTTACCTCCCATAAGGCCACGCCTCCTTTGAATCGTTAATTTGAGGCAAAACGGAAACGCGTGTCAGTAGCGCTATAAGTTTTTACAAGAGAACTATCGAATATCGTCATGCAGTCTCTTCTCTACAAAAATACCTCTTTTCGCATGGAGGAGAAAGACTAACAGCGCCAACAATTGAATGCAGTGCAAGAAACAATGCCTAATAACAATTCGCATGCTGGATATGTTCCTGGGCCACACAGGTTTTCTATATTTATTCTTTCTCGATTTTCCACGGAGTGGAGATTGCCCTGTTTCTACAAGCGCCTTACTTGGACAAATAGTTCGGGTATACATATACTTTTGCTGGTATTGTAACGCACTCAATATTAATTTGTTTATGGTTATATTGCGCTTAGTTTTACGTTGACGATATTAAGTGAAAGACAGGGCGTGGACGTACGTAGCGCTACGTACGTCCACGACCTGTCCTTCACTTAATATCGTCAGTATAAAACTAAGCACAATAAAACCATCAATGTTCAGCAACTAGCCCCCTTCATTGCTTTACTAATTTGCTTATTTTCTCAGTAAAACGTTGACAGTTTCTTCAACATTAACACGATGACACCCACACCGTAAGCGCGATATATCTTCAGATTTCTATAGGGGCACTTGTCCTTACAGCTCCCGGAATATCCCAGAAATGCTGGTATCGACAAATGTAACTTGTAATTTACCTTTTAAAGTCAAAAATGTTGCAGATGAACACTTGCAGCCGATGGTCTGGCGTCTACGCAAGAGAGAAATAAAATAAAACAAAGAAAATTACACCGCGGTCGGCCATATGTACGTATGTCCATTCAAATTATCGGCAATACCTCAGTGTCACAGAAGCACACCGATACAACTCATACCACATTAAAACACCACCATTCACTTCAGGGCATGTGCTTTGGTGATCATTAGTTCAAGTAATCTTGTAGTTCTTTTTTTTTCAGTAGCCAAGCGCGTTTAGGGAGTATCCCAATGACCGTCAACGAAGTGAGTAACCAGGTGTCGCTCCTGAAAATCTCAGAGTGGGACAGACAGAAGGTTTCTTTGGAAATTACCTTCTTATTTTTTTCATGCGTGCTTCGTGCTAGCAGACGCATTTTCGTTTCGACTTTTCTCAATGGCATGGCTGATAACCATACAACGTCTCATTCAAAATATGCTAACTGCCTTAGCGAGACAAATAGGTGCTACAATGGCTGAAATTATCATGTCACGTTATTGAATGTAAAGTACAACGCCATATTGCATCATTACCTGTCGTATTCCTGTCCTTTATCCTTTACTAGATCTCTGCGTTTCTTCTTACCCCAGTAAGTGCAATTATTTCACTAAAAGATAACAGTCCAAACAAAGTGATGGCCTCTATGGAGACAATGCTTCTGCCACAGTGACATTCCAGTTCTTTAGGTTTCAATCACGCTTTCATATTATAACCACGAAAAGTTGTCGATTGATTTTCTTACGTTACTTGACTTTTTTAACCTTCGCCATATGTTTGTCGGGAGAGTGAGAAAGTAAGAAGGAGCAAAGGCATGTGACTAACACAGATGTAACTTTCCTGTTTGCTACCTTGCACGAGTTTTGGTGTAAGGGAGGCAAGAAAAGAGGCACGATGAGAGACAAAGTAATAGCAACTAATGTAGGCATCCATTCAGTCATGGATGCCATAAAAATTATGATAATTATTAGGCGGTCTTTTAATGTGTTATCGAATGAGGTATATGCTTTAGGATTATGTCTTCTGACAGATGTTGACAGATGTGCGTCGTCGAACTTGTTGAGCACAGTGATGCGCCTCGAGACATTTTTACGAAATATGCGTTAAACGTTTCACGCTACAGTTTTATGGAAACTTTCCTGAATCTATTCTCTAAAAACACGACTGGCGTTGGTGCTTTCTGCGCTGTATAAGTATAACACTGAGCGTGACTCCACGTTCCGTCTTACACTTGCGTGTCGACGCTCGATTCCGACCAAAACTACAGAAGAATCGGAATAGATGGTCTGTCGTCGTGCAGATAAAGCTACTTCTTATTTAAATGAAATCTAATAAGACGCGTGTATATTTCACCCATCGTGCGTATTTGTTTCACACTTTTACTGTCCTGATTTGGGAAGAAAGTCTGTGCTATTCCTTGATATGATAACATCATAGATTTGTTCCGCGTTTTATACCCGAGCTTATATTGCAGAATATCAGATTCCTTCAATCTATGAAAAACTGGTGATATTAAAACTAACAGTAATTAATCACATATTTTTTTCTCTTAAATGACAGGAACAAGAGCTAAGTGAAGATTTTTCGCATTATGTAACATGCAGTTTCAGGTACTTTAATGTTGCCAACCATACCATTCAGCAGTACTTATTGACTTTGACATACCCTATCAGCGACGTTCATTGTTCAATTCAAAAGTATGTCAATGGGGCAAGTAAGTAGGCTACGCAGGAATTCGCAATGCTGAATAAGTTTCTCGAAAAAGAAACAAAAACAAAACGAAAATCGCAGGACGCTTAAGCTTCGCCTTCAAGGGTGAAACGAGACAGCGTTCCGGTGGACCCGCCAAGGGGTGTAAAACAATGCGCTACGGCGCAGCGATCACTTAAGGCTCGTTTATAGTCCAACGTTATCGGCGCGCGGGCGAGCGTCGTTCGCGGTCAGTCATGCTACCTCGGTTGTGCGGCGCCAGCCGAGATGCCATCCCCTCTATACTTCAACGCGCGCGCCATCGGCTACTATCTTCAGAGCATGCGCAGAACGTTCGCCAAGTCGCGCGCCGTCCGCAAAAGGCGTCTGCGGAGATGTGTTGGCGCCTTTTTCTTCGCGGGCAATGCATTTTGGTGCGAGAGTTCCGCCGACTCCGACGCGCGAATGGCTCAGGAGCCATGTCAGCGCCGGGCCCGTCAAGACGCGTCGGAAGCCGCCGGGTACGTTGGCTGCGCGGGTGTGCCCGACTATAGAGGGGTCGTTTTCGCCGACGTGACGTAGCGTGCGCGCGCGCGTGCATTACGTCGGACCATAAACGGCCCTTTAGGAGGCGCCCCGCATCGGACTTTGCACCCACCAATCACGCGGTGAGCGTCGAGCAGCGGAGCATTCGGCGCGGCAACGAAACGTGTGCCTGAGCAAGCGGAACGAACCAGAGGACTCGGTGTCTTGGAGGGGGAAACGATCTACGCCAGCCCAACGTCGTGAACGGCATGAGCAGAGAGATATAGACAGAGATCTAAAGAAAGGAAGGACGCTTGATTCTGCAACCCATGACGGAGCACAGCGAAGCGTCGTCAGGGGAGAGGGAGTCGGGGCCGCGACGCGCCTCGCACCGGTCCCCGCACAGCCCCAATGCGCGCGTGGAGCGCCACCTGTCGGGGCAGCGCCGTACATTGAGAGTAGGAGGTCTTCTGTGTTTGCCGCAAGATGGCTCTTCGTGTGTGGAAAGCGCAGAAGAAATGTAGCGGAAACGTACTTCGCTACTCGTGTAACTGCAACTTCTGTAAGTTACATGCTCATAATTACCGATATACACCGCAGTATAACTTTCTACGACACGTTCCTAAGACAACACCGCATTCACTAGAGGCCCTTATGTACCGCTTTGAAGCATCGAACTCATGGCTGATGACGGTTAGATCTTCAGCGAAAACCTTCTTTTTTCAATTGCATTCGGGCACTCTCCTTGTGAAGCCATGGCTGCAAAGCAAGGGCTTCTTTGTTCCATGGTCTGTTAACTGCATCATATGTAAGAAACCTGAAACTACTGAACACATCTTCTTGGATTGCCATGACTCAGTTTTCTTGTGGGATGTTCTCAAACGGACTCTGAAGAAAGACCTGCCATTAAGTCCTTACGGTATTCGGTTCTTACCATGTGCAGACACAGGGGGAGTGCCGGCTGACTTGATAATGCTCTTGTGTATGAGCGGCGTGTGGAAAATGCGTATGGATGTCAGGAATGCCCGCGTAGATGAAAGGTCTGCGAGGGAACACCTAAATTAAAGTCTTAGGTACACGCGTGATGCCCTTAAGCACATGATTGAACCCCCAGAGTGGTTTCTGGAGCTTGACACTTTGGTGTCTGTGATATCCTTTTTGAGTGCCTTTTAAATATGTAGTCTCTCGAAGTGATGTAATACTATTTTTCTGCACCAAGTGACCTACTTTGTACGCGTTTGATTGGTGTTGAAATCAAGGTAATAAAGAAAAAAAACCTCGTGGCTGAGTGGTAGCGCCTCCGCCTCACAATCCAGAGACCCTGGTTGGATTCCCACGCAGCCCATGTTGCAAGTTATTTTTATTTATGAATTGCCTGCCGGTATTTTTTCGCTTATGGCCAACGCTGAGGACGCCGACACCGACGCCAATGACACCGGCTTTTCTGCTACACGAACTCCTTAACGCTGTCGCGTTAAAGAACCCTTGGGCGCTTCAGCGAAGCACTGTTCGCTGAAGCCCTTCAGGCGAAATTCTAGCTATGCAAGGAGGCGAAATATCGGCCTGACAAAGCACGCGAGGCAACTGCTGCTGCTCTGGAGAAACGGCGTCTTGTGAGCTATCAGGCGTCTCAAAGTGCTGGCTTGGCGTAGATTGCAGCCACCGGCGCGAAAGGCGTCACACCTGAATGATGCACGAAGTGAGACGGAAGAATTATCATTAGCGTATGCAGCTTGCAGTGCACGGCCCATTCCAGACTCGCCACCGTTTGCTCCATGATGTGGCATGGGAATAGCTCCACTGTAGAAATATCCTACCTGTCGCGCACAACCATCATGCTGGCAGAGGAAGGCTCCATGTAAACAAGAATTAGCCTATACAGGAATTTTTGTAAGTGGCTAGCCCTGAGCTCTCGGTGCCCATTGTTATTTACTCCCATATATAAAAACAATATAGACATTTGCTCATTTTACCCCAGTCCGTGCGAGAGCATGAAAGTCTTCAATGCGGCGGTGGTGGTGCTGGGGGTGGTGGTGGCATTGCAGCAGGCGGTGTTAGCCTGGCATGCATTGCCGGCAATTGATTCGCCTAGCACGTCTTCAGGACATTTCTCGTTCGTGGGAATGCGTACAGGGTGTTTTCAAAGCTGGGCCTCGCCACGTGACCTCTGAATTCGCCAGTGCAAGCGCGTGCGATCTCGCACACCATTCCCGTAGAAATAGGTTGGTCTCGTGGACACTTCCCATGAGGCTCCGCATGAACGCCGGAGTATCTGCGGCTCATGGCTGACAGCTCGTTTGCATCTGTCAATTACGTGCCAGCATTCCGTCGGACTTTACTTTTTAATGCGTTGGCATCCTTAGGGTGCTTTGTGGAATTTGCAGAAATTGCCTTCAGGACTTTTCTTGCATCTAACCGTGTTCCTGCCAATCTGGGTCACTGCGTAGTCTGTGATCGAATGGTTGGAGCACCCTGCCTTTCTTTCCTTTTCTTCAACCTCCCTTTCTCTCATTTATTAGTTACTCTCTCTGCCTCTTTCACACTGACATGAGTCCCTGTAGATGCGGGGAGTGGGTAGGTGCTGCCTTTCAAGGAAACTCTTCGACGCCGACATGAAGCACTGAGTATGTGCTACTCACTCTGTGCTGGTACTCAGTGAACCTCTATTGTACCAACTGGAGACAGTGGGTGTCTGCCATTGGGCACACTGGCCACTCTGTAGTGGCCAAAAAACGTGTCGCAGGCCCGCCCGGCACACGCAGCACAGCCACAGCGTAAGCTGGAGAAGCGGCTCCATAGGAGCACCATTTTCGGCAGCCCGCACTACACTACGTTTCAGATATCAGGTGCAACGCTGTGTAAGCTATCCCAAACACTGATTCAGGAACACACCTGCTGTCTGAGCGTAAGGATCTGTTCGACAGATTAGCGATGCAGCTGTTTCCCAAACAAGAGGCAATTCTTCGACGCTGAGCAAGTGGTGCGTTCAGGAAATGTATTACTCCGAACTTTTCCATGTTACGTGGTTTTCCTGACACCCCCACATGTAATAAATCACTTGTATGCTATGACTACTTCAGACGAGCATAATTTTCAGACCAAGCACGGGCATTTACATTTTGTCTCACTTTCTGCCACTGATGCACTACTATATTTGCGCGAAATCCGGCCATGTGCAAAGTCACTGCAGCACCCGTGGAATGGCATGCTAAGTTTGAAAGAATATAACAATAACTTCGCTCCCTTACTAGGCAGAATTACCTATTTTTGGTTCATTTACACCTTAAGTCACTATCATCAAGAGAAATGTCATATGCACGAGCATATATATGAGTCGCAATTTCGAAACAAGGAACAGCTGGTCACTAGGCAGTTTCGAGGCAAAGAGAATCGCGGCTATACACAATGACACAGTTGCTTCTCATTGAATGTCACATGCGCGTTGAGTGTCTATTGAACGTCTGCATTGGGCGTTTGTAGAATGTTTACTCGTGTTATGGTGTATCTGCTGTCAGTAACTTCTTAAGCAAAATTTGATGCAGTCTACCACTCTTCTGTATAGGTTCTAAATTTTACCTTGTGGCTCTGCAGAAAGAAAAACGTCGAAAATTATAAACAAATACTTCAACACTTTATTTTTATTTACCGCCAGTAAAGAACATGGTCGCTCATTGCAATAGAGAAAATGATCATGAGACGGACTAGTTGGGAACAAAGGGTCCATATACCCAATACTTCTTCTCAAGCCCCACCCCTTGCTCCAATACGAAAATTATAGCTCCTTTCTACTCCATAGAAACTGCCGCTAGGATGGGAGCGAAAAAAACGAACGTCTCTTGAATGCGCTAAAGTACAAGCGGTCTCGTTTTATTTCGGATTTTCTTTTCCTTTTTATGGCGCAGCTCTTAGGAGCACGTTCCTACGTCGCTCGTAGGCGTGCCTCGGCGTCACCGAGCAAATGACTCCCGCGAACAATGAAAGAGCGAACACGAAGCGCAATGAGAGATTAAAGACGGCGATAGTAAAGAGAGCGCGTGGTGGAGAGTGGAAGAGAGGCTGCAGTGAAAGCATGAGGCGGAAACTGGACAAGGATAGTTTGGCGAAAGGGTCAGGAAGAAAGCAGAGCGAGAGATAGAGAGAAATGCAAAGGAAAGACAGGGAGGTTAACAAGAGAGTATATCCGGTTGCCTACCCTGTAATGGGGGAGAAGCAAAGGGATGCGATAGGTGAGAGAGCAAAAAAGGAAAAAAATCCCAACAACGTACAAACACACACGTACACACGATACACGCGAACTGTTCTGTGCGTGGGCACTGTCACGCAGTCTGCGGAGGTGTTTCTAGTCGTACGCAGTGTTATTGTCGAATCCTCCATCACACAGTGTACACTCACAATTTGTCAGAAAGTCCCGTGTCTTTTTGGTAACGCCGCAATGCTTTCATAGCGGATTGCACTGATGTTCGCGTAGGCCAGTTTCCAAGGATGTTGTTTTCTGTGATTGGACGCTTCTCCAGTTTGTCTAGGTTGGCTTAGAGGACTGCTGTTTGCGCGTTGAAACGAGCGCACTTACAAAGAACGTGCACGATTGTTTCATAGCACCCGCAGAAGTCACAAAGTGGGCTGCACGAGACTACGAGATGGCGCCATATTAGCGTGCGGCGTAGTGCACCCATGACGTCATTACTAATACATGCAGCGTGCGCATGGCGACCTTGTCCACCGATGTCATACATGGAAACAAAGCGCTGTCCAATTCTGCTGTAGAGACGATTCAGCGGGGCTAGGGCGCATGCTCACTTGACTTCGTCGCTCTTTGCAGCCAACCGTTAATGCGCGTTTCTGGGCAACTTATAACTATCCGAGCGCCTGCCATCGTCCTTGCGTGAAGCCCAAGCGTCGGCCAAGCACGGGAGTGCATATGCCATTGCTACAGGAAAAATACAATGGCATTGACAACGCGAGCACGCTTTGAGTGTCTATGTAATTTCTATCTCGATAGAAGTTAGTTAAACATCGTACTCATACATCTCACAACACCAACTAGCTCCTTCAGACAATTGGCGAGTGTGCCCCATCGCGCAGCGCGATACCTCTTAATGCAAAATTTTAGTGCAGCTCTATACGGAGTTTTCATTTTGCGATGTACTGGCTGGTGCGGACAATTTGCCTCGTGTGGCACGTTGCAAACGCAGCGAAGTGTGACGCGACTGTCTGACTAATCCGACTCACTATCCGGACAGGCAGCGGGTGGGTGACGTGTGGGCACGATTGAGTGCCACCGCCGCAGTCAGACTGCCGATCATTCACCGCTTTGTTTCCATATATGTTATGGTTGCAAGGCACTTACCGCATGCTATCGGGGAAAAGAGGACAGAGCTAGGGAGCCTATATGCAAGCCTTGTTTTAAGGTGGTGACAGCACCAAAACTTTGGCCGCTATTTATCTCCAAATTCGGTGAGTAGGCATTTTGGTCCGCAATCTCGCTAGAAGTCGCAGCGCATTCCTGCTTTTTCTTTTTTGTCAAATTGTTAAATTTCTTTAATTCAGTTTTGCACTAATGGCACATGAGACCTGCATGCATTATTTAGTATATCAGTTGCCTTATCCTTTTATTTTATCACATCAAACTAACTTTTCTTCTATCGCAGATCGTGCGACACGTATAAAGGAAGAATTTGTAAGGAATGGTGGCGTGCTCTTGGTAGTATTATCTCACGCCAACAATGTGAACTGCATTAAGCATTGCAGTTTCCTTCCACTTGCACGTATATTTTAAAGGGCGATTTCCAGGTGTGCTGTAATAAAGATTGTGCTTGCTAGGCAGCTTAACTGAAACGTAGATGGGCCATGTACTGCGCTCAGACACGCTATATGTCTCTGACTGCGAAGTCCAAAGCTTTTTTTTTTTTTTAAAGTTAAACTGTTTCACGTCACCATGGTTTGCCGAAAACGTGGTTATGGCGGCTGGTATTTCGCCATTTTGTGTCCCACATATAATTTTTCGGAAAGTGTAACCCGCTCATTTACCTGGCGGCGGCAAGTGCCCTTACAAAGGCTGTCCCCATCTTAAACCATTCTCGCACGTAGACTACTTAGACGGAGCACTCCTCAGGCGCCATGTTGTAGCTGTCGTCGCAAGTCTTGCACGGCACTGTGCTTTGCTCCGGACGCTGCGCTCCGCGCTTGCTTTCATCTTTCGCTGTGCTAGTACACTCGCTTACGCCGAGGGACAACGCCAATGCACGCCGCAGCAACGGGCCTCTAAGACCTGCGTTCTAAAGCAAATGCGGGCACACTAGTGTATATTGTACTACTGACTATGGAATAAAACGTACACTTGACGCGCAGATAAGTCCAGCATCTTAGGGGGACTATTATTGATAGCGGATGGCATCTATGCTGTAGGATTACTCACGCGTAACGTTGCAGAACTGGCAAATGTTTCTCATTGCCATAGCAGGGTTATAGTGACTCTGGTACGTCTGTTACGGCCTGTTTATTTAACGTCACCTTCGGTACACTAAGGCATTCACTAAGGCTCCTTGTCATTATCAAGTGCAACTTGTTGGCGGCCGCATGTTATATTCCTTGCAGTAGTGGCAAGTTGTAGACAATTGTTTCCCACACCACAGCAACGTAGAGTATGAGCAAAGCGTATGTAGAGCTTCTTCCTTATGAATTCGGGAAATAAGAAAATAAACATACCAGATTGTTTACTTTCTTCTCCACAAGTTCCAAACGCATTGTTCACGACAGTACTACTCCAAGAAAGCGATGAATATTGGCGATTTCCTACATGTGCTTGTCACTGCACATCCAGAAATCTTGGCGCTTCGTAGAGAAAGGCATCATCGCTGAATTTTTAGTGGAAAAGCTCATGCCAAGCTAAGAAAATTGTGTACTTCCTATAGACTCGCTTGTAATGATTGTTGAATAACTTCGATTGAAGATGCCGAAGTCTAAATGTAGTAATGTCGGCGTATACACGACACTGGGTATGTTATAGAAGACGCTGTTGTAACAATGTCATCCCACCTCTAAACTATTAAAAGCCGAAGACGCTTTGTTTCAGTTCTCCGAGTGATTAAGTTAAGACCTTCTCCCGCTGTTAAATTCCGCTAATACATATCGTTGTTCCAGAAAATTTGATATGTAAAGTTCTTTCTCGAACACTAAGGGTCATGAGCTCTGTATTATGATTGTATCGTACGCATGGTCTATATCTAAAAATGTACATACTGCAAAGTTTATCTTTGACATTTCATCATCAAGAAAGGTAACTAGATCTATGATGCTGTCACTTGTACGGAGGACCCTACGATATCCACACAAGTTCTGGGGCAATGAAGTGTGCTGTTCATTCCCCCACTGATTAGGTTCACTCATGGCTTTTCTATAATTTCGAAAATTGAGGTTGTGAAGCTTATTCGCCGAAAACCTTTGCCTACCCGGAGTATTTTGCATTTGATAATGGGGCAAGAGGACTCTTGCATTCGCAGACCACTCTCAGTGAAGTAGCTGCGCACGCATTCCTCTACGAATTCCACACCGATCACGCTGTGTCCGAGTTCGTAAAACCTATAAGGAAAGCAGAATAAAATTAGAGACATGACAAGCCAGATGTATCTCCAAGATAACGTGCTCGAAAAACCACCACTCCATTTTTCTGCTATAACTGAATCTTACGCTTTTAAGAGGGCTATTCTAAAGCAGCGTTATGAAATTGCTTCGAATAAATGTTTCCTACAGAGCTATATGGGCTGACTTGGAGAGCAAGACTGACTAGACATTAAAAGTAATAGGTTACATGAAGAGCCTCGACATAATAAAGTAACAGCCTTGATCTGCCGGATCGAGCATCTTACATTTCTCGTTTGAGCAACTACCATGCTACTTCGTATTGAAGTTTTTAAACTTATTGCATGATTCGTCACTACTTCTGCGAAAACATTTTCGGGTAATAAATCTTAAAAGTGAAATAACCAAAAAATTGAACAGTATCTCAAGCAAAGCTAAGTGCAAATTATAAATGTCTGTCCCTGGGCGCTATAGGAATGTTTTCATGCCTCCAGCGGTTATTTCAGTAAGGAATTTCACATGTCTTTCTCAGAGGAACTCGAAGGTTTTTACAGGAAAAACAAATTAGTTATACAGCAGATGCAGTTTGTGAATGTACATGTTACCATCACGCATACTCACCACTTCAGTTCTCGTGCTTTTCCGCATAGTGGTATCAACACCCGAGCACGACATTTTCCCGCGAGAATGACATCTTTGTGGTCCGCCAAGAGTCTGGAATTTAATAATGTATTAAGCTTCATATGACACCAAGAATTCTTAGAGAACATTCAGTTATTACCTTAATTCCTAAATAAAATGATGATAGCTATGATCAAATGGAGATGTGTACGGGGGATGACAACGTGAAACGTTGCTGAATCAAGTCATCTGTCCGATCGTACTTCAACACCACAAAAGAGGTTGTTAAAAATTCCCAGCGGCCATTTAGAATATATTAACGGCTGAATCTAAGTAAACTGAAAAGCGGCTATTTGTATTTAGAAATAGGATATTTTCCACTGCTGTTAAAACTAATGACTTGCTTAATAACCTAAAATAAAAGGGAAAAACGGTGACCTCCACTCGTATTTAACGCTGGCAATGATTTGTTGTGTGCTGCATGTGTTGGTATTAGAAGAACAAACTGCGATATAATAACAAAGAAACTACAGTTTCGGAAATGCTGCTTCTAATCCAGTGTGCATCATAAAAAGCCAGCCAACAAACACATCAAGGGAAACGTTGGGGAAATTAGTTGTACTTGCTAACTGAATTAAACAAATGATAAATATAATGCAAATGAAAGTAAACTAAAGATATCTAGCCGCAGGTGGGATACGAACGCACGCCTCCGCATAACGCGTGCGATGCTCCTACGAATTGAGCCATCGCCATGGCGTTTTGGCATCCACATTCTGGGGTATTTATGTTTTACTACTAGGACTTGCCCTGAAAGTCTTAGCCAGCGCCACCTGACAAACATTGGCGGCGCATGTGGAACACACTTTCTGCCGCAGGCGTCACAAGTACTAATTTCCCAATCTGTCAGAGCATCGCAGGCTTAATGGAACAATATAGTTTTGTATCCACGTTAATTTTTATTAATTTATAATTCGTGAAAATGACCTCGAAGACGGCGCACACTCCCCGTCAAAATGCTGTATAGAACGCGGCAGCAGACGTGAGCGAAGTAACCTTCGTGCTGCCTCTCACTTCATTGCGAACTAAGCGGCGAGAACACAGCACACACGAAGCTACAAGTACTCGGCGCTCTCTGTCCCCATCGTATCCAACTCCGAGGAATAGGACGGCAACACTGGGCTCCTACTCGAAGAAGGGATCTGTATGTCAAGGGGTCTTGTTCGGCAGCGTGACGGGTGTTCAAGTGTCCTCCTGACTAATTTTGGAAATGAAGTCCAGCATGTTACGAAGGGAAACGTGATTGCACGCCCTAATGATTATGAACAGATTACTGATTTGAGCTCTTCCGATGCTGCACTACTGGATTCTGACAACGTAGACTCCATGCTCGCATCCGTCAACATCGAAGCAGCACAATCAACGAGTCAGTAGCAGCAAATAGAGAACTTTGTATGAGAATTCGCCTCGTGTTTCTCAACGACATCGAAAGTCCAGAGAACATTGATGCCAAACACCGTATCATTGTCGACGAAGCTGTGAGGCCTATTTGCCAGCATCCCTACCGAGTGTCACCGAAGGAGAGAGAGATCATCAGCAAACAATTAGAATAAATGCTTAGACACAACGTAATTCAGCCATCGACCAGCCCGCGGGCTTCGCCTGTGGTGCTGGTAATGAAAAATGATCAGACTTTGCTCTTCTGCGCTGATTATCGGAAGCTAAACGTCGTCACAAAGAGGAATGTCTGTCTACTTCCGAGGATCGATGACACCCTCGATAGGCTACGGGATGCGAAATTCTTTTCCTCTCTCGACCTCAAATGCGGATACTGGCAGATAGAAGTGGATGAATGAGATTGTGAGAAGACACCATTCGTCACACCAGAGGGACTATACGAATTTCAGGTACTTCCGCTCGGCCTCTGTTGCGCACCTGCCAGCTTTCAGCGGATATGGACACTGTGCTCTCCGGGTTAAAGTGGCAGTCCTGCCTGGTTTATCCGGATGATGTCGTGATTTTTTCTACCACCTTTGCTCAGCATGTGGAACGACTAAGGACTGTGCTCAAAGCTGTTGGTTCAGCAGGGCTGAAGATAAAGCCACAAAAATGTCACCTCGGCTTCCATAAGCTCCTTTTCCTCGGCCATGTGATTAGCACCGAAGGCAGCCGCCCTGTCACCGAGAAGACCGCAGCAGTAGAAAAGTTTCCAACACCAACTGATAAAAATGCCGTTAGGCGATTCCAAGGACGTTGTTCCTACTATAGGAGTTTCACCAAAAATGTTTAGATGATTGCCGAGCTGTTAACACGCTTAACGAAAGAAGATATGCCTTTCGTCTGGCAAAGTGAACAAGAACATGCATTCAATGAGCTACGACGGTGTCTTCAAAACCACCCGGTCCTTGCACACTTTGATGAGAAAGCGGAGACAGACATCCACACAGACGCCAGCAATTTAGGACTCGGTGCCGTCCTCGTTAAATGGCAAAACGGAAAGGAAAGAGTGATTGCATACGCTAGCCGCACTCTTTCGAGGGCTGAAACCAACGATTCAGCCACAGAGAAAGACTGCCTCGAAGTAATATGGGCCATAGGAAAATTCCAACCATACTAATACGGTAGATAGTTCCGAGCAATCAGCGACCATCACTCATTGTGCTGGCTTGCCAACCTGAAAGATCCTTCTGGATGACTTGCTAGATGGAGTCTGAGGCTGCATGAGTACGACATAACGGTCGTGTAAAAGTCAGGCCGCAACCACACTGACGCTGATTGTTTATCATGTGCGCCGGTCGAGTCTGCTCCTGTGAAAGATGGACACAATTTTCCGTTTTTTGGAGCCGTGACCACATCTGAGATGGCCAAACACCAGCAGTCTGACGCCGAGTTGCTCCTGTCATCAGGCACCTCGAGGAACACACCGTCCATGTTCCGCGACTTTTCTGCCGGGCATCGTCATCGTATGTGACGATGAATGGCATCCTGTACAAACGAAATTTTGAGCACAGCACAGAGAAATTTCTACTCCTCGTTCCTTCAGCTTTGCGATCCAATATCTTGGAAGGCTGTCACGATGACCCATCAGCAGGACACCTCGGAGTGAGCACAACGTTCGCCCGAATTCATGCTAAGTACTACTGGCCAAAGCCATTGAATTGAGTACAGCATTATGTACGAACATGTCGGGATTGCCAAAGACACAAAACGCCTCCATTAAAACCGAGAGGCTTCCTTAATCCAATGGAACCCCCAGGAGCCCCATTCTAACAAGAAGGAATGGACTTTCTCGGTCACTTTCCGACATTGTCACAGGAGAAACGATGGATTGCAGTAGCCACGGATTACCTAACCCGATATGCCGAGACATCCTCTCTAATCAGTGCAACAGCCGTTAATGTGGCTGAAATGTTTGTCACCAAGATAGTATTATGACACGGTGCCCCTGCTATTATTATCACGGACCGAGGAACTTCGTTCACAGCCGATTTGACGCAATCCATTGTGAAACTGACTCATACCAGCCACAAGAAAACAACTGCCTATCACCCTCAAACAAGTGGGCTATCCGAGCGATTGAACAGGACGCTGACCGATAGGTTGTGAATTTACGTAGGCTTAGAGCACCGTACATGGGACGAGGTACTACCCTATGCAACACTCACCTACAATACCGCATTTCAGGAGACCACTCAAGTAACGCCATTCCAACTTGTTTTGGTCGCACAGTTTCCGCACCTTTGGACGCAATGGTGCCTGTCAGCGAGAGCACAGAACAGAACCCTGACATCAGCAACTTTACGCAGAGGGCCGAAGAAGTACGTCAGCTGGCGTGACATCGCATTCATCAAAGGCAGCGCATCGACGCGGACCGATACAACCTGCGGCGAAGGGAAGTCGAGTATGCACCAGGCGACAGAATGCGCCGTTATTTCGACCCTTACCTAGTACTTAGACGCACCAGTCCCCTCAACTACAATGTTACGCCAGAAGGAAAAGTGAGCTTATCACGATGCCGGCGTCGCACAGAAACTGTACATGTGGTCAGACTGAAGCCATATTAAAACAGGCAGTGACTATTCGACGAACATCTATTCTGTGCCATATACCACTTTAGTATCGACAACAGCTTGTGAACAATTTCGTCGCTTTACTCATCGGGACGATGCGTTTTGGAGGCGGGACAATGATACAAGGCAAAAACATATATAAAGAAGACGCGCAGGTTCGCGCGCCCCCTCAAGAGGACAACGGCGTATTGGAGGAAAAGACGATATAATGGCACGTGTTTTCGCCTCACGCATACGCATGGTAGGTGGCCGTTGCCGACGTCTACAAGAAGAAGAGGAGGGGAGGAGGTGAAGTTAAAATTCTTGTTGTAGATTTCAACTCCCATCACACGTGTTCGGGGTTTCGAACTGACCAATGTGGCAAACGCTTGTGGCATTGGACAATAGATCATAATCTGTCTTGTCTGAATTCTAGAATTCCTACATATATTTGTAAACAGTCCAGCTCCCCATTGGATTTAAGTTCCGTAAGTTGATCCTTCACTAGCTCATCCTGGACAGCCTTGGACTGTGCAACCAACAGTGACCACTTTCCATTAATGATTGAAATTGTTTGCCCGATTGTGTCATCATGTTCCCAGGTACACGTATTTGTAGATTATAATAAATTTAAATCCAATCTCAAGGTACATTTGGCTTCTCATTCTGAAGAGCATGAAGACAGCAAGGCTATGAATTAAAATCATCATGAATTAAAGGATCGAACAGAAAGGTTGAATTTAGTGTTACATCGGCAAAGCAAACATCTTCTAACCCTTGGTGGAATACAGACTGCACGAGAGACCTCCGACGCCGACAGGCAGCTTGGAAGCAGCTTCTCTACAACCAGTGCCCCGAAAATTAGACTGATTACAAGTTTCACGCTGCTGTATTTAAACGTACAGTTGCTAAAGCTAAAGAAGATTATGATAGGAAACGCTATGATTTCCTTTCTAAGCATAAAAACAACAAATCGTTGTTTAGATATATGAGACGCCGGAAAATTCTGCCATCGCCAACTAATATTGATAATGTTGATCTGTCTCCCGATGAAATGAGAAAAACTCTTGAACTCCTTGCTAAATTCTTGGAGAGTAGATTCACGTCATCGATGTCATATAATTTGCAAAAAATTAGCCCCACCATTAGTGTTTACTGTAGATACAATGCCTGAATTAGCTCAAGTGATTCGAAACTTACCTTTGTCAGCCCCTGGTTCTGATGAAGTCACTGTTCACATGATAAAAAATTTATTTGATCTATCTCCTGGAGAACTTCTGAACGTTATAAACTATTCCCTACACAAAGCCTGATTACCTTACGATTGGAAAGTAGCCAAAGCAATCCCGATACCTAAAAAACAAGGACTAGGTCATAAAATAGAAAATATCAGACCTATTTTTCTTACTTCTAATATGGTCAAACTCGTAGAGAGGGCATTAAATTGCCGAATTACTATATGGATGACGGATAATTTAATAATAAGTCCAAATCAAATAGGCTTTAGGGCTAATTGCTCAATTTGGTTGGCCCATATTGATTTAAAGAGCCGCATCTAACTTGCCCGGAAAAGGATAGAATATTGTGCTTCGATGAAATTAGATATTGCTAAAGCTTATAACAGTGTCGAACATTCAATTTTACTGGATATTCAGCAGCGTCATAATTTTCCCAATCACCGCTTGGGTGGCAGAATTTTTGCGATCAAGAGAATTTTATTACTTCAAGGACGGATGTTCTTCGTCTAAATTAAGACAAACTCGCGGAGTTCCCCAAGGAGCAGTCCTATCCCCAATAATATATAATATATTAATGAGCTCCATCCCCACTTCTCAGGACGTGCTGAGTCATGCAGATGACATTGCATTCTTTGCGGCCGACACTAACATTACCACTTTATACCAAAAATTACAAAGATACATGAGTATGCTACAAGTATGGCTTCAGACAATTTGTATGTCATTAAATGTAAGCAAAAGCGCCATTTTAGTGTT
This sequence comes from Dermacentor albipictus, assembly GCF_038994185.2. Classification (NCBI taxonomy): domain Eukaryota; kingdom Metazoa; phylum Arthropoda; class Arachnida; order Ixodida; family Ixodidae; genus Dermacentor; species Dermacentor albipictus. The sequence goes on from NC_091825.1 coordinate 68,557,559, forward strand.
CTCGGTCATGGATCCGGTTTCAATTTCTAGGACTTATAAGCAAGAACCCATTCCATAGGTTTAGTCTCTAAAATATTGTGAAATATATAGCAGAAAACTCAACTGGAGTCCGCACATAGAGAGTGTAGCAGGTAAGGCACAACGTGCTTTAGGTATTCTGCGCGGAATGAGTAACCGACAATATGGCCTACGTGTGAACTCACTGTTGATGATTTATAAAATCTATATGCGCCCCATATTGGAATTTTGGAGTGTATTGTTCTCAGGCGGCCCTGCTTATAAAATAATGCCTTTGGTTCTTTTGGGGCATGAGGCCCTACGCCTGTGTCTGGGACTCTCCAGGTTTCTGGCTATTAATGTTATCTACCAAGAAGCGCGCTTTCCAACATTGCCCTGCAGATTTCGCATCTTAACAATTAAAGCATTTCTGAAATTTTACAGCTTGCCGCTTAGACAATCTGCATACGCATTCATTAAAGATCCATATTCCTTCTTCCTTGCTCATTGGCCTCGCTATCACACTCCACAGATTATATTTGCACAAAAACAATTAGATAGCCTGATTGTGAACATTCGAGAGGTAATTCCGTCAACCGAATCACATCAGAATAATAAGGTAGATTTTGATGACATTTTCCCCCAAACTCCAAGTTTCAATCAGCCACTTTTTAAATAACCTGTTGCAAGATTACCTAGCACACGTGCAAACAAATAGCATAAAAGCTACAGATGCTTCAGTGAACAACGGGCGGGCGTAGGCATCTTCTCGCTTCCGCTTGGCTGGTCATTCTTCTTGAGACTGCCAGATTTCACACCTGTTTTTCAAGCCCAGCTTTTAGCAACTATTTTAGCACTTCAGAAACTACCGTCGAACTCAACAAGTGCGGTTATTAAAACAGATTCCCTTTCGGTCTGTACTTGGCTTACAGATTCATCCAATCCGCCACCTCTAACGACATTTCTAACGTTAGTTCCTGCACAGTTATTTTGTCTAAAACTATTATGGGTAGCTGGCTATTGTGGCTTACATTCAAATGAAACGGCAGACACATTAGCGCGAGCATCCCTGAGTGGACCTATGATGCCTGTTCTTCCTTTGGTGGTGCACATAACAGCATTCAGGTACAGAAAATATTCAATTCATAGAGATGTCAGTAAATCAATAACAACATGGACAGAATATCAGCACCTCCAATTTCCGTGGAAAATCCAGTGGTGTCCATCAACACCATCAGAAATAGCAATCACAAGATTACGCTGCCATGTCCCTCCATTAAACCTATGTTTACACAAGAGTGGTCTGACGCTATCGCCTCTGTGTCCATACTGCCAAGAAACAGAATCACTAGATCATTATTTTTTGGTATGTCGACGATGCAAATGGTTCAGAAAAAGACATCTAGAACATCAGTTTGCTAAATTAGGGTTAATGGTATCACCAGAAATCATACTATCTTTCGGAGCGTCAGTTATACGGGTCAGTGATAGGGACGTATTTGACACCGTTTGCGGTTACATAGAGTCAACAAAACGGATAATTTTTTTTATTTTTGTCTTGTAATTTGTTTGTTTTTTATGTTTCCTTATCTCTATTTCTTGTTGTTTCTTTCTCATCCAATATGTAGCACTTCAAAAGAATAGGTAATCGTTTCAGCAAGCACTTCTTGGCCAATCCCCCAGTGTGGGTATGAGCCATAACATGAGGCCATCATAATCATAAGCATCATCATCATCATAATCATCATCAGCAGCATCTCCTGTTTAGAACGCGGAAGTACTTTTCATTTAAACCCAGGACACAAGTTAGCCCACAATAAATGGTTGTGTCTGGACCCCCTAACTGTTCGTTACAATATGTAGACCTTACGCACTGTGGGAATCGATGTAAGCAAAGCTTTGTCTGCTGTTTGCGTTCATTGACGTTATTTGGCGGTGGTATATTGACGGCATACAACAGTCGTGACGTGATGTGGAATGTTGCCTTGCCTAATCCGCTTGTGTTTGTTGTTCTTGCTCCACTCGACGTTTTGTGCGAGCCTTCGTTTCCTCGGCAGTAAGTGCATACTAAGGTGCCATCCTGGGTGGTAGCGTTGTACCAAACAAAACTTTCTCCTCTCGCTTTCTCTATTCGGTCTCTAACATTCTCCCACCGCCTTACCCTACTGTCGTTGCTGCTGCGGGTGAGCACGGAGACAAGCGCGGCAGCTGTTGCACTGCAATTGTGAGGGGTCACGCCTAGTTACAAAATCCAGAGGGCATTTTGCACATGGGATGCGGCGGAAATGTTTGCACGAGCTTCGCGGGTCGTCTTTGCTTTGTGCCACAGTCCTGTCATGTACAACTACAATAGCCTTAAAGACCGCGTGGCGCAGAAAATCCGGTGTCGACACGAATGGTTATGGCGCCCAGAGGGCATTCTGCACATGTGACATGGAGTAAGGGCTCAGTCACACCGGCGACTTGAGGAGGTCGCGCGACCATTTACGACTCGCAATCAAAAAGCGATCAGAGGCGACTGATGTTCACACCGGCAAGCCCAGCTGAGCGCGACCCGCAAGTCGCAGTCCCGGAGAGTATCGTTCTCAGCGAGAACTCTCGCAATCTACGCGCAATTTGAACGCGACGCGGGAGGAGGCCGGATGTAGACACATGAAAGATCATTTCCGGTGCGCCGCTGATTGGTTTATCAGTTTTGCGACCATGGTCGCGTGACTGAAAAATCGCGCAAAGAGCGACTGGCCCAAAATGTATGCTTTTCAAGAAAGGCAACCGTTTGCGACCTTTTGCGTCTGCTCGCTTTGCGACCAACTTGGTCGCGCGACCACTGTCAGTGGCCGGTACGAATGAGCCCTAAATGTGGACACAAGCTACTGGGGTAGTCTTTCCTTTGTGCCACACTCCTGTCATGTACTAACGCGATAGCGGTAAGTGCCGCATGTCGCAGAATATGTGGCGTCGACACGCCTAGTTACGGCGTCCAGAGGGCATTCTGCGCATGCGACGTGGAGTGAATGTGGACACAAGCTTCTGGGGTCGTCTTTCGTTCGTGACACAGTGCTGTCATGTACGAACGCGATAGCGGTAAGGGGCGCGTGTCGCAGAAGATCTGGTGTCGACGTGCCTAGCTACGGCGTCCAGAGGGCATTCTGCAGAAGCGACGTGGAGTGAATGTGGACACAAGCTTCTGCGGTCGTCTTTCCTTTGTGCCACAGTCCTGTCATGTGCTATTGCGATAGTGGTAAGGGCTGCGTGTCGCAGAAGATCTGGTGTCGACGTGCCTAGCTACGGCATCCACGGGGCATTCTGCACATGCGACGTGCAGTGAATGTGGACACAAGCTTCTGCGGTCGTCTTTCCTTTGTGCCACATTCCTGTCATGTGCGAACGCGATAGCGGTAACAGGCGCGTGTCGCAGAATATCGGGAAACGACACGCCTAGTTACGGCGTCCAGAGGAAATTCTGCACATGCGACGTGGAGTGAATGTGGACACAAGCTTCTGGGGTCGTCTTTCCTTTGTGCCACACTCCTGTCATGTACTGACGCGATAGCGGTAAGGGCCGCATGTCGCAGAAGATCTGGTATAGACACGCCTAGTTACGGCGTCCAGAGGGCACTCTGCAGGTGCAACGTGGAGTGAATGTGGACACAAGCTTCTGGGGTCGTCTTTCCTTTGTGCCACAGTCGTGCCATGTGCTATTGCGATAGTGGTAAGGGCAGCGTGTCGCAGAAGATCTTGTGTCGACGTGCCTAGCTATGGCGTCCAGTGGGCATTCTGCAGATGCGACGTGGAGGGAATGTGGACACAAGCTTCTGCGGTCGTCTTTCCTTTGTGCCACAGTCCTCTCATGTGCTATTGCGATAGTGGTAAGGGATGCGTGTCGCAGAAGATCTGGTGTCGACGTGCCTAGCTACGGCGTCCACAGGGCATTCTGCACATGCGACGTGGAGTGAATGTGGACACAAGCTTCTGGGGTCGTCTTTGCTTTGTGCCACACTCTTGTCATGTACTAACGCAATAGCGGTAAGGGCCGCATGTCGAAGAATATCTGGTGTCAACACGCCTAGCTACGGCGTCCAGAGGGTATTCTACACATGCGACGTGGAGTGAATGTGGACACAAGCTTCTGCGGTCGTCTTTCCTTTGTGCCAGAGTCCTGTCATGTGGGAACGCGATAGCGGTAGTGTGTGGCAGAATATCTGGAATCGATACGCCTAGTTACGGCGTCCAGAGGAAATTCTGCACATGCGACGTGGAATGAATGTGGACACAAGCTTCTGCGGTCGCTTTCCTTTGTGCCAGAGTCCTGTCATGTGCGAACGCGATAGCGGTAGCGTGTGGCAGAATATCTGGAATGGATACGCCTAGTTACGGCGTCCAGAGGAAATTCTGCACATGCGACATGCAGTGAATGTGGACACAAGCTTCTGCGGTCGTCTTTCCTTTGTGCCAGAGTCCTGTCATGTGGGAACGCGATAGCGGTAGTGTGTGGCAGAATATCTGGAATCGATACGCCTAGCTACGGCGTCCAGAGGGTATTCTACACATGCGACGTGGAGTGAATGTGGACACAAGCTTCTGCGGTCGTCTTTCCTTTGTGCCAGAGTCCTGTCATGTGGGAACGCGATAGCGGTAGCGTGTGGCAGAATATCTGGAATCGATACGCCTAGCTACGGCGTCCAGAGGGTATTCTACACATGCGACGTGGAGTGAATGTGGACACAAGCTTCTGCGGTCGTCTTTCCTTTGTGCCAGAGTCCTGTCATGTGGGAACGCGATAGCGGTAGTGTGTGGCAGAATATCTGGAATCGATACGCCTAGTTACGGCGTCCAGAGGGTATTCTAAACATGCGACGTGGAGTGAATGTGGACACAAGCTTCTGCGGTCGTCTTTCCTTTGTGCCAGAGTCCTGTCATGTGGGAACGCGATAGCGGTAGTGTGTGGCAGAATATCTGGAATCGATACGCCTAGCTACGGCGTCCAGAGGGTATTCTACACATGCGACGTGGAGTGAATGTGGACACAAGCTTCTGCGGTCGTCTTTCCTTTGTGCCAGAGTCCTGTCATGTGGGAACGCGATAGCGGTAGTGTGTGGCAGAATATCTGGAATCGATACGCCTAGTTACGGCGTCCAGAGGAAATTCTGCACATGCATCATGCAGTGAATGTGGACACAAGCTTCTGCGGTCGTCTTTCCTTTGTGCCACAATCCTGTCATGTGCGAACGCGATAGCGGTAACAGGGGCGTGTCGCAGAATATCGGGAATCGACACGCCTAGTTACGGCGTCCAGAGGAAGTTCTGCACATGCGACGTGGAGTGAATGTGGACACAAGCTTCTGGGGTCGTCTTTCCTTTGTGCCACAGTCCTCTCATGTGTTATTGCGATAGTGGTAAGGGCCGCGTGTCGCAGAAGATCTGGTGTCGAAGTGCCTAGTTACGGCGTCCAGAGGGCATTCTCCACATGCGACGTGGAGTGAATGTGGACACAAGCTTTTGCGGTCGTCTTTCCTTTTTGCCGCAGTCCTCTCATGTGCGAACGCAATAGCGGTAAGGGGTGCGTGTCGCAGAATATCTGGAACCGACATGCCCAGTTACGGCGTCCAGATGGCATTCTGCACATGCGACCTGGAGTGAATGTGGACGCAGGCTTCTGGGGTCGCCTTTCCTTTGTGCCACACTCCTGTCATGTCATCATCGTCATCATCAGCCTGGTTACGCCCACTGCTAGGCAAAGGCCTCTCCCATACTTCTCCATCTACCCCGGTCATGTACTAATTGTGGCCATGCTGTCCCTGCAAACTTCTTAATCTCATCCGCCCACCTAACTTTCTGCCGCCCTCTGCTACGCTTCCCTTCCCTAGGAATCCATTTCGTAACTCTTAATGACCATCGATCATCTTCCCACCTCATTACGTGTCCTACCCATGCCCATTTCTTTTGCTTCATTTCAACTAAGATATCATTAACTCGCGTTTGTTCCCTCACCCAATTTGCCCTTATCTTATCCCTTTACGTCACACCTATAATTCTTCTTTCCATAGCTCGGTGCGTCGTCCTCAATTTAAGAACCCTTTTCGTAAGTCTCCAGGTTTCTGCCCTGTACGTGAGTATTGGTAAGACACAGCTGTTATTAACTTTTCTCTTGAAGGATAACGGCAACCTTCTGTTCATGATCTGAAAATGCCTGCCAAACGCGCACCAGCCCATTCTCATACTTCGGAATATTTCAGTCTCATGATCCGGATCCGCAGTCACTACCTGTTCTAAGTAGATCTATTCCCTTCGATTGCCTCACTACCTATCGTAAACTACTGTTCTCTTAGGAGACTTTTAAACATTACTTTAGTTCTCAGCAGAATAATTTTTAGACCCACCCTTCGGCTTTACCTCTCCAGGTCAGTGAGCATGCACTGCAGTCGGTGCGCTGAGGTACTAAGCAAGGCAATATCATCAGCGAATCGCAAGTTACTAAGGTATTCTCCATTAACTCTTATCGCCAATTCTCCCCAATCCAGGCCTCTGAATGCCTCCTGTAAACACGCTGTGAATAGCATTGGAGAGATCGTATCTCCCTGCCTGACGCGTTTCTTTATTGGGATTTTGTTGCTTTCTTTGTGGAGGACTACGGTGGCTGTGGAGCCGCTACAGATATCTTTCAGTACTTTTACATACGGCTCGTCTACACCCTGATTCCGTAATGCCTCCATGACTGCTGAGGTTTCGACAGATTCAAACGCTTTCTCGCAATCAATGAAAGCTATATATAAGGGTTGGTTATATTCCGCACATTTCTCTATCACCTGAGTGATAGTGTTAATATGATCTATTGTTAGTAGCCTTTGCGGAATTCTGCCTGGTTCTTTGGTTGACGGAAGTCTAAGGTGTTCCTGATTCTATTTGCAATTACCTTAGTAAATACTTTGTAGGCAAGGGAGACGGTAAGCTGATCGGTCTATAATTTTTGAAGTCTTTGGCGTCTCCTTTCTTATGGATTAGGATTATTTTGGCGTTTTTCCAAGATTCCGGTACGCTCGAAGTCATGAGGCATTGCGTATACAGGGTGGCCAGTTTCTCTATATCAATCTGCCCACCATCCTTCAACAAATCTGCTGTTACCTGATCCTCCCCAGCTGCTTTCCCCCTTTGCATTGCTCCCAAGGCTTTCTTTACTTCTTCCGGCGTTACCTGTGGAATTTCGAATTCTTCTAGACTATTCTGTCTTCCAATATGGTCGTGGGTGCCACTGGTACTGTATAAATCTCTATAGAACTCCTCAGCCGCTTGAACTACCGCATCTATATAAGTAATGATATTACTGGCTTTGTCTCTTAACGCGTATATCTGATTCTTGCCAATTCCTAGTTTCTTCTTCACTGTTTTTAGGCTTCCCCCGTTCCTGAGAGCATGTTCAATTCTATCCATATTGTACTTCCTTATGTCAGCTGTCTTACGCTTGTTGATTAGTTTCGAAACTTCTGCCAGTTATATTCTAGCTGTAGGATTAGAGGCTTTCATACATTGGCGTTTCTTGATCAGAACGTTCATCTCCTGCGATAGCTTACTGGTGTTCTGTCTAATGGAGTTACCACCAACTTCTATTGCACACTCCTTAATGATGCCCACAAGATTGTCATTCATTGCTTCAACACTAACATCTTCTTCCTGAGGTAAAGCCGCATACCTATTCTGTAGTTTGATCTGGAATTCGTCTACTTTCCCTCTTACCGCTAACTCATTCATCGGTTGTCATGTACTAATGCGATAGTGGTAAGGGCCACGTGTCGCAGAAGATCTGGTGTCGACACGCCTAGTTACGGTATCCAGAGGGCATTCTTCACATGCGACGTGGAGTGAATGTGGAAGCAAGCTTCTGGGGTCCTCTTTCCTTTGTGCCCCACTCCTGTCATGTACGAACGCGATATCGGTAAGGGCCGCGTGTCGGAGAATATATGTTGTCGACACGCCTAGTTATGGCGCCCAGAGGGAATTCTGTACATGCGACGTGAAGTGAATGTGGACACGCGCTTCTGGGGTCGTCTTTCTTTTTGTGCCACACTCCTGTCATGTACTAACGCGATAGCGATAAGGGGCGCGTGTCGCAGAATATTTGGTGTCGACACGCCTAATAATGGCACCCATCGGGAATTCTGCACATGCGACGTGGAGTAAAGGTGGACACAAGCTTCGGGGGTCGACTTTGCTTTGTGCCACACTCATTTCATGTACCAACGCGATAGCAGTAAAGGCCGCGTGTCGCAGAAGATCTGATGTCGACACGCCTAGTTACGGCGTCCAGAGGACCTTCTCCACATGCGACGTGGCGTAGATGTGAATACAAGCTTCTGGGGTCGTCTTTGCTTTGTGCCACACCCCTGTCATGTACTAACGCGAAAGCGACACGGGCCACGTGTCGCAGAAGATCTGGTGTCGACACGCCTAGTTAAGGCGTCCAGAGGGGTTTCTGCACATGTGACGCGGCGCAAATCTTGACACGAGCTTCTGGGGTCATGTTTCCTTCGTGCAACATTCCTGCCATGTCCAGAAAATCCAGTGTCGGCATACTTATACTCGCGGAAAACTTTCTGTGGCAATGAAGCGAATGCTACGAACGCAAAGCGTGCACAAGTGAGAGCGCTTCTGAAAAGAGTGCCGCGATTTCATCCACGTTAGTTTAAGGTGGAGAAGGGAAAACGTAAACACTTTATTAGCAATAGCTAAATAACATAAAACACACCACTCAATATAAAAGTGTGCTTATTTTGCGGCTTTTGCGTTCCGCGTCTGGGCAAACGCGAAGTCATCGGACGTGAAAACGCGTCAACTCTGCTTCTGTTTCGGGCAAATAAAAGCACTGTCAAACGCTGACAGACTACTAGGCACCGTGACGCATGTGAAGCCGCCACGTGCCGGTGTCTTTCCCTTTATTGCCACAGAAGGTCGTGCGCTGGTATTGTTGAGGCGTTCAGTGAGCATTCTCCACATGCAACGCGGTGTAAATATTGACACGAACTTCTCGGGTTGTCTTTCCTTTGTGCCACGCACCTGTCACGCGCTAATGCGACTGCGATAAGGGCCGCGTATCGCAGATAATCCCGTGTTCACACCGTGGACGTCACTTGCAGAATAATCATGCCAAGCACAACCGCGCAGGCCCTACACGTGGCGCGGATCTTGTCTGACATGCATTATAAATTTACTCCCCAGAATTTTGAGAATGACAGCTCATAAAAAATGTCAAAAACAAAACACTGGCGGCGCATACCTTTTATGTTTGGTTACATGGCCACGCAATGGAAGTGTGTACATGGCCACGCAATGGAAGGAGTGTGCAATGGAAGTCGGTGGTAACTCCGTTAGGCAGGATACCAGCAAACTATCGCAGGAGACGAAAGATCTGATCAAGAAACGCCAATGTATGAAAGCATCTAGCCCTACAGCTAGAATAGAACTGGCAGAACTTTCGAAGTTAATCAACAAGCGTAAGACAGCTGACATAAGGAAGTATAATATGGATAGAATTGAACATGCTCTCAGGAACGGAGGAAGCCTAAAAACAGTGAAGAAGAAACTAGGAATTGGCAAAAATCAGATGTATGCGTTAAGAGACAAAGCCGGCAATATCATTACTAATATGGATGAGATAGTTGAAGTGGCTGAGGAGTTCTATAGAGATTTATACTGTACCAGTGGCACCCACGACGATAATGGAAGAGAAAATAGTCTAGAGGAATTCGAAATCCCGAAGGTAACGCCGGAAGAAGTAAAGAAAGCCTTAGGAGATATGCAAAGGGGGAAGGCAGCTGGGGAGGATCACGTAACAGCAGATTTGTTGAAGGATGGTGGACAGATTTTTCTAGAGAAGCTGGCCAACCTGTATACGCAATGCCTCATGACCTCGAGCGTACCGGAATCTTGGAAGAACGCTAACATAATCCTAATCCATAAGAAAGGGGACGCCAAAGACTTGAAAAATTATAGACCGATCAGCTTACTGTCCGTTGCCTACAAAGTATTTACTAAGGTAATTGCAAATAGAATCAGGAACACCTTAGACTTCTGTCAACCAAAGGACCAGGCAGGATTCCGTAAAGGCTACTCAACAATAGACCATATTCACACTATCAATCAAGTGATAGAGAAATGTGCAGAATATAACCAACCCTTATATATAGCTTTCATTGATTACGAGAAGGCGTTTGATTCTGTCGAAACCTCAGCAGTCATGGAGGCATTACGGAATCAGGGTGTAGATGAACCATATGTAAAAATATTGGAAGATATCTATAGCGGCTCCACAGCCACCGTAGTCCTCCATAAAGCAAGCAACAAAATCCCAATAAAGAAAGGCGTCAGGCAGGGAGATACGATATCTCCAACGCTATTCACAGCGTGTTTACAGGAGGTATTCAGAGACCTGGATTGGGAAGAATTGGGGATAAAAGTTAATGGAGAATACCTTAGTAACTTGCGATTCGCTGATGATATTGCCTTGTTTAGTAACTCAGGGGACCAATTGCAATGCATGTTCATTGACCTGGAGAGGCAAAGCAGACGAGTGGGTCTAAAAATTAATCTGCAGAAAACTAAAGTAATGCTTAACAGTCTCGGGAGACAACAGCAATTTACAATAGGCAGCGAGACACTGGAAGTCGTAAGGAAATACATCTACTTAGGACAGGTATTGACGGCGGATCCGGATCATGAGACGGAAATAATCAGAAGAATAAGAATGGGCTGGGGTGCGTTTGGAAGGCATTCCCAAATCATGAACAGCAGGTTGCCATTATCCCTCAAGAGAAAAGTATATAATAGCTGTGTCTTAGCAGTACTCACCTACGGGGCAGAAACCTGGAGGCTTACGAAAAGCGTTCTACTCAAATTGAGGACGACGCAACGAGCTATGGAAAGAAGAATGATAGGTGTAACGTTAAGGGATAAGAAAAGAACAGATTGGGTGAGGGAACAAACGCGAGTTAATGACATCTTAGTTGAAATCAAGAAAAAGAAATGGGCATGGGCAGGACATGTAATGAGGAGGGAAGATAACCGATGGTTATTAAGGGTTACGGACTGGATCCCAAGGGAAGGGAAGCGTAGCAAGGGGCGGCAGAAAGTTAGGTGGGCGGATGAGATTAAGAAGTCTGCAGGCAGGGCATTGCCACAATTAGTACATGACCGGGGTCGTTGGAGAAGTATGGGAGAGGCCTCTGCCCTGCAGTGGGCGTAACCAGGCTGATGATGATGATGATGATTATGACATGGCCACGTCTCTACCACGTCCCGACGTGGCCGCCGTTAGTGGAGTGCGTCTCATCTACGTCCCGACGTGGACAATTTTAGCGGCGTGCAAGACCACAGCAGCAGCAGCAGTAGCAGCGGAAAGTCGAAGAAAGGAGCAAAGAGACCTTCATTTTTAAACACGCTGGTTTCACACTGGAAGACACCGGAAGACTGTTTTTTTTCCAATAGGGATGTACCCTGGCCGTGGCGGAAACGCCAGAAAAGCAGGGGCTCGGGCTCCACAGAAAGAGTATAGGAAATACCATGAGTTGGCCTACGTGGACGCAGCAGATTGTAGGGCATGCACCCGTATGACCATGGCGGTAGCCGACAGTCAAGCATAGTTTCTAACCTCCAGCTCAATCACCATCAGTTATACCACAGAGGCAGAAGCAGATCACGCTTGCTCTCATCTTTACATCTGCCACAACAGTTATCACTGACTCCAAATCTGTCATTCTCACTTATCCCTTCGGCTACATATCCCTCAACGCTGCTCGCCTACTACGCTTCTGGCAGCCCAGGCACCCCATAATCATCATCCGGACGTCAGCAAATGCCAGCCCCCCTGGCAACGAGGAGGCTCATTCCCTGGCCTGAGGTCTCAAATTCCGGACAGAAAGAGTCGAGTGCCCTCTACGGGTCGCGGAGCACCGGCTCTCCTTCTATGACAGTCTGATGTACTGCAGGCACAAACGAATGGAATGCACACCCCCAGCCTCGTCCCTCACTGTAGCACAGGCCCCACACTGGCAACGTCTACAAGCCAGACTGCTCTGTAACCTATACATCATCATCATCATCATCATCATCATCATCTTCATCCTGGCTATGCCTACTGCATAGAAAAGGCCTCTCCCATACTTCTGCAACTACCCTGGTCACGTGCTAATTGGGGCCATGTTGTCCAGGAGAACTTCTTAATCTCATCCGTCCACCTAACTTTCTGCCGCCCCCTGCTACACTTCCCTTCTCTTGGAATCCAGTCCGTAACCCTCAATGACCATCGAGTACCTTCCCTCCTCATTACATGTCCTGCGCATGCGTTTTTCTTTTTCTTGATTTCAACTAAGCTGTCATTACCTCGCGTTTGTTCCCTCACCCAAACTTTTCTCTATATGCCAAATACTATATTATACTATATAATAAATGCTATATAATACTATATACGGCGCTCAAGTGATATGTCACGTATTCCGCTATATATGTGGTCACTAGCTTCAAAGTAAAACAATTTTGGATGTCTGCGCTCGTGTCTCAGCCTCTTCTTCGTCCTCGTTTTGTGCGCAAAAAGCTGCATTCATGTCCTGCCAGCATACCCAAACTGTCCCCTTAGTGAACTTCATTTCTAATATATCGGGCTCCTGTCTACATGTTTACCGTGAGACATCAGCTACCGTGGCCTTCATCGCTAGTGCCATTTCCATAGTACGTCCGCTGTCCTGCCTGAAGCATAAGCTCTTGCCTCAAGACATCCGAGCGCCATTTGTTGTGTTCCTCCCTTCGGAAAATCAGGGCATATGTATATACAAGATTCAGAATTGGTGTGGCTCCGTCTTGCCCATCTGCACAGAAGGCTTCTCGCCGCTCAACTGAAAACCTAGCGTGCACCGACAGCAAACAGCGACAGGCTTCGAGCCTTCTTCAATCTGCTTGACCAGAGCGCTGAATACATGTGGCAGCACCACCTCAACCATCTTCATCGGAATCTTCCTGAGAAGCGCAAAGCGTCCGAGGGAAAAATCCGCGTTTTTCGAGACGTCAGCTTGCCTAATGACGACCAGCAGTTGTCCGGCTTGGGACCCAAGTTCGCCGTTGAGAGGAGGAGGACTGCCCCGGAGCTTCTGGACCTTGTCACACAGGTTGCCCGGCGTGCTTCAGATGAGGACTGCGTGCGGTGTGTGTCGGACGGTGTGGATGCTTTGCCCCGGAGTGGGCTCCTGGACCAAAACTACCTGCAACGCGAGCCTTGTACTTCCTGAAGGATAATTATTATAATGTTTTACCCTCTGACTAAGAGGGAGGTTGCGCAGTGCTACCGTATGGCCTTTTCAATCGGAAATCTTTAGAAGTGCAAAAATGCTCTTCCACTAAGCAGAAACCTGTCCATTTGAAAACAAAAATCAAAGGCTAAAAACCTTAGCAGGCTAAAATTAGATGTTCTCAAAGCTATAGGAGCGAGTAATCGAGTATGCCTCCATGCCTTTTCAGTGTTAAAACACATAAGGTTGACACCCTTTTTGAGCTATCGTCCCTCAATAGGGCACTTGGTAGAAGTCTATTGCCCCATTTTTACAAACATCGCTTAACCCGTTCCGCACTGATGACCCCTTTCTTGTCTAGAACTCTGATGTTGTTCTGGAATACCTGAGGTCATCCTCACACGACAACCTCGGGACGTTATCGATTGACATGAAGGGCTCGTTTTATTTCTTACCCCCGTCTTGTCTGTTCTCATGTGCACAGAAGTGCACTGACAGGTGTGGAAGTGTCGCCTTTATGAATGAGACGGGGGTGTCATGTAGTGGTTTTTTTACTGCTCAATTTCTATCCTCAGTCCACCTTTATGCAGTGGGGCGGCCAGCCATTCAGACAGAAGGGGGATCTGTATCGGCTCGTGCATCACTCCCATTCTGGGCGATATAATTGTAGCTGAACTGGACAGAGGCCTCAGTAGCCGCCTTCATGAATTTGGCGTCCTAAGACATTTAAATACGTGGACGATTCTTTATTTTTCTTGATTGCAGTTCCGGGCGTTTCAAGACTCTAGCTACAAGTGCGCTATCTTTTATTTGTCAGGGCTTTGCACCTTCAGTTTTAACTGATGAGTTACTATCCAACGAAATCCTACGCTTTCTCTACATCAGGGTTTTATTCAGAGACCAGCGTTTATAGTGGAAACACAAGCCTCGCGCCAACAAGGCACTGCTCCTGTATGCGTCAAACCACTCAAAGCTGGTAAAAAAGAGCATGGCGGCGTTATGCTTGTACGATTATTTAAGCGAATCTTGCCCAGGGCTCATGACCGACAGCTTCTCTGCACAGATTAGTAAGTGCATGTGCCAAAGATTAGTAAGTGCACGTGCCAATATCTATGCATATGTGTACAACTTGAGCTATCATGTATGACTCTGCTGCTGTTTCGCCAATGAGATAACCGGGGCCGCTGGAGTTCATCGTCGTTCCTTCACCGGATGCACTTTAAGATTCTAAATATAGACAGCTGGGGCCAGTGGGTTTGCTGTAGCTGCTGGCTAGCAGACTATACAACCTGAACTGTAGGATATGTTCAACTAGGTACGTTTAACTAGGTATGTGCTCGTTCTTGGCCAATCTCCTCAGAATATATGTGTAGTGGTGACTCACAGGGTATGACAACTAAAATGTATCAATGAGGAAATTGAAATGACTAAAAAGGGAATAAAGTGAGGTTTCCTTTGTAAACTTTAATGCCATTAACATACTTAGGGCACTTCACGCACTTTCCGGGAGTTGGTCGTCTGTCTGTTGAGCTGCATATCTCTGCCCCCAGACACTTTTCTGTCAAGCAGGATTACTGGAAGTGGGTTGTTGCGCTCACGCGCATGCGTCTGCCTACACCAAGTGCCGAAGCTCGGCGAGCCTTTCTGTGAGATAAGGTACCGTCGCGCATGGTTCTGCTCGTGAGGAGGGTTGTGTTTCCCTCTCCCTTTGTGAAGGCGAGGCTGGTTAAAAGGCCAGCGCAGCCACGCCGTAGTGGCTTGTTGTATCAACCGGCAGCAGCTATGCCGGAATAAAGTAACGTCGTTCTTCGTTCGGCGTAGTGTTCCTGTCTCGGCTCGGAGCCCTGCTCGGCCAAAACGTAACAGCTGGTGGCAGCGGTAAGATGGCGGATTCCCGGAGGTTCTGCGGCAGCAGTCGGTGAGGCTTTTGGTCTTGTACTCTGGTACGCCGAGCGTTATAATTTCTTGGCATAAGCAGGAAATAGGAAAGGCGACTAGAGGGGACTTTCGTTACAGTTGCGGGCAGCCATGGATCTGAATAGCTTGCTAAAAGTAGATTTGTTAGCCGTAGCAGAAGAGCTCGGTGTGGAATGTAGCAAAGCTATTCGGAAGCCCGAAATTGTGAGCAAAATTTTAGCTTGCAAGGCCAAAGACGATGAAATTGCTGAAGCAGTGGATGAAATCCAAAAGAAACGCCGAGCCAGAGAAAGAGAGGAGGAACTTAAGCAGTGTCAACTGGAACAACTAAAACAAACACTGGCAAAAAGGGCAGAACAGAGTCCTGTCAACTATGACATGAGAGGTTTTCTTCAGCCTTTTTCCATCGGTAGTGAATTGGGGTTGTTTTTGACAAACTTTGAGCGCACTTGTACAAGAATGGGCTTTGAGCTGTCCTCCTGGCCACAGAGACTTCTGAGTTTGTTACCGGGGGAAGCCGCCAATATTTTAGCCAGGATGAGCCCCGAAGAAGCGGAGGTTTACGCGGACGTAAAAGGAGCGTTGTTAGCAAAGTATAACTTGTCGCCTGAAGCTTTTCGGTTAAAGTTTAGAGAAACAACTAAACAGCCAGACGAAAGCTACTCGGAGTTTGCATACAAGCTAGCAAGCTTTTTGGAAAACTGGCTGAAAGGCGCCGACGCGTTTGATGACAAGATGAAAATGTTTGAGGAATTTTGCCTAGAGCAGTTCTATTCCACGCTTCCAACCAAATTGAGGGAATGGGTGCTCGACAGGTCAGACGTGAAAACTGCACGAAAGGCAGCGGAGTATGCCGATGACTACTGCGCTAAACACCGTTCTGATAATTCCGGAAAAAACGGATGGGTAGCAGGTGTCTCCACAGGACAGCCGAGATCATTTCGTAAGCCAGAGAAGAAAGATGAGAATGAACTAAAGGAATCCTTCAATTCACGGCACAAGTCGTTTGAGGCGCCGAAACAAATTGTCTGCTTTAACTGCCAGAAATCCGGACACGTGGCCGCGGGATGCCGGGTTCCGAGAGTGTCCCCGGTCCAGTTCGTTCACGAGCCAAACGAAGACCTACTGCGTCCGTACCTTCACGACATGGAAGTTAACGGAAAGGAATGTAAAGTATTGCGCGACACAGGTGCAACGTATGACGTGGTGCACTCGTCCTTCGTAAAGGCGGGAGATTTCACGGGGGGTAGCGTGTGCTTACGGCAGGCCTTGGAAAAAAGTACGTTGAGCCTACCAGTAGCCAAAGTAACTTTGAAAGGTTCGTTCGGTGAAATTGAGACCGAAGCAGCCGTCTCTGACGATGTATTGCCAAGGTGTCCATATTTGTTATCAAACAGAACGGCAAAAGAGCTGCTGAAGTCTGGAGTCACGCTCGACATGAACCCTGTTATGATTGTTACTAGGTCGATGGCGAAAGAAGCTGAAACTCAACCGCAGCTTCTCCCACGCGCTATCACTCGCAGCGCTGCGGACCAGCATCACGGTCTGGCCGATAACAACGGTGGCCCAAGTTTAGGCTCGCAGGAATCCGTCGACGAAGAAAGCGAACTTGAAACCCGTTGTATCCCCCCCACGAGCCGCGATTTTCAGGCGTTGTCTTCCGTTGATAAGGACACGTTGATCGAGGAACAAAAGAAAGATTCAACTCTCGCAAAATGCCGTGAAAGCGTTTTTAAGCAAGAAACAGGCAGCGGCTCATTCTATGAAAGGAGTGGCATAATGTACCGTTTGTTTCACGGAAAGAAAGGTACAAGCGTTGACCAACTTGTGGTTCCTCTTAAGTACCGCGAGAACATTCTGGAGCTTTCCCATCGGGCAGGCTGGTCCGGTCATCTCGGCATTAACAAAACAAAAGCAAGGTTGCTATGCCATTATTACTGGCCCGGCTGCTTTAAAGATGTGGAACAGTTTGTTCGTAGTTGTGGCGTTTGTCAGCGCACAGGTAGACCGAACGAAAAACGTAAGGCGCCCATGGCCACCGTACCGATTATTACGGAGCCGTTCCGCCGAGTCGTGGTAGACATCGTCGGGCCCTTGCTAGTGACAAAGTCGGGGTTTAAATATCTCTTGACCATGGTGTGCCCTGCAACTAAATTTCCTGAGGCAGTGCCATTGCGTGCCCAGACGTCAACAGACGTAGTGCATGCACTCCTCTACATCTTTTCCCGCGTTGGTTTCCCGAGTGAAATCCAGTCGGATCTTGGCAGCGTCTTTACGAGCGAGTTGACCACCACGTTCCTTAACAAGTGTGGCATCAAGATACCCCACAGTTCTGTTCTGAAAACTGAAATCCGCACATTTCTAGGAATGGTAGCTTATTACCAACACTACATCAAGGGCTTCTCGGAGGTTGCTAGCTCACTTACAGACGCACTAAAGAAAGACGCCCCTACTCGGGTAGAATGGGACGAAGCCAAACAGACTGCATTTGCTTCTTTGAAAGCTGCACTTGCAGAAAAGCCAATCCTCGCAAGCCCGGACTACTCGGGGCCCTTTCTTGTGCAATGTGACGCCAGCGAAAAAGGGGTGGGTGTAGTACTAAGCCAGGAAAACGAGCACGGACACGAACATCCGATTTTGTACGTGAGCCGAAAGTTGAGCGCTCGCGAACAAGCCTACAGTACCATAGAAAAAGAATGCGCGTGCCTAGTGTGGGCTCTAGAGAAGCTCTCATGTTACTTGTCAGGTTCAGAATTCATTTTTATTACAGATCATAGGCCGCTCACATGGCTTCAACAAATGTCGAACAAAAACGGTAGATTACTACGTTGGAGCCTAAGTTTGCAACCATACGCGTTCACGGTTAAACACAAGAAAGGATCTCTGCATGCAAATGCAGATGGCCTGAGCAGGGCCTTCTCTCACTCGGCGTCACTCGGCAGTAATGCAGCAAAGCATTCATTCCGAATTCATTATCCGGCCTGGGTCTGTCGAGGGTCCTCACTGGTCGTCAGTTCTGTTTCTTTTAAAAAGATTCCAAAACCCTCTGCGTATCGGGGTCGGGCCGGGCCGCATCCGGCGGTTGTTGTTGTGCTTGTGGGGGCTTGCCTTCTTGCCTATGCCCAGGATCTTGGCCATGGACGCCTCCTCGAGCAACCCTCTGACGTCTGCGGTCACCTGAAAACCCGGTGCCCGATCTGTCCACCCATCAGTAGCTCAATACTCCAGAACCACTTCACCACGGGCTCATCTCTCAACAATGCGCCCGATTTGGCCAAGGAAGCCTCTACTGGCAGTCTTGTGACGTCTGGGGTCACCATAGGTCCTGGCGCCGGATTGCGCATCAGCAGCGCCCAGTACGCCGGAGTCGCTCCGTACCCTCGGCTCACCTTCCGGCACTTCGCCCGCTTCAACTGCTTCAAGGGAAAACCGAATGTGTTCTTCTGTCAAACTTGGACAAACGTTCGGAAGTGCATTTGTGTTGCAGTGTGGACCTTCTGGGAACCACTCTCCCCCCCCCCCCCCAATCTTCTTCCGTGGGGAGGAGCTGTTGCGCTCACGCGCATGCGTCTGCCTACACCAAGTGCCGAAGCTCGGCGAGCCTTTCTGTGAGATAAGGTACCGTCGCGCATGGTTCTGCTCGTGAGGAGGGTTGTGTTTCCCTCTCCCTTTGTGAAGGCGAGGCTGGTTAAAAGGCCAGCGCAGCCACGCCGTAGTGGCTTGTTGTATCAACCGGCAGCAGCTATGCCGGAATAAAGTAACGTCGTTCTTCGTTCGGCGTAGTGTTCCTGTCTCGGCTCGGAGCCCTGCTCGGCCAAAACGTAACAGGGTGTTGCATAATTTATTAGGTAGTGCATCAATCTGCTGTGCTGATGGAGGTTCGAAACCAACGGTTGGAACAAGTTGGGCCATTGGGCGTGTGTAACTGGGCATGTGTCGCTCTTCAATGGACTTATTTCCACTCAAACTGGGTCACTGCGTATGGCAAAGTCAAGTTACTGCCACATTTCAACAAACGTCCTTGACGTCAATTTTGGTCACTGGTTATGCGCATTTGGATATCTGCTGCACTTTAAGAATTCACTTTCGTACCAGTTTAGATATGTGCCACAAGCTAAATGCTGCACTTAGTGCACTTCTTGACACCATCTAAGATCACTGTTTATGTATCACTTGGTCTGTGGCTTTCTTCAATGAATCTGAATCCGGCTTTGGTGGGTGGGCATTTCCCACCAGCTATGTGCCCACTCTTTAGGGAATCTCTTTGACACACACTTGAGTAAATAGGTACGTGCCACAGCCTTTGTGCCACACTATATTGACACAAAAAAATGATTCCTTATATTTCTGCCCGCCCCCCCCCCCCCCCCTCTTTCGGCAGAATCGAACACGCCGCATGCGTGGGTATCACGGTGGCACCGCTACATCGCGCTGCGTGTGGAACGGAAAGTGCGAGACACGACCATTTCGCCGTTGGCAGTATGGTTTGGCACTACATTGCTTGATGGCATCCAATAATTCGACAAAGTTTGGGCTCTTTACGTGAACACCATCACCTTTGTCGGAACTTTTTATCATCGTCATCATCATAAGCCTAGCTTGATGTCCACTGAAAGATGAATGCCTCACCCAGCGACCTCCAAGTCCGTCTTTATTGTGCTAGATTATTCCCGCTTGCTCCTGCAAACTTCCGACTTTCATCATGCTACCTCATTTGCTGCCATCCCCGACTGTATTTCACTTCCATAGTCACCCATTGTGTAACTCTAATGGCCCTACTCATTACATATTGCCCTACCATTACATGCCCTGCCGAGGTCAATTTTTTTCTCCTAATGCCAACTATAGCGTGTACTACCCTCGTTTGCTCTCTGATCAACGTGCACTTATCATGACCATACTTTTTTTTTCTTTTTTCCCTTTGCTGCCCGCATTCTTCTAGAGACTTTCTGTCTGATCTATTTCCGTATGCACAGCAGCATGCAGGCGTTTCGTATTGTCCGGTAGAATCCTCTGTATTTCAATAAACCTCTCTTTATTTCTTTTCGGCTTCAATGCAGATCGCATAAACGTAGTTATTTAGCGCGAAATGTGCCCTTTGGGCTTTGGGCTTTTTATCTTGAAGTTTCGCATTTGCCGTCGTTCTTTTCTACGTGTAGGTCAAGTAACCACTGAGAAAATATGCGTCCACGGGCATTAGTAGTTTGCGTGTCATTGTAAGTAAGCGCATTTGAATCGTCGAGGAAGCGTACGCGAAGAAAAAGCCTTTTGTTTAGCAGGCACTTAAACATTATTGCAAAAAGCGCAAACACAGATTTATCCGTCAACAGGGGCAGTGAGCGAGCCTTGGAAGCGAACACTACACACATCGCATAGCCGAGATACAAGTGTTCTTTTATATTGTGAAGATGTAAAATAAACGGCTACACAAGGCCGCATTATTGAGAAACAAATGGATCAATACGATATTTTGTGCATTCCTTTCATAAGCATACTCACCAACGTGAGCGACAACAGTGAATACATTATGCATAAACAGTGTACAAATTTTCTCTCTACGCAAAATCCAACAGGTTCACCGTTGCAGTATCATATATTTTAATTCCCTTGTGCGTTACGATCTTCAAGTAGCTATAAAGTTTTGATGGGAACAAATTAATAGCAAGAATGAAAATCCTTATTCGGGCCGCAGGTGCATGTGCAGAATAACGAATGACCATATGGAAGAGAAAACGGTTCTTGGTAGTGAGAAGATCGTAAAATGTTTGGACGTGTACAAGCGCGCATGCCCAACTTCTGAGTCCCCCTTGAAAAAGCCATGCTCTTTCTGTCAATCCAGAAGAACAATTTCAGTAAAAATATGAACGCATATTTTTCACATGAGCCACAATGTCGCATTGAAAGGATATTCGCGCATTTCCGCAAACAGAAGTGCTGGATATCTTGCAATAATCCTACGACATTTATTTCTAATGATAAATACTCTTCATTAGTATTGCTGTAGCAATAGAGCTAAACACGCAACGATTTTATTTCAATTCACTTCATAAATTTCCACAAGCAAGTACAATGTTGATGAGGCACGTATTTAGGATTATTTTTGTAATGCAATTAAAAGGTGCAGCGGTGGCGTAGAGATAGAACAACCGCCTCGTGTGCAAGAGGTCCGTGGTTTGAATCCCGATGCCGGCAATTTTCCACCGGATAAAAAAAATCCGCATGTAGATACAATTGCATAGGCAGGCCTGGAATGTGGCCTGATCCCGGTGTCCAGAACCGGTAACGCATTCCCTCACCAAATCAGGATTGGCCACCCTGGTGGAGTACTTGGCCACAACCTCCTGTATGACCACAACAATCAAACCCCGGCCCTCAGTCCCCAGCAGCTGCGAAGCAACTGACCACGGCGGCGGTCAGACATGCGACGCAGCAGAGGGTGCTAAGAATCCCTGGCTCCGGACAGGCCGCCATTGGAGAATGAACCTGGCAACGTTTAACGCTAGAACGTTTTCGAGTGAGGCGAGTCTAACAGTGCTACTGGAGGAATCAGAGGGCAGTAAATGGGATATAATAGGGCTCAGTGAAGTTACGAGGCCAAAAGAAGCATATACAGTGCTAAAAAGCGGGCACGTCCTGGGCTACCGAGGTTTAGCGGCGATACGAGAACTAGGAGTCGGATTCCTGATTAATAAGAAAATAGATGGTAACATACAGGAATTCTATAGCATTCACGAGAGGGTGGCAGGTCTTGTTGTCAAACTTAATAAGAGGTAAAAAATGAAGGTTGTACCGGTCTACGCGCCTACATCAAGTCATGATGACAGGAAGTCGAAAGCTTCCATGAAGATGTGGAATCGGCGATGGGTAGCGTGAAAACAAAATACACTATACTAATGGCCGACTTTAATGTCAAGGTAGGCAAGGAGCAGGCTGGAGACAAGGCAGTGGGGGAATATGGCATAGGCACTAGGAATAGCAGGGGAGAGTAATTAGTAGAGTTTGCGGGGCAGAATAACATGCGAATAATGAATACCTTCTTCCGCAAGCGCGATAGCCGAAAGTGGACGTGGAGCAGCCCGAACAGCGAGACTAGAAATGAAATAGACTTGATACTCTGCGCTAACTCTGGCATCATACAATATGTGGACGTGCTCGGCAAGGTGCGCTGCCGTGACCACAGGATGGTAAGAACTCGAATTAGCCTAAACCAGAAGAGGGAACGGAAGAAACTGGTACATAAGAAGCCGATCAATGAGCAAACGGTAAGAAAGAAAATAGAGGAATTGCAGACCAAGCTACAGAGCAGGTATTCGGCTTTAACTCAGGAAGAGGACCTTAGTGTTGAAGCAATGAACGACAATCTTGTGGGCATCATTAAAAAGTGTACAATGGAAGTCGGTGGTAACTGTGTTAGGCAAGACACCAGTATACTTTCGCAGGAGATGAAAGATCTGAGCAAGAAACGCCAATGTATGAAAGCCTCTAACCCTACAGCTAGAATAGAACTGGCAGAACTTTCGAAGTTATTCAACAAGCGTAAGACAGCTTACATAAGGAACTACAATATCGCTAGAATTGAACATGCTCTCAGGAACGGAGGAAGCCTAAAAGCAGTGAAGAAGAAACTAGCAATAGGCAAGAATCAGATGTATGCGTTAAGAGACAAAGCCGGCAATATCGTTACTAATATGGATGAGATAGTTCAAGTGGCTAAGGAGTTCTATAGAGATTTATACAGTACCAGTAACACCCACGACGATAATGTGAGAGTGAATAGTCTAGAGAAACTTGAAATCCCACAATTAACGCTGGAAGAAGTAAAGAATGCCTTGGGAGCTATGCAAAGAGGGAAGGCAGCTGGGGAGGATCAGGTAACAGCAGATTTTTTGAAGGATGGGGGGAACATTGTCCTAGAAAGACTGGCCACCCTGTATACGCAATGCCTCATAACCTCGAGTGGACCGGAATCTTGGAAGAACGCTAACATCATCCTAATCCATAAGAAAGGGGACGCCAAAGACTTGAAAAATTATACACCGATCAGCTTACTGTCTCCCTTGCCTGAAAAGTATTTACTAAGGTAATTGCAAATAGAATGAAGAATACCTTAGAGTTCCGTCAACCAAAGGTTCAGGCAGGATTCCGTAAAGGCTACTCAACAATGAACCATATTCACACTATCAATCAGGTGATAAAGAAATGTGTGAAATATAACCAACCTTTATATATAGCTTTCATAGATTATGAGAAAGCGTTTGATACTGTCGAAACCTCAGCAGTCATGGAGGCATTACGGAACTAGGGTGTAGACGAGCCGTATGTCAAAATACTGATAGATATCTATAGCGGCTCCACAGCCACCGTATTCCTCCATAAAGAAAGCAACAAACACCCAATAAAGAAAGGTGTCAGGCAGGGAGATACAATCTCTCCAATGCTATTCACAGCGTGTTTACAGGAAGTATTCAGAGACATGGACTGGGAAGAATTGGGGATAAAATAAATGGACAATACCTTAGTAACTTGCGATTCGCTGATGATATTGCCTTGCTTAGCAACTCAGGGGACCAACTGCAATGCATACTCACTGACCTGGAGAGCAAAGCAGAAGAGTGGGTCTAAAAATTATTCTGCAGAACACTAAAGTAATGTTTAACAGTCTAGGAAGAGAACAGCAATTTACAATAGGTAGCGAGGCACTGGAAGTGGTAAGGGAATAGATCTACTTAGAACAGGTAGTGACTGCGGATCTGGGTCATGAGACGGAAATAATGAGAATAATAAGAATGGGCTGGGTTGCGTTTGGCAGGCATTCTCAGATCATGAACAGCAGGTTGCCATTATCCATAAAGAGAAAAGTGTATAACAGCTGTGTCGTACCAGTACTCACCTACGTGGCAGAAACCTGGAGGCTTACGATAAGGGATCTACTCAAATTGAGGACGGCGCAACGAGCTATGGAAATAAGAATGATGGGTGTAGCGTTAAGCGATAAGAAAAGAGCAGATTGGGTGATGGAACAAACGCGAGTTAATGACATCTTAGTTGAAATCAAGGAAAAGGAATGGGCATGGTCAGGACCTGTAATGAGGAAGGAAGATAACCGATGGTCATTAAGGGTTGTGGACGGGATTCCAAGGGAAGGGAAGCGTAGCAGGGGGCGGCAGAAAGTTAGGTGGGTGGATGAGATTAAGAAGTTTGCAGGGACGACATGGCCACAATTAGTACATGACCGGGGTTGTTGGAGAAGTATGGGAGGTGCCTTTGCCCTGCAGTGGGCGTAACCAGGCTGATGGTGATGATGATGAAATAATGCGGTCTTGTGTACCAAAACCACGATTGTGAGACAGGCCGTAGTGGGGGATTCCACGATAGTTTGGACTAGTTAGTACTATTTAGCCTGCACCTATACCTAAGTACATGAGTGTTTTAGCGTTTGGCCCCCTTCGAAATGTGGCCGCCGAAGCCGCGATTCGATCCCTCGACCATGTGCTTAGCAGACACAGCCACTAGCAGCCACTGCGGGTAATGACGCATATAGCTAATGCGCATGGACGACGTATAAATGAATGACGTGAGTACTTTACTTTTATGCAGGACTGCGTTGATGTAGGCTAGCCTATGACAGCTGCCAAAATCATTCAAAACATGTCAACCTCATAAAACTTTAAAGGTATTTGCTTAAACATTTTGATCTTAATTCACGCCTCTCCCATCCGTTCAACATATGCTGATGTGCCCGAACATACTACGTCAGATCGAATAATTTGTATATGAAATGCCGGCACGCATGGGAGTAAATATGCACCCTATAGGTGAATGTCCTAAAAAAAGTATTTAACCATTCCTATTGCTATGCTGCGTGAAATATTATATGCGATAATTCAGAACCTTCCAGGGACGACCATGAATAAAAACTCTCGAAAGGCTTTTGCATACTGCTAGCACTCATATTAATCATAGATCATCGCTCATTACTGAGACACTGATCCTTATTCTGCGTTTTATGGACCACGTACATGCAAAATGACATTTGAGTGGAGCAATTGGGTAGCCGTCTTGTGCCTGTCGAAGAAGCAATACTACTTTAGGTTCAAGATTTTTGTGGCGATTTAGTCGCTCCATTGCAATGCATGAAACATACATGCTTGACTTTTCAACAGGCATGTGCGTTTTGCTGCTCACTCGCGTTGTAATAAATGTCCAGCACATGGCGGTCCAGGCGTATTTCCGGCTGCTGTAATTGCTTTTTGCGCACGCAGTCAGCCAAAGACCAGCATTCGAGTTTGGTGCTTGTTACTCAGAGGAAATCGTCGCTTGCACGTGCACTTGGACGCGACCTATTGCTGGGCGACTTCTCTTTTCTTGCTGATGGAAAGCACAGAATCTCGCACAACATAAAAAAGAACCACGTACTACATACAGTCTCACAGCACTGCGTTTGTATGGGCCACTTTCCATCAGGAAGTATCCCCGCACCAAATCACCTAACATCGCTTTCCCCAGAGGCCCTATAACCTGTCTAGAGAGAGAGAGAGAGTGCGTGTGTGTGTGTGTGCGTGTGCGTGTGCGTCCGTGTGCGTTTGTGTTTGTATGTGTGTGTGTGTTTGTGTGTGTGCGCTTGCGTGCGTGCGTGCGCACGTGCCACTGGATTTGAGCCGATTTTCAACCAGCCTCACTTACATCAAGGCAACTTGGGTATGTGCCGATGAGAATGAGTAAAATGTGCGTGTCGAGAGGAAAGCGCGAGACACGAGCTTTGGCTTCAACATACATCTCATACATGACGTGTTTCGTTTGTTTTACATACTTGGATAGTGATCGTATTGCAGCTTTTCTTTGTCTTCTTTTGTGTCACCCTGTATTTTCATTTCATTACAAAAAAGGTATGTGCGCATTTGCGCATTTGCGTGTGTGTATTCTTAAGTGCCTCTTCTGTTGTGTTTTGCCAAATACTGCGCTTTCCGACATCCAATATGACTTAGCAACTCGCCCATGCTTCGGCATTAGCAAGATCCATTTTTCGCGGCTCTCCTTAGGAACAGACAACATGCCAACCTGTGGCTCGTTAGCGCCAGATGTTCAACTTGAGGTCAATGTTTCCCGAGTAGTCTCGAACCCAACGGATGCCGCTAGCTATAACATTTGTGGAGCGGACCACCCAGATAGCTTTATCTTGTCCATATGCGTATTCCACTTACCTGAACGTCAAGTTGCCGGTCACGTAAACAGCAGAAGCCAAGATTGACGCGACACCTTGTGACGTTTCGTCAAGCCACAACGAGTTAAAATCGTTCTTATGGCACGTGACGGTACTCACCGAAAGAAAGATAGAAAAAGCGTGTTACTATTTACGTCATTGACATTGCTTTTCAGCAACCGTTTGGAGCAATACGGATGGTCAATGCTATAAAGTTTCGTGTTTCTTGTAGTGAAGTTCCGTGCCATAGATTGCTGCACCAACTCAGCTGTTCACGCATTCCACTCCATTAACGCGGTATTACGTAAACTTAAATTTGTTTACAGACACGTTAAAACCCTCTATTCAGTTTCTCCAGTCGGTATCAAAGGCTTTGGTGTTGGGAGTTCTCCGTTAAATCAATCAGTATCTTCACAGCATGTGCTGTACACATAAAAAACTAACATCACCATGGAAGGTTCGTTTATATGGGCAGTCTGCAGCTAATCAGAACTAAATTCAGTTTTGTTCGGCTTATTAGTGCACCTTTAACGCGTACACATCACTGACGCAAACAGAGCTTGCGGTTGTGTGACGTCATGTAGCACGAAGTTGAAGTGGGTGAAGCCCGAAAACTTTTGGCCAATACTCGAGGGCTAATCGCGAAAAGGTGTCGAATCAGAAATAACTATTTTTATTTTGTTCGGTCAAATCATGCATAATTGTGTGTTCACGTCTTTTAGATGGGGTCCTATCCTGATTTTCGTGACGTTGCGTGGCAGACAGGTGAAGTGGGGTGTCCCAAAAAGTTTTTCACCAATTGCTTTGGCCAAAGACGCAGCTAACTCGACCACGGAGGTAGACCAGGAGGAGGACGGCCGGGCTCCTGATGCTAAATTGGTCCACCTGTGGTCTGCGCAGCAGATCTTGCATAAGCGGTGGCTCACGCAGAAAAACAACCATGGCCTACGCAAACGCATCGCGCAACTCGAACGGGATATCGAGAAATACTCACAACAGCTCCGACGAGAACACTAGCCCCTGCTATTCGACCGGCTAAATGGTCGGCTAGGGTGCAAAAACACCTGGTTCCTGCCTAAACATCTACTTGACTCCGGTCAGACTAAAACAGCATCACAAAAGAACCTTCAGAGGATCATACACTCTTTCCCGGGAGATAATGATGCCCGTTCTAAAGCTCTTAAAAGGTGCTACTTTATTACAAGCACCGATATTTTTCTACCCGTAGCTTATACCGGAAAGCAAAGCAGGGAACAAGACAGCGAAATTCTAGAATCTGAAGTACGTGCTGTCATAAACAACATCAAAATTACAGCGGTGACTGGCGAGGACCGCATCACCAATAAAATGCTATGGAGCCTAGACGATCAGTCGGTTACTGAAATCACCAGTCTATTCAACATCCAATGGAAAAAAGGAACTATACCCAACAGTTCGAAATATGCAAACGTAATTTTCATACCCAAACCCCCAAACCAGGCAAGAAGCGGGAGCTAGAGAATCTCCGCCATGTCTCCTTAACCTCTTGCCTGGGGGAGGTTATGGAACACGTCATTCTTAACAGGCTAAACGAGTACACTGAAAGCAATGGGCTGCTGCCCCATACGGTGATAGGCTTCAGCTCAAATGTGTCCACTCAAGACAATATGTGGCAAATTCAGCAAGATATCCTACACCCGTGCTCGATAAGAGCCACCCGTACAGTTCTAGGGCTGGACGTGTTAAAGCGTTTGATAACGTGTCACATGCTCAATACTGACAAATCTAGCCCAAACGAATGTCGGGAAGCGCACTTATAGCTATATTACAAGCTTTCTCAAGGATCAGACTGCAGAAATACTTTTTGGGTACATTAAAAGCGAACAATTTCAATTAGGTACAAGGGGCACATCTCAGGGTGCGGTCCTCTCCCCCATCCTTTTCAATGTGACCATGCGAAACGTGCCTCCAAAAATTGGAGGACGCTTAAGCTTCGCCTTCAAGAGTGGGACGCGACAGCGTTCCCGTCGACCCGCCAAGGGGTCGACAATGCGCTACGGCACAGCGATCACTTACGATGCGCCCCGCATCGGACTTAGCGCCCACCTATCACGCGGCGAGCGTCGAGCAACGCAGCGTTCGGCGTGGCAACGAAACGTGCGCCTGAGCGAACGGAACGAACCAAAGAACTCGGTGTCTCGGAGGGGAAACGATCTGCGCCAGCCAAACGTCGTGATCGGCACGGGCAGAGAGATAGTTATCTAAACCGGGAGCACGGCGAAGCGTCGTCAGGGGAGAGGGAGTCCCGCGACGCGCCTGGCAGCGGTCTCAATGCGCGCGCGGCGCACCTCCTGTCGGGGCAGCGCCGTACATTGAGAGGAGGGGGGTCTTCTGTGTTTGCCACAAGATGGCTCTGCGTGTGCGGAAAGCGCAGAAGAAATGCAGCGGAAACGCACTTCGCAACTCGTGTAATTGTGACTTCTGTACGTTACATGTTCATAATTACCGATATACACCGCAGTATAACTTTCCACGGCTCGTTTAGAAGGCAACACCGCATTCACTAGAGGCGCGTTTGCACCGCTTGGAAGCATCGAACTCGTGGCTGAGTGGTAGCGTCTCCGTCTCACACTCCGGAGACCCTGGTTCGATTCCCACCGGGCCAATCTTGGAAGTTGCTTTTTATTTATGAAGCGCCTGCCGTGATTTATCGCTCACGGTCAACGCCGCAAACGCCGACACCGACGCCGACACCGACACCGACGCCGACGACACCGGCTTTTCTGCGACACGAGCTCCTTAACGCTATCGCGTTAATAATGGAAAGGATCCCGCATATCGAACACTCCATCAATGCCGATGATATCACCATCTGGACCAATAGCGCTTCCGATGGAGAAATCAGGGAAGCATTACAAGCGGCCGCGGATACCGTACAAAATTTTGTGCGACAGAATGTCCTAGCGTGCTCTCCAACAAAATCGGAGCTTCTCGCCATCCGAGATAAATCAACCAATACCGCGGCATGAAGGAGGCCGATATCTGCTATCTGACGCAGGGTTTCCTGATCAGTTGCATTGTGCATTCCTTGCCTTACTACCACCTACGCCTTTCTGAGAAGGAAAAGTTTAACAGCGTCATTCGCACAGCTCTATTAGCAGCCCTTGGTCTCTCGAGGTATGCGAACACTGAAAGATTACTTGCGCTAGGTATATACAATACCTTAGGCGAACTCGTGGAGGCCCATAAGACAGCCCAACGTGAACGACTCTCCAGCACCGCAACTGGCTGGGTCATTCTAAGTAAACTCGGGCTGAATACCGTTATGAATTCACCAGGAAGAACAACATTACTCGGTGTGGTCAAACGCCGTTTAGTTATAAAACCATTACCCAAGAACATGCTCCCTGGAGGACACGACAAGAGGCGGTCTGCCAGAGCCAGGGCCCTTCAAGAAAGGTACCAAAGCAACCCCATAATAATAATAATAATATTTGGGGTTTTACGTGCCAAAACCACTTTCTGATTATGAGGCACGCCGTAGTGGAGGACTCCGGAAATTTTGACCACCTGGGGTTCTTTAACGTGCACCTAAATCTAAGCACACGGGTGTTTTCGCATTTCGCCCCCATCGAAATGCGGCCGCCGTGGCCGGGATTCGATCCCGCGACCTCGTGCTCAGCAGCCCAACACCATAGCCACTGAGCAACCACGGCGGGTAAAGCAACCCCAGCACACCGCTTATGTAGATGCAGCAAAGCAAAATCTCCAAAGTTGCGTAGTGAGCGTCGTGACTGGAGAGGGAAGTATCCTAAACGCCGTGACCATAAAAACAGCGTCCACCGTGGAAGCGGAAGAGATTGCCATTGCTTTGGCCATCATGAATGCCTCCGTGCAAACTATCATAAGCGACTCCAAAAGGGTAATCGTCAACTTTTCGAAAGGCAGCATAGGCATCTGTGCAACGCAAGTCATACGGGACTTTACGAATGAAAATACTGTTGAACTCGTATGGGTCCCTGCACATTCGGGGAATCAAGGAAATGAGGAGGCGCACTGGGTAGCCCGAGGTCTAATCAACCGTGAGGTATGCCCCTCAGACACGGATCCCATGGAGGAGGTACCGACGACATACTACGAGATAACAAACTACTACAAGCAAAAAAGACGAATCTACCCGCCTCCAAACGCAAGCCTCACGCGAGCGCAAGCCTCGATCCTCCGTCGAATTAAAACTAAGTCGTTCCCCAGCCCACATTGGCTGACCATAATTACCAATGGGCAATGGAACCCAATATGTCAAAACTGCACAAATCAAACATTGGATACCCAAAACCACATTATTTGGGACTGCAAGGGCTTATTCCCTCCCAGGTCGCCCCTGCCAGCTCCCTCATAACAGACGTGAGAGGAGAAGCTCAGAACGCCGGATCAAAACCTACAAAAAGCCCACGTTGCCTGGGCCGAAAGGGTCGCTCCTCGTGAGGGGCCATCCCAGAAATCGGGCCTGCCAGATCATAACTGAGCAGAATCTCAATAAAGTTGTTACCACCACCACCACCAATTGCGGAGAGCGGTTTGCAGAATTAAAATAGAAAAGTTTGGAACAGTTTTACGTTATTCCGCCCATGCACATTTAAACTCTTACGTTATGGCCGTATTAGCGTTCAAATAAAGTGGTCAAGCACATTGCTACTCAGACTACGCATGTCGATTAACACGTTCGTGGCATCTTCACAAACTCAATCACGAGTGTTTTTCTTTGAACAATTTAATGTGGGCTGTTTTGATAAGATACCTTTATGTAACAGTGATATTTACGCAATATATTATATCCTATATATCTTTCACTAATTTCCCTATTTTCTATTATTGGCACCTTGCTCGCGTCTCTCAAAGAAAAAGAAATGAAGGTTCGCGATCTTCCTGTGCGGCACCGTGTTTGTGCTCTGTGAATTTTTTGGCAACAGTGTCGTATTACATGAATACTTGCTTAAAAGATTGTCTTGAATGGCATGCACTGTTTACAAATACATATAACGTAGTGATGTTTTAGGCTGGTAAACTTGTCTGTTACGTTGTGCTACGAAACTTCAGTTGTGAAGAACGGTGAGTACGCGAAAGCATCTGCTCAAGTCATCGTCTTTAAGTTTTCTTCCCAACTGCTTCAAGTCTACGTCAGAGAAACTCAGGAGTGCCTACAGTATTGAGCACTTGTACACGCACAAACCTTTTCTCCTCGTCCCCCTGCAATTTTTTATGCATACGTTTGAGATTAAATGGAGCAGATGTATCGTGAAGAACAAGAATTAGAACGTAAATGACGAACCTGAACTGGATCTGCGTCTTTCTAAAGCCACAAGAGCATACAAGGTATTTGTACGCAATCCTGCTTCCCCTTGCCAGCTTTTGGTGTAGGAACTAAAAGACCAACGTTTATGTCGCAATGCATACGATGTTTAAATACGTTCGGTAGTACTTTGACATTCTCAACCTGGTAAAGCGTGACCAGTTTGACGTAATGACTCACTTGGTCACTCCCTCCTGGTGCCATACCGATAGTCCTTCCTTCCACAAGTGGCTCCAATATTCTTGGGTTTCTCGAGGCAGTGCGCTGTTCATGGTGCTTGTTGCTCGTCTCGCCTGCAAGCTGTAGCACCCGATATGTACCGACGAGGCTCAGTTCACGGTCACAAATGTGCACACGTGCTCGGGCCAAGAGGTCGACAGGAAGCGTAATCTAGAATGAAAAAAAGGATAAGCGTGCTCGCAGCTGTAAAAGCGGGTGAAGGAGAAATCCGGCAGATACAACCTGAGGGACTGAGGGGACCACCCACTGCACAACAGAACTACCTACGTTCGTGCGCTCTTTTCTATAAAGCTTACTATATCTGTCTCTCTCTCTCTCTCTCTCTCTCTGTGTGTGTGTGTGTGACACGGACCCACCGTGGTGGCGTAGTTGCTTGCGCTGCAATACCCGAGGACGTGCGATTGAATCCCGGCCACTGTGGCGGCATTTTAAAGGGGGCGAATGGCAAAAATGACGGAGTACAATGCATTGGACCCACGTTAAAGAACTCCAGTAAAAGTTAGTTTGGAGCCGCCCACTATGGCGTACCTTATAATCATATCCTGGTTTTGCTACGTAAAACACCAGAATTTAATTTAGTTTATTGTAACACGTGTAGATTGCTGAATGAATTGTTTTAACCCACTATTGAAAACCATATGACGTTTCGTATGAAACCATATGAAGTATGCTATGGTATGGTATTCCTTATGAAGTATCGGCTCAGCTTAGTTTTTATCAAAAACATCAGCATCATATGACTCCCATATTATGCTGCGTAGATGGTAATACCCCTTAAGGACCACCTTTCGCCCCCTAGAAGGTGACGCTGCATGAAATAGAATAATATATTCTTATATGTAGTGATCCACAAGACTAATAGCAATATATTTACATGTAGGGCAACGTTGGCCAACACGGCGACCCTATAGCATTCGGCACCACGTCGTCTTCCTTCTCTTCAATGCAGCCACAGTGTGGCGGCTGTTGCGCATCATCCTCCTCGGCAGTAAAATCGCCGTTCCGGTGGTTAAGCTGCAGATTTGTGGTTAAGGGTATGCGATAAGACTTTAGTCTCCATACGTGAACGATGTCGCTTGCAGTTTACGACGACGTTGAGAGGTCGGCGGGGATTAATTCACATGTGACATCAGCCACTTGTCGCACCACACGGTATGGACCAGTGTAATGCAACAGCAGTTTTTCACAAAGGCCCACACGGCCGATGAATGACCAGAGAACCCGGAGAAAAGTAGGCGCTGCGATCATGGCAATCGTAGAGGAGCCTTTGCTGCTCGTGTGTGGCCTGCAGACGGGTGCGGGCGAGCTGCCGCACGTGGTCAACACGTGGGATCACATCGTGCGCTGAAAGAATGTTTAGCACCGTGCACTAAAATTATGTCGTAAAGTAGAAAGTCAGTGACGTCAGAAGCACAAATTGTCGGGAGGGTTCTTTTGATGGTGTACCGCGTAGGGTAACCGGTAGCCACATCAGCCCATTTATTTCCAGAACCCGAGAGAGGAAACCACCCAGGAAGATGCAGAGAAACTCGGAAGAGGGGTTCGGGCGGAATGTCCATTGGCTGGAGACATCCAGCTGGAATCGCGGAGGGCTTCTTCAGGCGCTGACAGGACTCAAAAGCGGCAAAGTAATGCCGCAAGGAGCGAGCGAGACCTGACCAAAAGAAGCGACGGCGTGCATGACAGTACATGTGCGAAACCCACAAGTGCCCAGCCAAAGGAGCGTCGTGAAGTTGGCGGAAGGAAGTAAAATGCAAGTATGATGGGATGACGAACAGAAGGTCAGGGCCGTGGGGACCAAAATTACGGTGGTATAATGGCTCCTCCATGCAGAGAAACATCTGGAGAGAAGCGTCACCAAGCGTTCACTTTAGGCAGTCGATGACGACTCTTAACGAAGGGTCGCGGCTTTGCTCGTTGCTGGTTTGAAGTGATAGAGACACAAATAAAACGGAAGCGATGGCGTCCGCACCTGCTTGTTCTTCCACGGGGTAGCAGGAGAACCAATCTGCAACCTGGTACAAGCGTCTCGTCGTATGTACGATGTACAAGGGATATTCTTACAGGCGTAAAGCCCAGCGTGCGAGTCGTACCATGATTTCTTTAAGCGACGATAGGCAGCAGACAGCGTGGTGATCAATGAGCATACAGAATGGGCGTCCGTACAAGTTGGGACGAAACTTCGCAACTGCACGCACAACAGCGAGGTACACGCACCCTGTGACTTACTAATTGCGCTTGGCGCAGGATAGAAGTCGGCTGGCATAGCCTATAACGCGATCATGCCCACGCTGGCATTGGGCTAACAGTGCTACTATGCCGAGACCACTGGCGGCTGTTTTAACTTCCGTTGAGGCAGACAGGTCAAAGTGGCCAGGATCGGAGACGTGGTAAGGAGAATAGTGAAATGAGAAAAAGAGACGCGTGATAAGGAAATCAAGGAAACGGGACGTCGTTGTTCAAGAGGTCGGCAAGGGGACACGCAATGGTCGCCAAATCCTTTACAAAGCGCCGGAAATAGGCGCACGTGCCTACGAAACCACGAACGTCCTTTGTAGACTTCCAGATAGGAAAGTTCATAACGGTGCCAATTTTCTCCGTATCAGGTCACGCGCCTCTTGCCTCCACGAAGTGTCCAAGAACGGTGATTTGGCGGCGAGCGAAGTTACATTTCGAATAGTTCATCTGGAGACCGGCCCGGCAGAACATGTCAACAGGCTGGGAGACGATCCAGATGCGTGTCGAATGTGGGCGAGAAGACGATGACGCCATCAAGATAGCGCAAACAGGTGGATCACTTGAGCCGCTGAATTCAAAGAGTCCTAGAATGAGAAGGATGTATAGCATACCCGAATCTATCAAGCAGGCTGGGTGACTATTTGTCCTCCCCTCGTTTCCAAAGGGAGGCCAGAAAACCATGAATAAACTCCTTTCCACTTGGCGTTTATTTTGATATTGCTACGGGATAGTATTTCCAATGACGAAGAGCCGAGCAGGAAGAAGACGAAGACGACGATTGGAAGCTAGCGCGGGCCGTTGCCTCTTGGCCAACTGCGGCGTATTGCCTTGTAAATATACTTCTAAATAGCTTTTCTTCGGTGTCTTCCTACGTAACATATCTGGTGGAGGTGGCCGTTCCATGTACCTCGTCACGGAGCTTCGCAGTGGACGGTACGTCGAGCCTTCCTTCATGGCTCCCGGCGAGGACAACCCGACTCCGCCGGCTCCGACACCTGCTGCCACTTCCACGACCTACATCGCCCTCTCCACTCCCCGTGATCCCGGCGTATTTTCGGCACAAGATGGGGACGACGTCGAGGACTGGATCAGCCTGTACGAACACGTCAGCCGCATTAACCGGTGGGATCCAACTATCATGCTCGCCAACGTAGTCTTTTACCTCGGTGGCACACCTCGAGTTTGGTATCGGACGCACGAAGATGAGCTTACCAGTTGGGATTCGCTTAAGCAAAAGCTTCGAGACTTGTTCGGCAACCCCTGCGGTCACTAACTTGCCGCGTAGAAGGCGCTTTCCGGTCGTGTGCAGACGTCAACGGAGCCCTATGCCATGTACATGCAGGACGTCTTGGCTCTATGCCGCGAAGTTGACGCACACATGACTGAGTTCGACAAGGTCTCCCACATCCTCAAACGCATTGCCGATGACGCCTTCAACTTGCTCGTAATAACAACGTCGCGACGGTGGATGCAGTTATAAAAGAGTGCCGCCGCCTGGAATTCGCTAAAAGCCGACGTATCGACCAACAGTTTGCCCGTCTGCCCAACACCCCAGCGACATCATCCTGTGCCGACGCTCCTCGTCCCTACAACACTGGCGATGTTACCAGGATTCTCCGGCGTGAGATCGAGGCCGCCTTTCCGGCTGCGTTCGACTCCAGCCCCTGCAATGCACCTGCTGTCACTGTTTCCCTGATCCAGGCAGTTGTCCGCCTGGAGTTCGCCAACATGGGTATTCACACCATCTGCTCGGCCCATCGCCCTGATACCCACCCGACTTCTTCGATTCCACCCCCTCCCGCACCTTCTTACCCACCACGTTTCCGCAACCCCTCTGATTCACGCCCTGCAGACGACGAGCCAATTGTTTTCACTGCCATCGCATTGGGCACATTTCTCGGCACTGTCGCACTCGCTGGAGTTCCTTGAACCAGTCTACATATACTGCCTACTATAGCCCCCCAGGTGGCCTTTCTAGTCCCTATGCTGCCCGCTCAGATAATGCCGCCACCGATTCTCCTGCGCCTAACCGCCCCTATTCTCGTTCGCCTTCGCCCCAACGACGACAATCTCGCTCTCCCCAGCCCCGTCATTCCTATTCGCCGACTCCCTTCGGACGCCGCTCACAGCCGGAAACCTAGACGATGCAGCGCCTCGAGGTGACGCTGCATTGCTCCCTACGCCGCCCAATCCTCTCCTGATGTTGCCCACTCATCTGAACCTTCTTGACGTGCAAGTCGACGGTGTTCCTGTATGAGCTCTCATAGACACTGGGGCGCACTTGTCGGTAATGAGCGCGGTCCTTCGTAACCGGCTGAGGAAAATAATCACGCCCGCCACGACGCCTGTTGTCCGTGTCGCCGATGGCGGAACAGCCCCTATAATTGGTATGTGTGCCGCCCGCGTCTCCTTGGCCGATCGCTCCACTACCGTTCTATTCACAGTTCACAGTCATCGCACACTGTCCCCACGACATCATCCTCGGCCTAGACTTCCTCTCCGCACATTCTGCTCTCATCGATTGCTCCGCCAATACTCTCCGCCTCGACCTGCCTGTTCTGGATCGCGCTGAACAACACCTTACTCGCCTCAGTTCCGTCGACTTTGTTCGCTTGCCACCTTCGGCACTGACTTACGTTGAATTCGTGTCATCCCCACCAGTGCCCGACGGTCACTACATCACGGCTCCTATGCAAGACGTCCTCCTTACACACGGAATCACACTACCCCATACAGTTTTATCTATTACGGCGAATTGCGTCTGCCTGCCAGTGGTCAATTTTGGCTTGACGACACAAGTCCTGCCACGTGGGATGTCTCTGGCCCAACTTTGCTCATTCGAGGATCACTCTGTAGCATCGATTTCACTAGACGACAATTCAACCGATCCTCCTCTACCATCGCAGTCGGCAACTTGTACCATCGCCAACTTACAGAAAATGATTGCACCCGACATGCCGTCCGAGCACGCTCGTTCGCTCTACCGCGTTCTGATTTCCTACCAAGATATTTTTGGCTTTAGCGATCGTCCTTTGGCCCAAACAAGAGCTGTTAAACATCGCATTAATACCGGAGATGCCCCTCCTATTCATCGCCGCCCGTATCGAGTATGACCGGCTGAGCGTCATGTTGTTCACACCGAAGTTCGCAAAATGCTTGCCAAGAACATTATTGAACCGTCATTTAGTCCATGGGCGTCACCGGTTGTGCTGGTAAAAAAGAAGGATGGCTCATAGCGCTTTTGCGTGGATTATCGGCACCTTAACAGGGTTACCAAAAAGGACGTGTATCCCCTACCTCGGATTGATGACGCCCTCGACTGCCTCCACGGTGCTCGCTATTTCTCCCCCATTGACCTTCGCTCCGGCTATTGGCAGACTGCCGTGGACAATCTCGACCGCGGGGAGACCCGACGGTCTTTATCAATTCAAGGTGATGCCGTTCGGCCTATGTAACGCTCCTGCCACTTTTGCACGCATGATGGACTCCCTTCTACACGGTTTCAAATGGTCCACGTGCCTGTGCTACTTGGACGACGTTACAGTATTCTCCCCAACATTCGCTACGCACCTCGAGCGCCTCTCAGCAGTCCTGGACGTTTTTCGGCGAGCCGGTCTGCAACTCAACGCATCGAATTGCCAATTCGGCCGTCGCCAGATTACCGTCCTTGGACATCTCGTTGACGCCAACGGAGTGCAACCGGACCCAGGCAAGATCCATGCTGTTACGCACTTCCCTGTTGCGAAGTGTGTCAAGGATGTGCGCAGCTTCATCGGCCTTTGCTCGTACTTCCGCCGTTTTGTGAAACATTTCGCGGCCATAGCACGACCACTAACCGAGCTTTTGAAGAAAGACGCCCCTTTCCAGTGGGGCGATAACGAGGCCTCTGCATTCTCGCTTCTAATCGATCTTCTCACAACGCCTCCCGTTCTGGCCCATTTCGATCCTTCTGCGTGTACCGAAGTCCGTGCTGATGCCAGCGGTCACGGAATTGGTGCAGTACTGGCACAACGCCATCGTGGCCACGACCGTGTTATCGCTTACGCCAGCAGGCTCCTGTCACCCACGGAGCGCAACTATTCCATCACTGAGCGTGAGTGTCTGGCCCTAGTTTGGGCGGTCGCGAAGTTCCGCCCATACTTATATGGCTGACCCTTTTCCGTTATCACAGACCATCACGCGCTTTGTTGGTTATGCTCATTGAAAGACCCTTCAGGAAGACTTGGTCGCTGGGCCTTACGCCTCCAAGAATATTCGTTCTCTGTCACCTACAAATCTAGCCGACTACACAAGGACTCTGACTGCCTGTCATGCTACCCGGTAGACGAGCCTGACGACGCCGACAGTAGTACCGCCAACGGCATTTTCTCTGTGTCTGCCTTCGCTAATATCACCGATGAGCAGTACCCAGACCTATCGCTGCGAGTACTCATCGAGCTTCTGCGCTCTACACCTTCCGACGCATCCGTTCGCCGATATGTCCTCCAGGGCGGCATTCTCTACCGAAGGAACTTCCTCCCTGATGGCCCTGATCTTCTTCTTGTCGAGCCAAAACATCTACGACAGACTGCTCTTTGAGATGCATGACGCACCCACTGCGGGACATCTTGGGGTAACCCGCACGTACGACCGCGTCCGCCGCCCTTCTATTGGCCTGGTCTCGCTCGCTCCGTCCGACGCTATGTTCCTGCCTGTGATTCCTGCCAGTGTCGAAAAACCCTTCAGGTGCTACCTTCCGGTCATCTCCAGCCGATCACCATCCCTGTGGAACCGTTCTTTCGTGTTGGATTAGACCTCCTCGGTCCCTTTCCCACGTCATCCTCTGGGAACAAATGGATAGCCGTCGCCACTGATTACGCCACCCGATACGCTATCACGCGGGCACTACCTAGCAGTTGCGCCACTGACGTCGAGGACATTCTCTTGCGTGACATTATCTTAGTGCATGGCAACCCGCGACAGTTGCTTACTGACCGTGGTCGTAACATCCTCTCGAGAGTTATCGCCGACATTGTGCGTTCCTGCGCTATTCAACACAAGCTGACTACCTCATACCATACTCAAACCAATGGCCTGACAGAGTGGTTCAACCGTACTCTTGCCGACATGCTGTCCAAGTACGTTTCGAAGAACCACCACGACTGGGACGTTGCCCTTCCTTACCTCACCTTTGCTTACAATTCTTCCCGGCACGACACCGCCGGATTTTCTCCATTTTATCTACTCTACGGTCGCGAACCCACCTTGCCCCTTGACACGGTACTTCTCCTGCTGCGACCTCAACAACCGAGTATGCGCGCGACGCCATCACCCTCACCGATCATGCACGCCAGCTTGCCCGTGCTCGACTGACGGACTCGCAAACCACGCAGCAGCGTCAGTACAATGCCCGCCACCGTGACGTACAGTTTTCGCCTGGTGCAATCGTGCTCCTGTGGTCGCCCTCTCGTCACGTCGGACTTTCCGAAAAGCTCCTTTCGCGATACACAGGGCCCTACCGCGCGCTGCGCCAGGTGACGTCTGTGACGTACGAAATTGCTCCTGTGAGCTCAGCCTCATCATCTACTCTGGCGTCTAGTGGTATCGTGCATGTCAGTAGGCTCAAGAGTTACTACACTGCTTCAGAGTCCGGCCTTTAGTCGCCCCGGGACGGCGCTTTTGCCGCCGGCGGTAGTGCTACGGGATAGTATTTCCAATGACGAAGAGCCGAGCAGGAAGAAGACGAAGACGATGTTTGGAAGCTAGCGCGGGCTGTGGCCTCTTGGCCAAATGCGGCGTATAGCCTTGTAAATGTACTTGTATATAGCTTTTCGTCGGTGTCTTCCTACGTAACATATTGTAACAGATACGAAAGGCACGGACAAGAGAAAAGAAGGGAAGACGAAGAGGACGAAGAGTTGGAGAGGCCGAGCTGCGCTACTATCACGCTACGATCATCATCCATCACCTGTAAATAAAACCATTTCTTCGCAACTCCTCGTAACAGTTGTGGTGCAAGGTGCGGGGTAATCGACACCCGAAGACGGAGGCTTAACCAGAATTTCTTCGACGGAGCCGTCACATTGCTGGACTCCCACCGTATCTACCGGAGCTGAATATGTCCCACGACGCAGACGAACAACAGCCCATTCCAACAGCTGCGCCGACAAGTTCCGTTCTGCAACTGAGAGATGCGCGTCCCTTCGCCGGTAGATCGGAAGAAGACGTCGAGGAATGGCCATTATCACCGGGTGAGTGCCGCCACCAAGTGGAACAGTGCTTCTCAGCTTTCGTACGTAGTGTTTTTTTTCTAACGGATACTGCGTTGCTGTGGTTCGACAATAACGAGGAAACGTTCACAACAGGGGGAAGATTTGTTTCCGAAATCAAAGAGAGATTCGGCGACTCCGCGACGAAAAAGAAAAGGGCGGAACAGACGCTACTGCAACGTGCGCAAGTGCCAGGCGAAACCTGCACGACCTATATTGAGGCGGTAATAAAGCTGTGTAGGATGGTGGACTCTGGAATGTCTGAGGAAGATAAAGTCGGGCACATCCTGAAAGGAATTTCCGAGGACGTCTATAATTTCCTCATCGCAAAGGAAAACCTGGCTTCCGTCACTGACATCATTCGGCATTTTCATACTTTCGAACAGCTGAAAACGAGGCGCATCACGCCGAAGTTTGGCAGGCTAGCCAATGTGACAACAGTTGCAAGCGTGGACAGCAACCAGCCCCTCGATCTTGCATCAACGATCAGACAAATAGTTCGGGAAGAGCTCAGCCTGCACGCATAAGCGACACATTCAGGCACTCACAGCTTCCGCCTACCGCCAGATTTCGAGTCAAACGTGGCATCCATCGCCCCATATCCCGCGGCGAGGGGCACCGAGGATTATGAACTCGCGCCCCGACAGCAGCCAAGTCTCTACGACAGAGGCGCTACTTATGACGCTCGGCTACAACGAGAGCAGCCGCGTTTTTACCCCCGAGGTCATGTGGCTTCTGTCAGGCCGCGACAAAAAGGGCACCGACCCTACTACCACGACGTGACTTATGAACGATATGACGGATTTCAGCGAGACGCAGAGACACGTTATCCACATGACAACGAACTTTCTCGCCGCCCGCAGAAGCCTAGCATCCGTTTCGAGGAAGATGCTGTGAACCGTGACCCTCCAGTGTGCTACAACTGCGGTTCCACAGGCCATATAGCACGGTATTGTCGCCAAGGCCGTCAATCACGAAAGACACCACCAATGTTCTCGCCACCCAGAACCCGTACTTCATATGACTTGCGGATGACCGATTCCCTTCCAATGGACTACTTCCCACACGAGACCAGACGCAGCGATTCGCCAACTTCTGAGCGGAGTTTGACGCCGCCAAATAATCGTCCCCATCGCTCTCCGTCCCCTCGGCGCCGTTCTTCGCCACCGCCGCCGGGAAACTAGCATCCGCGGCCAATGGAGGTGAGGTCGCCGGACAGTCTTTGCCAGAAATTTCTCTGCCTGTTGTGATGCTCAAAAACAAAGTTAATGTCTCGATTGACGGAATACCGACCATGGTGTTAGTTGATACTGGGGCGACTGTGTCTGTGATGAGCCTCGCTTTCAAGAACCATCTAGGCCACAAAGTTATGTTTTCTTGGAACGACGGTACTACTTTTCGTGGAGTGGGCGGCGAGTGGCTTCATCCCCTTGGTGTTTCTGCTGTGAGTGTTTTGTTGGCTGGGAAAGTTTTTGTGTCGGAATTCCTTGTTCTTGCTCGTTGTTCGCACGACGTTATTCTTGGTATTGATTTTCTTGAACAGTGCGGCGCTTCCGTGGACTGTTGTTGTGGCGAAATATCATTGAACAAGTTAATTATATCAACAGATTCCAAACAAAGCTCGCGTGGCGAACACAGGGACACAGACACACTCAGTGTTCTTGATGAAATGATTGCACCATCGTGGTGCCTGACGCCCGTTCATGTTTCTGCAACTACTGTTGTCGCTGATTGTGTTGGTCTTGTAGTTAGGCCTCTCCGTATAAACTGTGCTAAAAAAGATATACTTGTGCCTTTCTCTGTCGTGTGCATGACGAAAGGAGTCGC
Organism: Dermacentor albipictus; assembly: GCF_038994185.2. Lineage (NCBI taxonomy): Eukaryota > Metazoa > Arthropoda > Arachnida > Ixodida > Ixodidae > Dermacentor > Dermacentor albipictus. The sequence goes on from NC_091825.1 coordinate 68,599,823, forward strand.
CACATTGTGGGCGCTGAACTGTTCCGCCACGCCGGTTGTCCTTCCTCGCGGTATGAAAATCGCTCTCTTCGATGAAGCCGCACGTAACTTAATGGCGGCCCTAACTACGGACGTCTCTACAGCTTGCTCTCCTTGCGATAATAGCCATTTTGAAGAGCTAATGCTTGGCATGATCAGCAAAGCTCCCGGTACGTCGAAACGGCAAGCACTGGTACATGTCCTTGCCAGGCATGAGGCTGCATTCGACTTCACGCATGGAGATGCACCCCTTCATTTGCCGTCGTCCCGCGCTCGTCACAGAATAGATAGCGGCTCCGCACACCCCATCCGCCAGAAGCCCTACCGAGTGTCATCCTCCGAGCGGAAAGTTATTGCACAACAAGTCAAGGAAATGATGGACAAAGGTGTCGTTCAAGAGTCGTCTAGTCCATGGGCAGCCCCAGTAATCCTGGTCCGAAAAAAAGATGGCTCCTGGCGATTCTGCGTAGATTACAGACGTCTAAACGCAGTGACGAAGAAGGATGTCTATCCACTACCGCGTATAGATGACGTCATTGATTGCCTACACGCTGCTTCTTACTTTTGCACACTTGATTTGCGATCGGGGTATTGGCAAATACCTATGCACCCTGCCGCCAAGGCAAAGACCGCTTTCGTGACTCCAGATGGCCTATTCGAATTTAATGTTATGCCTTTTGGCCTTTGCAATGCTCCTGCCACCTTCGAAAGATTTATGGACACAGTACTACGTGGTCTGAAGTGGGAGATATGCATGTGTTACCTCGATGATGTTGTAATCTTTGGCCGCACGTTTGAAGAACACAATGAGCGCCTCAGCCTAGTTCTCGACTGCATCGAGAAAGCTGGACTGGTTCTAAACTCAAAGTAATGTCGCTTTGGCGAACGTCAAACACTAGTGCTGGGACGCTTAGTTGACAAGGATGGCGTCAGACCCGATCCTCGTAAGATTGAAGCGGTGAGCTCCTTCAAGCCACCACAATCAGCACGAGAACTTCGCTCATTCATTGGCCTATGTTCATATTTTCGTCGTTTTGTTCCCAGGTTTGCCGACATCGTTTACCCGTTGACAAGTATTTTGCGCCAAAATGCATCCTTCAATTGGACACCAGAGTGTGATGCATCATTTTCTCAACTGAAGTTTATACTAACTTCAGCACCGCTCTTGCGTCACTTCGATCCGTCTTGCCCAACTGAATTTCACACTGATGCTAGTGGAATTGGGATAGGAGCGGTGCTTGTACAACGTCACAGTGGCGCAGAACATGTAGTCGCATATGCCAGCCGTTGCCTGAGCAAATCTGAACGGAATTATACGGTTACGGAACAGGAATGCCTGGCAGCTGTTTTCGCCATACAGAAGTTTCGGTGTTATCTTTACGGTAGACCATTCAAGATTATCACCGACCATCATTCTTTATGCTGGCTGGTCGGTTTGCGTGATCCCTCTGGTCGCCTCGCACGTTGGGCGCTGCGCCTCCAGGAATACGACTTTGTGGTGCCGCACAAGAGTGGCCGTCGTCACGCTGACGCGGACTGCCTCTCTCGGATTCTTCTTGCGGCTACCGACTGCGATGCTGAGAATTTTCACGACTGTCTCGCTGCTGTTACTTCTACGTTCCCTGACGCGACAGACTTTCAGCGAGAACAACGGAGTGATGTTACCCTCGATCCGCTTTTTGTCGCCGCCCGTACTTCTCAAGGCAGCGGTCGCTTTACCGTCCGTGATAAATTACTCTACAAAACTAATTATTCCGGGCATGGAGCGCGTTTTCTGCTTGTTGTCCCGGAGAGCCTTCGCTCCGACGTTCTACGCGCCATGCATGACGATGTGACATCCGGCCATTTCGGTTTCGTACGAACGCTACACCGCACGCAGGAGCGCTTTTACTGGCCCAAGATGTACGAAACAACCAAGCGCTATGTCGCTAGTTGTGAAACGTGCCAATGTCACAAGCGACCGACCACCGCAAACCCGGGTCCCCTTCGGCCATTGACACCACCCAACACGCCATTCGAGCCAGTAGGCATTGACCTTTTGGGTCCATTCCCGTTATCTAGCAACAAGAACCGTTGGATAATTGTCTGCGCAGACCATCTTACACGGTATGCGGAAAACTGCAGCCATACTGTCTTCCACCGCCGCTTGCGTAACGGTCTTCCTGTTGCGTTCTGTGGTCCTTCGTCATGGCCCACCACGTGTCATCATCAGCGACCGTGGTCGCCATTCACTGCTGATGCCATTGAAGAGCTACTTCGTTTGTGCACTTCCCAGTTCCGTCATTCCACGTCGTATCATCCACAGACCAACGGCCTCGTTGAAAGGACAAATAGAACGCTGACCAACATGCTTGCCATGTACGTCTCCTCCTATCATAAGAACTGCGACGACGTGCTGCCCTTCATCACATACGCATACAACACGGCGAAACACGAAACCACGAACTATAGCCCATTTTATCTCTATGCCAGGTTACCGCGAAGCCCTCTGAACACTTTCGTACCATTCGTCCTGCACAGTGACGATTCTGTATCGAAGACTTTGTGTATCGCCGAAGAAGCGCGTCGAATAGCTCGTCTTCGTACTCTGGCCTCGCAAAGTCGTTCGAAAGAGCGATACGACAACCGTCACGTACAAGTATCATTGGAAAAAGGTGACTTGGTCCTTCTTTGGACGCCGCAACGCAAGCGTGGATTGTGCCAAAAGTTATTGTCTCAATATTCAGGCCCATTTGTAGTTGTGGACCGCCTGAGCGAACTCACGTCATTGCTCGCCTACTGTGCAACGGTCGGCGATCAATCAGAACTCAGCTGACTCACATTGCTCGCCTGAAGCTTTTCTACCCTGCTTGTGCATCCTGACTCGCCCCACGGGCTTCGTCTGCTTGTGGGGAAATGTAACAGATACGAAAGCACGGACAAGAGAAAAGAAGCGAAGACGAAGAGTACGAAGAGTTGGAGAGGCCGAGCTGCGCTACTATCACGCTGCGATCATCATCCATCGCCTGTAAATAAAACCATTTCTTCGCAACTCTTCGTAAGAATATTATCTTGGCGGGTGCTTTAGTAAGGCTTTCCTTAGGGTACGGGTACACCGAGGTAAGTACACTCTAAAGACTTTTGCACCCTTAAGGGTGTTTTCTTGTCGCACTGTAACACCATCACCGTTAGGGTCTTACAAAAATTTCGGCGCACCGAAATATACGACAAGATAATTTCACAAGGAGAGATAGGAAACTCTCCTGTCGGGTATGTATATGCGCCCAAGGCTGTCAGAATGATTACATAGTTTTCAACTGCGTCTAATATTATAGCACGCCTCATTAGAGCTCCGCTGTCGTCCTCTACAATTTTTTTAAGGATCTAACGTTAACGGTATTATAGTTCGACAAGAAAACACTCTTATGGGTGCAAATTTTTTTACAGTGTATATCGCTTGACTATGGGCATAATTTGCTGTTGAATCGACACCACGTTTCGTCCCTTCATTAAAACCCATAATTCCTAATTTTTCTGTGCTAAACTTAAGGTCTCGATTTGTCACTGCATTACTACAGGTATTCGCCAGTGTCTGTATATCTATTTCATTGTGCTCGAGTAGCGCATGTCGTCCGCATACATCAGCCTAGAGAGCTTTTGGTACACCATTTGTCCATTACGCCTGTAGGCTAAATGAAACCCAGATTTGCTGTTTTCAAGTAGTCTTTCTATGCCCTTAACATAAAGTGTCAACAACAATGGAGACAGGGGACATCATTGCTTCAGCCTTTTGTGAATTCTCACCAATTCATTAGCTTTTTGGCCTTCTCGTTTATTTATTTATTTATTTATTTATTTATTTATTTATTTATTTATTTATTTATTTATTTGTGATACCCTCAAGGTACATAATTGCACATTGCAGAGAGGAGGGGCGAGAATACATTCCAAGAGTAAAAAATACAGGATTAGTTCAAGGAATTTCCAAGGAACAAATGCAATATGATAAAAGTAGTAATACATTCATAACAAATAATAGAGACCTACATAATATGAAAATACAGGAAGAATACACTTTAGCAAGCAGTCAATATTCACGAATAAGTAGATAATTATGCCATTTGCCACCATACATTATTTTATGTTGATTAGTGCATTCTTAAAACGAGTGGGGTCACTGATGCTTACTAATGATGTAGGTAGATTATTCCAGTCGACTGAAGTCCTAGGAAGGAATGATTGTGAGCACGCGGTGTTATGACGGGGTACGTTAGCTTTATGTAAGTGGTCACGACGAGCCGAATAATAAGGCACATGTTGGATCCAAAGAGGGCGAAGAGATGCGTTGTAGTAGCAGATTTTATGAAAAAGGGAAATGCGCGATTCTTTTCTGCGAAGAGATAATAATGGAATTTGAAGGGTACTCTTCAATAATGTAACACTAGCAGTGCGATGGTAGTCAGCTAAGATGAAACGAACCAAGCGATTTTGCACTAATTCAATTTCGTTAATTAATGTGCTCTTATGGGAATCCCAAATGCATGAGGCATATTCTAATTAGAGGCGGACGTATGTCGTGTACAACAGCCGTTTTAATAAAACAGGCGCAAGCGAAAAATTTCTCTTCAAATATCCTAAGGAATGGTTAGCTTTAGATATTACACACTGTACAGGCTGCTTCCAAGAAAGATCGTTAGTTATATGAATGCCAAGATAACGGTAGCATGTAGCGGATGGAAGGGGGCAGTCATTAAGCGCATAGGTAGGGCAAAATGTGTTAGAATAAGAAATCCGCATATATTTGCATTTATTAATGTTGAGTTCCATGCACCAAGTGAGTCACCAATAAGACATGTTATGTAAATCGGATTGAAGGCTAGCTATACCAGATGCATTAGTTACTTTTCGATATATAACACAGTCGTCAGCAATAAACAAATTTGTGAGGAAATCATGTCAGGTAAATTGTTAATATATATTAAATATTAAAGAGGTCCAAGAACAGGCCCTTGTGGAACACTGGATTCAACTAGAGCCGGGTGAGATGTGGAGTCACCATTTACAAAAAATTGGGAAGGGGACGAAAGGAACGATTGGATCCAGCAGAGTACTCCCGGGTCGATGTTGTGTGCGCTTAGTTTGTGTAGTATCAGTACACGTTTCACCTTGTTAAAAGCTTACAAAAATCCAAAATATGCAATCAGTCAAAAAACCCCTATCAAGATATACATGTAAGTCATTAGTGAAAGTTACCAGCTTAGTCTCACAAGAAAAACATTTGCAAAAGCCATGTTGACTGTCAGAAAAAAATTGCCATCTTCAAGAAAATAGAGGAGGTTAGAGAATATTATGTGGCCCATTATTTTGCACGGTACTGAGGTAATTGATATAGGCCTGTAGGTAAAAGGATCTTGAGTTTTGCCAGATTTGTGGATAGGAATTATCATTGCTGTTTTGCAGTCATGAGGCAAGGATGAAGACGGGTACGATTGTGAAAAAAATGCTCTCTAAGATGATAAAGGAATACTCACTAGTAGTTTTTTAAAATTTCGTCATGATTTAGTCTATTCCACAAGAAGACGTATGTTTAGGAGTGTCCATTATTTTTTATGCCAGCAGAGTTAAAAATTACGGGATCCATAGGAAAAAAATTGCAGCATGGTAGCCTTGGAAGGTCGTTATCATGTACTGAAGGAGTGAAAGCTTTTATAAATACATTACCTAAAATCGTAGCGCAGTGCTGCCGAGGTATAGGCTCACCGGAAGACGTGCTAAGTGATGTGATTTTCGATTCACTAGGCCTTACTACATTCCAGAAGCTTCTTGGATTATTTATGAGCATGTTCGGAAGAGTAATATTGAAAAACGACAATTTTGTATTCTTTATCGCAGATGAGTAAGCCGAGGCAGCTTCTTTGTAAGCAGACATTTTAGCCTGGCTTTCCATCCGCTTAGCTGTGCGAAAAAGTCGTTCTTTTTCTAATAGATAGGCGTTTCAAACGTTTAGTATACCATGAAGCATTGTTGTTCGAAAAAACGCGCCTCTTCCGAATAAGCTTGTTAACAAGATCATGAATTTTTTCTTTGAATATATTCCAGTTAGTATCCAGTGAGTGCTCAGCAACTTTAGGCATGTAATTATGAAGGAAAAAAAACTTCGTAGTTGATAGCGCTGAAGTTGCCGTTTTTATAATCACGAATGGTTTTAAGACTGTTTTGGGACGGTATAATTGCCAGGCTAATGAAAAATTCAAGACGTCGTGATCGCTCAAGCCGGGTGAGTGTGTGACCTTAGATATGATATCTGTTCATGATGTTAAAACAAGATCTAAAAGAGATGATGTGGTGTTCGTTACACGTGTAGGGGAAGTAGCTACCTGAACCATGTTGAAATCAGCGCATCCCTCTACAATATGCTTCGATTCTGCGGAAGTTGTATTTAATAAAGGACACGTGCTTGACCAGAAAATGTTCGGGCAGGTAAAATCGCACATAGGTAATATTGGCGCTCCGGGGACAGAAATTTGGCACAAGCAATCGTACATGCTATCGCAAGAAGTCGGGGCTGATGATGGTGCTTGGTAACAAACACCGATCACAACCTTTTTGAAATTTCCAGCAATGCAGCACCATACACATTCAATGGTACATTATATGACTACAGGGAAACAGTCAAAGCCATCACTAACAGCAATTAAAACATCACCGCCTTGTGTGTTAGCGCGATCAGTACACTAAATATTATACTTTTTATTACAGTAGAATAACTCAGAGTTTGATACTTTACTCGTCAACCACGTTTTGGTTAACGCAATTATGTCTGCATCACGATCATTTATTAGGCTATAGAGATCATCTTTTTTTAGGCAAGAAGCTACGAATATTAGTAAAAACAACCGGTAGTCTTGATATTATAGGATCGAGGTCCCTGCCCCTCGCGTTATCCTACGAGCGCGCTGTTAGAACATTGCGGCCTGATCTTAAGGATAGAACAGACGCCGTGGCATCATCTGAGGTACTACTTAACGGGTTCAATTCACAGACCTTTTGCTCAGTGGCGTCGCATACATAGCATGTTCTACCAATTAGTAGCTTGTTATGTCTTAATTTAAATGACACATTCTGACTTTTGCCGTATTCGATAAGAGTTTTTCTGGCGTGACGTGTAGCTAGACTGAAATCTTCACTAACAGATATACTTATTTCTTTTAGCATGGGCCGGTTCGATAATATTTCTTCCTTCGTTTTAGAGGCAGCAAAATTTACTATCAATGGATGAGACTTCCCTCGACTAAATCTACCAATGTGATGTGCGCGCGATATGCTATCACTAGTTATTCTGAGACTTAGTGTTAGTTAGAATGTCCAGTATCTTTTCCTCTGATTGAACAGCGGATTCGGTGGCAATGTCCGTTAAACCATAAAAAGTAGATTATTTCTACGAGAGCGGCCTTCCGCATCGTCCAGTCGGGAGCGTAGGAATGCAGCGTCCTTTGCTATATTCCCAACCGCTTCATGCACGTCGCCGAGTTCATGCTGCCATTTTTCAAAACTACCAGTCTGATTTTCTACCGTCGCAAGCGATTCTTTAATTTCAGATATCGCTTCCGCCACCGTTTACAGATGTGTTTTTAACTCTGTAATAGTGTCCAGCATTGCTTTTTGGTTATCGTCCATTCTTTCAGACCTTTGATTCAAATCGCGTACGGTTTTCAGAACTTCGGATGATGTATCTAATTGTTCTTCTCTCGCAGGACCGCGATTACTCTCAATGTCACCGCACAAAAGCAATAACAAAGAACAAAAAGGACCAAACACTGATATGGGCATGGAAGCGCGATTATAAATGTATCGTTGGATTTTAGTCTTGATATGGAAAGGCAACTGACCTGTGCAGTGAACAAAAAGACGCGTGAGGCCATCATTCCTGTCGTGCGTCCATGCCCACTGAAGATTTCGTTCGGAGCGCCGGCTTTGAGCTGACTCGCTATGGGTGTAGCCGAAGACGTTGAAGATGCGCAGTGCACATCAGGTGACAAGTGACCTGTAACGCAACCACCCTGCCAGAGGAGGGAGGCAGTGCACGGAGACATGGATGCTGGGAAAGCACCCGCCATCGCAGCTTCGTCGCAAGGGTAACCAACTGTACCATTGCCGGTGAGGCACTGGTCGACAGGGAGCATCTCATTTGGTGGCAAGCAGCAGTCGCCAGGACAAGATGAGGCAGGCCAGGCACAGATTTCTTGAAAACTAGCTTCCGTGGTTAACGAACCATTGTAGAGCGCTCCACCATGACGAGAAACAGGATGACATTCCCAGCCAAGGACCAGGGCACCGAATAACTGTGGAATCAACAAAAATATGCGTGGGGCCATCATACCTGTCTTGCGTTCATGCCTACTGAAGATTTCGTTCGGAGCGCCGGCTTTACAACTGGTACTCAGTCATCCCTATCTATCTCCCCCAGTACCTACACGAAATCGTCTTCAATGTCTTCGTGCTAAGGAATATCCCATAGCAGCTACCTGTCTACATTTTCCTAGCCTTCTTTCATATGTAGGAATTGTTATGTCGGCGTGGCCACCATGGTCGCAACGTCGGGCAAGTTGGGCACGCCGGGACGGTGGCCTGAAAACAGACGCAGACGTCGACCGAGACTGAGAGTCAGTTTACTCAAGCGCGGTGCCTTAAATAGGCTCAGCGTCGCTATCGCGGCGCCCCCTGAGGGCGAGTAAGTTGTGGTCTCGAAACCGAAACCCTGATGTTACACCATCCCCATCTTTTTGAGAAAATTCAAGGAAGAAGCAACGTCATACAATAAATAATAGTAATTGTCAGAACACGTATTGAGCAGAAGGCAAGTGAAGCGTCATTATACATCTGTTAATGGTATATACTACTTTGGCTTCCTTTTCCAACTCTCTCCTCCCTGAAGAAGAAAACAATAGAGCACAAGGCTCCTTTCTTGCCAATAAATACATATAAGAAAAAATGAACATGGAACGCAATTGAGTACACAACAGCCAACAAAACACCTCAACACCTGTCCAAATATATTTCAGAAATGCAGCAAATAAAATATGACCGCATGAACTGATCATGAAATAAAATGTTGTAGGTGGCGCGGTTTCTAGCGCCGCCTTATTGACCGCCGAGGCAACTGCGGCACATGAAGCTGCACTTGGTCCATAGGTGCCAGTAATGCCTCCGAAGTTGCTTTTGAGCTTTGCTGCTCAGCTAAGTACCTACCAGGTAAAACTGGGGGCGGAGATGAAGAGATGACATTTGAGCTTCCTAGCTGGCTCACTGAAGTGCCTGTCAGACGACTCTAAAGGCGAAGAACAATATCCAAAAGAATCCGAAGAGCCACTGACGCACTCCTCAGGCACAGTTTGGAGCGAAGACTTATGAATAACTGCATGCGAGCACGATGGCTTCGAGATATGAGTGTAGGGTGTTTCAGAGAAAGCATCGAGACTGGACACACCAGTCATTTGTTTTGAAGTTGCCTAAACACGGGGTTCACTTACATGCATGTCAGGCGAAAAAACATGTTGGCTGGACACCATCGCCGGATGTAAAACTGGTTCCCTGAATAGAATCCTCAGGTCCTATGAAGCGCTCAGCAGTCGGTGCTTCTAGCGGAGCAATTTGACTAGGCACGTGAGTCGGAATTTGATCACGCACCTGATCATCTTGTTTATTGACTAAAGACGATTTCACTTCTAGAATGGGGATAACTACCAAAGTAGGAATGTCGTGTGAAAAGGGCTGAGAACCTTGCTATAAACAAATAAGGATTGTTGGGGAGCTGTGTGTTCTGATTATTATTATGGTTTCTTTCTGCATGCACAAGGACTAGTTTGGAAGCGTTCCAACTAATCCCATCATTAATTTTATATGCATTGTCCGATGCCTTAGACAGTATTGTAAAACAACCTCTGCACTTAGGACGTTTTCCTAGGATGCGTAATCTCACTCTATTCCCAATCTGTATAAAAGGAGGTCTTGCTCCCCTCTTTACATCCACGTACTCTTTCACGTACCGCCGTCTACAGAACACACTAGTTCTTACAACATGAGGACTGCAAGACGAGTCTGAAGGAGATAGTTGAGGATCAGTTGTGTCAATGTATGTGCGAGGCTGTCAACTATGTAAAAGCCTGGCTGGAGATAACCTGTGGCTGGAGATAACCTGGAGTCGCATGGCTGTGATACTCTAGGTACCTAAGTAGTCAGTGATGGCTTTTTTAATGGGCGTCGCTCAACCTGTGCTTGCTGAATTTGCTCCTTGTCGCTAATATTATGATCTGTGATATTAATAATGGTATGTTCTTAGCTACTGAAATCTCTATACACTGAGTTAGTGCAAACATATCCTCTAAGCGTCTGCCTGCCTTCAACCCATTTTGCAGTTCCCACAGTACATCATTTTTCTCCACTCACTTCGACAATTCTAATTTTAGGTGTAGCATTACCATTCTATATATCACCATCGACTATAGATCCCTATTATGGTATGCACTGTACGCCTACATTTGAGGCTATAGGAAAGCACCCTACTATTTTATTTTCTCCAGCAATCCGTACTCAGAAATTCGTTTACTTGAGCTTAAAGAGCCAGTAATTTTCAACGAAACAACGTTTTTCTTCGAATTTTGTTATTATTCGAGTTCTGTGTGTTAGGAACATGTGTTAGAAACATTTTTGTCGCAGTGCTGCGGGAACAAAAAGGCCCATTAGGGTGCAGTAATCACAGCAAGTGAATTTAAATTTTTGTGGAAATTGCTTCAAATCTTCATGGTGAAATGTAGAATATTGTGCAGTAATTTTCTGAAAATAGAACTTGTGTGAGATGTTTGAAATTTTGTTGTACGCCAAACCCAAACCTAGTACTAAATAGCACTGAAATATTCTTATCAGAGCATTTTTTGGCTATTTCGGCATTTTGTAAAATATCTAAAAAATACTTTCGGGAGCCAGTGTTATTGTGTTTCCGATGCTTTAGGACAATTGCAGCTGGGTTAATGTTAATTGTTGCCAATTTATTTAGTGTCCTGCAAAGTGATGACCCGGCAATGCCGATGTGATTGGTTGCACTCCATTATCGATAGCGCAAGCGCAATGTCACGGATCTAGAGGGTGCATGAGACAACACAGCGCTGTGTCTCACTTCTTGAGCCTATTATGCAAGTGTCATTGTGCCTGCGATACAACAAAGTAAAATAAGATGTTGGTTGTGCAGAACAGGGCTGTCGCCTTCTTGCCCACTCCAGCACGCATCTATACAAACGTTCCTCAAAGACCGCAGTAAGGTGAGGGGAAAGTGGCCATAAGATGGCTGCGGCTTAGCTAAGGTTGAGCCCAGGATGCGAAGCATACTAGCCTTTATTTTAGTTGTTGAACCACTGTTTAGCCTGGTGAACTGCTGTTGCTTGGCTATATTATGCGTTGCATACTGCAATCACTCAGTTCAGCCATTGGGCGTGGCCGGGCAGCCACTATTAAGGGTATGAGCCATTGTTCATTGCTGCGCGTCTCATATGTGGGTCTATTCTCTTTTAAGTTTGCTATGTTTGTTATTAGATTGCTTCTATTTTTATGCGTTGCATATTGCAATCACTCAGTTCAGCCCTTGGGCGCGGCCGGTCAGCCACCCTTCACCTTTAGCGCAACCACGTGACGTGACGTCACGACAGCCGGAGGAAAAGCTGGGCCCCAACTCGCGCAATATACAACGCATTCTTGGCCTAACGAAGCTATTTGGTTCGGCTAGACGAAGAAACAACTCATGCAGGCGAGCGCACGAGCTGAGACCCGGCTATGTAGCTACGCGGCCGCAAGCGAGCGCATGAGTTGAGCCTCCGCTTTTGCAGCTGTTATGACGTCATATGGTAGCTACGCGGCCGCGCGCGGCGCAGCAAGGAAGAGCGTGGTTGTGCGGCTAGTATGCTTCTCATGAAAACATCCGAAATAAATGGCAGTTATTACAGCGAATGAGGAAGAGGGTATGAGCCATTGCTGGCACAGAAGCGCTCATATCGGCTCCGTCGTTAGTGTCCGCTTTTGCAGTGCTAAGTAGTTTCCATTCCGAAGATTTTATTACCACTGTGATCGTGAAGGTATCCGCTGTCCTCCGATACCCAACTTTCCATCAAAGGTGCGTTTTTCATCGATTTATCGGACTTTACCTGGTTCACTGCCAATTAGCATTGCTAGGCCTAGCCAGCCGTACTACTGCCACGACAACATGGAGGTTTTCCCCGCCGCTTTGACGCACGGATGGCTCCATCCGTGCAGCCATCCGTGCGTCAAGCCTGGATGCCCGGATACCCGTCAAGCCTTTGTCGCAAGCCCGGATGGCTGCACAACGGTGGGCATACGAGCCGAACACGCCTGCAAGCAACTCAGGGTGAGTCGAATTCTCGTACTGATACTCGGGCCTCTCAGCAGGAGACTAAATTCAACAAGAACGTTAGAACCGCATTACTTCGGGCGGCTCGCATGCCCGCAATGCCTGCGGAAGAAATTAAGATCGCCGGGCAGCCCCGTGGAGGGCTCGATATTTCCAAGGGGGGAACTGCATGCGTGGATACTGCCATCATGGCGGCAGTGAGAATTGAGAAGGCAGATCGAGCTGAGGCTATGGCGTGTCCAAATACCCATCAGAACATTATGTTGCTCAGCACTCCGTGCGAGGAGCGAGCGAAGAAGTATGCTCGAATAGAAGCTATCAACGTCAAGGCAAAATATACGAAGTGAGCGCTTACGAAACGACCGCCCACGACACAGTCAAGGGCGTGATCAGGGGCATAGCTCGAGGACAGCGAAGCCGAAATTATGCAGCAGATTGTTACAAAGTTCAACGCCCTCACCGTGGGGGCGAAGCGTATCGGGAACATGGCGGCAGTAATCGTAGTGTTCAACGGTGTCAAGGTTCCCAAGTATGTGCGTTATGGATTCACGCTCTATCCGTGCAATCTCTACAGGAAGCAAATAGAAGTTTTCAAAGTATGCGGCAAGGTCGGCCACAGGCGCAACATGTGCCCCATACCGAACGTATGTGTTTGTGTATCATGCGGTGTTTCTAATCCTAGAGAGGGCCACAAGTGTGTCCCTAACTGCAAGCCCTGCGGCAAAGAACAACCCACTGGGGACTGCCTCTGCAGAGCCAAATACAAAGTTTCATACGTTGTGCGGCGACGGCGATGGGAACGCCGTAACTCCGAAGAACAGCGAGAGCAAGACAAGCCCTCGAATCAAGCTCCTTTCCATGCCTAGGACGCTCCCACTCGCGCAGCGCTTTCCGCAGCAGATCTCGCAGCGCGTCGCGCCATGCCTCATGCATTGCATCACGTTACGCTTCCCGTCATTCCTCGCGCAGCGCATTACGCGGCTGTAACTCGTCGTACAGGAACAGCTGAGGCGCAAAGCGATCGCGCTCCCGTGACAAAGTCAGCTGGGCCGACATAGCCAAGGGCGAAGTTAAATGCATCACAGCAAGCTACAGCAGCGCCTCTACTGGCCGAAGCATTCCGAGAAGCTGGCAGCCGTGGATTACCAGCCTCTACTACAAGGAACTCGAACAACTCCACGAAACCAATGCAACGCTGGTAGAAACCAGGCACCAGCCAGCCGAAGAGCTAGTCGAGGTCAAGAAAGAACAACAGCAATGCCATCCGAGAACACACCCAGCTAGTCACCCGAGACACCTACACCAGCCACCGACACGCCATCACACCAAGGCTTACAATCAATGCACGAAACCCACGACGAGCCCCGGGAGACGAACACCACTGATCCAACCCCCAAGGAACGAGCACGTACCGAAAATACAACCACCGCTCTCCTCCACCAGAACACCGGCACGCTATCGCATCAAGGCACCGCATAAAAAGAAAATACCGTAGACGAGCCCCGGGAGGAGAAGAGCACTGGCTCAACCACCAAGAAACGAACACGCACTTCATCACGACATTACAAGGACATGACCCAATTGGAAACACAACTTGAAATCAAAATTGAAGCGCTCGCCAACACCTGCGCCAGCACGGCTGCCGGGACCGAACAATGACTGGCGCGGCTGCACGAACTCATCACCACGTCCTTCCGCACCATACAAGAGCGTTTCGAATGCATTGAACACACGCTAAAGCCCATAATGCGCAGCCCCATGTTTTCAGCGGAATTCGCCAAACACCCACACCTCCAAGAACAGCCGCAAGCCCCGACTTCACCAAAACTCTCTCCAAGCCCCAATCCACAATAGGATCGCCACCGGGCCTCACGGTCTGGCAGTGGAATTGCCAGAGTTACAAGAACAAGAAAGAAGTGCTGCAACGCCATGTTACCACAGTAAACAAGAAACCCGACATTAACCTGCTGCAAGAAACGGCGACGGTGACCCTCACCCTCCCTGGGTATCGCGCTCACGTTAACCAAGCGGAGGTATGGGGCGTCTGTACGTTCGTCCGCAAAGGGCTCACGTTTATTGAGCACCAACTCAAACACCTCCGCAGCAGGGTGGAATGCGCCTTCACCGAAATCATTCCAAGCAAACAACGGAAAGGCAGCCTGTTCATCGCCAACATCTACAGTAACCCCAAGCACCAAACACGGAAATTCAAGACCCTACTACACACAGCCAGTACCCAAGCCAGACACAACACGCTGCTCATCGGAGAGGACTTCAACGCCGCCCATCGAGCATGGGGTTACGTGAAGGACACGGCAAAGGAACGGGACGTATTACAGTATACCCTGGACCACAACTGTGTCCTTATCACGGACCCCGCGCATCCTACCCGCATCAGCAACTCCATAGCACAAGACATCACACCAGACCTTACACTCATCAAAAATGACCACACGGGCAAAGTAACATGGCGAAACACGGGCGTCGACCTGGGCAGTGACCACTACATCCTCGAAATTGCGATAGCCACCCAATTACGGAGCCATACTATTATACACAAGTGGGCGGACTGGGACGGATTCCGTAAGGGACGCCTCACTACAGCACAACACACCACAGTCTTCGAAACCTCGACGTCGGAATTCCGCGATGCAGTGCGCTCAGCCACAAAGACCATAGAAACAGACGAGGACGTCATCATCATGGACGGCCGCCTGGCCCGTCTTATCGAGACCAAACGTTTGATACAGGCGCCTTGGAAGCAGCACCGGTTGAATCGCAAGTTGATGAAGAAGATGGCTGACTGAAACAGGGCCATTGCACACCATTGCATGCTCCTGTGACGTCAGCAGTGGAACGAAATCTGCAACCGAGGTGACAGAGAACTGCATCGCAGTTACACATGGAATCTATTTTGGCACCTCCGAGACGAAACAAAGACCAAGTCATACCAGCGCGACCACCTGGCCCGCCTCATGCACGCCATCACACAAGGAAAATACGCTGTTATCAGTAGCCTGCAAACCAAGTATCTGCCAGACACGCCAACGGAAACCCACACGCCGTACGGCGGGCTGCCCAACTCGTTACTCGACCCACACATTACCATGTCAGAGGTACGGCTAGCGCTCCACGAGCTCAATACCCGTTCAGCGCCGACCCCGATCTCGTTACCAATAAGAAGCTACACCACCTGGACGATGCTTCGATGGAGGCCCTAACCCATTACTTCAATGAATGCTGGCACTCGGGCAAGCTCTCCCGACAGTGGAAAACGGCAAGAACGATCCTGATTTCCAAACTGGGAAAACCACTGGACATCGGCAACCTGCGTCCCATCTCGCTCACATCCTGCGTGGGCAAGGTGCTAGAGCACGGGATCCCCAACCGGTGGCAGGAATACCTAGAGAAGGAAGGCCTCTAACCTGACACAATGATCGGCTACCGGCGCAGACTCAGCACACAAGACGCCATGTTACAACTCAAACAAGATATTATCGAGAACAAGACACAAGACAGCAAAGAATTTCTGGGGCTCGATTTACAAAGTGCTTTCGACTAAGTCACTCAGCCATATTAGCACAACTATCAAGACTCAACATGGGGGTAACGAGCTACAATTGAAGATTTCTTGACCAACTGCATGGTGGAACTGCATGCCGGAGACCAAGTTCCCCGAACAAAAGCTCGGCAGTACAGGTACTCCACAGGGGTCGGTCATCTCGCCGTTGCTCTTCAACCTCGTCATGATCGGGGTAGCGAGGGCAGCAGCGGGGACCAGCGTCCGGCATACGATCTACGCCGACGACATTGCCCTCTGGGCGGTCGGCGGCACCGACGCCAGCATCGAGCAACAGCTGCAAGCGGGGGTTACCGCCGTCTAGCAGCACCTTGACGGCATAGGTCTAATGTGCTCGCCCGCCGAATCCGAGCTGTTCGTCCTCACACCACTTCGCCCGGGACGGAAGCGCGCTCCCCTTCGGGACTGTGACCACATCAAGATTGTGACTGCATAGGGGCAACGCATCCCCGAAGTCCCCAGGATCAGGGTCCTGGGCCTACTGGTCAACAAGAGTAGCCGCAATGACGTGATCATCAACAAGCTTACCACCATGGCAATGGACGCCATCCGGCTCATAGACCGATTCTCTACACGACGCATGGGCATGCGTGAAGACAGTCTCCTTCACCTTGTCCAGTCATTCGGGATCAGTTACATCACCTACGTTGCGGCCTACCTCAACTGGCAGGTAACTGACAGGACCAAGACCCACACACTGATCAGACAGGCTTACAAGACGGCGCAGGGCTTAATGGAGATCATGAGTACGGCTCGGCTCCTGCAGCTCGCTGTCCATAACACCCTAGAAGAAATAGCCGAGGCGCAGCTCAGCGCACAAATGGAGCGCCTCTCTACCACCAAGACAGGCCGCAGTAGAGTCACGTCTCTGGGTTACCACTCCCAAGCCCCTAGCCGGCAACCATGCGAGATCACAGAGGAGGCGCGGGCCCACATTTACGTGGACACCATCCCGAAGAATATGCACCCAGAGTACAACCAAGAAGGGCGGCAGGCGCGGGCCAAGGCCCTCACCGAACAACACGCCCACGACCCGCACGCCCGGTACGCGGACGCTGCGGAATACAAGCGGGAAGGCCTCGCGACAGTGGTCATTGCGGCGGCTACCGGCACCAAGGCAACGGCAGCGAGCGTGCGGTGCACGAACACCACAGACGCTAAGGCAGTTGCCATCGCTCTGGCGATCACCGAGGTCGACTGTCGCACCGTGCTCAGCGACTCGAGGAATGCTGTGCGCAACTTTGCCAAAGCGCGAAGATGCGCGCCGGCGGCCGCCATCATCGGCAAGCTCCAACTTCAAGACCGCGTTAGTAAGATCTTGATGAGGGCTAGTTGGTTCATACTTAGAACTGAGGTGAAACAGCGCGAAAAAGACGAGGACACAAGGAAACAAATACCACAGACAAGCGCTGACACCCAACTGGAAGTTTATTTGAAAATCACCGGACATTATAGCTTTTGTCAGCATAGGCATGCGCACATCATTCACAAACACATCCGCAAATCATCATTTTATTCTTTCTTCCAAAAATGTTATTTCTTTTCCCGACAAGGCAAGAGAGGCAGTGCTCACACATTTATCGCCTTCCTTCCTTATATGAAAGGCCTCTATTATCTCCCTTTCCTTCTTGCTCTTTCCTTTCCCTATGAATTTAGTCTTTTCAAATATGGGGGTGCATTGACACTTGTTACAGTGTCCAGCTAAATGACTCCCATAGCCATTCTTTAGGTTAGTGCACTAACAGCACTAACCTTTGGCAACGCTACCAACGCTACCCTTGGGGCTTGCGACCCATTCGGAACAACTCGTGCCAGCGGTGCGATTCCAATACTATCCTATCCTATCCTACAGCGAATGCGGGCACCAGCTCGTCCACAGAATATGTTCTACCGTAAACTATTTAGGTTGGTAAAAAATAATAAGAAACCTGTATATCACGCATCCGGTAACAAGCAAGTTGTGCGTGTTCGCTTTTACACCTTTCTTGTACTGTCCTCGTTTCTCGGTGGAAACTCGCGTTTTCTTTTTGTTTTATTTCTTTGTCACTGCATTGCAGTAACTATCTTGCTCCGAGTTTGTGAAGATATTCTCACGTGGTCGTGACGTCAAAGAACACAGTAGCAATACTGTGAAAGGCAAAAACTAGATTTTATTGGGCGAACCTGTGCCCACAAAACAGGCTACACTTACAGCACAACAAGAGCAGGGAACGCAGTCGGCGATCGTCGTAAATCTGATCAGCGGATCAAGCGCGTCGACTTTTATAGAGCAGTCGTCGAATGTTCCAGACTAATCGTTCGGACCCGCGTGCCTTCCACAAAGTTCTACACCATTCGCGTTACGCGATGAAATCAGATAACACAAGGTTCGGCGACAACAGACAGCCGGGTAGCGCATCGATAACTTTCCAGAAACGTCGGATACATGCAGGCATGTCCCTCGCTGTGCGATTACAGTTGTTAAGCGGCGAAACGTGGTCGCCCGATAAAGATAAGTACACGTGTCAATATATTGCCAACCACCTGCGGCAGCAGCAAACGGAAACACTCCTTCATTACACTCTACGCTCTACCAGCTGTTTATGTTCCTTTTGTAACAGCGAAGGGGGGTACCGTTGAAATACACTTAGAAGTTCAACAGCCAATGCGATCCGCGCTGCTGCCAGAATACAAAATGAAAACGACTAGATACTTTGCTATCTTGTTATTTAAAGCTGAACACTGGATTTTATTTGGTCAGTAAACGTGCTAACCTTACCGGAATGTAATTGGTTGTCGAGACGTGAACTGCAGCAAACTTTGCTAGCGAAATGACTGACCTCTGTATAAATACGACGCGTTAGACACAAATTAGACACGCATTAGACAAACATGGGCGCTCTTCTAGAAGATAAAGAAAAATGCTGAGTGTGAGCGAATACATCGCTTTCCAGGATTCACACCATTTCCTAAGTCCAATATATATGGTCACAATATTACCTTTGTGTCATCTGTGGCGCAATCTCCTGGCTCCCCCAACCCGGCCACTCAGAGTTATGTCTCTGTTAGCTCAACATTTCTATAAGGGCAATACATTTGCGAATAATTATAGTTGTTTAATGGAGACCTTCTCCATCAACGTATTACACTTTATGGAATACCAAGGTTGGTGTGCTGTAGCTCATAACGAATTCTAGGACAGGAATAACTTCAATAAAGTGCCGGCAACCGACGTTTTAACACGTCGTGACGCTGGCCAAGCGTCGACCTGGAGCGTTTTTACTGGGTCTGATGCTTGTGCTTTTTGAGCGCACACCGCACCTGCTGGACGGCCCATAGTTGTGTGTCTTTGTCTGCAGAGTGCAGTGCACCTTGAAGTTCAGGCGCGTAAGTCCTGGAGGTAGCTGCCGTCGGGATGCTGGCACAGTCCCACATGATGTGCCATTGGTAAGCCGGATCCGTTGCACAAACACCGCAATGCCCACTCGGATAGAGCTCTGGGTGAAGCACGTGCAGCATTGCGGGGGCAAGGAGTGGCGCGGTCTGTATTAGCCTTACGATTACGGCCTCCTTCCGACTGAGTGCCGGGTGGGGAGGTGGCATTGTCCGTCGAGCTAAGCGGTAACACTTGCTTATTTCGGCATAACTGGTCAATATGTCCTTGGTTTCCAACCACCATACGGAATGGTCGCTCTCGGGGGCACGGAAGGTAAGCGCTCGCGCTGCCGAATGGGCCGGTGAGGATGCACACTCGCCGGCGTGCGCCGGGAACCACTTGACACGAATGGTGCTGCCGCGCTCTTGAAGTTGGAGCTTGCCGATGATGGCGGCCGCCGTTGCGCATATTCGCCCATTGGCAAAGTTGCGCACAGCGTTCCTCGAGTAACTGAGCATGGTGCGACACTCGGACTCGGTGATCGCCAGAGCGATGGAAACCTCCTCAGCGTCTCTGGCGTTCGTACACCGCATGCTCGCTGCCGTTGTCTTGGTGCCGGTAGCTGCCGCAACGTCCACTGCCGCGAAGCCTTCCCTCTTGTATTCCGCAGCGCCCACGTACCGGGCGTGAGAGTCTTGCGCATGTTGTTCAGTGGGGGCCTTGGCCAATGCCTACCGCGGGCCAAGGTTGTACTCTGGGTGCATGTACTTCGGGATGGGGTCTACGTAAATGTGGGTCCGCGCCTCATCTGTGATCTCATACGGTTGCCGGCTGGGAGCTTGGGGGTTGTAACCCAGGGACGTCAGTATACTGCGGCCCGTCTTGGTGGTAGAGAGGCGCTCGAATAGCGCGGTGAGGTGCGCCTCGGCTATTTCTTCTAGGGTGTTATGGACGCCGAGCAGCAAGAGCCCAGCCATACTCGTGGTCTTCATTAAACCCAGCGACGTCTTGTAAGCCCGTCTCATCAGCATGGTGATCTTGGTCCTGTCAGTGACGTGCCAATTGAGGTAGGCCGCAGCGTAGGCAACGTGACTCATCACGAACGACTGGACAAGGAGCACAAGACTGTCTTCACGCATGCCCGTCCGTCGTGTAGGGACTCGATGTGTGAGCTGGATGGCGTCCATTGCCTTGGTGGTAAGCTTATTGTTGGTCTCGTCGTTGCGGTCGTTCTCGTTGAGCAGCAGACCCAGGACCCTGATCATGGGAACTTCGGGGATGCGTTGCCCCGATGCATTCACAATGCTAATGTGGTCACACTCCCGAAGGAGAGTGCGCTTCCATCCCGGTCAAAGCGGTGTGAGCGCGAACAGCTCGGATTTTGCGAGCGAGCACGTTAGGCCTGTGCCGTCAATGCGCCGTCGATGGTGGTTAGCACCGTTTGCAGCTGTCGCTCGATGCTGGCGTCGGTGCCGCCCGCCGCCCAAAGGGTAATGTCGTCGGCGTAGATCGTATGCCGGGCGCCAGTCCTCGCTACTGCCCTCGCAACCCCGATCGTGACGAGGTTAAAGAGCAACGGCGAGATGACCAAACCCTGCGGAGTACCCGTACTACCGAGCTTGTGTTCGGGGAGCTTGAGGTCTCCAGCGTGCAATTCCACCGTGCGGTTGGTCAAGAAGACTTGAATGTAATTGTAGCTCGTTACCCCCATGCTGAGTCTTGATACTTATGCTAATATGGCTGAGTGTTTGACTTTGTCAAATGCACTTTGCAAATCCAGCCCCAGAATTACTTTGCTTTCTTGTGTCTTGTTGTCGATGATTGCTTGTTTGAGTTGTAACATGGCACCTTGTGTGCTGAATATGCGCCGGAAGCCGATCATAGTGTCAGGATAGAGGCCTTCCTTCTATAGGTATTCCTACCATCGGCTGGCGACAACGTGCTCCAGCACCTTGGCCACACAGGACGGGAGTGAGATGTGATGCAGGTTGCCGATGGGCTGTGGTTTGCCCCGTTCAGGAATCAGGATCGTTCTGGCAGTTTTCCACTGTCGGGGAAGCTTGCCCGAATGCCAGCATTCGTTGAAGTAATGGGTTAGGACCTCTATCGAACCATCCTCCAGGTTGCGTATCATCTTGTTGGTAACGAGATCGGAGCCGGCTGGTGAGCGGGTGTTGAGCTCATGCAGCGCTACCCGTACCTGTGATACGCTAATGTCTCGGACGAGCCACGCGTTGGGCAGCCCCACGTACGGCGGGTGGGTTTCCGTTGGCGTGTCCGGCACATACTTGGCTTCCAGGCTCCTGATAACAGCGTCTTTTCCTTATAGTTGTGTGACGGTGTGCAAAAGGCGGGCCAGGTGGTCGCGCTGGTACGACTTGGTCTTTGTTTCGTCTAGGAGGGGCCGAAATAGATTCCACGTGCAACTGCGATGCAGTTACCTGTCACTTCGGTTGCAAATTTCATTCCACTGCTGACGGCACAGGAACACGCAATAGAGTTCAATGGCCCTGTTTCAGGCAGCCACCTTCTTCATCAACTTGCGATGCAACCGGTGCTGCTTACAAGGCGCCCGTATCGAACGTTTGGCCTCGATCAGACGGGCCAGGCGGCGGTCCATGATGATGACGTCCTCGTCTGTTTTTATGGTCTTTGTGGCTGAGCGCACTGCATCGCCGAGCTCCGACGTCCAGGTTTCGATGACTGTGATGTCTTGTGCTGTGGTGAGGCGTCCCTTACGGTATCGCTTCCAGTGCGTCCACTTGTGTTTAATGGTATAATGGTATGGCTCCGTAATTGGTTGGGTGTCGTAATTTCGAGGATGTAGTGGTCATTGCCTAGGTCGACGCCCGTGTTATGCCGTGTTACGTTGCCCGTGTGGTTATTTTTGATGAATGTAAGGTCTGGTGTGGTGCCTCGTGCTACGGAATTGCCGGTGCAGGTGGGATGCGCGTGGTCCGTGATCAGGATACAGTTGTGGTACAGGGTATCCTGTAATAAGTCCCGTCCCTTGGCCGTGTCCTTCACGTAACCCCACGCTCGATGGGCGGCGTTGAAGTCCCCTCCGATCAGCAACGTGTTTCCTCTGGCTTGGGTGCTGGCTGTCTGTAGTAGGGTCTTGAATTTCTGTGTTTGGAGCTTGGGGTTACTGCATGTGCTGGCGATGAACAGGCTGCCTTTCCTCTGTTTGCTTGGGGTGATTTCGGTGAAGGCGCATTCCACCCTGCTGCGGCCCAGTTTGAGTTGGTCAGACGAGTTGGAAACAGACGAATGTGCAGGCGCCCCGTCCCTCCGCTGGGCTAACGTGAGCGTGATACACAGGGAGGGTGCGGGTCACCGTCGCCGCTTCTTGCAGCAAGAGAATGTCCAGTTTCTTTTTACTGTGGTGATATGCTGTTGCAGCACTTCTTTCTTGTTGTAACTGCGGTAGTTCCACTGCCAGACCGTGAAGCGTGGTAGCGACCTTATTGTGGATTGGAGCTGGGACATAGTTGTGGCGAAGGTGGGGCTTGCGTCTGTTCTTGTATGTACGGGTGGTTGGCGAATTGCGCTGAAAAGATGAGGCTACACACTATTGGCTTCAGGGTGTGTTCAATGAAGTCGAAACGCTATTGTATGGTGCAGAAGGACGTGGTGATCACTTCCGCCAGCCGCGCCAGTCGTTGGTCGGTCACGGCAGCCATGCTGGCGTAGGTGTTGGCGAGCGCTTCAATTTTGGCTTCTAGTTGAGTTTCCATTTGTGTCAGGTTATTGTAATGTCGTGATGAAGTGCGTGTTCGCTTCTTGGTGGTTGGGTCAGTGGTCTTCTCTTCCTGGGGCTATTCTTGCGTTATGTTCTTTAATACTGTGCCTTGGTGAAATGGTGTGTCAGTGTTCTGCTCGGGCAAAGAGGTGCGTGTAGGTTCGGTGAGTGATCGTTTCTTGGGGGTTGGATCAGTGGTCTTCCCCTCCTGCGGAAGACCACTGAAGGGTGGGTGTAGGTTTTTCGGCTAACAGAGCTGTGTCTGTCCTTGGATGGGCTTTCTGTGCTTGAAGTTCTTTCTTGACCTCGGCTAGCCCTTCGGCACGCCGGCGCGGGGTTTCTACCAGCGTCGCATTGGTTGCGCAAAGTTATTCGAGTTCCTTGTAGTAGGGGCTGGTAATCCACGCATGCCAGCTGCTCGTAGCACTTCGGCCCCCTGTGGCGCTGTTGGAGCTGGCGCTGCTGCTTTTAACTTCGCCCTTGGCTACGTCGGCGCCGCTGACTCTGTCACGGGAGCGCGATCGCTTTGAGGCGCAGCTGTTCCTGTCCGGCGAGTCACAGCCGGGGCATGCGCTGCGTGAGGCAAAACGGGAAGCGTAACGTGGTGCGTGGCGTGAGGCATGGCGCGACGCGCTGCGGGATCCGCCACAGGAAGCGCTGCGCGAGCGGGAGCATCCTAGGCATGGAAAGGCGCTTGATTCGAGTGCTTGCTTTCGCTGTTCTTCGGCGTTACGGCTTTCCCATCGCCGTCGCCGCACAACGTATGAAACCTTTGATTTAGCTCTGCAGAGGCGGTCTCCAGTGGAGTGTTCTTCGCCACAGAGCTTGCACTTGAGGACATACTTGTGACCCTCTCTAGGATTAGAAACACCGTATGAATTACAAACACGTACGTTCGGTGTGGGGCACACGTTGCGCCTGAGGCCGATTTTGCTGCATACTTTGGAAACTTCTATTTGCTTCCTGTAGAGACTGCATGCATAGAGCGTGAATCCATAACGCACATACTTGGGAACCTTGATACCATTGAACACTACGATTACTGCCACCGTGTTCCCGATACGGTTTCCCCCGCGGCGAGGGGGTTGTACTTTGTAACGATCTGCTGCATTATTTCAGCTTCGCTCTCCTCATGCGCTATGCCCCTGATCATGCCCTTGACTGTTTCGTGGGCCGTCGTTCCGTAAGCGCTCACTTCGTATATTTTGCCTTGGACGTTTATAGCTTGAATTCAAGCATACTTCTTCCCTCTCTCCTCGCACGGAGTGCCGAGCACCATGATGTTCTGATGGGTATTGGGACACGACATATCCTGAGCTCGATCTGTCTTCTCAATTCCCGCTGCCGCCATGATGGCATTAGCCACGCATGCAGATCCCGCCTTGGGAATATCGAGCCCTCCGCGGGGCCGCACGACGATCTTAATTTCTTCCGCAGGCATTGCGGGCATGCGAGCCGCCCGAATCACTGTGGTCCTAGCGTTCTTGTTGAATTTATTCTTGTGCTGAGAGCTCAGAGCATCGGTACGAGAATTCGACTCACCCTGCGTTCTTGCAGGCGTGTTCGGCTCGTGTGCCCACCGTTGTGCAGCCATCCGGGTGTGCGATAAGATTCCTCGGGCATAATTTCTTCTCCCTCTATTTAGGAAACGTAGGAAGCATGCGTCAAAGTGGCGGGGAAAACCTCCATGTTGTCGTGGCAGTAGTACAGCTGGCTTGGCCTAGCAATGCCTAATAGTGGTGAACCAGGTAAAGTCCAATATATCGATGAAAAACGCACCTTTGATGAAACGTTGAGTACCGAAGGATAGCGGATACCGTAACGATCACAATGGTAATAAAATCTTCGGGATCCAAACTAATTAGCACTGCGAAAGCGGGCATTAACGACGGAGCCGATATGAGCACTTCTTTGTCAGTAATGGCTCATGCCCTCTTCCTCATTACGTATTCTATTGGCGCCCATTACAAAAAAGCGCCGCGACGAATACTCACTTAGCCTGCTTCAGGTATACAGGTGTATACTGTGTTCCTTTATTGCAGTCTAGTATTTTGCCTATGCTTAATTATGTTTCTCTTCATTAAAACATTTAAGTCTATACTGGGCAGTTACGTATGCACGTACAGAGCCCGGCTCTTCCAATCACTGACCGGCCTTTCTTTTTTTCTCCAATATTCTAAATGTCCCTGGCTTATTTCGATGGCTGACCACTTCATCTGCTTTGAAGCACGGCACTTCTGGATGGCACTTGGGAAATACTCATTGCCACACTTACTCCCATGTCGCTGTAAACTCATTGCATCGTCCGCTAATAACACTGTGTGGTCTGCATAGAGTGTCTGCTCAGTATGGGTATAACATGAATCCAGAACATAATTTACTGTTAGCGTTATATTGTTATTGTGATAGGCGTTATTGCGAAGTGAACTGCATCAGAATGGAAAACTGGGCAACTATAACTGTAAGGTGACCAGCTACTAAGACGAAGACAGAAGGATGTAAAAACCGAACCTGCGCTGATTTTCGAAAGTCGCGAAGCTTTGGTGCTTGAAAATCGGTCATTTTTTCTTGAAGCACTATGTTATGAGCACAGTGGCAAAGCGGCGCAAGAGCTAGGGCCAGATAGGGTGTTTTTTTTTCCTTTTTATTTGATGCATGTGTTGTTCCGCAACAATATTAGGTGCCTGTTTTTACATTAGTTCCCTTATCTTTCATTTGTTTAACTGTTACCTGTATATCGCCCAGAAGGCGTTACATTAGAAAGGAGGGGGTGTGTGGGATGTCAACGTATATTGAGGTACAGCGTTCATGAATCCACGCACAAAAGCAAGTAAACTGCTCAGTCTTCGTGTATTAAAGAAAAAAAGAAACATTTTCAGTAGCGTCGTTGTTAATGTGACCAGAACAAAAGAGCACATCGCCATGCTACCGGGGCACGATTGCGTTGTTGCTCCGATTGACGATGGCCAAAGGTTTTTTTTTTCTTTTCCTTGTTCCTGTGATGAGAATTAAGTTGACGATGAAGAGGTAGCCTGGCAACAACAGCGTACGAGGCTGTGTAGATTCTGTCGCTCGTAAAGCAGATATCAATGGAACGTGAGGTTCATGTCTTCGCAGCAACTACGGTCTCATCTACGATACGGAAAAAGGTCCGGGGAAGGGATGGTGCTTACCACACTTTTGTTCGTCCCGTAGAATATCATGAAGGCCGGCATTTGAAGCAGAAACATGGATGGCTGGTGGACAGGATCAGGCATGGCGAAACAGATCCTCGCAAATTATAGTTCTTAGGTTAAAGCTTGATGTCAGTGCTGAAGTGATAGGCAGCAGTAGTGGATGGTAATCGGATGTACTGCGATTCAAAAAGGCACTGGAAAGTATTAATGATGCTGCCAATGCTTGAAGATTTGTCCCGGCCAGATCGTTGAAGGCAATTCATCGAATCCCCTGGAGAATGTAGCGCAGGCGCTTAGCCTGAGATGTGGGGGTACTGACGTGGCGGCAAAACGCAAGAACGTCTTCTATGCTGTATGTGTAGCATTTGCCGGTGCCAGGGCACGCTCAGGGAACTGCCGTTCTCCAATCTCGCATCGTATGGTGAGGGTCCGAAAATGTAGGAACGTTGCTCTTTATATGAGGCCCAGTCCTCGAAGTCGGGCTAGTCGTTCACAAGCCAACCTCACGCTAATCTATTTAGGGAGAAGCTGATATACGCTAAATTCATGTAGTTCTCTCAATGGTTTAGGGCACTTACTCTGTCCTAGGCTTCCATCCACTGTTCGATGTTACCGCCAGGAAAACCCGCGAACATGCTTGAATTTAGCTTTAGTCTGTTGGGAATCCAGTGCAGCGCGGCCAATGGTGCCGGGACTTTCCGGCTAGTAGTGCCAGTTTCAGCTGCTTGTGAACATCATGTTGTTGGGCTGGCACAAGCGGACCATGCGGAACATGCGGACCATAGTGCAAACACTTCCAGTTAAGTAAGACTGTTGTTTAACCGGCAACAATTTCTTTTTCTGAGCCAGAATTCTGCGATCTTGATTGAACCCGGCGCTCCCATAGGCATCAAGCACAGAAGCTGGTATGACACGCTTTGCATCCGAATTGCCACCCACTGCCTCCTGGTTTACCCCGCGCGAGACTAGTGCTTTATTTCAGCCGGTAGTATGAAAGTTTCCTCATGCCAGACACGCTAAGAATGTGGCACATTTACGCAAGGGGTCACGCTAAGGCAAGCCTGCAGACGTTCACGCTGAAGATGGCGTACATGGTGTCCCCTACTGCGACGAAACCTGTCCCGACTGCAAACGAGTACGACACAATGCCATACACGTGTAGGAATGTCAGGCACAAGAAACGGTGCACAGTGTTAGGATCGGCCTGGAGGGGTACTGCTCTGCAAAACTATCTCAGCCCGCTATAGGTGCTTCGATCGACCCGTGGTGGTGGCACCCTTCAGAGAACCAGCGAGGACGGCAGCGCTAACCGACCATGAACATCCTTCGGAGAACTGGAGAATACGACAGCGTTTGGCGCCCCATGTATTGTTGGTTGATTTGCCGAGTCTTCATGGTCTCTCTGCAGCAAGAAGAGCTTCCCTATCAAAAGGGTGCTTTGCGGTACGTTTTCCTCGGGCCCCAGGAGTCGTCACAGTCTGCTGACACTCGTAGCGACTACAGGAGAAAGGCAGCTCCGGAATTTAGAGGCGCCGGCTGGAGTCAGGCGTGACCGCTTGGCTACGAGGACGCACTCAGCTCGGGTTATGGGAATCCAAAGTGCGTACATGTGTGTGTGAGCCCTTCTACTAGAAAAAGGCGGGTCAACTTCGATGACGTTGTGCGCTACGAATTGGCGTGAACTTTCGTTTCCCTCACCTAGTGATCTAGGCAGAACGGATTGTTTATAAGCGGCTGTTTGTCGGTTTCTACAATGTGTTCGTCAGTGTGCTCTGTGGTCGCGCTCGGGAGCTGCGTGCTCGTGCTCGAGAAGTAGTGTGTTTGGAGCATCGTGCTCGCATGTTGTATGCGTCGTCTTGCGCGCTCCATTTGGGATTCACGCTAGACTGTCGATTGTATCGCTTGTCCAAATGTATATATCTGTAAATAAACCCTGTACGCCTAGTTCCTCCCAAGTTCCTCCCTACGACCTACAAACCCTTCAGCTGGTGGCAGCGGCGAGATCGTCCGACAACTCTGACAACTGATGGCAGTGGTGAGATCTGCCTACGGCTCGTAGATCGGCCTACGACTCGTAGACAGCAACGGCAGCTCACCGACTTTGGGACACGATGACGGCCCGCTATCCCGATGAAGTTGGAGGTGACTTGGAATTGACCACGTCTTGCAAGTGACTGGATACGGCGGAGAAGGGGTGGTGATATGGTGCTGCTTCAGTGGGTAAGCGTTTGGTTTTGGCTATAAGATTTACCAGGCTTCAATTTCACTGTGTGTGTCGATATGATTCGCTAGGGATCTTTTACTTGTATTGTGATTTGCGTGGGTATCGCAGCAAGTATTGTGTGACAGCAGAGCCAAAGCCTAAAGTAGCGACCATGGTCCTATTGTGCTTCATGGGAGCTGACCTGTTGTGGTTGTGTGAAGAGCTCGAGGTAGACGTAGAGGACGACTTGACAGAATCGGACATTCGTGAGACCATTCTGCACAGTGGCAATGATTTGAAATTCATCGAACAAATGGGTAAACAAATTCTAAGCAAAATACAGGAACGGGAATCAATTAGGCAAGAACGCCAAGAGCAGGAGCAGAAGCGGCAAAAGCTTGAAAAAGAAATGGCAGCAGTGAACAAACAGATACAAAATTTGCAGCAGTTAAACGCACGAAGTCAACGGTGGGTTGAGAAATCTGAAGGCTGGACGCAGCGAAAGTGGGCGGAAGTCGATTGCAGATTTCAGTCGAAAACCGAGAGAAATAGTAGTGCCTGTGAGATGAGCAGCACGTTCATTGGTGAACTCAAAGTGCTAGCAGCTAACGACGCCTTAGGGGCAACAGAGGCCGTTAAAGGCCGTAGTGAGAGCGACGAGATGATGTGCCCACAGTGCACTGTAGACAGCTAGGCCAGCTGTGCATGAATTGGCACAGTCACCGCGCGTGTGAGTGGAATATAATGTTGACGAGGTCGTTAGCCAGGTACAGAGTACTGTTGACCCGACAGACGCGAGCACCCATGTCGAGTCAGATCTGCGTGCCGAAGGGAAGTGCCAGCTGGACGATGCAGTTGAGGGCAGTACGCAGGATTACGAGCTCCGTAGCTCAAGAGAAGACAACTGCATTGTTCAGGGATCGGTGCAGCTCTTCTAGAGTCTAGGTAGCCAAGAGAGGGATGATTTAGTTAGGAATCATTCTGACTGTGTGGGTGAGACAGTGATCGAGACCAATGAGCTGTGTGCTGATGCACAGCATGAGCTGGGCAATACAGTAGAGGGCAGTTCGCAGGAGTGCGAGTTGCATAGCTCGAGTAAAGACTGTTGCTTTGTTCCAGAATTGGTTGAGCTGTCCGCCAGTCGAGGCAAAGAGAGAGTAGTTTTAAATGATAATAACTAAGACAGTGTGGGTAGGAGACCGATCCGGGCCGAAGAGATTTGTAGCGGCCAGTACGAGGCGCGAAAGAGCGGCATGAAATCGACTTCAAAGAGAAAGCACCGTTGAAAGAAGTGCGGTAAAGACCGAAAGACGGTGAATACTGTAGCGCAGCCAAATTCAGCGGCAGACGCAAAAAGGCAGGTGCGAGCAGAAAGGTGCGGTCGTCGTTGACGATGTTGGCGCATCAAACACGTTCAAGTCACAGGTCAAAAAGAGACCGAGAAGCATGTTCTGCATGGACGCGGACAAAGGGCATGAGGCAGTTACGTTCCTCGTCATTCCGTCGTTCTTTTCGGAGTGCAACATGTAGTGCGAAGGAGCGCAAGGTGGCAAGACGAGACGAGGTGGTAGGGAGTCGCGACGCTGTCAGTCGAGTTAGTGATGAAAGCGTGGCGCCAGTACGCAAATTGGCCAGAAATGGTAACGTGTTAAAAGATCTGATAGTGTGTCGGCCCTTTTGTTGTTCCTCGGTAGCCAGAATAGCTTTCGAACCGCGACAACCTTGAGTAGGGCTCAAAAGTGTGAGTCAGTCGAAAACGTTTCAAACGGGAGGCCTAGAGAGCTTCCGTAGAGGGGAAACGTGCTCTTTTGTTTTATTTTTGAGCACTTGGAAATTTTCGCGATATAAGACTAAACTTTTTTTCAATATGTAAGGTATGAGCTCTGTTTACGTTTTGGTTTGAGAAGCTCCGAGATTTGAAAGATGCGTTTTAGGTAAACCTTTCGTTTCGCGAGGTGTTCATTAATGAGTAAATAGGCCCTTTTTTTGTGTGTGTGCGTGAGTAACCTGAAGGTCAAGGTTATCGTTGCGAGGCCTATCGTAACGCGCGTGTGTATTAGACAACCTTCTTTTATGAGTGTATTTGAATTTTTTAAGGTTAAGTGCGTAGGTTTGCAGTTAGGGCACAATTCTCTGAGAAGCGTTCGTACTTACATTAGCGCGTGTCCTGTGCGGACGGAGGGAAGCAAATGGTTTGTGACTGGGCTGCTCGTGTGTGCTGAGGGCAGCCGTATTCTGACTTCTCTAATACGCTTGCGTGGAACGAGTTATTAGCAGACGCATTCTTTTAATGGTTCTGCGGTTTAATGCGGTTTAATGGTTTTAATGGTTCTGCAAGCTTAGTTGCTCGGTTAAGTTACATGCCCTGTATGGACTAGAGAAAGACACGTGAGTAAGCGTGAAGGAACGTTTTCGTGCGACGCAAGCACGTGTTCGGAAGAGGGACCACAAAGCTAGCGCGATTGTAATTACGTACCTGTGGAGTTCACCAGACTGTTCAGTGGCACCAGCACGTGCAATAAGTGTGCCACTGCGATAGGGTAAGAACAGGCTGTTCATGAAGTTAGGCTACTTACGTTATGTTTGGGTTTGGTGGTTGAGAGCCTTCGCTTTAGTTCTGCGTAAACCTTTACTCTTGTGCAGCGCGACGGTCAGGATTGGTCGAACTCAAGGGGATCGTGAACACTCTCTTTTGCGGCACAAAATTTTGGGACGAAATTTGGGGTTCCCAGTTGAGTGCTTTGCAATGAAATTTTCATAGGAGACCTGGTGGGTTAACAGTTGATTCCGGGCGTTTGCACGCTGAGTGGTATTGTGTTACCGGGATTGACTCTTCTGTGCCGCTTGTTGCGAAATGGTTTAAGGCATTCCAAGTGTGCAATTGTTGCGGAGAGCAGCCGTATTCTTGCTCGCCAGCCATTCTCTTCCTGCCCAGCGGTTATCAGCACTGGCCAGGCGAGATTTTCTGGGCCATGGATCAGCTGTTAGGATAGGCCTGCAGGGGTACTGCTCTGCAAAACTATCTCAGCCTGCTGCAGATGCTTCGATCGACCCGCTGTGGTGGCGCCCTTCAGAGAACCAGCGAGGACGACAGCGCTACGCGACCATGAACATCCTTCGGAGAACGGGAGACTACGGCGGCGTTAATCCACCATGCGCGTCGTTTGGAGAATCGGCGATAGCAGCAAGGCTGGCCACGTTTAGCGCCCCGTGTATTGTTGATTGATTCGCCAAGTCTTCATGGTCTCTCTGCAGCAAGAAGAGCTTTCCTAACAAAAGGGTGCTTTGCGGCACGTTTTCCTCGGACCCCAGGATTCGTCGCAGTCTGCGGACACTCGTGGCGACTACAGGAGAAAGGCAGCTCCAGAATTTAGAGGCACCGGCTGGGGTCAGGCATGACCACCTGGCTACGAGGACGCACTTAGCTCGGGTTCTTGGAATCCAAAGTGCGTACGTGTGTGTGTGAGCCCTCCTACTCCAAGAAGGCGGGTCAACTTCGATGACGTTGGACGCTACGGATTGGCGGTGATCTGTCGTTTCCCTCACCTAGTGATCTAGGGAGAACGAAGTGTTTATAAGCGGCTGTTTGTCGGCTTCTAGAGTGTGCTCGTCAGTGTGCTCTGTGATCGTGCTCCGGAGCTGCGTGCTCGTGCTCGAGAAGTAGTGTGTTTGGAGCTTCGTGCTCGCATGCTGTATGCGTCATCTTGCGTGCTCCATTTGGGAGTCACGCTGGACTATCGAATGTATCGCTTGTCCTAATGTAAATATCTGTAAATAAACCCTTTACGTCTAGTTCCTCCCAAGCTCCTCACTACGACCTACAAACCCTTCAGTTGGTGGCAGCGGCAAGATCGTCCGACAACTCTGACAACAGAAAGCACGTCCGGCAGGAAAGGATAGCGAAGTACTAGAGGAGGATCAAGCCGGTGGACGGCCTAAATGACGTCTGCGCAAACACCGTGTCTCTTCAGACTTTTGACCGCAAATCAGGACTTTTGCACCAGTTGTAGACCCTGCTACTCGCATCGAGCCTTCCACCTGCGACAGATATTACCTGCTTTCCCATTTTCGTATTAGGCTCCAAATGCCGTCTCATCAAATAAAACATTTCTTCACTCATTCAGTTCTCTAAGCAGGGGCGGCGCTCAGCCAAGAAACAGACAAGAGGAGGTGGTGAGTACGTGTTTTCAATTCGCCTACACTCCGTGAACTAGTTGAAGCATTGCTTCACTTAAGCGCTCAGTTTAATGTAGTTCATGAAAAGTTCAGAACTAGTTCCTGAACTTCCTGCCTGCCATGATTGTCAATGCTAATGTCGAGAAGCGATGCATCAGCACATGATTTATCCCGCGCGATAGGAATAGGTGATGCCACGTGACAAAAATCCTTGCTGTTGAGGAAAATAGTGCCATTAATGCACTACGGCAGCACCACAGTGAATGACATCTATGTTCATGTGTTCCTCGAATTCGCACCGAGATAAGTGGAAAATGCACTTCAAATTGAATTCAAAGCAGGTATATGAATTTTTTACGCAGTTCTCTCCAGCTTACTCGCAAGCTATGGAGGTATACACCGTGATGCTCCTCGACCTCGCAACCAAAGGGCTGGTTAAGAGCCATAGTCCAATTTCCTCACGGCACGGCAGCTCCCAGTCCGATAAAATGGGCCCTCTATATGTAATCGTGCCACCCACGACACCACCTCAGCAACGAAAGGGCCTGCGACCTGCTCCACGTAGGCAATTTTTCGGTGGCTTCGAAAGAGCAATAGTGTCGCGCGGCCGCGGCACCTTTAAAATGGCGCTGCTCGAGCTTAGAACTGCTCAGTGAACTCTTAGAAAAAGTGCACTCGGTCGATCTTGGAGCAGCGGCTTATCCACTTCAAAGCGCGACAAGATCTCTGACTTTAGGCGCACGTGGCATTCGCCAGCGCTAGCGCTAGCACTATTGCTCCTCGAATTACTCAAACTATTTTTATTTATCATAGCCCCATGGTGTTCTATGCTTTATTATTGCTCTGTTTCGCTTCCTTGTCATCCTCACATTATCTCAATAGATGCTTGAGCAGATGCTTTCTTCGTTCATCTATGCACACAGATATTTATGTTGCTTTGCATGGGTATGACCTAACTGTTGTATTGATACCATGACCTAACTAGCACCGTCCTTAAAGTTAATAATTTCCTAATTTTTTGTGCTACAACTACGACAGATGTGCGTCATTTCACTGCACTCTAAGAAACGTTAGCCCCCACTTAGGGTGATCTTGTACTCAAAGATCAACCGTCATCTCTATAGGGTGTGGTGATGTCTTTCCTTAACGCTTTGGGTTAGGTACTTCCAGGTCGCCAACGGCATGGGAGTTATCAACATGATATAGCATTCATGACAGGGAAGTAGTAATGCGAACAGTTTTCAGGAAAAACAAACACAAGCACGACATATTACGAGTATTGTTTGGGAAGAAGACACGACCCGAAGAGGCTTGACCTTTTGTTAGAGTGCGCAACACGTATTCGCAAGTCTCTGTGAATTTCCTACACCACCCGCTAGTACCAATACGTAACCACCAAACATTAGCCGACGCAAATCTTTTTAGCGCCAAACTGGTTATGGATTCAAAGTAAATCACGACCATGTTAAAATTTGTACAGTTGTTTTTTTATGCCCTCCCATAAAGCCGGCCGAACACAAAAGGCAGAGAGAATTCTTCCTTCAGTATTCGGCGAATTTCCCCTACTTCTGTACGTTTCCGACCTTCGCATCAGATTTGAACTACATTGCTTTTATTATTTTATATGCTCCTCCGCAAAAAATAAAAAACATCTATCCCCTCCAGACCGCGAATATTTTATTGGTATTTCCACTCTACGTGGTCAAAGGTCTCTTTAAGGGAGGCTGTCCCCCCTTTCAAGGATCTTCCATGCTTAAAAGCAATATAAATCCAGTTATTTTAGCTGTGCAAACGTTCTATGGTTTCACTGAAACGGGAGTAGAGACATTTCAAACGGATTTCTGTCGATTTGCTTAGTCTCTCCCTACCACTCCGTATGGACGGCGACCACGCTCAGTGGCGTACCAACTATTTCACGATTTAGGGGACAAGCTGCAAACCATCCAACACCCCTCTCGAAGAAGAAGTTCAAGGGGTAATATAATGCTCACAATTGCCTCCGTGCGTCGAAGCGGCCAACCTAGCCGCTGGTGATGGCGGGAAACGCCGTATGAAGGGCTTGAAACGCGAAACATGCACAATCTCTGTGGCACGGCAGCGGCCGTCCAACGGCAGAACTGGAGTGACACGATAGTTAACTGGCGAAGTCTGTTCCCGAACAGTGTAGGGCCCGATAAAAGAGGACTGAAATTTCTCGCACAAGCCAGGAGCGTGAGCTGGGGTTCACAGTAACTCTTCGTCTCCTGGGTGGAAGGAAACGACACGGTGAGATGCATCATTGCGGGTTTTTCGCTCTTGTTGAGTGGCGCCAATATTGAGGCGGGCACGTTGGCAATACCGGGCAATGCGCGAACCCAACTATTCACACATCGATGTGGATGAGGGCACGGGGACACTGAAGAATGAAACGTCGAAGTTAGGGATCGGTTGACGACCACACACAAGGAAAAAGGGCGACTACCCCGTAGTGCGTAGGACGGCCGTGTTGTGTGCGAAAGCGACGAATGGTAAAACGACATCCCAATTGGTGTGGTCAGGGTTCATCTACATCGATATCATGTCGGACAGCGTGCGATGAAAGCGCTCTGTGAGAGCATTATCTTGAGGGCGGTAGCTGGATGTCGTTTTCTCAATGGTATTGGATGCATGGAGAACATCGTCGAGAAGTTTAGACAGAAAGGTCCTGCCGCGGTCAATCAAAAGGACACGTGGGGCTTCATGCCGTAAAAAGATGGCTTCCAAGAAAAAGGCTGTAACCTCCAATGCGGATCCCGCAGATAGTGCGGCTGTTTCAGCGTACCGTGTCAAGTGGTCTACAGCTGTGACGATCCATCATTTACCGCCAGTGGTTAGGGGTAGCACTCCATAGAGGTCGATACCCATGACTGCGAAAGGAGCTTCAGGACACGGGACAGGTTGAAGCAGTCCAGTCGGAGGTAAGGTCAGTCATTTGCGGTGTTGGCAGAGCGAACAGGAAGCCACGTATTTCGCTACGCTGGTTGCAAGTCCACGCCAAGAGAAGCGGCGGCGAATACACTCATAGGTTTTATGGAAAGGAAAGTGACCAGCAGAGGGATAACCGTGGAAGGTGTCCAATATCTGGGCCCGAAGTGATCGGCGAACGACAGGGACGCAACGGTGCCCTTCAGGATGAAACACGTACCGGCATAACATCATTTTTTTTATCTTGAAGTTCTTCAACTGACGACGGAGCCGAGTAAGGTTTGGGTACGGGCTAGTTCAATTGGTAGAGCTGAATTGGTAGAGCATCGCACGCGAAATGCGAAGGTTGTGGGTTCGGTTCCCACCTGCGGCAAGTTGTTTTTTCATCCACTTTATTTTCCATTAATTTATCGCTTCTTGGTTTCATTGATTAAGCACAAGTAATTTCCCCTCTGTTGTCCTTGGTGTCAGTGTTTGCTGGCTTCTTATGCTGTGACTAATAAAAATCGGGCCCCTTGGTTAACCCCCTTTCTTCTCATATATATACATATATATATATATATATATCTGTGTGTGTGTTCAATAGTGCTGGGTTTTCGTGCCATACCGCATTACATGGTTGATCGCGACTAGTAGTCGCAAGTTATCCTAAATCCGCCAACTCTCCCTCATCACTAGGTTAAATACAGCAAGCTCATTTCGTGTTTTCTGAAACATTCCTGCAGTCCCAAAAAATTGCGCTTGACGCCAGAACCACAACGTTAAATTTGTTATAGTAACTGCCTATCGCCAGGCCTTCTCTACAATGCTACAGTGCTAGCGTGTATGGCGCACCCTTTCTTCGTCTGCTACAGCTCGTTACGATGAAGCTCGAAAGACAATCCTAACTGCCTAGACAGGCGATACGTAATAAATGAGAGTTGTACTTAAGTGGCTGATGTATTTAGAAAGAAAAGGTGGCCTCAGCTGTTGCTTGTTCCAGTGTGCAGCCAAAAGTAGCCGGCTTTCAAAAGTGTGTGTGGAGGAGGCGGGGATTATAGGTCATGGATCAATGCATCACCTATGATATTGACTTTTCAACACTCGCTAGTTGGAAACAAGAAAGAAATGACTCTCTCAAGTAAAATTAAATTTGCAGAAGAGTATAAAATACAATGTAAGGTAATACAGTACTGTATGCAAGCAGAATAACTCTCCCTGCAAAGCTTTTTCGTTACGTGACGGGGCAAATATTGATTGCACGGTGTCCCCTTCGACCAATGCCAAATGGAACATTAGCACGCATTTCAGAGCCCGATTAAGCAGAAAAGTATTCATTTATGGGGTACAAGCATGTACGTTTCCGGCAATATGACACAAAATCTTCAAATCCCACCACAATCCAAAGACGTGTTCCTGGTGGTGGATCGTCGCTTGAATATCTAGAAGTCCACTTGACTATGGTTATACTGAGTTGTTGAAATATCCATCCAAGAAGTTAGCCCAAGCATACTATTCTCAAATCATGCCTCGTCTAAATCATTTCTATTTTTCCTCCAATGTCTTATTTTCTACACTCAGTTGGACAGCTCTATTTGTAAAGCTGGTAACGCCAGCCTATATATATCACCTGACCGTGCTGTAACTTATCTTTACACGTTGTTTGAATAGCTCTATTGGTATTTGATCCTTATCCTGCTCCTACTCTAGACGATCTAGTAGTGACCGTAGCACACAGATACTACAGACAAAATCCACCGCTTCTGACTCACTACTGAATGAAACCATGTTTCTTCCAATGGGTAGGGATGTCGAACTATCTACAACGCATGATAGGGCTCCTCTTTGCACCTGTGATTGTGTGCTAAACACGGTTGTAAAAAAAAGTAACTCTGCTAGTAGAATGAAAACTAAACAGCAACAAACCGATATCTGTGCAGAATGTTAGTGGTATACGAAGAAAGCACACGCGCACTCTCATCCAACACTTCCCTTTAATGCAAAGGCCATACATGCCAGACCATTCCCTACAGGGTGCTCGTTCTTTAGCTACATATATATATTTTGCAAAGGCATTACGGGCGTAACGAATGCAGTGTTTATGCGAGGTTTTTAGGGGAGGCCAACATGCTTTTCCGCGAATAACGCAAGTTCCAATACACTGTCACGTGGTAATGACTGTGCCTAACACAGTAGCGAAACTATACATGGCGAAACTAAATCTTTATTGGACGAACTTGTGCCCGCATCCTGCTCTTTGCGACAACACTGTTATGCGCTGAAACGTGGTCGCCCGATAAACATAAACAGGCACACGTGTCAATACCCCCCTCTTAAAAAGCATAGACTCGGTGCTGTAAGCAAACGAATGTAATAAACAAAAACACCCGTGGCAAAGAAACAACAAAATAAGGAAGTTCGTCAACGTGCATAAAAGGGCTTAAGACGCCCCACGTGCACCACTTCAAATCGTGCTAGGCACCGCTGTGAATACGAAATGCCGTTTGGCACCACCTAATAGTCTAGTGCGCCAATAGGTTGGAATATTTTGTGGCGTCCAAAATAGTCCAAAATAGACTGAGTCCTCGTCGGCATATCAGGGTCCCAACCCAAACACGGTCGCCGGGCTGGTAGTCGACGTAGCTTCATCGCAGGTTGCAGTGTCGGCCTCTGGTTGTCTGCTCGTTCTTGATCCGTAGGTGGGCGAGCTGTCGGGCTTTTTCAGCGTGCTGGAGATAGATGGCGACGTCAACATTCGCTATGCCGGTGATGTGCGGCAGCATGGCGTCAAGAGTCGTCGTCGTGTTCCTGCAGTAAACCAGCTTGAATGGTGGGATCTGTTTTGTTTCTTGCACCGCCGTCTTAAAAGCGAAGGTTACGTACGGTAGCATGGTAGGACGGCGCCCCACGCCTTGTGTGCGACGTCGACGTTCATTGCTAGCATGTCGGCGAGGGTCTTATTCAGGCGCTCCGTAAGACCATTCGTCTGTGGGTTGTAAGCAGTTGTGCTCCTGGGGTTTGTCTGCATGTACTGCAGAATGGCTAGGTTGTGCTCCGCTGAAAAGGCCGTTCGTCTGTCGGTGATGACGACTTCTGGAGCACCATGTCACAGCAGGATGTTCTCGACGAAGAATTTCGTCACTTCGGCGATGCTACCTTTAGGCAGAGCTTTCGTTTCAATGAAGCGGATGAAGAAGTCCGTGCTCAAGACGATCTTTAATGGGTGAACTTGTGCCCTCAAGAAACATTTACACTTAAAGCGCAACGATGCCGGCGAACACAGTCGGCGATCGTCGGGAACCTAATCAATAAGCCAAAGGCGTCGGCTTTTCTAATCAGTCATCGAAGGTTCCAGAGTACTCGCTGCTGCTCGTGTGTCTTCCAGAAAATTCTGCATCATTCGCATCACGCATTATTGAAATCAGGTTACACGACAGCGGATAGAACCATCGATAATATTCCAGAAACTTCCGATACATGCAGACGCGTCCTTCGCTGTGCGACATTTGTTAGGCGGTGAAACGCGATCACCCGTAAAGATAAACGCGTACACATGTTAATACTAACTACGAAAATTTTGGCGAATATTTTTATCACACTCTTGGGGCCACATGGTTATCAAGTAAACCTTGAAATAGTCACTTTTTATTGCGCCCAAGTTTTGAATATCATTGTTGTGCGCGACGATAGGTGCCTAGTGTGTTGGTCAAGATATGATGTAATTATCATTTCTTTTTATTACACCATAATAAGTGCGTTCTGGCAAGTGATTCCAAGCAGTCAGTGCTAGAACGATCGGTGGTTAGCCATATTCCATACCTTTCAGAACGGAGCACTCTGCTTCTATTGCCAAAACATGTTCATTTTGTTCAGCATGATAATGTATTTCAGTCGGTTACGCATCACTCTGATGTGGTGAGTTATTGCTGCTCCATAAGACGCGTGATCGACAGGCGCTTCATGAAGCATTTTTACCACTCTCTGTAACCAGATTACGGCAAACAGCAACAATAAAAAAGAAGATGAAAACAACGGCGACAAGCCTCCACGGCTTGTGCAGGAGGGAACTGCTCGAGACCAAATCAATGTCTAACACCAGGTTTATTCCTGGAGCATTGGTCCTTACGCATGGTGGCCACTTCAATCCTAACCTCTTGCGATAATTAGTGGAAACAGAGCCGAGTTTCTTGTTGCCTACAGATGCCCGCTCACGTGCCAGAAGGCCCGGCTATCTAATGGACGCCTTTCTTGTTATTTGCGCAGTAACAAAAGGGACATGTGATTAATGGCATCCGTTTTTGGACGGCATGACTGCCTCTTCTTTTTTGACGACTTTTACGTAGTTTCTGGAGAAAGAGGCTCTTTACTGTGAGACTTTCATCTACTCCACCCAAACTTGCTATGTGGCATAGCTATGTGCTTTTCCCTGTTCCTACATGCTTACCATAGTGATAAGTCACAATTTTCATTGAATTGATGCAGTTTCATTGAACGGAAACAGGCGGTATCATCCAGTGCTTTGCCAGTATTCCAGTTCCAGTTCCTAAGACATGTGTTAGAAATATTCTGTGGCAATGCTGAGGCAAAAAGGGGCCATTATCCTGTGGTAATCATGGCACATGAGTTTAAATTATTATAGAAGGACATTCGAATCTGCACAGTGAAGTACACAGTCTGGTGCAGTAACGTTCTGAAAATAATAGAATAATTTCCTATGATGTTTTGGAATTTCGTTCCATGCCAAACACGAACCTACAACTAAATCGTGCTGAAGTATTCTTGCTAGAGCATTTTCTGGCAACTTCGGTTTGGTATATTATCTACAACAAAAATACTTTCGGACGTCAGTGGTCTTAGGGTTCCGATTGTTCACGACAATTGCAGCTGAGGCACTATTATTTGTTGCCGATGTGATTGGTTATATTGGCTTGTCCGTAGCGTAGGCCCAATTTCACGGGCCTCGAAGGTACATGAGATGACACAGCGCTGTGTCTCGCCTCTTCTGGATTCTATGCAAGTGTCCTTGTGCCTGCGCTACAACAAAGCATAACAGGGTGTTGGCTGCGCAGGACAAGGCTATCAGCTTCTCGCTTACCAATGCAAGCAGCAATCTATACAGAGGTTCCTCAGAGACAGCGATCAAGTGACGGAAAATTCCCATAAAAACATTTTAAACAAAATCGCATGTATTATACTGTATGAGGGCGGAAACGCTTCACCAGTATATGTTCGACCGTAAAATATACGTTCTTCAAAAAGAAGATAACATAAAACCTGAACATCGCACATCCGGTCATAGTGAAGTCATGCGTGTTTGCTTTCACATGATTTTTGTACCGTCCTCGTTTCTCGACGGAAACACGCCTTTAGCGCGTGCTCTCTTTTTATGGGGAAAAATGAAGAGGCGTATCACTGCACTGCAGTGGTACGTTTTTTGTCGCGCCATATTTCCGACCACCTGTGACAACGGGAAACCGAAACGGCCCTGCTTTCCACTCCTCGCGATACCAGCTGTGAACCGTTTCTGTAGTAGCGAAGCGGTGTTGGCTGGGAAAAAAAAAAGGGCGCTTCGCAAGTTCAACAGCCAATGCTGTCCATGCTGCTCCGACAACATACAATGAAAACGTCTAGACATTTTGCGATCTTGTCATATGAATGTTAGCACAGGGTTTGTCGGCAAACGTGTTAACCATAGTGGAATATACAGGGTTGCCGGAGACGTGAATTGCCGCAAACCCTGCTAGCGGCATCTCGTGGTGCTTTGGGAATGCATGGGCACCTGGGCGCCTTTCCTTGGGAATGCATTGGCGCGATGCATGGGCGCCTTTCTTCAAGACGAAAAAGAAAGAAGCTGTGTGTTAACGAATACATCGCTGCCAAAAGTCAACGTCAGCTGCTAAGTGGAATATATAGGGTCAAAAGAATAGCTTTCCGTCTTCTCTGGCTCAACTATACGCCACCAGCTGGCTCCACCAACTCGGCCACTCGCGCTTATCTCTCTGTTAGCTCAATATCCCCCCTAAAGCAATGCGTTGCTGACTAGCTATAATTGCCTAATACAGAGCTTGTCTGTCAACGTATTATTGTTTGTGGAGTACCGGGATAGGTTTACGGCAAGAAATGAGAATTTCTATTGGAATATGTTTCGAAACGGTGCTACAACAAATACTCGCCTAGCCTGCTAGAGCTAGTCGGATTTTGCTCCCGCTATTGAAGTCTAGTGTATTGCCTATTTTTTGTTCTTCCTCTCTTCATGAAACCTGTGTGTCTATATTCTACAGTTACCTATGCCGGTAATAACCCTCACTCTACCAATCGCTTACCAGCCTTTCTTTTTCCGCCAATATTTATTCATTTATTACATAGTTGCATTGTCCATATCAGCATTACGGCAGGGAGGTCATATTATAAAGAAAGAAACGAATAATCACATGCATAAAATGCATTAAGACGCATCATTGTTCGCGACATTAAGAATTTCAGCTGAATGACCATTCTCTTATGTATGGCACAGAAAACGAATACCGAAACGCATTACCCCTGAAAGGATATTCGCGGACTTTGAGTGCGTGGTCGCGTATTATTGGCATATGAATGGTCGACTTAAGATTTCACTATCAATCCGCTTTTTAGAATAGCAAACAGCGTGAAAAATTTCAAGCCAGCATGTTTTGGCCCGTCTTTTAATGTTTTTTACGGTAACTTTTTTCTGCTTTCTGTCATACCTAACTTTCTACAGAAGTTCTTAATAAATAACCTTGCTGCCTTTTTCTCTACTGTTTCAAGCTGTTCTTTGAGATGAGCCGTTTACAAATCCCAACAGATGCATCCGTAATCAAGTAACCTACGAACCAAAGTAAAGTACAGTTGTTCTTATAATTTATCCGCCAACTGAGTGCAATTATGGCGCAGAACTTCCAATGAACCTATTGTTTTGTTCTTCATGCGCGTAATCTTCCTGCTCCATTTTCTATCGAACTTCACCGAAAGTCCTAAATGTTTGTATTCGTCAACTTTTAAGACCACATTATTTAAATTATAGGTACATGACTGAAATACGGGCCTTCTTGAAAAGCTCACGGGAACACATTCTTCATATTTTCCACGTGTTGCACCAAGTTCCTATCCTATCTAAATCGGCCTGCAATTACGCTTTGTTACTCCCATTAGGTCTGACTCTATAAATAACGCAATCGTCCGCAAATACTTCAAAGAAAGGCGTGATATCGGCTGCTATATCGCAACAAAAGGGAACCAAAAAGTGACCTATGAGGGACATCTAAGATTACTGGAGCATATACAAAAGAAAATAGGTTGAGCGCCACTTACTGCTGTCTTGTACGAAGATATTTCCCAATCCGAACGGCGACACTGGTATCCATTTTGTATGCCCGAACTTCTTACAATAGAAGATCCTGTGCAACGTCATTCAAGGTTCTTTTTTTAATGTTCAAATAAGTATTCAACTAATTGTGTTGTGTCTTGCAGAGGCCAGTTCTTGAAAGAGTTCAACTAATAGCGTTGAACATAATATCCATGTCGAAATTAAGGCATGCCGATTATAGCTTAGAGGATTGTGTTTAAATAAATGTGCAATGATAAAACTAAAAATTACGTGTTCCATTACCCTGCATGCGATACTTGTAAAGGACACTGGTCTATAATTATCAATGAAACTTCCTGATCCACTTTTGTTAATGGGTGAAACCCATGCCGTCTTCCGATCAAAAGGCGAATAAGTTTTAAATCAACACTTTTCAAATAACCACGAAAAGTGACAACTCATTATTACACAACATTTTTTTAAGAATCACTGCCGAAATACCATCCGGGTCACATGCTATCGTTCGCTTCGTTCTCTGTACGAAATTACGCAAACCTTATAC
The DNA here is from genome assembly GCF_038994185.2 of Dermacentor albipictus. Taxonomy (NCBI): domain Eukaryota; kingdom Metazoa; phylum Arthropoda; class Arachnida; order Ixodida; family Ixodidae; genus Dermacentor; species Dermacentor albipictus. The sequence continues at coordinate 68,643,275 of NC_091825.1, forward strand.
AGCAAATATCACCTCAGGCATTTGAATAATGTCAATTTTGTAGGCCACATTAACACTGCCAAAACGCTTTGGTCAATACATTGGCACGAAAAAATTACTAAAAAGTCTCACTTTGTCTTTATCAACATTAATTGTAGTTTCAGAGTTCAGTAGGGTCGCATGGAATTCCTTTATTTAGCGTTACACGTAACAAACCTCCCGGAGTCTTCAGAATATTTGACTAACTTTGCACCAAGACTTTCAAGATAAGTATGCTTAGCATTTTCCACTAAATCTTGAAAGCTACTTTCAAAACATTTCAGCTCTAACCAAGCATTCTTAGATAACCCTCTCTTAAACTTCAGATAAACTGTCCTGATATTTTTCGCAATAATGTTTTTAATGTTTTTCGCAACAATAATTAAGCCAAGGCTTATTCTTGGACTGTGTCGATGAGAAAAAGATTGACAGTCACTCAAATATGCTTACGTGATTAGAACATGAAAACATTGTGACTTCTCCAAGTTTTCATCGAAAAAGACTTCGTAAGTACTACAACGTGTTTGTGTTCCGTACTTCCCTTTCCTTTCTAGGCGTGCTTAAATCTCCAGACATCAACCAATCAAAACTCTACGCCAATTATGTAAAATCCATATTGTGATTGCTTCATGGTATGCTTCGTGACGTGACACATAACGCGTCGTCGAACATAACCATATCGCAACTAATTGCACTTCCTGGTATCACGTGACAACGATTCCTCGCCTCCATACATTGTCATGTAATCACATCGGTCTTATTTGTATCAACGTTAGCCCTTCTGAAGCAGCTTCATTCTACTCTGACCCATTTTAATTCACCTTCATTCACTTTACTTCCCCTTAAATCCCTTCACTCCGACTTAAGTCACCTTACTATTGCGCCTTAGCCAGATTGCTGCGACGTTGTGTGCAATAACGCACACACTTGGCACACCTCTAGTCAACCAGAACCTGGGAGTCGCAATGGCATCGAAGAAGTGTGTTCGTGTCGCACACTGGAGGCGTGGGCTCCATTTCCACCCATGTCGAATTCCACTAAAATCTGTTTTCAAAGCGATTGATTTACTTTTTTTCAGAGGGACCTCCATGAGAAATTTGACGTCAATCCGAGCATTCTTGAAATGTCTTTACTCTTCTTACCGTCGATCGATTTAAAGCGAAAGCCTTATATGCCTCATGAAACGGAAAACCCGGTGAGCGTGCGGCGTTAACATCCAATGGCACGAAAATCCTCGTGACTAAGCTATGACGTCACGTTTCCGGTTCTGGGCCTGCTGGTGTTGGCACACAAAAATTGATTGTGCCGGATTTGAAAATTGAGTTGACTCCCTTTCATAAGCTATCTGGCCCACTCACAAAATGGACTCGGCCCCTACCTAATGTTTGGGTGGCCCACACCTATAAATAATGACTTTGCCAAATTCGAAAATTTAGTGGACCCACGTTCGAAACCCACTTGGCCCTCTCCAAAAATTCACTTCCGCCCCCCCAAAAAACTGCCTTTGTGCAATTTGAAAGTTTAGTGGACCCATGTTTATCACCAACCTGGCCAGCTCCCAGGATTGACTTGTCTTTCCCCCAAGATTTCAGTGGCCCACCCGCAAAATTGACTTTGCCCAATTCGAGCAAATTACCAAGAAGAAAACATCGCGTGGAAGAGTCAGAATACTTTCACATTCATCATATGTAAGGAGGCTTAAGTACCTCTGCAAGTTTTTAGTACCATCGTTTGATATCTCCAGATTTTCTGCCTCGTGGGACTTATAATGCTTTTGCAATAATAACATGAATAAGGACGATATTATCGGGCAACTGTAAAAGATAGGCTCCCATACGCTTCGATAAACATTCAATGTTTAAATCATCAACTAACGCATAAACGCTAGAAAAATAAGACTCACATGCCGAAATTATTGCACTAAAATACGGTACATATTTCGGTACATGTGTACGCCACGCCTTTCTATAAGACATGCGGTATATGCAGGTTATATTGCCATACCATTCTATCATTAATGTTGCTCATACCTATCTTACATTGTTGACAATGTTATCCTTCGGAATATCGAAAGTAACACGTCACAAATAAATGTCAGAAAAGAAAACACCGGCAGTGCATGCCTCTTATGCCAAATCTTCTCAAACCGAAAAATTAAAAGCGCGAAAAAATAACAGAAACTTGCAAAGTGTGTAACTTTTTGGCCTCTAGCGACATCGCCAAAATTGCGAGGAGTCGGTGACGTTTTGCGCGCACGAGATAGAGAAGGTAATCGAGGCGTGTGAATCTTTTTGCCGGATATTCATAGAAGTGTTGCCGTAGGTACGCCGCGAGTCTAATGCCGGGTAAGCAGTGTTAGGGGGAAACATGTCACAGGGAGTTTCCCAATAGCGACAAGCTGGGAAAACGTACCGAGCTTCTACATAAATAAAGCACACTTGGCAGTGGCCAGCGGTGCTCCACAAGTCGGTTTTACAAAGCTGGTAGTTCCAGGAAAATTCACCCTAAATTTGATAATGAGCTATCTTCTATCGACGATACGCTGGTCTCGGGGAAGTTGGAGAGGTCAGCAGTGTTGGAATTGTCGATGGTAGCAGCGGCATTGAAGTGGTGGGTGGCGCACGATGAACACCATCCACGCAGGAATGTGTCCGTGGCACGGCACGACATTCAGGCGAAGAACAGGCCTGTCCGACTTCTCCCCTGATGGCATCGGCGAAAGACGTCACCAAAGACGCAATGAGAACAACTCCAAATCGCCCAAGCTCTTTGTTTATTTGTTTACAAATACTCTCGGTTCACGTCAGCAACAAGACATAAGTGGAAACAAAGATACAGTGACATACCGTAAACAGGGAACAGAACAGGTTAATACAGCAATGCAACAATACATGGCCTACAATTGGAAATGCTCGGACAGAAGTGCGCAAAACTTCTCAAGTATTGTAACATTTACAATGTTTATAGGAAGACAATTCCACTTAAAGGCACCCTGAAACGATTTTGGCGATTTTCTACAAACGTACTGAGTCGTTAGAGTAAGTTCTTCTGATCATTAATTGATGCATCTAAGTGCTCTGCGTAAAGCGTGTAATTTATTATAAGGTTTTAAAAATACACATCGCTGCCGATCGCAGCGCACTGCTCGGCGGAATTTTAAGCCGCCCCTACCCATATGATGCAAATAACCCATATTACGTCACATGGGCGAGCTATCTGATTGGCTGACCAGGGCGCGTGGTCGATAATTTTTCCAACTTTATGGTGAACAAATGATGCTCGTAATAGTTGGAATGTTAGTTACTTTGTTTTTGTAAAAAGAAAATAACTTAAAGAGAATACACAAGAATAGTTTTTTAGTACACTTCAGCACTTCCGGCACACAGCAAGTGTCGTCTGCTTGTGTTACAACGTACTCCATTTTGACGAGAGCTCCGCGGTCAGAGTCGGTCTCAGTCTTTTCGCGAGCACTATGATTCGACTTTGTTGCCTTGTGGACTGCAAACCTAGCGACCTGCAAACCGCGAGTCCAGTATTAGGGCAAACGCAAGCGCAAGGGGACAGGGTCTGGCCGCTTGACTGTGCCGGGATGAGCCACGAGATGAGCAGGAGGGCAAATGTGAACGGTCTGCACGCTGCAGCCACCTGGTGGCACAGAGCTCAACCATCATTCATCTTTAGTACAGAAGGAGGTCCCGGAGTTACAAGAACTGTCAGGGGGACCTCCTATTAGTAATTTAACATTTCATGAATTAATACATTTTGGCAACATAGCAACGACAGACATCAGAAAACACGAAGTTAATGAAAAAAATAAACAAATACAAAAAGTTGCTTATAATAATTGAAGTTCAAAATACAGCAAATAAAACAGATACAGCGTATGCATAAATAAATATGTGGTAATTGACACGTTAATGAAACACAGGAAATGACACATGTCAAAGAACACGGGGTTATTGCAACAGATAATTAAAAATAAATATATGCTTACAACACGCAAAGTACAAATGTTATATAGGCTATACGACAAAAAATTTGAAATGTCTAAGAAAGGATTAAAAAAGAAGGCAAAGGAAGATATAGAATAACGAATAAATAAAGGCTGTCGATACAATAGGTAAGTACAGAGTCATTGAAAACTGCGAAATATATTTGTACACAATATATACTTATAGTAATGAATCAGTAGCCAGTAGTGTCGTTAGTAAATATTTCTTCGTCTCTCTCCTGAATGTTAATGTTGTGCGGCAGGCTTTAATATTGGGTGGTAGTTTGTTCCAGTATTTAATGGCCGTAAAAAGCGAAGTAAACATTCCATAATTAGTGTTTATTCGAGGGAGTAAAAAATTGTTGTTAGAGGAAAATCTCGTATTGTTAGTGTTGGTAAGAGCAGAGTTATTAAATGCATCTGAAATTATTTCATGATTTAGTGTGCGGTACATTAGTAAAACCAATTTGAGCTGGAGCATGTAACGTAATGGTAGTATTTTTAAGGAACTGAAAATTGGTACTGCATGTGACATGTAACTGGAGAAAGTAATGATCCTTAAGGCTTGATTTTGTAAATGCTGTAGATGTATTATGTGCGAGCAATATGTGTTTCCCCAAACTGAGATGCAGTATTGCAAGTGACAGCGAATAAATGCGTAATAAAGTGAAGTTCTAACGTTTTGTGGAAAATACGAGCGCGTTAGGATTAGTACTCTTATTCCAAAGGCAATTTTCTTTGAGACCATGTCAGCATGCAAGTTAAATTTAAGTTGGGGATCAAGTTTGACGCCAAGGAAGACAACTTCATAGACAACCATACACAGTAGCATCAACGAAGTGTATTCTTTGCTGCTGGTGTGTATTTTTCGCAGGCGTGTAATCATCAACACGTTGATTTTTAAATGTTTAAAATGCTTTACACTTGGTTAGAGCAATATTAGTGCTTTGTTTGACTGGTTAAGCGCTGCGCCAGCAAGTGTCTGGACCGTGCAGACCGATCAGGCTGCTCACGTACGTCGACGCTAAAGTTCCTTCATCAGCTTGAGTTTATGCCTCCAGTCATTTGCCGAAATGACCAGCTTGCCTGTTTGTAGCGGAGTACCGGACACGTTCGGCGCTACGACAGTATGCTCGCAATGCACGCTGCTTCGATAGCTCTCGGTCGACGGCCAAGCGGCTAGCGGAGAGGTCTCGCGCGGGAGGGGGCGTGCTCCTAGACAACCGGAAGTGAGCGATGCAACGTCGCATCGTGACGCTGAACCAGTGAAGGCGGAGCTTAGTGCCGCTCGCTCGGCGAGCGAGTCGAGGAGGAAAAGCATAGCTAGGGAGGAGGGTAACTTCTAATCGCTTGCAGCTCCATTAATACGTAACGCTACACTTAAATTGTGGTGCGAATGTTCTACTTAAGCTGTACCCTACGCGCCTACAAAATTTGTCCGAACCGTTTCAGGGGCCCTTTAAGTGCTATCGAGAGAAAAGAATGAGTATTTGTAACAATCTTTGTGAAAACGTTCTCCCTTAATGGGTTTGCTACGTTTATTTCGTACTATAAGGGTCCTTGACTCATATATACGCAGGGACCTATCAACAAGTAGTAGCTCATGAATGATCACGTAAAGAAGGCTAAGTCATTTTTCTTTCCTCCTTACACTAAGTAGATGCAGATGTACCTTCACATAGAGTCGAGTTGCGGGGTCTTTTCGCGAGAATCCGCTAAAATGCATCTGCAAAATACCTTGCCGAGTATCGTCGTAGCGGATCCGCGAAAATTCTGAAGCCCTGTAAATCCCAAAGCACATAACATAGCAGACTTCTCGAGAGCACTGGTGGTGCAAATTCTCCCATAAGGAAGTGCAACTGTGCTTAACATCATTTTTTCCCACAACTTCTCAGACGACCAGAAAACATAATTGCAGCGACATGATGGCAGCGAGCACTGCCAGCATTTTCATACTCCGATTGCACCTATTTATATATTTCCTATAGCTATTCATTTCAGCAGTGTTGAAAAGGTAATTAATAAATTAAAAGGTTCCTGGTTCCCCGGCTGCACTAAAGTTAGCGCAAAGTTTCTCAAAACAACAATTGAGTATTCGTCAGTAATTTTAGCTACGATGTTTCAGCAAACATTATACACGGTACCTGTCCCACCTGAATGTAAAATCGGGGAGGTGTTTCCGCGTTTCAAGTCAGGTGAACAACAACAATCACTATTAAATAACCGGCGCACTACCCTCACAATCATTCCTTGCAAAATGTTATGACATATTCTTTCTTCAAACCTTGCGAGCTTTATTGAATCAAATTCATATCTTTTACCATCGCAAAAAGGTTCTCGTACTTGGTATTCTTTTGAAACCCAACAAGTATTTTTCACTGACAACTTCATGGTATCAGTAATCATTCTTCACTAATCAACCGCATGTTGCTAGACATTTCTGAAGCATTTGACAAGGTTTACCAAAAGCTGCTTCTCTAGAAACTATGCCAGATTAACGGAGACTCTAAAGTGCTCTATTGTCTAGAAAAATTGTTTACTCGCCGTTTCCACTTTGTGTCTGTGAATAACGGAAATTCAAAGCACATTGCTGTTCGATTCGTGGTCCCGCAAGTGATGCCATTCATCACTTTACACTTTTTTATTTAGAATAATGACTTATATTTATGTGCTTCACACTACATTAACCTATTTGCCGATGATTGCGTTGCCTATTCAGACAGAACCTTCACTGATGATGCTAAAACCCTTCAGTCTGATCTTGCCAAACCAAGGTGTGCATCACTTCGTTGACAGAGCTTAACATGAGGAAAGGCGAATATATACGCATATCTAAAACATAATCTGCTTCGGCGCTTTCCCATATCCTTAATACTTCTTTCGACAGTGTCTTGTCTTGCAAATACCTTCGCATTCACATTACATCAAACCTCTCTTCGGCGCACCACATTTCGTCTGTAATTAACAAACCTAATTGAATTTTTGGGCACTATCGTCGTAACTTTGCACAAGTACCTTCACCCATAAAATTTGTAATCTATAATACTCTCATTCGCTTGAATCTAGATTACGATTTTTGCGTCTGGGTTCCAAGCCACGGAAACTTAACTCGTTCACTAGAAATAGTTCAAAATATTTCCAAGCGTTTTATTCTTTCTAACGACGGTAGAACAGCGAGCGTGCTTTCAATGAAAACAAGTCCTGACTTATCTCTTGGATCCCGTCGTAAATTTCTCATTGCAGCCTTTTTCGCGTCATATTTCATCATCAATTTATATCGCCTCTTCTATTTGTTTCGTCTCCCTTACATCACACACAAATAGTTCAAATCTGTTTCAGCAAAACTCACCCTTTTTTTATTGCGATAACAATTTTATGGACGCTCCAGGTGCATTTGTGATAGCGCTGTTGCCGTGAGGTTTTATATAAAGTAAAGCGACGATAAAATTGCCGCCGCGCCCCGTATGCTGTGTCTGCCAGTGAAAGCATGAGAGGATGAGCCTGCGATCACGGCTCAATCTCGCCCACGCAAGGGACGAAAGCGAGGAGGAGCGTCGCCTGGCGTCGTGCCAGGACTCCCGGGGTAGGGTAGGGGAGGGGGGGGGGGGGGGCGTTCTACTTTCAGGTGTCCCGAGCGGCCATGCGCAACTGCCTCGGCCACTGCATGTTGAAACCTATCTGCGACGGGGACAAATTCTGCCGTGAACTCTTATCGCAGCTTAGTTCGCGTTGACGCGAGAGGCAGCACGAAAGTTAATTCTCTTGCTACTGCTGCCGCGATTCCTCCCTCCAGCGTTTCGATAGCAAGCTTCCGCGTTCGTCGATAAAGACGTGTTCATGTTGACTTGTGCACGCATGACACCCTGCTTGTTTACCAGTTTACACGGCAGATAGAACTACTGTACTTACTTCGTATAGCTGTTCACTAATTTTCGATCGCAATCGATGCTTCAGCTTTCTGGCACAGCTGCGGGCTTTTCAGTACTTCTTACTGCGAACATCAGAATAGTGGAATCACTTCTATCCGCATGTAACCGCCATCACAAATCACCTCCAGGTAAAGAACACTTTATCTAACATTGTACAACTAAAATTTTGTGTTTGCTCATTTTTTGTTATGAATATATTCTGTTTCACATGCAACCCAGTCTACCGTATAATTATGTTGGCACTGAGGGTATCTTAAGTAAATAATTAAAAATATACCATAATATTCGTCTTTGAACTTGCTCTAGATCTGACACCGAGTCTTTTCAATACGCTTCCCACACCTCGCATGCATACCCGAATATTGATCGCACAAGCATCGTATAAACTGCAAATCTTGTGGAGGCGAAGCAAGCCTCAGGGCACGTCGAATATCGCCTAATCTTTACTAGGCGTTCCCTGCTACTTTTATACAGTGTGGCGCTCAACTAAGGTCACACGATACTAAATTTCCAGGGTACTTGTACTCTGTTACCTGGTGTAGTTACCCTTCACGCAGAGGCGTGTCGCAGCTCTTGGGTAGGTAGAATGGAAGCACACGTTGGCGAGTATCGATGCTGCCTTTTGGTGGATTCTGGAACTGTACGTTCATTTTACATTAACATGGCAAACAGTTGCGCCTTCGCTCCAAGAGATAGCCTAACTTTCTTTCTCTGACTATCTCAACTGTCTGAACGCTTTGCAAGGGACGCTTGGTACCGCTTGCCCCTATGCCCTGTATCCGTGTATTTGCACTTTGTTATCGCGATAGCAATTGTATGGACCCTCTAGGCGCATTTATGCCGTCGCGGTCACCAAGAGGTTCCGTGTGAGTGAAAGCGCGTGAGGGTGAGCCGGCGAATGCGGTTGAATCTCGCGTGCACGAGTTAAGGAACGCGGGCCAAATGCGGGCCCTCTACTTTGGTGCGCAAGGCAGGAGGGTGAGTCGAGGGAAGAGGGACGTTCCCCTCCGGTGGCGGCTAGGGTTCTTCGATCTCCTGCTGGCCCGCCGCTCCGTACAGAGTAAAAAAAACCGCGGCGTCTACTAGGGCGTTGGCGTCGAGAATAGCGGACGTCATAATAGACGTTTTAGCGGACGCCATAGGGATGCGTTGCCGGCGCTCATGTGTCTTGAAAGCGATCTGTGAGGTGGCTAATGTTCGCGCCTGCGCTGCCCTCACCTTCTAAGCGATCTGCGATGGTTGCGGGTCCCTCCGACCACTGGCGTGGGGCGTCCCTTGATTAACTGCACGAGCGGAGACGGCAGACGAGCCCTCCCAGACTTTTAACCCGACAGCGTTAAGGAGCTCGTGTCGCAGAAAAGCCGGTGTCGTTGGCGGCGTTGGCCATGAGCGATAAATCCCGGCAGGCACTTCATGAATAAAAAACAACTTGCAAGATGGGCTGGGTGGGAATCGAACCAGGGTCTCCGGAGTGTGAGACGGAGACGCTACCACTCAGCCACGAGTTTTTTTTCTTTATTACTCAGCCACGAGTTCGATGCTTCAAGGCGGTACAAAAGTGCCTCTAGTGAATGCGGTGTTGCCTTAGAAACGAGTCGCAGAAAGTTATACTGCGGTGTATATCGGTAATTATGAACATGTAACTTACAGAAGTCGCAGTTACACGCGTAGCGAAGTGCGTTTCCGCTACATTTCTTCTGCGCTTTCCGCATACGCAGACCCATCTTGCGGCAAACACAGAAAACCCCCTCCTCTCACTGTACGGCGCTGCCCCGACAGGTGGCGCTCCACGCGCCCATTGGGGTTGTGTGGGGACAGGTGCGAGGCGCGTCGCGGCCCGGACTCCCTCTCCCCTGACGACGTTTCTCCTTGCTCCCTAACGGGTTGCAGAATCAAGCGTCCTTCCATTCTTTAGATCACTATCTGTCTATCTCTCTGCCCGTGCCGATGACGACGTTTGGCTGGCGTGCATCGTTTCCCCCTCCGAGACACCGAGTTCTTTGGTTCGTTCCACTTGCCCAGGCGCACGCTTCGTTGCCGCGCCGAACGCTGCGTTGCTCGACGCTCACCGCGTTCGATGCGGGGCGCCTCGTAAGTGATCGCGGCGCCGTAGCCCATTGTCTTACACCCCTTGGCGGGTCGACGGGAACGCTGTCGCGTTCCACTCTTGAAGGCGAAGCTTAAGCGTCCTCCAATTTTTTTTCGTCGGATAGTTGATGGCATCGGAAGACGTGTCGTTAAGAGGTCGCGTTAAGAGGTGTCGCTCGCCCTGCTCTCCGACAGCTGCTCGACTCTCGAACGTTGACGCTCGCACCAAGCCGACAGATCTTCCTTGCTCCGCTTCTCAGCTCCGTCTGTTTTGCTGACATGAACCCTTCTCCTTCTGTAGGCTGCTTCGGTGACGCGTTATTTATGGGTTCACTTCCTACTCTTCTACGGAGTTTCTCGATTCGCTGATTTCTTCATGCTTTATCATTTTCTACGCCATGAGCGCACGACCTGCTAGGTGTCGTCCTGTATTTAACCACGCACATACCACAGTGCACGCGATTCACTATCTTTAGCTTGCTTAGTCGTCGTCGCCTCATTACCCCCCATTTTAAAAAGTGTTTAGGGAGTCAAACGCTTCCCGTGAAGGCTACACACGACGATCACTCGTACGCACTCCATACACTCGAAGAGTGTTTTTTCTAAGTATCTTTTATATCACAACTCGGAAGAGACATCTATTTTGCGTTAGAGATGCATTAGTTTGCATTAAAGACATGAGCGGCGACGGCGACTCCTTTTGCTGGTAAGCATTAATATATAACGGACCACTTTTCGCTGCACCATCTCAATTTCCTAATATCTTTCTTTAGATATGGATCCCAAGCAACACTAGGGTAGTCTAATTTGGGTCTTATACATGCTATATGGGCCAGTAGTTTTATTTCTAATGGAGCTGTATTTAGTTTGTGCCTCAGGAAACCGAGTTTTTTAGAAGTGGATGAGCATGTATTAGTTATTTGACTTGACCATGTGAGGCGGTTTGTAATCGTAATACCTAAATATTTATATTCATGAACCTACGTAATAGACAATGACTGACAGAATGCGTGTACTTAAGAAGGAATTTTTTGTGCGTATTGCGCATGAAGACTGATCCTTACACCACTAGGAAATGGCACAGAGGTTAGATTAGGCATTGTTGATCAGTGTGAGCGATAACGGTTTTAAAAAGCATGCGCTCTCTGCAAAAAGTTTTATACTTATTTTTGACATATCTATGGAGGTACCAATGAACAATGTCATTCAGGTACACTCAAAAACGACAGGTTCCAAAACGCTACCTTGAGGGACTCCTGATGTTACAGGCAGTACGCCAGACGCGCAGTCACTCCCTTGTAAATATTTCTTACAATCAGCAGGGTAGCAATGAATCCAAGTAACCAGTTTAACAGGTAGGCCTATGCCTTGCAATTTCGAAATAAATTTGCTGTGCCAGACCAGGTCGAACGTCTTACTAAAATAGAAGAATATGGCATCAATTTGATTGCCCTTGTCAAGCGATGTGTTGAATTCATGAATTGTTCTGACCAGTTGTGTTGTCGCTGACAATTGTTTCCTAAAGGCGTGCTGTAAAGGCGACAAATACTTGCTTTCTTCAAAAAATTAGGTTGTGTAATGAGTGACTATGTGTTACTAATAGCTTACATGGCGTGCAAGTTTAATAAATGGGGCTCTACTTTCCGACGTTCAGACGATCGCCTTTTTTAAACTCTGGCACTACACATGCCGTACGCCAATCATTGGGAATTAAGGACCCTTCCAAGGAAAGATGGAAAACGTGTCATAATATGTGCAACCGGTTCAGTATGCCTGCGCAAAAGTATCTTCGGAATATTATCCGGACCATCTGAGGGCTTTGTTTTCAGGTTTATAAGCAAATACAGTCCACTCTCATATATTACAAAATTGGGAGACATTCATGGAAGAGGGTTATCATGCGTTGCCTCGTGCTGTAGAGTGGTCAATACGGAACCGATGTAAAGTTTAAACTGCTCAGCAATTTTGAGGGCATCATTCGCAAGACAATCGTCAACGGATATTTCCCTCTGTACAGCATTTGCCTTTTCTGAACGTCACCAAAATTTATCAGGGCTTTTTATAAAGAAGTCAGACAATGATTTAGGGAAATATCTAACTTTGGCATTGGAAGTTTAGTAACAAGCGGGTCCTTTAGGTCAGTAACTACGCTGCAGGCTTTCTTCTCTTGTTTAGCTCCTTTTAGCCTATGGCGTAAATGGATCATTTATTTCGTCATCCACGGACTGGCTTTATTAGTACGAACGTATTTGTCAGGAATTACCTTGTCAATGCAATAAGGACCACTCTTTTTTAGAGCATCCCAGAGTGTCGTGACGAGTTCCATCATGTTATCCCAAAAGTTCCACAAACAGATCAATATGGCGTGGTCGTCCGCTTTAGTGAAATCCTTCATTAGCTTTTTGTTTTGTTTCTTGAGTGGGTACGTAACTCCTAGCGGAAAGCAGAGACACACCGTCTTATGATCGGTGACGCCGTCAACCACATCCGCAATGTATGTACATATGTCGTGAAAAATAACAATCAAATAAATTGTTGAATAGGTGCTACCTACTTCTCTGGCATACTGTGTAACTGTTTCTTTCAAATTACACATGATATGAAACACACATGATAATATCCACTAACGGGTTCCTGTCAACATTAAAAAATGAAGTGGGGTTACGCCAACCACTGCAAGAAATATTAAAATAACGAGCGAGTATAACCTTATTAGTGAACAACGCCATGTGTTCGCATAGTTTGGACATGCATTCAGGGGAAGCCAAAGGAGGTTTATAGAAAGGACATACAATAAAATAATTGCCCCAGCAGTTTGCCCGTAGCAAAAAACTTTCGTGACCACCTATTTGCTTCATAACAACACCAGAAAACGGGTTCTTTAAGGCTGTAACCCCGTTTACATGAATGCGACAGTGGCGCATCGCATTTCCAAGCGCATTTGGGAAAGGCGATGCGACCCCGTTTACATGTAACGCCTTAACTCTCGCGAGAACTTAGCGCCACATGGTGTCGTATAAGGGAAGTGCAACCGACTTCCGGTGTGACTGGTTTCCGGTAGTAGGCCTAGTGCACGTTGGTGGTTGAGTGCCGAGAAATAGACAGTTTAAGTTTAGCGTACGCAACTTATGGCGTACGCTATATGCTACGGTGTAGCGGGCGCGAAGCCGCTCACGTTTTTTGCAGCTTTAGTTGGCCAGCGAGATCTTCGGATCTCAGAGGCCATATGCCGTCGTTGCAGCTATTTTCTGACTCTAGCGATAGGTAGCGCTGACATCTCGAATGTTACTTTCGTTAGGCTTCGACTCGTTCGAAACGAGAAGCAACCTCGAAAACACCACATGGGTATCCATTATACCCTGTCGTCGAAGCGGCCTAAGACAAAGCGAAAGCTGTTTACACAATCATTTGCAGCGAACGAAGTGCATTTTATAAAAGCAACGCCAAATTCAATTCGAAGCGGGCAGCCGGAACCGCCGCCATGTTGGTGGCTAATTCCTTCCCATCATTCCTAATGCGACGATCCTGCGTTTACATGCTCCGCGAGAGTCGACTCGCGCCCGTAAATCTACCCTCGCCTGGCGCATTAATGCGATGCGCCTTCCTAGCGCATTACTGCTATTTACATGAATGTGATGCTCTAGAAATGCGATGCGATGCGACACTGTCGCATTCACGTAAACGCGGCTTATGGCTAAGCCACCACCCCTAGTTGGGCGATCTCGACGGAAAACAATACAGTAGTGAGCCGTTATTCACCAGAAGTAGAGGCGCAGTGTCCGGATTGTGGCGCATCGTACTGCTTGCTAGCGCATATGCTCTGGCAACGCTCCGCGCGTTAAGCGGCACCATGTTCACTAAAGAAGAAGACTGGGTGGAGGCAGTGCGAAGGGACGACCACCAGACCCAGCTCCGGGCCGTCCAGAGGGCTCACGAAAGGGCGGAGGCTCACGGCCTTCCCGTCCCAACGTGGGTGCGGCCCGCGACCCCTGCCGACCACTAAACCAAGAATGGGTGGGGAGGGGTTCCTCAGGACCCAATAAAGTTATTTCCTCCTCCTAGGAGGAGATATAACCGTAGCACTACTGTTATCGTGTAACCAGGTTTCGGCAATCATTGTTATATGTGGGTTATCTTCAACAAGTAACACTTCGAGCTTCCCTACTTTTTACATGGCTTTGATCATTAAAACTTAGTATAGCGCATGGCATCTGTATTGCACAGACGTCCCTGTTCTGCACATGGCGCAAAACAGGCAGCGAAACGCAGCGCAGTTAAGCAGCGAAACGTGGGGTCGAATGCCAAAATATGTATACAATGTATACATAACATTAGAATAAATAAATGAATCACGTAGATCCGCGAAACATAATTAGGGCTTACCAATTCCGCCACGATGCGCTGTGCCGTGTGAGACAATGATAATGCGCAACACTCTCAGCGATTATGAATAATCATGTAAAACAATGCATCAAGCAAACACGCCTCCCTGTGTGTTCTGTAGACTACGCAGAGAAACAGCAGTGGTGCGCGCAAGTTAACATTCAACATCAGCTCACTACTCTCCTTTGCAACAAACGCTGCAGAAATTACATGTTCCCCCCCAACATTACCTCTAATTATTACCACTCTAGGCAAACTGCCCCCGCTGGGGCGTCTGCGTCAGCAGGCGTTTGGTGTGTTGCGACACCACGTACCCGAGCACACGAGGGTTGGACCCTCCCGCGTGTAGCCGTGCGCGGCTTAGCCGTGTCGGGGGAAAGGGGGATCCTGGGGGTTGAGCCGATGCCGGATCTTCGGACCTTTAAGGCACCCCGGCGGAGGCAACACACCTCTTTGGCCTCTGCTTCACGTAGACGGCACCCCCGGACTGACCCACCCGGAGGAAATCGGTAGTTGCCTTTTCCTGTCTCTCTCTCCTTCGACCCTTCGTCTTTCTCTCACTTTCCAGCTTTCCTGTCTTCTTCTCACTTCTGAATTTCTGATCCTTCTGGCAGCTAGGGTTAACCTTGTGTGAAATAACCAAGCTCGGTTATATCATATTTGGTTATAGTGGTTGTGTGCAGCTGGCGATGGCAGGCCTCGTTTATTTACAAGGCTGTCACGTCTCCTTGTTGGGCTCCATGGTGGGCGGCTGACACCACTGCCGAAATTACTCCAATTTTTATGGCTTCTTCTTTCCCCAGGCTTCCTGATCGCCCTCTCACAAAAAGAGGGCGCACCGAAGAATGTTTCAACTTCTTTATTAAGCCCACTGAAATTTTTCCACGTTTCCGCGTGATTCACAGCGAAACCCCCTACAAGACCGTAAGAACTGTATCACCTTTCGTTGTCGCGAAATGCCTAACTAACCCCCGTATTCACAAACCAAACTTAACTTATCGCGATAAGGTCACTTATGAAAGGACGAGAAAAGTATAAGTATAAGAAAAGAACAAGGTGCGTTTCGAAAACGCACCTTAACGCGCCATAAGTGTGCCTTATGAAAGGCACCCTTCACTCGTTAAGTGTTTTACCTGGGAGCGAGGCTAGAGAATTTTTTGCTACGAAATAGATACTTTGACGACGTTTAAACTGCTTTTATTATAAGAAAGCAATAATGGCATGCACACAAGCATCTGTACATAAATAATGTATAAACGCTTGATAAAACTTGATGAAACGCTCGCCGTTTTTGGTGAGTCCGCTATTTACGTCTGGCCACGTTGGTCTAATCCACTCGACGCAGCGCACGTTTTTGTACAGTCTTCTCCAGATTGGTTTTGTCCGTGTTGTGTTTGTATTTCGTTCGTCCGTGTTGTTTTGCCTTGTTATTACTTCCTTCGCTTTTTCTTGCTTATTTATAATTAGCTGTGCATTATTTTACTCATTTTTTATCAGTTTAGTTGTTTAAATAGTCTTAGTATTATCTTTTTTTTGGTAAACCGCGTTGAGAATGGAGCGGCGCAAAATTAACTTCACGGACGAAGAGCGCACCATCCTGATGGACCTGATGGAGAGGCACCGCGATGTGCTCGAGTGCAAACGGACTGACGCGGTGTCGGTCAACGCAAAGAAGAAGACCTGGGAAAAGTTGTCCGAAGAATTTAACAGTCGCCACAACGTCCGGCCACGAACGTCCAAGCAATTAAAGAAGTGCTGGGACAATCTGAAAGAAAAGTGGCGCCGTGCCAAAGCCGAAGACACGCGGGAGATATTCAAAACAGGTGAGCATTATTCCTCATGTGCCGAAATTTCTGCTTCTTGCTTGTATATATATTTGATGAAAGCACGGGAAGCCATCGCTACAGCTGATTTCTAGCGCACTCTGCAACAGCTGGTGCGTGTGCATACGGAACAGTGGCGAGGACATAATAAATTCATCGCCAAAAATAACGTTGCAGTAAACTTGCTTGATCGTAACGTGCAGGCAAACAAAGGACGTGCCTACGCATGTTTGTTTTCCGCGACACACTTGCACGATCGGCAAATTTGCTCATGTTTTGGTTTCTTGAAGGCGTCGTTTGCTACCTCGAAGGACGTCTTGCTGTGAAAGAAACGCTACCTTATTTGTTTGCAAAGCGTGCTAATGCAGTCCTTGGGCGAACGCCATCAACTAGCTTTGTGTGTAGGCTTGTCGTGTGCTGTAATGAAATACCAGGGGCAAGGAAAACTTGGGCACAGTTGCAGTTCATTAGCATATGCCTGGTGCTATGTGCGTGTGAGCACGGCGACCTGTGTCTGTATTTCCCTTGTGCTCAGCTAGCAGGGCTTCAAAATGACTTAAGCTACATCATGATGTGTTCATATGTTTCTGCCAGTATTTTCGAAGCGGTGAAACTGAAGAGGTATCGTTATTTTGCTAACGTTGATATTTGCTTTTCAAAGGTGGTGGCGCCCCGGCAGGACGCCACATGAATGACGAGTTGCTCAGGGTCGGTGCAGTGGCAACTGACATGGCCACACGCCTTGTCAATCCATTTGACAGCGACTGCACTGGCCCTGGCACAGAGCCGACGCCAGCTGTAGCAGCACTGCTGACTTCGTCACAGCCGGGACGAAGCACTGATGCAGATGGTGAGTATGAGTTTATGTGCAATATTATATCTGGACTAATTATTTAGGAAACTAGATTTGCTAATACAGAAAGGCACCAAATGAGGCATTGCAGGTGGCTAATGAACAACTAGTTCTGTATTACGCATTTGACACAGCAGTATTGCAAGAAACTAAGCTACTTTTTAATGTCGAAGTGCTGACATTACTTTTGGGCATCATGGTGATGAGGTTGGAGCAGTGCAGCAAGGGTTTTATTTATGGTTTCGTATAATGGACACTATAACGAGGAATGATGCAGTCATTGGTTCATGTCTCAAAGGCTTCCAAAACTGGTTTTTGCAGTTGCATTTGTGCATTATTTCATTGTTTTCATGTCAGTGTTGCAAACGGAAATCCCTTATTTTTTACAGTGTAGTGGTTACATCGCCAAAGTTGTACGTGTGCAATGTACAGTACACATGGATCGATATGCTCTTGCACTGTCTGGATCCAGAGGAGATGTCATAATGTTATCTGCTCTGAACATACGAGAGGCACCATGCCTTGTGGAGATAACTGTAAATTGACCATGTTGTGTCGTGTACTCGATATATGATTAGCTGTGTATGTTCATCGGTGCCTATGCTGTGTGTTTGTGGTCATACATGTGTTTCATTTGTTGCCAAATGCGTGTGGAATAGCAGGTAGACTTGCTATTGGGCAAACCTCTCCAGCGTTTCCAAAGCGCCTCTTATTCCCATGCAATAGTGCCCATAATTTCCTGTTTATTATGTACCGTCAACAAGCAATATACACAGAAAGCCTACCTGTGATGCAAATAACTGTCAGCATAGACACCATTGGTTTAGTTATTTTCATGGCCCATGAAACAGAGAATGAGTCCTAATATGAGGATGAGCGGCTTGTATGCAAAAGTTTGAATGCAACCGCATAGTTATTACTGTCACCGTTTCATTCAACCTGCTTCAGCTGGATGCACCAGCAGGAACATGCTGTATTGTTGTGTGCTCACGGGCTTACATTGTGTCAAGTTCTTTAGTATGTCCTAATAGTAAGTACAGTGCAGTATTTTGTTCAACATCAGTGCATTATGTAGCAAGGCAAAAATGTCTGTATAGCTCACAGCGCACTCGTAAAAGTGGATTGTAAAAGGTACAAGCACTGTGGAAAGGACACTAATGTCAACTCTGATTGCAATAACTTTGCAGATGCCGACATGGACTATGATGACTCCTGGCAGTGGGACATCGAAAACCAGGACGAAGCAGCGGCTTCGCAGTGTGCAGCGCCACCAAATGCTGAAACTGCTCAGCTTGTACCAGAGCCAGCAGCACCCCTAGCTACATGCCCACCAGCTCCAGCCCCGCCAGCTGCTGTGCCGCCAGTGCCGACAGCCCGCCGGCGGATAAACGCAAGCCGGTCATCCTGCACAAGGGATGATGCTGTGAGGAGCGAACTTGGTGCTCGGCTTGCTTCACTCACAAAAGATGCTCAGAGAAAAAGGAAAGAGCACTTGCTCAAGATGAAGCTAACTCGTGAAGACCATGCACTTCGCATGGAACTCGCTCGTGAGGATCACAAGGATAGACTTGAGAAAAGGCAGGCAGAACATGCACAAATAATGGAAAATTTTAAAGCAAAGAAGGCCCTTATTGACCTAAAAATGAAGGTTCTGCAAAAACAGAATGAGTGAGGCAGAAGAAAAAGTTTTCGTATATGATCATATGCCGTATTTACTCGCATAATCACACTTCTTTGTCAAAAAAATTGGTGCAAATCCAGGGGTGCGATCATTGTACGAGTTAAATTTCCCACGAAAAGAAACTTTTTTTTGATCCCGCATTTGCAGCACGGTGACAAGCAGGCGGCTGCCGTTGTCATTGTGGGACACCGAAACAAAAATGACGGCCGGCGGAGCAAGCCGAACGCGATTATTGTTCTTCTTGTGAGTACATTACATGCATTGAAACAGTTTCTTCCGTATCAGTAATGAATAATGTTAATATCGGCACGTTTGCGACATAGCCATGTCTACTT
The DNA here is from genome assembly GCF_038994185.2 of Dermacentor albipictus. NCBI lineage: Eukaryota > Metazoa > Arthropoda > Arachnida > Ixodida > Ixodidae > Dermacentor > Dermacentor albipictus. The sequence continues at coordinate 68,662,376 of NC_091825.1, forward strand.
TGAGGAGACAGAAACAGAGATGGGCACGCTTAGCTGCCAGTGACACAGAAACACATAGCGGGCATGCTGTGGAAACTGCGACATATGTCTTCACTGTTATCCTAATATGGCACGTTTCCACTAAGGGTGGGCGAATATCGTAGCTGCGTTACAAGCATGGGCGTATGAATAGGGTACATTTGTAACTTATCAGCGTAAACGTGGCCACTATTGTTGCCGCCCGCGATTTGTTGCGTGCCCATGAGTGCAGACGAGAGGAATCAAAAGGCACCCTTTATGTTGTTGCTGTTGACCAAATCCATTATGATGCCTACAAACAAAGCCGAGGCAAGCTTGGTTGTAGTTTTTTTTTTGTTTTTTTTTCATGGAAGTGCAGAAAGTGATCGCATCTGCTTAAGAATGTTCGGTGCATGCAGACCTCTTGGTATGTTTTCAAGAATCGTTTGCGTAGCATTTGACAGAAGGTAAGTGCGATCATCATTAGCTAGACTTGGCACACGACATATCGCTGCGACAAGTTCAGGGTGCGGTCATTACACAGGAAAGAAAAAGCTGAATTTTGACGACAAAATTCAGGGGTGCGATCATTATGCGAGTGCAATCATTATGCGAGTAAATACGGTATGTCTTGTAATATATGTTTCGTGTATATCAAAGTACATGGGCATTGTGCAATTCTGCCACCATCAGAATGTATCAGCTACCGCAGCTTGGATCAAACGTGTAACCTCGAGCTCAGCAGCCCAACATATAGCCTCTGCATTAGTGCCAGTTTGCCTACATTGTAGCTGAAAATTAAATTAAATTCTGGGGCTTTACGTGCCAAAACCACAATCTGATTACGAGGCACGCCGTAGTGGGCCACTCCGGGAATATGGACCACCTGGGGTTCTTTAAAGTGCGCCTAAGTACATGGGTGTTTTCAGATTTTGTACATTGTAGCTTTGTACTCTTTCTCTGTCTCTCTTGTGATCCTCACTCTGTATTTGCAGCATCAACAAATGATTGTATTGAAAAATGGCAGTTGTAGACGTTGGTGCCTTTCACAGCCATTCAGAAATGGTAAAGTTCATGTGAAGCTCATGGTCATCACGGGTAAACTTCATGGATTTTAGGCCCTGTAATTGCTCATTTCGCCATCCTCTGCACGCAGGCAGACAAGGGTAGACAGCTGCCCAACATATAGCCTCTGCATTAGTGCCAGTTTGCCTACATTGTAGCTGAAAATTAAATTAAATTCTGGGGCTTTACGTGCCAAAACCACAATCTGATTACGAGGCACGCCGTAGTGGGCCTCTCCGGGAATATGGACCACCTGGGGTTCTTTAAAGTGCGCCTAAGTACATGGGTGTTTTCAGATTTTGTACATTGTAGCTTTGTACTCTTTCTCTCTCTCTCTTGTGATCCTCACACTGTATTTGCAGCATCAACAAATGATTGTATTGAAAAATGGCAGTTGTAGACGTTGGTGCCTTTCACAGCCATTCAGAAATCGTAAAGTTCATGTGAAGCTCATGGTCATCACGGGTAAACTTCATGGATTTTAGGCCCTGTAATTGCTCATTGCGCCATCCTCTGCACGCAGGCAGACAAGGGTAGACAGCTGCCCAACATATAGCCTCTGCATTAGTGCCAGTTTGCCTACATTGTAGCTGAAAATTAAATTAAATTATGGGGCTTTACGTGCCAAAACCACAATCTGATTACGAGGCACGCCGTAGTGGGCCACTCCGGGAATATGGACCACCTGGGGTTCTTTAAAGTGCGCCTAAGTACATGGGTGTTTTCAGACTTTGTACATTGTAGCTTTGTACTCTTTCTCTCTCTCTCTCTTGTGATCCTCACACTGCATTTGCAGCATCAACAAATGATTGTATTGAAAAATGGCAGTTGTAGACGTTGCTGCCTTTCACAGCCATTCAGAAATGGTAAACTTCATGTGAAGCTCATGGTCATCACGGGTAAACTTCATGGATTTTAGGCCCTGTAATTGCTCATTGCGCCATCCTCTGCACGCAGGCAGACAAGGGTAGACAGCTGCCCAACATATAGCCTCTGCATTAGTGCCAGTTTGCCTACATTGTAGCTGAAAATTAAATTAAATTCTGTGGCTTTACGTGCCAAAACCACAATCTGATTACGAGGCACGCCGTAGTGGGCCACTCCGGGAATATGGACCACCTGGGGTTCTTTAAAGTGCGCCTAAGTACATGGGTGTTTTCAGATTTTGTACATTGTAGCTTTGTACTCTTTCTCTCTCTCTCTTGTGATCCTCACACTGTATTTGCAGCATCAACAAATGATTGTATTGAAAAATGGCAGTTGTAGACGTTGGTGCCTTTCACAGCCATTCAGAAATGGTAAACTTCATGTGAAGCTCATGGTCATCACGGGTAAACTTCATGGATTTTAGGCCCTGTAATTGCTCATTGCGCCATCCTCTGCACACAGGCAGACAAGGGTAGACAGCTGGCTAGACGCCTTGAAAAGCACAAGTGTATGTTTTGACTAGTGTTCCACGTGCCTTGCCTTGTCAGACTTCTCAAAAAGTCAGCACATTTTTCAAGGCATTTGGCCAGCCATCCATCCTCATCCGACCACCTGCAAAAGGCAGATTGAGCAAGTACAGGCCCTTACACAATTCATCTAATTCATATCTGTTTGACACATTGTTTGTTGCATGTTTTCGAAAGAGGCTTCAACAAGAAGCATTCTGCCGAGGGATGAAAGCGGCATCTAGATGTAGTTCATGTAACACGTCACGGCAAAATCTTCTGCTAGATAGAGCTTGACATATGCATGAATCTCAATGCAGCAGAAGCCACCATGTCGAGAAATATGTGAAACAAGAATGAGTACTGTTTATTTCATTCTGTGCAGAGCATGCTGATAACATTTCTGTTGTGCTATGTGCACGCATGTGCAAACAATCACATTTTTAATTCTACTCTCCTGAGAAACACAGGCATGATGTTTTGTACCACCAATTTCAAAGGCTCTGTATGCGATAACCATGTCTCACTGCATTGAATCCATTGGACAAGACAACTTATCGCTGAAATGTTCTATTGTGGAATTTGAATGTCATTGCACATGTAAAAAACAAAGCAACGTTAGGTAGCTCCTGCTCCTGACCTTGAATTCGTAACAGCCAAAGTGCATAGGATCACTTTGTGGGGAAGCAGCATATTTAAAAGTTGTAAACAGTCTTGAATTTGGCAACGGTTAGGTGCTATTGATGGAGATTGTTGAAAAGGCATACGACAACTAGCAAAGCTGTGTTGCTGATGATAATCAGTTCACAACTGCCAACTGCATATTAAAGGGAAGCTGAAGAGTGCCGAATTCAATAAGACGCTCATATACGGATGCGGGAACCTTATAAACCATGCAGGTAAAATTTGGAGGGGGGGGGGACTTTTCACTTAAGAGTGACGTAATTGTCGGCTAATGTCGCGCCACCCCCCCCCCCCATCAATAACTGCACGCTGACGTCAGCGGAGACGGGAAACCGCGGCATAGTGACGTCAACACTAGTATTCCGTTCCTTCACAGTCACCGCGACCATGCCTGACCGTGCTTGTTTCTGCGTGCGTGGCGTCATAATCTGCTTCGCTCGACCCCGCATTCCTTTGTTTGTATGTAGAGTGGTAGTCAACGTGCGCAGCATCAATTGAAGTGGTGGGCCAATCATGCCGGCGTTCTGTGCAGCCTACGCTTGCACGAACACCAGTGGCCGCGACAATGTTGTCTGCTGTGAAGCGAAATAAATTCAAGCGCTCGAGAACAACAGTGCTTGGAAAACAGTGATGGCAGGAAAACCTATTAAAAGTGAAGTGTGTTTACAATGGCATTGCTGATCTGCCAAAAAAGCTTTTGCATTCATGAACACATGCAAAGAAATAGTAACAAATCACAGTCGACGACTGATTTTTCGGACGCCTAATTTTTTGGACATGCTTGATTTTTCTGACTTTTTCCCAGCCCCAGGACATACCTCACAAAGTCAGTGTATTACGTGGCTTAAAATTTCAGACACTCTAGGGAGGGCTGTTCGATCTTTTTGGACTTTCCAAGCGTCAGCCAGGCCAACTGCCGCGCATCTTGAGCTGTGTCGCCGCCATCTTGTTTGTTTATATTTTCATCCTGTAGTCTCGAAACCGGTGCCGGTCTTGCATGGCGGTTCCTCTGCTACTCGGACGCTGGGTTGAGGCTATATGCTAGCAGCTTCCGCAACAGCGTCACTGCCGTAACGCAATGCTTTTTTTTCTTCCTTTGTTCCTTCGATTGCCTGTTTGTGTTTGCAGGGTGTTGACAAGCTTAGCAGTAGCAAGCTACTGTGGCTCGCATTTGACTGAATCGGCTGCAGTGCTTCAAGACGCTGTTTCCGGAACTTTATTTTTTCGTACAACGTGGCAGCACTCAACAAAGTCGGTGTGACAACTTCCCGACGACTGCGCTGTGTGTACTGCTTAGCCAAGCATGCTATATCACAATGGAGAAGAAATCTATGTTGTCGGCCTCGAGAATTCCGATGAACTGAGGCAAGTACGCCACAATGCCGATGGCGAAGAAAGTGGCAATCATCAAGTTCATCGAAGGTGGCCGATCACAGGCAGATGTCGCAAAAGAGTTTAACATTTCCAAACATGCTCTTTCGGACTACATGAAAAACAAGCAAAAGATTTTGGAGGCAGCGGGAAAGTCTACTGGGTGTTGGCAGAAAAATGTAAGCCAAGGCACCTATCGAAAGCTCGAGGAGGCCCTCCTTGTTTGGCTGAAGTCAACAGTAGCAAGAAATCCGTCTCCGGTGCCCTCCTCAAACAGAAAGCCGAGACGATGGCGCTTCAGATGAGCATTGAGGGATTTAAGGTCAGCGATCGCTGGCTGAAACTTCAAAAAGCGTGCTGATCTCAGTTTTATGAAACTGTGTGGCGAAAGTGCAGCTGTTGACCTGAGCGTTGTTGCGAACTATCGCTGTGAAAAGCTGCAGTCGTTCTTACGGGAGTACTCGCCAGACGACATACTCAATTGCGGTGAGACCGGACTTTTTTTTAAGCTTATGCCAGAAAAGACCCTTTCCATGGTGGAAAACACAGTAAGGAACGAGTTACTGTTTTGGTCGGCAGCGATATGTCAGGGACAGAAAAGCTGCCAATGCTCATCATCGGCAAGTCGAAAGCTCCGAGCTGCTTTAAAGGTGTAAAGTACCTGTCTGTCTTGTATGAGGCGAACAAGAAGGCATGGATAATACAGCAGTTTTTTGAAAGCTATGTGAGAAAACTAGATCATAAATTTGATCTAGAAGGCCGCAAAGTTTTCTTGTTTGTCGACAACTGGGCTGCACACGGGCACATAAACAACTTGCGTAGTTTTAGTAGAACAAAATTCTGTGGGAGATATCGAGAAAAAAAAATCATTTTTTTTCTCTCTCGAAGTCTGTGTGAGTCGAGTTCTTACCCCCAAACACGACAAGTATCCTACAGCCGATGAACCAAGGCGTGATACGTAACCTGAAGGTGAAGTATCGGTCACGCTTGCTTTCGTGTGTGGCGTTGTGCCTCGACAGTGGAAAAGCCTACTCTGTTGATTTGTTTGGAGCACTCAGCATGCTCGCTGATGCGTGGAAGTCGGTGGCCACCCACAACGCTGTGCAACTGCTTCCAACACGCGGGATTTGTGTTGAATGGCAACTCGGCTTTCTTGGACGAGGATAGTGTCGTCGAGCAGCTGTCTGGCAGTGAGCACCTCATCGACAACTTTCGCACTGCAGGCGTCAAAATTCCCTCGACCGTTTTGTTTTCGGAGTTCACGGACGTGGACAGCGAGTTGGAACTGTGCGCCGGGCTCACGGATGAATAAATCATTCGCCAAGTGCTTGCAGAGTCCGAGAGCGATGATGACTCGCATACAGCAGCGCAGTCGACCTAAGCTTAGCTGATGCAAGCGGTCGCAACTCTTTCGTCGGCTTATGGCGACACGACAGCTCTTGCCAAAATTCAGGCGGACCTGCTTGCACGCAAGCGAAGCATGGTTCAGAAGATCAATCACTTTTTCCAGCCTCTAACTCAATAGTAAGCAATAAATTGAGTTTTTGGGGGGCACATTTGTTTTTTCGGACTGCCTGATTTTTCTAACATTTTCGCGGTCCCTTGAGCGTTCAAAAAACCTGTCGTCAACTGTACCAAGTGCAGGTTAGCTTGATACATATTATAGGCGTGCAGCACGTGTGCTACAGCCAGCCCTGCAGTTTGGCCTACGTAGTTACTGTATATGGCCACAGAATGAGTGAGAGGATGACTTGCTGCTAGCAGGCTTTCTAAATGCAGCGCGAGAAGGTCGGGGCAACGAACACACATAGACGGGACGGGTGCAGATAGACAGATGGTAACTGGTCTTGGAAGACGGCATGAATACATGAAGTTGCCCAAACTTGGATTTTGATTTACTGCTAGCTCCTTCGTGTTAGCACGCTGAATGGAAGGTGCATGTTTATCTCCCACCCTTGATGCCAGTTTCGTCGCAAAGCACCATGAATTTTCTATTCGCACATGTGTTGTGAAACAGCCTGCATGCAGCCACCATAACACAGTGCAAGTTTAAAGTATGCATGTGTTGGAAAGCTGGCGCACGCCAGGACGCTGCACTCCCCCTTCTCTCGCGGACAGAGAGAAACGGATCGTCCGGTTACGAGTAGCGTGCATATGCTGCGCTGATGAAGTTCACTACACATGCTACAAGAGCCGGGAAACTTTTCCCCCGTTTAAACCGTCTGCGTAGATTGCCGATAGATTTGGGGCAGCACACAAAGAGCGCATCCCCGCTTACGTTCCACGAGGAGGCATGCAAGAACATAACACTACAGTTGTTTGCCCGGAAATGAACGTACTGAATCGCTGAATGCACCACCAGTTCAACCTACCTACCTGCCTATTTTTGTCCTTTTTAATTAAAGAGTAAAGTGAATGCATATGGAGTGAATGAATATGGATTTACGAGAAATAATCGGCAATAATACGAGCACGGGTTCTAAATCCACTGGAATCTTGTACTGCGGTCTGTGGCTGTCCATTCGGCAATGTTGGTCCAGGCTGGTGAACACTGGGTGCAGTGAGGGGCTGTACATCGGGAGGGCATGGGTCACGCAGAATTCTGCTGAGGTTGTGAAGTGCCGCACATGCAGTGATAACTACCAGTGTAGTGTTTGTTTGAACTTGCAGCTTCATCTGAAGGCATGGAAATCTCCTCTTCCATATCCCGAACACACGTTCCACACTGTTTCGTGTTTTTGCTTGTGACTTGTTGTACCTGAAAAAAATAGCTGCATTATTTTTCTTTGCCGTGAAAACATTAACAGAAAGAGAGGCGATCAATTGCTCTTGATGTAATATGAACAGTGCTTTGTCTTTCTTTGTTTGATGCATTTTGCCTTTCAGCGATGAGCTCTTGAAATGAATTGCGGGAACATTATTGAAAATGAGCAAATAAAAAGTGTTTCAATTCTGTGTTGGCTTTTGTCTAGTCTTGCATGTTCAAATATGTTGCTTTGCATGCAAGAAGCTTTTCGACCATTTTTGCAGGACACTTTCTTCTTGAAAATAATTGTGATAATCTGCAGCACTGCCTCATAGAAATTAGCTAGCTTGCCTGTACTCTGGGCTGCCTTGGTCAGGATCCTTGAGTGGAGTCATGAGGTATGGCCTGCAGGCATAGCCCATATCTCCGAGAAGAATCCCGGGGACGACACCAGTCTCGTAGAGCACTCTTGCACGGCTGCTGTCGAAAATTCTGCTATCATGGGCAGACCCTGGCCAGCTGGCCACTACATCATAAAATTGTAGGTCAGGGCCCGTGATGCCCTGCAAAACAGCAACTTTCATTAATAAGGGCGGTAGGTATCCAAAATGTACTTGCACATAGAGAAAATTCTGTACAGGTAAGCATTTTATGGTGGCGTCACATTCATAACCGACAGACTGGTTGACTTTTTTGTCATTAGTTAAGTATGAGCATTACTGTAAAGCCCCACAGTAATGGTTATATTGATTGTGCAAAATGCGCGAATACACTTGTTGAAACCAGAGTGGTAAAACAAAAGCGGGTGCTCCAATAATCCTGTTCTCGTAATAGTGTAGCTCTGTGATAGAGTTATGCAGTGGAATCTGATTACATGATCATGTTCGATACGAATTTTTGAGTGATCCCGGCCCAAGTACATTAGCTTAACAACGTGCTAAATTTCAGATTTTGCGAACCGCTTGTAACGCGCTTGGTGATCCGAAGAGCCGAGTCGTCGTGTGATCTGCGGTACGTGCGAGCGTGAATAATTAACGAACGCGTGCAGCGTGAATAATTAACGAACGCGTGCATATGCTTCCCCAAATTTCATGACGCAATCTTCGCCGCATAACAGCACTGTATTCCGACAAAGGTGACTTTAGCAATTATATGTACCCTTGCCGAATTTTCAGGCGTGTTTGTTCTCATTACGTTCCGTTACATTGGGGTTAATAACCTACTGATATTTTTTATGTCCCTAAAAATACACACACAATCGAGATTATACTGGGTGAAAACGTAAAGGGTTATATACTGGCGGCGCTGTGATTTCATCGGCACGACGCTGAGGAAAACGTTGCCGGTTCAAAGTGCTGGTCACGGCACTTGCATTTTAATGAGGGTCAAAACGTTGGTGCAGATTCGGGTTAGCAAATTCGAAACATCGACAACTGTCGTTGCACTGGCGGTGTGAAACCGCGTCGTAAATGATTCTGGTGGTTTACTTGGTGTTACGTCTACCAGCGGCATTCGAGTCGTACTACCAGCGGCATTCTGTACCGCTTCTGTTTGCGTTACGGTATTTGAAATGGGCACTCACATGAACATTTATCGAAAAGTATCCTTTTCGGTTGCGATAAACCTCGGCGTGGTCACCACCAGGGCTCTTAATCGGCACATGGGTGCAGTCAATGCACCCGCTGACACCGGGAAACTTTCCTAACTTATAAAATTCGCTCATCACACCGCTCACTTCTGAAGCGGCAGGGAACTTCACAAGCGCGGTGAACAGGCTTCTCGCGATCATGGTGGATACGCGCTCGATGACCCGGGAGACCGTCGGCTGCGAAACATTTACGAGGTCCCCGGTCACAATTTGAAATGTGCCTGCTCCATAGAACCGCAGTGTTATAAGGAGCTGCAGGAGAGGCGGCACAGGGAACCCACGTCCGTCGGTGCGTTCCCGCAGAGGCAGCATTGCGAGCAGCTGCTGCACGGCACTTTTGCTGAAGCGGAATCGGCACAAAAACTCGTCGTCGTTGTAAAGTTCCATGGGATTTAAATGATCCCTGACTACTCGACGCGGCGGCGATGCGTATTCGAAGGCTGCTCCAGTCGATATTTCTTCGTGGCGATCCAGGTAGCCCACAAACTCCTCGAAGTCGTCCATCGCCGCCATTTTGTTTGTATACAAGGGAGCGTTAAGGTAGGTCAGAGGCTACCTTAACCGAGCCTTACTTATCACGACCATAAGTACGAGAAAAGTTCTGCGATAAGTACAAGGTTGGTTCTTGAAACGCGTTAAGGGCTGTTCACTGACTTAAGTCATAAGCATAAGTATAAGTTTGGGTTGTGAATACGGCGGTAAGACTCTAGGTGCAGGATACAAAGTCACGAAAATGGCCAGTGGTGACATTCTCCTTGAAGTCAGTGATAAAGCTCAGCATGAAAATCTCCGAAAGCTCATTTCGCTTGGCGACACCCAAATCTCCGTGAGTCCTCATCGTTCATTGAATAGTACACGAGAGGTAGTATCAGATCAGGACCTGCTGGAACTGACTGAGACAGAGCTCCTAGATGGATGGAAAGAGCAACACGTTACGAATGTACAGCGAATTAAGATCCGACGTGACGATAAAGAAATTCCGACAAAACACCTCATACTTACCTTTTGTACGAGCACACTCCCTGAACAAGTCGAAACCGGCTACATGAAAATAAATGTAGGACCATACGTTCCAAACCCCCGACGCTGTTTTAAGTGCCAAAGATTCGGTCACGGCTCTCAGAGCTGCAGGGGCCGTACCACCTGTGCAAAGTGCGCATCACATGAGCACCCTGCAGATAACTGCAATGATCCTCCCCACTGTGCAAATTGTGACGGTGAACACCCGGCATACTCTCGCTGTTGTCCCTTATGGAAGAAAGAAAAAGAAATTATTACGCTCAAAGTAAAAGAAAATATTTCCTTCAAAGAAGCTAGAAAACGCCTCTCGTTTGTGGGGCCTTCTTTCTCCGACGTGGCACGGCAGGGGACAGTGCCACAACGGTTCTCGGCGGCCGTTAGGACCACGCAAAGTGGACCGACGGTAACGCCACTCGCCCCCACTGCGGGATCAGCTAGTGCTGTTCCGCAACCCAGCAAGAGCCAGCAGTCCACCGGACCTGCGGGCTCCACGGCTTCTAGGGCCTCTGTTCGCACAGAGAAGCCCGAAACACCCGCGAACGTACACCGCGAGCGGGCATCCAGCGCCTCTATGGAGGCGATGGATACATCAAGTGTATCGGCGTCTCAGACGCTGAAGGATTGGCGAAGCTCTCAGGAGCTGCCCAAAAAAGGCAAATCCCGCATCACAGGGCCTGGCAAGGTTCTTGTGGGATAACATAGTTTTCCTCTCTTGAACACACATCACCATACACTTTCACTATGGATACACAAATATTATATTGGAATGTCAGGGGTCTTCTTCACAATCTAGTTGATGTCAAGGAACTCCTACATAAACATAATCCAAAGGTGCTGTGTGTTCAAGAGACTCATCTGAAAAGCACACAAACAAACTTTCTTCGTAACTACTCCATCTTCAGAAAAAACCGTGACGAGGCTAATGCGTCGTGCGGTGGCGTAGCCCTACAGACACCCCTCGAAGCAGGATCAGTGCGAGGAGTTCTTTTTAATAAGTTGGTTACTGTTTGCTCCATTTACATACCCCCAAACTATCACCTTCAAAAAACAGACTTCTACAACCTCATAAATCAGCTTCCGGAACCCTACATACTCGTGGGTGATTTTAATGCCCACAACACCCTGTGGGGAGATTCCCGTTGTGACGCGAGAGGTCGGCTGATAGAAGATTTTCTTTTGACATCGGATGCATCCCTATTTAATAAGAAGGAGCCGACTTATTACAGTGTGCATCACAACACATACTCATCTATAGACTTAGCAATTGGTACTGCTATTCTTCTGTCTCACCTGAAATGGGATGTCATCAAGAATCCTTTTGGAAGTGATCACTTCCTAGTCACTCTAAACTTAACAACACAGTATGATTCTCCACAGCATGTCCCTCGATGGAAATTAGCCTCAGCCGATTGGAAAAGTTTTCAAGAATGCACTTATTTACCGCGGGTCTTTTTAGAATACTATACTATAGATGATGCCGTATCTTATTTTACTCATTTTATTATCGACGCAGCGCAAAAGTGTATACCACAAACCAATGGTCTTTCATCCAAAAGACGTGTCCCGTGGTGGAACTAAGATTGCAAAGAAGCGCGAAAGACGCAGAATAGGGCATGGGGCAGGCTTCGTCGATCACCAAATGCGGAGAATCTAATTGAATTCAAGAAAGCAAAATCACAGGGCAGGAGAACACGACGACGTGCTAAGCGAGAAAGCTGGGAAAGGTACATATGTAGTATAAATTCGTACAAGGATGAGGGTAAGGTATGGAACAGGGTAAACCGATTAAAGGGCAGGGAAACACAACCGCTTCCTTTAGTAAACGCTCAAGGCGACACCATGAGAGATCAGGCAGACTCCCTGGGCAAGCATTTTCAAAATATTTCTAGTGCATCACACTATGCGCCAACTTTCCTAAAATTCAAGGAACGCATAGAGCGAGAGCGCCTTGAACGAAAATGCGCAGCAGGTGAACCTTATAACCGTCCGTTAAGTCTCGCTGAACTGAAGGCTGCTCTCAGTTCCTGCGGCAACTCAGCACCAGGTGGTGACCGCATAATGTATGCAATGATCTGGAATATGCATCCAGAAAAATTGAACACACTTCTGTCTCTTTACAACACCATGTGGGTATCTGGGCATATTTCATCCTCATGGAAAGAAGCGATTGTCATCCCAATTCTTAAGCTAGGCAAAGACCCCGCATTGGCCAGTAGTTATAGGCCAATAGCACTAACGAGCTGCATGTGTAAATTATATGACAAAATGGTTAATCGGCGTCTAATCTATTTCCTCGAAAGCAACCGTCTACTTGATCCCCTCCAATGTGGTTTCAGGGAGGGTAGGTCAACAATAGACCACCTTGTTCGCATTGAGGCAGATATTAGAGAGGCTTATATACACAAATAATTTTTTCTCTCTGTATTTCTGGACTTGGAAAAAGCCTATGACACAACATGACGATTCGGAATCCTTCGAGACCTATCTGCGATGGGCGTACGCGGCAACATGCTAAATGTGATAGAGAACTACTTGACTAACCGCACGTTCCGTGTTAGAGTGGGCAATTCCCTGTCCAGGCTATACACTCAAGAGACTGGTGTGCCACAAGGAGGCGTGCTTAGCTGCACCCTCTTCATTGTGAAAATGAATTCCCTCCACAAAGTCATTCCATCCACAATGTTTAATTCAATATATGTTGATGATGTGCAATTAGGATTTGAGTCCTGTAACCTTACTGTCTGCGAGCGCCAAGTCCAACTAGGACTGAACAAGGTCTCAACGTGGGCAAACGAAAATGGCTTTAAGCTAAACCTCCTCAAAAGCTCCTGTGTACTTTTTTCTAGAAGGAGAGGCTTGATACCAGATCCTGATATTATGCTGCATGGACAACACATACCACTCAACACTGAACATAAATTCTTAGGCATAATACACGACTCAAAACTAACCTTCATTCCTCATATCAAGTATTTGAAAGCTAAATGCCTTAAAACAATGGACATCCTGAAAATACTGTCACATAGAACATGGGGAAGCGACAGGAAATGCCTCATGAACCTCTACAGGAGCCTTGTACGATCGCGCTTAGACTACGGTGCCGTTGTGTATCACTCAGCTACACCCAGTGCTCTGAAGATGCTGGACCCTGTGCATCATTTTGGTATCCGCCTCGCCACCGGCGCCTTTAGGACGAGCCCGATTCAATGCCTCTATGTCGAATCGAATGAATGGTCGCTCAATCTGCAGCGGTCATATTCTACATTTAATAATTTTCTGCGAGTACATGCTAACAAAAACCATCCTTGTTATCCCACCATAAACGATATGACCTCTGCAACACTCTTTCATAACAAACCTACAGCCAGAGAACCATTCTCGATCCGTGTGAGAAAGCTGAGTGAGGAGATGGATGTTCCTATTCATGAAAATAGTCTAATGGTTTCTGCCAAGCCGTTTCCGCCGTGGTTGTGGCGAATCATTGACTGTGACACGTCATTTGTGGAGGTAACGAAGCACGCTCCACAGGCGCACATTCATATGCATATTCCGTAATTACAATTTAAATACCCTTATCCAGAGTATTACACAGATGCGTCTAAATCACATGCTGGCGTGTCATACGCAGCCGTCAGCCCATTCTTTTCCGAGTCCGATGTTTTGCACCCTCAAACAAGAATCTTTACAGCAGAGGCGTGTGCACTGTGGTCGGCTGCGAAACACATTAAACAGTTAAAATTACGTAAAGCGGTCATATACACAGACTCATTAAGCGTTGTGAAAACATTGATGTCATGCTTCAACCACACACATCCAGTAATTCCAGATCTTTTCTCTCTCCTCTGTACCATTTATGCCTCTGGCCAAAATGTAAGGATATGCTGGGTGCCAGGACACAGAGGTATTGAAGGTAACGTCCTGGCAGACCAAATTGCTACCTCCTGAGACACAAAAGCTTCCAACATGTCCGCAACCATTCCGGTCTCAGACCTAAAGCCATACTTGCGGAAAAAAACTCAGAACCTACTGGCAGCATAAATGGGACTCTGAAACCCATAACAAACTCCACACAGTTAAGCCACATTTAGGATACTGGCCATCACTGACCGAGTCCAGAGGAAGAGATGTCCTATTCTGTCGTCTCAGAAGAGGGCACACTTACGGTACACACAAGTCTCAGTGGCGGTGAACGTCAAATGTGTAGTAGATGTGGGGAGACACTCAGTGTTCAGCATGTGTTCCTAGAATGCCGCGAAACACTAGTCGAGACGAAAAAACACTTCCCTTTAGCATACAGTCAGTGTATACCACTTCACCTGGCACTGTTTTTAGGCAGAGAACCGCTATTTCACATGGAATCTGCCTTAGCCTTTTTAAACGACGTTGACACGCTGCACGTTTTCTGTGCAAGAAATTCGTAACACGGCCTCTTGCGAGAAGCCACTGTTGCGATGTGAACGTTTGCTCTAGCACATGCCTCCAGGCCCTTGTACTCAAGGGATCAGCTGAGGCTGTTGTGCTATTCGTCAACAACAATAACCTTTCCATTTTTATTCATGTAACACTATTACACCATTCTTGTACATCCTATACTTATAGCATACCCTACTTCAGCCATTCTCATATTTTTATTCCTTGTGTATTTTATGCAACTTATAGCTCTTAGTTTTAGGCCTCTCTACAGCCACGTCACATAAGCCATTAGTTCATTCAGTACTCGTCACCACTGCCTTTGCGCTCTTTGGCCACGCTTGGCCCTTGCGCCAATAAACACTACATATCATCATCTACGCAAACTGCATGCAAAGCTTCGCTTACATCTACTCCTACGGTTCGTGGTGTGCGCAGGTCTTAATGTTTAGTTTTAGTTTTTCAACTTTCGCTCACAGCTCACTGTTTCTTTCGCTATCATATAAAGCCGAAGCATCGGTGCGGCTTGCTTTTTTACCTCTACTGCCGGAAGCTCCATGGCGAGGCGTGCTACCAACACTCAGCACGCACCTGTATTTACACCATCACGGACGGCGTACATGTGCACAACCACTCGCCCAACATGTTCGCCAAGCTGGGAGAATGCCAGCGCAGCTGCATTCACACCGGAGTGCCCTCGGTCGCCTGCTTCGACATGCCGCTGGTCTTCTCCTGCCGCAGGCGCCCATTGGTACTACGACTTGATAATACAAGCTTCATTGCGTATTCACAATCACAACAAGAACACCAGCAGGGCGGATCCTGCGAACACAGTGTGTGTATTCATCGAGGGTTTTTACCTCTATTCGAGAGAGGCCAGCTTATTTCATCGGAAACCTAGCGCGCTGGAAGAACAAGAAAAGAGAAAATGGAGCGTAAGGCAAACATTCAGCACCAGCGCTTGTTTTGTCTCACCTTTTTCGAGGCTCGGCGCCTGCGCAACTGCTTTGGCGAGAGGGCAATGCCAACTATCGAAGATATCGACCCTGTAAGAAACTTATTGTCATGCTAAGACACCTCCTATCTTTGGAAACAATCAGATAATCACCATGACATAATGTGATAAGGGTATTCGCTGTGAGTTTCTTAAAATTTTGGGGGGTAATCTATATCCAGTCATGGTCTCATCTCTTTATCTTGATAAGTTTTACAATATTTTTAGCATCATTCAGAAATGCATCTTAATACGAAGCTGTTATTGGGAATATATGCGGTTAAAAACGTGCGATCAGAGATGCCTACTTTGATCCAAATACTCATAACTCATTAAGAAAAACCTTGGAAGTCAAGCAGTGACGTTTCAGAGGGAGCTGGGCACATCAAAAGGGTGGTATGTGCTCAAAGTTTGCTTGGTCACCGACGCGACACCCGACGCAATGATGGTGCAGAATAAGCGCATCGCTAGCATCAAGAAAATGGGCTGCGGCTGAGGGAAGGAATAGCGAAGATGAACAACTAAGCAGTGTGGATCTAGAATGATGACAAATCTGAATCAGCGATCTTGACCCCTAAGTTGTTTTTTAAGCGAAGCTGATAAAGGCTTGTTCTTCCAGAATAGTGTCCATGTGTAGACACAAAATCCCGGAGATAGGATAGTGCAATGCCGGGCCGACTCGCTCTGGAATTGACGCAGGCGCTAAGCACTCGCCATATGTGGGCTGATCCCGAAGGTATTGCAATGCCCGGCTGAGCCGCGCTGGTGCTGAAGCACGTGTTAAGCGCTCCTCATACGCTGGCCGATATCGAAGATAGTGCAATGCTGGGCCGACCCACGGTGGAGGTGAAACAGGCGTTAAGCACACGCCGTACTGGGCTGACCCCGAAGGTATTCTAAGGCCGAGCCGACCTGCGGCGGAGGCACCTTTCGGCAATAAGGGACTCACATACACAGACTCTCTGGTCATCCTTCGTCATGAATTGGAAGAACACTGCGTTTTTTTTTACGTGGACTTCGCTTTCATAAAGAGATAATAAATTAGGTTCAGTGTCATTTCTTTTATCGTGCATTTAAATATGGGTTTAAATAAACTCTGTATACACTTTGTATGATGCAGCAGTGGCGTAGAGGTAGAACATCCGCCTCGCGTGCAAGAGGTCTTTGGTTTGAATCCCAGTGCCCCGCAGTTTTCCACCGGATTAAAAAAAAGAAACATCCGCGTGTTGATAAAATTGCATAAACAGGCCGGGGTATGGCCTGATCCCGGTGACCAGAACCGGTAACGCATTCCCTCACCAGAGCAGGATTGTCCACCCTGGTGCACTACTTGGCAGCAACCTCCTTATGAACACAACAATCAAACCGCGGCCCTCAGTCACCAGCAGATGCGAAGCAGCTGACCACGGCGGCAGTCAGAAATGCGACGCAGCAGACGGTGCTTAGAATCCCTGGCCCCTGACAGGCCCCCATTGGAATATGAACCTGGCAACGTTTAACGCTAGAAGGTTAACTAGTAAGGCGAGTCTAGCAGTGCTAATGGAAGAATTAAAGGGCAGTAAATGGGATATAATAGGGCTCAGTGAAGTTAGGAGGCCAAAAGAAGCACATACAGTGCTAAAAAGCGGGCGCGTCCTGTTCTACCAGGGCTTAGCCGAGAGACGAGAACTAGGGGTCGGATTCCTGATTAATAAGGATATAACTGGTAACATACAGGGATTCTATAGCATTAACGAGAGGGTGGCAGGTCTTGTTCTGAACCTAATAGGAGGTACAAAATGAGCGTTGTCCAGGTCTACGCCCCTACATCCAGTGATGACCAGGAAGTCGAATGCTTCTATGAAGACGTCGAATCGGCGATGGGTAGAGTTAAAACAAAATACACTATACTCATTGGCGACTTCAATGCCAAGGTAGGCAAGAAGCAGTCTGGAGACAAGGCAGTGGGGGAATATGGCATAGGCACTAGGAATAGCTGGGGAGAGTTATTAGTAGAGTTTGTGGAACAGAATAATATGCGGATAATGACTACCTTCTTCCGCAAGCGCCATAGGCGAAAGTGGACGTGGAGGAGGCCGAACAGCGTGACTAGAAATGAAATAGACCTCATACTCTGCGCTAGCCCTGGCATCATACAAGAGCGAGACGTGCTCAGCAAAGTGCGCTGCAGTGACCATAGGATGGCAAGAACTCGAATGAGCCTAGACTTGAGGAGGGAATGGAAGAAACTAGTACATAAGAAGCTGATCAATGAGTTGGCAGTAAGAGGGAAAATAGAGGAATTGTAGGTCTAGCTACAAAACAGGTATTCGGCTTTAACTCAGGAAGAGGACCTTAATGTTGAAGCAATGAATGGCAATCTTATGGGCATCATTAAGGAACGTGCAATAGAAGTCGGGGATAACTTCGTTAGGCAGGATACCAGTAACGTATCGCAGGAGATGAAAGATCGGATTAAGAAACACCAACGTATGAAAGCCTCTAACCCTACAGCTTGAATGGAACTGGCAGGACTTTCGAAGTTAATCAACCAGCGTAAGGCAGCTGACATAAGGAAGTATGATATGGATAGAATTGAACATGCTATCAGGAACGGAGGCAACCTAAAAGCAGTGAAGAAGCAATTAGGAATAGATAAGGATAAGACGTATGCATTAAAGACAAAGCCGGCAATATCATTGCTAATATGGATGAGATAGTTCAATTGGCTGAGGAGTTCTATAGAGATATATACAATACCAGTGGCACCCACGACGATAATGGAAGAGAGAATAGTCTAGAGGAAATTGAAATCCCACAAGTACCACCGGAAGAAGTAAAGAAAGCCTTGGGAGGGATGCAAAAGGGACGGCAGCTGGGAAGGTTCAGGTAACAGCAGATTTGCTAAAGGATGGTGGGCAGATTGTTCTAGGGAAACTAACGTTAACTAACGCTAACTAACCACAAGCTAACGCAAACTAACGGTAACTAACGCTAACATAATTCTAATGCATAAGAAAGAGGACGGCAATGACTTGAAAAACTAGAGATCGATCTGCTTACTGTCAGTTGCCCTACAAACTCTTTACTAAGGTAATTGCAAATAGAATCAGGAACACCTTATACTTCTTCCAAGCAAAAGTGTTCTGCCTTGACAAAGGTACGGGTGTAGTCAATAGCCTATTCGGAATGATCCTGAAAGAAACTCTTTATCACCTCAATCGCTTTATTCGATGGATACGCCAGTCACCTCTCGTGCGTTAGATTTGGCACTTAGCAAATTAAGAAGACGCTGTGCTGTGTGACCCGATTTCATCAGTATTAAGATGCTTACAAATCTGCTATGCTAGTGAAGACAAGCCATCGTAGAACTAGTCACGTGTGGAGCACAGGAGAGATCCCAGAAGCGTGAAAGGTAGCATGGGTGGGGCCAGGACACAAGTGCCAAAATGGTCCTGCGAGCCTTGACTCATAGCGGCCAGTATCGCTAAGAGCATGTGCATCACAGTCGACGCAAAGGCTAATTTTACGGATGTTACCTTGCTATATTGAGCAAAGAAGTATTCACATTGTGTATGACAGTATTTCATCCACGGTTTAGAGCCCAGGACCGTGTCTTCGAATTGCTAAGCCACATCGAGCACCATCGTGTCGACGGCCTTCCGACATTCGGTATCTATAAATGTAGCCAAAGCCGACGACTGTGCGCTTCATGCAAGCATTGGCAATGGGCTCCAAGCAGTGTGCGTCTCGGGAAATACTCTTCGATTCATCCGGGAATTTTTAGAGATTGAAGTGTCCAGGTGAACGCGGAAAATATATTGAGCGAAAAGCGACGCAATCCCCTTGACGTCCACAAGGATGCATACTATCCTCCTTGGTTTTTTAGCGTTGCCATGACCAGCCTTCCAGACGCACTGAATATAGGTTGGACGACGGGTAAAGTGCCCATCTACGCAAAAAACATTTGCATTTGGATATCGGGGTAGGAACACAAACGATTGGCCAGGATATCCCAGGGCACTATTTCCACCATGAAGCGCCACTCAACGACGCTTGGCTTATCTTTATGCGATGAAAAATCGGCCTTCATGCTTTTTCAAGGAATGAAGTGGAAGTCAACAAGGCTGACGCTGAATATTAGTGCCATACAATTTGTCGTGCAACTAGTGTTCGAATCCTAGGAATCACCATCGACAGTATGCTACTATGGCAATGCATAGCAGAAAGTGTTTTGCCTGCATCAGTGCACAGAGTCAACGCACTTCATTGGTTGCTAAGTGCACGTTGTGGAAGTAATCCATTGTTCATGCTTAAACAGAACGCTACACTGACAACAAGCTGCCTTCTTTTTCAGCTGCTCTTGAAATCACTATCACTGGTTTAATTCAAGAAGTCAGTGCCCAGAAAGGAATTTTGCTTGGTGATTGGAGTTTCTCAGGCAGCTTCAAGGAAGGTTAGTAATCACGTACACTTTTGCACTCTGCCTTTTGGAATGTCAGGCCTCGCTGGCACAGTCATAAAGATTGGACAAGTCCCCAGCAGGCACGGCGCTTCTTCGGCTGCTAAGAACAAGAACTCGGTCCCATTTTCATGCGCTCTTGAACACCATCGAATCTTTAAAATTGGAATAGCTTAAACTGAGTCGCGCCGACCCGCCAGGGTCTTTTTCGGACATCACCAGTCCGAATGTACCCCACCTATTGGCGAAACGCACAGTTTCAAATGCCAAAGGCAACTGCTTTTTTTTTTTGCTGGACAGCTTGAGCACCGCGTTTCAAAGCCACGTGGAAGTGTGACAGACTGGTCGCTTTGTGCACAAGCAGCTGCGGCATTCTGCATAGCCTCCCCAATATGTCATGTTCTGGCCACCTGCATCGTGTGGTTTTGTCTACAACAGTAGAAAACGCTGCAAATTGCCGCGGATCTGAGAAAGCTGCTAGGCTTTTAGGCACGAGACATCGTGGTGCCCACGCACTGAAAGTCAGCGTTACAGCGCGTACACCGTAGCTTACTCGAGCGAAGTTTTTTTCTTTTTTTGCTTACAAACACACGCTTTGTATGATGTAGCCAGCTACTGGTGCCAGAATTGTACTAACTCCATTTGCTTCTTGTTTAAGGGGTCTCTCCGACAGCTTTTACTTCGGGACCTCCGACTGCGCAAATATACTTCACCTGTTTGTATTACTGTTTGTAGTACTGATGAAAATAAATGCAACTTCCATTCAAGTTTGCTAGGCGATTTCTGGTCCTGATGAATGATCAGATCACAAGAGACTTAACGTAAAATTACAGTGTATTCCAACACACGTAGGAATTGAAGGAAATGCCAAAGCTTGCGCTCTTGCACGCCCAGCGCTGACATGTGTCTCCAAAGCGAAAATGAGAAACATGTATCACAACTCCAGGTATGCAATCCGCAATTACTTTAGGGTGACCTGCAAAACTCCACACCAAACCTGTATGACCCAGTGAGTTACTTGATGTACAGCATCAGCACCCATTCCGCCTACCCCTTGGCTTGTTTGTTCAATACGGAACGATGCGCTTGCCCGCTCTGTGCATTTCGTGGTGATATCGGTGACATCGAACATTTCAGTTGGCTATGCCCGCAGTTTCACACAGAACAAAAATAGATGGTCAGCAGCCTGCAAAATAATGGTGTTTTGCACCGTACCATTCAAGACGTCGTTTTCCCCGGAGGGGCCGCGGCAACCAGGAAGAGAGTGCAGCGACTGCTGATTGCTTTCAAGCGAGACAAGGGGCTCTCCGACACTTTGTGACACACGCCTGATCTCTACTCACTGGACATTCATGCAGAATGATTGCCAGCTATGTATGGCAGGTTAACCCCGCCTGCTGCAACACTACCAACACTAACCTTTAAAATTCATTATCAGCGAAACTCAACGGCTTTTCCACAAATCGTTTGGTACAATCAAAGTGCACAGGAAAACGTGTATCCAGTATTTCATGATGGTTCATCGATATTAAAAAGCCACCGGAGTTGTTATATGAGGAGGATGAAGAGGGAAATTGAAATGATCATGTTTAACCAAGCTCCTTTCTTCTGTTCGAACGTTAGCTAACTTGGTTGGCGACGCCCCGGTATTGTATTTCGGCAAACTCAGCCGTCGTATCTGAGGACTGCTCTGAGCCGCGTTGGTCACCAAAATACGCTCCGCATCTTTCATCGTGATGCGCCGACTTGTCAAACCGTAGCGTTTATGATTCGCTTGCACCATTTCCCATAGAACGTTTCATCTGTTTCACGTAATAGAGGTTGAAGAACTCCAGCTCGGAAAACGGTTAACTGGGTGGTGGTCACACTAATTAGTCGGATATAAACAGAATTATGGCCTTTGATTTTACATACTTACAACGCCATATTGCAACATATTTAAAAAGAAAAAGTTCTGGAAAATATTTGTGGCTTGAACACCAGTGGATCCGGAAACGCCACTGGTTCGCTGCCTATTACTACGTCATTGTGATAAGGTGTCCAAAGGCATCTTCTTTGCTGCACTGCAGCTGTTGCCTCGTTCGATATTTCCTCAAGTTAGGACTTTAGGTATCGGCATACTTTTCCGATTATGCCGATGAGTGTATATCATAGGGACCACAAAGCCACGGTGCCCAACATTACCCAGTGACTATGAGTAATGCGATAAAGTTTTTACAACAAGATTTCTCACCACGATGTTTACAGCTCTGCCGCCCATCGACATTTGCGGGGTGCAATGGCCTTGAATGCTTGACTTGTACTTCTAATTAAGTAGGCACGCGTACATTTTCGTACGTTTCGTAGATTTGGTCATGATACTCATGTCAGGCACTGTTTGGGATATCATTGCCCTTAGTGTGTTTAGGAGAACAGGTGAGACTTATACAGTGGTGACTAACGGCCACGTCCTCTGCTATGGAGGTGTCCCAGATAAGAAGTAACACGGGTAGATTCCTAATCATAAATACATAGCAGGCAACACCAACGAATTCTACAGCATATATGAGAGGGTAGCAGCTGTTGCAGTAATGCTCAATTGTAGGTATAAAATAAAGGTAGTACAAGCCTACACTCCAACATCCAGCCGCGATGATGATGAAATAGAAGTTTTCCAAAGATGTTGAATTAGAGATGCGAAAAGTACAAACGCAGTATATTAGAGTCACGGTCGACTTCAATGTAAACGTGGTGAAAAAGCAGGTCGGTGAGCATCCAATTTGCAACTACGGCATCGATTCTACGAACGCTAGAGGAGAGATGCTGTTGAATTCGCAGAAAGAAATGAGCTGCGAATAATGAAGACCTTCTTCAGGAACGGTGGTGACAGAAAAGGGATATGGAACAGCCGCAATCGTGAAGCAAGAAACAAAATAGATTTCATGCTTTCTGCCAATGCAAGCATAGTGCAGGATGTAGAACTCTTATGTAGGGTAAATTGCAGGGTTCATAATATAGTGAGAGCGGGGATTCACCTCAATATGAACACAAGAAGAGCAGTATTGGTCAAGAAGAAAAAGGGCACCCTAGACTCAGTAGAGGTAAAAGACGACCAATTCACGCTGGCACTTGCAAAAAATAAGCAGCCTTAGAATAGGGACATGGAAATGACACACAGGTAATGAATGAAACCGTAAACAGGCTGTCTTCAGAAGCAGCAGTTGAAGTCGGCGGTAATGTACCAAAGATACCAGAAGGTATGCTCTACCATGTAACGAAGGACCTAATAAAGAAACGACAAAGAATGAAAGTGTCCAACTAAAGACATCAGATTGAATTCGCAATACTCTCAAAACTGATAAACAGGAAGAAAGTAAGGGTAAGTTAAAGCATAAGAATGACCGAGGAAACAGTAAAAATGGACGCAGCATGAAATCAGTGAGATGAAAACAGCATAAAACAAGCGAAGATGTATGCACTCAATGTAGGGTAATATTTTCCGCAATTTCGAAGTTATAGTAAAAGCAGCGGAGGAATTCTATACTGACCTGTACAGTACCAAGAGCAACCACGATACCTAGGTCCATTCGAAATAACAATGAAAAGATACAGAGACTCCTGCTATAAATAGCGATGAAGTTAAAGCCTTGCAAGACACGAAACGAGGAAGAGCAGTTGGAGAACACGGAATAACAGTCGATTTATTCAAAGATGGAGGAGACATAAGGCTTGGAAAACTGGCGACTCTTTATACGAAGGGTCTATCGACTGCAAAAGCCCCAGAAAACTGGAAGAATGCAAACATTAAACTAATCCACAAACAGAGAGACGTTAAAGAATTGAAAAATTATAGGCCCATTAGCTTACTCCCAGTGCTTTATAATATATTTACGAAAATAATCTTTACCAGAATATGGGCAACACTGGACTTTAGTCAACCAAGGCAACAGGCTGACTTCAGGAAGCGATACTCTACAATGAGTCGCATCCATGTCATTAATCAGGTTATCGAGAAATCCGCTGAGTATAATCAACCTCTTTCTAGGGCTTTCAAAGATTACGAAAAGGCGTATGATTCAGTAGAGATACCAGCAGGCATCACAGGAACAGGCCTTCATCCTGCAGTTCACATAAAATAGGCTGATCATGAAAATGAAAAATTCTAGGCCCTTCAAACTAATCGCCTGGCAATATTAAGCAGTTACGACCCTAAGTGTACACAGAACTTTCTAATAATTGAAAATCTACTTGATATATTTACAATTATTTTTCGCCAGCCTTTATGCACTGTGAGTTTCCTTTTGTATTATGGTGTAATCTTAGTCTAAAAAGCTACCCGAATGATAACTATTAGTTGAATGAAATGCAATGTTCTCCTTTATATAAGAGTTTTAGATGTTGATATATTTTTTCTGTACTGGCATATTGCTTGTGTTGTGCTGCTTACCTTATCATTCTTCGTTTTTCGTGTTATATGTGCTGTTATTTTGTATCTGAGATCTTGTTATACTTGTTGTATAACAAAAAAATACTATTATATCTATAGCTCTAAGCGTTTAAGGTTAGAGATTGCTTGCCTGGTCAGCGTACTGCTTGCACAGTTTGCATGATATTGGTACTGGGCCCATTTCTGCTGAAAGTTCACTGCGAAAGTTGAAAAAGTATTCCTTCTGAGATATATTATTACTCCCTACTTACCGGCATGCCTTCTCATTCTGCAACCTTCATTGCATTATTCCCCGTTTCTTACTGTGTACGTTGCTGCCTGATACAACATAAGAGCCTTCTAGATTTTATAAGTCTATTCAAGCTTTCCGTTCAGCTTTTAGCCTACATAGCTTTCTACGATGTTTCCTTGAACAATTAGCATGCATTCGTTCACTGCTATGGTCAACCGAAATCTCGCATTCCGGGCTAAACAGGGGGTTCACAATACCGAAAGAACGTTTATTTTACGACAACATTTTTCATCGCTGACTGTACACAGAATGCGGGCAATATTTATCAAAACCCGGTATTGTATGACCCCTGCAATTGCGGTGAAACCGATTGTATGCCAAAAAGCTCTACGCTTTCATGGCGTTGGCGGGGTCATATGCCACAGGCAGAATGTGTAAGGTGCGCACCCCTGTGAGGACCCTGTCCTCTCTTCAACCTGACTATCCACCAGTGCAATCTTCGCAGCCGTATCACCTGCAGAAACAGTGAAAGAGTATTAGCCTTCTTGAAAATCATTTAGCAGTTTCTGTAAACCACTTCTAATGAAGCCTATTAGCACTACTTTCTTACTTTATTTGATGCAACATGTGAGTTTAAGTAGGCATGGCTACATAAAATTATGGGTAAATGTATACACGCAGTAAACTAAACTTAAGTCAAACTTGGGATAACATAGAACAAGCTCTAACTAATAGTATACAATGGTCAGCGAATGAAACACGATAGTCCGGGCGCGTGGCCGCCTGCGCTTGTTCCGCCACCGGTGAGTACGCTTCAAAGTACGTTGGTGCATTGTGATATACGCTAGAGGGCGAGATGGTTAGTAACACATGGAGGCTGCATCCGGCCCACAGGCGTTCCGGCTCTGTATTGCGGTGGCGCCGCCGCGGTGCTTCAAGCCGGGGTTTCTGCCATGGAGCTTCATACAATAATTACTTCAATAATAACTTTTCCGGCACTGTGGTTGTTCAGCCACCATGGGGATGATGGTAAATAACTGGATTTGTCGGTTCTTAGTGGTTGTTGCTTCAGACGCTCCTGCAGCTTTGTTTATTGTACGTTTTATCCGCCTTCATCTTAATAAACTTCAGAGCAGTGTATACTTTTCCAAGTATAAAATACTCTACGTACACGCACAATTTCTATTTATTGCAGTGATTCAACCTGTCGAGTTTTCCACATTGAAACGCTCCAAGCGCTTCAACGCACTGATTTGCCCGCGAGGAATTGATAAGGGCATTCGATTCGTATGCCACTTGTTGGTACATGCGTCCATGGTATAATGGTTTCAATATCGGGCTTCCGTACTCCAGGCCATGTGATGGAATCCTGCCGTCAGAAAGTTTTAATAATGTTTATTTTGTTGAAAATGACAAGCTCACACAGTCACGAATCCATTTGAAGCCAGAAGGACGAAGTTTAGGCACTTCCATCTACTTTCGATAAGTTCCACGCTGACAGGACTGCCCCGATATCAGCTACCGCAGACTATAGCGCCAGAGTTCCCTCTAGCAATTATTTTACGACACTCTATGGTTTCTGCACCGTGCTAATGTGGTGGCAGGAGATGACAGCGCACGTTTCGCAACACTTGAATGAGCATTCTTTTGCGATGTGTTAGTATGGTTCAAGGTTGCGGAGCAGGGCCATGGTGCTAGCGGCCTACTGTGCGCTTGCTAAAAAATCCTCAGTTTCGCCCGAAATCCGAAGCGCCGAATGTGATAGCAAATTAGTGCATAGCTGTACGAAGTAAGGATATTAGTTTTAGCGACCGCATCAACTTGTAAAGTTCGCTTACTAACTAAATTAACAAAGATACAATATCTAAGAGTGACTCAACGAGGACGTGGAGGAGAATGAGGAAAGAAAGAGAGAAGGCAGGGATGCTAACCAGAAATGAACGAGGAAGTAGGAAGAAGGATACACTCAGAGAAAGCGCTGTCTTTCTCTGTCTGCTTACTTCTACGTCCTTGTTCATTCGCGCTAACACATTCTATCATGGATCCCAATCAACTAGCCCGCCAACGTGTTTTAACTAAATTAACAAGCATTGTGTCACGCGTGCACAGGTAAACATGAACACATTTTGCTCGATGTGGGCGGAAACTTGCTGTGAAAATGCTGGAACGAAGAATCACGGGAGCAGCACCCGAATCGACCTTCGAGCATTTGTTGCTCCAACGCGAACGAAATGTCGAAAGCACAGCGCATACGAAGCTAGCGGCACTACATGCTCTCTGGAAACACTGCACATCAATTTGAAGATGAGGCCTGCGTGGGCGCGTACTTTGCCCACGTCGCAAATCAGTTTCAAGACCAATAATCGCCGGCAACACGCCCCTACAGCGTCCGCCAAAGGCGCCTACTACGGCGTGCGCTATTCTCGAGGCCCACGCCCTAAAGACGCCGCGGTTTTCTCCACTCTGTAGGGAGCTGCGAGCGAGGAGGACATCGATGCACCCTAGCAGCCACCGAAGAAGAACGCCCCTCCTGCCTCGCCTGACCCCCACGCCTCGCGCACTACAGGAGAAGGCACGCTACCCATCCGCGTTCCTCGCTCGCGCACACGAGATTGAACCGTGTTTGCCGGCTCACACGCGCAAGCTTTCATTCGCTCATGCAGCATACGGCGCGCGGCGACGGTTTTATCACCCCCCGACTTTATACAGAACCTCATGGCGACGCCGACGGCAGAAGTGCACCTGGAGTGTCCATGTAATTGCTAACGCAATAAAACACGAAGATGAATGATCGCGCGTAGAATAAGTATTAACTGTTATTCTTAAGACCTCGGAAAATGAGCGCGGCTCCACACGCGTTTTACTTTCGTAATATATTGGATGGCTCGCACAATGTCTCGTGCGGCATGTTCTAAGCGCAGCGAAGTGTAGCGCGCTTTCCGTGCTTTCCGTGCGCGCTTTCCGTGCTATTTCCGTGCGTGGGTCACGCGTGGCTACGAGTCGCAGCAGCCGCCCCAGACATAAGTCGACTCAAGCAGTGGGTACTTCGTCTCCGCTGAGACGAGGCGCGCTGCTCTGGAGCCATATCATGTCCTATCGTCGCCGCACAGCCCGTCTTGTGTTGCACTACGCTTTTTCGTAGGCTCTAGGTCCACCAACGACGAGAGCGGGCCTTCGTCGCAGCGATGTCTTGCCACAAGCGCCAGCGGCGACAACAGCCATAGGGGCGTTACATCGCCTTGCACGTAGCCCCTCACCATCGATCTTTTCAGCAACACTGATCCCTGTCACACAGCTGGTACCGTGGACTGGTCTCAGCAGCTCGCACCGCTATTAAGCGTAGGCCTCGCCACCTCACGGCATCCTGCCCCCGCCCTAGAAAGTGCAGATGAAATCGCCCACGTGACTGCGGATATCTAGGCGGCTGGTAACTCTGCGCACGCGTAGGCCGTCTCCTTAGAGTGTACTAGAATGGTCTAGTTTCAGGGTCTAAAGCCTAGTATCAGGGTTTACATGCACATTCTTCCTGCGCTATCGCCTTTTGTCTCCCGCTGCGCACTGCGTTCGCTAAGGCCGTGGTCATTGTTGATCTCCTTCGCGGTCAAAAATTTGTCGTAATTTGCAGCTTTCAGGATACATTGGTCTTCGTCGGACGTCGTCGCTCTCAGTCGGCGTACTTAAAGCAAGTTTTCTAGGCAACCTCCATGGTGTTTTGCATTAACAGTCCTGTCAATTTAGATATACATGCGCGCCGTAACTGTAACAACTTGTGACTGCGACATGCCTTAGTTATACATCGTAATGATTCAAATACGCTCTTCTGAAGATATGTCTGCTATGGCTAATCCATTATTAGATTCCAAAAGACTACTTATGTCCTCTTAGACCAATTTACACAGTCGCGCGATCGATAACGGTGGGTGTCCTTCGTGTCTAAACTATTAGTAAGACGGCGTCGGTCTTTTTCAGAATTTTTCGCCGCATAGGCTCGAAGCACATTATCTTATGTCAGAAACAAGGCGTGCGGCGCCGTGAGCACTTGAGGAAGGGGGGGGGGGGGAGGCACATCAAAGACCGTCTTGTGCTGCTTGCTACACCTCTAGGTCGATTTTACGCCACCAAAAACGGCCATCTCGTGAACAACTCATTTGTTCCCTTTATTCTTCAGTGGGATTTTGTTGACAACTTATTCATCGTAACGTAAGCCGAGGCCAATTCATATGACCCCGTCAATTAACCGGCTTCAGTTGTGCGGAGACGTTTGGTGAAGAGATGAATGTATCGCCCAGTTTTACGTGAAAGAGAAGGATCAACCTGTGAGGCTGTATGGCTTGACGTTACATCCACAAAAACATGAACGAGAGTACAATAAAGTGACAGAAATCTTGCCCACCGAGCCCTGTTTATTGAATCGCTCACAATTATCAAGTGTATTTCACATTTCGCAGAGAGTAAAAGATTGCTTAGGTACAATTCAAAATCTCATGGAATGGTACGGCCATAAAACTACATCAAAGCACTTGCCTCGAAAACCTTATGCAAGTTAATGCACTGTGCAAGAGTTCCCTTTCAATAATATTGCAGTGTCCACAATGAAGTGTACACAAGGTAAGCTGAAATACCGTGTGTATATAAAATGCTCTGTCATGAGAAGGGTACAATTAATCGCTCTATGTTTCCAATAAACTTATGAGGCACAGCGTCATTTGGAGAAGTGGGGAGGCGAGCCTCGAGCTCAACAGCACAATCCTATAGCATCCGACTTGAGCAGCCTGCCTGTTCAAAGACCTGCCTGTATACGGATGTTGGCCGCCGTGGCCAACGAGTCAGTGTATTGAAGTATTCTGCTACCTATAGAGTCCCCAGCTAAAAAACTGTGTGTAATATACTGAACGCTCAAAGCGCTGGCAATCTTGCTAATTTTTTTCTCTTGCGCTTTCTTTTGTTTCCATTTTTTTTTTGTAGGAAATCTCTTAGATGTCTCAAAGCTCCAAATCTTCTCGTTTTCCTGAGCAAGCAATATGCTGCCAGCACATTCACTCTGCTTCGAGACATTACGCCACGCTAGTAGGTTGACAGAACGCCCACTAAAATCCATATTCGCGCTCGCACAGAGAACCTACCGCGAATGTACGACTCCGACACGTGCACTTCGAGCGGCGCGGTAGGCAAGCATGATGTAGAAACCACACCATGCAGCGTTGCGGCAGTGCCACCTCCAAACATAGACCGACCAACCGTTGGCCGCATGTAGCCTTAAAACGTCACCAACCCAGTTCACCATCTAGAGTATACCACAGTGCTCCAGCTGGCCTTCATGAGGGCTCACAAGTTGCGCAACAAGCGCCGGCAGCCACGCCGTGCAGGTATCGTGTTTCACTAGCTGAGCAGGGTACATCGTGCCACCCTTTAACCTTCGTTAACCTCCTGCTTGGGCCAGCAATCCTGGCCTGCAGTATATTTAATTAAAAAACAAACAAATAAAACATGCTGACGCCAGGCACTGCGTCAGCTGACGCTGCAAGTGAATGCCAAGTGAGCGCATCAAAAAAACAAGAACTTATTTGTTCAATTCATCGGAGAAATATGACAAATACAATTACTAAGCGGAGGCGATGCAAAACCCCATTCCTAGGATGCGCGGCTTATAGCCAACATTGTTCCCATAAGCGCGGTGACACAACTCTGGGTGCAACAGAAGATATGGAAAACATAGTGATGATGACGTATTTCCGGTTAATGCAACCACTTCAGGAGCTTGCAGCGCACGAAAACATGGCCGCCAAAGTTCACTGTCATTACTCCGACTTTGCCGCCGCTAAGAGCGCCATTTCTACACCACTTGTTGGAACTACTAGGGTGGAAAAAAATTATTCGAGAACCTGTTTACGGGCAGCATTTCACTGTAGAAGATTTCATTCATCAAAAGAGCGTATAAAAACTAATTTTTAAGAAGAACGAATTTGCATCGGCTCTTCTGAGTGTTTTCGGAGTCTACCATAATAAAACTAAGATAAGATAAGAACTAAGAAACTAAACTAAACTAGTACAGTTCACCGGATCGTGGCTTACGGTTCCTATTCATCCTAAAGCTGAAGCGAGTTGAATTGCCTAATAAGAAAACTAGAAGAGTGAATTTTAGTGACGTCCTACAACCATTTGTACTGGGTGATGCAACAACCAACAACAGAATTTTACCACTGCGTTTCCTACATTTTGAGCAAAAATTTTGAAATTCTGTAAGCTTAATCACGGGGTATGAGACAGATATACAGGCAGTTGTGTATTTATTGGGGGAAAGCCATTCGAGAGTTTCGTTAGTCCATTTCTCAGCTTTCCCTTTACTTGCGGCCACTTCAGGGCCAAAGTAATGGCCGTACAGCCCCAAAAATTTGTTTTAAGAACGTTCCTGGGATTTCAGCGACAAGTTTTTGTTAGTAAATAATAATAGTCCATTAAAACTGCATTTACAGGTATAAAAACAATAAGACCTTAAGGTGCCATTTCAAGGTCGGAGACAAAACCGCTTATGTCCAGCAGCACATTAATTCTCTGATAAAAGGCATATCGCGTCATACTCAAATGCTAACTTTTCGGCCCTGCTTGGCGCAATATCATTAGTATATTTAACCCCGTGAAGATCCTAACAATGCACTGTTCAAGGTATCAAACCTTTGAAAAATGGTCTATGTTTCAGATGAGCCGTCGGAGAGTAAATCCTAAAACTTGGAAAACCACATCGCTATTGCAGCGCAAGTACATAAGCGTGGTAATTTATAGCAATGCTATGTGATTGACGAGCTTGCTAAGGTAGTCCATTTCTCAAAATGTCAGGCTTCTCGCCCAATTCAAAGTCAGTAAAATACTGAGTGGGTGCGCAAACATGAACTGAAGCAAGGTGCGTGATTCAGCAAGGTCCTCACCGAAACATTCCCGGATGGCCGACTCTCCAGCGCTTCGAGGCCCAACTGGAAAGCAAATGTGTTCAGCATTATGACGGGCTTGTCAGGTATACTATTAGATCACCTTGGAATTATAAGTTAAGAAAAGCAATTCACACCTTTTCTGTTGAAAGGTGTCACAACAATTTTATCCATGGTAAGCGGTGAGTGAGCCTGCACGTATTGGCAATGCGCTATTGGTGTTATCCGGTAAACATTCAGTGTGTGACATGTGAGACATGTATTTTGCTATGTTGCAAAAAACATAGTGATTCTTGCCTTCCTGGTAAATGACAGCTAGCTGCCAAAAATGAATTCACTCTCAATCTTGGTCCTTTCCAATCTATGCCAAAGAACGTGCCCACATGGCAAATACATTTCATTATTTATCAGTAACAAACGATTGAATTGCTGACGGGCTTTACCTACAGATTGATAACTTTGAATTTCATCATTTGATAATTTTGAAATGTCGCCTGCTGCAGCTGCCATAAATTTACTCATTGGGCGGGATTATTCAGAGGGGCGTACATTTCTTCAAGAAGAAATACTAACATATATTCAGCTAATTAACAATAATGTACTAATTACTTTTGAAATAGTTACTTTATGGCACATTTTGCATTCTGGAATGAATTTCCAGAATGACGCCAGGTTGGAGACATGCGCCATCAAACTTGCCACAAAAATTCACTGTTGTTCCAGTTACTTTTTTAACAACACACTATATTATACTTTGAAGCCCAAAAGTAACTGGAACGCCCATGTATTTCACTCAACACTTCGAGAAATTTGTCGAAATTGGCGTCATCCTGAAAATTAATTTCAGGTATATACGTAAAGCAAATACACCGTCTAAACTTGAAAAATTGCACTATGTGCCGTAAAGTAATAAACTAAGACCTTAATTATTTATTTTCTTAAATTGCTTACATAAGTTTCGATTTCTCGTGCTAATAATGTCGGCCTGTTCAAATTGTCCAGCTCAAGAACAAGAATTAACCTATCAACGACAGGCTACCATAAAAAAATCTGGAAAACCTAAAAATTATCACCCTGTGAAAGTAATTTTTTAGTGGTTTATACAAATTTATAACAAAGTACAGCATTTTTTCAGTTTAGTTTCACTGTTTGGCAGCCGCCGCTTCAATTTTTTTTTATTTGTGCCAGGTTGTAATTTGTCAAGGGAACTAGTTGATGTAAATGGAGGATCGTAGCATCGCCATTTCCTCTCATTTACTCAATCGCTTCGCTTGCAAACTGGTACCTGTCCCTTGAGCAGCCAACTTTGGTGAAATTTCCCTTCATGTATTTTTTTGTTGCTTTATTTGCCGTGTCTATTTCTAGGTTTTATGCAGCAGCGTAGTATTTATTATCTTAACAAAAGAATTTGGAAAACGAATTGCAATATTAAGCAACAGTACAGCTAGACAGGAATATAAAAGGCATTCGATTCGTGTTTATCCCCGAACACAACTTATAATATTTTGAAAACCTGCAACAGGAAGCTAGCGGTGTGAATAAACATCATACAGTGTATGCGTTTTCTTTCTTCCGAAATACTTTTAGAGCGTAAAAAGCTTACTAGCAATACGACATCACGGATTAATAATCTACCGGCTCGGAGACATTCGCAAGAAAAAAAAATATTGCCTTGCCTAATCCACCTACACGCATAAGTACCTTTTTAGTTACAAGCTTTGCGGCACATATTCAAATAGAAAATTCTGGGGAATTGTCATGAAAATCTGGTTCTGTGTTCCCAACACGACCTACTGGAAGTCAAGACCTGCACATATGTCCAGCTTCTATTGTAGCTGGTGCGCCTACTATCGTACAACCGTGGGTCGTTGGTTTTGCTTTTACGACTGGTTCGTTTGCTAACTGATGGTTGACCAGGGCGGCATTGCAATTAGAACGGCGTCTCTTGTGTTGTAAAGAACTGCTTGCATAGTTGATGGTTTTTGCCAGCACAGTGACAGTGATGTCACAAGGATTTGATCAGTCACTTTGTTCTAAATGTTTACGTCCCAACATGAAAAATGTCGGTGCATGCAGTCCGTTACTCTCTGAAGTAGCATTAAATAACCGCTCATACAGCCTTCTCCACGCAGTAATAAACATGACAAATTTTGCACATTAAGTCCCATCGTTTATAGTGTAGTTCGTAAACTTCACAGCAATTTCATTGTTTACATTGTAAAATTCACTTCTGCGCGTTTTAGAAACTGGAAACCACTGTAATGTTCGACGACAGAACGATTACCACTTATCTGAACTCTTGTGTGTCAAAAACAGAACTACACATATTCACTGCGTACGTATCTTTCGCTGCTGTATTACCACGCAAAAAAGCTAGCTTTGCAGTTTCGAAAAAGATCCGTGACAAAAGGCCTGCCGTGCAGCACGTTTTAAAGGACTGGGGTCGCTTTTGCAAGCTTTCAGCCCACCTAGAACTCAAACAATGCTTACAAAAAAAGTATGTTCACCTCTCCTTGAAACAGACTTGATCAATTTCTTGTGCACATCGGGCGCACGAATGACTGGGCAACGATTTTACCAGATCCTTTGCCTTTCATTAAGGCACACAGCAGTAAATCCTAATGTCATCTTTGACGGTAGGCTATCTGCAATAAACTCAAAAAAGCTAGTTTATCTATGGATCCTTTATATCACTTCTCGTCGGAGGCTACGAAGCGCAAGACTATGCCATGTAGCCTGGTAGCCGCCATCAGTGCTTTTTGTTTACCTTTCTCGCACCTATCATCCTTCTCTTATCCCACCATGCAAAATCCAAATACTCACAAATGTTGTTGTGTTTTTATTTGTGAATTTATTCTTTCACAACCAGTTTACGCGCATTATGCTTGTAGAAATGGCAGCATGGGCATAGTAA
Organism: Dermacentor albipictus; assembly: GCF_038994185.2. NCBI lineage: Eukaryota > Metazoa > Arthropoda > Arachnida > Ixodida > Ixodidae > Dermacentor > Dermacentor albipictus. The sequence continues at coordinate 68,696,680 of NC_091825.1, forward strand.
CACATCGCGGAAGCAGACGAAGGCGAACCGGTTATAACTAGCGCCTGTCTGCCCACACGCTCTGTCCATAGCGACAAAACAGTTTATCTAGACCAGGCTCGCCTGGCAAGTGACATCTGGGCAGGCCTGGAGTTCAGTACGTCATGGTTCCTACATGCACGCCGAAAAAAGTCGGGTAGGCCAAAATAACTGGCGTTAAACTACTCGCTCAGTTTACCTGATTACATACGCGGCCCCGCGAAGCACCATTCTCCGCCCAGTTCAACCATAAGGTAAATTTTCGGCCTAATGTAATGCGGCCATCGCACATCCGTCTTCCCAGAAGTTTATTACGATTGGCGCTTTGCGCAACTCGTGATTAGACGCATAGTCACTTTGGAAGCAGGGGCGATATAGGTTGCTTTAACAGACCGTTACGGTGAAGTTTATTTTACGCCACTTCGCTATATCGCAAAAGGGCTGCACCCCGATCCATGCTTCACAGGGCCGTGTGCGCAAGCAAGTATATTAAACCATTAATTTGAAGCCAGCTGTTTCGGTCTACATGGCCACAATGAAAACTAGAAAACATGGACTTAGATTAATATGACAATTCGCTTCAGCTTTTCATCATAAACATGTGCAGTATACTTTGAAACTGAGAAGTAAATAAGGCACTTCGTCTTCTAAGAAATGGATCACATTGTTTTTTTGTCGCAACTCATGTCCGCCTGGACAAATAACTCATCGCCATAGACGTGACTCAAGTAAATCTTATAGCGATTTTTATTGCTCGAAGAAAAAAATCGCCGATGATTGCGGTACTACCTAATGCCAAGTCTGAGCGCAGCTCTATACCTGTTTTAATGTCGAGTGGGAATATTGTCAAGGGGCAACGAAGAGTGGTGCGAGGAAGAAGAACGCAATTTTACGTGTGGAGGTGGAATCGATATTGACACTACGGCACTCTGGCTCGAAGAATATTCGGTTTATATATATATATATATATATATATGTTACGCCACTTGCACAAGGGCGCTGAGTATCCCGTCATCCTGTTGATCGTGCTGAATACATTTATGGTATGCATGACACCTACGCTTGCGTCCAGGCCATTTCTGACCGGTGTGACATTCGCATTAAATAACGGCGTGATGACAGCTTACGTGTTCGCATCGATGGTCTCAATTCTGGATATTCGGAGGCCACGCTTGGCATGTTCCTGCTCGTCGACAACGTTCTTTACCGTAGCAGCTTACGACTGAAGCATCGAAATTTTTACTTGCTGTACCACGCAATCTCCAGACATCAATTCTCGAGCAGTTACATTACGCCCCTACTGAAGGCCACCTCGGCGTTTCGCGTACTTGCGACCGCATGCGGCTTGACTTCTACTCGGACTGTACCGCTCTGTGCACCGCTACGTAGCAGCCTGTGCACTCTGTCAGTGCCACAAGAAACCTGCTGTGCTGCCCACTAGACGTCTTCACCCCATCAACGTGCCCTGAGAACCATTCTTTCACACCGGTCTCGATCTTCTCGGCAGTAAAGTGGGTGGTTGTCGCGACTGATCACGCTAGCTTTGCGCAGAGCTGTGCATCTGAGGTGGCAGATTTACTTGTACATGACGTCATCCTCCATCGTAGCACACCAAGGTGGCCCCTCACTTATTGCGGCCGCACCTTCCTGCCCCGAGTAGTTGAAGACCTACTTCACTCCTGCTCTTCCCAGCACAAGCTTTTGACCACCTACCACCCTCAGACAAACAGACGAACGGACGGGCTCAATCGCACATTGACTGTAATGTTGTCTGTGCAGACTTCTGTCCACCACAGTGATTGGGGCAGTGCAGTACCTTTCATGGCGTTCACCTGTAGTTTGCCCCGTCACAACATCCCTGGCTTTTCACCCTTTTACCTTCTGTTTTGCCGCCACCCTTCTTTGCCCTTTGACATACTGCTTCCTTCCTCGATGAAAACCTCCACTGAAAATGCTTAAGGAGTCTTCACTCGGAATCGCATGGCACGCCAGATTGCCTGCTCCCAGCTCGCTGAGTCAGACTGCGCAGAGGATCATGTACGACCACGGACATCGGGGCATTCAATTTCTCCTGGCTCCATAGTCCTCCGATGGACACCATGTCGCCCCATAGGCTTGCCTGAATATCTGCTGCCGCGCTACACAGACCCCTACATGATATTGCTTCAGCTTGGCGGTGTGAACTACGAGATCCCTCCGCTGGACACGCGCATCCCCACGGACGTTGCGCATGTTTTCCGGCATAAGCCTAACTCTGCTGCGAGTTCAACCCCTTATACTTAGGGCCGAGACGGCGTGATTACAGGTGGGGATTGTGTTACGGCGCAACCAATGAGCCGCCAGTCAGAAGAAGATTTGATGCGTGAAGGTTCAATCGGTCTCAACAGCCATCTTGTTTATGCGTCGTTGTCTCTCTTGTAAATATTGCAAATACATCTGTACACGTGACTTCTGCAACATAACAATATTTTGTATCATGACTATATAGGTACACGGTTTACATTAGGAAGATAACGATGTCAGTAGTGTAGCCGGCACGGAAAATGTCTCGTGCAGCACATTACAATCCGAGGGAATTGTGGCGTTACTGCCTCGGTAATCAGGAGATCGCGAGAGGTAGCGCGTGGGTGACAAGTGGGCGTGATACACAGCAGCCGCCCCAGACAAATCTCCCCTCATGCAGCACTTTGTTTCCTTATAGACGACGCATGTTACTCTGGCGCCACATCGTAGGCATCATCGCCGCACAGCCCATCTTGCGCGGCACTATACATTTCTTCGCGCACTTCCGTTCCACCAACGAAACGAGCGGCACTTTGTTGCGGAGAAATCGTACCACCAGTGTCAGCGGTGACAACACCCATGGGAGTTTCACGTTGAACCTTACTGGTTGCTGGTTGCTATTGCCCCTTCCAGAACCAGTGATCTCCGTGACACACGCTGTTACCGTGAACTGACTCCAGTAGCTGAAGCCGCGCGCGAGCGTAGTCCTCGCCACCTCGTGCCAGCCTGACCCCCAACCCTCAAAAGCGCAAATCAGGTCGCCGACGCGGCTGCCGCTTCTGTCGTCGCCGGCTAAACAGCGTATGCTTAGGCTACCATTCGCTCCTCTTCCGCTTTTCTCTCTCACGCTTTCACTGTAGCTTCTTCCTCCAGTTTCCTCCTCACACTCTCTTCCTTTTTATCTCGCTACGCTCTGCCTTCACTTTCATATTTCGTTGTGCTCGTTCGCTCGGTTACCAAGTACGACAAAGCCGAGGCACGCCGACGCTCAATGCAGGGACGGGCGCCTAAGAACCGCACTTAAAGTAACAATGAATATGATAACAAGAAGACTCACCCATGTCAGCAGTACCGTGCGAATCATAAACGATCGTCCACATGCCATATGAGAAGTCAGGGGCCAGCAGTTTCTTCACTACCGCAGCATATCTGTTGTGAAATGTTAGTTAGGCAACTATAAACATAACCTTCCGCTTTTAATAACAAAACTTAATGGAGCTCTAGAAAGAGGCGGTGATACCACTTTCTTTCCGAACACCGCTAAACATGTCAGTAAAGTGTCCATAGATTATTTAGACACCACAAAAATATTGTTCCAGCATCCGGAGCAGAACTACAAAGGCAAGCATTTCTCAAGCGGCGTCTTGAGTTATGATGAGCGTTCCAGCCACGTCGCAATTAGGCATGCGTAAAATTTTTGGCTAACTAACAGGTCTGCAGATCCAACGGTACAGTGCGAACAATGTTAAGCGAATCTTCTCATGCGTTTTTGTTAAGAATACCATTTCTAATTAGGGATAATTGGCAAGTACATCTCCCACAACCCAGTTGGACACGTTATCACTGGGAACTGTCTTTCCTAGCATAAACTGCATTAATAATATCTTGTCGAGAGCTCATTGGTTGATATTTAGAATTGAGTTTGAACAACGCAAATCAGACAAGGACACGAGGAAAGAAATACCACAGACAAGCACTTGGAGAATTTCAAATAAACTTCCAGTTGGCAGTCAGCTGTTGTCTGTGGTATTTGATTCATCTTGTCCTTGTCTTATTCGCACTGTTCAACCTTACTTCTAGTCTAATCTGGTTGCACTTAATCATGCAAATTCCAGGCATGTCGCCAATGTAATTACCGCGATAGCATGAAGATCGATGTATGACGATGACACAACAAAAATGGGCTTGTGGTGGCATAAAGGCACGGGCATGACGACTCTGTAACCACTATGGCAGAATTAAGCTTCAATTTGAAGATGTGCAACAGCATCAAGACAAACGAACAATGATGACGATGATGTAACGGCTGTGTTATGACGTTCTTAGAAAGACGAAGCTGGAGTGAGGACGACGGTGTGACAACTACGTTGTAAAGTAAACGTGATGCGGTTGCAAGAATAGTAATATTGGCATGACGACTACAAGACCAGGACAGAGTGAAGAAGGGTATTAGGGAGGTTGAATGATGTATTTCGCATGACGTCAACATGATGATGAAACTAAAATATTTACAACAGTACGGCGCTAATGTCATGACAAAAAAGCTGTAATTGTGTTCTAATCACCACGACGCCATCAGGACTATGTGAATTGCAACGATAAATTGACGATAAAACAACAACAAAGGCATGACGACGACCGCATTACTACACTGCAATCATAACAATGCTACTACGATTAAATGAACTCGACGACAACAACGCCATGAAAACAATGACGATGCTGCAGTGTCAACGAAGACATGACGATGACGGCGAGTCATAAAAGTGATGCTTATACTGAAATAATGTCAATTTAGGACGACGCTAGAATAACGACGACTGTGTGGTGAATGGAATGAAGCAGTTCAAATGATGAGGACGAAATGACGACTGTAGATTGCGATGTTAAAATGATTACATTGGCATGACGATGTTGAAATTATGACGGCTTTGTGATAACGACGGCGGGACGATAACGGGATGACGGACGTTTGTAACGACCACAACACAATGACGGTGACGAAATAACGAGGACGCTGGGACGACAAAGACATGAGGGCAATGACTTGACATCATTGGAATCACTATGTCAGAATGGCGATGTCGTAGTGACCACAAAGGCATTACAGCAATTCACTGACCACGTCGGACTGATGACGATAGAATTACGACGGCTTAATGGGGATGATGGCATGGCAACGACGACATGCGGATGTTCAGTCTCGCATTCGGGATTACATACATCGCCTGGCGCCGTGTACCTGCTTGAAACGCACTATGTCCTGTGTTTCTCTTATACTCGAAGGAGGATCAGGCGGAACAATTGCCGGCTATGTATGCCAGGCTAACCCCGCCTGCTTCAACATCACCACCACCACCACCACCACCATATTATACCGGGTTGTTGTCGACGACGACGATGGCGTGGTGACTAACGTGAGCATTGTCTAGAGAAGCAGCTTGCCTTTTACACAGGTTAGATGCTTTCAATACAGGTTGCCTTCGGTGCAAAAATTTTTCCTTTATTCGTAATTTTTTTTCTCTCCTTGAAGCTTTGACCGATGCTGCAGGGGTTAGGATCAGGTAGACAGGAGAAACTCCCAGTTATGTGTGCCATAGTATTGTGTTGGCAAGTGACATTACCTGTTCATCTAGGCCCGCTCCTTCCAGCTCACTTAGAACTCCAAGCGCACATATGCAAATGTTTCCGCAAAGCAATGTCCTCCTTAGCGTTTCAAAATGATGTAGAAACAGCCTGAGCACAATAGAGAATATTCTACAAGCTTAAAAAATGGGGCATTTGAAATTCCTAAAACATGTCAAGGTACCGAAATTTAACAATTTCTTCGGGGTTAGGTTTCTTACATCCGCCATTAATTTAAGCTAGTTGGAGGTAATATCTGGAGGAACAACAACTAAAATTCCACTATTTAACTTTTTTGAACAAAAATCGTCTTGTGATTGGTCCTAATTGCGATAACTGCCTCAAAATCTTGAATTAGGGTCAATCGTGTAACCCTTTTTCGTAGTGTAGTTTTTTTCCTGGTCTGAGTTAATTAGCATGATTACTTCTGAGTTATTGCCATCTGCCTCTCTTTCAGACAATAATGATAAACTGGCAAAAACAAATATGCGCTAATATTGTGCCACTTCATATTATGACCCTAAATCAAAACGTCTTATTCAACTGTTTCACATCACCGTTATTATAAAATATAAGGACGCCCGCGACTTCTAAGGCGAGTTGCTGACTGCCTGTTGGCACATCATCAAAAATGCGCTCGTGCACAGGGTAATCTACGAAAAATGATGACTACAAAAAAGGCATTTACCGTTGAATCTGGCGTATTTATACATGGTTTGTGTTCTAAATCTGCACTTCTATATATGACTTGTTTGCAAACAAATAGCTTGTGCAGATGTTCCAAAGTACTCTGTCTCTGCATAGCACCATTGTTCTTCGCGCATAGGAATACGATTAAAATAATTTCTTTATTTTTACCTGGAACGGTCCTCGAGTCTCACGGCTGTAAATCCAGATCTGTCCCAAACAATGTCCACAGCTTCAATACAGTCCCTGCAAAAAGGTAAATGCAAAACACTGAACGACAAACAAATGTATTACATCCTCCTTCTTTCGAAGAATGTTCATGACACTCTCACCGTTTGCTCGATTTGTTGAATTTGCGTAGCAACTATTTATCTGCCGTTTCAATCATTATTTAATTGCACAAGTGACTGCCCAACCAGAACTATTAACTCTGGAGCGCTTTCTTTTATTTTTCTGGATGTTTCGGAATCCTGCACAGGGTGATAAAGATACATTTTTGTGTCTACATATGGGAAATGCCGATTTTCAGGTAGAGTCCTGTCTTTTTTCCTTAATTGGCGGCGTAAGCAAGGTGACGTTTAGTACATTTTACAATGATTTTCAATGATCTTACTTGTTAAATATGTTGATCAGTCCTTCAGCAGAGTATATTGTACAATATAGAGGGTGTTTATATATTTAGCTTGGCAAAGAACTGATCAAATTGGTCTGGAAGTGCTTTCAGTTATGATGCCTTTCTGTAACCTGTAAGAACTTTCGCATATCTATATCGGAAAACCCGTCGAGAGGACTATCAAAGGCAAGGTTTTTTTTCCAAAATTTCTACGTAGAGCATATATACCTTTCTTTGGCAGAAATTCGCTTGAGTTGTCGGAGTAGTTCTAGAAATTTGTTACATCCATAATAAATAAACCAAACATTTCTCCTCCATAAAGTGAGTCTTTTTACTTTCCAGGCGTAGTGCATATTGTCCAAGGCAGGACCGTAATGTAAATAACGGAATAGATTTTCAGAAATCTCCAGCAGCTAAATTAAGAATGATGAAATCCGTTGGCGTCCAATTCGAAGGCACGGCTCTTCTAAGTTAAATGAAAGTGAAAATGAAGTACTCTGTAGAGGGATCGACATGTGGGCGAGTTGGTACTGGTTGAACGTCTTTAAGGGGCGAGACGACGAAGACAGACTGTCTTGCGTGTTGCTGCCTTCTGTCTTCGTCGACTTGCGCCACCCCTTCAAGGTGAAAATGAAATACTAACAAAGGGAATTCAGCTTTCAGAGGAAATGAATGTAAATGAGCTCATAAAGATTTTCCGCAGCATTGTGGACGTATCTTGCTCCGACCAGAGTTTCCAGAACACCTTACGCTGATAATTAGAACGTTAAAGGCGAAACGTCACACGGGAAAGTCTTGGGTAAGCTGCCATCGAGGTACCCACGGGCAAACATCAATGACATGTATTTGTGCCACCTAAAAGATATGTGTACATGCCAATGATACTGAAAGCACGGACCTGCGTAACCAACGGGAAAGAAATTACGAAAAGAATTTCCCCATGTCAAAAAATTAAATATTTTATCTATTACACTGTTGCAGTGAGGAGTGCCTAAGCATGCAAAGTTCCTTCTTCCCCTCCCCTGTTTACGTTCATTTAGTGAAGCGGCTACGCTTATGTTAGGCGGTTGAGTAAGAAATTTCAGCAGTCAGCAGAAAAGCACCACACTTCTGCCACTGAAATTAGTGTTTCCAAATAAACATACCCTATTTTGCACAAATTTTTGAAATTAGACATAAATTATGGACAAGCGCTAGCACGCTTTCGCTAAACATTTTCTGAGCTCCATTGTGAGCTGGCTCAGCTGCAGCATTAGGATTCTCGAGCTTAATAGTTTTTCGTTTTCTTCGGGCAAAGTTCAAAGACGTGAAGTTTACTTGTTTATTTGCTGTACCGTTTGTTTATATGCCAGATGTACATATAGCCTAAATAAATCCGACGTTCTGGGCATCGATAGTGGTGTTCACTCATTGTTGCTGTTACTATAGCTGTATTGTAAATATGAGTATACGATTTGCTTTTTGACGCACGTTTCTTAATCACAATTTTGTTATTACAGGTTTATCAGGTCTTTCTACACCTAAATGCTTGACTTTGCACAAGAAACTCAAATTTATCACTAATGTTGATAGTGACGTAGTTGGAGAGTCGTTATCATTATTATGAAGTGCCCATAAAGTTGTCGACCTTTGTGGGCTCTTAGAGTAAGTTGATGCGGTGTTCTAAGAAAATGATCCACACAATACACAGTTCGTCAAATGCCGCGTCATTCCTTTGGTAACTCGAGAACACGAGTACCAAGAGAACGCTTAATCATTGTCTTTTGTTTTTGTACGTGCAACGACCATAACAAGATCCTATGTCACCACAGATATATTTTTTCATTCACTGTAGCAATATTCTAAGAGCGCCAGCTAATGGGTAAATTATTATATCGCACCATTTCTCTTGAAATCATTTGTCAAAAGCTATTACATATTTTTAAGACTTCCGATAGAAATTCGTACTTCAAAGCCAACAGTCGCAGAAAATCTCCTGCCACACCGGCCGACACTTTCAAAGTTATTTTCTACATTATCTAAAGTATACAGCTAACAAAGCCACTAAGATTTGGTGAAATCAATGCCACTGATAATATTCCACGTGACCTTCGATTATTATTGTGAAGAAAAAAGAAACAGGCTTCAACAGTGCTTTGGTTTTCTAGAAGCGGACTCTCAAATGTAGTCGCACAGTCGATTATCTCCAAGAGTGTGTCTTTATGCACAGAAAAAAAAACTGAGAACCACGCCAGCAATTGACTACCGGGCATGGAACAATGTCTAATAAAAATATACTTGTTCTTTATTTTCCTTGAAAAGATCAGTTATCTATAATATTCCATCCTGATTTTCTACATAAATGAACTTTACTGTGCTTGAACTAGTGTCCAACTGGCAGTAATATATTAGAATATAACCGAACCTTTGCATGTAGGTTAAATACTCAAAAGCAATTTCTTCATTTTCTCAGTCAACCAGGGACGGTACTTTTATCGTAACCACGAGAGGACCCACATCGTATGAACCATATATTTTTGCATTTCCTTAAAAATATATCACCAACGCTGCCAGTACATTAAAGAAGAACAGCGATTATCGACAAATTCAATGTGTAATTTACCTTTTAAAATCAAAAATGTCGCAGATAAAGACTTGCAGCCGATGATCTTCGGTCTACACAAAAAAGAAGAAAAATATGTGTAATGTTGTGTCATCCTACATTATACTTTTGCTCTGGCCATTCGAATTGCATTGATCATCTAAGTGACACACAAATACATGAATACCACTAATATTTTCCACAACAGCACTACCTTTCACAACAGGTCACGCGTATTTTGGATGCATTGCCAAAACAAGTTCGCACATTTTTTTTTTTTCTTCAATGGAAACTTTGTGGACTCTGTAGCACGATAATCCTATACAACTTCAGTACTGAAGTGTCATTACAGGAAGGACACGTTCATGCAAGAGCTCGTAGAAGACCGCACTTGAACTTTATTTGACAATAAAGGTCTTATTTATTGCTTAGGCGCTGCTTCATGTTAACGCGCGAATTTTCGTGTCAACCATGGTCTCTGGCATATCTAGTAACTGTACCATGGATATTTCATAAAAGGCTAAGTGCCTTAGTGGGCCGAATAGGTTCTGCATTGACAATAGTTAGACTTCCACGTTATTGAATGTTACGTACGTTTCAAATATGCATAATTGTTTGTAATTTTCTTGTGCGTTACTTTACCCTACCCTTCCACAAGCCTCATTTAGGCAAACTTTAACAACCAAGTAAACTTGCAGGCAAAGTGATGGCCTCCTCTCAGACAATGCTTCTGGTGAAGTACGATTGCAGTATTCTTGTTTTTGACTATTTAAATTTGCAGCCGCGACAATATTGTGATACAATTTTCTGTTATTTACTCAATATGTTAAGCTTCACAAGATGTTTGTCATGCGAGTCAGAGACAGAGGAAGAGGAGAGGAAGAGAGTTTGACCAGACACAAGTATTCCATATGCTCGCCTGTACGTGTTTTTCCAAAAATAGTGGTAGAAATATGCAAGAGGAGACACAAAGAAATTAACAGCCGCACTAAACATTCACTTAGTCAATTGGAGCGCAAAAAGCGCCTTCATGTGGTGCGAAATTAGGTCATGTCTATGTTTGATGATTACCTCCGCCGGCAGTTGTGCGTCGCCGAACTCATGAAGCACAGCACAGTAGGACTACTGGAGACATTCCTATGTAATGTGTGCAAAAACTTTCGTGAAACCATTTTATGCAAACTTTCCGACATAACTAATCCAGTAGCATCATCAGCCTTATTTCTTGAATAACACATTTATCGTCATCTGAAGGGGCCGGAGATGTTGACAACAAATGCGTAACTGCAACAATCCATTCCTAGAGGGAAAACAGCTTTTATACACCATGCATGGTGGTGCCACGACTGATCAATACGTCAAAGTGAGCTTTCTAAAAAGCACGTTCCTTTATTTTACAGGTCCATAGAAGGCGTGCTTGCACAGCTTTGACCACACTGATTGATAGCCTGAGGCTCAATTTGACCTTTCGGCCTGAACAGAATTACACAATCATCAAAGAAGCGCTGCCGCATTCATGGCAGTGAAAACAGAAGTGATCGCTAGGTTACACTGTCACATTCATATTACACTTCGTTAAAGCGCAATGACACCGTCCTGTCTTTCCTATGTACAGAGTTGAGTAGCCTTGCCTACAGGGCACCACCGGGGCTCTGCAGAGTAAGGCAGTGCCGTGTAACGTTTACTGCTGAGTTCGAGTTAGGTGTCTTCTGTGCTCCCGCGACAAAAAGAAGCGAGTGCCTGCTCATCGCTTCCTTGTCGAGTTTCCGACTTGTGCATTCGCTTCCTGCCGAAGAAAGCAAGTGTCACTGTGTCACATCATACCTAAGTGGCACAGTGTATGAGAAAGGTGTTTGTAGAGCTCCTCCACCACGCATTCAGCATGTAGCAAAGAACGTGCGGGCTTATTGACTTTCGTATACGGCAATTCCACATGGTTCATTTATTTCACGTTTTACTAATTAACATCCATCATTAATTCCAGTAAGCGATAGTAGTTGACAATGTAGCAAGGAAAAGGCTGCACCGTTGACTTTTAGACATAGAGGCTTAACCTAAGCTCAAGAAGGGAATTAGTGACTCCTCTTAATGTCACTTACAATAACTGGTGAGCAGCTTCGTTCGTAGACGTCAATTTACAAATATATGTATTGTCCATGTGGAATATCAAGCCCTCGAAATCTGATGGAAAATGTTGTGGCAACAATGCATTAGTGCTTTAAAGTATGTAAAGCGGATTGTACTTGCTTGCTGTACTCCTTATGATAGCCTTTCTTCAGACGTTTCCCCTATCATTTCGGTTCTCAAACGCCTTTCTCTCAGCAAAAATATATAAGAAACTTATTGTCCTCCCGCAAATAATTAAAGTTAATACAAACCTAGAGCCTCAATATGGTTAGTCCATGTGCACTTTTTGTATTTCGAAAAAAAGCTACTCTATCTTGGCCGTTGGCATATTGCTTATCAAAACCGTAACTCGACTCATAGTGCACTCCATTGTAAACTGGCTCCTGTGTAATACAGATGAATTCTGAGGCAACAAAGTGTGTGCTTCAGTTCACCACTCAATGCGTCAACTGATCATGTTTCCCACAATTTCGTAAATGCTGTATGTGAAGCCTATTTGTTGATAAAAATTCCCTACCCTGAGTATTTTGCAGTTAATAATGGGACAAGTTGCCTCTTCCAATTTCAGCCCATTCTCGTCGAAAAAGCTGCGCACGCAGTCTTCCACGAATTCCACACCAATGACGGTGTGCCCTAGGTCATAAAACCTGTAACGGAAACAAAATATAATGACAAACAAGACAAACGATACCAGACTAAAAGATAGAGATGATGCCCCAAGAATGACCGCTGGATTTTAGACCAAGCCCTGCATTTTTTTTTTGTTGTTGTTGCTCAGGCGTTTGTCAAACTCTTAGCATCAAAGCTTTATTTATAGCCGTATATGATTGCTGTCCGCGAAAGATTGTGTCGAATTTTTTACTATAGGTAACATGTACTACGTGGAAGCAAATAGAGCCACAGCCTTTATTTGTGAAATTTACCACTTATTATATTTCTGCTTTTAGCAGTTACTAAGCCTTCTCTCATTGAAAATTTCAAGATGGGAACATGACTCGATTTATCATTGCCATTGCAAAGAAAAATTTCCATGAAAAAATCCCGCACCCTTTCCAACAAACAAAATTGATGGAAATACTAAGCGAGAGCGAGCCAAAGAAATAAATATTTGTACCTGACAGCCGAAGACGTTATGACACGCCTCTAGATGGTATATCTCCAAGACATCGTCTAATTACATGCCAACATACTCAAAGGTTTCTTCGGGAGACCACCTTCTCTATACAGCAGGTGAGAATTAGCTGAGACTCAAGTTACTCTAGAGGTTTACTCACCACTTCAGTTCTGATGCTTTTCCGCAGAGGGGTATGAACACACGAGCGCGCGATTTTCCCGCGGTAATAACTTCTTTGTTGTCACTCAAAAGTCTGAAATCAACGAACCTATTATGTTTCAGACGATCATGGAAATTCTCAAAGAACATTTACTTACACGTCTGACTACTGTGAAATCTATTACTCCCAAATATCAGAGTGCACCGTGTGCAGGTGAAGAGATTGTCAAACGTATTAAAAATAAATTATCTGTCATACCGTACCGGCGACACCCCAAAGGAGAATATAGAGATTTTTAATAATTAGATCATGCTCAGCAGCAACTTAGCGAAATTTGCTAATAACAAGGACTCAAATAAAGGGAATATATATTGAGAAATTTCACCTATAAGATTCAAAATTTCTTGTTGCTGCCGAAGCTAAAGGCTCTTTTAGCAACCAAAAATAGATAGCGAAACCATTGACCTCCTGTCATACGGTATGCTGGCAATGAAATCTAGTGTGTGGCTCTTGTTTTTATTAGAGAACAACTCAAACTGCAATAAAACAATAGATAAAATACAGTTTGCCTCACGTGACAGACACGTGATATGTACCTTCCTAAATTTCGTCAATGATGGTGTGCCTGTCCATGCATGAGTTCCTCGAATATTGGTACACCGCAGTCATCATTTCCTTCAGCTACGTACAGACGGCGTGTCTGACCATGAGCTCTATCGAGCAATTTCCCTTGAGAGGGGGCCGGGCTCATTCCTCGCTGTGTCATAAGCGATGAAATCATCGTTTGGTGCAGGGAACGTCTGAATACGGAAACGTATTGAAGCGTCGGCTCAATAAATTGAACATACAATGTCAATTCAAAGTATAGATGTAGCTTTTGAATATTTCTCATTTACATTTCATGGAGGCGACACTATCGATGATGTTTCCCCCTTAACTTGGATTCCGTCGTTTTGTGCTAGTTATAGTTGCGATTACGTACAATAGATAACTTCGGCCCCTCGGTAATTAACAAGTAGACAACTAGGGTCTCAGGAAACGTGCGATGGCGGATGTGCCATTGTGTATGTGCTCAGTCTCGGCCACTCACCGAGTATAATTTTCCCAATCGAAGGCAATGCGTATGAAGGCTGAAATGTATGAAGTTGGAAACTCAAGAATTGAAACGGGAAGAAAGTTCGTTAAATGTACTCCTGTTCATTTATGTTTGGTCTTGCGGCGACACACTCCGCGCATACTTCTGCGCACCCTCCGTCTTCTTATCATCTGGCCCCGCATCACACAGCTGCACGCTGGACTGCATGGTGAATAAAACATAGCGCCACCGCCACGTCACCGCAGGTATGCGTCACCAACGGTGGCTATAAAAACAGGCTGCCTGGCTGAGAAAGGGGCCTTCTACCTTCCGCTACTGTGACGAACGTAGCGTTAGTATGCCCGTCCGCTGCCATCGTTCGTCGAATAAAGAAGCGTTACGTTTTTATGTTGGGATTCGTCCTTCGCTACACACGACATCCCACATCTGGTGACCCGGACGTGATAAACAACGCGTCGCCATGGACGAACAAGACGCCCTTCAACGACGGCAGCGGACGGGCATACCAACGCTACGTTCGTCACAGTAGCGGAAGGTAGAAGGCCCACTTTCTCAGCCAGGCAGCCTGTTTTTATAGCCACCGTTGGTGACGCATACCTGCGGTGACGTGGCGGTGGCGGTATGTTTCATTCACCATGCAGTCCAGCGTGGAGCTGTGTGATGCGGGGCGAGATGATAAGAAGACGGAGGGTGCGCAGAAGTATGCGCGGAGTGTGTCACCGCAGTCTTATCCCTCGTCAAGAAGGTCACGTCATTACTGAGAAGAACTGCGTCAATGCGTGGCTTGCGAGAGAGCATTAACTAGTGTGCGTGCCAATGGAGGTAAGACTATTCCAACGGCCGAAAAAGCGGCGGCCAAGAAGACTCATCTCGCTGAACAGGCGCGCATACATTCTGTCGCTAAACACAAACACGTACTAAACACAAGTGCAAACGACGACAGCGAGCAAGCTTAGCTATACCATAATGGCCACGTAGAGATTCGCGTTTTCTCCTTTCAGCACCAAGATGCGAAGGAATCATCTACATGAAGACTTTAGAACGAGAAACAGACTAATTCGTCAGACAGTTCAGGCCCTCTTTTCCGAAGCAATGCACGTCAACAACAAAATCACGAACATTGACAATCGCAATCACAAATAATGTTAAAAAAATTTCGCCGCACTTGCACTTTAACATATTTCTTTGATCTCGATAATTTTTCACTTTGGGCGTGAGACGCATTTTTCAGGGGACCGAATTTCTAGTAAGAATGAATGTCTTTATTCGGGGCTGCCGTTTTATGTGCAAGGTAATTAAGGACCCGATGTGGCAGAATGTTTTCCTTTTTAACCACATCAAACGATTCTAGCTTATGCGTATCCGCATACATGAACCTTCTGGGTCACCCGAGCCACTTTTGAAAGGAGTGATGCTGCTCCTGTAATGCCAGAGGTTAGTTTCAGTGGATAATCGACGCGCACTTCGTATAATGACATGAAGACTTTATTGAAGAAACGGAACGCATTCCAGTACGCGCAAATGGTTTATTTTTTCAAATCTTCAGGCAGAATATATGACCAATAAAAATGTTCATGGGGCGCATGTAATTTCGTATAGCATCAGAAAAATGGTAGCCGACGTTTTGGACGTTGACGAGCTGCACAAAACCAATGGCACGTGACTATAGGGACCCAAGTTGACATCATATAAGGCCACAGAAGACCGCCCTATGCACAGTGACCATGTTGGTGTCGAAAAGGTATCAAGTACGGCGCACACCACGCGACACATCCAAAGTTACACAACCATGTGTGCCAAGTTAGTGGTAAAAAGGTTCATTGAGGAGTCAATTCCATTCAATTCAATTCACTTTATTTCAACACCACAATGTTGAGGACCACGAACAAAACGCTTTTTTACGGCTTTACAAGATCCGCAGTCCTTTTTTAACAAGATTGGCTCCTACTCAGTATCACATACTCAGCGACGAAAATTAGTCACTTGGAGGGTCTCGAAAACGGTTTCCTCAGCATAGTAGCCCGCTTCTCTACCCATAGGCCACGGACGCCCCAATGACCCACGTTCGCGGGGAAGCGGTTGGCAACATAGATAGCAACAGAGCGTATAAAAACATCTCTGAAAGTGCCTGAAGTACTCTAAAAATGTTAATCGTACGAAAAACGTACAACACCATGACGATTGCGTATACATGCGGAAGCTATAGTTGCAAACTACATGCCAAGTTAGTGAAAATTTGGAGTTTTTTCGCAATTTCGGCACATTATCAACTTTCTGTGTCCGTATCGGCCATAAACAAGTACTTATACCTCTTTCAAGACTATGGGTTATATTGTAAATTTGCTTGACAAGGCTTGTTGTTGGGCTAGTTGGCTCCTACTATCACGTGTGGTGGTCATTCTTGTTATTTTCTTTTTATCTTTGCCGATATTACAGTTCTAAATTAAATTTTCATTCACCAAGCACAAGTAATCAGCTATACCAGAGGACCTTAACCACACACACTTTATGCTAAAACCTAAAACTGCCTGTATCGCATCATTGAACTAGGCTAAAAGCCCTGCAATGCCTTTAGCATAAGGAAGTGGCACACGAACCGAAAAAGCTCACCGCGTATTCTTAGTAATTCTCTCAAGTATTTTTTTTTCTCTAGGCGACCATGCATCTCGGCGCTATTTTTTCGGATTGGCGCGTATCGAGCCAGATGGCCACACGTAACTTCATAACCACCGCACGAGCAGTAACATACTTGGGGAAGCAAAGGGAAACATTTTAGGCATTAAATTTAATGCAATTGCTTAACACGAATAATAAAGCTTTCCCACTTACAGCGATTTTCGTATGTATAAGATATGTTTGCAACGCACTCATTCACATGCAGCTTCCTAACTTTCGATAACAACCTTGTTATTGCGCCGAGCCTACTTAGGGTACTTCAGCCACGTTTCGGGGTTCATCTGAGGATTTATCTATCTCTCGTTCCCTAGCCGTTTTGATGCAAACTCGGTCACTGGACAGGCGGCACTGGGTATGTGGCCCTGTTCAAAGACGCTCTTCGATCCCAACTAAGTGACTTGGGTATGTTCCACTTGGTCGGTGCCACTCGTCAATGAACCAGACGGAAACTACGGCCACTGGGTATGTGTCACATGTTATGCGCCTTTCTTCAATGAATGTCTTGGAGGGGAACTTGCGTATATGAGCATGTTACACTCCGTATGTGGCGCACTTCAATGGCATGCGTTAACCCGCTTCATGGCAAATCGCGGTATTTGGTTTTTGTCAGTGCTTATGTGACGCTTGATATCTAACCACTTTCACTCCAACTTGAGTCGCTGTGTATTTGAAACTGCGTATATACCCCGCTTCAATGAACATATTCGATGTCAATTTGGGCTATTGGCTATATGCAACTGAATTCTAGTCTCTGCTGAAATAACCTATTTCCAGGAACTTGGTGTACAGGGATTCCACCACTTGTATGTGCCGGAAGGTATGCTCCTCTTTTTAAAGAAAGTCTTTTATGCCTACTTTGGGCTCTAACTAAATGAAACTACATGTGTAGCTCTTCAACGAACATCTTTGGCGCAACCTTGGCCATCAAGGCGTGATCCACTTGGTATGTACCGTTCGCCAATGACAACAGAGTAAACATTTAAATTTATCCGATGCTGAGCAAAGTCGAATCCGCGTCACATACATTAAGACTATCTTGTTTGTCTACATATTCATACAAACTCCGTGCGGAGACATCGCATCGGTGGTGTCGGTTGACTCAGCGCATACGGTAGACAGCGCCAGAGATGAACCGGCTGTACACACACCTCAAACATGACGCGTTTCGTTCGTTGCAATATGGTATATCGATACATTGATTCAATGCTAACCACACTTATGTCGGCCTATGTTGTTAGATGGACTCTGCCGGAATGTTTTTTTTTTTTATCTCTTTGAAGCGGTTCGAAAATCAAACAAATCTAAATGGCTAATAGACGCGCCACTGTTTGTAACTACGCGCGCATAATTATGTTCTTCCATTATTGAGGTATTTGCGTTCCTATGTAAGTACGTGTGCATTACTGCCTTAGAGTAAGCACGTTAAGTAGCACGTTGGTGACACTGTCATTAAAACAATTGAGCATGTTATTTTCTGTTCAACAATAAAAATGGCTGGGTTTATTCAAACTCCTGTATAATAGCAGTATTACTCAGGCATTCCATTTTGTATGGCGCATCTACGCTACCTGAATCAAACATCGGTTCAACAAAACACATTGCTAGGCTGTCTGGCGCATGATCAGTTATCAGGATCGTGCCGCAGCCAAAGACCCGAACGACGGAATCAACATAGAGTGCACCTGTGTACGTTGCTGGAGTCGTGCCGCGTCTTTCGTTGCGTCACGATTCCAGCAACCAAAGATGGGTCATAAACCGAGCAATTTGCTTCCCTATTTCTCACCATTAGCGCCTTGCTGCTGTCTCTCAGAAGCCGTCGTGGTTGCTTAGTGATTATGGCATTGTGCTGCTAAGCACGAGGTTTCGGATTTGAATCCCGGTCGATGGGACAGAAATGCGAAAACGCCCGTGTACTTAGATTTAGGCGCACGCTAAAGAACCCCCAGGTAGTGCAATGTATTGCAGTCTCCCACTGCGGCTTGATTCATAATCAGAAGGTGATTTTTGCACGTAAAACCCCATAACTCATTTTTTTTTTTGCTGTCTCTCAAATTGCAACAAAGGGAGTCTTGATGATGTTTGCATGCAATTCCGTGCTGTGCGCTGTGTGCATTTTTGACAATACATTTCTATTACTTTATTGCACGTGATCAGAGTCCGTCTTCCTCGCCTGCACTATTTACCAATGCATATAAGGCTACGGTAACCACCTAAGTTAGAACTCAAATATACTTCAATACCCATGGTGCGAAACTTTTATTGGGTAGAACAATGAGTACGCAGATGTACATTCTCAGGACCACTTCCTTAAGTTTAGGTTCCAACTCGTTGAAGTCTACGTTAGAAAAGTCGGCATAGACAAACGGCTTGTATGCATGTACACGCACAAACATTATCTCCTATTCTCGCTGAGGTTATTCACAATCGAGTTTAAATGAACCGAACAAAGTGCATTGTGAAGCAGAAGAAATAGAACCTGAGTTATCATATTCTTACTCTTGTCTCCTTAGACAACCAGAAAAATGAACAATCATTTGGCTAGAAACTGCTGCGACCGATTTCCTGGTTCAATGTATGCAACGCTTCAAAGTACGTGCCGCTGCTTTATGCTCTCAACTTGGCAGCTTAACGAGTTTGACATATTGACTCACTTGGTCACACCTTCCTTCTGCCACATCGATTGTCCTTCCTTCCACATATAGTTCCAATATTCTTGGGTGTCTCGTGGCGATGTGCAGGCCATGGTGCTTGTTGAACGCCTTACCTAAAAGCTGGAGCAACGCGCACCTTTATATTACACAGCAGGGGCCTCAATACAAGTGGATAGCCCTGCCACGCACTGGCGCCAGAACCTTCACAGGAAGAGAAAGCGTGAGTTAACAAACAAAAACATCATAAGAGCGTTCGCACCTGCGCTCCCGCACTTCGTAAAACTTCATAAATGTAGCAAAACAGACCGCAAAACGTAGCAATTGCTTCGGCTCCGAACTCATTTGCTACACCACCAGGATTTTCCTATTGTGGAGCCCACCATCTTATATTTGCCTGCCTGGTCAATCGTCAAATAAGTGTGCTTACAAACTACCGATGCCTGGGCAACAAGCCAGCGTTTATTGGGTGGTTTGTTGCGGCAGGATTGAGGTGTCATAAACTGCTTCATTTAAAAAATGGAATTTTAAAGCAGTTTCTGATATATTTAATAAATAAATCCAAAATTTTCATTCTGTAATAGTAGAAAAAAACGCGGATTTAATAAAGATGCTGAGGCCCGGCGATGTACCATAATAATTTTATTCATAGCATAGCAATTCACGTTACGAAGGCAGAAATACGCACATACCCAGACAGAGTTTGACTGCCAGATATTTCACACCTAAATAGGCTGCATTCATTTAAATGAAATCTATAGGTTTCTGAGACATTTGTATGGAGCTGTTATGCAATGACTTTTTCCATTTTTTCCAGCGTACTGTATATGAACAGCTTTAATGTATTGGTTAAGAAATTCTTTTATCATGGTTATTTTTACTTCCTTTGTGTGTAATTGTGGCGACATTGCATTGTGGGGAGTGAAACAACTTTCGAGAATTTGTGAAGTGGCACAGCTATATATCTCTCTTTATTATTCCGAATGTCACTGGAAAGCACCTTACTCTACGACATGTGAACAGTCTGAATTTGAGGTTACATTTACATATAATATTTTCTGAAAACCCTGCCTGAATTCTGTGTTTGTGTAAATAAGTGTTGTGTGTTGTGTGTTGGTTAGAAAGTACCTATGTTATGGGCTTCATAACTTTCAGGCTTTAAGAGTCGTTTTGCAGGTACCACCGGGAGATTAATCACCTCTGAGGTGAAAACTTCTACTGCAAATTACGTCCCAATCTAAATGACGCTGTGAGAAGATTTGAACAAGTTTTAATGTGATTACCATTCTAGGACTTCTTCGGCAACTTTTCTCTGCCACCATCAAGGTATCCATCCGTTTTCTTCTTGGATGAAAAAAAGAAGCCTTTATTTGTCCGGTTCACGGCGGAATGGACCCCACGTCACACGAGTTCCTCACTCACAGCAGGCTGACGCTTTAGCGAGCTGCACCACGAATACGCTGCTTATGTGCCACCATTCAAACCCTCTTTTACGACGACTTGGGTCACTGACTTTTTGCCACGGGGTGTGCGGCTGGCAAGAGAGCGATTCTCACCTGTGCGCCATGCATCTCAAGGGTCACGCACAGAGTTCTGGGCAGCGACCGCTGTAGATGGCACAGCGTTTGCCGATGGATTCGCGGCAAAGGGTCCGGTTGCACATTTGTGAACCGGTCCTGTGAACGACGGTTAGCGATGAATGACTCTCACGATTAACGGCCACTGGCTTAAGTGCAGCCACTATAGTTCTCTTGGCGACGATCATTACTCGTCAGGTTTCCGCAGCCAAAACATGCTCACATAATTGTCCACCACAAGTGTGTGAAGTTTTCTTTAAACATCCTTTAAAACACTTCTTGCCTTCCAGCCTCCGCTAGAAAACTTCATATGCATGCTGAAAAGCATTGCACCATCTTTTCTTGGAAGGTAATGCACGTTTGCACGCGAACTTTTGAGGCGTTCGAGCCATGGGCGAAGTCAGGATTTTATTTCGAGGGATCGAGGGGGGTCCTACTCCTTAAATATACGTTCGTACGTGTATTTGTATATGTACGTGTACGTACGTGTATGGACGTATATAGGTGCATACAAACTAAAAATTTCGGAGGGGTTGGTACCCTTCCGGCTACGCCAATCGTTCGAGCTCAGCCTGCTTCAAAAAGTGTCATCTTGCTCAGCGCTTGCGAACAATTGCCGCATGTAGCTCGCGACCAGCAGACAAAAAAGCAAATGGAACACTGTGGGGCATTTACCTCCTGTGCGCGCGAGGAGTGGCTTCCCTACAGAGCGGGAACATAACATCGGCCTATGCTCGACTCAGCTACCTGAGGGAGCACAAACAGGGACACTAGTCAGCACAGCCTCCACTGCTCGAGTGTGGGGTTGGGTATTTTCCGCTATGCATTTACGTTGAAGCACGCCCGTGTGGAGTGATACACTCTAACAAAGGGGACATCTGTAGGAGTATAGTGTAGCGTGCATTGTATGTACTCTGCTTAAATATGACTTCTTGTTGGTTTGTAATTGTCGCCATGCTACGGCATCTGTGCGTGAGAGGTTCTTGTGTGGAGGTGGGTATTGTTGTTTGTTCAATCCGTGGAGTTGTAGCGTGGCGTTGTATTGGAAAGGTGCGGGCTGCATAGATGCGGCCATATCGGTCTTTCGTGGCCCACAGGAGCAATGAACTCGGGCTACAGCGTCCGCACGGTAATTTCCACGGAGGGACTGGTGTCCTGGAGCCCATACTATGCAAATGTCCCGAAATTGGGAGGCTTGTTTGGGGAGTCAGTAGGCGATGGAATATATTCTGCCTCTCGCGTAGATAGGGCAAGCTGCCTGAAAGTCAGTAATAATTGTGACGTGCTCGTTGGTTGCACTAGAGGTGATGGCGAAGACGATGGCTGTCTCAGCTTCGAGGGTGCTGGCAGCGCCGCCCGTCATCGAGACCACCCCTTAAGGGTTATGGTTCGCAGCGCTGGCCGTCATGGCTGCTTTCTGGGGGTACTGTGCGGCATCTGTGTATAGTGTGGTAGGGAGTCCGCATATCTTCTCTGGGGGGTCTTTGGGTGAGCTTGGCGACCACCAGCATGATGTTCCAGGTGCATGCTTTTGAACATAAGGGCTACTTTGATGTGCTTCCATATGTTGGGGGCTAGATGGATTGCATTTCAGTGGCCTTTGCCGTGTGTGGGGTAGCCCAGGCACACTAGGACTGCTCTTCCTGCTGGTGTGGGGGCTAGGCGTTCGCGTTGGCTCGGGAGATAGGCGCCTATGGTTTCTCTTATTGCGTTATGCACTCCTAGGGCCCCTAGCTTGAGTAGCTGTTCCCGCTGGTAGGCGGAGCCCTTGCTTGTTTGCTTTCCTCAGAAGTATGTCTAATTGATCTTTGTCTTCCGTAGTAACGGCAGGTACAGGCAGCGTAGGCGATGCGACTTATTTTCAGGGCCTGAACGAGCCATGTTCTGTCGTTTCTTTCAGTCCGTATTGTCTGGTTCCAAATCCTTTGCATGATATGGAAAGTGGTCCGCTCGTTACGTTGGATGGTGTATCCGCCTCCGCCGTCCCGTTGTATGTGGAGGCCGAAGATGCGGACGAGATTTACTGTGGGTATTTCTTTGCCGTCGGGGTTGAGTGAGATGTGGGTTATTTCATGGAATTTTCTTCCTGATATCTGTCGAACAATTCATAGTTCTGACTCCTCGGGGGAGCATCAGAGACCACTTGCTTTTGCACATTGCTGTACGATGTCGGTCGCTTGTCGGAGCGCGTCTTGTTTTTTTCGCTTCGGAACCATTGGTGCTCCAGTTGGGGATAACATCGGAGTATATTGCATGCCCGATTCCTGGTATTGCGTTGAGTTTCCCAGGTACGTTCATCATAGCAATGCTGAAAAGGGTGGGTGATGGGACAGCACCTCCTGGGGCTCTTTTGTCGTGGGTAGGTAACGTCGAGGTTCTGAGTGAGCCAATGCATATTGTTACCGTGCGGATGCTTAGAAAGGTGCGTATGTAACTGCAAGTATTACGACCGCAATTCGCGAGGTTTAGGACTGTAAGGCTGTTATTGCCAGCCAGATTGTCGAAAGCGAATTTGAGGTCGAGTGCTAGAATCGCTATGGTGTTGTTTGGAGAGATGCGTTCAAGGACTTGTTCCTTCAGCTGAAGGATGTAGTGGGAAGAAAGGTGGGGCCGGTATCCAAACATTGTTTAGTGAAAGAAGCCTCTCGATTCTAGGTAAGGTTGAAGTCGGTTAAAAATGACATGTTATAGAAGCTTCGCTAAACATTATGGGCGTGACATTTGTCTCCCCTTTTCTATGCTCGAGGGTTTGCCTGGCTTGGGAATGAGTATGATTTCTGCATTCTTCCAATTCCGCTGGTACCCGCTTCCCAATAATGATTAAAGATTTCAGTAGCAGTTGAATGGTGCTGTCATCCAGATTACACAGGAACCTATTTATTTTGTCTTTGCCTGGGGTGGTATTTTGTGTAAGTGCATGGATTGCATGTTGCACCTCAAAGATAGTGATCGGCTCGTCGAGGTCGTGGTTGTCATCCACGCTGTACTTGGGAGGTTGTCCCTGTGCGGGTTTGAAATCACCTATGTACCGCGACGGCAACTTCTCCAGGCTTTCGTCAACAGAACATGGATGGGCGTGGAGGATATGTAGGTTTGTTTGCTGGCTAACTGCTTTGCATTACATGGGGTTAAGAAGACGGCGTAGCAGCGACCATATTTTGGCCATGCTTAGAGTGCCCTTCAGCATTTTGCGTTGTTGTGGCCAGTCGGGATGGGTGAGCTCCTCTGCGTGGAATCCTGCGGTTGCCGTGAGTTTCCCTATACGTAGTTTCAGTCTGCAATTATGTTTTTGGCGCTTCGATCTCCTAAGACGGCCTCGGCGGGCTTTCCACAGGCGAAGAGGGTACGTGTCTACGGCGGGAATGTTTGTAGTGAGCGTGATATATGTAGCATGTCTGTCTACGTCTTGCTGGAGCTCTCGTACCAACTGCTAGAGACGCGTATTACGCGTTGAGGAGTCACCCGCTGGCTCTTTGCGAAAAGGTGTCCAATTTGTGAGCGTTAGGTTATTTATTGGGCAGCGTGCATGCGTAACGTTCAATGTAGTGGCAAGCATGCAGTGGTCCCTGCACACGGTTTCCTCCGTGTTATGCCAGGTGGCTCGCTGTATATCCCTTTAGTGAGGGTGAGGTCAGGGGACGTATCTCTGGAGACGCTGTTTCCTAGACCTGTCTGGTGTGTGGGGGTCTGTGAGGATGGTGATACGGTACTGCTGTATCATGTACTGGAGTGCAGTCCCTTTTGATCTGGTTGTCGTCTAGCTACATGCCTGTTGAGCCACGTTGAGTTCACCTTCTATCAGCAGGTTATTGTTTTTGGCTATGTCAATCGCTTTATAGATCAAGTAGTAGAACTATGCCTGCTTCTGCTTGGGTCGACTGTAGATGTTCTGGTTGAGATGGCTCTTTCGGCCTCGTTGCAGCGGCAGGATTTAAATTAGGTAATGATCGCCGTGACTGCCGTCTATTGTGTATTCTATGCTTCTGAGTTTTTTAGCTGTAAGTGTGGCCACGTGGCTTTCAGGTGTGGTGGTATTTTGTGTTGTAACCTGTTTCGGTTTTGTGTGTGCATGTTTCCTACAGTGCCAATACGTTCCGTGTCGTTCTGGCCTTACTCATCATCATCATCATCATCATCATCATCACCATCATCAGCCTGGTTACGCCCACTGCAGGACAAAGGCCTCTTCTATGCTTCTCCAACAACCTCGGTCATGTACTAATCGTGGCTATGTCGTCCCTGCAAACTTAATCTTATCCGCCCACCCAACTTTCTGCCATCCCCTGCTACGCTTCCCTTCGCGTGGAATGGTTACTCATGAAGTATCTCAATAATCCTGGCTTGCGTTTGTAGCTACGACAATCCCGTTGCCAGATTAGGAATGGGTTTTTGTTGCTATGATTGGTTTTGCTATTGATCCTGGCTTATGGTTGGATCGGCAGGGTGTACCTGATCTACTTTCTGACGTCCCAGTGTTATCACTTGTTTACGTAGCTGATATTTTGCGATCCGTGTTTCTTCGATTGTACTTGCCAGTTGCTAGATGCTTTGTTGCGTTGCTAGCAGCGGCTGTTGCGCTACTTTGACTTTCTCCCAACTTGTGCGATTTCTTCCAGTTTTGCTGATTCCGCAAGTATCATGTGTTCAGAACGTTCCTAACATGATGGAATTGAGTGTGTGCTTATTGGTGTGGACTGCTTAGTGGCAGTACGACTTGCGTGTAGTTCTGCAATGTGTGTGCGAACTTTGTTGTTTTCCTCGTGAAGGCGTTTGGTTTCATCTCTAATGCCCTTTAGTTTAGCTATAATTTACTGTTTACTATTATTATTGCATATATAAGTAGATAATTGTCGGGGGTGGATGCGGTGTGCAGATATGATGGGAGGTTGTTATTTTGGGGGGCTGTATGAGATGGGAAGAGCCGTGCTGACCAGCTCACAATTTGTGACCTCGGCACAGCAGGTACGCTGAGGTTTCGGGTCACTCCCTGTTGGTTCGGTGAACAGGAACGGGAACGCTTCCGTTTCTTGTCTGTGTGTCACGGAGACTACGATCGTCAGTGCTCCCGGTGGCTAGTCCTTTCTTATGTTGAGGGTGCCTTCTTCAATCAATCAGGGCACTCCTTGGGAGCCGTAGAATGACACCCCTGGCAGAGGGCGCATCGGGAGTGACAGGGGTGGTCCTAAGTGGGGTTCCAAGTACTACACTGGGGGCGTACGATGATTTCTGGAGTTGGGCATACATCTGTCTGGAGGCCGCCTTGGTGGCAGATACGGCAGACAACCGTTGTGGGTCAATACGGTTTTCATCGCACTTCACCGCTGTAATATTGCATGTACAAGGGTGCAGCCTTGTCAGTAAATGTGATCACTACCACGGTGGTTTGTCCGAACATACAGGCATGTAATATTTCTCGGCCAGGTGCGTAGAACCCGTTGAGGAGTACTTCTTTGGGAGTCCTTGCGGGAATGTCGTAAATGGCCCCTTTGGCGGAGCTGTCGGGTGCCACCACGTATGCCATGACTGCAAATTCTTGACCACTCAGGTGAATTTTAGGGATAGGACGGATGCTCATAACTATCTCTTCGTTTGTCGTGCTAAAAATAGCGATTATTTGTACTGGGTCAATTCTAACAGTAAGGTTTCATACGTGCTCAGTGGTGGGACGCTGACATGCCGTTTGATGGCTTCAGTAACCCGTGGCCTGGTCTAGGTGGCAAGGTTGATTCCTTCTCGGGAGCAGATGACTACCTTGGGGTAGTTTCGGGGAAGTGGTAGGAGCCGAGGTAGTCGGAGGACCGAAAGGTCTCGCTGTTGGAATGGTGGATTGGTCGGAGTCTATGTCTTTTGCCAACTGTACTTAACAGTGGGCCATTCTACACCGGCAGGTTCATAAGGAAGTGAGATTTGTACGTGTTCAAGATGCATCTCGGTACCGTCGTTGGTGGCCGTTGGTACGCCGGACTGGCTCAAGATCTTACCGGCGCAACCATGCCCGTCGTCAGGCATATTTGTCCAGACGCCTATTGCGAAGTTGAGAGTCTGGCAACTGATAGAGCAAGCGACTTACAGTACACATTCGGGTAGCCACAAGTCCCGCTAGACGTATGCAGTCGATTGATGCTGGTTGTGGTGGCGTCGACGGCAATTATCGAGGATTTACCGATGTAAACGCTCCAGCCCATGTGCGACACACCCTAGGCGTCGCCCGCATGGGCCAGGCAATGCATAGCGCTGTTTGAGATTAAACCAAGCGATGCAATATGGGACGGGGCATTACTGTATATCCAGATTTATATGTGACGCGTTTATATTCGCAAACAGCACTAGGACAAACGAAGCGCTGCAAGGTCAAACAACGCGTTTGTGTAAATAGACTTGTGTGTTTGACGCGTTGTTGTGCCCAAACAGCACCACGATCACCACGTTGAAGACGGCCGTTTTCTACTGCGGCCGTGCGAGCCTATAGTTGGGTACTGCATGGCTCTTGAACAGACGTTAATTACAGAAACAAGGGATTGTTGCGCGATTAGTGAGTCTACACAACTGTTTTTAGCCAAAACAGCTGGATAGCCCCCACGTTGATGATCGTTTTCTACTGCAACCATGCCGGCTGATTGTTCGGCTCTACATGGGCGCTGAACTGATGTTAGCTAGATGCACAGGTAATCGTGGCGCGATCAGCTACACTGTATACAGCCTTCGTCGTACTAGTGTTCCTGCCTTGTTGTCAATGTTAAAATGACGAAAACATTTAGAGTCCGACGCTGAAGTGTTAAAAGGTCTTTGGTGAAATACTCGATAACCACATACCTGTCCAAACAAGAAAACTGAAGAAAGAAGAAAAGAAAGTTGTTGGTTTTAAAATATGAAAGTAATCTGCAGAATTTGTCAGTAAGGTATTTTACCCACAATCTTCACCAAAGACGTAGGAAACAGTGCAAGGAAGAAGTTTATTTACACTAATTACAAGTATTGACCTCAGCGTGTGTGGAGATATGTTCGCCAACCAATTTATGTACAATGTATCTCAGCCTTGTCATCTCCACGCGATGATGTCTTCATTTCAGATACCGGGTAAAGAGCCTGTGGAAATATGAAATGGTCTTCGATGACACAGGCGAGTAGTGGATGTCATGCCTCAGTATCAATTACCGGAAAAGCATCAACACTGAGCATGTAGACTATGCGTAAGTTGGGTTCGAACTTTAGATTACCGAGTCCAGTGTAATTCTCTTCTGCATTTCATGAGGTGGGTGACAATGTTTGTTTACTGTTGCCAGTTCAATTTAGTATATTTATGCTTTTTGGCATATTTTCCATTGTTTCTTAATGAAGGCGACATTCTGTGTTTCAATTTAAAGTTATCCGCATATTAAACCAAATTTCTAAAAAGGAGTTTTAGAGGTAGCCTGCCTTCTTTTGGGTAATTGGGCATGAGAGTCACAGAGGCATCATGGCTCACACATGGCCCCTTTAAACCTGAAAGGTGCTTCTTTCACACTGTTTCTGGCATGTTAAAAAGGAGGCCCACAATAATTGTAAGTGGCGTGCTTCCTTAGCTAGAAGTACTCAGCTGAAAGTGTAGCTGCTCTTTATTACTCTTTCCAAGGATGTGCTTTAGAATCTTAGAAACTACGACAGACGTGCGTGTTCAGTATGTTTGCAGGACTGAGGTAACTAGCACGGAAATCATTTGCAAGAGATACAAGTGCTTGCTCATTTCTTGTAAAAAAAAGGTTTGTTCTCATTGCATACAGTAAAATAAGGGCCAGTCGGACTTGGTTTAAAAGTGGAGAGGGATATATTGGTTGACATAGAACACAAAAGCCTTCTGACTACGCTGTAACTGTCTAGCACGCGGATTACCACTACATATTGGTCAGCAATGTAGGAAAGGAGAAGGTATGGTGAGATGACGAATGATAGCCATGAAGCACATTGGTCTAACAACAACGAAGCGAAAATTTGTGGCATTAAGAAAAAGATATACATCCCAGAAAAACAACTTACCCATTGCACGAAAAAAAAATTATTTTAAAAACCCTCAAGAACAGATCGCATTGCAGGAGTAGTAAGAGAAAATATATATATATATATATATATATATATATATATATATATATATATATATATATATATATATATATATATATATATATATATATTCAATTTCTTCAAGAAAAATCATTGTAAACAGCAGATTTCCATTCGCCACAGTACGGCATAAGAGCTACTGTCGGGGCATGTGGTTGCAGTCAGCTCCAGTCATTAATAGCAGCCTTGATCAAGTCTTACACAGTGTTAGGATATCGCAGGGCTCTCTGGTATCAGAACTTCATGAATAAGAGAATAGATTGCGAAGTCACCGGTTATCATCACGTGTTATTACTGACTCATATGAATCATGGGGCAGTCAGAAGGATGTGCTAAGCCTACTAATATTTTCCGAGAAACCGGTATGAGCTTCCATTGTAGGAGTTTGCTACGATCGGGTGGATGAGTCATCTTATATTTCCTGATTACATCCCTCCAACTTGCAGGTTTCCACACGGTGATTTCATCATCACTGTTCAGATGAAGCAGGGGTTCCTAAATAAAACGGAGCCATAAGAAAACAAGGTAAAGGGCAACGTTAGGCAGCTGAAAAGGCAATATAGGCACGAGCATCGAAACAGACATTTGTAGGTAAGATAACTGCAAGATTAACTTGTTTACATTCCCATAATATGTGCTTATAAAGCAGCCACGATAAGGGTGCCAGGAAACAGCAGCCATCTTGCTTGAGGTTCCTCTCAAGTTAGGAAACCGTTAGGAAAACTGAATAGCAAAGGGGTGTGGTTCCCACGTATACTTCTCCCATGTATACTGCATCATTTAGGCTAGGTTTCAAGACATCTGCATCTCAAAGAAAAATCCACGACCAATAAACGTTGCAGGAATTCCCTATAACAGTTTTCATTAGCAATGAGTTGGCACTAGGATGTGAAACTTTACAGTGCATGCATGTATCCAGTTTGCATCTTCAATAAACTGGCTTATATTTAATTGCACGTTGGAACATGTTTACCTGAGCGTACCTGGCATAGTGGCACATTATAGCAACTCCGCAATACCATGATGGTACAGTGTTAACTGGTAGACTACCGACAACGTGATGCTCATCTGTCTCTTGAAAGGCATCATCGCCTCTTGATCAGCACAATAAGCCCGGAACACACAATAAACAGCACACAGTTTCATTTATGCCTGTGGGCCTACGTGGTGCTGCGAAAATACCGTGCTAGAAATGTTGAAATACAACAGGTTCTTGAAACCAACTTTTCTTCTCAGATTATTTTATGAAGAAACCTCTCAATATTACTGTGCAGAGCTTGAACACTTTGTTAGGAGCGGGCTCCTGCTTACTTGTAAATTATGTGGAACTGGCTCATTACATCTTGAGAATTCTTCGGCACAACGCTCATGCTTGTTCATAAGTCTATCGTGGTGCTGGCGAAAACAGGATAAGTGGGTTGCTGAAGTTAATGGCTCTTGCCAAGCCTAAATGTACAGCATCAATAGTATCAAAATTGCATTCTTTTTTATTCTTGGTCCAGTTCTCTTACACAGAAGCAATATTGTGTTTGAAACATAACCGTAGAATTGCAACTGCTGAATCTGAGCATGAATATTAAATGTGTTATTTGAGAGCTTCAAGGATTTCCTAAGGTGGCAACTGAAGGGCTGTTTGCAAAAAATGGCTGTAAAGCCAACTACCTTGTGCGCAAGATTTCAGATACCGCACGTCATACAATCTAAAGCACATAAAAATAAGTTTTAACAGAATATATAAGGACAGTTGCATTAGATTTCACTGGCATCATTAGCATATGTCACTGGTTTGGCACTTAAACACACTGTGAGAACCACCGTGGATCAGACGGATATATTCTAATCATGCGACTATGCTCCCTGGCATTAGAATTATTCCTTACAATTATATGAACCTCTAGCCAAGTCCTAATTTCTTTATGACTGGCCAAAAGCCTTGGCTTCTTGGACTGTCATGAAGCTTCAGTGCTTTTCTACCTCAAAATGTCACAAGTTTCTCTGCCGACAAAAGCTGTGCAAGAGAGCAACAGTAGGTTGGGGCGCTGCAGCAGAACATGGGATGCAGGGTTCCTGACACCGTCCATCGCAGCAATTGCACCACGAATCCACAAGATGAAAAAGCAAAACCTTTTCGAAGTTTCGGCTAAAGCTGAGCGGGGGGTAGTTGCATAGTAGTTTTAAAGCAAGTAATGGCAATAAGCACAGTTGTCTACCCTCACTTTTCAAACTGCAATTATTCCATGCTCTTGTAGCGCTGAACCCCTCTAACGTCGCAGGCATCGGCGTCTCGATGAGCTTCATAAGCTCCGCTTACACCTTCACACATGTGATTTCAAGGCGTCTAACAGCAATCTACGTGCCTTGATTCGCTCCATCTTCCGTGAGGAACTGCCTGCCCTAGCTTCGTCAAACCCTCCTGAGGTCCTTATGACGCCTCCTGGTTGCGGCCTATGCCATATAGTGAGGGAAGAGATAGCTGCCATGACCTGCCCGCAAGTCCCGCGTCCGCACCCTATCCCTACGCCAACTTACGCTCAGGTTGCCTCTCTAGTGCCCCCTCCCCGCAGCCACCACAACAGGCACCTGCACAACACGCGTCCGTGAATCCTATCACTATAAGACCACCACCTCTTTTGTCTTACAACGCATTGAGCCCACCTGGAGCGGTTCGCTACTACTGCGGCATCCGTGGCCACATTTCAAGATTTTGCGTACACCGTCAGCAAAATGAAAGGTGCCGCTGTTGCTGGTTTAAAAGGGATGAGTTTTCTGGCTCTATACCACAACGTCGGCGTTCTTACTACGGCTATTATCTACGGCGCTCCCCATCTGGACAGGACATGAACCCTGCCGGTTCACTGCATTTCCCACTCCATCGCTCTCCATCACCGATGCGGAGCTCCTGTTCCCCTCCTCGACCGGCTAAAGCATCCTCCGATCACCGCATGGAAAACGAAATAGTGCAGCTTCACGAAGGAAAGCTGCATTCATTGGACAACGTGAAACTCCTCCGGAGCGCCCGTCAAATGTACTTTTGGTGTGTGTTGAGGGACTCCAAACCGAAGCAGGTTGACACAGGTGCATCGCTTTCCGTTATTAGTACTGACTTGTGTTCTCGATTGGAAAAATGAAGACGCCGTATAATGGCGCTCCCTTTCGTTGTGCTAATGCAGTTATTGTTCAGCCCTCCGGTGTTTGGACTGCGCGTGTTTTCATTGATGGCATCCGTCACCACACTCTAAAAACAAAGAGAGTTCCGGGCATCCCCTTCGAAGGAGTATCTACTTGCCCCATATTTCATTCTCTTTTCGAGAGTAGATCGACCCTCTTTGAGAGAGAGTAGGATAACTCTTCCTGGCAGAGTTTTGTTACTTCACTGCGAGGGAGCGCTACTAGTCTTCCGCAAAGTGCTAATACGCTCCTCGAAGGGGTAATTGCACTCCCCCAGACTGCGTGCTTTCAGTCCTGCAAACTGAATAGTTCTGCTCCTCCAAGACGAATGTTTCTACTCCCCTAAACAGAGGGCTTGTGCTCCTTCAGAACAGAGTGCTAGTACTCTTCTCGCTAGTGTAAAAGCACGATGTCGATCCATGGTCACGTTAAAAGGGATTCGCAATACTTACATGAGGGGAACATTTGATTCCGTCATAAGCAGCTCCTGCACTTATACTTGGTGAACGGGGCGTAATCTGTAGTCGCAGAGTCACTCAAACGAAACATTTTCTCTCTCAAAAGTTCAAAACCTTTATTGATCAGTCATAAGACAATCTGAATATTAATTTGAAGAACATAGTGGCAAACACATAAAATCAGATTACAATGATGCCCGTGAACTTTAGAACACATCTTATAATAAAAGATAAGTACATTCTCGAAAGTTTCATCAGGGTTACAGTGTAGAAATATCCTTTATTTGGCTCCTTCTTTGCAAAAACAAAGTGTGCAACCGAAAGTTATACATAGAACAAACGTGTCCAAACTCGCGAAGTACTGACCATATGATCGAAGAGAAGTGTGCGCGACATTACTGGCCAGCAAAAGCATTTCTGGCACAAAACGCATCCACAAATATGGCAGAGGTTACCAGATGAGCTGCTAAATATGCGGCTCGTAGTGTAGACAAATTGTGGAAGAAACTTTCTGTGAGCCATATTCTAATACATCAACTCATTTGATAACACCCTGCACAGCGTATGGCTTTTCCTGACTGAGAGTGCACTGCATTTAGAAATGTGTTGCATATAATCATGTGAGGCCGCAGGTCTAGCTAGCTTTGCTTATATTTCACATCAAGTTATTCGTGCATGGGCTTCACCCCATCGTTTCTAAGTGTGTCTCGTCATGGTTCTGCAGCAATATCCTGCCCGTTCTCAAAGCGGTACAGAGGCGTATCATATTTCCTATTCGGTTCGCCTTCTCACGAATTTAGTTTCCTGGTGCTGTTGGCATTGATCGGTTACACTTTCTCAGAAATAAATTAAAATAAATTTAGAATATTCTCTAATAATTGGAAAAGAATATAAAGCTGCAAGGACCATTCACAATAAAATCTTCCGCACCAAATTTCCTGTCATATATGGTAGCTTTTCATTCCCATTACGGTAAGAATGCTATACTTCTGAGGAGCAGCTTGCATATTTACATCATCAATAATTGTGACTCGTTGAAAATGGAATCTAACTAAAGTAAGCATGACGTTACATCAAAGGCGACATAAACATAAGTACAGGCAGTGAAGTGCACGAAAAAGACAAACAAAGCAGCAAATCACACATTGAGAAAGACACCATTCTGTTTCACGTATTTCTTCGTTGCACGTGGATTTTGCATGCGACTATGTTATACTTGCACAATGAACCAACTACCTCCAACCAAAGTTTTTCTCCTACTGAAGTGGTTAAAGTGCGTTTAAGTAAGAAAAATGTTGAGATTTCACAGAATCTTCGTCTCAAAACAAGTTATATGTGTCCGGACAGATTATTACATCGCCTCACTGTGCACTGTATATGAAGTCCAGAAATTTACCATGTGCGAAAATGGTTTAATTTTATTTTGCCTTATAAAAATTATGTCTACAGAAGCCGTGAAACTAAGGGACATTCGCTTAGCACTATGCGTTCACATCCGCCAATCGACGAACCAGTGTTCTAGCCATTTGCTCTCAGTTCTTTGTATTGAACGCATCTCTACCTCTAATAGCATACTTGGTTGGCAAGTAGATTGAGTCACCATGATCAAAATATGAAATACCGTCCACAAGCTTTCATGTGACTATTTCACAGAAGGAGAAACGACAATTCAACATTTTCAAATAAATTTCAATTCCATGGGACTCTCCGGCTTCCAAGATGTAAGGTGTGCACCACGGTGTGCAGTTAAAGGCCTTAATTGCTCCTTGGTTCCACTTCGAGGGCCACGAGCGGTTCTAATGAACTGGTTTTGTGAGCATGCATGTATAACGATAATGACCGTCTAAACGTGGGATTCTCTTGCCCCTGTGCTTCCCCTTTCTGGATTAAAACACATTGGCGGGCTGGTTGATTAGAATCCATGGTGGAGTGTATAAGCGTGACTGGACGAGGACGTAGAAAGGAACAGATACACAGACACAGCGCTTCACTTTCAACTATAGATATTATTTTCACACGCATTGATAAATATATACCGTGCGAGTGGAAACAAACGTAACAGCAAAAAAGAACATAGAGTGGTGCATTTCGTTGAACCGAACACGTGTGCAAGGCAAGGGGAAAACATGTACGACAATGGTCACAAAAATAAACCCAGGAATCGTATCTCCTTTTCCGATAGTGAAACCGAAGGAATGCTTACGCACTTTTGCTCTAATTTTGCAATCTCGTAAGCCTCTACAATCTCCCTCATCATCCTTCAATGAGCCTTATACAGAATGGAAGTGCTTTCAAACATGGGCTTCCAGGAACAATCTCGGCAGTCGATACACAAATTACCCGAGATTACCTTAGTGACGTTATATGGATGCTCTTTTAATCTCTCGTTGATGCATCTGCCGGTTTGACCAATATACGTTCTTCATCATGAAAGTGGGATGGCATAGACAACGTTATGAGTACAGGTTAGAAAATGTTTGCGATGTTGGGTAGAACATCCGTGCCTTTTGTTATTCTCTGTGTCAACCTGTTTGCATAGCTTCTGTAGGCACTCAGGGGCAGAGAAAACCACGTCTAGCCCAGATTTCGCCGCTATTCTTCTGAGATTAGGTGAAATGCATTGAATGTATGGTACCACAGCAACTTTCTTTGCTCTAGCATTGGCACTGCTTCCATTCGACACGTTTTTGCACTTCTTGCTTAAGCCCTCCGCGACAGAAGTTAGCATATGCATCGGGTAACCAGAATCTGCCAGGCGCTTGGCCTGCTCTCTGAAACTGGCTTCGATTTTGTGGTCACACGACTTCGTCAGAGAGTTGTTGAAACACGATGTTACTACTGCACGTTTTACAAGTTTTGAACGAGCGGAATGAAATGGTAGTACTGGCTTCATGCTTCTCGGCTGATAACTCCAGCATATCATTTGTGAATAAAAGTACTATCCCAAGTCTAAAAACCTTATGAAATTCCCTATGGGGACTGCATGTCTCAAAGACAAAGGGCACAACACTTTAGTGAATGAGGTTACGGTTTTTGAAACCAGCGAGTCAAAATTGTCTGATTTTTAATTTATTATTATTAGAAAATCGTCAACGAATTTGAACACTTTCGCAACATCGGCGTCATTTCTCAGGCGTTCCTCAAGAACCTGGTCGTGGTTAGCTAGATACAAGTAACTTAAGCAGGGAGCAATACATGACCCAATGCATATGCCATCTTTTTGTTTGACAACATTTCCTTCCCAAGTCGCATAGGTCGAATTAACAAAAAAACGAAGAAGTTCTAAAAGTCTGTCGCTGGTCAGACCGCAAGCGTTTTGAAAACTAACCGCTCCAAACTTGTCAATGCAGTCAGATACACATTTCACCACGTCACTCCGTGGGAGAGAATAGTACAGGTCCTTTAAGTCAATGGAAAAAGCGAGAAGATCCCTGTGTTGACAGTCTTTAAATAATTCAACCAATTGTACGGACTTAGTTAGCAAAACTGGGTCGTCGATTGGCAAGAGCTTTAGGTGCCTTTGTAAGTACGTCGCTACATGTTTCTGCCAAGTAGCATTCTCTGACACTATCAATCTGAGGGAGCATTCCGGCTTGTGCATTCTTGCGGAGAAAAACAATTCGAGGTCCCCCTTTGTGCTTTTTTCAATACACTGGGATAAGCCATCTAGTTTGAAGTTTTTGCATAGCTTCTTTGCTTCATTTTGGACTTAAGTGTTATGTCCTTGTGGACCCTGAAAGTTGATGAAATGGCTTCACGAGCCTTTGAATTATACATCGTTCTGTTCATCACCACGAAACCACCCTCCTTATCCGAAGGGATAAGTGTGAGGGCATTATCTTTCAAGAACTTAACAGTCTTGTTCAAGGAGAACTTTTCGCTAGGGGACCGGGACCGCGTAAGCACATCCACTGCAGAAGTTAGCCAAAGAAGTCTGCTGCCGATCTCCTGGCAATGGTACGACAAGTGTCAAAGTGTGTACCTGAAGCCGAGTCGGAAAGGTGTGCATCTGAGGTAGTGGATGTGCTTACGCGGTCCCGTATACTTCTTCGCCAGTTGTGTTCTTCCAGGGCTCTACTGTGACTTGCTTTACTTACACTAAACCTCTTTCACTGGTACCGCTTCACACCGAATCATCACCTTTGTCTAACACAACTAATTATCATACTGCTGCCGTTGCTGTGGCGGCCGCGATAAATCCCGATCTGAGTGCTGCGGAGCAAGCAAACCTTTTGGCACTACTGCAAAAACACAGCTCCTTATTTGACGTTCACTCCAAGATACTGGGGTGCACTTCCGTCGCATTACATCGCATCGAAACCAAAGGCAGTTCGAAACCAAAGGCAGTATGCCACCGCCCGTATCGCGTGTCTTCCGCAAAAGAGAAAATCATTATGGATAACGTTAATGACGTGCTCAAAAGAGACACCATTCGGCCGTCGTCCAGTTCTTGGTCGTCTCCTGTTGTGTTGGTTTCCCCAAAAAGACGGCTCGGAACGATTTTGCGTCGATTATTGTGCACCTAATAAGAATACGCACAAAAACGTTTATCCGATGCCAAGAATCGACGATGCCATTGACTCCCTCCAGGGTGCAGAATATTTTTCTACGCTAGAACTCCGATCCGGGTACTCGCAAATCTCCAGGCAGGAAGCGGACAAGGACAAGACACCCTTTGCAACACTAGACGGACTTTACGAGTTCAACGATATGCCCTTCGTTTATGTAATTCTCCTGCAACATTCGAACGCATGATCGACACAGTTTTACTTGAGCCTTAAGTGTAATATACGTGTCTGTGCTATTCAGATGGCATCGTTCTTTTTTTTTAAACTTTTTGTCAGTGCCTTGAGCATTTGGACGAAGTTTTCACATGCACTTCTAAAGCTGGTCTCCAACTCAACACAAAGAAATGTAATTTTATCAGAAAGAACATCAAATTGTTGGACCACCTTTTCAGCAAAGACGGCGTCCGACCAGATCCTGACAAGGTTGCTACCATGCTTCGGTTCCCTCGCCCTGAAAATCAAAAACAATTAGGAAGTTTCTTGAGCCCGGCATCCTACTTCCACCGATTCATCAGTCATTTTGGTGCTATGGCATCATCACCGCTGCACAAGTTTCTCACGTCGGGCACTGCTTACCCTTGGACAGACGACTGCAAACTTTCTTTCAAAGCCATCGAGTAAGCAATAACCACCAACCCTGTCCTCTGTCACTTCGATGAGAACGCACCAACTTGTTTGCACACCGAAGCTAGTGGCCATAGCATCGGGGCTATCCTTCTACAGTGTGCTATCACCTCACGTGAGTGAGTTATTGCCTATGCAAGTCGCGCATTAACGGCTGCCGAAAACAACTACTGGATCACCGAGAAGGAATGTCTCGCAGTAGTTTGTGGGATAAAAAAATTCCGGCCATATCTTTGTGCACCCTTTTTCACGGTCATCACCGACCACCACACCTATGCTGGTTGTAGCAAATGAAAAATTTGTCTTGACGCCTTGATCGCTGGTGGTCCGCTCGCAACAGTACGATTTTGACGTTGTCTACAAGTATGGGAAAAAGCATCAAGATGCTGACGCTCTCTCACGTTGCCAGCTGCCACTATTACATTCGCGTACATAACTCCATTGCTCGCCACTTGATGATGAGAATAAGTCTACACTCTCGTTATCACCCCTAGCGTTACTGGCACGTTATCTTCCAATCGCGTCACTCAGCTCGCCTCGCGTCAACGTTCTGACCCGGACTCCAACAGCATTATCCAACGCCTGTGCGGAACTGCTTCTCCACCAAATGCCAGATTACGTCGACAACTGCGACTAAGCTCCACAAAGATGTGCTGCACCTTTACATTTGCAACTCCGACAAAGACCGCTGGGTACTTGCTCTTCCACGTTCGATGCGCACATAACTCCTTGAAGCCTTTCACGACGACCCATCTGCTGGCCGTTTGGGTTTCTACAAACCATACCACCACGTTAGGAGCCGTTTCTTTTGGCCTCACATATCTACCTTTGCGGCCAACTACGTCGCTTCTTGCGTCCAGTGTCAACGGCGGAAACGACCGACCTTGCTTCCTGCTGGGCTTTTACAGCCCATCCCATGTCCCGAGACACTATTTGCCATCTTTGGGATAGACCTTGTCGGCCAACTGCCCGTAACGCCAGCAGCTCATCAATTGATCGTGACAGCTGTTGACCAAATCACACATTAGGCAGAGACCGCTCCTCTACGCTCTAGTTCAGCCTCCGACATTTCCCCCTTCTTTGTAGATGTCATTGTGCTGCGTCATGGTGCACCTCATCTACTGTTAAGTGACAATGGCAAGACATTCATGTGAACAATGATCGAAGAAATACTCAGAGCTTTTGGCACAGTTCATAAGACAACATCCGCATAGCACCCTCTGACAAATGAATTAACAGGGCGGTTTCATCGCACACTAACAGATATGATATCAAGGTATATCAGGCCAAACCACGACAACTAGGACAAACTTTTACCTTTTGTGATCTTTGCTCAAACACCGCTATCCAACAAACTACGGAGAACCCAGGTTTCTACCTAGTTTACGGCCGTTCACCAACATTCACCATTGACGTCACTTTCTTGAATGCCCCAACTAACAGCTCGGTCTCTATAACCGAAGAGTTCGTCTCCAGGCTTAAAGAATGCCGTACACGTGCTCGCTTCAACACAGAATCAATCAGCTAGAACGCAAGCAACGTTACGACATCTCTCGTCATGATGCCTTCTTTCGTCCTGCAGAGGAAGTGATCCATTAGACACCCATTCGTACACCGGGTTTGTGTGAGAAGTTTGAATCCCGCTTCCATGGACATTGTATTAACAATGAACAAACATCCCCCGTGAACTATCGTGTTACTCCCACAGACATTTCTTCGGACCACCGTTATCATGGTTCGGAGATTCTTCACGTTTCGCGCCTCAAACAATCCGGTCGGAGTTTCCCTCCTGGTTAAGTAGCCACCTGGCTGGCCGCTTGCGCGCGAGGAGAAATTAGTGTGAGCATTGCTTATACGCTTCATATTCTCGCCTGTATATAGTCATCATCACTTTTTGGGGCCTGTGGATGGGGCTCGCACTCAAGCGAATAAAAAAGAGAATGGTTGCCTAAACCTTGTCTCACAATATGTATATATATATATATATATATATATATATATATATATATATATATATATATATATATATATAAGATCACGAACAGAGTGGCCCACGCTATCAGCGTAATCAACGGCCAAGAGCAAGAGGTAGCAGCGGCCTCGGTAAGCACTCCCGACATCGACTGCGCGGAAGTAATGGCGATAGCCCTAGCGGCCATTACGGGCCAGCGAGAGGAAGATCAAATCACAATGATCACCGACTCACAAACAGCATGTAGAAATTACCAAAAGGGCCGCATTTCCAAGCAAGCCATGAGCATCCTCGAAAAACGAGCCAATTTCCCAGAACTGTACACTGTCTGGGCCCGGGGACACGAGTTCCTGGCGGGTAATGTAGCGGCTAATGCCACTGCCAGAGATCACATTCTCCACGCTATCCCACCAGGTTCACGAGGACCGGTTGACCAACAAGATAGCGTACCGAAAAGATACACCGATATCCTGAGCCACTACAGACTGGGTTTGAGGATCTATCCACCCCCGCGTCCCAAGCTGACAAGAGAAGAGGCGGTGATCTTCCGAAAACTACAGACCGGCACATTCCCGCACGGGACCCTGCTACACGCCATGTATCCTACGAGCTATACTCACAAATGCGCCTTCTGTTCTACGCCCCATACCCTCTACCACATGGTATGGGAATGTCAACAAAACCCATCGACACCGCCCATCACCGGACCAACCGTCGTGCAGTGGGAGACCCAGCTGACAAGCTCGAGCCCTCAAGACCAGCATCGCCTGGTGAGCAAGGCCAAGCTATCGGCTCAGGCCCACGGCATCCTCAATTAAAGAAGCCGCCCACCTCGGATGATTTTACCGTCGGCTCATTTCTACTAATAAAGTTTATCCCTCCTCCTCCTCGCTTGTTCTAGTGCACTTCTTGTTTTTCCTTTTCTTTCTGTCACACTAAGTTCTTAATCTCACTTATCAGCTTCTTACGGCTTCTTATCAGTACTTCGCGTGCAAGCTACATACTTATACCTTCTTACCGTTTCATTTCATTTATTTACCTTTAGGGTAGCGAATAGGACATTAAAGAGGGGGGGGGGTGCGAGGATAACAACGAGATATTTCAAAAAGAGGGTTACAAGCATAAAGATCAGAACACAAATCATATAACTGTTTTGAGCATTAAGAACATAGAGTGCATCAAGTGTAAGCATGGCGTAATGATTAAATGCTGCAATAACAGAATATCGAGCTACAATAATATTTAGAATAACGCAACAAATACATGACAGTGATCAAAGGTAGTACGACGCTCAAGCAGGATAGCATGGTATTTTAGGAAAGATCAGCTGTGATGGCAGGCTTGCTCATTAGGGTAGCTTAGCAAAGCCAGTTGGAAAGAAGATAATTCCTTAATAATGGCAAGGAATAGCGGAAGTGCGTTCCACTCATACACTGACAGGACTAAAGGTGAGTGTAAATATTTTTAATCCTGGCGAATGGTGGCTATACCTTCAGTTCATGGTCAATACGGGCGGATATGTGGGCTGCTGGATGAATGAATTTGCGTGTAAAGGCACTGTCACTGTTATAAACACTGTGAACAAAGGATAATCGTGGGTATTTTCTGCTTATTACACGAGGTAATATGCCAAGGGTTCTCTTTATGGATGACACGCAGTGATAACAACAATATGAGTGTGAGATGAATCCAGCGGCTTTACTTTCAATTGATAGCAGCATGTCAGTAAGGCAAGCTTGATGTGCATGCCAGAAGTTGCAAGCGTACTCTAATGATGTTTTGATTAAAGAATTAAATGCCTGAAGTTTCATGTCGGAATTAGCAATGCGAACGTAGCGTTTTAGAACGCGAAATGATGTAAAAGATTTGTTAGTGATTATTTCTATATGAGTATTCCATTTTAAATTGCAAGTGAACCGAACTCCCAAGTATTTATTCGACGGAACTGTTTCAACTGCAGAATTGGTAATTAGATACTCGTTAGGCAAGACGTTTACACTATGGACAAATTGAACGTGTTTAGTTTTCTCGCTGTAAATTTTCAGCTGCCATTTGCTGCACTATTCTGAAAGAGTCGTGACGTTGGATTGGAAAGTTAGTGTCATTCTGGCATATATATATATATATATATATATATATATATATATATATATATATATATATATATATATATAGAGAGAGAGAGAGAGAGAGAGAGAGAGAGAGAGAGACTGAAAGTCCGGGTATTTGATAACCCAACAATTTCATGCCGTACACGCCATCATTGATCGCGGCTGATTACGATATATTAACCGTGAATCCACCCCATCTCTTCATTAGGTTAAATATATCAAGCTTATTATGTTTTTAAAAAACGACGAGGCTTTCCCAAAAGACTGTCCGTAATGCAGTAGGGCAACGTGAATTTTGTTAAGGCTGGAACTGCGCAGCGCCAGCGTGGATGGGGGAGGGGTTCTTTACAATGCCAGCGTCAATGGCCCTCCCTGTTCGCCGTCTTCGACAGCTTTTCACGTCGAGGCACGGAAGACAAGCCTGCCTGCCTAAACAAGGGACACGTAGTAAAGGAAAGCAAAACCTACGTTGCTAGCAGCCAAAACTCGAGCTTTCAAAAGTGTGTCTGTGGAGGTGGGAAAGAAATCACATACTTTGCCCCTTCATTTCTGGCAGCCGAGGGGTAAATACGGCAGCCTGGTAAATACGCCTATGACCACGCTGGTTACTGGACGTGATGTTACTATCATAGGTCATGCATCAATGCATCATTAGTTCACCATGGATCCCTTCGTTTTCAAGGCAACGCCACTACTGAACACGCGCAAGCAGGAAACAAGAAAGAAATGACACTCTCACGCCAACAAAAATTTGCAACAGTACATAAAATACAATGTAAGGCAATACAATATTGTATCCAAACAAAATAATTCTCGCTGAAAGCTCTTTCGTTACATGGTGGCACACAGATCGATTGCACAGTATCCCTGCCGAACTCTGCGAAATGGAATATTAGCACGCATTTAAGAGCCTCAGTAAGCATAACATTTCTAATTTACGGGGTACAAACATGTTCGTTTCTGGCCGCATGACAAACAATATTCGCATTCCCCCACAGTCCAAAGACGTGTTCCTTGTGGTGAACCGTCCCTTCAATATCTAGAAATCCAATCCACGACAGGTATTCTGAGCTGTTGAAAATATGCACGCAAGCAATTCGCTCCAGTACACTATTCTCAAATTTTTCCTAGCCTAAATGTTTTCTATTTTTCCTCCAATATCTTATATTTTACACTCAATTTGGTAGCTCTGATTGTAAAGCTGGAAATGCCAGTCTATATATATAATCTGATCTTGCTGTAACTGGTCTTTACGCACTGTTTCAACAGGCCTATTGGTATTTGATCCTTATCCTGCTCTGGCTCTAGGCGGTCTAGTAGCGACTCTAGAACGCAGGTACTACAGACAAAATCCAGCAGTTATAACTCGTCTACTGACTGAAACCACATTGCTTGCAAGGGTAGGGACGTCGCACTATGTACAATGCACGATAGGGCTCCTCTATGCGTCCAAAATACTGTACTAAACACAGTAATAAAAAGTAACACTGATAGTAGAATAAAAAGAAACTAGAAACAACCCGCTATCGGTGCAGAATGCAGCGACATACGAAGAAAGCACACGCGCGCGCCCACGTGGTGTTCTTTTTTCACAGTAGATTTTTTTTACAAACTTTTTATGAGCTTAAGGAACGTAGACTTTAAACGATGAAGTTTTTAGGGGAGGCTGACATGCTTTGCCGCGAATAACGCAAGTTCCGAAATAATAATTACTAAAATCTTAGCGAATATTTTCAGTAGACTCCTATAGTCATACTTTATTGCACCCCAATATTGAATAACATTGTTGAGCACTGCGATAGCCTAAATAGGTGCCTAGTGTGCGGCTCAAGGTATAGTGTAAGAGTCATTCCTTTTTTTTGTACGTTCTGGCAAGCGGCTCCCAGCAATGAGTACCAGGGAGATCGGAGGTTAGCCATATTCTATACTTTTTAGAAAGGAGCACTCTCCTCCTATGGCCCGAATATTTTCATTTTGTTCGGCATGATAACGCATGTTTAGTTGCTTACACGTCACTTTCATGTGGCGATTTATCACTGTTCTATAATGACGCGTGATTCACAGGCATGGCTTGAAGCGTTCTTACAAGTCTGTAACAAGACTTCAGCAAACAGCAAAAATGAAAAACAATATGAAAGCAATGGCGAAATGCCTCCCCAGGTTGTGCGGGATGAAAGTGCTCTTGCCCAAATAAATGTCTCACATCATGTTTATTCCTGGAGCGTCGGTCCTTACGCATCATGACCATTTATATCCTGACGTCTTGCAAGACTTAGCGGACACCAGCCGAGTTTGTTGTTGCTTAAGGCGTAATCTCACAAGGCCAGGGTCTATAACAGACGCCACCCGTCATGATTGCGGAGTAACAAAAGAGCAATGTGTATAATCGCATCCGATTACCGACAATACGTGTGCCTCTTTTTTTTTAAAGCTTTCATGTAGTTTCATGCGGTAAGGCACGCCATGGTTGATTGCGGCTGATTATTATATATGTATCGTGAATCCGCCCAATTTCTTCATTGGGTTAAATATATCAAGCTAATTTTGGGTTTAAAAAACCATGAAGCTATCCCAAAAGACAGTCCATGATGCCAGTAGCGCCACCTGAATTTTGGTTTCAGAATCAAACCCAATGTTTTCGGGATCAAACTCAATATTTTCGGAATCAAACCCCGGCCCTCAGTCCCCAACAGCTGCGAAGCAACTGACCACGGCGGCGGTCAAACCTCTGACGCAGCAGAGCGTGCTAAGACTCTTTGGGTCCGAACAGGCCGCCATTGGAATCTGAACCTACGTTTGACGTTAGAGTGTTATCTACTGAAGCGAGTCTAGCAGTACTATTGGAAGAATTAGCGGACAGTAAATGGGATATAGTAAAGTTAAGTGAGGT
Organism: Dermacentor albipictus; assembly: GCF_038994185.2. Classification (NCBI taxonomy): domain Eukaryota; kingdom Metazoa; phylum Arthropoda; class Arachnida; order Ixodida; family Ixodidae; genus Dermacentor; species Dermacentor albipictus. The sequence continues at coordinate 68,741,493 of NC_091825.1, forward strand.
TAGGACGATAAACGAAGCATATACAGTGCTAAAAAGCGGGCACGTCCTGTGCTACCGGGGTTTCGCGGGGAGACAATAACTAGGAGTCGGATTCCTGATTATTGCGGATATAGCTGGTAACATCCAGGTATTCTATAGCATTAACGAGAGGGTAGCAAGCCTTCTTGTCAAACTCAATAGGAGGTAAAAAATGAAGGTCGTACAGGTCTATGGCGCTATATCCAGCCATGCTGACCAGGAAGTCAAAACCTTCTATGAAGACGTGGAATCGGCGATGGGTAAAGTCAAAACAAAATGCACTATACTGATGGGCGACTTCAATGCCCGGCCATTAAAGAAGCAGGCTGGAGACAACTCAGTGGGGGAATATGGCATAGGTTCTAGGAATAGGAGGTGACAGTTATTATTAATAATATGCGGATAATGAATACCTTCTTCCGCAAGCAGGATGGCCGAAAGTAGACGTGGAGTAGCCCGAATGGCGAGACTAGAAATGATATAGTCTTCATACTCTGCGCTAACCCTGGCATCATACAAGATGTGGACGTACTCGGCAAGGTTCACTGCAATGGCCATATATGGTAAGAACTCGAATAAGCCTAGAATTGAGGACAGAATGGAAGAAACTGGTACTTAAGAATCCGATCAATGAGCTAGCAGTAAGAGGGAAAATAGAGGAATTCTGGGCAAACTACAGAACAGGTATTCGGCTTTAACTCCGGAAAAGGACCTTAATATTCAAACTGTGAACCACAATCTTATGGGCAACATTAAGGAGTGTGCAAAAGAAGTCGGTGGTAGCTTCTTTGGACAGGATACCAGTAAGCTATCGCAGGAGACAAAAGATATGGTTAAAAATGCCAATGTATGAAATCCTCAAACCATACAGCTAGCACAGAACTGGCAGAACTTTCCAAGTTAATCAACAAGCGTAAGACAGCTGACATAAGGAAGTATAATATGGATAGAATTGAACAAGCTCTCAGGAACGGAGCAAGCCTAAAAGCATCGAAGAAACTAGGAATAGGCAAGAATCAGATGTATGCGTTAAGAGATAAAGCCGGCAATATGATTACTAATATTGATGCGATTGTTCAAGTGGCTGAGGAGTTCTATAGAGAATTACACAGTACCAGTGGCACCCACGACGATAATGGAAGAGGGAATAGTCTAGAAAGATTTGACATCCCACAAGTAACGCCGGAAGAGGTAAGGAAAGCCTTGGGAGCTATTCAAAAGGGGAGGCTGCTGGGGAGGATCAGGTAACAGCAGATTTGTTGAAGGATGGTGGGCAGATTGTTCTAGAAAAACTGGCCACCCTGTATACGCAATGCCTCATGACCTCGAGCGTACCGGAATCTTGGAAGAACGCCAACATAATCCTAATGCATAAGAAAGCGGACGCCAAAAACTTGATACAGTATAGACCGATCAGCTTACTGTCCCTTGCTTACAAAGTATTTACTAAGGTAATCGCAAATAGAATCAAGAACACCTTAGACTTCTCTCAACCAAAGGACCAGGCAGGATTTCGCAAAGGCTACTCAACGACAAACCATATTCCTGCTATCAATCAGGTGATAGAGAAATCTGCGGAATATAACCAACCCTTATCTCTAGCTTTCATTTATTACGAGAAAGCATTTGATTCAGTCGAAACCTCAGCAGGCATGCAGGCATTATAGAATCAGGCTGTAGACGAGCCGAATGTAAAAATACTGAACGATATCTATAGCGGCTCCACAGCCACCGTAGTCCTCCATAAAGCAAGCAACAAAATCCCAATAAAGAAAGGCGTCAGGCAGAGAGATACGATATCTCCAATGCTATTCACACCGTGTTTCCAGGAGGTATTCAGAGACCTGGATTGGGAAGAATTGGGGATAAAATTTAATGGAGAATACCTTAGTAACTTGAGATTCGCTGATTATATTGCCTTGCTTAGTAACTCAGGGGACCAATTGCAATGCATGCTCACTCACCTGGAAAGGCAAAGTAGAAGGGAGGGTCTAAAAATTAACCTGCGCAAAACGAAAGTAATATTTAACAGTTTCGGAAGAGAACAGCACTTTGCGATAGGTAGCGAGGCACTGAAAGTGGTAAGGGAATACATCAACTGAGGGCAGGTAGTCATCGCGCATCCGAATCATGAGACTGAAATAATGAAAACAATAAGAATGAGTTTGGGTGCATTTGACTGACATACTGAGATCATGAACAGCAGGTTGCCATTATCCCTCAGGAGAAAAGTGTATAACAGCTATATATTACCCCAGTTGAAAATGACAACAGAGGTTGTGTTCAGTAGTACAGAAATTTCTGTTGTACAACAGGATTTTTCTGTAGTAACTACAGATTCGTGATGGAGCGACAGACTTTTCTGATGTACAAAAGACATTTCTTGCGGCGACTACAGAAGTACAGTCTGTCGTATGTCTGTTGTTACAACAGAAAGCTGAAGCTCTACAACAGATTTTTCTAGTACTACAGAAAAATTTGTCATCACTACAAGCACCCTGTTGTCCCAACAGAAATGTTCCTGAAGTAACCCGAAAAACTTCTGTAGTGCTACAGAGAGCTGTTGCAATACTACAGAAACCTATTGTGGCAACAGGCCCTCAATTGTCACAACAGAAGTGTTCCTGAAGTAATGCGACCAACTTCTGTTGTACTACAGAAAAATGTTGTTGTACGACAGAAACCTATCATTGCAACAGGCCCCCAGTTGTCATAACAGAAGTGTTCCTGAAGTAATGGACAAACTTCTGTTGTACTACAGAGAACTCTTCCACAACGGAAACCTATCGTCGCAGCATGTTCCCAATGATGACAACAGAAGTGCACTGAAATTGTGCGATGCGACAAGCTTCTGTAGTGCCCAGTTGAAAAAGACAAGAGGAATTCCTGTCGCAACTACAGAAATTCTGCTGTACAACAGACGTTCTTGACATTTCTTAATTGAAAGACATTTCTGACGTTATGACAGAAATTCTGATGTCGCAACAGAAGCATTCTGTCGCGAAGGCCAATAGTTATGAAGTCGCAACAGAAACGTTCTGTCGCGACAACAAGAGTTCTGAAGTCGGAACAATAGCTTTATATCCTGACAGCGACTCCGACGTTACGACACCAATTCTGACGTCGCAGCAGAAACATTCGGTCGCGGGGGCCAAGAGTTCCGAAGTCGCAACAGAAGCGCTTTCCGTCGTGGCCCTTTAACATTGTATGTTAGTCTCGCATCGGTGGTGTACACTGTACTTTTCTCTTGCGCGGTATTCAATCGCGCTTCTCTGAAGCCGGCAATGCTGATGGCACCGACACCGGTATTAAAGTCGACGTGGCGAATAGTTATAATTGTGCCGTGACGACGCGGCACCAGCAACGCCCTACCGGCCTCCTCAAAATCGGCCGCTGATCAAAATCATACCATCTGTGGGAATGGCTGCGTATTCGTTTTTTTTTTCTTGGTAAGATGTGGCACACAGGCCTGTGGACTTACGTGTGCTGTTACACTGACACAGTAGTTAATTTCCCAGGAATATTTCACAAGCTTATGCGAAGCGCAAAAGAAGATTTGGGTTGTTCCACAAAGTTGCGTGAAAAGCTGCCTCGCTCGGGTCTCATTATTCTGGTACAGTGCTGCCGTGCGCAGCCAGTATGCTGTCAGAAAGAACTCTCATCCACGAATGTTTATGTAGCTATTTTGCATTGAACACACGAATTATATGCGCGCTCAAAAGTGTAAAGAATGAGAGACAGCTGTCTAAACTAGCAGTAATAACCCTAAAAGTCAATGTTGTCTATTTCTGAATTTCTTATTTAATATGGATATCGTACATCAAAATCGATGTTCTAGCACTCCACGACGTACCTGTCGATGGTACGAACACTATTGCTCTTCTAGAGATGCGGCACTTGACGCTGTGGAGTGATAGCGGATCTTGGCTCTTAAAATGCAAATGTAAACATCAGCGCATCAGCACGTCGTACTATTCACATGGCCAAAATGTACGCTTGAAGAGCATGTCAGGAGTGGTGCAGTGGTAATATGCCGGGCTCGGAATCGTGAGGTCGCAAGTTCGAATCCTAGACGAAGACGATTTTTTATACTTTTCTTTTTTGTACCAACAAATTTACATAGCCTTAAGGAGCTCTCTGTCAATTTTTAAATATTGATCAAGAACTAGAGAACTTTCTACTACAGGACGTCACACTACAAACAACAGAGCTACAGACGACAGAACTACAGGCAACAGAACTACAGAAACACCGTCCCAAAATACGACAGACTGTGAAAATTTCCTGTTGTGTTTGTCAACCGGGACATGTACTGACCTACGGGGTAGAAACCTGGAGGCTTACGAAAAGGGTTCTACTTAAATTGAGGACGACGCATCGAGCTATGGAAAGAAGACTGATGGGTGTAACGCTAAGGGATAGAAAAGAGCCGATTGGGTAAGGGAACAAACGCGAGTTTTTTTATTTCTTAGTTGAAATGAAGAAGAAGAAATGGACATGGGCAGGACATGTAATGAGGACGGAAGATAACCGATGCTAATTAAGGGTTACGTATTGGATTCAAGAACAAAGAAGCGTAGCAGGGGATGGAAGAAACTTAGGTGGGCGGATGAGATTAAGAAGTTTTCAGGGACAACTTGTCCACATGACCGGGGTAGTTGGAGAAATATGGGAGAAGGTTTTGCCTTGCAATGGGCGTAGCCAGGCTGATGATGAAGATGTAGTTCCCGGAGAAATATGTCGTATACTGCGAAATTCTCATCTATTTGTCGAAAGCATTGCATGTGGCATAGCTTTGTGCTTTTTCCCACATGCGTAGCCTTGCGAGAACAACACACAATTTTCACTTGGTTGATACAGTTTATTTGAGGTGAAAGAACCAGTAACACTCCGAACATTGTTAATATTCCAGTTTTTTTTTCCTCAGACAAGTGTTACAAATATTTTGTGGCAGTGCTGCGGCGACAAAAAACGCCTGTTAGCCTGCGGTAATCAGGGCACACGAGTTTAGGTTGCTGTAGAAAGACTTTAAAAACTGCATAGTGAAGTACACGATTTTGTGCACTAATGTTCTCAAAATAATAGAATAATTGCATGTGATGCTTGGAATTTCGTTGCATGACAAACACGAACCTACAACTAAATCATGATGAAACATTCCTGCTAAAGCATTTCTTGGCTCCTCTGGCATTTTGTGTATCTAAAACAAAAAAACTATTTGCGGAAGCCAGCGAGTTTGCGGTTCCCATGGTTCACAACAGCTCCAGTTGGGGAAATATTATTTGTTGCCGATGATATTGGTTAAAGTTGCTTGTTGTTAGCGCAGGCCCAATGCCACGGACCTCGAAGGTACATGAGATGACACAGTGCTTTGTCTCACCTCTTGTGCATTCTATGCAACTGTCGTTGTGCCTACGCTACAACAATGTAGAATTGGGTCTGGGTTGCCCAGAACAGAGCTATCACCTACTTTTTTCCCAATAGAGCACACATCTATACTAAGCTTTGTCAGAGACAACGATCAAACTACCGAAAAACGTTCACTAATACATTTCAAACACAATTGCATGTATTACACTGGATGAGGGTGCAAGCTCCGCGTGTATTCAAAATTCTGTTAAGGTCCGTGACTATCAAAGTGTCACCGGAGTTGTCATTTGAGCACAATGAAGAGGGAAATTGAAATGATCATGTTTATCTGAGCTTCATATTTTCTGTTCAAACGTAAAGTAAATTGGTTGGCGACGGCGCGGTGTTGCATTTCTGCACGGTCCGCTGTCGTGTCTGAGGACTGTTGTGAGCCACGTTGGTCGCCGAAATACGCTGCGCTTCTATAAGCGTGGTGTGCAGTCTTGTCTCACCGTACCCTTTATACTTCGCTTGCACAATTTCCCATAGAATCTGGCATCTGTATTACGTAGTAGAGCTTGAGGAACTCAAGCTTGGGGAATGGTCAAGTGGGCGGTGGTCATACTAATTAGTGTAATATAAACAAACTTACAATCTTTAATTTTACATATTTACCATTCTATATATCAACATATTTGAAAAGAAAGTGTTCTGGTAATTAATTGTGGTTTAAATACCTGTGGAGACGGCAACCCCACTGGTTCTGTCCCTATTACTCGGTAATTGTGGCACGCTGTCAAAAGGCATCGTTTTTGTTGTGCTGCAGAACTTACCTCCTTTGACATTTCCACAAGCTACAGCTTTCAGTATCGGCAAACTTTTGCCAGTATACCGATTGGTGTATATCATAGAGACCACAAATCCATTGCACCCAACATTAGCAAGTGGCTATTCGTGATGCAATATGGTCTTTAGCACAAGTTTTCTCAACACGCTGTTTACAGCTACGTTGGCCATCAACGTTTGCGGGGTGGAATGCCCCTGAATTATTTAATTATATTTGTGATGAAGTCGGCTCGCGTACGCGAAATGTGGTGCCCTAGGCTTCGTCATGATTTTCATGTCAGGCATTGTTTAGGATATCATTGTCCTTAGTGTTGCTAGAAGAACAGGTCAGGCTTATACAGTGCTGACTAACGGCCGGGTCATCTGCTATAGAGGAGTCCCAGAAAACAAGTAATACGGGGTAGATTCCTAATCATAACCACAAAGTGGGCAACATCGACGAATTCTACAGCACTAATGAGAGGGTAGTAGCAGTAGCAATAATGCACAAAAGAATGTGTAACATAAAGGTAGTACAAGCTTACGCTCCAACATCCAGCCACGATTATGATGACAGACAGACAGACAATGAACTTTTATTGAGGTTCTGAGGGACCCGTTGGGACCCCCGGCTCACCGCTGGCTGTTCCCATGTCGGAATCGGGAGGCCGAGCCTCTCCGCTCTTTCATGGGCCCTCTGGACGGCCATGGACTGGAGCTTGAGTTCCGTACTAGATATGGCCTCGTCCCAGTCCCATTTGCTGGTGAGGGGCGTATCCCGTAACGCAGGGCACTGCCAGAGCATATGAGGTAGAGTGCTAACCTCCTCCCCACAATCCGGACACTGTGGGTCAATTTCTGGGTAAATCCTGCTTAAGAAACCTCGCGAGGGTTATGACCTCGTCTGAAGCATCCTAAGCGTGATCGATTGAGATCTGCATAAATATAGGTGTGGAGACGGGAAGTGCCTGCGTTCCTTTTTATAGTGGGAGACGATCTCATGAAAGGTTAATAAGGGGTCGCTGTGGCCGAGCTCCTCCTGATTCAATGTAGCCCCACCGCCGTCGCGGCGGGTTAATTTGCGAGCACGGCCGTGAGCAATGTCATTCGGGTTCGGCCGGCCCGGCAGCACGTTGTGCCCATGTGAGCGGGGAACCATATAATATAATGCGGGGGTCACAATTAGTTCTGCACTTGCTTTTCAGAATCGCCTCCACCTGTCTCGCAACCATTCTCGAAGCGAAAGCCCTGACGGTCGCGCGTGAGTCAGTGTAGAAGAAATAGAAGTTTTCTGAAGATGTTGAATTATAGATGAGAAAAGTTCAAAGTCAGTGTACAATAGTCATGGTAGACTTCATTGCAAAAGTGAGGGAAAAGCAGGCCGGTGAACAAGCAATTTTCGACCACGGCATTGATTCTAACAACACTACAGGATAGATATCCGTAGCATTTGCAGAAAGGAATAAGCTGCGAATAACGTACACCTTCACGAATCGTAGCAACAGAAAAGGGACGTGGAAAAACCCAAATCGTGAAGCAAGAAACAAAATAGATTTCATACTTTCTGCCGATCCCAGCATAGTGCAGGATGAATAAATGAATAAAGGGAAAATCAGACATCCACCCCTTCGTAGCAATGGCTACAAAGGAAACCCATACGGGTGCCTCGAAGGAAAGCCTCAGAGTTGAAGAAAAATTGGTCCTAGTCCGGGACTCGAATCCGGGACCACCGCCTTTCCTGGGCAGCCGCTCTACCATCTGAGCTAACCAGGCGGCCAGCAGATGGCAGGGCGAAGTCGAATTTGTCGACAACACGAAGCAAAGGCAAGATTTTGACGTAGTAGTTCTGCGGAAACACGCAAGGTGGAGAGAAGTAATGAATAAAGGATAAAGGAACTTTTCTTCAACTTTGAAGCTTTCCTTCGAGGAACCCGTATGGTTCCTTTGTAGCAATTGCTACGAACGGGTGGATGTCTGATTTTCCCTTTATTCATTACTTCTCTCCACCTTGCGGGTTTCCGCTGAACTACTACGTCAAATAGTGCAGGATGTGGAAGTCCTAGGTAGGGTAAACTGCAGTGTTCATAGGATAGTCAGGTCTAGGATTCACCTCAATATTGTTACGTAGGAATACACAGACGAAAAGCTATATGCAAGCATATTTACACTCAAGAGGCAACAAGAGGTCAAGAGGCAACAGCCCGCGCTATCCTGTAATGGTCATCGCCGCGTTCACACTGCTCGCCTTTTCGTCATCGCAAATACTGTTCCGTAGCAATATGAAGAAAGGAAGAGCAAAATTGTTCAAGAAGAAATAGGCCAACCTTGACTCAGTAAGGGTAAAAGAAGAAAAACTCACGCGGGTACTTGCCAAAAAAAGTGCAGCCTTAGAACAGAGACATGTAGATGACATAGAAGCAATGAATGAAACCATAACCACGCTGGCCTCAGAAGCAGCAATGGAAGTGGGAGGTAACGCACCAAAGCAACGACTACATATGCTCTACCAAGTAACGAAGGACCTAATAAAGAAACGACAAAGAATTAAAGTGTCCAACTAAAGAGATCAGATAGAATTCGCAGAACTGTCAAAACTGATATACAAGGGGAAAGTAAGGCATACCTGAAGTTATAACATAAGATTGAGGAAGTAGTAAACATAGACACAGCGTGAAATCACTGAGAAGAAAACATGGCATAAAACAAGCTAAGATGTATGCACCGAAAGCAGGGTAATATCATCAGCAATTTCGAAGATATAGTAAACGCAGCTGAGGAATTCTATGCTGACTTGTACAGTACCCAGAGCAGCCACGATACTTCTATTCGAAGTAGTAGTGAACTGGCTACAGAGACTCCTTGTATAAGCAGTGATCAAGTTAGGACCTTGCAAGACACCACATGGGGAAAGCGACAGGAGAAGATAGAATAACAATTAATTTAATCAAAGACGATGTAGATATGCTTGAACAGCTTGTGGCCCTTTATACGACATGTTTCACGATTTCGAGGGTCCCAGAAAAGTGGAACAATGCCGTGATTATGCTAATGTAGAAAAAAGGGAGACTTCAAAGAACTGAAAAACTATAGGTCCAAAGGCTTTCTTCCAGTATTGTAAGAAATATTTACAAATCTAGTTTTGAATAGCATAAGAGCAACACTTGACTTCAGTCAACCCACACAACAGGCTGGCTTCAGGTAGGGATACTCTACAGTGGGCGTCATCCATGTCATCAATCAGATAACCAATAAATCTGCAGAATATAATGAACCTCTTTGTATGGCTATTAAAAATTACAAAAAGACGTTTGATTCAGTAGACATACCTGCAGTCATCGCAGAAACAGGCCTTCGTCCTGCAGTTAACATAAAATGGGCTGAGGATAAAATGATAAATTGCAGGCCCTTCAACCTCATTGCCTGGCCATATAGAGCAGTTACAACCCTAAGTGTACACCGCACTTTCTGGGAATTGAAAACCCACTTGATATATTTACAATTACTTTTCGCTAGCCTTTATGCAGTATGAGTGTCGTTTTGTATTATGCTGTAATCTTCTGCTAAAAAATGTACCCGAATGATCGCTATTATTTATACAAGATGGAATGCTCTTTATATAAGAGTATTAGATGTAGATATAGTTTTGCTGCATTGGCATATTGCTTGTATTGTGTTGTTTACCTTATCATTGTTCTTTATTGAGTTTTGTTTGCTGTTATATTCTACCTGTGTTCTTGTTATACTAGTTCTATAACAATAAATACTGTTATTTGTATTGCTCTAAGTGTTTCAGGTTGGAAATTGCCTGCCTAATCAGTGTATTGCTTGTACCGTTTGCATGATATTGCTAGTGTTCCCATTTCTGCTGAAACTTCGCTGGGAAAGTTAACAAAATATTCCTTGTGAGATATATTAGTATCCCTAGTTAGAGCTATACCTTCTCATTATACAGCCTCCATTGCATTTGTACCCTCTCCTTACTGTGTACGTTGCTGCCTGAGAAAACTTAAGAGCCTTCTAGTGTTTAAAGGCCCATTCAAGCTTTCCGTTCAGCTTTTAGCCTACATTGCTTTCCACCCTGTTTTCTTGAACAATTAGCATGCTTTCATTTACTGCTATGGTCAGCCGAAATTTCGCATCGCTGACTAAACAGCGTGTTCGAAACACCAAAAGAACCTTTATTTTACGACAAAATTTTGCATCACTGACTGGAAACAGAATGCTGACATTATTTATCAAAACGCGGTAATGTATGAGCACTGCAATTGTGGTAAAACAGATTGTATATAAAAAAACTCTACGCTTTCACGGCGTTTGCGGGGTCATGTGCCGCAGACAGAAAGTGTATGGTGCGCACCCCCGTGCGAACCGTACCTTCTCTAGAACGCGGCTGTCCACCAGTGCAATCTTCGCCACCGTATCCCCTGCAGAAATAGTGAAACAGCATTAGCCTTCTTGAATATCGTCTAGCAGTTTTTCTAAATCGATTCCAATGAAGCCTTTTAGCACTGCTGTATCATTTTAATCGATGCAACATGCGAGTTTAAGTAAGCATGTTTTAAAATTATGGGTTCAGTTATACACGCAGAAAACTAAAGTTAAGTTAAACTTGGGAGAACTTAGACAAAGCTCTAACTAAAGGTATGCATTGGTCAGCAAATGAAACACGATATTCCGGGCACGTGGGCACCTCCGCTTGTTGCGCCACCGGTCAGCACACTTCAAAGTGCGTTGGTGCATTGTGGTATACGTTAGAGGGCGAGACGGTTGGTGACGCATGGAGGCTGCATCCGGCCCACAAGCGTTGGGGCGCTTTTTCGCGGTAACGCCGCCGCAGCGCTTCAAGGCGTGGTTTTTACCATAGAGTTTTGTGCAATAATTACTTCAGTAATAAGAATTCCGGCGCTGCGGCTGTTCAGCCCCCATGGGAGTAATGGGAAGTAAATGGATTTGTGTGTTCTTTGTGCTTGTTGATTCAGACGCTCCTGTAGCTTTGTTTATTGTACGCTTTATCTGCCTTCATTCTAATAAAATTCAGTGCAGTGCACACTTTTTCATGTATATAATACTCTACGAACATGCACAATCTCTATTAATTGCAGTGGTTGAACCTGTCGACTTTCAACTTGTCGAGCTTTATCTGCCTTCATTTGAAGAAAATTCAAAGCAGTGTATACTTTTCTAAGTGCAGAATACTCAGCGAACACATACAATTGCCACTAATTGCAGTGATTCAACCTGTCGACTTGTCCACATTAAAGCACTCCAACCGTCTCAACGCAATTACTTGCCCGCGAGTAACTGATAAGGGCATTCTGCTCGTATGCCGCTTGTTGATACAAGCGGCCATGGCACACTGGTTTCAATATCGGCCTACCAAACTCCAGACAACGTGATGCAGTCCTGCAGTCAGAAAATTTTATTAACGATTATTTTGTTGAAACTGATGAGCTTACATAGTCACGAATCTATTTGAATCCAGAAGGACGGAGTTTAGGCAGTTGCATCTACTTTGCATAAATCCCACGCTGGCTGGACTGCCCCTATATTAGCTCCCGCAGACTATAGCACCGGAGTTCCCTCTAGCAATTATTTTACGACACTTTATGGTTTCTGCACCATGCTAATGACTGAAAAGGAGGTTACAGCATGTGCGTTTTGCTACACTTGAATGAGCATTGTTTCGCGATGTGCTTGTATGGATCATGGTTGCGGAGCAGGGCCAGGGTGTTTGCGGCCTACTGTGCGCACACTAAAAAAATCACATGTTCGCCCAAAAGGCGAATCACCGATTGTGAAAGCAAATTAGTGGATATCTGTACGAAGTAAGGATAGGAGTTTTAGCGACCGTATCAACTTGTAAATGTTAGCTTAATGACCAAGTTGACAATGCTACAAAATGTAAGCTTGATTGAATGAGGACGTGGAGGAGGAGGAGGAAATAAAGAAAAAAGGCAGGGATGTTAAAAAAACAAATTATGGGGTTTAATGTGCCAAAACCACTTTCTGATTATGAGGCACGCCAGAGTGGAGGACTCCGCAAATTTCGACCACCTGGGGTTCCTCAACGCGCACCTAAATCTAAGTACACGGGTGTTTTCGCATTTCGCCCCCATCGAAATGCGGCCGCCGCGGCCGTGATTTGATCCCGCGACCTCGTGCTCAGCAGCCTAACAGCATAGCCACTGAGCAACCACGGCGGGGGAGGCAGGGATGTTAACCAGACATTAACGAGGGCGTAGGAAGAAGGATACCCACAGCGGAAGCATGGTTTTCTTTCTCTGCTTCCTTCTACGTCCTTGTTCAGTCGCGCTAACACATTATATCATGTGTACAAATCAACTAGCCAGCCAACGTGTTTTACATAAATTAACAAGCACGCTGTCACGCGCGTACAGGTAAACATAAAAACATCTTGGTCGATGTGGACGGAAACTCGCTGTCATAATGCTTGAGTGATGAATGGCAAGAGCAGCACCCGAATCGGCCTTCGTGCATTTGTCGCTCCAATGCGAACGAAATGTAGAAAGCACAGTGTATACGAAGCTACGAGCCCCACGTGCACTCTGGAAACACTGCATACCGCTTTGGATATGAGGCACGCGCGGGCGCGTATTTTGCCCACGTTGCAAATCACTTTCAAGACAGACAAGCGTCGGCAACGGGCCCCTACGGAGTCTGGCAAAGGCGTCTACTACGGCGTCCACTATTCGCGAGGTCAACGCCCTTGCAGACGTCGCGGTTGTATCCAGTCTGTAGGGAGCTGCGGGCGAGGACGACATCGAGGCACCCTAGCAGCTGTCGGAGAAGAACGCCCCTCCTCCCTGGCCTGACCCCCATGCCTCGCGGGCAACATGAGAAGGCACGCTCCTGGCCCGCGTTCCTAGGTCACGCAAGTGAGATCAAACCGCGTCAGCCGGCTCACCCTCACAAGCTTTCTTTCGCACATACGGCATACGGCGCGCGGCGACAGTTTTATCGACCTCGGACTTCATACGGAGCCTCACGGCGACGCCGACGGGAGAAGTTCTCCTTGAGTGTTCATATAATTGTTATCGCAATAAAACACAAAGAAGAATGATCGCACAAGGAATAAATGGTAACTGTTATTCTTAAAATCTCTGAATTTCAGCTCAGCTCTACACGTGTTTTACTTTCGTAATATTTATGGATGGCTCGCACAATCTGTCTTGTGCGGCACGTTCCAAACGGAGCGTAGCGTAACGCGCTTTCGCGCTATTCGACATACCGCGAGAGGCAGCGCGTTGGTAACGCGTGGTTACGAGTCACAGCAGCCGCCGCAGACATACCTCGACTCAAGCAGTGGGTGCTTTGTTTACATTGAGACGATGCGCGCTACTCAGGAGCCATATCATGTCCCATCGTCACCACACAGCCCGTCTTGCGCGCAGCTAGGCTTTTCTTAGGCTTTAGGTGCACCAACGACGTGAGCGACCCTTCATCGCGGTGATGTCTTGCCGCCAGTGTCAGCGGCGACAGCAGCCGTAGGGGAGTCACATCGGGCATTACATGTAGCCCCTCACCATCTATCTTTGCAGGAGCACTGATCCCCGTCACAAGGCTGGTAACGTGGACTTATCTCAGCTGCTGGCGCCACGAATAAGCGTGGCCCTCCCCACCTCACGGCACCCTGCCCCCGCGCACGAAAGCGCAGATGAAATTGCCCACGCGGCTGCGGATTCCCAGGCGGCTGGCAACACTGTGCACGCGCAGGCCATCTCCCTAGCACACTCTAGCGACAACACCTAGTTTTTATTTATTCTAGTCTCCCCTCTGCTTCTCCTCCGCTGTCCTCCTCATGGTTTCCCTGCACGCTCCTCCTGCGCTATCGCGTTTTCTCTTCCGCTGCGCTCAGCGTTCGCTTTCGTGCTTTGCGACGCTCTTTCTCTCCGTTACCGCGACGCCGTCGGATGGTGCCAACGCTCGGAGCAGGTAGGTGCGCCTAAGAGCTGCGAAGCCCAAAAAAAAAAGGCTTCCCTCACTCATGGCTTCATGCACGCAAGATCGGCCCACTTGGCTTTGGCCGTGTATTATACTAGTGCTTCGTCATGTCGCCTCGAGCAGAAATGACGGCCACCATCTGGCGTGCAGGCTGTTGAATTGGCAAATGCTGATATCGATATGCTCCAGACAATTGCACTCGGCCTGCACGACAGTGCGCAGTTCATTTACCGAGGGTCTAAAAAGGGATCGACGAGTCATGGGTCGCTTTGGGCCACACCAGACATTTTCATCATATTTATGTTGGCACCTTGAGCTGCGCCCTCTAGCGCCGCGGTGCCTCATTGCTCCAGAACCAAGTGACCAATATTGTCGTATGGACAGTGATCCTTTCCTGCTGATAGCAAAAGAAGCCGCCCTAAAACACCCCTTTGAAGACGCAAGGGCGCAGACTTGTCTAAGGAATATCTCAATGAGGAAGCATTGAAGCGACCTTCCAGATGCAGCAAGCGCACGAATCCGTTCTTTGGAGTGGCTCGCCAGACGCTGACGGAGCAGCGTGTGCTGCTGGGCACTCGATGAACATTTCCTTCTTTAAATCTGTGAAAACAAAAAAATGTTTGCCACTGATACGTTCTTATAATGGCGTGATATGCAAACAATAATTCCGAATGCAGTGGCGCACAATGGAAGCGTTGGCTGCGTATGACAGAGCATTCGAATCACGGAGCGCGCAAATGACTATCAATGTGTTTGGTGGTCGATAGTGCTGCATCAATAAGGTGCTTGAGCAGCCGCTAAGTGAAGCCCCACCGAATGATGCGTTTTACGACGGAGAAGGCGACAGGCTAAGCGATACGCAGTTTAGTGCGTCTGCTCAAATCCGTCCTTCTGTATAGGAGGCACGGTAAATACTCCAAGAAAAGCAGTGAACACGTATTGTTACTATACCCAGCAATACATAGGTAGGGCCTATGTCGTAGCTTAGAGATAACTGACTACTCCGGTGTCTCATTCTCAAAGTTGGGTGCTAGAAAAATGTGCGGCAAGAGATCATACCTTGTGGTATTAGTCCTCCAGATACGCTAGTGCCGGGCCCATCAAGTCAGGAGTGTGCAGTAGTCCGATAACACGACATTACTCCGGTCCTGTGCAGTACATGTCTGGTGCTACTTGGCGAATACCAACCGTTTCTCTTTGCTCATACTAAAGAGCAATGACTTCCTAGCCGGTACGCGGCTGAGGAGGCTACCTTCGCCTCACCGAGCTCGTGCAAGCGCTAAGGCCGAGGTAATTTCTCATATCCTTCACAGTGAAAAATGAGTCATAATTTCCAGCATTTTTAATACGTTCATCTTCGTTGGAAGTCGTCGCTCTCTCTCGGCGTCCTCAAGGCAAGTTTTTTAGGCAACCTCCATGCCGATGCGCCTTAGCACACCTACCAATTTAGGAATACACGTGCTCCATAACTGTCACAACTTGTGACTCCGACATGCCTTAGTCATACATCGTAATCATTCGAATACGCTCTGCTAAAGATATGCCTGCTATGGTTGGTCCAATACGAAATTCCACAAGAACACTTCTGCCTGCTTAGACCAATTTACACAGTTGCGCGATGGATAACGCTGGGTGTATTTCGTGTCCAAACAATTAGTAGGACGGGTAAGCATCGGTCATTGCCAGACTTTTTCACGGCAAATGCTCGAAGCCTAATATTATCTAATGTCAGAAGCACCGTGTCATGCGCCGTGACCACATGAGGTGGGGGAGGGGGGGCATATCAAAGAACGACCTGTGCTGCTTGGTACACCTCTAGGTCGATCTTACGCCGCCGAAAACGGTGATCTCCTGAACAACTCATTTCTTCTCTTTATTCATCACTGGCATTTTGTTGACAACTTCGTCATCCTAACGTAGACTGAGGCCACTTCATATGACCGTGTCAATTAGCCGGCATGAGTTGTGCGCAGTCGTTCGGTGAATGGATGAATGTATGGCGCAGTTTTACGTGCAAAAGAAGGATCTGCCTATGAGGAAAGAAGGAAAAAGTAGAGAAGGAAGGCAGGGAGGTTAACCAGTTTAGCCTAACCGGTTTGCTACCCTACACATGGGAGCGGGATGGGGGGGATGAAAGATGGGAGGAGAGAGAGAGAGAGCACATAACACAGCAAACACATCGTCAATTACAGTCCATCTACCTATGAGGCTGTATGATATCTGCCTTTGTGCACGTAACGACACGCCATCTACCTATGAGGCAGTATGGCGTGTCCTTACGTCCACAAAGACAGAAATATTGCCCACCGTGCACTGTTTATTGGATCACTCACAATTATCAAGCGTATTTCACATTTCCCAGAGAGCAAAAGATTGCTTAGGTACAATTCAAAATCTCATGGAACAGTAAAGCCTTCAAACTACATCAAGCACTTGCCTTGAAAACGTTGTGCAAATTAATATACTGTGCAAGAGTTCCCTTTCAATAATATTGCAGTGTCCACAATAATGTATACACAAGGCAAGCTGAACAACCATGTGCATCTGAAATGCTCAGTCATAAAAAAGGTAAAATTTCTCGCTCTATATTTCCAATAATCATACGAGGCACAGCGTTATTTGAGGAAAGGGACAGGCGATCCTCGAGCTCAGCAGCGCAATCCTACAGCCACCGACTTGAGCAGCCTGCCTGTTCAAAGGCCGGCCTGTATACGGATGTTGGCCGCCGTGGCCAACGAGTCGGTATATTGAAGTATACCGCTACCTATAGAGTCCCAAGCTACTAAACTGTGTGCAAAATACTGAACGCTCAAAGGGCTCGCAGTTGCTTGATCTTTTTTTGCTTTTTTTTTTGCTTTTCTCCTGCGTTTGCTTTTGTTTACCCTATTTTGTACTAAGTCTCTTGGATGGCTCTCAGCACCAATTCTTCTTGTTTTCCTGAGCAAGCAATATGCTGCCAGCACATTCATTCTGATTCGAAGCATTACGCCGCACTAGTAGGTCGAAAAGACGTCAACTAAAACCCTTTGTCGCGCTCGCACAACAAACCCCCGCAAATGCGCGACCGCGACACGTTTCGAGCGCCGCGGCAGACGAGCGCAGAGAAGAAACCATGTCGCGCAGCGCGACGTCTGGCAGCGACACCGAGTGTCGGCCGGACGTAGCTTTGATGTGTCACCAACCATCTCGCCTCCAGCGTGTACCACAATGCGCCAGCTCGCCTTCGCGAACGCCCACCGGTGACGAAACAAGCGCCAGTGGCCGCACACTCCACGTATCGCGTATTATTACCTAAGCACTATACATAGCCCGACCCTTCAACCTCCGTTGACCTCCTACTTGGGCCACCGATACTGGCCTGCGGTATGTTCAAATAAAATAATAAATAAATAAAATACGTTCCCACCAGACACTGCGGTAACTGATGTTGCAAGCGAATGCCAAGAGCGCGTATTGAAAAAAACCAGCACGTATTTGTTCAATTCAACGGGGAAGTATGAAAAATACAAAGATACAAATACTAAGGGGAGGCGATGCAAAAGCCCAATTTGATTAGGCGCAGCTCTTAGCCAACATTGTTCCTATTGGTGCAGTGACACAATTTTGGATGAAACAGAAGACGTCCAAAACATAGTGACGATGACGTATATCCGGCTAATGCAACCGCTTCAGGAACTTGCAGCGCACAAAAGCATGGCCACCAAAGTTCACTTGCATGGTTGTGGCGTTGCCGACGCTAAGGCGATATTTCTACACTACTTATAGAAAATTTTAGTATTTCTACTAAAATTTTGTTAATCGAAGGAGCGCTTAACAACTATTTTTTTAAGAAGAACGGGTTTACTTCGGCTCTTCTCAGAATGTTTTCGGAGTCTACCGTAACAAAACTGAAATTTTGCAATTATACATCATGTGAATACAGCTCATCTTGATAACCTAAAGCTTAAGCGAATCGAACTGGATAATAAGAAAACTGCAGGCGTTAGTTTTTAGTAAAGTTCTACAAGCAGTTGTACTGGGTGATACAAGAACCGACAACAGAACTCTACCACTGCGCTTGTTACTTTTTGAGCAAATATTTTGAAAGGCTGAAAGCCCCATCGCTGGGCATGAGACAGATACACAGGCAGTTGGAAAAGCCCTATGTGTTATTTAAGCAAATTGAAAAAAAAATTTAATTTGGAGCTTTACGTGCCAAGACTACTTTCTGATTATGAGGAACGCCGTAGTGGAGGACTACAGAAATTTCGACCACCTGGAGTTCTTTACCGTACACCTAAATCTAAGTACACGAGCGCTTCCGCATTTCGCACCCATAGAAATGCGGCTGCCGTGGCCGGGTTTCAATCCCGCGTGCCTCGTTCTCAGCAGCCCAATAGTACAGCCAAGTAAATTGTATTTACTGGGGGAAAGCCATTTGACAGTTTCGTTTCTCCATTTCTCAGATGACAGACAACAAGATTTTAGAAGCTTTTCCTTTACTTGCGGCCCCTGCAGGGCCAAAATATTGAGCGTGCAGCCAAAAAAAATCGTTTTGTTTGTTTGTTGTATTTCAGCGATGAGCTTTCATTAAAGTGGAATAATAGACAACTTAAACCGCATTTACATATACAAAAATAATAAGACCTTAAGTGCCATTTCAAGGTCATAGACCAAGTCGCTTATCGCCAGCAGCAGATCAATCCTGTGATAAAAGGCATATCCCTTCATATTCAAATGCTTACTTTTCGATCTTGCTCGGCGGCAAATCCTAAATATCTTTAACCCCATCAGCATCCTTAGAGTGCATTATTGAAGGTATTTTCAAACCATGGGAAAATGGTCTATGTTTCAGATGAGCCGTCGGAGAGTAAATCCTAAAATTTAGAAAACCGCATCGCTATTGTAGCGCAAGCGCATAAACTTGGCAATTTATAGCAATGCTATGTGATTTAAGAGCTTATTAAAATTGTCCATTCCTCAACATGTCCGGCTTGCGGCCCCAATGCAAAGTCAGTAGTCACAAGTTAGTGCGCAAATATGAACTGAAGCAAGGTGCGTTATTTAAAAAGGTCCTCACCGAAACATTCCCGGAGGGCAGACTCTCCAGCGCTTCGAGGCACAACTGGGAAATAAATGTGTTCGGCATTATGACGGGCTTGTGAGGCCTACCATTAGAGCACGTTAGAATTATGAGGCAAGAAAAGCAATTCACACCTTTTCTGCTGAAAAGTGTGTCAACAATTTTATCAACGACAAGCTGTGAGTGAGCTGCACATACTGGCATGGCGCTATTGCTGTTATCCGGTAAACATTGAAGCTGATGTGTGACACGTATTTTGCTATGTAGCACAAAACATAGCGATTCTTGACTTCTTGGTAAATGACAGGTGGCTGCCAAAAATGAATTCACTCTCAGTTTTGGCCCTTTTAAATCCATGTCAAAGAACGTGCCCACCCGGCAAAAATTTTACATTATTTATCAATCACAAATCAATGAATTGCTGACCTGCTTTATCTACGCATTGATAACATTACCACTTGCTGGAATTTTTAAATATCGCCTGCTGCAGCTGCGATATTTTACTCGTTGGGTTGTATTATTCACAGAGGCGGACATTTCTTAAATGAGAAATATAAGCATATATTACACTATTTCACAATATTGTACTAATTACTTTTTGAATTACTTTCTTCATGGCAAATATTGCTTTCTGGAATGAATTTCCAGAATGTCGCCAGTTTGGAGATATGTGCCATCAAACTTGCCATAAAATTCACTCTTTTTCCACTTACGTTTTGAACAACGCACTCTCTTATTCAGTGAAGCACAAAAGTAACTGGAACGCCCAGGTATATCGTACCACACTTTGGGAACTAATATGTCGTAATAGGTGTCCTCCTGGAAATAATTTCAAGTGGATACGTCCAGCAAACTCATCGTGTATAATTGTAAAATTGCAATATGCGCCGTAATGTGATTATTTAGAATTTAATTAGAAATGTTTTCTGATTAGCTTACATAAGCTTCGATTTGTCGTGCTAAATATGTCCACCTGTTCGAATAATCCAGCTGAAGGACAAAAATTAAGCTATCAACAACACACTGCCATAAAAACATCAATAAACTGCAAAATTATCACTCTGTAGAATAAACTTATATACACCAGTAAAAAATTACAAAGTACTGCATTTTTCAGTTTAGTTTCACAGTTTGGCAGCCGCCATCTCAACTTTTTGAATTGCGGCCAGATTATCATTTGACAACGCAAGTAGTTTATGTAAATAGGAGATCGTAGCATCGCCATTTCCTCCCATTTACTCATTGATTCGCTTATAAACTGCTACCTCTCCCAGGAGCAGCCAACTTTGGTGCAATTTCCCTTCGTATATTTTCTTTGTTGTTGCTTTATTTCCCACGTCTATTTGGAGGGTTCTTGAAGCACCTTAGTATTTATTATCTTAATGAAATACTTTGGAATACGAATCGCAATATTAGGCAACATTACTGCTATACACGAATATTAAAGGCATTCGATTCGTGTTTATCTCCGAATACAACTTAAAGTACGGGACGCAATATTGAAAAGCTGCTAGAGCAAGCTAGCGGCGTGATAAAACACCATACAGTGTCTGCGTTTTCTTTTGTACGAAATATTTTTAAAGCGTACAAAGTTTACTAGCATTACGACATCACCGCAATAATCTACCGGCTCCGATACATTTGCAAAATAACAAAAGGTATTCCATTCCATATTCAACCTATTTACATAAATACCTTCTTAGTTACAAAATTATCGGCACATGTTCAAATAGAAAATGCTGGCTGATTGTCATGAAAATCTAGTTCTGTGTTCCCACCGCAACCTACTGGAAGTCAAGACCTGCACATATCAGCAGCTTCTACTCCAGCTCTTGCGATAACTCTCGTACAACCATTGGGCGTTGGTTTCGCTTTCACGACCGGTTCGTTTGCTTCTTGATGGTTGACTATGGCAGCGTTGCAATTAGAACGGCGGCTGTTGTGTTGTAACGAACTGATTGCTCAGTCGTTGATTTTTACCAACACAGGAGACAGTGATGTCACAAGGCATTGATCAGTCACATTGCTCCAAATGTTGACAGCCCAGCATGAGAAATGTCGGCCCGTGTAGAACACTGTTATCTCACATAGCATTAAACTGTCGCTAGTA
Source organism: Dermacentor albipictus (assembly GCF_038994185.2). Lineage (NCBI taxonomy): Eukaryota > Metazoa > Arthropoda > Arachnida > Ixodida > Ixodidae > Dermacentor > Dermacentor albipictus. The sequence continues at coordinate 68,762,819 of NC_091825.1, forward strand.
TTGCCTTCAAGCAGTAACAAGCATTACAAATTTTGCACATTAAGTCACATCGTTTATAGGATAGTTCGTGAAGTTCACAGCAATTTCATTGTTTTCATTGTAAAGTTTGCTTCTGCGCCTTTTGGAAACTAGAAATCACGGTAACGTTAGATGACAGAATGATTACCACTTATTTTATTTCTTAGAAGTTGCTCGTGAATGTGCCGTGAGTTCAAAAACAGAATTACAGATATTCACTGCATGCGTGTCTTTCGCATCACCGTTAGGCTGCCGCATTACCACGCAGAAAAGTTAGATTTGAAGTTTGGAAAGAGATCCGTGACAGAAGGCCTACCCTGCAGCACGTTTTAAAGGACTCAGATCGCTTTTACAAGCTTTCAGCCCACCTAGAATTCAAATATACTTTAAGAAGTGTATGTTCACCTTTCCTTGAAATAGACTTTATCAATTTCTTGCACACATCGGGAGCACGAATGACTTGGCAACGCTTTTACCCGATCTTTTGCCTTTCATTAAGGCACACAGTAGTAAATCCTTGTCATTTTAGGCAGTAGGCTATCGGCAATTATCTCAGTAAAACTAGTTTACCTATGGATTATTTATATCACTTCTCATCGGAGGCTACAAAAGCGACATTTAAGCCGTCTAGCATGGCAGCTGCCATCTGTTCTCGTTGATTACCTTTCTCGCGCTTATCCTCCTCCTCTTATCTCACTATGTAAAATCAACATATTTGCAAATATTTTCTTTTTATTTGCGAAATTATTCTTTCACTACGAATTTAAACGCATTGTGCTTGTAGAAATGGCAGCACGAGCGTTGTAACAGATCGCGTAAGCAGACGACCGCGAACGGGTTATAACTAGCGCCTTTCTGCCCACACGTTCTGTCCCTAGCGACAAAACAGTTTATCTAGACCGGGCGTGCCTAGCAAGGGACATCTGTGCAGGTCTGGAGTTCAGTGAGTCATGGTTCCTACATGCACGCCGAAAAAAGTCTTGTAGACCAAAATAACTGGCGTCAAACTACTCGCTCAGTTTACCTGATTACATACGCGGCCCCGCGAAGCACCATTCTCTGCCCAGTTCAACCACAAGGTGTGTTTTCGACCTAATGTAATGCGGCCATCGCACTTCCGTCTTCCCAGAAGTTGATTACGATTGGCGGTTTGCGCAACTCGTGATTAGACGCATAGTGACTTTTGAAGCTGGGGCGAGAAAGGGTTCCTTTAACAGACGGTACGGTGCAGTTTATTTTACGTCACTTTACTATGTCGCAGAAGGGTTGCGTCACGATCCATGCTTCACGGGGCCGTGCGCGTAGGCAAATATATTGAGCTATTAATTTGACGCCAGCAGTTTCGGTCTACATGGCCACTACGAAACGTGGAAACACGGAATTACGCTAATATGACAATTCACTTCAGCTTTTCATCATAAGCATGTGCAGTATACTTTGCAACTGAAAAGTAAATAAGGAACATTGTGTATTACTGAATGGATTGCATTGTTCTTTTGTCGCAAATCATGTCCGCCTGGACAGATAGCTCATCGGCATGGACGTGATTCAAGTAAATGTCGTAGCGGTTTTCAGTGCTCGAAGTAAAAAAAATCGCTGGCGATTGGGGTACTACCTAATGGTGACTTTGAGCGCAGCACTATACCTGTTTTCATTTCACGTGGGAATATTATTCTCATGGCGCAACGAAGAGTGGTGTAGTCAGACGAAGACAATTTTATGTGCGGAGTTAGAATCGGTATTGACACTACGGAGCTATGGCTCAAAGAATATTCGTTCTTTTTTTGTTTTGTTTTTCATACAAGTTAGGCCGCTTGCACAAAGGCGCTGACTCTCCCGTCATCCTGTCGATCGTGCTGGATACATTTATATTCATGACATCTACGCTTGCGACCAGGCCATTTCTGACTGGCGTGACATCCGCATTGAACAACGGTGTGATGACAGCTTACGTGTTCGCATCGACCGTCTCAATTCTGGATATTCGGAGCCCATGCTTGGCATGTTCGTGCTTGGCGGCAACGTTCTCTACCATTGCAGCTTACGCTCTGAGGCACCAAAATTTTTACTCCTTGCACCACGCCATCTCCAAGCGTCAGTTCTTGACCAGTTGCATGAAGCCCCTACTGCAGGCCTCCTCAGCGTTTCGCGTATTTGCGAACCCACGCGGCTTGACTTCTACAGACCCGGCCTGTAGCCCTCTGTGCACCGCTAGGTTGCAGCCTCTGCGCTTTGACAGTGACGCAAGAAACCTGCTGTGCTGCCCGCTGGACGCCTTCAGCCCATGAACGTGCCCTCAGAACCATTCTTTCGCGCCGGTCTCGATCTTCTCGGCAGTAAAGTGGGTGGTTGTCACGACTGATCACGCTAGCTTTGCGCAAAGCTGTGCAGCTGAGGTGGCAGATTTACTTGTGCATGACGTCATTTTCCATCGTAGCACACCTCGGTGGCCCCCCACTTATTGCAGCCGCACCTTCTTGCCCCGAGTAGTTAAAGACCTACTTCGCTCCTGCTCTGCCGAGCACAAGCTTTTCACCGCCTACCACCCTCAGAAAAACAGACGGACGGACGGGCTCAATCGCACATTGACTGTAATGTTATCTGTGCAGACTTCTGTCCACCACACTGATTGGAACAGCGCATTACCGTTCGTGACCTTCGCCTGTAATTTGTTTCATCACGACGTCCCTGGCTTTTTACCCTTTTACCTTCTGTTTTGCCGCGACCATTCTTTGCCCTTTGACATACTGCTTCCTTCTTCGACGAACACTTCCACTGAATATGCTCTAGACGACTGCGCTCGGGCTCGCCCGGCACGCCTGATTGGCTTCTCCCAGCTCACTGAGTCTCAGGCCGCGCCGATGATCAGCTACGACAGCGGGCATCGGGGCGTTCAATTTCTCCTGGCTTCGTTATCCTCATGGACACCATTTCACCGCGTCGGCTTGCCTGAAAATCTGCTGCCCTGCTACACAGAGACCTACAGCGCTTCACCTTGGCGGCGTGAGCTTCCAGATCACTCTCCTCAACTCGCGTGTCCCCATGGACGTTGCGCAGGCGTTCCGGCATAGGCCTAACTATGCTGCGAGTTCCCCACCCCCCTTATACTTAGTGCCGAGAGGGCGCTTTAAAGGGAGGGATTGTGTTTCGGCGCCACCAAACTGCCGCCAGTAAGAAGATTTGACGCGCAGAGGTTCAATCGCTCTCGACAGCCATCTTGTTTATGCATCGTTTTCTCTCTTGTAAATATTGTAATTACACCTTTATGCGTGACTTCTGCAACGTAATAATATTTTGTATTTTGACTATATAAGTACACGGTTTATATTAGAAAGAGAACGCTGTCAGTAGCGTGGCCGCCGTAGAAAATATCTTGGGAAGCACATTACAATCGGAGGGAAGTGTGGCGTTACTGCCTCGGTAATCAGGAGATCGCGAGAGGTAGCGCGTGGGTGACAGGTGGGAGTGATACACAGCAGTCGCCCCAGACAAATCTCCCCTCATGCAGCACTTTTTTCCTTACAGACGACGCGTGTTACTCTGGCGCCACATCATAGGCATCATCGCCGCACCGCCAGTCTTGTGCGGCACTATACATTTCTTCGCGCGCTTTCGTTCCGCCAACTATGCGAGCGGCATATGTTACGGAGAAGTCGTACCACCAGTGTCAGCGGCGACAACACCCATGAGACTTTCACATCAAACCTTACTGGTTGCTGGTTCCTATTGCCCCTTCCAGGATCAGTGATCTCCGTGGCACATGCTGTTACCGTGAACTAACTCCAGTAGCTTGCGCCGCGCACGAGGATAGTCCTCGCCACCTGGTGCCAGCCTGGGCCGGTATTTTGTAGCGATGCCTTTTCCTATGCTATGCTTTTTCAGGCTTTTCGCGCTTGGCCAGTGGTCAGAGCGACGGTCTGCCCACATTATCAACGGGATCAGGCGGCCGTGTGTGGTGGATGATAAGAATAGCATAGAATAAGGCATAAGGCATCGCTACAAAATAGCGGCCCTGCCCCCTAACCCACAAAAGCGCAAATCAGATCACCGACGCAGCTGCCACTTCCGTCGTCACCGGCAACACAGCGCATGCCCAGGCCAACTACCCTCGCTCCTCTTCCGCTTTTTTGCCTCACGCTTTCACTGAAGCTTCCTCCTCTAGTTTCCACATCGCACTCTCTTCCCCTACGCTCTGCCTTAACTTTCATATTGAGCTGTGCTCGATCGCTCGGTTACGAAGTACGACAAAGCTGAGGCACGCCGAAGCTCAACGCAGGGACGAGCGCCTATGATTGATTTAATTGCAATTAATGATTTAATTGCACTTAAAGGAACAATGAATATCAAAACAAGAAGACTCATTGATGTCAGCAGCACCGTGCGAATCATAAACGACCGTCCACATGCCGTATGAGAAGTCTGGGGCCAGCAGTTTCTTCACTACCGCAGCATATCTGTTGTGAAACAAAGATTGTGCAGCGATAAACTTCACTATAAACATAACCTTGCGCTCTGAATAACATAAAGAAGCTATAGAAAGAGGTGGAGATACCATTTTCTTTGCGTACACCACTAATCGCGTCAGTAAAGTGTTCATAGAATATTTAGACACCACAAAAATATTGTTCCAGCATCCACAGCAGAACTTCAAAGCATTTTTTTCAACTTCAAAGCTTCTAAGCATTCTAAAGCATGTAAAGCAAATTCAAAGCATTTCTAAAGCGGCGTCATGAGTTATGACGAGTGCTCCAGCCGGCTTGCAATTAGGCATGCATAAAATTTTTGGCCGACTCAAAAGTCTGCAGATCGGATGGCGCAGTGCCAAAAATGTTAAGCGAATCTTTTTCATACGTTTTTAAAGAATATTAATTAGGGATCATTGGCAAGTACATACCCTACCGCCCACTTGGGCACATTATCACTGGAACTTCCCTGCTTAGCATAGACTGCATTAGTAATATCTTGTTGAGGGCTCGTTGTTTCATCGTTAGACTGAGATTGAACAGCACGAATAAGACAAGGACGCGAGGAAGCAAATACGGCAGCCAAGCGCTTGGAGAATTTCAAATGAACTTGTAGTTGGCAGTCAGTGTTTTCTGTGGTATTTGTTTCCTCGTGTGCTTGTCTTATTCGCCCTGTCCAACCTCAGTTCTTGGCTAAACTGGTTGCGCTTAATCATTCAAATGCCAGGCATGCCGCCAAAGGAATTGCCGCGATAGCATGAAGATGAATGTATGACGACGCCACGACAAAAAAAAATGGGCTTGGGACAGAAAAGACATCGTCATGACGCCTCTGTATCCACTATGGCAGAATGAAGATGATGGAACGACCCCCATGGCACAACAATTGAAGGATGGTAGCAGCATCAAGACGACATAATAATGATGATGATGATGTAACGGCTGGGTTATGACGATCTTAGAATTACGATGCTGGAGTGAGGATGACGGTATAACGACTAGGTTGTGAAGTGAATGTGATGCGGCGGCAAAAATAATAATGGCATGACGACGAAATGACCAGGAAAGAGCGAAGGGTATTACGGAGGTTGACACATGCCTTTCGCAGGACGCCAATATGATGATGAAACTATAATATTTACAACAGTGCGACGATAATGTGATAATAAACATGCTGGGGTGGTGTTCAAATGACGACGACGCCATGACGACGATGGGAATAGCTACAATAAATTGACAACGAAACGACAACGAAGGCAAGACGACGACCGCATGACTGCACTACAGTCATAACAATGCCATTACGATAAAATGAAGACGACGACAACAACGGCATGAACACGTTGACGATGCTGCAGTGTCAACGAAGATATGGCGATGACAGCGAGGCCTAAAATTTATGCTTATACCGAAATAATGTCAATTTAGGACGACGCTACAATAATTACGACTCTGCGGTGAACGGAATGAAGGAGTTCCAATGACGAGGACGAAATGACGACAGTAGATTGTGATGTTAAAATGATCACATTGGTATGACGATGTTGAAATGACGACGGCTTTGTGACAGCGACGGCATGACGATAACGGTATGACGGATGTTTAAACGACCACAACGCAATGACGGCGACGAAATGACGAGGACGCTGGGACGACAAAAACAGGAGGACAGTTAATTGGCATCATAGGACTCGCTATGCCAGAGTGACGATGTCGTAGTGACCACAATGGCATTACGACAATTGAATGACCACGTCGGGCTGATGACGATAGAATTACGACGACTTAATGGCAATGACGGCATGGCAATGACGACATGTGTATGTTCAATCTCGCATTCGTGATTACATGCATCAGCTGGCGCCATGTACCTCCTTGAAACGCACTATGTCCTGTGTTTCTCTTATACTGGGCTGTTGATGACGACGGTGATGGCGTGATGACAAGAATGAAAGGTGTGAGGACTAACGTGAACATTGATTGGAGAAGCAGCTTGCCTTCTACACAGGTTAGATGCCTTCTACACAGGTTGCCTTCAGTGCGAACATTTTTATTTAATTCGGAAATTTCTTCTTTCCTTGACGCTTTGACCAATGTTGCAGGGGTTGGGATCAATTAAAGAGGAGAAAGTTCAAGCTAAATATGGCATTGTATTGTGTTTGCAAGTGACATTGCCTCTCGATCTACGCCCGCTCCCTCCAGCTCTCTTATAACTCCAAGGGCGCATATGCAAACGTTTCGGCACAGCAATGTCCCCAGTATCATAGGAAAATGATGTAGAAACAGCCTGAGCGCAATGGAGAATATTCTACAAGGAGTTTAATAATGCCACATCTGAAATTCCTAAAACTTGTCAAGGCACCGAAAATCAACAATTTCTTTGGGGGTAGGTTTATGCCAGCCACCAATAATTTAAAAGAGTTGAAGGCAATATCTGGTAGAAGAAAAATTTGAATTCCACTATTCACCTCATTTTTAACAAACAGCGTCTGGAGATTGATCCTTATTGGGATAATTGGCTCGCAATCTTGAATTAGCGTCAATGACATAACTCTTTTTTGTAGTGTAGCGTTTTTTCTCATCTATGTTAATCAGCATATTTACCTCTGCGTTATTGCCCTCTGCCTCTCTTTCAGACAATAATGATAAACTGACAAAAATAAATATGCGCTAATACTGTGCCACTTCATTTTACGATCCTTAATCGAAAGAAGGTCTTATTGAACTGTTTCGCACCACCGCTATTACAAGAATAAGGACGCCCGTGACTTGCAAGGCGTGTTGCTGACTGCCTGCTGATGCCTCCTCAATAATACGTTCGTGCGGCTTGTAATCCACGAAAAATGACAGGTACTAAAAAATAAGTTACGGTTGAATCTTGTGTATTTATAGGTGGGTCGTGTTCTAAATCTGCACTTCTATATATGAACTGCTCGCAAACAAAGAGCTTGTACAGATTTTCCAAAGTACTTTGTTTCTGCATAAAGCCATCTTTCTTCGTACATAGGAATAGGATTAAAATGATTTCTTTTTTTTTTACCTGGCACGGTCTTCGACTTTCACTGCTGTAAATCCAGATCTGTCCCAAACAATGTCCACAGTTTCAATACAGTCCCTGTGAAAAAGGTAAACGCAAAAGACCGAACGAAAAACAAATGTTTTACATCCTGCTTCTCTAGAACAATGTTAATGACAGTCTCACCGCTTGCTCGATTTGTTGAATTTACGTGGCCACTATTTATCTGCCGTTTAAATCATTATTTAATTCAACAAGTGAGTGCCCAATCAGAACTGTTAAATTTGGAGCGCTTTTTTTTATTTTTCTTGATGTTTCCGAATGCTGCACGGGGTGATAAAGATACATTTCTGTCTGTCTATATGGGAAATTCCGAGTATAAGGTAGACGGGAGTCTTTTGTCCCTACTCGGCGGCGTAAGCAAGCTGACCTTAGGTACGTTTCACAATGATGTTCAATTATCTTACTTGTTTAATATGTTGATCAGTCCTTCAGCAGAGTATTTTGTGAAATAGAGAGGGTGCTTATATATTTAGCTTAGCAAACAACTGATCAAATTGCTCTGAAAGTGCTTTTAGTAATGATTGCCTTTCTGTAACCTGGAAGAAATTTCGGATATTTGTATCAGAAAACCCGTTAAGAGGAATTCCAAAGGCTAGGCTTTTCCGAAATTTTCTACGTAGAGCAGTTATATCTTTCTTCGGCTGAAATTCGCTTTAGTTGTCTGCGTACTCGGGGAAATTTGCTACATCATTAACAAACCAAGCATTTACCTTCTGTAAAGTCATTCTTTTTGTTTTCCTGGCGTAGTGCGAGCTGTCCCCGTCAGGAGCCTAACTTAAGTAGCGGAGTAGTTTCTCAGGCATCTCCGGCAGCTAAATTAAAATGATGCGAACCGTTGTCGTCTAATCTGAAGGCACCGTTCGTCTAACTTAAGTGAAAATTAATTAGTAAGGGAGGGAATTGAGCTTTCAAGGTCAATGAATTGAAATGATCTCGTGAAGATTTTCTACTGCTTCGTGGACGTATCTTTATACGACTAGATTTTGCAGAACGCCTGGCGCCGAAAATTCGAACGTGAAGCGCAAGACGACACGCGGGAAGGTCCTGGGTAAGGTGAAATCCAGGTACCCATAGGCAAATATCAGTGTCAGGTATTTGAGCCACTTAAAAGATATGTGCACCTGCCAATGATGCAAAAAGCACGGACCAGCGTAAGCAACTTGAAATATCAGGTATTTGTGCCACTCAGAAGATATGTGAACTTGCCAGTGATTCAAAACGCACGGACCAGCGTAAGCAACTTGAAATATATATATATGAGAAGAGCCTCCCCATGTCAAATAATGAAATATTTTACTTATTATACTGTTACAGTGAGGAGTGCCTAAGTACGCAACCTTCCATCTATCCCTCCCCGTTTGCGTTCCTTCAGTGAAGCGGCTACGCTTGTGTTGGACGGGTAAGTAAAAAAATTCAGTAGTAAGCAGAAAAGCACCACTGTTCTGCCACTGGAATTAGTGTTTCCAAAAACGTATGCGCTATTTTTCACAATTTAAGAAAACTGGACATGAATAATGAACAAGCGCTAAAACACGTTTACTAAGCAATTTCTGAGCTCTGTTGTGGGCAGGCTCAGCTGCAGCGTTACGATTCTCGAGCTTAAAATTTGGTTTTCTTCGTGGGAAGTGGGAAGACGTGAAGGGTACTTCTTTATTCGCTGTAACGTTTGTTCTATATGCCAGTTTTACATATGAATAAGCGCGTGTGAGTGATCTGCACGACCCGAATAAATCGGACGCTCGGGGTATCGACAGTATTCTCTCGTTTTTGCTGTTACTATCGGTGTATTGCAAATATGAGTATACGACTTGTTTTTTGATGCACGTTATGAGCCACAATCCTATTATTACAGGCTTATGAGGCCTATCTACACTTAAATGCTTGACTTTGGACAAGAAACTCAAATTTGTCGCCAATGTTCATAGTGAGCTAGTTGGAGAGTCGCAATCATTAGGATGAAGTGCCCATAACTGACTTTTGTGGTCTCTTACAGTAACTCATCCACGCAATGCGCACTTTGTCGAATGCCGCAGAATTACTTTAGTAACTATTAAATGGAAAATCAGACATCCACCTATTCGTAGCAATTGCTACAAAGGAAACCCAAACGGGTTCCACGAAAGAAAAGCCTCACAGTTGAAGAAAAATTCGTCCTGGCCCGGGACTCGAACCCGGGACCACCGACTTTCCGGGGCAGCCGCTCTACCATCTGAGCTAACCAGGTGGCTAGCAGATGATAGGGCGAAGCCGAATTTGTCGACAACACGAAGCAAAGAAAAAGTTAGACGTAATAGTTCTACTTTAGCAGCTGAGGAACACCAGTACCAACAGAGCGCTTAAACAATGTGCTTTGTTTTGTGCCTGCAACGAGGGTAACAAGGTCCTCTGTCAATACGGATATTTTTATCATTCACTGTAGCAATAGTCGAAGAGCGTCAGCCAATGAATAAATTACTATATAGCAGCATTTCGCTTGATTTAATTTGCAAAAAGCTATTACAGATTTCTCTGAGACTTCCCACATAAATTCGTATGTTCAAAGACAACAGTCGCAGAATACGTCCCACCCCAGTGGCCGCCACTTTAAAAATTGTTTTCTACGTTATGCAAACAAGAAAGCTCACAAAGCCTAATACTGCTAATATTCGGTGAAATCAATGCCACTTATACGCCACGTGTCCTTTGATTTATATTGTGCGGGAAAAAGAAATCGGCTTCAACTGTGCTTTGGTTTTCGACAAGAGGACTATCAAATATAGTCGCACAGTCGTTTAGCTCCAAGAGTGTGTCTTATTCACAGAAAAAGAAACATAAAACAAAGCCAGCGATTTACTATCGGGCATAGATCAATGTGTTATAAAAAGTATACTTTTTCTTTGTATTCCTTTACAAGATGAGTTATCCAAAGTGCTCCACCGCGATTTTCTACATAGAGGAAATTTCCTCTGTTTGAACTATTGTTCAAATAGCAGTAATAATTGAAGTATAGCCGTACTTCTGCTGGTAGGGTAAATACTCAGGAGCAATTTGTTTATTTTCTTAGTAAAACGGTGACGGTATCTTTATCGTAACGACGAGAGCACCCACGTGGTAAGAATAACATCTTATTGCAATTCCTTGAAAACATATTGTCACGTGGTCGTGACGTTGAATAACACAGTAGCAGTACTGTGAACGACAAAACTAACTTTTATTGGGCGAACCTGTGCCCACAAAACAGGCTACACTTATAGCGCAACGATAGCGGTGAACACGCTCGGCGATCGTCGAAAATCTCATCAGCGGGTCAAGCGCGTCGGCTTTTATAGATCAGTCGTCGAATGTTCCAGATTAACTGATGGGACCCGCGTGTTTGCCACAAAGTTCTACACCACTCGTGTCACGCGATGAAATCTGATAACACAAGGTTCGGCGACAACAGACACGCGGATAGAAGCGTCGATAACTTTCCAGAAACGTCGGATACATGCAGACGCGTCCCTCGCTGTGCGATTACAGTTGTTAAGCGGCGAAACGTGGTTGCCCGATAAAGATAAGTACACGTGTCATTACCCCCCTCTTAAAAAGCGTCGACCCGATGCTGCAAACAAACGAAATTAACAAAGAAAAGCACTCGTAGCAAAGAAAACAACAAACTAACGAAGTTCATCAGCGTCCGTAAAATGGTTTAAGGCGCACCACGTGGACCACTTCAGATCGTGCGCGGCGCCGCTGGGAGTGCGAAATGCCGTCTGGCACGACCTCATAGTCTAGTGCGCCAATACGTCGGATGACCTTGTAGGGTCCGAAATAGCGTCGCAGCAGCTTCTCACTGAGTCCTCGCCGGCGAATCGGGGTCCATACCCAAACACGGTCGCCGGGCTGGTACTCGACGAAGCGTCGTCGGAGGTTGTAGTGTCGGCTGTCGGTACGCTGCTGGGTCTTGATCCGCAGGCGGGCGAGCTGTCGGGCTTCTTCGGCGCGCTGGAGATAGGTAGCGACGTCAAGATTCTCCTCGTCAGTGACGTGCGGCAGCATGGCGTCGAGCGTCGTCGTCGGGTTCCTGCCGTAAACCAGCTTAAACCGCGTGATCTGTGTTGTTTCTTGCACCGCCGTGTTGTAAGCGAATGTTACGTACGGCAGGACGGCATCCCAGGTCTTGTGTTCGACGTCGACGTACATCGCTAGCATGTCGGCGAGGGTCTTATTCAGCCGCTCCGTAAGACCATTCGTCTGCGGGTGGTAGGCCGTGGTCCTCCTGTGCCTTGTCTGACTGTATTTCAGAATGGCTTGGGTGAGCTCTGCTGTAAAGGCCGTTCCTCTGTCGGTGATGAGGACTTCTGGGGCGCCGTGTCGAAGCAGGATGTTTTCGACAAAGAATTTTGCCACTTCGGCTGCGCTACCTTTCGTCAGTGCTTTAGTTTCAGCGAAGCGGGTAAGGTAGTCTGTCGCCACGACGATCCACTTATTTCCGGTTGTTGACGTCGGAAAGGGTCCCAGCAAGTCCATCCCGATTTGCTGGAATGGTCGGCAAGGAGGCTCGATTGGCTGTAGTAATCCGGCTGGCCTTGTTGGCGGTGTCTTGCGTCGCTGACAGTCTCGGCATGTTCTGACATAACGGGCGACGTCGGCGGTCAGGTGCGGCCAATAATACTTTTCTTGTATCCTCGATAGTGTCCGGGAAAAACCGAGGTGTCCAGCGGTCGGATCGTCATGTAGGGCGTGCAATACTTCTGGACGAAGTCCTGGCGGGACAACAAGAAGGTAGTTGGCGCGGACTGGTGAAAAGTTCTTCTTCACGAGGAGATTGTTTTGAAGCGTGAAGGAAGATAATCCGCGCCTAAATGCCCTGGGGACAACGTCGGTGTGCCCTTCCAAATATTCCACCAGGCCTTTTAGCTCCGGGTCTGCCCGTTGCTGTTCAGCGAAGTATTCCGCGCTTATCATGCCAAGGAAGGCGTCGTCATCTTCGTCATCTTGCGGCGGCGGGTCAATGGGGGCGCGTGATAGGCAATCGGCATCGGAGTGTTTTCGTCCGGACTTGTAGGTTACAGTGATGTCGTATTCTTGTAGTCTGAGGCTCCACCGCGCCAGTCGTCCTGAAGGATCCTTTATACTCGCTAGCCAACACAACGCGTGATGGTCACTGACGACTTTGAATGGCCTGCCATAAAGATAAGGGCGAAATTTAGCTGTAGCCCAAACGATGGCGAGGCATTCCTTCTCGGTCGTAGAATAGTTGCCTTCCGCTTTTGACAGCGACCGGCTAGCGTAAGCTATCACCTGTTCGACTCCGTTTCTCCTCTGGACTAGAACGGCACCGAGGCCTAGGCTACTGGCGTCAGTATGGATTTCTGTATCGGCGTACTCGTCGAAGTGCGCAAGTACAGGCGGCGACTGCATGCGTCGTTTGAGTTCTTCAAATGCGTCGGCCTGCGGCGTTTCCCACTTGAACTCAACATCACATTTAGTTAGACGTGTCAACGGCTCGGCGATGCGTGAAAAGTCCTTGACAAAGCGCCTGTAGTAGGCACACATGCCAAGGAATCTACGCACTGCCTTCTTGTCGGTGGGCTGCGGGAACTTTGCGATGGCAGCTGTTTTCTGGGGGTCGGGGCGTACTCCGGATTTACTGATGACGTGGCCTAGGAAAAGAAGCTCGTCGTAAGCGAAGCGGCATTTTTCTGGCTTCAGAGTGAGCCCTGATGACTTGATGGCCTCTAGTACTGTCGTAAGCCGCCTAAGGTGATCGTCGAAATTTTCGGCGAAGACGACGACGTCATCCAAGTAAACAAGGCAGGTCTGCCACTTCAATCCTGCTAACACCGTGTCCATGACGCGCTGGAAAGTTGCAGGTGCCGAGCAGAGTCCGAATGGCATGACCTTGAACTCGTAGAGGCCGTCTGGCGTGATGAAGGCGGTCTTTTCGCGATCTCTCTCGTCGACTTCTATTTGCCAGTAGCCAGACTTGAGATCCATCGACGAGAAGTACTTAGCGTTGCAGAGTCGATTCAATGCGTCGTCTATCCGTGGAAGGGGGTATACGTCCTTCTTCGTGATCTTGTTCAGGCGACGATAATCGACACAGAAACGTAGGGTTCCGTCCTTTTTCTTCACCAGGACAACAGGGGATGCCCACGGGCTTTTCGACGGCTGGATGATGTCGTCGCGCAGCATTTCGTCGACTTGTTCTCTTATAGCTTCGCGTTCTCGCGGCGAAACTCGGTAAGGGCTTTGGCGGAGTGGTCGAGCGTAGTCCTCGGTGATTATGCGATGCTTGGCGACTGGTGTTTGTCGAATCCTCGATGTCGTCGAAAAGCAGCCTTTGTATCGTCGGAGCGGACTTCTGAGCTGCTGTTGCTTAATCACTGGGAGACTTGGATTAATGTCGTAGTCTGGTTCGGGAACCATGGTCGTCGGGGTAGATGCGGCGGAATCCGAGAGGACAAACGCATTACCGGTTTCCACAATTTCCTCGATGTACGCGATCGTCGTGCCCTTGTTGATGTGCTTGAACTCCGGGCTGAAGTTTGTCAGCAGCACTTTAGTTTTCCCTCCATGCAGTCGAGCGATCCCTCTTGCGACGCAAATTTCACGGTCTAGCAGGAGACGTTGGTCGCCTTCGATGACACCTTCTACGTCAGCGGGTACTTCGGTGCCGACCGAAATAACAATGCTGGAGCGGGGCGGGATGCTCACTTGGTCTTCGAGCACACTCAAGGCGTGGTGACTACGAGGGCTCTCCGGCGGTATCGCTTTATTTTCCGACAGCGTTATTGACTTCGACTTCAGGTCGATGACTGCGCCGTGTTGGTTCAGGAAGTCCATACCGAGAATGACGTCTCGTGAACACTGTTGGAGGATAACGAAGGTGGCAGGGTAAGTCCGGTCATGAACGGTAATTCTTGCCGTGCAGACTCCAGACGGCGTGATGAGGTGTCCTTCAGCGGGTCGAATTTGAGGGCCTTCCCGCGTAGTCTTAACTTTCTTCAACTGGGCGGTGATGTGTCCACTCATGACGGAGTAATCAGCCCCTGTGTCGACTAAGGCAGTGACTGCGTGGCCGTCGAGAAGCACGTCGAGGTCGGTGGTTCTTTGTCTGGCGTTGCAGTTAGGTCGTGGCGTCTGATCACGGCTGCGTCGTGTTGAACTGAAGTTGGAACGTCGCGTCGTCAAGTCGTCGTTCGTCGGTGTAGTCTTGCCTTCCTGACTTCGTCGGGACGGCGGCGTGTCGTTGTTATGTCGTCGAGATCGTTTCGTCGTCGTCTTCGTCGGCGGCGGAGGATCTTCGTCAGTTCGACGAACAGCAACCGCACCTCCATCGGTTGCTGCTTTTAGTTTTCCGGATATGGGCTCGCTGACCGGCCCCGGGCTGGGCCAGTGTATGGTCGGCGCTGCGGCGACAGGTAGCGTCCTGGTGACGGCGAACGGGATGGCCGTCGAGGGCTCCACTGAGTAGCGGCGAGGTAATCGGCGATGTCACGTGGGCGCTCTCCAAGCTGTGGACGCGGCGCGTTGACGGCGAAACCTCGCAGTCCCATCTCCCAGTACGGACATCGTCTGTAGACGTGAGCCGCTTCTCCGCAGTGGTAGGAGAGCGGGCGGTGGTCAGGAGCACGCCAAATGTCCGTCTTCCTCGCGTAGGTGCGCTGGGCGACGGGTGGTCGTGGTCGCGGCGGCGGCGGACGACGAAATTGCGGCGTTACAGGGCCCTGGCGTGGTCGCTGAGGAGGGCCTTGACGGCGTACGACGGCGGCGTAGGTCATCGCTTCGGGTTGGGGTTGCGGTAATTGAGGTTGCACCTCCGTGACTCCAAGCGACCGCTGAACCTCATCTTTGACGATGTCAGCGATCGAGGCCACTTGAGGCTGCGACGACGGGAAGATCTTCTGAAGCTCCTCTCGTACGACTGCCCTGATAGCCTCGCGCAGGTCTTCGGAGGCCAGTGATTGAACTCCGGCATAGTTTGTAGCGTTGGTGCGGCGGTCGAATTGCCGGTTTCGCATCTCGAGTGTCTTCTCGATGCTAGTGGCCTCGCGAAGAAACTCGTCGACAGTCTTCGGTGGGTTTCGTACCATACCGGCGAAAAGTTCCTCCTTAACACCACGCATTAGTAGCCGGACTTTCTTTCCCTCGGACATTTCCGGGTCGGCGTGGCGGAATAGGCGGCTCATTTCTTCTGTAAAAATCGCGGTGGTCTCGTTGGGCAGCTGCACTCGGGTTTCCAGTAGTGCTTGGGCTCGTTCTCGGCGTACGACGCTTGTGAATGTCTTCAGGAAGCCGCTTCGGAACAGCTCCCAGGTAGTCAAAGTGGCTTCTCGGTTCTCGAACCACGTCCTGGCAGCGTCTTCCAATGCGAAGAAGACATGTCGCAGTTTGTCTTCGCTGTTCCAGTTGTTAAAAGCAGCGACCCTCTCGTATGTCTCAACCAGCTTTCTGCGTCCTCGAACGTTGAACCGCGGAACGTCGGAGGCTCCCTGGGCTGCTGCAGCACGACGGGGGATGCTGGGGCTGCCATTGGGGTGGACTTGGTGGCGATCTTCCTGCACGTCTCAGGTAGGAGTCCGTGCTCTGGGGGCAGTCCTTGCAGCCGGCGGCTAGCTCGCTGGTCTTGGGCGACGTTGGTTTTGTCCTCGGGCTTCGGGCTTGGATCGCGGCTTTGCGGGGGCGTTCGGTACATGAACGCACAAGCACCTCCACCAGATGTCACGTGGTCGTGACGTTGAATAACACAGTAGCAGTACTGTGAACGACAAAACTAACTTTTATTGGGCGAACCTGTGCCCACAAAACAGGCTACACTTATAGCGCAACGATAGCGGTGAACACGCTCGGCGATCGTCGAAAATCTCATCAGCGGGTCAAGCGCGTCGGCTTTTATAGATCAGTCGTCGAATGTTCCAGATTAACTGATGGGACCCGCGTGTTTGCCACAAAGTTCTACACCACTCGTGTCACGCGATGAAATCTGATAACACAAGGTTCGGCGACAACAGACACGCGGATAGAAGCGTCGATAACTTTCCAGAAACGTCGGATACATGCAGACGCGTCCCTCGCTGTGCGATTACAGTTGTTAAGCGGCGAAACGTGGTTGCCCGATAAAGATAAGTACACGTGTCATTATCTCCAACGCTGTCAGCACATTAAAAAAACAGCGTTTATTGACAAATTGAAGTGGTCAGTTACCTTTTAAAGTCAAAAATGTCGCAGATGAACACTTGCAGCCGATGATCTACGGTCTACACAAAAAAAACGAACAAAAACGTGTAAGGTTGTGCCATCGTACATGATGCTTTTGCGCGGGCCATTAGAATCACGATGATCAACTCGGTGACACACAAGCACATCAATACCACTAATGTTTTCCACAAAAGCACTACCTTTCACAACAGGTCACGTGTATTTTGGACCTATTGCCAAAACAACTTCGGAATTTTTTTTCCTTAGTGGGAAGCGTTGTGAACTCTGTAGCACGATAATCCTATACGACTACAGTACTGAAGTGTCATTCTTGCAATGACACGTTCATGCAAAAGTTCGTAGCTACCCACACTTGAAGTTTATTTCACAATTAAGGTCTTATTTCTTTGCTGAGGCGCTGCTTCACGTTAACGCGCACATTTTAATTTCAACCTTTTTTCTCTGGTATATATAGTACCTATACAATGGATCATTCATAAAATGCTAACTCCCTCAGTGTGCCAAAGAGGATGTGCATTGGCTTTAGTTATAGTGTCACGTTATTAAATGTTATGTACCTTCTAAATTTGCATCATTATTTGTCATTTTCTTGTGCGTTACTCTTCCCTCCCTTTCCACAATCCTCGGTTAGGAAAACTTTAGCAACCAAGTTAGCCTGCAGGCAAAGTGATGATCACCTCTCAGACAGTGGTTCTGGCGAAGTACGGTTGCAGTTTTTTTTCTGTTTGACTCTTTATATTTGCAGCGGCGACAATAATGTTATTTATTTCCTGTGATTTACTCAATATTTTAAGCTTCACAATATGTTCGGCATGGGAGTCAGAGACAGAGAGGAGAGCCGGAGAGTTTAACCAGACACAAGTTTCCGATTTCTTCCTCTGTATGTGTTTTTCAAAAAATAATCGTAGAAATGTGCAAGAGGAGAGAGAAAGAAATTAACAGCCCCACTAGACGTGCATTCAGTCAATTGTAGCGCAGAAACACAATGACCCTTTCACCTTAATGTGGTGCGAAATTAAGTCATGTCTACGTTTGGTGATTACCTCTGCCAACAGTTATGCATCGCCGAGCTCATGAAGCATAGGACAGTAGTACTACTGGAGACATTTCTATTTAATGTGCGCAAAAACTTTTGTGAAACGATTTGATGTACAATTTCCGACATAACTAATCCAGTAACATCATTTGCCTTATTTCTCGAATAATGTATTTAGCGTCATAGGAAAGGTCCAGAGACGTTGACAACGAATGCGCTAACTACAACAATCCATTCGTAGAGAAAGCAAATAACGTTTATGCACCATACATGTTAGTGCCACACCTGATCAATACGTCGAAGGGAGCTTTTCAAAAAGCCCGTTTTTTTATCTTACAAGGTTTTATCTCGTGCTGCAAAAAGAGGAAATTGCCTGGTCATCGCTTCCTTGACGAGTTCCCGACTTGTGCGTTCACTTCCTGCCGAAGGAAGGAAGTGTCACTGTGTCAGTCCATACCGAAGTGACCCAGTGAAGGAGAAACGTGTCTGTAGAGCTGCTCCACCACGCATTCAGCATGTGGCAAGAAACATGTATGAAGTTCTTCACATTCGTCTCCGCCAATACCACATGGTTTATTTATGACACTATTTACTAATTGACGTCGGTTTTTAATTCCAGTAAGCGATGGCAGCTGACAATGTAGCAAGGAAAAGGCCGCACCGTTGACTTTTAGTCACAGAGGCTCAACCCAAGCTCAACAAGGGAATTATCGACTTCTCTTATTATCACTTGTAATAATTGTTGAAACCTTCGATCGTAGGTGCCCATGTACAAATGTATATATTGCCCATGTGGAATATCACTCCCTCGATATCTGGTGGAAAATGTGGCGGCAACAACGCCATTAGAGCTTTAAATTATTTAATGCGAAGTATACTTGCTTGCTGTACTCCCTATGATAGCGTAAGTTCAGACGTTCCCCATATTGTTTCCTTACTCAAATGCCTTTCTTTGAGCAAAAATGTATAAGAAGCGTAATGTTCCCTCTCAAATAATAAGAGTTAATAGCAATCGAGAGCCTCAATTTGACTAGTCCATGTGCACTTCGTGTATTTCGAAGAAAAGCTCGTGTATCTTTACCGTTGGCATTTTGCTTCTCAAAAATGTAACTAGATTCATGATGCTCTCTATTGTGAACTGCTTGCTATGGAATGCAGATGAGTTCTCAGGCAACAAAGTGTTTGCTTCCCTTCACCACTCAATACATCATCTGATCATTTTTCCCGCACTTTTGTAAATGCTGTGTGTGTAGCTTATTTGTATAATAAATTCCCGCACCCTGATCATTTTGCAGTTAATAATGGGACAATTGGCCTCTTCAAATTGCAGACCATTCTCGAGGTAAAAGCTGCGCACGCACTCATCCACGAATTCCACACCAATGACGGTGTGCCCAAGATCATAAAACCTGTAAAGGAAACAAGATAAACTGACAAACAAGACCAACAATGTTAAACTACAATATGACTGCGGTATATGACTATACCGAACCCTGCATTTTTGCTGTTAAGGCGTTTGTCAATTACTTACCATGGAAACTTTATTTATTGCTATATATGGTTGTTTACCGAGAAATATCGTCTCGAATATTTTTTACATTAGGTGATAGGGACTACGTAGAAGCAAACTGAGCAAAAGCCTTTATTTTCTAAATTAAGCACATATTATATTTATGCTTTTAGCAGTCACTAAGCTCTCTCATTGAAAGTTTTAAGTGAAATCATGGCTCGATTCATCATTGCCGTTGCAAATAAGAATTTCCATGAAAAAATCTCGCACACTTTTTAAACAAAGAAAAATAGAGGAAATATTAAGAAAAAGTGACTCAAACTAATAAATATCTGTTCCTGATATTTCTCTACGACGTTGTCCAATTACGTGCTAAAATACTGAAAAGTTTCTTCACCTTCTTTATACAGCAGTTGAGGATTAGCTAAGACTCAAGTTGGCCAAGAGGCTTACTCACCACTTCAGTTCTGGTGCTTTTCCACAAAGCGGTATGAACACACGAGCCCGCGATTTTCCCGCGATAATAACTTCTTTGTTGTCATTCTAAAGTCTGGAATTAACGAGCGTATTAAGTTTAAGAGGACCACGAAAATACTCAAGGAACATTCACTTACACGTCTGAGCTACTGCGCAATACCTCTACTACTCTCAAAAATCAAAGTGCACTGTGCGCAGGTGAAGAGAATGTCAGACGTATTAAAAATAAATTGTCTTCCATACCGTACGGCGACACACCCAAGGAGCATTATGAGAAATTGAACAATTAGGTCATGCTCCCCAGCAGCTTAGCGAATATTGAGGGCTCAAGTTACTTGAATCTACATTGAGAAATTTTACTTATAAGATGGAAAATTTGTTGTGGCTGCCGAAGCTAAAGGTTCTTTTAACAACAAAATATAGATGGCAGAAGCAGTGACCTCCTGTCGCAAGGTACGCTGGCAATGAGAATTAGTGTGTGGTTCTTGCTTTTATTAGCGAACTACTCAAACCGCCATAAAACAATAGAGAAAATACAGTTTGCCCAATGTGACACGCACGTGATATGTACCTTCCTAAATTTCACCAGTGATGTTGTGTCTGTCCATGCATGAGTTCCTAGAATGTTGGAACACCGCAGTCATCCTTCCCTCAATCGCCGTACAGAAGGCGTGTCTAACTTCATGTGCTCTGTCGAGCGATTTCCCTTCAGACTAGGCCGTGGTCACTCCCCGCTTCGTCATAAGCGATTAACTCATCTTTTGGTGCAGGGAACGCGTGAATACAGAAATGTATTGAAGCGTCGCCTCAAGAAATTGAACATACAAAGTCTATTCATAACATAGGTGTAGCTTTTGAATATTTCTCATGTCCCATTTATTGAGGCGACGCTTTCGATGGCGCTACCCCTTGACTTGAATTTCGTCGTTTCCTCGTAAGTTATATTTGTGATTGCGTATAATAGACAACTTCGGCCCCTCGGTAGGTAATGAGTGTTGTCTTGTGGAGCAGGCAACTTGGGTCTCAGGGAACGTGCGACGGCGGATGTGCCATCAGGTATCTGCTCAGTTTCGCCCGCTCGCCCAGAATAATCGTCCCAATCTGAGGCGGGGAGTAGGAAGAATGAAATGTATGAAGCTAGAAACTGAAGAAGTGAAAGCGGGAGAAAGGCCGTTAAATGTGCTTCTGTATTCTTCATGTTTGCCTTATCACCTCGCCAAAACGGTCACGTCGTTACTGAGAACTGCGTCATTGCGTGCGTTGTGAGAGAGGATTAAATAGTGTGCGCGCCAATGGACCTAAGCTTATTCCAACTGTTGAAAAAGTTGTGGCCAAGAAGAGTCGTCTTGCTGAACAGGCGTGCATACATTCTACCGCTAAGCCCAAACACATACCAAACACAAGCGCAAACGACGACAGTGAGCAAGCTTAGCAAGAGAACAATACGACGATGGCCTCGTAGAGATTCGCGTATTCTCCTCTCAGCACCAAGATGGGAAGTAATCACCTACACAAAGACTTTAGAATGAGAAACGAACTAATCCCTCGGGCAGTCCAGGCCCACTTTTTCGAAGCAATGAGCGTCGACAACAGTATTACCAACATTGATAATCCCAACGACAAACTATGTAAAAACACTTTGCCCCACGTGCACATTATTATGTTCGTTTGATCCCCATAATTTTTCACTTTGTGCGTGAGACACTTTTTTCACGGGACTGAATTTTTAATATATATGAGTGTCTTGAGAGTGAGAATAAGTTCGGGGCTTCCAATTTACGTGCAGAATAATCAAGGACCCAATGTGCCAGTCCTTATTAACTAGAAGATCGTAAGATTCTAGCATATGCGTATGCACAGGCATGCACCTTCTCGGTGAACCTAGCCCTTTTTCAAAAAGTGATGCTGCTCCTGTAATGCCAGAAGTTAATTTCGGGGAGATTATCAAAGCGTATTTCTGTTACCGACATAAGTACTTTATTGAAGAATCGCAATGCATTCCAGTAGGCGCAAATGTTTCTTATAATACTCATGCAGAATATTTGACCACTGAAAATGTTCATGGGATGGGTGTGATTACGTCCAGTACTCGAAAAATAGTAGCCTATGTTTTGAATGCTTAGGAGCTGCACATAACCAGTGTCACATGCATATAGGGGCACATGTTCATAGTAAATTAGGTCACTGCAGACCGCCACATGCCCATTGACCATGTTGGTGTTGAAAAGGTTCCAAGTAGGGCGCACACCATGCGGCGCATCCCAAGTTGCACAACCATGTGTCCCAAGTTAGTGTGAAAGAGGTTCATTGAAGATTGCCTCATACACAGGATCACATACAAAAAACGTACAACACCACGACGATTGCGTGAACATGCACAAGCTACACTTGTACACTGCCTGCCAGGTTAGTGAAAGTTTACTTTTTTCGCAAAGTCGGTACATTATAAACGTTCTGTGTGCGTATAGCCCATAAACTAGCACTTAGACCTTTTCCGAAGCTATGCGTTCTAGAATAAATTTGCTTGACAAGGCTAATTGTTGAGCTTGTTGGCTCCTAATATCAAGTGTGGTGGTCAGTCTTGTTATTTTCTTTTTATCTTTGTCGATGTTATAGCTTTACAATAAATTTTGATTGACCAAGCAAGCAATCAGTTATAGCACAGGACCTGAAAAACACATTGGTCATGCTAAAACCTAAAACTGCCTGTATCACAACATTGAGCTTGATTAAAAGTCCTGAAATACATTTTGCATAAGGGAGTGGTGTGCGAGCTGAAAAAGCTCACCGCGCATTCTGAGTAATTCTCTCAAGCATTTCTTTTCTTCTCACCGCTGTTTTCTCGGATTGGTGCGTATCGAGCCAGACAATCAAATGTAACCTCATAAGCACCATACGCATGGTAACATAGTAGCCGTGGACGGCCACGTAACGTTGCGTCTGTCCGCATCGTTTAAAACGACCACCAGCGCTAAAGCAGAACAGATAGCCGCACCCATCGCCATGGCAGATCCCAGATTAACCCATGTGCTTACGGACTCGCGTGCCCCGATTCGGGCCTACGAATGCGGCAACGTATCTAAAGGAGTAGCGAGTATACTACTAGCGACCTCAAAAGAGAGCAAACCATGCCTCTCCTGGTTTCTCCCTCACATGGGGAAAGACATTCGCCCACCAAAACCAATCCTCAATGAAATGGTCCATCACCGTGCACAAGAACTTGCCCGCCGGGACAGTCCCATAGCCTCCGAGGGGCTGGATATTAAATTTAAGGACCCGCTACTCACTTGCCAAGATATCACCTTACACTATCGAAATGCAGAATCAAATACCCACTCCTGCACGCCAAACTCGAATGCGTGCCGCTGCCCGCGTTTCGAATGCTACTAACGGACTCGTATCTGTCACGAGGCCTACTAAGTCACTGCAACTCAGACATCCCGGCAAATTTCCCAGACTACCCAGAATCTTATTGCTCCCTCTCGCACATGCTATGGAAATGTACCGCGTTACCAAAGAACCCTCTCTCCAGTGAACCCGAATGGGAAGAAGCCCTCAAAAGCCCGGACCTCAAACTCCAATTCAAGGCCGTCCAAAGAGCCCAAGAACTGGCGGAGCGTCACCACGTTTCCGTTCTGACTTGGGTGTTGCCTACAGTTTCAGCCCGAGGAGCTCCACGCGTGTGATCTCCAATGGCTTAAACCTCCTCAGGACCTCAATAAGGTTCTTGACTGACTCCGTATAAATTAATTGCAATTGCTGAACACGCATAATAAAGCTTTCGCACTTGCATTGATTTTCGTATTTACAAGATATATTTGTAACACACTAATTAACATGCGACTTTCTAGCTTTCTAAACCAACATTGTTTATTGTGATTAGCATATTTAGGGTAGGTAAACCACTTTTCGGGGTTCGTCTGAGTAGTTATCTCTCTCTCGTTCCCTAGCCGTTTTTCGGCAAACTCGGTAGCTGGATAGGTGGCACTGCGTATGCAACCCTGTTGAAAGACGTTCTTTGATCCCAACTAAGTTACATGGGTATGTTCCACTTGGTGGGTGCCACTCGTCAATGAGACAGACGGAAACTTCGACCATAGGATATGTTTCGCAAGGTATGTGCCTTTCTTCAATGAATATCTTTCAGGGGAACTTGCGTAAATTAGCATCTTACACTCCGTATGTGGCACACTTCAATGACATGAGGTAACCCGCTTCACGTCAAATTGCGGTATTTGGTTTGTGTCAATGCTTATGTGCCGCATTTCATTAAGCCACTTTCACTCCAATGTGAGTCACTGAGTAAATGAAACTTCGTATGTGTCCCGCTTCAATGAACCTATTCGATGTCAATTTGGGCCATTAGCTATGTGGCACTGAATTCGAGTCACTGATGAATTAGCCGATTTCCGGCAACTTGATTTACAGGGCTTCCACATCGAAGGAAGCGGATGCACTTCACGTTGGCTCCGCCTTTCATAAAAGATTTCGCAGTGTTTTTGCAAAATATCTCTGTAGTTTTGCACCATAGTCTTCAAGCCACCATGGAAGTACAAATTGAAGGAACTGATATCTCACCCACCGAGATTTCCAAAGGAGCAGGATGGTGCACTATTGGCCAGCGCGAAGGACTTTCTCGTAGGGGCAAGTGCGCTAACCCTGTCATTGCATCAGCCTCCCAAGACGGCGTTGGAGGCACGAACAATGCGCAATGATGCCCATCGCTTACAAGCAGCAAGTCTTAAAGGCAGGGAAGATGCCCCCCCCCCCACCCTTTCACGTGATCGCCACAAAGTTATCAGGCCATGGGGCGGCTTGAACGTGGCAACAATCGGGGTCGTCCGCCTCACTTCGGTCCTATATACGGTAGGAAGCGTATCTCCAGAAGACGCCAAAGCAGGCATTGTCGGCCCAAATATGCAGCAAAACATCATTGTTGTGAGTAACCCTCTCTCTCCTAATGCAGAACAGTACCGCCGACTCGACAGCTTTGAGATTCAGGCCTATGTTTAGCCGGATGACTGCCGACTGTACAGTCAAGAAAGTCGTCCGAGGAATTCCTCTCGAATAAAATGCCAAGTCCATTCACCTCAATATCGTCAGCCAGAGGAACCCGAACGCCTTAGCGGCCAGAAGACTCAGCAAGACCACGTCGGTCATCATCGCCTTCGATGGTGGCCGGGTACCAACGTCGGTGTACTACGGGGGTGCAATGCTAAGGTGCACCTTGTACAGACAGCAGATTGAAGTGTGCCATCAGTGCGGACGTGTCGGCCATCGCATGTACGTCTGCTCGAACCCCGAAGACCGCGTGTGTAGAGGCTGCGGAGCCTCCAACCCAGACCCCAGTTACACATGCACGCCAAAGTGTCACCCTTGTGGGGGAGCGCATCGCACTGCGGACAAGTCCTGCAAGGCTTGATTGAAGAACCCATATCTCGTTATGAAACGATGCGGAGACCGTCAGAGGGCAGCGGCGGAGGCCACCTTCAAGCTCCAGCATCCCAACTACGATGAACATTTCCCGCTCTCGAGGCCGGGCGTGGTCTCGCTCGGCAGCAGGGCCTCACCTCCATCCCGCCAGCAGAGCAGGTCTCGAAGACGTGCGCACAGCAACACCCCCGGACCGACCCATTGCTGTTCGAGCTCGCGGCGTCCGAAGCAAGCCAGCCAGCAAGACGCGGACCTACCTGGCAAGGTGAGCTTCGCAGATGCGGTTAAGGGTTCGGTGACACGCGAGGCTCAGGGAGCTACTGCCTCAAAACCCAGCAATAACTGGGACCCTAGGGATGTGGAATTAGAAGCAATACAGCGCGAAAACGCACAGTTACGCACGGTCGTGCTTCAGTTAACCCAAAAAATCCGCGAGATTAAACAGTCGATGGCGCAGCCATCTATACCTAAGCCTGCTTTTGTCCCGACTCCCGTCGCGAACGGGTTGGCACCACTCGCGAAGAAACGCGCGGCGGCCAGTTCCGAGTCTCAACAGCAAGCTCGAATCAGCAGTAAGTGATTGGAGCAAAGAACATGTCGCGATAAATGACAGGCTGAAGGAATAAAAACGGAGGAAGCTGCTTTCTGAAATTCAAACCGGGATCCGCAACATCAGAGTTGCGGTCAATAACCTCACGGCTCGAACAGACAGGGTTGAAACGCATATAGACAAAATCGAGACTCACACAGGCCTTCGATCAGGCATGGAAATCATGCCTACTATGGGCGCTACATTCATTCACGCTAGCCCTACGTCAGGTAACGCACAAGTACAGCACCACAATGGCCAGCCCCACTAACTAGCTCGTGGTGTGGCAGTGGAACTGTCGGGACTTCACTAAGAAGCAACCACTGCTGCAAGAATACGTCCGACACGCGCAACCCAAGCCCAAGGTCATAATGATACAGGAAACACTAGGTACCATGCCAAAACTTCCAGGTTACACTGCGCATGCCTCGTTGGTTCCCGTTGATCGTGGACTCGCAATTTTAATTCGGAAAAGGATAGTAGTGCGAGAACACAGCGTACACGGCACACATACAGAACACATTCTTGCAGAGCTCCTTCCGAATAGGACACGCAACCACAGTGTGTTTCTCCTCAACGTGTATAGCAATTCGGCTCACTCGTGTGGTCATTTCCTCTCTCTCTCTTGTGAGGGGCGCTTGCGTTGACGGTTGCAAGCCCATTTCGGGTAGCGGGAGACTTTAGCGCCCCGAACGAAGCCTGGCGTTATGACTACACTACCGCCAATTTTCGACGCCTGTGGCAGGACCTGCGTGATGCCGAATTAACTCTTATTACCGATCCCACGGCGTCGACCCGCACGGGCACATCAACGTCACGGGACGTCACACTAGACCTGATGGCGGTCTGAAACATCCCTCAAGCAACGTGGTGCAATACTTTGGAAGACCTCGGAAGTCACCACATGATCATAGAATCACGAATTCCTCAGGTGGGTACACCCCCCTCCTCATAAGCTATTCAAATGGATGGAGTGGGGCAAGTTCTGAAAGCAGCGAGTCGAACAGAGAGGTGAGGAGACCATCCATGACGTCGAGGCATGCATGGAGACGCTCAATGAAATGACCAAGGCGAAACACGGTCGCACCCGAAGTCCACGTTGACAATATCGCCAGTCGTCTAGCCCACCTCTGGAAAGCTAAGACATCTCTACACGAAAGATGGAGCAAGCAAAGGCTCAACCGAAAGCTTCGTAAGATCACACACATCAATCGCCAGCAAGAGAACGTTGCCAGACCTTAAGCCACCAGCAATGGTATGACATCTGCAACGCAGTCGATGGCCGGCCCCACAATGGCAGCGCGTGGCGTCTCCTTCGTCACCTATTGGGGGAAGCGGAGAGCAAGTCTGCTCAGCGAGCAAACCTGCAACGCGTTTTGCCCAAGGAATGGGCTACCACGAGTGATCAGCAGCACGTGACACGTCTGCTAGACAAGTACTTCCCTCAACATACCGATGTTAAAACACGGCGATTACACTGGTGAGGCGAATGTGCCACTCGATGAAGAATTTCACAAGTCAAAGATCCGCGCAGCTCTGCACGACTTTAATGAGAAATCAAATGAGCACCTGGCCCCAATAAGGCTTCGAACAAGACTCTGCGAAACCTCGATTCGATGATGCCTGAGCGGCAGTAGTTGCAGACTGAGTGTGCGCTTGCTAAACCATTCTTCCACACTTCACGGGAATTCTACGGCCCCGGGCTATCATCCGCTGGCGAAGCTGTTTGCTGCGCCATACCACTCGTGGGCGTGACCACTGCTCCTCTAGGTGTGCCCAAACCCCACTACATGGCGACGGGATCGCCTCCAGAGCGCCTGCGCCAGAGCATTTGTGGCCATAAAAGCTTCCATCGGATGGACACCGGCATCAAAGCAGCAGCGGCTTCGGTCCACGTGTGCTCTTGCTAAACCATTCTTCCACGTTTCACAGAAATTCTACGGCCCCGGGATGTCATCCGCTGGTGAAGCTGTTTGCTGTGCCATACCACTCGTGGGTGTGAGCACTGTTCCTCCAGGCGTGCCGAAGTTCCACTACATGGCGTCGGGATGGCATCCAGAGCTCCTGCGCCAGACCATTTGTGGCTATAAAAGCTTCCATCGGATGGACATCGGCATCATAGCGGCAGTGGTTGCGGTCCAAGTTTGCGCTTGCTAAACCATTTTTCCATGTTTCACAGGTTTGTACTAATTTCCTCTGGAAATAGCGTACGAGTATTTATGACTGCAACTGCTGCTGCTTCTGTATTGGCGTTTCTAACTTTATTGTTTTTTTCAAGTTGCTCTTCCATTATGCCTACCGATGCTGAGTTAGCCAAGTGACTCAATGATCTCGAGGCGCAATTTCAAGACAGATTGCTAAAGTTGGTAGAGAGACTTGTTTCCGACGTGAAACAGAACCTGCAGGAAGCTGGACTGCATAACAGTACCCTGCGTACCCAAGTTTCTAGCATGTATGGCAGTCTGACCATGCTAACTGTAATTGTCGAAAACTCGCTTACCCAGCAAGCTGAGTTATCGGCATCAAACAAGGCTCTGAAATCGGAGACTGAAGACTTAAAAGAAGGCTAGCCGAAATGGAACAATATTCCAGAATCAACAATGCTGACATCAAAAGAATACCATTTACAAAGGATGAAAACTGCATTTCAGTGGTAAATGCCATTGCCGATAAGGCGGCATGCTCTCTTGCTCCGGTTGAGATGGAGACGACGCATCGTGGGTCCATGAAATCAGGTCATCAAAGTATTATTGCCAGGTCTTGTTCTCGCGCTAAAGAAACTGTTTTCTGGCAAAGGCTCGCAAGGCCAGGATGGACACCGGCAGTCTTGGTTTCGCTGGAGAGAATGTGGGGGCCATATTCTTTAACCAACTCCTTGCACCTGACAAAAGAGGCTTTTTGTTCAGGCCTTAGCGCTCAAGAAAGAAAAAGGTTGGCGCTTCCTCTTGACTAATAGTTGTATCGATTCGCGCAAGTCCGAAGACAGCCGAGTTCACCGCATTTACTGTGAAGCTGACCTCTGATATTTCTTAACCTGAATCACATGTATCTTGTAAATCCGTCCTCAACAGACCCCTTATGGCTTCATACTTCAAACCGTCCGAACTAGATTCTCATCTTAAATCTCCTTGCCGATCCCTCGTACAATTTAATGCACGCAGCTTAAGGAAGCATTTTGATGACGCTTACAATTTTCTATCATGCTGTAAAAACCACTTCTCCATCATATGTGCAAGTGAAACCTGGCTCAGCGAAGCCGATAACAACTTGTACTCTTTTCCATCATATACACCAAAATACTGTCACCGAAGGGACAGCAGTCATGACGGTGCAGCTGTTTTTATTTCATCAGTTGGAATATTCCAGGTATCTGGACCTAACAATTAGTGAAATAAATTCCAAATCAGAGTGCACTGAGCAGAATGCATCATTTCCCGATATTGGCGCCAAAAATCTAGTGATTGGTTCTATTTATCGATGACCTTCGTCCTCCATTATTGATTTTTGCTGAGAACTAAACCATGGTTCACACACGCTATCGCTAGAACGTAGAAACATCATTATTATGCGTGACATCAATATTAACCTCTTAGATGTTCACAGTTCATCATACACTGCTTATACAGATACCTTGAACCGACATGGCATCGTATCACTTGTAACTCTATCTACTCGGCGGAGTATTAATGACCCGGATACATTAATTGACCACGCAATGTCGAACCTCATGATTACTCCTGGATGTGGTGCTATTGAAGTTTCATTAACTGATCATTATCCAATATTGTGCGTATAAATTGCAGTATGAACATTCAGGAGATGCACGTTAAAAGAAAAAAATATCTACAAAACTTCATTTGTTGGGAAAATCACCTATGTTAATTGGAGCCTGGCTACGTCACAAAATAATCCACAAATCGCCTTCGAATTGTTTTGTAATCTAATTTCAAACGCTACTTTCGAATCGACCACAATAACCACGAGAGAGAAAAGGTTCCCTCTACTTCGTTGTCCGTGGATGACTGCCAATCTTCTGAAATGCGTGCGCAGAAAATTTACAAAAACAGAAAGCCATTTTATTTGACTCTGCTGCCTCGGGACAGGTGCTACGCGAATGTTTTGAGTAGGCTTCTTAAAAACGCTAAAAAAGGGTATTATGAAAAGTAACTTCAGCGTGCTGGCAACTATTCTAAAATGCAGTGGGAAATTATCAACCAGTTCTTAAATAGAACATTGCCAAACGTCGCCATAACTGCTATTCAAGTTGGTGAACAAATACTTAGTAATCCTTCAGCCTTTGCTGACGCCTTGGTCAATTCGTTTTGCCCCGATCAGACACGTCTCTAAGTTCCCATCGACAAGGCGTCAGCCTCTCTTTAGCCTATCGTTTGCGACACAGTTTTTTTCTCATTCCAGTTTCCCCAGAAGAAGTGCTCATGACCATTCTGAGCTTAATAAGCACGGGTGCTGGTTTAGATAACTTTAACTCACCTAATGTAAAGCTTATAGCTCATTTTATCAGTGACACACTCTCACACATAATAAACCTAATTTTCAAAACTGGCGTTTTTCCTGGCTGCTTAAAGATCGCCAAAGATATTCCTGTTTTCAAGAAGGGTAGAAAAATATCGTTATTATACTACCGCCCTACATCTATTTTATCATGCTATTTAAGATTTACTATAAATTAGCTAATTAGCTATTTCACAAAGTTCAGTATTTTTTCATCTAGTCAAGTTGGCTTTAGGTCTGCTTACTCAACTGAATTAGCGCTCATTAATTTAAGTGATCATGTTAAAACAGCCATTGACATAGGTAAATTTGGTGGTACCTTGTTTATTCATTTTCTAAAGCTTTCGATTCATTAAATCATGACACTTTTTGCTAAACTAAATGCTGTTGGCGTATGTGGTACTGCACTTTCTTGAATTCGCAGTTACTTACATGATCGAAAACATGTCGTCTCTATTTCTGATACTCATTCTCGGACCAAAATAACTAACAGGGGGGTTCCACAAGGCTCAATGCTAGGACCAGTTTTATTTATCGTGTACATCAACGACCTTCCAGAACACAATAAACGTTCTAATAGTATTTTATGCGCTGACAGCACAATAATTTATTCGTTTAACACGTGTTTGGAATCGCTAATATCTTACGTTAATGCTCACGCAGCTACAATCGTTAATTGGTGCAGAGATAATAGGCTCAATACTAATGCTACTAAATCGAAATTTGAAATTTTTTCATCCCCGCAGAAAAGTGTACAGGAGAAGCCATGCATTATCATTGGTCCGATTTCGCTTCAGGCTGTTGACCATGCAACACATCCTGGAGTCGAACTCGACAATCATTTGAAATTTACAACTCGCGTATCTTTATTAACCCGAAAAGCGGCATATGGTATCATAATACTAATGAATGTCCACCCCTATTTTCCTGTAAATATATTAATTTCAGTGTACTACACATTCCTTCACAGCCACATCTCTTACTGCAATTCTTCTTGGGGCAATACCTACGTAACTCACTTGGCGCCCCTGCAGCACACACAAAACCACGCTTTGAGAATAATCACTTAAAGCCATTCTTCATCTATAGCGCCTTGCCATTACTCCGCACATATAATATTTTGTCAGTTGTGAATATAAATAAATGTTCTCTTGGTGTCCTGACCTACAAATTTTGTCGATGAGAATCACCAATTACGTTGATAACAAAAGGCCAAACCCCACATTTCACTGGAACTTGGTTTCTACAGCATAATAACTACCTGCTACGGAAACCAGGGACTAAGTACCACAAACTAACTGCGAGCTTTTTGGCAACATCAACGTAGAATTCACTACCGCCCTCCACTAAATCATCTATTTCCATTCATTTATTTAAGAGTAAACTTCGTCACCACTTGTTGGGAAAGTGATTGTTTTGCTCATTTAACGCTTCTCTACGTGGAATATTATTATCAAGGTCTGCCTTTTGTGTCGATACTTTCCTGAGATTACCACGATTTGACGTTCTTTTCGTTTTTGTTAATACTTTTTGTTTCATAAGATTCCTACTGCTGTTAACCGCATTGCGTGCACTTTTTATTTATTTATTTATTTATTTATTTATTTATTTATTTATTTATTTATTTATTTATTTATTTATTTATTTATTTATTATACATACTTTCATGGCCCTAAGGCACTACAGAAAGGAGTGGTACAAAACAAAGCAATGTAATATGCAGACAACGGTATGCACACAGCCTTAAGTGATAGCGGGGTACATTGCTGTTTTGAATGAAGATATATCTGTGATCTGAATGATGGAAGCAGGAAGCTGGTTCCAGTCGACACTTGTGCGGGGTAAAAAAGAATCACGATACTTGTTCGTTCGGGAGGATGGGACGGCTACGTTATATCTGTGGTCAGAACGGGATGAAACGTAGAAAGGTGGGATGATACGTTGATTCTTGAGCACGTGGTTAGAGTGATAAACCTTGTGGAATAGGCAAAGACGAGCACATTTGCGGCGTAATGAAAGATCCGGCAGATTCAAGGTTTTTTTTTTCAAACATGTAACACTACAAAGGTGGGAATAGTTAGATAAAATGAAGCGAGCTGCTGCATTTTGAATTGCTTCAAGGTTTACGGTTAGTGATGCTTGATTGGTATCTCAAATGGCAGACGCGTATTCAAGTTTTGAGCGAACTAGGGTTTCGTAGAGTGTCAATTTTACCGAACTAATTAAATTACGGTAGAAAAGTTACGACGACGATATCCTAACATACGATTAGCATTAGCAGTAATATAATTAGCACGCATATTCCATGAAAGATCATTAGTTATGTGAATGCCGGGATATTTGTGAGCGTTAATGGACTAACGGACACTAATGAAGTGTCATTCAGTAAATATCGACAATGATTGATATTGCTGGCCGTACGTGATAAGCGCATCCATTTACACTTGTTAGCGTTGAGTTTCATGAGCCATTTTGTAGACCAGAGTGACACATTGGGAAGATCTCCTTGCAGTTTGTCTGAATCATCAGGTTTAGTGTTCTTTCGGTGTATTATGCAATCGTCTGCGAACCGAATAATTGATGATGACGTTACACAGTTAGGGAGATCATTAATACAAATCTAGAAGAGTGGAGGCCCCCAGATGGAGCCTTTTGGCACTCCGGATGTAACTGATGACAAAGCAGATGAATAGTTATTGGTTGTGACATATTGAGTTCGATTAGAAACAAACTCCTTAATCCAAGAAAACGCATTTGGGTCAATATTAAGCTGATTAGGTTTATGGAAAAGTAGGTTATGACATACGGTGTCAAAAGCTTTGGCAAAATCTAAAAAAATAGCCAATATCGAATCATTGTTCTAAAGCGACAAACAAATCGTTAGTGAAACAAAGAAGTTCAGTATCGCATGCACTAGTTTTTTTAAAACCGTATTGAGATGGGTGAAAGAACGAGTTGCTTTTCAGGAAATCGAGGAGGTGAGGATATATTACGCGTTCTAAGAGTTTGCATGGAATGCTAGTTAATGATATGGTTCGGTTGTTCTCGGGACATACTGCGTTACCTGATTTATGGACTAAAACCACCCTC
The DNA here is from genome assembly GCF_038994185.2 of Dermacentor albipictus. NCBI lineage: Eukaryota > Metazoa > Arthropoda > Arachnida > Ixodida > Ixodidae > Dermacentor > Dermacentor albipictus. The sequence goes on from NC_091825.1 coordinate 68,796,209, forward strand.
GCCATTTTCCAGTCTTAAGGAAGTGATGAGCACTGTACTGACTGAGCATACAGTTTACATGGAATAGATGAAAATATAGCAGTACTCCTAGAAGCTAGAAGCTAGAAGTACTAGAAGCTCGCCGAAGAAATCAACAGAGTGTGGGAAACGGGAGAAGTACCAGAGGTGTGGAAAGAGGCCTCGGTCATACTTATACCGAAACCCGGTAAACCACTTGCGGCGGAGAACATGCGGCCAATATCGCTCACCTCGTGCGTAGGCAAGACGGCCGAACATGCCATACATAACCGAGTATCCCGGTACATAGAGAGAGAGGGCCTCTTCCCACATAACATGGTGGGCTTCAGACCGGGCCTCTCCACACAGGACGTAATGTTGCTACTCAAAAAGCATATAATTGACGGCATGACCAGAGACACCAGGGGCATACTGGCCCTGGACCTAACGAAAGCGTTCGACACGGTCAAACACAGATTTCTAATGGAAACGATCTCGATGATGGGGCTCGGCCGGAAATTCCACTCTTACATAGGCTCCTTCCTCAGAGACAGGAAAGCCACGATCAAAATTGGACAGGCCACGTCCGATTGGTACACGCTGGGCGCGAGGGGCACCCCACAAGGGGCGGTGCTCTCCCCACTATTATTCAATCTGGCAATGAAAGGGCTCTCTGACCGGCTGACGAGAGTGACCAACGTCCATCACGCCCTGTACGCAGACGACATTACGGTGTGGTGCCCGGGAGGGTCCGACGCAGAAGTCGAGCAGGCTCTTCAAGAGGCGCTGGACACAACGGAAGAGTACCTGAAGGAAACGGGACTCCGTCTGTCACCCAACAAATCGGAACTGTTGCTGTACAGGCCCTCAAAACAAGGCATGAGGAATTTGACGCCGATCGATCAAATACCGATCAAATTACATACGAATGCCGGCCAGCCGATTCCCAGAGTGGACACTATACGAATCCTGGGGCTGCTAATTGAGGCGAAAGGTGGTAACACACAAACTGTCATGAAACTAACGTCCAAAACGGAGAACATGCTCCGGCTGATCCTCAGGGTGACGAACCGCAGAGGAGGGCTCAGCGAGAGCAGTCTCATCAGACTTTACCACGCATTCCTCATGAGTCACGTCAATTACGTAGCCTCGGCGCTAAAATGGACCAAGAGAGACGCGGCCAAAATAGAGACACTGATGCGCAAGAGCGTCAAAAGGGTGCTAGGTCTTCCGATCACTACAAGCACGGAGCAGCTCGATCGATTAGGGGTCCACAATTCACTATCAGAAATCATCGAAGCGCAGACCAAGGCACAGGTCGTGCGGCTGTCGACCACCAGGGCCGGCAGGCGCATCCTAGAAGAAGCAGGGATAAATGCCGAGGCAGAGTGCAACGCACGCAAGATTGCGCTCAGCGCGGCGGTAAGGGGCACTTTCAAGGTAGCACCGCTTCCGAGAAACGTCCACCCGCAATTCAACGAGGGGCGCCGAAAGGCGAGGGCCCGAGCACTGCTGCAATCGACCGCCAACTGCCCGGGCCTGGCGGCATTTGTAGACGCGGCCCAGTATGGGCGCAGCGACCGGTACGCGGCCGTCTCGGTACGCTGGGATGGCACAATAATTAACGCAGCATCGGTCAAGGGGGTAACGTCCGAAGTGGCCGAACAGGTGGCAATAGCCATGGCAATGAGAGACCCCGAACGTCCTTACGTCTACACAGATTCGCGATCAGCGGCAAGAGCATTCGCCTCGGGCTCGATATCCCGGGAAGCGGCGGCCGTCCTCGGCAACGAGGGAGCCGCGGGTCAGCACCTCGTCAAATGGTTTCCAGCCCACATGGGGGCCGACGTGCACCCCGAATTTCCCAACGCCAACGAGCTGGCGCACGGACGCGCGCGAGGACTCACGCACCGCGGCGATCGTGGCGAGCGAGGTGGCGGGGAGGGAGGGGAGCACCGAGACCCGCTGCTCACCTTCAACGAAATCACAACACACTATCAGCTGTCGAGGAGGACCTTCCCACTCCCCCACGCTAAACTCACTAGACCACAGTCATCGATATTCAGAATGCTTCAGACAGGGTCGTTCCCCTCGAGAGGCAGACTGAGCCGTTATTCACCAGAAGTAGAGCCGCAATGTCCGGATTGTGGCGTATCTTACTGCTCGCTAGCGCACATGCTTTGGCAATGCTCCGCGTTAAGCGGCACCGTGTTCACTAAAGAAGAAGACTGGGTGGACGCCCTGCAAAGCGACGACCACCAGACCCAGCTCCGGGCCGTCCAGAGGGCTCACGAAAGGGCGGAGGCTCATGGGCTTCCCGTCCCAACGTGGGTGCGGCCCGCGACCCCTGCCGCCCACTAAACCAAGAGTGGGTGGGGAGGGGTTCCTCAGGACACATTAAAGTTATTTCCTCCTCCTCCTCCTTAACATTTTTTAATTAATAAGATCAGGACCTGCAAAACTGAGTTCTTTTGATTATCAATCAGATGGTGAATACCAACCTAATCAAATAATTTGGGATTCATACCATAAAGCAAGGCATAAGGAATACTTGATAAATCGGCATGGTTATCATCACAGCAAACGAGGTAAACACTTCATTTACCACAGTGCAACACTGGCTTTCGTCAACATCACAGCCATCTACATGAACTAAATTAATGGCATCCGCTTTGTTGTCGCCAACAATACTCCAGAGTTTACGTGAGTTAGTTAGTAAGAAGGATGGTAATGTGACATTAAAATACATTTTTTGCATTGCTAGCAGCATAAGTATACTGGGCCTCTACACGATGGTAAGCATCCCAGCGATCGGGAAGATTGGTTTCTTTGGCACGGCGGAAAATGCGTTTGTTTGTGTTGCGTAGTCGCTTAAGGGAATTATTAAACCAAAGTGAGCGTGAGTTATAAGGCCTTTACCTTCGAGGTACATACCAGTTCATTAAGTGGAGCAATTTAATTTTGTAGGACTGCCAGTTTTCTTCGACAGAGCGTTCATCATATTTAGTAAGGTAGTTGCTCGTAAACGTCTTTAGTTCACCGGTAATTGAGGGTATATGTGAGCGCGGTTATAGTCAACAATAATTTTAGATCGTCTCTTGATAGATACATGCATTTTCACCATGAAATTAATAATCGAGTGATCACTCACACCCTGGAGATAAGCTAGTTTACAAACAAGGTCAAGCACAGTGGTGAAAATAAGGTCCAGGATCTTAGATTACGCAGAAGTTGTAGGGGTATGTTGATGTACTTATGGCGACAAGTTAAAGTCTGAACAGATATTCAGAAATTGTGCATCCTTATATGAGCTTTTTGGAGGTCCCTCTCCTATTGTTTGAGGTACCTCCCCAGTCTGTGACTATGGGACCTCCTAGAGTTACTTTTTCTGTACCCAAAATCCAATCGAATCAATAAACTGAAACTGAAAGCGCTCTTACAGCATACGTCAACAAATGCTGGTGAGCAGGTCGTATTCCAGAGGCGTGAAAATGCTCTAAGGGAGTCCTGATACCGAAGCCAGGCAAGCCGTCCAGCCTCGGTCACTCGTGGCCCATTTCCCTCACATCCTGCGTTGGCAAGGCGATGGAGCACCTGTTCCACTCCCGCATCCACCAGCTCGAGGACACTGGAGCCTACCCTTCCACTATAGTGGACTTCCGGTCACATCTCTCCACTCAAGAAGTCATCCTCCAGCTCTACTACCAGATTATCAATGACCCAACTAGCGACAACCGGGCAACCCTCGGCCTAGATCTGGAAAAGGCATTTGACAATGTAGCACATGCAGCAAAATCAAAGACAAGGTTACCGCGGCTACCCGCCTGATGAAACGTTTCACAAACAAGCACACGGGCATGGAGCAGGACAGCGTCATGCGCCTCATAGACTCTTTCTCAATCAGTCGCATTACTTATGTGGCTGATTCCCCAACTGCAATGTCACCGAAAGGGAGAAAATCAGCACCCTTATACGCAAGACTTACAAGATCACCTTTGGCCTACCGGAGTTCACAAGCACTGGTCGTCTGCTCCAGCGGAGGGTATGCAACACGCTTGAGAAAATCGTGGATGCGCAAAGAGACTCTCAACTTGAATGCATGTCCCTGACAGCCACGAGCCGGTACATCCTGCAGAAACTCGGCTTCAGTTACCACGTCCAACACGGTCAGAAACAGGTCATTCCACCCGACCTCAGCGACACGCTGATTGTCGCCCCTATCCCTCGAAACATGCACGACGAATATAATCGGGGCTGACGCCAAGCCCGTGCCAAGGCCCTGCTGCACTCTTTGGGTGGAAAGAGGACTGCGCGCTTCGTAGACGCGGCAGAATACACACGAGAACAGCGGTTCACGGCGGTAGTCGTAGACGTTAACTCGCGGCTTACGCACGCGTGTAGTGTCGCAACGGAATACACCGAAACAGCGGAAGAGGTAGCGATTGCGCTTGCGCTTACCAACCCCCTCTGCTAGGTAGTTCTTAGCGACTCACAATCCGCAATTCGCAACTACGCGCGGGGGCGCATTTCCTCCGAAGCTCTCCAGATACTAAGAAAAGCTCGTCATGTACTAAGAAGCGATCATGTGATTTCCAGCGCACGCCACTACACCCACCGATGAGGGCCTCCCTAACTTGAACGACGTAGCACACCGCTCTGCGCGAGAACTCACCAGCCGTGCAGAATCGAAGACCGCCTCTTCAAATCAGGAACTCCTGGTTCAAAACGCGTGAGAACACTTGGTCAGCTACATTGACACCGCCAAGCACTACCAGCTAGGCCAGCGCTTACTGCCCCCACTTCACCCCAAACTGAAACGTCGCTAGGCAGTCGTCTGGCGACAACTGCAGACACAAACCTTACCCAGATTGGTGTGATTTGCAAATTATGCAAAAGGCACCGCAGTGATCTTTGAAAATTATGTCAGGAAACTAAAGTGACGCTCTCACACATGTTGTGGGAGGGTCGTGGTCATGGTCGGTTAGCTCAGCGCATACGGTTGTCAACGCGAGAGTGATCAGCTACAATGGCAGTAGCTCCGGAGGCTCTTGCGTCAAAGTGGGCCGCCAATCTGTGAATCTCCAACTCCAAGACGCAAGAGTGGGCTGTCCAGCAGGCCCGAGAGGCGTCGACGAGGCAAGTCCTCGAAGTCCCCTCATGGGAGACCTGAGCGCGGGTCGTCAAACATTGCTGGATATAAACTACAGTTGTTTCCATCTATTACTCCACCTCTGGTTTATTCATGAAGTGCAACGCCGCCGACACCGACACCGACGACACCGGCTTTTCTGCGACACGAGCTCCTTAACGCTGTCGCGTTGAAATAAAGGCTAGTATGCTTCGCATCCTGGGCGTAACCTTAGCTAAGCCACAGCCATTTTTTTCTTTTTGCTCTCTCTCAAATTACAACAAAGTAAGCCCTGACGATATTGGCCTACAATACGTGTTGTGCGCTGCGTGCATTTTTGACAACAAATTTCTATTATTTTATTCCACGTGAAAGGAATCCGTCTTACTCGCCTACACAATTTACGAATGCATATAAGGCTACGGTAACCACTTACGTTGTAGCTCAAATAAACTTCAATACCTGTGTTGCCAAGCTTTTATTGGGAAGGACAAGAGCACGCAGATGTATCTGCGCATGCCTACTTCCTAATGTTAGGTTGTAGTGTACGTTATAAAAGTCAGAAGTGACAAAAGGCTTGTATACATGTACACGCCCAAACATGTTCTCCTATTTTCGCTGAGGTTTTTCACACGCGAGTTTGTGAGTAAACGAAGAAAAGGTATTATGAAGCAGAGAAATAGAACCAGCATTATGATATTTATGCCCTTGTTTCTTTACGCAACCAGAAAAATGAAGAATATTTGGGCTAGAAACTGTGCGGCTCATATCCTGGTTCAATGTATACAACGCTTCAAGCTACGGGTTGCCGCTTTATGCTCTCAACTTCAGAGCTGAAAGAGTTTGACATACTGACTCACTTGTTCACGCCTTCCTGCTGCCACACCGATAGTCCTCCCTCCCACATACAGTTCCAATATTCTTGGGTATAACGTGGTGGTGCGCAGTCCATGGTGCTTGTTGAACGCCTTACCTAAAAGCTGGAGCAGCAGGCACCTTTATACTATACAGCAGTGGCCTCAATAGAAGTCGCCAGCCCTGCCGTGCGCTGGCGCCACAAGCTTCACAGGAAGAGAAAGCATGAGTTAACAAACAAGAACATAATAAAAACGTTCGCACCTGCACTGCCGAACTTTGCAAAACTTTATATATGTAGTAAAACAGAGAGCAAAATGTAGCGACTGCTCCGGCTCCGAACTCCTATTGCTGCACTACCAGGATTCTCCTATTCTGAAGCCCACCGTAATATATTTGCCTGCCTGGTCGATCCACAAATAATTGTGTTAAAACACTACCGATGCCTGGGCAAAAGCCAGCGGTTATTCGGTGGTCTGTAGGGCCAGAGTTGAGGTCTCATAAACTGTTTTGTTCGAAAAATGGAATTTTAAAGAAGGTTCTGATATATTTAATAAATAAATTAATCCAAATTTCTCAGCCTGTCATAGTAGAAAAAAAGTTCGCATATATTAAACAAGATGAGGCCCTGCGATGTATGCAAATTCTTTTCTGCATGGCATAGTAATTCTTGTTACGAAAGCATAAATACGCACACAGCCAGACAGAGCTTGACTGTCAGATTTCTCGCATCTAAGTAGGCTGCAATCATTTACATAAAATCAAACGGTTTAGGGAACATTCTATGGAGCTGCTTTGCCAATCACTTGGCAATTTCTTCCATGGTACTGTACATAACTTGTTTAACGTATACAATATATAATGTACGTGGTTAAGAAATTCTTGTTTCATTGTTATTTTTGCTTCTTCTGTGTGTTATGGTGACACTGCACTGAGGGGAGTGCAACAAGTTACGAGTATTTGCGCATTGGCGCAGTTATATATCTGTCTCTATTATTCAGAATGCTACTGGCAGGCATGTAACTCTACGACATAAGGACAGCCTGAAGTTGAGATTACATATAAATATATCTTCTGGTACTCCTTCCTAAATTCCGTCTTTCTGAAAGTAAATGTTTATGTGGTGGTTTAGGAAGTTCCCATGCTAAGGGCTTCGTAGCTTCAGCCTTCATAGTTTCAGGCTTCAGGAGTCGTTTTGACGCTCCCATCGTGAGAATAATCAATGCTGAGGCCAAAGCTTCGAATACAACTCATGTCCCAATACAAATTTCGATGGGGGCGAAATGCGAAAACACCCGTGTGCTTAGATTTAGGTGCATGTTAAAGAACACCAGGTGGTCAAAATTTCCGGAGTCCTCCACTACGGCGTGCCTCATAATCAGAAAGTGGTTTTGGCACGTAAAATCCCAAATATTATTAACTTTTCTCTGACACCATCAGGGTATCTAACCGTTTTCTTCTTGGATGAAAAAAGGAAGCCTTTATTTGTCCGGTTCTCGGCGGAATGGACCCCACGTCACACGAGTTCCTCACCCACAGCAGGCCGACGCTTTAGCGAGCTGCGCCATGAATACGCTGCATATGTGCCACCCTTCAAACCCTTTTTTACGACGACTTGGGTCACTGACTTTTTGCCACGGGGTGTGCGGCTGGCAAGAGAGCGATTCTCACCTGTGCGCCTTGCATCTCAAGGGTCACGCACGGAGTTCTGTGCAGCGACCACTGTAGACGGCACAGCCTTTGCAGATGGATTCGCGAGAAAGGGTCCCGATGCACATTTACATTCTAACACCTGTCCAGCCGGTCGACCGCAGCGCGCCTGCGCGTCACCAACGGGAATTGCTCGCATAGGTACTTTTCGCCCTATTGGTGCCTGTGGTAGCAAAAAATGCACCTAGCCCTGTTGAGCCCCCTAGTCCCCATACCTATTGATGGAGGAGGAGCAAAAACATTAATTTAAAAAAAAGGACAAGAAAGTGTCTTTCTGCTTGTGCGGGCAGGCGCCCTCAGTCCAGGGCTCCTGCGCCACTTGCTTTCTCCCGGGCCCGCCGCACCAGTTGCTGCTAGTCACGAGGGTCTGAGCTAGTCAGCACTAGTGTTCCTGTATGTGCTCCCGCAGGGAGCAGAGTTGCGCATAACTTTTCCGGCGCCACTCGCACCACTATTCGCGGAGCGCTACCAGGTGGTGCAAAATGACGTCAAATGTTCAACTGCAACGCTGCGAAGCCAACTGTACGGGCGCGATGCCCACTCGTTTCCGTCAGTGCCATCGTGATTGCAATCAGAGGACCATCGAGCGGGCGCTGCATTCTTCGGCTCCGAGCTGTAGGTACGGTATTCGGCGATATTATTTTATTGGCGTTGGTGAAGTGCTAAGAAACAGATCATTTTGACACTTGTACTCCAGTATGACGGGGTGCAGCGCACCAAACTGGAAAAACCGCACGGAATGTGGCAAAGCTTTTCACGCGGTGCCGTGCGGACGGACAAGTCCGGCCGGCTCCGAAAGAAGCCAGGATATGCCAGGTGCGCTCGGTGAACTCACCTACGTTTACAGAGATGAGTTTGGTTTGTTTACACTAAAGCAGCATTTATCTCAATTAATACTCTTGTACGCGTTGAAATGTGTACGGCTGGCATGAGAGGTTGTTCTCTTGTGCAATTTTGGGTGTATATGTGCACTGCAACACACACGCGAAACAAGGAATTAATGACACGTCTGTGTCGAGCTGCACATACACGCCAAGAGCGGTAACTTGCCAACTCGCCCAATTAGCTGCGTTGCTTCCACGATTGTTCGGACTGTGTGGCTCTAGGACACTGTGTTCAAAACAGAGTAAACGCTAGCAGATACAATTGCCCGTGGTACCCTAATTTTTCTCTGCTTTGTTTCTCTTAATTTTTTCCGATTTTTTGTGTTAGGTCGATTGATGTACTGGTGTTCATCGCTCTGTAGTAAGCGATAACATCGTGCGCTTCCGCTGATGAGATAGCTGTAATAACTTCCACATTTATGGCCCGCAATAAGTTGCTTGTTCGATCAGCCTTAGTCGACGTGAGTGCGAGGGCCACGGCCACTTCTGCTTCTGCTGTATTCGTCGTCCGTATCGACGCTCCTGTGACCGGTTTATCGATGGTGGTGATGACCGCCGTTGCTCTGGTGCCGTGCTTGGGAAGCGAGGCGTTGATTCTCTCTCTCTCTTTTTAGTCGACGTGAGGAATGTAAAATTCTTTTTGTACGTTTAATAAGCATTGTGTTACAGTAAATTAAGCTTAGTATGAAGAGGTAAAAAAATGCGTAGTCGTATTAGTCTGCAATGTGTGAGTAATTAGTTTGCAGGTTTGCCATCTTATGTAATTTGTGCAATACAAATACCCTGCTGTTACTCTTAATAACGTGTTGCCTTTCCAATGACTTTGAATTCTGCCCCCCAAGGCTCCGAGAACCAGCACTCATGCCCTGCTGCCACCAGCCATTGCTCATCCATTCTCCTGTACGAAATAAATTTGATCTAGAAGCTCGTTCATCTTGAATCTTTTTCCACCGGCAGATTTGATGCTTCGAAGCAGCTGTTCAGTTTGCAGCATAAATCGTAAGAATAAGCTTCGCATAAAATGTGCGCTTGTGAATATTTGAAATGCGTTAAGATTTCCGTGTCTGTACGGAATATATGGAAAACCAGCAGCTGCTGAGAACGACGGTTAGCGATGAAAGACTCTCACGGTTAACGGTCACTGGCTTAACTACAGGCACTATAGTTCTCTTGTCGACTATCATTACTCGTGTGGTTTCCGCAGCCAAAACATGCTCACCTAATTGTCCACCACAAGTGTGTGAAGCTTTCTTTAAACATCCTTTAAAAGATTTCTTGCCTTCCGGCCTCCGGAACTTCATATGCATGATGAAAAGCATTGTGCCATCTTTTCTTGGAAGTTAATGCGCGTTGGCACGCGAACTTTTGAGGTGTTCGAGCCATGAGCGCAGTCAGGATTTTATTTCGAGGGATCGAGGGGGGTCCTACTGCTTAAATATACGTTCGTACGTGTTTGTACATGTACGTGTACGTACGTATATGTACGTATATAGGTGCATACAAACTAAACATTTCGGAGGGGTTGGTACCCCTCCGGCTACGCCAATCGTTCGAGCTCAGCCTGCTTCAAAAAGTGTCATCTTGCTCAGCGCTTGCGAACAATTGCCGCATGTAGGTCGCGACCAGCAGACCAAAAATAAATGGAACAACGTGCTGCATTTACCTCCTGCGCACGCGAGGAGTGGCTTCCCTGCAGAGCGGGAACATAACGGAGGATCTATGTTCGACTCAGCTACCTGAGGGAGCACAAACAGGGACACTTGTCAACACGGCCCCCGCTGCTCAAGTGTGGGGGTGGGTATTTTCCGGGATGCCTTTACGTTGGGGCACGCCCGTGTGGTGTGATACAGTCCAACAAAGGAGACATCTGTAGGAGTATTGTGTACCGTGCATTGTATGTATTCTGCTTAAGTATGACTTCTTGTTGGTTTGTAATTGTCGCCATGCTATGGCATCTGTGCGTGAGAGGGTCTTGTGTGGAGGTGGGTGTTGTTGTTTGTTCAATCCGTGGAGATGTAGCGTGGAGTTGCATTGGAAAGGTGCGGGCTGCATAGATGCGCCCATATAGCTCTTTCGTGTCCCACAGGAATCATGAACTCGGGCTACAGCGTCCGCGCGGTAATTTCAACGGAGGGACTGGTGTCCTGGGGCGCTATGCAGGATGCGCCGAGTTTGGCGAAACTCGGGATCTTCACGAGCTCTGGCGACAACCCAAAATGAAAGCACGAATGGTACCGAGACACAGTTTATCTTTCGACAAGCCTCCAGTTTCATTGGTTTATCTAGATTCACTCTGGCTGGCTATCATTTCTTGGGCGCAGCCTTCTGGGCGGTCGACAAACTGGGGCTCACGTGATCATACCGTCGGTGCATGGTCGTGCCTTCTTTCACTTGTTTGTCGTTCCACCGAGTGCATTACATGCAGAAGCAAGTTGTAAAACAAATGCATTTAGTACAATATTATTAGTTACTTTAACGTGGTTTAGAAGCATTTTGAAGCTTACGAGATGTTCACTGAATGCGTCTTAGACTAATTTGTAATTTAGTACGCTTCGCATTATACCACGAGGGAGCGCTGTAGTGGCGTCATCACATCCATTCACCGGGCAAGCATGGCGGCTAAGCACCAGGGAGGCCCAGTGTAAACAAACCCGTACAACGAGCTTGCAGTGCGCGACGTAGTGATCAGGCTCGACGAAGGCCACTATTTCTTGGATAGTTCTGTTCCTCCGTGGGCAATCTTCCCGTGCACCCGGTAAGACTGCCAATAGCTTCGGCGATTTTACAGATCGCAACGCGCACCTACTGTTCACGGCGAAGTGCTGAAGAAACAACTTGTCCGGTGCTGCTTCTGCGAGTGCGCCGAGTTCCTCCACTCTGCGTGACTGCGAGCGTCACGAACATTACATTGTGTGGGCAAAAGGTAGACATCCTATATAGCTACGAAGCGACGAGGTGGTACCGACGATGGATCTCGCTACCAACACAGTGAAGGAGACTTCGACAAACTGCAGATAAGTATATTTCTACTGTTTCATATTTAGCATAATAAGAGTGCACGGATTAAGTCACTTTCGTAGTAACGAACTGAATGTCCAGCAGTTTAAAGAAGGCAGTGAGAACCAATGAGTGTTCGTGCTTTTACGTGCAAGTGGGCCCGCGAAAATATGGAATAGATGAAGGTAACCTCCACTAACTTGGTAAGGCAACAGAAATTCATGAGTGACATTAAGCTAGAAAATTTATGGAAGAGTATCTTTATCCAAGTGAAATATCAATAGCAAGTACTGATATAAAGCAGGAAACTTATACAAAAATTTCATGGGTTGAACAGCACATGGAAGGCATTACCGAATCGTGATCGCCACGTTACCGATATCCTTGAAAAAAGTCTAGAATCATTGCATTCCACCGGTTATGCAATATGGGACATAAACCTGGAGGTTAACAAAGAAACTTGAGATGTCAAGGACTGTGTAGAAAGCGAAGTAACAAAAATTGTTGCAGATAGCATTAAGGCAGGAAGACAGTGGCGTAGTAAACCGTGGCAACTGATATGCTAGTTGAGATTAAAAAAGAAAGGAATCGGCAGGCAGGCCATGCACGTATTCGATCACTTGTTGCCAATTCATATCAGGTGATTACATAAGCATTACAGAATGAATGTCAAGGAGAGAGAACTACAGCCAAGGATGGTAGAAAATTGCGTAATGGGACAAGAATATGATGTTTGTAGGCATAGGATGCAATCAGCTCGTATAAGACGGGATTGTAGGGCGAGGCATTTGTTTTGCAGCGAACAAAAATAGGTTTGTGGTGCTGACAGTAGAGACTCGTGAAGGTGCAGGGCCACCTCAGCTGCTGGCACACTAATCAACATGACAATTGGCTCTGAAAAAGAAAACCCCAGTTTTGAAAAATAAAGCAATGTTGTCCCAACGCATTGTTTTACTATGCATACTACACTAGAGGTTTCCACATTTAAGGGCACTTGGTACTAATAGTGCAACGAGCATTTTTCTTTGTAAATAATGGTTTGTACGTGGCTGATTCATTCCAATACACTTTTTTGCAGCAAAACATTCTGCTGCTGGAGCCACTCAACCGCCTGGTGGCAGTAGGCGAGCGCCAGGCACGTGCTCTTGAGAGTGTGGCAAAGGTCCAGAGGGCTGCTCCGCAACAGTAGTATCGGTGCCCTCACTGCTCTCCTGTCGAGCCCACAGAAGGCACCTTATAAAGGAGCTTTCAGTTTAATATTTTGTTTATTATTCAGGAACATGAATAAAATTATTGCAGTAAACATTGTGCTGTGCATATTAGGAGACTTATAACATGCACTTTGTGTCCCTTCAAAATAGGCAAAAACGTAAGACAACCTGTGCCACTCTCGGACCATGTAAATAAAAAATACACTAATGCAGCATACACGTCATCATGCTGTTTGTTCTTTCTATGTGCAAGAATACAGTGCGTGTTCATTAGCCACAAGATGAACGGTGTGTGTAATTCACAATGAAGAAAGGAAACAGCAGGAGCTTAATAATGCTATCACCTATAGACTGTGCATATGACTGCAACACTCCCCAATTCAAATGTGCCATGCATTTACAAATTACATGCATGTTCGATACCACATATTCTTTAACATTGTCTTATAATTGCATGTACCATATTTCACACATCTTAAGCCCTTGCATAGCACACTTCTGATGTATCCATTTCATAGGCCAAATAATTGTACACTTTGTCCTTTTGTGTTGTATGAAAAGCAGCATCCTTTACAGTCGGATAAAACTTCAGAAGACAGGAGAGGCCCCACCCAGATGACCAAAGCGCAGCAGCCGATTGCCTACACGTCTAAAGAAATAGTCCCTCTCCAACGAGCAATATTAGTCTGTCTGGCGGCACGATATCAGTCTCGAGTGCGTGCCCATTGGTGCAGGCTTGTGTTCACCTGCCTTAAAGTGCAGATTCCGCAGCCTCCTAAAGTTGTATCCGACTATAGAAACACGTAATGCCTTGCACCAGTTGCATAGGCTTCTGCAATTTGATAGCACACAATGATCAGGAGCAGAAATCTATAAAGGCATCCAAGCAAAGCTGGCTGGCCACACTTCCATTATGAGGGGCTGAAAAAGGTCTCGCCAAATATTCCCATGACGTCCTTGAAAAAGAGGTGGTGTTTGGCACTTCTTTAGAATCAAAAACAGATTACACTGAATGTTGTGTAGCACGTCAAAACAAACTGAGCTTGGTTATTTGCACAGCATGTAATGGGAGGTCGAGCTTCACATAGGAAACAAACTGCTCTGTCCAGTACAATTTTGAGGCCGGTATGGCACCTATTATGGCACCGGTATGGCACCTATTATGTCAACAGTATCTATATACAAATTACACTTTTCACAGGCCATTGATTTCACCATTATTTTTGTGTGATGGTTCTTTCAATCAGCGCTTGTATTACATGAGCAGGTGGATTTGAAAGCAAAGCTTTGTTTGCAAACCTTCCGACTTCCATAAGTGTGTGGCAAGGCACTGGCATGTTGTCGAATAGCTCACACTTCCTCGGTCCTGCACCAAAGAAGCCCAATGCTCTATTTTAAGTTGGATCGCACAACAATTCAACGGCACACAAAGGAGTGTAACACACACAGCAAAGCATTCTGCTGTGTGTATTTCTCTTTGTGCCCCGTCGAATTGTTGTGCAATTAAACTTCAAGCTTCTATACCAATACACCGTCTTCAACCTCACCAATGCTCTAGTTATTAGGCCACAATGGTGCACATCTTTGAAATTTCCCAACACAAATTAGTTCTCCAAAAAATCACAAATGTTAAATTTTGCAGCACAGCTGTATGTATGAACGTGCCATATTCTTTACCACTAAACTCACAGGAATCAAAGAGGCAAGCATTAACGAGCCTTGCTGCCGCCGTTACCATTATCATCATGACACCAATGGAAAGACAGTGCCACGTTTCAGTAAAGGGAGTGCTGGAGGGAAAGGTGTGACAGCGAGGGCTTACAATAAAAATAACAGTTACGAGACATGTTCAATGCCAACATATGCTGCATGTCGCTCAGCCTACTTTGGCAATGCGGCAAGTGTTTACTCGTTTGGGCATATCACGTTTTGTGTAGTTATTGCTCTAAAGCTGTACAAATGGTCTATTTGCTCTGCAAGTTTTATTTTTATCATGGTAGGTTAAAGACCCACTTTTCATTGGCATCTGCACCACATTTCTCCCGATATGTAATAATGCCTTGGTGGTTCATGACATCTTCACGTACAGAGAGTTCTGCAGAGTATCGGATGTGCATTGTTCTAATGCTTAAGAATTAGAGCCCCATTATGAGACGAAAATATACAATTTATCCATCCAAAATAACGCCGCCCCCCCCCCAAAAAAAAAAGAAGATGCACTGAACCTCTGGCACATGCATCGACAGTGAACAGAGCAAACAATCTGAAGTATTTTCTTCATGCAAGCCAACACACTAAGATTCTCAATGCATTTTCATTTCGCCACAAATGCATAGGCACAACCGGCTTGGCGCAACATCCACATCTCGCGCTGCAACAAATTGTGCAATGCCTCGCTGTTTCATAGTGCGGCCGATAGATTACGCATGACCAAAATTCAGCATTGTGCATACTTAGTAACTTCACCAATGAAGAACCCCAAGTTCTTTATGAGATTAGGATTCATAGGTTACTTCACACAATTAGTGATATCCATTTATCTATTTATACTTAACCCCTTTCCCAAGAAAGTGAGCCATTTGGAAGGCACCCTGACAGATAAATAGAACAATCGACAAAAAGTGATCAACCAGCGAAAAAGTCTGTTAATCACAGTAACGCTGACATTGAAGGCGCCTTAATTCCTACGTACGTTCCTTCGACACACCCGACTACGTTCGTAATGTTCCCACGAAGTGGGAAGCATTCTTTTATATATGCCCGCTCCGCCGCAGTATTCTGGAAAGCTAGCCACCGCTTACGCACTGGCGCATCGATAAGCGCGTCAGACACATCTCTGACACAGTGGCTAACAGTAGTTTGATGGCGTCCGATGTAACGCTCGGCGCCGACGCTTCCCTGAAAACTCCCAGTCCCGTAGAAACGGAGGGCACAGATGACTTGCTCTAAGACGGTGAGCGAATGAAGCCCGCCACGCTGTCACCGCAGACGAGAGTCTTCGCCTCGCTCGTCACACAGCCAGCACACTGATGTCTTCGACAGGCGAAAATGACGCTGAAACTCCCCGCCGGTCATGCAGGTGAACGGGTCCGGACGGTCATACTGACGCTTGCTGCCGCTGAATGCAATGCCGCTGCCGCTGCTGCTGCCGCCGCCATGTTCCCGAGTTGAACTCGGAGGGGGTTTCGCGATGTACGAGTTTAGCACGAGTTCGCCTGTCAATCAAAACCAGAGGTCACGCCCCGCGCGAGGCATGTAACTATTGCGCGCGCACCCACTACAGTTGGGCCACGCCCAACTTATCTGCCGGCAACAGCGACGCGGTGTCGAGCTGAGAGGCATCAACAATCTTGACCGCCGACATAAAACACGCACAACGCACTGTCATCGGTGATGTACTGAGCACCACTATCGAAAACAAAGCGTTGACTGTCGCTGGCACACATCTTCTCGGGCTGAGATGGCCGCACAACACGGTTTCATTGCCTGCATTGCGGCGCGTAGCGCACAGTAAATAATTATCGGCACGTCACTGTAGGTGCTTGCAAGGCGTCGAGGGGGACGACGATGCTGAGGAGGGCTTATTGCAGCAGTCGTTTCAGATAGCTGCTCTGTCATCGGTGATGAAACGGAGCCACAACGTCGTAAACACGATCAGCGT
The DNA here is from genome assembly GCF_038994185.2 of Dermacentor albipictus. Lineage (NCBI taxonomy): Eukaryota > Metazoa > Arthropoda > Arachnida > Ixodida > Ixodidae > Dermacentor > Dermacentor albipictus. The sequence goes on from NC_091825.1 coordinate 68,812,652, forward strand.
CCGAGAATCGCTCGCTCTTCTAGGCCCAGTGCAATGACATTTCTTCATCACAAGCACTGCGCACTCAACAGTTCCAACACATCTCTCCGTTCGAAATCTGATTTCATAACTGCACACAAGAGTCCTCACCTGCCAAAATGCGAGTGCTGCGGTGTCGTTACGATATCCATCTGCGATCGCTGCTGGCTCCAGCAGAGGTAATCCGCAAGCACCTTCGACTGCACAACACACTCATATACTGCGTACGTGCGCTCAGAGGCGCCTTCACTGGGCAAGCGATGACAAGCGATGAATTCTGTCGCTGGGGAAGCACGCACGTTTCGCAATGTATCGCAAAGGCTTCGCGCACAAAGATAAACTGGTACATTTTCACTGAACTGCGACACTACGCACTCTATACCGCCATTTTACAGCGACAGCTGTTGTGTCGTTTTTAGTTGGTAAAGCGGGGGCCTTAATAGCCTAGTGAAGCGCCTGCGATGAACAGCCGTACCGCGGCGCTGCGTTTCTATTCCCCTAATAGAGAAAGAGTGGCCATGACCCTCCATGGATCATGACCGACTTTATTGAGAATAGCACTGCAGCGCCCCTAGGCGACTTATCACCGTATGAACGCCCTCGTGCGTGCGACCCGTTTCAATGTACCGCTTCTAAGCTTTCGCCTCCCTGTCGCCACTCACGGCAAGATGTGCAAAATTTAATAATTTGCTCGATCTCCGTTTATCATCACAAATTTCTAGCATTGAAAACGAAAAACAGATACCTAAAGAAATAAAAATGTGCGTTATTTTATTTGTCGCATTTTAACGTATTCGTTTGAGTGAAAGTGTAGGTGCAAGAATGCGCCGCATGTACCCCGTTCGCATTCGATGGAGGATAGATAGATAGCGCCCGAAAGATGAGGCACGCCCTTGACGCGCCCGGGAAAGGCGTGGCAAACGGCTCACGGCAAGTGTGCTGACAGACAGCGGGGCAGTCACGGTATCGCTAAGTTGCGATAATCCGTTGATAACAATACGCGGCGCTGGCGCGTTTCGTTGTGCAGCCTTCTGCGCTTGAAACGTGGAGGGCTAGGCGTTCGCGTTGGCTTGGGAGACGGGTGCCTATGGTTTCTCTTATTGTGTTATGGACTCCAAGGACCCCTAGCTTGAGTAGCTGTTCCTGCTGGTAGGCGGAGCCCTTGGTTGTTTGCTTTCCGCAGAAGTATGTCTAATTGATGTTTGTCTTCCGTAGTAAGGGCAGGTACGGGCAACATAGTTGATGCGACTGATTATCAAGGCCTGGACGAGCCGTATTCTGTCGTTTTCTTTCAGTCCGTATTGTCTGGTTCTAAATCATTTGCATGATATGGAAAGCGGTCCGCTCGTTACGTTGCATGCTGTATTCGCCTCCGCCGTCCCGTTGTTTCTGGAGGCCGAGGATGCGGACGAGGCTTACTATGGGTATTTCTTTGACGTCGGGGGTGAGTGTTGTATGGGTTATTTCATGGAATTTTCTTCCTCATACCTGTCGAACGATTAATAGTTCTGACTCCTCGGGGGAGCATCAGAGACCACTTGTTTTTGCACATTGCTGTACGATGTCGGACGGTTGTCGGAGCGCGTCTTGTTTCTTCGCTTCGGAACCATTGGTGGTCCATTTGGGGATAACATCGGAGTATATTGCATGCCCAATTCCTCATACTGCGTTGAGTTTCTCAGGTAATTTCATCATACCAATGCTGAAAAGGGTGGGTGATAGTACAGCACCTCGTGGGGCTCTTTTGTCGCTGGTAGGTAACGTCGAGGTTCTGAGTGAGCCAATCAATATTTTGGCCGTGCGGTTGCTTAGAAAGCCGCGTGTGTAACTGTAAGTATTACGACCGCAATTCGCGAGATTTAGAACTGTAAGGCTGCTATTGCGAGCCAGATTGTCGAAATCGCCTTTGAGGTCGAGTGCTAGAATCGCTACGGTGTTGTTTGGTGAGATGTGTTCAAGGACTTGTTCCTTCAGCTGAAGAAGGATGTCGTGTAGGAAAGATGGGGACGGTATCCGAACATTGTTTCGTGAGAGAAGCCTCTGGATTCTAGGTAAGGTTGAAGTCGGTTCAGAATGACATGTTATAGAGGCTTCGCTAAACATTAAGGGCGGGACATTTGTCTCATGTTTTCTAAGCTCGAGGGTTTGCCTGGCTTAGGAATGAGTGTGATTTCTACGTTCTTCACATTCCGCTGGTACCCGCTTCCCAATAATGATTAAAGATTTCAGTAAGAGTTGAATGGTGCTGTCATCCAGGTTGCACAGGGATTTGTCCTTGCCTGGGGTGGTGTTTTGTGCAAGTGCATGGATTACATGTTGCACCTCAAAGATAGTGATCGGCTCGTCGAGGTGTTGGTTGTCGTCTGGGGAGAATCAGGTAACAGCAGATTTGTTGAAGGATGGTGGGCAGATTGTTCTAGAAAAACTGGCCACCCTGTATACACAATGCCTCATGACCTCGAGCATACCGAAATCTTGGAAGAGCGCCAACGTAATCCTAATGCATAAGAAAGGAGACGGTAAAGACTTGATAAATTATAGACCGATCAGCTTATCGTCCATTGCATACAAAATATTTACAAAGGTAATCGCAAATAGAACCAGGAACACCTTAGACTTTTCTCAACCAAAGGACCAGGCAGGATTTCGTAAAGGATACTCAACAGGAGACCATATTAACGCTGTCAATCAAGTGATAGAGAAATGTGCGGAATATAATCAGCCCTTATATATAGCTTTCGTGGATTAAAACAAAGCATTTGATTCCGTTGAAACCTCAGCAGCCATGAAGGCATTATGGAATCAGTTTGTAGACGAGCCGTATGTAAAATTCCTGAGACATCTATAGCGGCTCCACGACGTCGAAGTCCTCACTAAAGAAAGGAACAAAATCCCAATTAAAAAGGGCGTCAGACAGGGAGATACGATCTCTCCAATGCTATTCACAGCGTGTTTACAGGAGGTATTCAGAGAGTTGGATTAGGAAGAATTGGGGGTGCGATTCGCATCCCCAACATGCGATTCGCTGATAGTGCTTTGCTTAGTAACTCAGGGGACCAATGGCAACGCATGCTCACTTACGTGGAGAGGCAAAGAAGAAGGGGGAGTCTAAAAATTAACCTGCAGAAAAGGAAAGCAATGTTTTACAGGCTCGGAAGAGAACAGCAGTTTACGATAAGTAGCGAGGCACTGGATGTGGTAAGGGAATACATCAACTGAAATAACCAAAAGAATAAGAATGGGCTGGAGTGCGTTTGGCAAGCATTCTCAGATCATGAACAGCAGGTTGCCATTATCACTCAAGAAAAAAGTTTATAACAGCTGTTTCTTACCAGTAGTCACCTAGGGCGCAGAAACTTGGAGGCTTACGAAAGGGATTCTGCTTAAATTGGGGATGGCGCAACGAGCTATGGAAAGAAGAATGATGGGTATAATGTTAAGGGATAAGGAAAGAGCAGATTGGGGGACCTAACAAACGTGAGTTGATGACATCTTAGTTGAAATCAAGAAAACGAAATGTGCATGGGCAGGACATGTAATCAGGACGGAAGATAACCGATGGTCATTAAGGGTTACGGATTGGATTCCAAGAGAAGGGAAGCGTAGCAGGGGGCGGCAGAAACTTAGGTGGGTGGATGATATGAAGAAGTTTGCAGGGACAACATGGCCACAATTAGCACATGACCAGGGTAGTTGAAGAAGTATGGGAGAGGCCTTTGCCCTGCAGTGGGCGTAGCCAATCTGATAACGATGGTGTAGATTCTGGAAAAATATGTTGTATACTGCGAAACTCTGATCTATTTCACCCAAACTTTGCATCCGGCATAGCTTTCTGCTGTGCTGTTCCAACATGCGTAACCTTGTCATAACAACACACAATTTTCACTGGGTTGATACAGTTTATTTGAGTTGAAAGAACCAGTAACACTCCGAACTTTGTTAATATTCCAGTTTTATTTCATCAGACAAGTGTTAGAAATATTTTGTGGCAGTGCTGCGGGGACAAAAAACGCCTTTTAGCTTGTGGTAATCACGGTACACGAGTTTAAGTTGCTATAGAAAGACATTAAGAATTGCATAGTGAAGTACACAATTTTGTGCAATAATGTTCTCAAAATAATATAATGATATCCTGTGACGTCTTAAATTTCATTGCATGCCAAACGCGAACCTACAACTAAATCGTGCTGAAACATTCTTGCTAAAGCATTTCTTGGCTACCCTGGCATTTTGTATAATATCTAAAACAAAAACAAATATTTTCGGAAGCCAGCAATTTTGCGGTTCCCATGGTTCACAACAGCTGCAGTTGGGGCAATATTATTTGTTACTGGTGTGATTGCTTATATTGAGTAGTCGGTAGCGCAGGCCCAAAGCCACGAACTTGGAAGGTACATGAGACGACACAGCGCTTTGTTTCACCTCCCATGCATTCTATGCCAGTGTCGTTGTGCCAACGCAAGGTCAACGCAGAATAGGCTGTGGGTTGCGCAGAGCAGGGCTATTGCCTTCTTTCTTCGCCATTCGAGCACGCATCTATACAAATGCTCGTCAGAGACAGCAATAAAACTACGGGAAAGCATCCACAAATACATTTTAAACAAAATTGCACGCGTTACACCGGATGATTGCAAGCTCCTCTCCAGCATATATTCGACTATAAAATATTTAAGTTGCTCAAAGAGAAAATAATATGAAACCTCAACATCCCGCGTGTTCGCGGACGTAGCATGTTCGCTTTCACATCATTCTGTCCTCGTTTCTCGACGGAAACGCGCGTTTCGCGTATGTTCTTTTTTTATGAAAAAAAAATGAAGTTGCTTGTTACTGTAAAGGCTGTCAATTTTTCTCAGAGTTTGTGGCGGTATATTGCCGACCACCTGCGACAACGGGATACCGAAACGGGCCTTCATTCCGCTCCACGATTTTCCAGCTGCGAACGCTTTCTGTAGCAGCGATTAGGGGTACTGTTGAAAAGGCGCTTCACAAGTTTAACGGCCAATGCAGTCCATGCTGCTGCGACAATAGACACTGTAAACCTGTAGACTTTTCGTTATTTTGTTATTTAAATCTCAATCCAGAGTTTTAGTATCTAACTAAACATATTACCAATCGCGGAATACACTGGGTTCCCGGAGACATGAGCTGCCGCCAGCCGCGGTGGCGCCATCTCGTGACGCTTTGTGAACGCGCCGCGTTAGGCACGTATTGACGAAGAATGCGTGCTGTTGTTGGAGAAAAAAAAACGCTGCATAATAAAGCATGCGTCAGTGTCGGAAATTTACGTCAGCTGCTAAGAGGAATATATGGGGTTACAATAATAGCTTTGTTTCCTCTCTGGCTCGAATATAAGCCACCAGCTGGCGCAACCAACTCGGCCGCTCGCGGTTATATCTCTGCTAGCTTCATATTCCACCAAGGCCAATGCGTTTGCGGATTAGCTATAATTACCTAATACAGAGCTGGTCCGTCAACGTGTTAGCGACTGTGGAAAACCGGGATAGGTGCACGGCCGAAGATGAGAATTTCTATTTGCATCTATTTCGAAACGGTGCTGCTGCAAATATGTATTCTGTATGCGTATTCTGAACGCATACAGATTCATACGTACTCATATGTATTCATATGTATTCTGAACGCATACGAATATGCGTTCTGTATGCTGCAAATAATGGCGGGGACAGTTGCTCATAGTTTTTGGTCTACCTGGATTAGCCATTTTGGTGCGCCATCAACGGTGACCACTGATCGAGGCAGACAATGTGAGTCCGCACTTTTTACGCCTGTAACATCCCTTCTGGGTTGTGCACGCTTTCGCACAACTGCTTACCGTTCAGCAGTATCGTCGAGAGGCTACATCGACACTTGAAAGCTGCACCAGCCGCTCAGCCTCACGCGGAAAAATGGGTATCGCACCTGCCAGTCGTGCTGCTCGACCTTCGTTCAACACTCCTGCAAGAACTTGCCTGCTGTGTGCGATGGTTTACGGTTGCACCCTCCGTTCGCCCGGTGACCTTGTCAGCCTCGTATCTACGCCAAGTGTTTTGGATCGATCTTCTTTCGTCCAGCGTCTACGCATTTTTATGCACAACTTGGGTCCATCGCCAACATCTGCTCCTATGAGTAAGCATGATATTTTCCTACCCTCACACCTGAAAACATCCTCGCACGTGTTTGTCTGTGTTCACACGCCTCATCGTTCTCTACAGCCTCGATACTACGGTCCTTTCCCCGTTATCTAATATTCTGAACACAATTTCGAAATTCTGAGCAATGGGCGTGAAGACACAGTTGTTATCGCAAGGATCAAACTGGCTCCCATTATCAACACCTCCGTCTGACAGCCTCTTCAAGTGACCAAGGCCACTTGTCTGCAAAGAGGGAAAGGGGGGGGGGGGGAATCTGTAGTAAACCTTTCTTCCGGCGCGTCGCTGGTTTTAGGCATGAGCGAGTAGTGGGGCATGGCTTAAGAGAGGAAGAAAAGGAGTTAGAAACGGTGGAGTAGATCGAGTTAAGGGACGTATAAATAAAGCTCCTGCGCTGTTAACTGGGCTTGGTGATTCCACACATGTGATTGTCTGCGAGAGCATTAGGGGGTTTTTGTATATTGGTTTGCTCATCCTTTATTTATTTACGTGGAATCACAGTAAGACGGGGGGGGGGGTGTCAGAACACATCGATGTGCCATGTGACATACAAAAGCAAAAACAAATTTTGTTCTCCAAGCGTTACAGACAAAAAGGACAAAAGACTCGCAATAGCGCAATTGTTAATTTAACAAGCTGAGAAAAGTCATCATCATCATCAGCCTGGTCACGCCCACTGCAGGGCAAAGGCCTCTCCCATGTTTCTCCAACAACCCCGGTCATGTACTAATTGTGGCCATGCCGTCCCTGCAAACTTCTTAATCTCATCCGCCCACCAAACTTTCTGCCACCTCCTGCTACGCTTCCCTTCCCTTGGAATCCAGTCCGTAACCCTTAATGACCATCGGTTATCTTCCCTCCTCATTACATGTCCTGCCCATGCCCATTTCTTTTTCTTGATTTCAACTAAGATGTCATTAACTCGCGTTTGTTCCCTCACCCAATCTGCTCTTTTCTTATCCCTTAACGTTACACCTATCATTCTTCTTTCCATAGCTCGTTGCGTCGTCCTCAATTTGAATAGAACCCCTTTCGTAAGCCTCCAGGTTTCTGCCCCGTAGGCTATTACACACTTTTCTCTTGAGGGATAATGGCAACCTGCTGTGCATGATCTGAGAATGCCTGCCAAACGCACCCCAGCCCATTCTTATTCTTCTGATTATTTCCGTCTCATGATCCGGATCCGCAGTCACTACCTGCCCTAAGTAGATGTGTTCCCTTACGACCTCCAGTGCCTCGCTGCCTATTGTAAATTACCCACTCTTCTGCTTTGCCTCTCGAGGTCAGTGAGCATGCATTACAGTTGGTCCCCTGAGTTACTAAGCAAGGCAATATCATCAGCGAATCGGAAGTTACTAAGGTATTCTCCATTAACTTTTATCCCCATTTCTTCCCAATCCAGGTCTCTGAATACCTCCTGTAAACACGCTGTGAATAGCATTGGAGCGATCGTATCTCCCTGCCTGACGCCTTTCTTTATTGGGATTTTGTTGCTTTCTTTATGGAGGACTACGGTGGCTGTGGAGCCGCTATATATATCTTTCAGTATTTTTACATACGGCTCGTCTACACCCTGATTCCGTAATGCCTGCATGACTGCTGAGGTTTCGACAGAATCAAATGCTTTCTCGTAATCAATGAAAGCTATATATAAGGGTTGGTTATATTCCGCACATTTCTCTATAACCTGATTGATAGTGTGAATATGGTCTATTGTTGAGTAGCCTTTACGGAATCCTGCCTGGTCCTTTGGTTGACAGAAGTCTAAGGTGTTCCTGATTCTATTTGCGATTACCTTAGTAAATACTTTGTAGCCAACAGACAGCAAGCTTATCGGTCTATAATTTTTCAAGTCTTTGGCGTCCCCTTTCTTATGGATTAGGATTATGTTAGCGTTTTTCCAAGATTCCGGTACGCTCGACGTTATGAGGCATTGCGTATACAGGGTGGCCAGTTTCTGTAGAACAATCTGCCCACCATCCATCAACAAATCTGCTGTTACCTGATCCTCCCCAGCTGCCTTCCCCCTTTGCATATCTCCCAATGCTTTCTTTACTTCTTCCGGCGTTACCTGTGGGATTTCGAATTCGTCTAGACTAGTTTCTCTTCCATTATCGTCGTTGGTGCCACTGGTACTGTATAAATCTCTATAGAACTCCTCAGCCACTTGAACTATCTCATCCATATTAGTAATGATATTGCCGGCATTACATTGCCCCAGCTACATGCGTTAGAATGTGTTGTGCTTATTGGCAATTGGACGATGTTTTCATTTTCTTCGACCATTGGTGAGAATAAATTTGATGATAAGAAGTAGCTTGTAGAGGACGACATCAGCATAAAGGAAAGAATGCTGTGTAGACTTAGCCGCAATCGATCAGTATTGCACCGGCATGCCCTCATTATGATTTATTGCATATATGATCTCCCGATAATAGATTTCGGCTGGGTTTTGTTTTCTGCCATAAATACATACAAATTTCGGCCTCTGGTTCTATCAGCACGACACGCACTATGTTTGTGTCCTGGGCTTCCTAAACTCCTCGCTTATGCTTTACCAAGAAGCACGCCTGCCTTCGCATGCGATTTCATATCCTAAAAGCACAAGCTTTCCTAAAGATATATGCATCACCACAGAAGAGAGCACATGCCTCAATTTATAAATAGGCATAATTTTTAACCATCAGTGGTATCGTCCACGTTACCCTCAGGTTGCTTTCGTACAAAAACTGTTGGACCCATAAAATATCTACATATGCGACATGCTGTTACTAACCTCTGTTCCATTAGCTAAAATCGATTTTAACGACATTTTGCAAATAATGCCAAGCATATACTTTATCAATATCTTAATGGTATTTTCGAAGAGCACATTACACAGCTGAATAGAAGACCGTGGTAGCGACTGAGGATTCTGTCTGTGACGAGAAGGCAGGTGTAGGCATTGTATCACCGTATCTGAAGTGGTCTTCTCCCATTCGACTATGCTGACTTCACGCCTATTCTTCAGGCGGGATTCTTGGCCATTGTTCCAGCATTATGCAAATTACGGTAATCTCTGTCATCAGCCGCAAGTTTAACCTATTGTACGGATGTCTGCTCTTCACTAACGCCGCCAAATTGTCGGATTCATTAGAGACATTTTCTTATCTCCTCCCAAGAAATTTACATCTCGTTGGTTTAGCGCGGATGACTGTCCACAAAGGTCCAGCCTTAACTGAAAGTGCACATGCACTCGCAGTAGCATCCTACGATGTTGCTGCTGTTGTTCTGAGTGGCCGTGGTGCATACCCACAATGGGGGATTGGCCAAGAATCGGATGATATAATTAGGTGCATAAAAATAGTAATGATAACAAGGGAGTTAACAATTTGGGCGTGTGAGTTTAAAACTAAACGTTTTGTGTTTGGAGAAAAAAGGAAATAATCACATGAAAACCCGGTATAAAATAATAATAATAATAATAATAATAATAATAATAATATATAAGAAATAAAACAAAGGTATGGTTGGAAGGGAGAACGCTCAATCTAACATGGAAATCGATTGGTTTCAATGAGGTAACTTTGGATCACCAAGCAAACATTTCTGTGGCTGAACCCAACAATGGAGGCTCCAAAAGATAGGATCGCAGGCACTGATAAAGTTAGACCAATAGAGCGAAGCGGGATTTCGAGTAGTCGTTTTGTTATGATAGAAAAACGTCTGAAAGACAACAAGAAATGGTTGATTGTCTCCGCTTCGCCACAGAATGAGCATAATGGTGAGGGGACCAGACCAGACCTGCGGAGGTAGAAGTTCAGTGCAGGTATACGGCAGCGCAGCTTCGTGATGGACACTTCAATTTTCCGTGTTCGGCAAAAATATCTGTTCCAAGGGTGTAGGAGATGTCCGTAATCCACAGAGTTAGTAATTGCGGAGCCTGATACTGACTGTATAATGATAGTCCTGCGAAATCTAGCAGCAGTAACATAAGCAGTCAAAGGGCAGCAAGGGAGAATCGGGCTACTTATCGATGTCTTGGCTGGAGAGTCTGTAATTTCATTAATTATTAGTCCTTTATGGCCAGGCACGCGAATCAAACGCACGCTTCTCAAGTAACCAGGTACCAATGATTGAAATGCCCTCATCACGCGAGAATCACTAGAAGCAGTAAGGGATATGAGCACAATGATAACGAATCAGTGACTATCACGGCTGACGTAATTGGTGATCCTAATTTGCGTAATGCCAGCACCACGGCCATGAATTTTGCTAAAAAGATCGGTATGAAATCTCGCAGCCGAAGGGAAAATGTCCACTCGAGAATCGGGGAAAATATTCCTACACCTGACTTTTCTTCAAATTGCGAAGCATCTGTAGCAATTACAACGTTTGTTTGAAGGTTTTTCAGGTGTTCTTGTTATATACCGTCTAGAATACGGTGTCGAAGTAATTTTGCATAATTAGGAAAGATGTCATCGAATTGAATATCCGTGGCAACAGCTATGTCGGTAATAGGAAGTGCATCGCATATGCGCACGCCCAAAGGGTCAAGTAATTTTTGCACGAATATAATGTAATCGTGGCCAGATGACACCGAAAAACAATGCAGGTTGTGAAATAAAGATTATTTGGGGATGACGCAATGGTGATTCATAAATCCTTAAGAATCCCATGATGTTCCTGTACTCCTGATATTACCAACGTCATCTTCAATCACTGCGGCACGATTCAGAAAATATGCTAATAGAAAGAACTTTGTCATATGATCGTTGCCAACATCTGCTTTCCCGCACCTCAATTTTCCTTCGAATAACAAATCCTGCTGCACTAGAAGAAATGAAGCAGCTGTTACGAGACTATGGCACCGAGTCCCCCCACTGGATCTTTACCTTCAGAGGTCTAGTCTGGCTATATCACCTTTATTTCCTTGATGCAATGAGAGCGAATCTCAACGGCATTTCTTTTTGACATGTCCATTCATAATTCCAAGGAGATAAATTCTAGAAGAATCTTACCAGAACCTTGGCTTGAGTTTGATTCTTCCAGTATTTCTATCCATTGGGTCTAAAGCTACTGGGCTACAGCCACAGGAAATTTGCGATGCCCTTCGCAACTTTGTGCAGTAGACAAAAAAATTGAATGCTAAAATTGTCTTTTCTGCTTCTTGCGCTCACTCAATTTTCACTATAATACTTAAATAATTGATCTTATGCATCTCTAACAGTAAACATTTTAATTAGTATTTGCTGGATACATATTTGATTTCACTTTAGTTTCCTTAAAATATCTATAATAGTTTCTGCACCACCCACCCCCAGAGTGGGTTGCGCCATTTCAGTAGTACTCAAAACAAGAACAATAAAAGCTTATAAACGGCCGGAAAGAGGGAGATACGTTTGAAGGAGTTAACTGCTGTCTCGGCAAAAAAAAAAAAATAAGCAGACGTGATCGACCCAAATGACTCGCTGCCTTAGCGGGTTTCAGTCATTAAGGCTGGAGTTAGATTTGTGAATTTTCCAACTGCGCATTCACAAACGGTTTGTTTAGGAACTCCTATCAAATTCGCGTTATCATTTAGAGACCTAAGGCCACTTCTTGACAGTTTGTGTTTTATTCCTTGTGGTATTTTGTTGGGATTATTTTTCAATCAGTCCAGTATGACCAATCCCCCTCCTGGGTACGGTGCATCTTTTGAGGCAACAACAGCAAATAAGTGGCATGGATGATAGCTCAGAAACCTACATATATTTGTACTACAGATTGTCGATGCGAAGAAGCGAACATAGGAAAGCCTAATTGGTAACATAGGCGCGTTTATATGAAAGCAAAGCTATCTTTGCCTTATTTTAAGGGACCTCTCTGCAAGGAAGGATAGTTTTCTGTAAGGAATTAAAATACTAGACAAAGCTTCCCTTTGGTACGGACAGACAGGCGAAAATACGTGAATAACAAAAGATAACTTTCAATCTTATGCAGCATCAATACTTTAACCCCGTAAGTATCGTTAAAGCTGCTTCGTAGGACTTTACATGGGCCAGTGGAAGAAACGTCAAATTGTGAGGAAGGTGTAGGAGCCACCAAGGTCGCATGACTAGGAACATCATGATAGGCGCCACGGCCACTCAGATCACCAGCAACATCTGTGCGTGCAACCGAGGCCTCCTAAACATCAGATCTAGGAGGCGTGTACATAACCGCCAGCTTTCTGGTCCATACTCCATAGTGGGTACGGGCCATGGTTTGACATCATCATCATTTGGGTCTTTTCAAAAGGAGGCCCCAACAACGGCAACCTTGGCGGTGATTCTCTGATCCACTCCCAACACAAGCACTGCTACTGGCATCGGGACCTCGGCGATCTGAGATGGCAAGCAGGGAACAGCGCGCCACAGAGGGTGGTGAACAGCAGGAAATCTTTGCAAGCGTGGCACGTAGTAGAGGTTTCGTCCCGTTCTTCGAAGATCCTTTCAAACAAGGTCTAGTGCTATCCGGAGGGAGCATGGTAGCTCTGCAAAAGGTGCATCCGCCATCTGTGCAGCCCTATCCACCGCAGAGCCGAGCGGAGTTTCGCGAAACCGCGAGCTCGTACTGTCCATCGCCGACTGAAAGCAGTACACTCCAGAGCATCGGTGGCTTCAGCGACGTCCGCATGTTGTCGCCTGCGTTTTCATCCCAGGGCGACCGCTGGAGCCAGCAAAGCATTAGCCGCCTTTTCTCACATTCCACGGGCGGTGAAGAGTTCGACCAGGCGTCGCTGTCGAATCACATGAGCTCCTTGGCCGAAGACATCCCTCAACACGGTCCGCCGCTTTTCTGGTGGCGGCACAATAAGCTGGTGGCGTTCCTGGCTGCTGCCGTAGTCATCTGCATCTCGGCAGTCATGGTCGACATGACGTGGACGATCCTGTCCCGCGGTAACACCAGACAGCTGCAGGGAGAGGCGCGCAGTCATCCATACACGGAACCCACTGAAGGTGATTCTTTGCACCAGTACGCCCCCTTGTTGAAGTTGCCATCGGAGACTGAAATAAAACCATTCCCGAAGTCAACGCCAAGGTTTTCGAACTCGGACAGTGAGGCGACAGTTTACCACAAAGAAGTGAAGAAGCCGCCCGTTCGGGTTATGGTGATCACGCAATCGCCGAGCAAAGTGGCCACGAAAAAGCGTTCCAGAGGACCGCCGAGAGTCACGCGGTATCTTTCGCGGCTGTCGACCTGGAAACGACGCCGCACGTTTATACGAGTCAACGAGAAGACAGCACGACGTCACGGAGACATCGAGGCTGAGTCGAGCAGGAGGTTGGCAGCAATGCGGAGGCGTGTAAGTCGATAGCAGAGGTAAAACCGTAGTAGCAGTTAGAGCCCAGCTTTCTTACGTACTTAAACTGCAATCCGCATAAACATTTGCGCAGCATTAGAGGCTCTGGCAAGTTCTGCCTTATAGGCCAAAATGTCTAGCGTCTGTAGGCAGCCACCATGTATTTGCTATGGCGATGGTCGTGATGAGGATAGTGAGTGGACTGCGGCAATGACGTAGGCGGCAACGGGCCACAATGCGTTTACGGTTGTAAGTCGCATGCCATGGCTGGTTCCGAAAGCGCTGCTGCCGTTTTGTCTTCTTTGAATGCCCGGTAACTGCGCCTTCTATTATGTGATAACATATCAGAGGCCCTATAACGTAAAACTATACCAATATGTTTTTATTCCAATCTCTTGACGTCAATCTTGCGTAACCGCAAACGCAAGCTTCGGGCAGTCACCCGCAGGGTTGTCAGGACAGACCTATAAAACGCTCACCTCGTTCATAGGAGGTCATCTTTGTTTGCTTGAAAACCGAATAACATTGCCTACACTGAGGGGCTTGTCTTATCTAGTTGGCTAACAACAGGCGAAGAGCACGCTCAAGTTGAGAGGCATTCGATGGGGCGGACCCACTGCACTGAAGATCGATAACCGGGTCAAGAGGGTGGTGCCGGCGTCTGTGATCGCTCCGCTTTCCCTTACTTAGCTTGCGGCGGCTGGTTGAAATTCGCAGCGGCATGCAACAGAAGTTTCAGAATTACGCTGAAACGGATCCTCAGCAAAGAAGAGTTGACACAACGAGGTCGTAAACATGCCGAATGTCCTCGAAAACGTTACACGGCCACGCAAAAAATTTTATTATACGCAAATAGACCCATGCTCTCCGGCAAGAGCGAGTCGCCAGTGCCTGAGCGATCGGCGGCAGCCATCTTTTATTCCTTTCGGAACGGGGCAGCCTGCGGCTATTCAGAAGTAAATTCAGTTTTGTTCGGCATATTAATGCATATTTAACGCCTACACGTCAGTTTGAAGCAGTGAGCTTTTGCGGTTGTGTGACGTCGCGTGTGAGGCCGGGGAAGTGGGTGCAGCCCGAAAACTTTTGACCAATAGCCGAGGGGTAATGGCGAACAGGGGTAGAATCAGAGATAACCATTTTTCTTTTGTTCGGTTAAATCGTGCATAATCAGTGAGTACAAGTCATCTCAGTCAGTACACGTCTCTATCGAGGTTTTCGTAACGTCGCGTGACAGACAAGTGAAGCAGGGGGGGTCGAAGAAAGTTTTCGACCACTCGCAGAGGGCTGATTACAGAATTGGAATAGAGAAGTTTGGAATAGTTTTACATTATAGCGCCCCAGGTGTCAGGAATATTGCCCGGAAATGTTGCGCGAGAACACCCTGTGGCACCGCCCGTTTCAATGTAGCTGCATCATTGCCTGCTTCATAGCAGTTGACACTATCCACTTGGCCAAGCTCTTTCCTGCGGAACCCGATTAAATATACGTGTTTCGGGGGGACCTTGAGGCACTGCCTAATTGATAATAGACAAAACCTAGCAGCCTATACTTTCTTCAGACGAGTATCATATTTGGGCCGCGCACTGCCCACATAAATTCTGTTTCATTTTCGCCCTGCTTCGTCATCTCGATCATCGTGTCGTCATAGAATACCATGATACATATGAGCACAATAAATAAATTTTTTATGTTAAGCCCGCTGCAAGCTCCTGCAGGGAAAGATCTAATTGCTACGTGTTTAAGACAGTGACACGAAGCAAGTATATGAGAAGCACTTTACACTGACGAAGCACGCACTCAGCAATGTAACAAGTTAGAGGGCTAGTGCGGTTTACACGAGATAGAGGCAATGCATTCTGTATTCAGGGTTCAACCGGCTACAAGTGATTTATTATTTTTCTTCGCAGTCAACAGAGCTCGCACAATAATTTGTGTGCACACGTATGCCATAGCTCGAGGAGGCCCCAGCTTTGTTAGGAACGCTTGAACATGCTTCTCGTAGAGCTGAGCGTGAGCGTCGCACAATGTTAGTAGTTTAAGCACCCATACATTGCGTTAAAGAAAGCAAAAAATAATAAGCGAGGCATTGACGCCTACGCAGCCCTGTTTTTACTCACGCTAGTCATTAGCTATTTCTTTTTCTTGTCGTGGCAAGTGTTTCGCGTTCACGAGTACACAAACGTGGCTCACACAGGTGCATGAAAAAAAGCACAGGATGCGACAGCTATCATTCCTTGCAAACCTTATTTTCGTTCTTTGTATGTTGCAACATATCCTGTTTCGCGACCGTAGCGAAACAATCGCTGTGTAACTTAGAGTGGACAGGTGCACCTGAACACTATTAGCTCACCTTTCTTTTGTGCTTAAAATGCAATTTTGGGAGTGGGTTCACCTCTATAAGCTTGTACTTCGGAAAGCGAACAGACCATACCCAAAATAAAAACGCCGAAGGATCGTAAACGGCGCTGTTATGCTGTTATCGCAGGCCCTCACCGCAGGAAGGCAAGACGCACACTATCGCATAGTTTACAAAGACTAGACGTCACCCGAGGAAGTTTTCTGGGCACGAATATTCGCTATTTAATGTTACTATCCTATGGTTTTATCACAGCAAGCTCGGTGAATTGGTGACTGAGCATATTCCTAGGGGTGGGCAGCACAACCGGAATGGAGGACAACAGGAATTACTCGATACGAGCGCGACTTGTACGCGTAACTTAAGCACATGATCACATTCTCTGTATATTTAATCCCTTGTTTGAAAAAAATTAACCAGTTGTTAGTCTGCCCTCGTATCGTGTACTTCCTTTGGTCTTTCGTCTGGGTTACGCTGCCCACCCCTAGGAATATATCCTACGGTGTCGTTTCTCAAGCGAACGCAGGAAACTTGTGCAGTGAATAGACGCTATAAAAGCGCGGGGCTCTTGTATCTAATAATATAATAAATAATAAATTTGGTGCAATATTACATTATATTGCAATAATAAATTATTGCCCTAAATGTGTAAACGCAAGCGCTAAAAGGTCCTAGTCAATTTCCTAATATTCATTCAGTGAAAATGTGGCATGTCTATGCTGTGACGTTGTAGTGAGATAAAGAACAAGGCAGTGTGTCACTAATCTGACTCACTTTAAGGCGAGCTTGCGATGGAAAAAAATAACGCCCAAAGCACAACGACAGCTGCGCGCAAAGCAGTGCTCCCTCCGAACCTGATCTACGGATCAAGGCTTCGGTTCATCAGATTGGAATGCTCGTACATTGCAGCATGACCTCAGGTCCTCAAATGTGATGGTGAATATAGGCCACTATTCGCTTCGTGCGCGCTCTAATTGATTCGTAACGCCTTTCGCTACTGAATCCGTGACAACCATCTCGATATTAGAAATACATGCAGGCGCGTCTTGAGCTAACCGATAACTTTGCAACAGTGCTTAGACGCTAAAAAAATCTCACCGAAAAAAACAAAACATCATGTGCAGTTGATAATAATATTAGCTTAAACATGGGGCTCTTCGTCAAAAGGGCCTGAAGGCTGCGCAGCGGCATCGACATACTAAAAATTCAAGAGCTAAACATTTTCTGATTATTCGTGTTTTTCAAACCGGCATTGCGTGTGTAAGTTCAGGGCCAGTTCCACCACGGGAACTGTGTCGGAGCTCATATTTCAGGTGAGTGTACGTACGTCAGCAATAAATGTCACAAAATCACAGTATTTTCTTCTTTAGGACTTAACATAAGAAAGCCAAGATATATGCAGCAGCACCCTGATTCTAATACTTCAGTAGCTTTCGTTCTAACGTACATGTTCGCGCTGCTACATACGTTACAAATTGTTGAAAATATATCCAATATATCCTAATGACGCCCGGAAACAGAGCCTGATGCCAGCAACGCTCAGAAATTTAATCGGGAGCGTGCACAATGTTCTCGTACACATTGTGTGATGTACCGTAGCGGTGAAGCACTTCTTGCATAATGTAGGAGAATCGATTGCAAAGGCAGAAGTTCGTGGCTGGACACATGTGTTTAAGTTTATGAACTTTATTTGCGCCAAGAAAACCTGTTCAACCTTTCACACTCGCTTTATAAGAAACCTAGCTACGGCACCATCAATATGCCGGCTGCTTTTAACTTCACCAAATGAAACTATTAAACCAATGCCAATATTTTTGACATCATTTTATCCTCCGATTGTTCGGATTGGCAACCTCTAGATACGGACTAAGTTGAGAAGGTGTGTTAGTAATTAACGAAGCTACGTTAATTGACTCTTCATTAATTGATCTTAGGTGGCTAAAGCAAGTTAATAGTTTGCAGCCCATCCTCGAGGTTATCTAGCCGAGCGAAGAAATGTTGATTAAACACGCTTCTGTAAGGGGTATCCGAACAAGTGTTTTGTAATTAAGCTCTCTCTGAAACCGTAACTGACGCAGAAAAAGCACGTCTGTAAGGTCAATTCGACCGCATTTAAGCCTTCTGTGATATTGCCATTGAAATTATGACTCCGTGAGCATGTTCCTTGCCGCCAGTCCAATTTCCATTTCTATTGACGCTGTTTTTCCGAAGGCAAGCAGTTAAAGTTTTAATATCAATATAGTAGTGAACGTGTGCCGCCGAATTTCGCTTGGTTGCACAAGCGGCAAATGACACAATGATGGCGCAGATTTAGCGCGTCCTTGCCATCAAAACAATGTCCTGCCGCCGAAGCAAGGAAGATAACGAAGGTGAACAGCTAGGTAGCTGCTCACTAAACCGTGCCGATGAGTCACGATATTCACTGCTCAGGAGATTTTACAGGGAGCTGTTTATGGAGACCCTCTACCGCTGCTGTCGGACTTCTCTAAAAAGAGGCCACGTGACTTAGCGGGAGAGAAAAGGAAGAGCTGAACAGGGGGAAACGGGTTGGATGACACCTTTCCGCCTGTGAGGACGCTACCTTACAGGCGAATCTTATACGGTTTTGACACGGAGCATTTGCGGCTATCGAGCCAGATCGACATCGAATTTATCGACGGTTGATTCCATCCCACTGCGAGTGAGAGTGAGTGAGTGAGTGAGTGAGTGAGTGAGTGAGTGAGTGAGTGAGTGAGTGAGTGAGTGAGTGAGTGAGTGAGTGAGTGAGTGAGTGAGTGAGTGAGTGAGTGAGTGAGTGAGTGAGTGAGTGAGTGAGTGAGTGAGTGAGTGAGTGAGTGAGTGAGTGAGTGAGTGAGTGAGTGAGTGAGTGAGTGAGTGAGTGAGTGAGTGAGTGAGTGAGTGAGTGAGTGAGTGAGTGAGTGAGTGAGTGAGTGAGTGAGTGAGTGTGTGTGTGTGTGAGTGAGTGAGTGAAAAAATTTTATTTGGGCCACTATAGCCGTAAGCAAATTCAACGTCACCGGGCTAGGCCCACTCGGGGACCATCAGGTGAAACCTGACGGCCCTCTCGCGAGCCCTCTGGGCTGCCAGGATTTGAGAGGTCTGATCCCGGACCCTAATTCATTTCCACCCTGCTGCGAAAGAAACAAATGGTATGCTGGTGGTCTGCGGCCAACAAACAGTGCCCAGCGATTTAAATGCGATACTACGAGCGCGTGTAGAGGTGCCGGCAGCTACGTCAGTCGTCAAACCTATCCAACCAATAGTCAAAACGATTGCAGCGCCTGCATCTCCAGGGGTGGGCCTTGCGCGCAATACACAGAGCTTTGGATTAGTAGTTCTGCACATTCCATCCCAGCTACAACTATGCGAAGACCACGAATAGTGAGTACTCCTTGGGAAGAAGCTGCTTAGTGCGAGCGTCAGCGAGAGTTGGCTCGTGAACGAGCTCGTCGTCGCCAAGCTGACCCCGAGCTGCACGCCAGAGATGGCAAGTTTAAACGGCATCGCCGGGAAGCCGATCCCGAAGTGCGCGCCCAGGACAGGGAAACACATTGGCAGCTCTGGGAAGCTGATGCCGAGCTGCGTCATGTGAATCACTGCCCAATGAGAATCCTCACGCGCAAAAAGAAGGAAAAAGAAAGCTGGGAGAACCGCAAAAAAAGCACTCACCACTCGAAGCACGCAGATGCAAAAATAAGGTGAAGGAATGGTAAAACAAAAGATTTACATTATACACTGCTTGCGAAGGTTGACTTGCGTGGTGTAACACTCGGTATAACTAACACGGCTTCGTTGTTCGACCATCTTCACGGAATGGAAGGTGCGGTGAATTTTTTTGCGTTGATTTCGCTTTCAGAAAGAGGTAATGCTATAACTGTAGCGTCAGTCATTTTGTGTCGTAGATTTAAATATATGTTTAAATAAACTATATCCCATTCGTCCTCGAGAGTTGGGATAAGCAGGGAAACGTAGCTCGCTCACACACATACATACGCATGCACACGCGCACATGCACACACGAACACGTGCACAAATATACGACGCATGTTCCAAGGTTCACCTCATATTTGGTAACGAAGCTTCGACGGAAGCCCATACGTTCAAAACATGGCGGTTCATTGGCATGTAAAAATTAAATTATGGGGTTTTACGTGCCAAAACCACTTTCTGCTTATGAGGCACGCCGTAGTGGAGGACTCCGGAAATTTCGACCACCTGGGGTTCTTTAACGTGCACCTATATCTAAGTACACGGGTGTTTTCGCATTTCGCCCCCATCGAAATGCGGCCGCCGTGGCCGGGATTCGATCCCGCGACCTCGTGCTCAGCAGGCCAACACCTTAGCCACTGAGCAACCGCGGCGGGTGCATTGGCATGTATGTATGTATGTATGTATGTATGTATGTATGTTACGAGCGTACCCTTTGGAACGGAGTGGTGGGTTGCGCGGCCAAGCTCTTGCTGTTACACAGCCTAATGTTCTAAGTTAAAGAAAGAATAAGAATCAAAAACACGATGAATTGCCATAACTCAACTTCCTTAACCCTTATTGTGAATTTTGTTTTTGCACGCCTCCGTAGTTTGTCCTTTCCCTGCTTTTCTTCCTGCAATCTTCCAATCACCGCTTAGAGATCTCTTCTACTGCGGACATGTTTACTTTAATTCTCCCTTCTCTCGCTGAACCAAAGGGGATAAAGCAGGCCAGAGATGCCTAAAGCGACCGCTGAGCAAATGTCCACATTCTGATAAAACATGCCCCATCGTTTCCTTTTGCTTAACCGTAGAAAGCTGATGCTTCTTCTTCCTTCTTATATCTCGCTTTATAGGTGCGTGTTCTAGGGCATCCCGATCTCGCTTCGAAAAGTAATGAGCTTGCCTTCAAGTTATCATAAATTGTTTGTTTCCTTATTTCGTTTTTTTTTCTCTTAAGTACCTAGTAATGGCAGGTTTATTTGCCATTGCCGCCAAGCATGAGACTATTTCAGCATCCCTGATTTTCCGCTTGACGTTCTTTGTTGCTGTATTGCTCACCCTAAAGGCCGCATACTGGCTGGTAAGCTTCATAGTTCTTTTCCTCCACTGTGAATTAATGTTGTTCCTGCACAGATACCTCAACTCTCCCAGCCCATTTAATTTTTTTCCATATTCCCCAGTCGTTCTTCATAATGAATTTTACTGTGTGCGTCCCTGACTTCAAAACTAGTCCAGCCGATATCACTTTCCACAGCTTCATTTGTAGTCTTCCCTTGAGCGCCCAGTGCGAGGTGTCCCACTGACTATTGGTTCCTGTGGAGTCCTGCTTGTACCCCTGATTTCAAGCAAACAACCGCATTTCCAAAAGTAAGTCCTGGAACCATTACACCTTTCCACACCCCGGAGCACCTCGTACCTATTGTATCCCCATAGTGCTCTGTGCTTCATTATCGGTGCATTTCTCTTCCCCTTTACTGTTATTGTTTTTTCCTGTGTTTCCATATATATATTGACTTCGTTTATCCATATACCAAGGTATTCATATTTTTTTTACCCGACGTATTTCCTGGCCCTGTATTGCCACTGTCTGTTGACTGGTTTCATTGGATACCATAACACCTGATTATCTAACACTAAATTTCAAGCCTACATTCTCGCCTTCCTGTCCAGATATTATCCAGACGTTGCAAATCACGTTGCTTGTTAGCTAGCTCTCCAACTACCCCGGTCATGTACTCCGTTGTGTCTAAATGTGTCTCGTTTTAATTTTAAAAAAACTTTTCCCTTTCCCACTGTTTGTCCTCTCTAAACACAGTCACGCTTCAATCGCTGCTCCCAAAACCACCCTTGCTGATGTCGGTGACAATTTGTTCTGAACCGCCATTCGCCCGAAGCTTCGCCACCTTTTTCGATCGACTTGGCATGCTCGCCCGCATACACATTTACACGTATGCACACATGCACAATAATGTACGCACGTACACGGAATTACACGCAATCACAAACGCATGCATGCTCACGCGCATACACAAACCATGTGCCCGCATATTCAAATAAGGAGACACAAACACACGCGCCCGCCAAATGCAAGTACACACGCATGCACGCTGAAGGCGTGTCGCACGCATATACGCACCCTCTCCTTCTCTACTGCCTCAAAAAACAAGCGCGTGCAAAGAGGCTGAATGACGCTCGCTTGGCAATTACCGTTCAGAATCCAGCTGTAACAAATCGCTCTACTGCTTAAATGTGGCGCTTTTTAAAGTCAATGTGCCCTCTGCCGAGAGGGTGCAAAACCACTTCCTCCTGACGTGTGACATAGCCGCAACATCCCCGACACAAACTCTGCTTTAACACACGACCAATGCTTCGACTAAGTGCCGTAAATGTATGTACTTAGAAGGGACTTTCCCCTCGGCGCAATCAGTTGAAACTTGTTCACACTCGGCCGATATATTGAAATAAAATTTTCAATAATTTTACTTATTTATTTATGTATGTGCATTGCCGTGAAGTTTCAGACATAGATGAAGGTGCTATCTCCAAAATTACTGAGTATACCCATGCTACAAAGCACGATTTTTTTTATGCATGCTTGTTGTTATGTTGGCTAAAGAATAAAAGCTGATTATAAAAGTGATGACTTAAAAAATGAGCAACACATTGCTACCTTTTAGGAAGGAAAAATAGAAAATATGTTATTCGAAGACCACGACTGGTAAAACAAAACCACATCGAGTTATGTGTTGCTGCCATCTAGTGGGAGAATGTGCAATTGAGTCCTATGTGGCTTTAAAAAAATGTCGCGGAGCATGGTATTTAACAGCTGCCAGCAAGACGCTGGACGATTGGTGAATGCGATTAAGCCACTCGGCCACGGTTTCGGACGCTGTTGCTGTGAAACGCTTCGGTTTATCAAGATACCACGTGAATTTGCACGACTATACTTCAGAAATCGCTTTTGAGAACTGTGTTACGCCACGTGTAGAAATTCGAGATAGGCAGCTATCGAAGGCTAAGTCAGCGGACTACATATGCTGTAGGGGCTACTAGAATAGCAGTCGTATTTTTCTCACAGCTACCGTTTGCATCTCGAAAATCGACAAAATAATTTCGTCCCTTTCATAGGCTTCCATTGGTGAACCTTTAACCGTACTCGGAACAAAATTGCAGCTTTGCACAGCATGATAACTGGATTTGTCTCGTCTGCATTGACTTCTACAACATGACGGTCACGTGCCTTTTTTCTGTAATCGACCTGCACTTTTAAGTATTCGCGAAAAAAAACCCGCTCGTTCGATTGAAAACGCGCTAGCTTCGTGCCACGGCCACTTGGGGCGCTAATTGGCACGTGTCTAGAAACGCTGGATATGCGCTGTATGTTAGCGCAACCACAACGACGGCACAGCGCCGCACCGACGAACAACATTTGTACATACCGCTCGGTAGATTCTCTAAAAACACATCCAAACAAACAGCTGAGCGCACGAGAACAACACACCTAAAAACACAACCACATGAGAACACGCACCGTGAGTTCAGCCATTTTCTCCCGTTTCCCGCAGTCCCCGCAGTCCTCTCCAGAAGGCAGCACCTGATGTCGAGCGTAGCTTCACGGCTGACAGCCGCGTTGCGAGGCTATAAAAGACCAATCAGCTGATCATTAATGTCAGTAGCTTTAACAAAAAATCATCTGTTGGTAGCTAAATTTTCTTCACCATTAGCGCACATCGCTGGAGCATCGTATAAAGTATATCTCCAGCATAATACAGTCTTTCGGCTCAATAGAGAGCTATGCAAACTTAAACTGTGCCATCTTATCATGTATACCTTTCTTGTTTAACACATTGCGGCGTCCTGGGTGTCCAGCAGAACAAAATTGGAAGAGGACGGACAACTGCGTTGTTGTGCGTTCCATTCGCGTTGCCGATTGGCTGGAATATCAGTTCAGCTTTTTCATGCTCCAGTTAGTTTCATTTTACAACTACAGACAATAATAGAACCAGCTATATACTGCTTAATTAAAGCATAGCTTCCTTTGCCTTTTCTCCCAACTTTCCGGGTGCTGCTGCTGTGATCCTGCTCGAGCTGAGTTTCTTGTAACACCATATCGCGCTCGCCTCCGCGCACCCATATTCTGGCTAATATCTGTG
Organism: Dermacentor albipictus; assembly: GCF_038994185.2. Lineage (NCBI taxonomy): Eukaryota > Metazoa > Arthropoda > Arachnida > Ixodida > Ixodidae > Dermacentor > Dermacentor albipictus. The sequence goes on from NC_091825.1 coordinate 68,836,600, forward strand.
GATAGGAAGGCGAGAAATTAAGTCTGAAATTTAGCATTAAAAAAACGAGGTGATATGGCTTTCAGTGATATCAGTGGTACAACCAGTGACAGTGGCAATACAGGGCCAGGAAATACCTCGGGTAAAGGAATATAAACACCTCGATATATGGACAAACGAAGGCAATAGGTATATGAAAACACAGGAAGAGACAATGCCAGTAAAGGGGAAGAGAAATGCACCCATAATGAAGCAAAGAGCGCTATGGGGATACAATAGGTACGAGGTGCTTCAGGGTATGTGGAAAGGTGTAATGGTTCCAGGATTTACTTTTGGAAAGGCGGTTGTTTGCTTTAAATGAGGCGTACAAGCAGGACTCGATGAGAACCAAAGGTCAGGGGACCTTTGGTTCTCATCGAATTTTGTTCTCGGTGTGATTGGGTTCTCGGTTCGAATTCGGTTCTCATCGAAATCGGTTCTCGCACTGGGCGCTCACGAGAAGACTACAAATGAAGCTGTGTAGGATGATATGGGTTAAACTAGTTTTGGAACGGAGTGAAGCTCACAGTAAAATGGATTATGAAAAAGGACTGAGGAATATGGAAGGAAGTAAATGGGCTGGGAGAGCGTTCAGGTATTTCTACAGGAAAAACATAAAATGACAGTGGAGGAAAAAAACCAGGAAGCTTACCAGCAAGCTTGCGACCTGTATGGTGAGCAACACGGCAACATGAAACGTCAAGCAGAAAGTCAGAGAGGCTGAGATAATCTCATGGGTGGAGGGAATGGAAAAGAAACCTGCTATGAGTGACTACTTAAGAAGAAAAATGACATCAGGAAAGAAACAATTTATGATAACTCAAAGGAAAGCCCATTACTTTTAGAGGGAGATCAGGATGCCTTAGAGCACGCACTTACAAAGCAAGTTATAGGAAGGAAGAAGAAGCATGGGCTTGCTCCCGTAAAGCTAGGGAAACGATAAAGCATATCTGCCCAGCGGTCGAGTTAGGCATCTCTGGCTTCCTTGAGCCCCTTGGGTTCAGCGAGAGCAGGAGAAAGGTAAACATTTCCGCAGTAGAGATTAGTAAGTAGCGATTGGAAGATTGGAGGAAGAAAAGTAGGGCAATGACAAACAACGCAGGCATGCAAAAATAAAGTTCACAATAGGGGTTCAGAAAGTTGGGTTATGGGAATTCATTGTGGTCTTTTTTTTTCGTTTCGTTTGTTAACATAGGTAGAACATTAGGCAATATATACCAAAAGTTTGGTGGGCAACCCACCAAAAGAGGACGCTTATAGCATCGATCCATCCATCCATCCGAACCGGCGCCGCCACGGCAGCGTTTCTCGTTTTGTGCGTATGGCACGTGCTGTGCTTGTTTTCCGGTGCGACAGAAATGCATGTGCTGGGCTATGGAGGTTGTTTGCTTGCTGTGATAGTGTAGACAGTACAATCGTTCATAGACGGAAGAGAGCGCTTGGAGCTGTCGTATCAACGGCGTACTCACCACGTATGCAGAAGAAGCACGTAAACACATGCCAGCAAAATGCCGTGAAAGCGTACGCCTAGTGTAGAGGACACCCAGGCCTGAAAGAGGTGTTGCGTGGAACAGGAGCGTCTTCGTTACGCAGCGAAACGTGGTGCAGACCTTGAATGTACGTAAACAATGTATACATACAATTGTAATAAATAATTGAATTACGTAGAGCCCCATGATTCAACTAAAGTTTAACACTTGTGCCACGATGCGATGTGCCAGGCAATGATAATACTGAACCCTCTCGGCGATTATGAATAATAGCGCCCAACCACGCGTCAATCAAACATGCCTCCCTGTGTGTTCTCTGAAGTATGCAGACAAACAGCAGTGGTGCACGCAAGTTAACTTCATTATCAGCTCGCCACTCTCGTATTGTAATAAACGCCGAAGAAATTACACATTCGCCGCCAACATCACATCTGATCATCATGAGTCAAAGCAAAGCATGCAAAGCTGCGCTTACATGGATTTCCACAGTGCGTGTGATCCGCCGGTTCTGTTTTTGTTTTCTCGCATTTCGCTCACCGCTCACTGTTTCTCTCGCTATCGTAGCCGAAGCGTATGTGTGGCTCGGCCTTCTACACCTACTGCCCGAAGCTCCGGCACGAGGCCTACTACCGACATTCAACGCGCACCTGTATTCGCACCATCACGGACAACGTGCATGTGTGCAACCGCTCGCCCAACAAGTTTGCCACGCTCGGAGAATGCCAGCGCAGCTGCGTCAACACTCGGCTGCCTTCTGTCGCCTGCTTCGAGATGCCGCTCTTCTTCTCCTGCAGCAGGTGAGCGTCCGAATTACTGCTTGATCGTACAAACTTCATTGTGTATTCACAATCAGAACAAGAACACCAACAGGACGCAGACTGCGAACGCAGTGCGTGTGTATTTGCCGTCAGTGGTTTTTCACCTCTGTTCGAGAGAGGCCAGCTCATTCCATAAGAAACCTAGAGCGCTGGAACAACGAGAAAAGAGAAAAGTGGAGCGCAACGCAAGCGCTCAGCACCAGCGCTTGTCTTATGTCTCAACTTTTTCATGTCTCGCTTCCTGCATGCGCTCCAAGTTCTGGCGAGAATTCAATACCAACTACCGCAACTATCCATCCAATGGTAGCTTATTGTCCCTTTCAAACACCTTTTACCTTTGGAAACAATCAGATATTCACAATGAGCTCATGTGACAAGGCGATTCGCTATCAGTTCCTTAAGGTTTTTGGAGTAATTGATATCTAGTCATGTTCTCATCTTTTCATCTCACTAAAGTTTGCAATGTTTTGAGCATCATTGAAAGAATTCATTTTATTCTGAAGAGGTTATTGCGACTTGATGCGGTGAAGAACGTGCGATCTAAGATGTCTACTTCGATCTAAATACTGATAATTCATTAAGAAAAACCTTACAGGTCAATCAGTGACTTTTTAGCGGGTGTTGGGCATATGAAAAGTGATCTATATGCTCAATTAAAATAAAAGCCTGTGATAGGCTTAGGTGATTTGTGGAACATGACCAGAATTCTGGTAACGGCACGTTGGCAGTTCCATACGGCTTCCAACGATGGTTACACTTATAAGAAACCGTTCTTAGAAGCAATGTGCTGGAGAAATTTCAAACTTGTAGCTGCTTTGACACAACGGTAGAAAATTTCCAAACTTGTCCTAAAACATTTGCTATTCGTTAACCAAGCGTATCAACCTTAAAATGTTCAATACAGAGAATTCGTTGTAAACGATTGCGGTGTTCAATGCTCCCGGCGCTACAGCTGTAGTTTAACACGCACGCGGATAGAGTGAAGACTATACAGAGAGTATGCATGGAAGCACAGAAATTATTCCGAAGAAAACGGAAACGCCTCGCCGGAGACAAAGTATTGTGCCATGTGGCGCAGTTTCTGTTTCGAACGCTACTTGAATAGGTTCTCATTGCAGTATCCGTCTTGCCAACCACATATGCGCAAGACGGACATAATTATTTTTAGTGTAAGCTGTTAGGGACTCAATCCAATAGTAGTTTCGCTAGGGGATGTTTGAGATATCGCTAAGAATTAGGAGAAAAGTCTCAGTTTCGCTCGGAAAGCGAAGCATAGATTGGGATAGCAAATTATTTGACAGCTATACAAAGAAAGAATAGTAGTTTTATCCGCCTTGTAAACATGCTTTTACTAACTAAAGTAACAAGCAAGCGGTAAGTTCGCACAGACAAACATGAATATCCCACTCGATGACCACGGAAAGTCGCTGTAAAACCACTGGAGTGAGGAAACGCGGCAACAGCAGTGAGCGAATCGGCTTTCGGGCTAGCTCTCGCTTCAACGCGAACTAAGCGTCGAAAGCACAGCGCATACCAAGCTACGAGCGCTCGGTGCGATTTGCCCACATCGCAGATCGCTTTCAAGATGCGGCGCCCTCATGGCCTCGCCGTACGCAGCAGCCGCCGGAGTAGAACGCTCCCCCCATACCTCCTCTCCTCCCGATGCCTCGCGCGCGACTGACTACGGCGTGCTTCCTGCTCTAGATTGAGCCGCGATCATCGGGTGATCCTCGCAAGTTTTACCCGCACATACAGCGTACAGCGCGCAGCAACGACGTTATCGTAGTTGTACTTAATATGAAACATCACGGCGATGGCGTCCACGACAGTAGAAATGCGCGTGAAGTATCCATATAGTTGCTCTCGCAATGAAAATACCCACTTCCCGCCGGGACCGAGCCCGGGCTGTCTCAACGGGAGTCAGCTACTCTAGCGCGCGAGGAGTAATGCGATGTGAGATGCGCACTGCGTAGCATCGACACGTACACACTTTGCATTCCATTTGCATAATACTGCACCTGTTAAGATGCCATGTAGCAGCTGCATCATATCGAGCCACTTGTCACTCTATGTGAGATGCACGCCGCGTAGCGTCGATAAGTGCAAAGTTCGCGTTGCAATTGCGTTATATTCATCCAGGTGTCACGACATGTAGCGCCTCCTTCGAAACGTGCCCCGTCCAAAGGGGTCTGACATGTGCGCCGCGTTGTTTAAATACCAGTGCTTGCTTTTCGGCACGCGCTTTGGCGCCTACTCTACAGGCACGAACCGCTGCTGAAGAACCCAGTCGTAGGGCTACGCGCGCCTGCAATCAGGCACCTTCGAACTCAGCAGCCGCTGCTCGTCGTCGACCACAGGCGAATGGGCAAGGAAGGGGGATCCTTTGGGCTGTTCTCCAAGTGTCAAATGGAGCCACTTTTTCACCTTGCGCTCTGAATGTGCGGCGTGTTCCGCGCAGGCCTGTGACAGTGTGTATGTGCGCGCGTGCGTGTTCTTATGTGCACGTGTGTGCACGTGTGTGTGTGTGCGCGCGAGGAAAACAGCGCGCCAGCGGAGCGTGTCTCGAAATTTAAACGGTATGAAGCTCCGTGCTTATAATTGCGTGACCCTGATTAGCGTCAAAGGGTGACAGCCTCATCCAATAATTCTACGGTGGAATTCCTATGTAGAAATGCTTTATGGCGATACCCATTATACGGACATTCCAGGTGAGTTTTGGCCGTCGTGTTAACCTTATCAGCCTTATCTCAGAGGTAATCAATGACGAGTTCAAAGGCTAAGGCCGAACCAAAATGGCTGGGAGCTTTATGATTGTTGTGTTCCCATGCGCCTAGTCTTCGAAGTAACGTAATAGGTGTAATCTCAAGTTTCGGAAACGCGCTGAACCGAGAGGCAGAAGAAACCCCGCAACCGCCACCCTTCTTCACACCAGCGATATGACAGCAAATGTTTTTTGTCATCTAATGAGAACTGTTCATGTCGTCTTGTGCGCGCGTGGCACTGTGCTTGGTAATTTATTTAGTATCTGTTTACGCCAATTCACAGGACCCATAAAAGTACGAACTTCGTGTAGTTCTCCCATATTTTGTGAACGGCATCAATGCTGCGCCTTTCGGCAGAAACTGCGATTTATTTCCTTTGTACAGGAAACGGATGGGGAAGGATTGCAGAATGCTCTATATATTGTCATTGTAAGAAGCAAGGACATCAAAATACATAGGCAAGAAAGATAAAATTTTTGTGACTATTATTTAGGTCTGCTTTAAAAAATTGTGAATTCTTGCCGATTAACCCGTAATAAAACGTTGTTGCGCGCAAAGTGAATAACGAAGGATAGGGATTTGACTAACACAAGCCTAAACCTCTCACAAAAAAAAATTGATTACCTACTGCGACAACCGCGAAGCAAGCAGCAAATCAGTGGTGGTCCAAGAATGCGTTGTGCGTAGACAATCCTCAGGGAGAGTGCCGCACGTGTCTCTGCTGTTTCTTCTTTTCCTTTCTCTTTCTTCCCATATCTCCCCCCTTTTTCTTTCGTAACGCCTGTTCAAAGTTCCTGTTATGATCTTGTTTACGTTTTGCCGTTCATCCTTCCTTAAGTACGTCTAACATCGCCCATGTATAGATACATCCCGCTTTGCAAACAAAATTTAGTATAAAGTTTGCACTTGCGTTCGTCAAATCCCTGTCTTTCGTCATTCATTTTGTGTGCCACAACTATTCATAGTGGACTGCTACCCAGTCACCCAAACAAGTACCCTTTCATTCACGCAGTTTTCAACCATCTGAAATAAGTATGTGATTCTGCTCTCGTATCAAGCTTCCTTTATCTTCAAATGGGGCATTCGATGGGACTCGAGAGTTTCACTAGCCTAGACTTGTGTGCGCGTTTGCGAGCCAGTATACAAATACACTTGTGAACCAGAGTATAAAGCGCGTAACAGCACTAGCGATCACAACAAAAAAAAACTTAGCTTCGAGCGTCTATGCTCATATTTACCAAACAACCTGTTAACACGTATTAACTGTAAACCTCTGTATACCCGCTTTCGTAGCACCTATTGAGGGCTATTTAGTTGAGACGCAGGGTTGGACAAGCTGAGAAGGGCAGTCAAACCGTAAGTTGTGCAAAGAATTGTCACGCTACGCCTACTGACCGGACGCTCCCTGGTCCGTAAGCTATTGCGCAGACACAGTTTTGTCCCTTCCTTCATTTCCACAGGCGGGACGTCAACGCAAGCTGGTGGGTGTTCGACCACCAGCAATGCCGGCCGTGGGAGTTTCCTGCAGGCCTCTGTCCGAGACCTGCCGACAGAGACGTTTTCCGCAGCCGCCTCGAATGCATACGAAGCTGTTTGGCGGCCGACGTGCATAGCCGCGGGCGCGCGACGCCCTGCAGGGCTCCCGGAGTTGGCGTCACATGCGATGCCAGTGTGCTGCGGTTCCCCTATTTCGCCTACAAGCCACCAGGTGGCAATGGCCGAGTGCGGTGCATCCGCACTTCGGCGGCAGCGCTTTTCGCGCACCGTTGCCTGATTGGCTCCAACCGGTTCTTCTCAGAAGCAGCCTGTCAGAGCGCCTGCCTTGATGACGCTTGGCTTGAGGCCTAAAATTCACATACATGCCTTAGCGAAAATCACGTGTTTATTTCACTACGTCGTGCTTGCGTGTGAATGCTTTATTACCTCCTGGTATGTGTTACGGCCATTTCGCTTTCTCTTCTTACACGCGCCGGAACCGGAAAAGTTGCAAGGCTGCGATGTTGCCGAGCAATTTTTCCGACTTATATCAACATTCCGATATATTGCGTGATGCTTTAGGCACATATCAACTACTGCAGCCTAGTAAATGCAACTACATCGCGGACACAAGATGCGAACATTTACGTCCTATACACTACGTAGAGTTTGATTCATTCCAAGTATTCCGTACCTATTTCACATCGGTGATGCAGCATTACTGGCTTTTAAAACGTGTGCAATTTTCGCATTTGACACTCGTCCGCTTGTTGACGCCCTCCTAATTTGTTTAACTTGCGCCGTCACTAAATGATGATGATGATGATGATGAAAAACTTTATTGAAAATGCCCGGCGATTTGGGTGGGGTGGGGCCATAAGCACCCCAGCCTAGGTGACGGCCTCGAGTCCTTGGACCCGGGCGGCTTCCTCGGCGTGCCGGACGGCCCACAGTTGATCGGCGAGGTCGTGGCTGAGCAGGGCCGCCTCCCAACGCGCCCCTCGGTCCGAGACTGCCATTTCTATGCCGTTCGTCGGAGACTCCTGCCCGCATAGTGATCGGCGGACTGGAATCGCAAGACATAGACATAGGTTGCACGGGCACACCGCAGGGCTCTGTCATCTCGCCCATGCTCTTTAACGTCGTGCTTCTCGGATTACCCCAGAAACTGGCAGAGATAGAAGGCCTCCACCACAGCTTGTACGCCGATGACATTACGCTCTGGGTTGCTGAGGGAAATGACGGCCACGTAGAGCAAACCTTACAGGCGGCTGTCGACGCGGTGCAGGAGTATCTACGTGACACGGGCCTCGAATGCTCCGCGGCCAAATCGGAGCTCCTGCTTTACAGACCCACGCGCAGGGGACGCAAACCCAGGAGCTCCGATTCCGCAGCCGAGCACGCCGACAGAGAAATTAGAGTAGTCACATCTGACGGCACCATCATCCCGCATGTTCACAAAATTAGGGTACTGGGCTTGCACCTGTCGGCCAACGGCCACAACGGCGAAACCGTACGCAGACTAGAGCGTGCGGTCAATGAAACTATCCGGTTACTGATACGCATCACGAACAGACATAGCGGAATGAAAGAAAGCAATACGATCCGCCTGGTACAAGCGTTCGTAACCAGTCACATAAAGTACGTCGCCTCCTACCTCAAGTGGCAGGTGGCCGAACGAACTAAACTAGACCGCCTCATCCGCAAGGCGTACAAACGTGCCATAGGATTGCCGATCAATACCAGCACGGATAAATTTCTCGAACTGGGTTTACACAATACCCTAGACGAGATAATAGAAGCGCACAACATCGCGCAGTACGAGCGTTTGTCAAAAAGCAGAACCGGACGACACATTCTCGAGACGCTGGGCATCAGCTACTACACACAGCAGGGCGAAAAGGTTGCGATACCCATACCGATTCGCGAGCGCATCGCCGTTTCGCCGTTGCCCAAGAACATGCACCCGACGCATCACGCCGGCCGGCGCAACAGGCGCGCGCGGGATTTACAAAAGAAATACGGCAGCAACAAAGAAACTGTCTACGTAGATGCGGCCCGTTACGAGCGGCAGCGTGGTTTCGCGGTTGCAGTCACGGACCATAGCGGAACTTGCGTCGCGAGCGCGACGATACGCACGGAAGAGACGGAGGCGGCCGAGGAAGCAGCGATAGCCCTCGCGGTGGCCACCACGGATGCCGAGGTGATAATCAGCGACTCGCAGGCAGCGATACGCAACTATGCTAGCGGCCGGATCTCCCGGGAAGCGGCCCACATTCTCCAAATTCAACAGGGCAATATTTGCCGCAAAAACGACCGTTTCCTCGTATGGACCCCCGCCCACACGGACCCTCCGCTCTCGGGAAACGAGACGGCCCACGCCACGGCTCGAGGACTTACATGCCGAGCCGCGGCGCCCGCCGGCAATCCCGACGTCTCGCCCACCGCGAGAGCGATGCAGGAGTGGACGTGGGGGGATCGCATGACCACTTTCAGAGACATCACGCAACACTACAGATTGAACAGATGTAAATACCCACCACCGCACGCCAACCTAAACAAGAAACAGGCGGTTGCCTGGAGGCAATTGCAGACACACACATATCCTAACCCGGTGATCGTTCACCTCTGCTACCCCGACATATATCCGTCCGACGCCTGTAAAGCGTGCGGAGCCAGAGCGACGCTGCAGCACATGCTGTGGGCATGCGCCGGTAGCCGTCACTAAAACCAAATTAAATATACCGCAATAAGGGAAGCACCGAAAATGTAACATGCTACACGAAACAAGGACTTATGGTCTAGTACCTGGTGCTTTGCATATATATATATATATATATATATATATATATATATATATATATATATATATATATATATATATATATATATATATATATATATATATATATATGCAGGCCTTGAGGCCACTTTTCAATAAAGACATGTACCACCATCACAGGCATAGATTTTCTCCGGTAATTTTTCCACTACATATTTTGTACAACAAAGCCGAATCAGAAATATTTTGCGCCCTCGTCTCATCTCTCCTCCTTGAAGGGCTTCGGCAGTTGCACTGTTTCACTTCGGCCTGCCCTTCAATCTGCATTAATGCTGAGGTACACGGGCAAGCACGTGTGAACTGCCATGGAAAAACATGCTTTGTGAATCCGGGTCCCTGAATTCGAAAGGTATCGTTTATTTATTTATTTATTTATTTATTTATTTATTTATTTATTTATTTATTTATTTATTTATTTATTTATTTATTTATTTATTTTTGTGCGTCAAAGTCCTTTATTCATTTCCGTCTAATCACGCAAACGATAGCATACACTTCTGGAAAGCAGTTTGCCCATGCCGCTGCCTTCTTGAACTAATAACCAAACTGGGTATGTGCAGCTATTTTTCAGGTAATCATCATGTTCACCTAAATAATCGAAGAACACGGCCTATGGGATAGACTGTCGTCGCTGCAGCTTTCCGAAGCCTTGCGTGATATTTTCTCATCCATCATCTTCCTCTGCGAAGCTGGGCACATTGTACACATCGGCGAACTTACATAGACATTATTGATGTAAATGAACATTCGAGAGCATGCGAAATTAATGAGATTTCTCTTGAGAGTGGCATGACTGACCTGTTCAGCGCAGGCTGGGGTGGGAGAATATGCGCGGAGGTGTGGTCACTTCGATCGGCAAGGATATGAAACCTGTTCAATCTGCATATAAATTTCAGGGTCTGTATAAAGAATGAATGAATGAAAAACATTGTTTAATATAGTTTTCCAGCGCATGCGCCGGATGGAAGTGGTCCCTACTTCAAAGGAATAAATATGCGCCTCTCGCCGCCTGGCCCCTGTCTCTTGTTTCTGTAGTACTCCACTATGTCTTGGTAGGTGATCAGCGGCAGGCTCTTTGTGTTCTCCTCCCTCTCCGTGTCTGTGGTCCAGTGTGACAGTGCTCGGTCCTGTGATGGGCAAACTCACTGCCTTCCACTGTGGAGTGGGCCAGAACAAACAACGCCTTTTGGGGGTTGTTTGTCTTTGGGCACCCGAAGCAAGAACCGGGACACCCAGCCCGACTGGAAGCTTCTATAGGCCTGGCGTGAGTCTGTGGCCACAGTGGTCCGGCCCGGTATGGTCAGGGCCAGGGCAATTGCCAGATCTTCTTCTTCGACGTTGTTTGTTTTCGCCGTCATGCACGTTAGCAGATTTTCTTTGGTTGTCACCGTTGCAGTTGCCCAGTTCTTTTCCTCTGTCTTTGGCAGCGTCCCTGTATATTACCCCCTTCTGCCCAGCCAGCAGCCTGTTGCAAGTCATTGCTTTGACCTCCCGTCTGCCTCTGTAGTGTTCTGAGCTCATGTTCTTGGACAGTGGTTTCGCACAATCACGTACCTTTTTTTTAGGCTCGAGGGATGGTTGTGGTAACCTGTTTGAAGCTGAACACGCATATACAGCGTACACTTTGTCGAACGTCTTCAAAACAACGTTAAAATCACTTGCTGCAGCACAGTGGCCCCCAGCTGATGCGTGCGGTGAAGGTTGAGGTGACCTTGGTAATTGTGGAACAGCCGTATAGTTGGCATCATTTCCGTGTCTCCCACGAAGTACTGCTACCACCTTCACCCACGTATACGAGCTGCTGCATCTCCAAACGCTGAGCCGAAAACGTTGATGACGGACCACACCACAATATTTTGAGATCTGGCAATGTAAGTGTAACTCATTCAACAAGAAGAAAGGTTACCTAACGCAATTCGTCAGATCAAGTAAAGAAAAGCCAGACGTCATCATCCTGCAAGAGTGTGGGGTGGAAAAGAACATTCAAAACATGTCCTTCTCGGGGTATAGGGTTTCCAGGCTGACCCTGGACCCCGAGTTCAAAGAAGCCAGGGACATTGCCATTCTCGTCCGCAAAGACGTCAGCTTTGTGGAAAAGGGCACCCCGACATACAAGAAAGGCCTGGAATTCATGCTCACAGAAATCATTCCCAGTTGGGCCTTAAAGACCAACCTTTACCTAATAAACGTCTACAGTTCCCCGATTGGCAGACTCAGGAACTTAAACTTCTTTCATCGGTCGCGTGTGAAGCCCATGACAGGCTGCTGGTCGTTGCCGGAGACTTCAACGCGCACAACGCCGTGTGGGACCACACCAATAACGAGTGGAAAGGGATTAACCTTGACGAGTGTGCGGACACCCTAGGCATGAAACTAATCATGGACTCAAGGTTCCCGTCCAACAGAGGCAACTGCGTTCAAAGGGACACCACCCCGGACTTGACATTCCTCAGAAATGCGGACGGGTCATGGGGGAATCTGCAAGGACATTGACAGCGACTATTTCATCCTACAAAACAACGTCCGCATCACACCCACTCCTTCCAAAACGTACACCGACGTCGACTGGTACCTCTCCCGAAAAATGCGGGGTAATGAGGACAGACAAGAAGAAACCTTCGAAGAGCTCCTAGAAAATCTAAATGTTACGGTGTCCAACGCCACTAAAGAAATAAGCACGGACCTGGAGGCGCCAGCCATGGACTCCAGACTCGCACACCTCCTGAAGGCCAAGAACTCTTTAAAGGGAAGCTGAAGAGTCTGTCGAATTCAATAAGACGCTCATATACGGATGCGGGAACCTTATAAACCATGTAGGTAAAATTTGGGGGCTTTTTTTTTCAATTAGGAGCGACGTAATCATCGGTTGAAATTGCGCTGTAGCTCCGCCCCCCCTTTGAGTGAGCGAGCGGAGCGGAGACCGGAAACCGCGGTGTTGTGACGTCAACTCTGCTTCGTTCCTTCGCAGCGTCCGCGACCGTGCCTGACCGCGCTTGTTTCTGTGTGCGTGCCATCGTAAACTGCTTCGATCGACCCTGCATTCCTTTGTTGGTGCGTCTGCGTGTATGTAGAGTGGTAGTCAACGTTCGTGGTAGTCAACGTGAGTGGTAATCAACGTGAGTAGTAGTCAACGTGAGTGGTAGTCAACAGATGAAGGTCACTACACGTACTGCATGAACCGGGAAGCTTTTCACGCGTTTAAACCGTCTTTGTAGATTGCCGACAGCTTTGGACAGCGCACAAATGCTGACGATCGCATCCCCGCTTACGTTCCACGAGGAGGCATGCAGGAACACAACACTACAGTTGTTTGACCGGAAACTAGCTCACTATATCGGCGAAAGATCGGCGAGATCACTAGATCACTTTGCAAAAAACATACTCACCAAAGAGCATTTCCAACACGAGGAGATCCCAAGACTTTGCTTTCGTTCGCGTCGAAAGCACTGCTCGCACCAACATCGTTTGCTTCTTCGAGAGGCCGGCTCTTCGCAATCGGCTCGTACATGTAGGGAGCAACGTCGAACTCCTCAGAAAAACGCAGTCTCTCTAAATTTTCTATTACCGTCTCAGAAAAACAGCACCATACTACCTGGCACCGCGCTTCATGTGTAGCGGCAGCGGTCGGCAGCGGTCGGCAGCGGCAGAGTTGACGTCACGAGGCGCACCGACCAATCACAGGCGGAAACGAGACGCGCGAGCTGGGCGTGTCCGCTGCTACACTTTTCGTCGAAATAAAATATATTTGCGCTTTCTTTCGCTCAATTTCGATACGATATTCGAATTCGGAGGGTTGAAAACACTTATGTACAGATGTTCACTCATTTTTTTCTGGGAAACCTTTCAGCTTCCCTTTAAGAGAAAGATGCAAACAGCAGAATCTAAGCAGGAGGCTGAGGTCTAAATTAACGGCAATCAACAAAGAGATCGAAGAACACTCCACAAAGTTGAGTTCGCAGCAATGGGACGAGGTGTAAACGAAGCGGACGGTAAAATGAGAAAAGGCAGCAAGTAGAGCCTTCTCAAGCACCTATTCGCCTACAGCAACAAACCGACCAAGAGCCCGGCTAAAAATCGAAAGGCTCGGTCATCACACGAAAGAAGGCACGAGTCCGTGGGGCTTTGCTGACGTGCTAGCCAAAATCTACCTTCTGGTAGAGCGCGAATCTGTCCCGTGGGACGAACTGACACGCGAGTACAAGGGGAAAACTCAACACTCGCTGGGTCGTCGTTTCGAAGTCTCGGAGATTGCACAAGCCCTTCACGACCTGAATGGACGCTCGGCCCCTAGCCCAGATAGAGTCGCAAACAAAGTACTCAGAAATCTAGATGACAGAGCCATACAAATGATTACGAGCAAAATTAACGAAGTATGGGCTGAAGGCCGGGTGCCGGTCGAATGGCGAACTGTCAGTGCGCTCCTCATCCCCAAACCCGGAAAAGCATTCCATGCAAAGAATCTGAGACCCATCTCCGCTACATCGTCTCTCGGGAAGGTCGCGTAACAGGCCATCCACAATAGAATTGGAGAGCACATCGAAGAAAACGGCCTATTCCGCCACAATCTCATAGACTTCAGAAAATCACTATCCACGCAAGACGCCATGGTACTCATCAGGAGCGCCGTCATAGACAACAAATCCAGGAATTTAAAAGGCATTCTGGCGCTCGACTTAACCAAGGCCTTCGACACGGTCAGGCATGAACGCATCCTCAACGAAATCTCCCCCTTACAACTCGGAGAAAATTGCCACAACTTTGTAAGATCGTTTTTCGCTAACCAAATGGCCACCATAAACAATCAGAAGCAGAAAATCCAAGCTAGGGAACATCGACACCCCGCAAGGGTCAGGGCTTTTGCCGCTTCAACATCTCAGTGCACGATCTCTTCAACAAACTGTCTAAAGTCTCGGGAGTAAGGCACGCGATTTACGCTAACGACATCACCATTTGGTCCGCGAGCGGCACGCTAGGCACTCTGGAGCAGAACCTACAGCACTCGCTGGACACCACGGAAGCTTTTCTTACAAACAAGGGCCTGAACCTTTCCCCGATCAAATCAGAGTTCCTCCTGTGCAAACAAGGCACCAGGGAGAGACAGATCCTTAGCTCCCTCCCCGTTCACGTACACACCAGGGACGGAGGAAACATCCCCACGTATAACACAATCAATGTCCTGGGCATGGTCATCGGGGCTTACAGCAATGACAACGCGGAGGCACTAAAGCACACCGAAAAGAGCACCCTCAACTTCACCAGCGTCATATCACGGGTCACCAACACAAGGGACGGACTGAAAGAGAACAACCCATGGAAGCATTTCATGCCTTCCTCATGAGCCACGTAACCCACGCCTCTCCCTTCCTCAACTGAAAGATGACGGAGCTGAACAAAATCGACGTACTAAGTCTCTCTAGAAACAATAGCATGGAACAACTCTTCCAACTTGGGGCTACACAACACGGCAACTGAACTCTTTGAGGCACAGCGAAACGCCCAAGTTGGCTCTCACTCACAAGGGCGGGCACCGAGATGTTAATAGAAGCAGGCATACAGCCCCTCTTCATGCCAGCAGAGAAGTCGCAACTATGCACAAGCGCCAAGAGGGCAATAACATTTCATCCAATCCCAAGAAACATACACCCGACTCACAACGAAGGGCGGAGAAAAGCGAGAGGCAAGCCAATATCGAAATCGAGGGGCCTACGCGGTCTCCGTGGTGGACGCCCACGGCTCGCTCGTCTACGCAGCCACGGCAGTTACCAACTTCACTCATGAAGCTGAAGAAATGGCCATCGCTGTGGCCCTTCGAAGCTGCAAAGGAGCCTCCATCATTTACTCAGGCTCAATAACAGCCATTAGAACCTTCTCGGCGGCTTCGTCTCTTGGAAAGAAGCTACGGTTGTCAACAAAATCTTCTTCAAAGATGCGGGAGATTACAACCTCATGTCCCCACGCATCGCATGGTTCCCGGCCCACCTGGGCAACATTTTCGAACGTCCCGACTGTAGTCCGAACGAGCGGGCACACCAACTGGCGCGAGAACCATCTTTCCACACCGCGGTCCGCCCCCTCACTTCGACCCAGCCTGGGTGGATCTTGAAAACAAAGGCCGGCTCGTGTCGTACCACGAAATCACTTCAAATTATAGGTAACGCGAAAAATTCTTCCTCCTCCTCACGAAAAGCTCAAAAAAGCACAGGCCGTTACTTACGAACAGTTGCAGACTAGAACGTACATCACACCAATGACACTAAGCAAGATCAATCCAGACCTTTCTATTGAATGCCCAGACTGCGGCCACGAATACAACTTCGAAGACATGCCCTTCCAACGCGGGAACGGGCTTTCCTTACCAGTCCTTTTGGGATTCAGCGCTCAGAAGCACAGAGCTCATTGCTCAGCTCAAGGCTGTCCATAGGGCCCGGACCGTCGCCGAAGGACTCTGTCTACCGGCCCCGACCTCGGTGGAGCCGCCGCATTGATTTAATTCTTTTTTCTCAGGACCTAAATAAACTTCGCACTCAATCACTCATTGGTTTTTTGGAACAGACGCTGAATTGGAACAGCTTTCAGTTGCGACGTTTTCCCCTGACGCGGAAGGGAAAAGCTGCAAAATAAGTAAACCTTTGCTCTGGGTGGCGTGTTTTGTTTTCTTTTAAAAATTGCTAATAATATGTTTATGTTTTCTCTTCCCCAGCCTACACTATCGTGGATTGAAACGTGGGACTCTTTTCAGAAGCGCTCTCACTTGTGCACGCTTTGCTTCCGTACCTTTGCCGTCATTGCCACAAAAATTTGTGCTCTAGTATTGTTGGTCTTTCTTGCGTAAGCGTTCTGTACTCCTTGATTAAGTAATGCCTTTATGACTACTGGTATGCCACCAGCGGAAATACCTTGGAAAATATAATTATCTACAGAGGTTCTACAGCCACCTTAATTCTACGCAAGAAAAGCAGGAAGATACCTATAAAGAAAGGGGTAGGACAGGGAGACACAATCTCTCCAATGCTATTCACTGCATGTTTGGAAGAAGTATTCAATCTATTAACCTGGGAAGGCTTAGCAGTAATAATCGACGGCGAATATTTCAGTAACCTTCGGTTTGCCGATGAGATTATTCTTTTCAGTAACAATTATGACGAGTTGCAAGAAATGATCGAGGACCATGAAAAAAAGAGTTTAAGAATGGGGTTGAAAATTAATATGCTGAAGACAAAGATAATGATGAATAGCTGGGCAAGAGAACAAGAGTTTAAAATAGCGAGTCAGCCTCTAGAGTCTGTGAAGGAGTATGTTTACCTAGGTCAATTAATCACACGGAACACTGTTCATGAGGAGGAAATTCATAGAAGAATTAAAATACGTTGGATTGCATACAGCAGACATCGTGAGATCCTGTCTGGAAGCTTACCATTAGCATCGAAAAGGAAGATGTACAATCAGTGCATTTTACCAGTGCTGACATTTGGGGCGTAGACTTGGAGACTGATAAAGAAGCTTGAGAACACGTTAAGCACTGCGCGAAGAGCGATGAAACTAAAATTGCTAGGCATAACGCTTAAAGACAGAAAGAGAGCTGTTTGTATGAGAGAGCAAACGGGCATAGAGGATATTCCAATTGACATCAATAGAAAAAACTGGAGCCGGGCAGGTCATGTAATGTGCCACTTAGATAATCGTTGGAACACCAGGGTTACAGAATGGGTGCCAAGAGGAGGGAAACGCAGTCAAGTACAGCAGAAGACTACGTGGAGCGCCGAAATTAGGAAATTCATGGGCGCTAGTTGGAATCGGCTGGCGCAGGACAGAGGTAATTGGAGATTGCAGAGAGAGGCCTTCGTCTTGCAGTGGACATAAAACAGGATCAAGATGATTATGATGATGATGACAGTTGGGGTCCTGCGGTCTAATAGTGAAGTCTTGCTCGCTCCCTATTCGTAATGAGCACGCCATCGTCAAAGAGAGGAGAAGCGAATTGGAGTCCCTCTGTCTTTGGCCAGAGCCTCGTCACGCCATTTCTGGACCCTAATTGTCGAATGCGGAGGCACCATAATCAAGGAAGCGCAAAATTTCTGCATAAAAATTTTGCCTTATAACTGCTGATTAGCACACGTTTGACTTTTACAGATTATACCTACTATGGCTCAGTGCATTTTCTCAAAAGCGAGCACTCCCACTCCTGTCGACTAACCTACTGCCGGGCTATGCCACCCTGAACGCCAAGCGAGGCTAAATTAAACTGCGATTGCGTCATCCCCGGCCCGATGACGGCGCCCTCTGTGTACGCGAAACAGGCGTGACCAAGTTATATATTTCTTTCTCTACACGACGGTATCTACTTAAAGGACGGCGGTAGCGGAGGAGGAGGAAAGAACTTTATTGTAGCGGAGTTCCTAAAATATAAGCGGTAATAGTACATGTCTTCGTTAGTTGAGGTTTTAGCACGCGACCTCCCTCCGAAACAGAAAAAAGCGACCTCCGAAAAGAGAAAAAAAAGTGGCACGAGGTTTTTTTTTTTTTTTCTCCTGTGAGGCAACCTTCATCACTACTAATATACAGCAAATGGGCCGCTTTGCTTAAGTATATGCGTAAATTATACCATTAACAACAAAATACGTACCAGCGAGGAAAGCATCGCCATACCTACCAACCCGGGCGCCTGAATTTTTCGCGAAATTTTGCTCGTTCTGGGTTTTTATGAATGTTGCGCCAAGCTTTATGAAAAATAGACTGTCTTTGCAAAGAAGTTTTAAACGTGTTTAAAGATAGGGTTGCTTAAGATAGCAAAAAAAATGCACACTATAGGGAAATATTGTGATACCGTGGTACCTTTGTAGTTCTTTTGTGGCAGCAGAAAACATCATTTAATAAAGGAGTACGTGCTTCAAGCAAGTTTATTTAGACATGTTCCAGAAGTACGCAAAATTGGCAACATCAAAGTCCCTGAAAAAGTCACAGTGATCTAAACACAGTTGGTTGCTTTTCGGTGCTTAATGTATTCCTAGTTATTTGGTAATAACCGTTCATAATGTTCGTGTGCATCCTACAGAATCTGTGCTCCAAGTGCACCCTTTAATGAAATGCGTGGTCCCACCCTCCTCTCCCCTGGTAGCGTTCAGGGGATTTTTACGAATTTTCAAGTTCACAGTTTCGCAGGTATTGATCCTCCTTTTAGTTTTATTCTCTGTCTTGTTCAGCCCCAAATTTTCTCTGTGCTGAAGCAATTGCACAATCGCAAACACGCTACAGTCGGTCATTGCTCCAGAGAGTCGTACATCTTTTTGCACTCACACTTTTTTTCGCTGTCACGAGGTGACTGCGTCAGACTTAAGATCATTTTTCTTAGTTGAGCTTTGAACTGGGATATCACCTTCTATCGAGATTAGAATGCGCGACAGCTCACATGCTTTTCCTGCATAAAGCAGCATCGTACTAGGCTATTTCTATGCTATATATAAACTTGCTTTCAATACTTTTTTTTATTTTGTTTTGCTTCCGACGAGTGAAAGTTGTAGACGACGTGGTAAGATGTACGCGCTTTCAGCGGACACAGTTCGAGAGGGCTACACAGTTTAGGCGACGCAAGCACCCAGGCCCAGTTCTGCGCGGCATTGCCGGTGCACGTTTAGTGGGTAATTCCGACTACGGGGTCACGGTCCCTCGTCCCGGAAACGCCTGCGCACACCACGACGTACAGTGGCATGAGAGCTCTTTCATTTTTCTGAACAGCGACCCGCAGTACACGCTGCGCCTTCGCATCCGCATTCCTTGAAGAGGACCACCGTGAAGCTGCGGCAGAATTTACCCCCACACTAGTGGGCAACTGCATGCTTCCCTTCTGCGGGTCGCCAAGGTGAGAGGTCTGTTGAGGGTGCACGGATTGACGGGTATTGGCGACAGATTGACGGCCGCTCTTTCGAACTGCCCCCCCCCCCTCTCCCCCCACGGTTGTTTCGAATGTTGGCGTAGGCGGATGCTTTTCTGTGTTGTAGAAGCGGGCGACAGGCTCGCCGCTAGCTCGAGATTGCGGAACGCCCCTTTCGGTGGAACCAAAAAGCGGTCGGACGCTCCACGCCCAATCGTACCGCGAGATCCCATGCCACGGGTTTATTTCCGCAAAGAAGTCGGCTCAAAGGTGCTTTCTTTCAGGCTTGGGTCGCTATGCTACTAGGCTTTTTGTGTTCAACCTTTAAAATACATTCGATCCCTTATGTATCCTTACGATATGTCGAACAAAAAACAAATTCTATGGATGTGTACCTTGTGTACTTTGGCTTCAATTTTTATCCCACCAGTTCCGTGCCTGGCGAGTGACAAAAACATAATAACGCGGACAATGAATAAAGAAAAAGTAAATTTTCAAAGAGTTAGCAAGGAAGCGCAAGTACGAAGCATAGAATTTATTATTTAGTTTTACATTCTGCAGCCTATTCGGGGCTATTGCAAGAGTGAGAGTGGTAATACAGGAACAACATGAACAGACGATGCATTGACAAACAAATGTGCCCAATAGTACAATAAATATTGTACAAATGAGTACAATAAATATATATCACCTTAAAAGGCGGTTACTTGTCGCTCAGTTTGAACAGACGCTTATGGAGCAGCAGACAACAAGCTGCGTTGCCTCAACAGTTTCAAAGCTCAATTTCCCAGTAAAAAAATGGGAACTTCAATATGTTAGTCCGTGAAAGCAAAGGTGTTATGTTTAGCTGTTCGTGACGATATGTACAGGGAACAGCGAAATGTTTTTCTTTTATAGAGCTTCTACTGGACTAAGTTTGACAAGGTTTCTCGCATATATTCCTAAAGTTAACTATTTAACGCAATCATTCGCAATGTTTTGGCGAATGATTGCTCCAGACAGCACTATCCATCACATATCGCTACAAAATGATTAGCAATTCGAGCTGTCAGATCAAGAGAGCGCATATGAATCCAATAGGTTCTTTTCATCTGTGTTTACTGCGGAAGATCATTCCAAAGTGCCCATTATTCCTGATCATGAATTTCGATACATGGAGCCCATTGACATCATAATTCAAGGAATCGAAGGCCTCATTACGAACCTTAAGGTATCTTCCTCTGCTGGTCCCGATAACATCTGTTCTAAAATCTTGAAGAATACATTGTCTATCTCTAGTAAAATATTATATCACATTTTCACACTATCTTTATCAACAGCACATCACCCACTTGATTGGAAAGTTGGAAAAGTAATTCCAGTGTTTAAAAGCGGTAACAGAAATCTGGCGGTTAACTATCGCTCTGTCTCGCTCACTTGCATATATGGCAAAATGTTTTAACATATTGTCACGTGGTAGTGACGGTGAAGAAAGAAGCAATACGGTGGAATACAAAACGAGCTTTTATTGGGCGAACCTGTGCCCACAAAAACAGGCTACACTTATAGCACAACGATAGCGGCGAACACGGTCGGCGATCGTCGGAAAACTGATCAGCGAGTCAAGTGCGTCGGCTTTTATAGAGCGGTCGTCGAATGTTCCAGACTAATCGTTCGGACCCGCGTGCCTTCCACAAAGTTCTACACCATTCGCGTCAGGCGATTAAATCAGATAACATAACGTTCGGCGACAACAGCCAGCGGATAGAAGCATCGATACCTTTCCAGAAACTTCGGATACATGCAAGCGCATCCCGCGCTGTGCGATAAGATTTGTTAGGCGGCGAAACCTGGTCGCCCGATAAATATAAATACACGTGTCAATACCCCCCTCTTAAAAAGCATCGTCCCGATGCTACAAAGAGAGCGAAACGCAAAAGGATACTTATTAAACAGAAGTAACAACACAACGAAAAGAAACAAAGTCCAAAGGTCAGTTACGCGAAGTCCCAAAGTTCGTTAACGCTGGTGGTATGGCTTTAACCGCACAACGTGGACAATTTCAGGTCGTGAGCGGCGCCGCTGTGACAGCGAAATGCAGTCTGGCACGACCTCGTAGTCCAGTGCACCAATACGTCGGATGATCTTGTACGGTCCGAAATAGCGACGCAAAAGCTTCTCGCTCAGTCCTCGTCGGCGTATAGGGGTCCAAACCCAAACACGGTCACCGGGCTGGTACTCGACAAAGCGTCGTCGGAGGTTGTAGTGTCGGCTGTCGGTCCTCTGCTGGTTCTTGATCCGCAGGCGGGCGAGCTGTCGGGCTTCTTCGGCGCGCTGGAGATAGCTAGCGACGTCAACATTTTCCTCGTCAGTGACGTGCGGCAGCATGGCGTCGAGCGTCGTCGTCGGATTCCTGCCGTAAACCAGCTTGAACGGCGTGATCTGTGTTGTTTCTTGCACCGCCGTGTTATAAGCGAATGTTACGTACGGCAGGACGGCATCCCAGGTCTTGTGTTCGACGTCGACGTACATCGCTAGCATGTCGGCGAGGGTCTTATTCAGCCGCTCCGTAAGACCATTCGTCTGCGGGTGGTAAGCCGTTGTTCTCCTGTGCATTGTCTGACTGTATTTCAGAATGGCTTGGGTGAGCTCCGCTGTAAAGGCCGTTCCTCGGTCGGTGATGAGGACTTCTGGGGCGCCATGTCGCAGCAGGATGTTTTCGACAAAGAATTTCGCCACTTCGGCTGCGCTACCTTTCGGCAGTGCTTTTGTTTCAGCGAAGCGGGTGAGGTAGTCCGTCGCCACGACGATCCACTTATTTCCGGTTATTGACGTCGGAAAGGGTCCCAGCAAGTCCATCCCGATCTGCTGGAATGGTCGGCAAGGAGGCTCGATTGGGTGTAGTAATCCGGCTGGCCTTGTCGGCGGTGTCTTACGTCGCTGACAGTCTCGGCATGTTCTGACATAATGGGCGACGTCGGCGGTCAGGCGCGGCCAATAATACTTTTCTTGTATCCTCGATAGTGTCCGGGAAAAACCGAGGTGTCCAGCGGTCGGATCGTCATGTAGGGCATGCAGTACTTCTGGACGAAGTCCTGACGGGACAACAAGAAGGTAGTTGGCGCGGACTGGTGAAAAGTTCTTCTTCACGAGGAGAGTGTTTTGAAGCGTGAAGGAAGATAATCCGCGCTTAAATGCCCTGGGGACAACGTCTGTGTGCCCTTCCAAGTATTCCACCAGGCCTTTTAGCTCCGGGTCTGCCCGTTGCTGTTCAGCGAAGTCTTCGGCGCTTATCATGCCAAGGAAGGCGTCGTCATCTTCATCTTGCGGCGGCGGGTCAATGGGGGCGCGTGATAGGCAATCGGCATCGGAGTGTTTTCGTCCGGACTTGTAGGTTACAGTGATGTCGTATTCTTGTAGTCTGAGGCTCCATCGTGCCAGTCGTCCTGAAGGATCCTTTATATTCGCTAGCCAACACAACGCGTGATGGTCACTGACGACTTTGAATGGCCTGCCATAAAGATAAGGGCGAAATTTAGCTGTAGCCCAAACGATGGCGAGGCATTCTTTTTCGGTCGTAGAATAGTTGCCTTCCGCTTTTGACAGTGACCGGCTAGCGTAAGATATCACCTGTTCGACTCCGTTTTTCCTCTGGACTAGAACTGCACCGAGGCCTAGGCTACTGGCGTCAGTATGGATTTCTGTATCGGCGTACTCGTCGAAGTGCGCAAGTACCGGCGGCGACTGCATGCGTCGTTTGAGTTCTTCAAATGCGTCGGCCTGCGGCGTTTCCCACTTGAACTCAACATCACATTTAGTTAGATGTGTCAACGGCTCGGCGATGCGTGAAAAGTCCTTGACAAAGCGCCTGTAGTAGGCACACATGCCAAGGAATCTACGCACTGCCTTCTTGTCGGTGGGCTGCGGGAACTTTGCGATGGCAGCTGTTTTCTGGGGGTCGGGGCGTACTCCGGATTTACTGATGACGTGGCCTAGGAACAGAAGCTCGTCGTAAGCGAAGCGGCATTTTTCTGGCTTCAGAGTGAGCCCTGATGACTTGATGGCCTCTAGTACTGTGGCAAGCCGCCTAAGGTGATCGTCGAAATTTCCGGCGAATACAACGACGTCATCCAAGTAAACGAGACAGGTCTGCCATTTCAATCCCGCTAAAACCGTGTCCATCACGCGCTGGAACGTTGCAGGCGCCGAGCACAGTCCAAATGGCATAACCTTGAACTCGTAGAGGCCGTCTGGGGTGATGAAGGCGGTCTTTTCGCGGTCTCTTTCGTCGACTTCTATTTGCCAATAGCCAGACTTGAGGTCCATCGAGGAGAAGTACTTAGCGTTGCAGAGCCGATCCAATGCGTCGTCTATCCGTGGAAGGGGGTATACGTCCTTCTTCGTGATCTTGTTCAGACGACGATAATCGACGCAGAAACGTAGGGTTCCGTCCTTTTTCTTCACCAGGACAACAGGGGATGCCCACGGGCTTTTCGACGGCTGGATGATGTCGTCGCGCAGCATTTCGTCGACTTGTTCTCTTATAGCTTCGCGTTCTCGCGTCGAAACTCGGTAAGGGCTCTGGCGGAGTGGTCGAGCGCACTCTTCGGTTATTATGCGATGCTTTGCGACTGGGGTTTGTCGAATCCTCGATGACGTCGAAAAGCAGTCTTTGTAGCGTCGAAGGAGACTTCTGAGCTGTTGCTTCTTAATCACGGGGAGACTTGGATTTATGTCGAAGTCTGGCTCGGGAACTACGGTCGTCGGGGTAGATGCAACAGAATCCGAGAGGACAAACGCATCGCTGGTTTCCTGAAATTCCTCGATGTATGCGATCGTCGTGCCCTTGTTGATGTGCTTGAACTCCGGGCTGAAGTTTGTCAGCAACACTTCAGTTTTCCCTCCATGCAGTCGAGCGATCCCTCTTGCGACGCAAATTTCACGGTCTAGCAGGAGGCGTTGGTCGCCTTCGATGACACCTTCTACGTCAGCGGGTGTTTCGGTGCTGACCGAAAGAACAATGCTGCAGCGAGGCGGGATGCTCACTTGATCTTCAAGCACACTCAAGGCGTGGTGACTACGAGGGCTCTCCGGCGGTATCGCTTTATCTTCCGACAGCGTTATTGACTTCGACTTCAGGTCGATGACTGCGCCGTGTTGGTTCAGGAAGTCCATACCGAGAATGACATCTCGTGAACACTGTTGGAGGATAACGAAGGTGGCAGGGTAAGTCCGGTCATGAACGGTTATTCTTGCCGTGCAGATTCCAGTCGGCGTAATGAGGTGTCCTCCAGCGGTCCGAATTTGGGGGCCTTCCCATGCAGTTTTAACTTTCTTCAAATGGGCGGCGATATGTCCACTCATTACGGAGTAATCAGCCCCTGTGTCCACTAAGGCGGTAACTGCGTGGCCGTCGAGAAGCACGTCGAGGTCGGTGGTTCTTTGTCTGGCGTTGCAGTTAGGTCGTGGCGTCGGATCACGGCTGCGTCGTGTTGAACTGAAGTTAGAACGTCGCGTCGTCAAGTCGTCGTTCGTCGGTGTAGTCTTGCTTTCTTGACTTCGTCGTGACGGCGGCGTGTCGTTATGTCGTCGAGATCGTTTCGTCGTCGTCTTCGTCGGCGGCGGAGGATCTTCGTCAGTTCGACGAACAGCAACCGCACCTCCATCGGTTGCTGCTTTTAGTTTTCCGGATATGGGCTTGCTGACCGGCCCCGGGCTGGGCCAGTGTATGGTCGGCGCTGCGGCGACAGGTAGCGGCCTGGTGACGGCGAACGGGAAGCACGTCGATGGCTCCACCGAGTGGCGGTGAGGTAGTCGGCGATATCGCGAGGTCGTTCGCCAATCTGTGGTCGCGGCGCGTTAACGGCGAAACCTCGCAGTCCCATCTCCCGGTATGGGCATCGGCGGTACACATGGCCGGCTTCCCCGCAGTGGTAGCAAAGCGGGCGATGGTCAGGAGCGCGCCAAACGTCTGTCTTCCTCGGGTAGGTGCGCTGGGCGACGGGTGGTCGTGCTGGCGGCGGCGGCGGACGACGAAACTGCGGCGTGACAGGGCCCTGGCGCGGTCGTGGAGGGGGGCCTTGACGGCGTGCGACGGCGGCGTAGGTCATTGCTTGCGGCTTGGGCTGCGGCGATTCAGGGGCTACTCCAAGTTGCTGTTGGAGTTCCTCACGCACGGCATCGGCAATCGAAGCCACTTGAGGCTGTGATGATGGGAACAGCTTTTGTAGCTCCTCCCGCACGACAGCTCGGATAGTCTCGCGTAGGTCGTCGGTGGCCAGTGACTGAAGTCCGGCGTAGTTTGTCGCGTTCGTGCGGCGGTCGAATTGCCGGTTTCGCATTTCGAGTGTCTTCTCGATGCTGGTGGCCTCGCGAAGAAACTCGTCGACGGTCTTCGGTGGGCTTCGTACCATCCCGGCAAAAAGTTCCTCCTTCACACCACGCATGAGTAGGCGAACTTTCTTTTCCTCGGGCATTTCAGGGTCGGCGTGGCGGAAGAGACTGCTCATTTCTTCCGTGTAGATCGCGGTCGTCTCATTAGGTAGCTGCACCCGGGTTTCTAGTAACGCTTGGGCTCGTTCTCGGCGTACGACGCTTGCGAATGTCTTCAGGAAGCCGCTTCGGAAAAGTTCCCAGGTTGTTAAGGTGGCTTCTCGGTTTTCGAACCACGTCCTGGCCGCGTCTTCCAAAGCGAAGAACACATATCGCAATTTGTCGTCGCTGTTCCAGTTGTTAAAGGTAGCGACTCTTTCGTACGTCTCAAGCCAGCTTTCCGGGTCCTCGAAAGTTGAACCGCGGAACGTCGGAGGCTCCCTGGGCTGCTGCAGCACGACGGGTGACGCTGGTGCTGCCATTGGGGTGGACTTGGTGGCCGTCCTTCTAGTCGTCTCGGGCAAAAGTCCGTGTTCCGGGGGCAATCCTTGCAGCCTGCGGCTACCTCGCTGGTTCTTGTCGACGTTGGTGTCGTCCGAGTGAGGGCTTGGGTCACGGCTTTGTGGGGGCGTCCGGTGCATGAACGCAAAGCACCTCCACCAGATGTCACGTGGTAGTGACGGTGAAGAAAGAAGCAATACGGTGGAATACAAAACGAGCTTTTATTGGGCGAACCTGTGCCCACAAAAACAGGCTACACTTATAGCACAACGATAGCGGCGAACACGGTCGGCGATCGTCGGAAAACTGATCAGCGAGTCAAGTGCGTCGGCTTTTATAGAGCGGTCGTCGAATGTTCCAGACTAATCGTTCGGACCCGCGTGCCTGCCACAAAGTTCTACACCATTCGCGTCAGGCGATTAAATCAGATAACATAACGTTCGGCGACAACAGCCAGCGGATAGAAGCATCGATACCTTTCCAGAAACTTCGGATACATGCAAGCGCATCCCGCGCTGTGCGATAAGATTTGTTAGGCGGCGAAACCTGGTCGCCCGATAAATATAAATACACGTGTCAATATCATTACATGAAATATTGATAACCAAGCAGAGTTTAATAACTTCTTTTTTAATAATCAGCATGGGTTCTGAAAATCTTTTTCGTGTGATACACAGTTACTGGAATTCACCACTGACTTGCATTTTAACATGGATAATAAGCTTCAAACTGATTGCATATTTCTTGACTACTCAAAAGCATTTTATCGCGTTGCTCAGTGCCGACTCATCGCTAAGCTATCTTCCCTGAAACTAGACTCACTAACCCTATCTTGGCTTCGTAACTTTCTGTTTTCGCAAGCAGTTCACAGTCATCTTTACTTTTGCTTCTTTTTCTGATATCGCATTCAGTGTTCCGCAGGGCAGTGTGCTAGGCCCTTAGCTATATTTAATTTATATTAACGACCTGCCTTCTAACATTTCCTCTTGCGAACGACTCTTGGCTGACGACTTCATCGTATTCAAAGTCATGATGAACATTTGATCCACCAAAAGGACCTTAACCTCGTTGATTGATAACTGGCTTATGACGTTTAACTCGAATAAGTACAAAACAATTTCCTTTACTCGTAAACAGTCCCTTTCTAACTTCACATATTCGATAAACAACGCCTCACTGCCCTGTGCGGTGCCATATAAGTACTTAGGCTTGCATCTTACATCCGACTTTTCGTGGAAATTGCATATCCCCAACATATCTGCTAAATCGTCACAAACGCTGGGTTACTTACGTCGAAATTTGCCTCATTGCTCTGCACATACACGCAAGTTGGCCTATTTAACTTTCGTCCGCCCGCAGCTTGAATTTGCTTCGTCCATCTGGTCGCCTCATCAAGAGTATTTAACTTCAATGCTTGAAGCCGTACAAAATAGAGCCGCTCGATTCATTTCATGTAACTATAACCACCATTCCAGTATAAGAAAAATTATGCTAGGAGTTCCCCTCCAGACGTTAAGTATTCGTCGTTCTGTTGCCCTTTTATGCTTAATACGCAAATATATTCACAGCGTAACGGCATCCCCACTGCCACTTGAAAAACCATTTCGTACATCCAGGCGCCTTCATAATCACCTCAGTATCAAACGCGATATTTGGTAAAACTAAAGCTTTCAATTCTTGGGCTTTGCCACAAGCCATCGCACTTAGGAACAATCCTCCAGATACCATTGTTTCAGTCACTAAGGGCAAAATTTTCCGCGAGCGCTAGTATGCACATTTTACGAACTGAGACTGTATAATGATGCATCCTCTTGTTCTGGTTACGGTTGCTTTTCTTTGTTGTTGTTAATGCTCATGTATTTCGTTGTACAATCCCACATCACTCAATGCTCCAACCGAAGCCTGTGATGTACCTTAAAATAAATAAATAAATGACCAGACTGAAACCTATCTAATGTAGTGAAACATGTTTAATTGAGGTCATCAGTGCATTCACATAACTTGTTAAACTTCACAAAATTCATGAAAACCGAAGCATAAAAGTTATCCCTCCGTAAATAGCAAAAACAAATATAGCATGCCTCAATGCGTTAAACTGCACCTATTGGCACACCTTAAGCGGCCAAAACCGTATTTCGTCCTGTTTTAAAATTATGCCACTACTTCGTAAGTAAGGCTTTGTAAAAAAATTTTATAAGTTTGTAAATCATAAGCATCGTAAAAATTTGGCGTAAACTATATATCTCGCAAGAGAGGGGAAAACGCCGGGCGCGTGGCCTCCCCCGCCACCGTACGGAATTTCTTTGTAGCAGAATATCACGAAAAAAACAATGTGAGACCACCCCTGCCTGCCCCCCAGCTTTTTTCTCATTTCCCTCGTCAAGTGAAAGCCGTATAGTCACGCTCCCTAATGGGTTTAATGTAATCCGCATTGTTGTTCATAAGTTCGTACGTACAAGTGTTAAAATACAGTCAAAATATGTTAGTTTATAGTTTTAGTCTTCAGTGCGAGATGGCGTCATGTCCCCGAGACGTCCATTGCGTCCATTACTTCAGAAACGTACCCATTACATCGGCTCGAAGCGGTCATTTTAGGGGTGAAAATGGAGTGTCTTCAATTAAGGTCAGAATTGAAGCAACACACAGTATCTGCAGTGCGTTTAAAGGCGGCACTTCCTTTTCTTTTTCTCTCTCTCTACTCCAATTCGCACGTGCGCACATGCCGCGGTCCGGATTCGCACTTCTTTTGCGTAATACCATTTCCCGCGTCAAACAATCGCTCTTCAAGTCCGCTTTCTGTTTCCCCGTTTCTTTCGATTTTCGTTTTGGCATTTCCTATTTTATTCACTTACGTTCTCTTCTTTGTGCAACCTTCGTGAATTCACTCTCCGTTTCAGCGGATCCCTTCACGCGGGGTCCTTCATAACCGACCGCTTACTGTGCTGAATGATGCTCGCTTCTATATCTTATAGGTATTCCTCCTGAGCTCCATCCCGTTACACTTTTGCCCTTTTTTCTTTCCCGCTCTCGCCTGGCTGTTGTTCCTTGTAAACAGATCACAGCTTACCACTTCTTCCTCCTCCTGTTCGTGCAGAATCCGCTCGAACCAAGCAGCAGCAGCAGAAACGCCTGGTGTGGACTACGAATGAAAGAAAGAAGAGTCGCTGTCAGAGATTCGTGAGGCCAGCGGAGCTCGTTCCGTAATGGACTGTAAGGTGCGTTCGAGGTTCCGTGCGCTCTCCGGAAAGTAGGAAGTACGAGCGAAGCGTGTGAAAACTCCGATGGTCGCGTGCTTCTTTTATGACTTTGCACGTAATCTGCCTCTGCCAGCGCCACCAGCTCGTGAGAAGAAAGATGTGTCGGCCGGTCGTTCGGAGTGTCCTTCGCGGCACGTTGTGGTCACTCCGTGTATGCGCTTGCGCGAGAGAGCACGCCGTGACGTCCCTATGACACCAGCAAAACACGGTCGTAATTGAAACTTCCGCAATTATGTAACATCAGCAACAAGAAAACTTTTCCCTGCTCCCCTAACCGATGTGTTCTATAGAGTGTGCTGTATACTCTTCTCGGCCGCGGCATGATTCTTTCTTTTTCGCTGAGCGTAGCGCACTGGCCAAACTTTCCGGCCATGGGAGTCATTGGGCCGTGTTCTGGTTCGGAACGAAGAATACACGAGATATACTGAAAAAAAAATATCCTTTCTTTGCGACCAGTTGGGAGATGGTTGTCCATTGGGCTCAGCAGAAGAGATTTGAGGAGCATAGAAAGAGCTGCGCAAATGTAAGCACAACAGACAGTAAAAAAAGGCTTACTGGCCAATTATAGGCTGATATATTCGAAATCCCGGCTCATTTACCATGAATACGTAGACAGAGGGATGATAACAAATACTTTATTGCTTAATACATATATTAAATTCATGTCAGCTGTGCTAGTCTGCGATACGTGGCAGCTTAGAAAAACATTGGACTTCTTATGCCGCATAACCACAGATCTGTCAGTGTCCTTTCGAGACTGAGAACAGGCTGCTCTATTTTCGATGTTCATTTTCCAGGTTTTTGTATACTTCAGTGACCGCGGGTACACCATGATGTAAGGGAACATTTGGTCCAACAAGCATAGTCGTATCCGGATAAATGGTCTCGAACAATTATATGCCCAGTCTCGTGCTTTTTTTTTGTCGAGTACAGGTGTCCCACTGAAAAAATCTTGTATGTCCCATAACACACATATCCTATAACACCATATACCATATGGGAAGAAAAGCTGGTTCTTATACAGGCCCCTGTATGTTCTATATCGGATTAATGGATACGGGAGTTATGTGGCATATAGGGGTTTTGAATAGGTGGCCATCATTGCACTTCTGCCCACCCTCCCCACTGCCCTATTCCTTTCCCTCACAAAGACCGCATAAATTCACTGTGTGAGTTTTCCTTTAAGAAACAGTCAGGGGTTGACGTATCTGTGGGGTACATGTGTGAACGTAGCGGCATAGGACAACGAAGGGAACCTCTAATTGCCTTCGAGGACTAGCATCCCGTACCTAAGTGCCATTCAATCGCCTGTCAGCTTCGCGGACAGAATCGGCTGTTTGTTCCACCATTTGTTTATATATATACCAGATTGAGCAAAAAGCTGCGCAGAAACGATAGTGTTTCTAGCAGTAAAAGGAATGTTTCAATGAAGGGAGCATGACTGCATGCAGACTGAGTCAACTGAACAATCGACTGCCCACGAAGTTGCCACTATCATCGACCCACTAACAATCAAGCGGCTCATGGAAAACGTTCCATCGCGAATTTTGTTGTCTTTGTTTGCCGTCAACAACCCACTCCATCAAGTAATGTTTCAAGAAGAGCCCTCTAAATAAGTAAGCTAATAAATAAATCGCAACTTTGTTTGCGGCATGGTTCGGTTGCAGTAGAGTATCACCATGCTAAAGATATTGCGGTTTGCTCTGACGTTCCTCACCTGATATCAGAGACTCCCTGAGCTCCATCGACTAGAACAAACCACCTATTGTTTGTTTATTTGTTTTTATTTGTTTGTTTGTTAATCCTGAAAAACTCAAAATTTACATGAACGATGTTAGGAGATGTGACTGTAAAATTTTGTTATAGGAAGTGTAGCTGTCGACAGTAGTTCTTTCGAAGGAGGCAACTGTTCTGTTATCAGGGCTATGCCAGTGCGAACATCGTTCGAGGTTTGGTGCTATCTGCAAGGCAAGCGGTAATCGCATTTCACAGGTCGTGTATATTTCTTATTGAGATTACAATTATTACTGCCTATGGTACCTTCAGTTGCGTGTTGGAATACGCGCGCCTGTTCCGAGCGCGTCTGCCTTTTAGCACAAAGTGACAAAGGCTACACGTGATACTTCTCAGGAAGGAACGAAGTAAGGAAGGAAAGAAGAAAAGAAGGAAGGGAAGAAAGACGTGAAAAGCAGAGAGATTAACCAGTAAAGCGTCCAGTTGTCTACTCTGCACAGAGGCATGGAGTAAGGGGCGAAAAAGATAAGTACACAAGAGAAGATTAAACAAAGGAACGCAGCAGTTCGCGCATTTGATAGTTCTTCAATGAGTACCTTTCCTTTTAAAAAGCATACTAGCGCTTTTAAAGCACTTCGAGCCTACCTCAGCTGGCACCAGGGTTGTACAACTCTGGCTTCCGTATGGAGCTGTTGTGAATCTTGGCTAGCGTGCTATTGGGGACTTTTCATTCTGCTTTGAAACGGCGACAATCACACAGAAGGCGCCTTATCATATTTTTGCACCGCAAACTTCACATTGTGGCCGTGTGGCCATTCCGATGAGGTATGTGTACGCATTCGTAAAGGCTACTCCAAGCCACAGACGTCAAATGAGAATTACCTGCAGTCGTGGTAAGCAATGTGGAAGGCGGAGTTTCAGATGAGGATCCAGGGAGCAAAGGCGCTAGTTTTTAATATCTACCGAATCCATTTGCCCAACGTAAGCTCGCAAGCAAGCGCACGGAGCTCTCCCACTGCGTCTGTTCTTGACATCGAGATATCGACGCAATCGCCACTGTTAATTATATGGAGATAAAGTGGCTGCTTTTGCTTGCTCGTTTCCGACGATCCCGCAATGACTTGATAAGCGTTGAAATACGATGTCATGTCTTTTTTCAGCTGCCCGATGGTGAGTTTCTAGTATGTCCTCGACAAGTCGTTCGTGGGGTCCACGGCGTAATGCAGAGAGCAAACTCTCCAGGGCGAGCTTGGAATTGCATAAGATGGTCCATTTTTGGGGCGTTCTGATTGATCAATTAAAGTGCCGCTCGACAAGCTGCAAGTTCGACAGTCGTCGTTGATGTCAATTGTGATGTCCTGAATTTTATCACTGCAGATTTTGCTAGGAGAAATACTGCAGTGGCTGAACTAGAGTGCATGACCGACCCATCGGTGTAAACATGTGTGTGGTCCCTGTGGACTTCATGTAAAGCAGTAAGGCTGCGTGCTTTAATGCTGCTGACTGCATCTATGCCTTTTTCTTGATGTATGGAATGGTAAGGCGTACCGATGCGGTGACCGCAGTAGCAATGAAGGCGGTGCTGCTGGGACGTATTTCAATGGTAGTGATGCTCCGTGGCTAGTCAGGAGACGGCTGAAACTTGTATGTAGCCTACTTGGCAGGTAAGAAAGATGGTTAAAGGGCATCCTTGCGACATGTCCAATTTGCATTCTTAGAGGGTCGGCTGCAATGTACGTTGCTATAGGGTGGTCACGAGCTATCGTGATTGTGGCTGCTGTGGATGCACACTTCGGGAGGCCGAGGCATTTCCGTAGAACGTGGGCTTGTATACTCTGGAGTGTGCGAAGGTTCGTTTTACTGGTGCTACCCAGCATGGGCAGGCTGTGTCTCAGAAAGCCCATAAATAACGTATGCTATAGCTGTAGCATCAATTGCACAGATGAGCCCCAAGACTTTCCACCGACAAATTTGAATACAGTGGCTATTGCAGTCAACCTCTTTCTTATATATGAAATATGTGGTGCCAAATACAAATCACGGTTCATGATCACTCCAAAGAAACGGCGTTTTGTTTCGTAACCAATTACTTGTCCATTCATGCGCCCTAACATATAGAGTCATTGTTTTACGTGTAAATGCGACTAATCGGAATTTTTCTAATGATAGTTCTAGGCCTTTCATAGGCAGATAAGATGACGTTTGCGTCAGAACCTTCTGCAGTCTTGCTCGTATCTGGGGACGTGTCATGCCGGACGCCCAGATGCAGATATTGCTTGCATAGACGGATATCTGGACCGTCCTTGGCAATGATTCAACTAGGCCTAACAGTGTTACGTTGAAGAGTGTGGCGCTTAAAACTCCGCCTTGCAGTACACTTCACCAAGTTAAATCATGGGATGATCTATTACCCTCCGTAGAACAGACTGTATTAAGTCCAGGACACTTATGGAAGCCGTATATCAAGAAGGCCACCAGCCATTCCTGGAGAATTATATTCGAAATGCACTACAAGAGACTATGTTCATTTCTAGACCTTCTCCAAAGTACACAAAATACAAGGCAAAGCATATTGGAACAGCTTCGAGTGATTCACCGACGAGCAGAAAGAAGGTACAGGCCCACCAAATGTATTCACGGCCTCGGGTAGCCGAGGCGGATCCAAAAGAAAATCCAGTGCAGCATTGATACGTTACAATCTCCAAAATGGAAATCTTTTTGTGAATCTTTGAATCCTTGTAAGTCTCTGTTATATATATGGAGAATTCTGCGGGGTCTACAACTGTCCCCGCAACGGCGCCACTCTTCAAGTCCCTTGCCCTTCATTAAGGAAGGCATGATATGGACATTGCAGAGGACTTCTGCGGAAGAATGCCTGGCTTGCCGTCACTGCTTGTGTTAACATCACGTGATGCTGTGGCCTTCCCGGACTCTCGCATAGATCTCATGTTTTCTATAGATGAGCTAGAAGTTTAGCGTGCGACTTGTAGGAAGTCATCATCCTCTGGGCCCGACGGAGTCCCATATAAGGCACTTGGAAACCTTGGCAAAAAATCCGGCGATGTCCTCTTGGAGAAATAGAGCGAATCCTGGCGCAAAGTATTAATTCCTTGTAAGTGGAAGATCAGCCCCCTAGTACCGTTACTTGAGCGTTCTAAATCGCCATTAGACTTGGCATCGTACCGCCCCATTATTCTTCCCAGTTGCGAAGGACAGGATGGTGTTGACACACCTTGAATGGCAATTATAACATAAGGAAGTATATCCGCATGCAATGACGGGCTTCAGGTGCTGTCGGTCATCCATCGATACTTCTGAACATACACTGATGTCTTGACATAAAAACTGTTATAGCGCAAACACATGCAACCACAAAGTATAAAGGACAGGACACTGTCCTGTCCTGTATACTTTGTGGTTGCGTGTGTTTGCGCTGTAACAGTTTTTATGTCAAGTATGCACCAACTCGCCCAGAAAGAAGTTTTAATGATACGCCGATGTAGCTTAGTGATTATGGTTTTCCGATGCTGAGCTCAAGGTCTCGGGCTCAATCCTGGCTGCGGCAGCCACATTTCAATGAGGGTAAAAGGTGAAATGCAAAAATACTAGAAAATTAAGACTTAGGCGCACGTTAAGGAAACCCAAGCAGTGCAAGTTAATCTGGAGTGACTCGCCACGTTGTGCCTGGTCGGTCATGCCCGTAAAACCCCAACATTTACTTTTTTACCGATCAAGCACTCCCGTAACTATATAGCTCTGTCGGTATTTAAATTGCACATATTTAAAAGGCCCCGAATGCACTAATTGATTATTGAAGCCTTCCTGCGTGGAACTCTAATAATGCTGCATGTACCGTCAACTTTGCGACGTGGCTATGTCTCGCTGTTTCTACTCTTTATACCAATTTGCGGGGCCATCTGTTCGCGCAGTGTAGCCAAGCGAAATGGGTTTTGGTAAGCCTCTCTGACTTTCATCGTTTCATGTTCGCACTCTCTCTCTCTCTTGAAACCTGTTCTCTCTCGAAGCGCTCGGGAGAGCAGTAACCAAATTAAAATATCACCTGCCTGTAACAGATTAACCGACGTTTAAAGAAGTCCAGAACATAAGTTAATCACCGTGTAATGTTATTGGTCGCTATACACTACATGTTCTCCATGTCTATGAGCTCGGGAAAGAGTTAACTCATCTTATGTATTCGAGTTGGAAACGGGTAAAAAGTGCTTAAAACATTGCATAGCCATTTAAGGAGAACGCTTTCATGTCATTACGAAAAAAGAAACGCATGGCCTTACCAAACCACTGTTTTGTTTTGCCGAGGTGTAGCTGCAGTTTTAGCTTAGTAGCTGTGACGTTGCATTTCGGAGCACGAGGTGGTGGAATCAAATCCCAGCCGCGCCGGCCGCATTTCGCTGGCGGTGAAATGCAATAACGCCCGTGTATCGCGCATGGGGTCCATGCTAAGGAACTTCAGGTGGTAAAAATTAAAGTGGAATCCGCCGCTGCGGTGTGCTTCCTAATCCGATGATGGTTTTGGCACGTAAAAGCCCAGAATTCAATAAAAGAAACTTCAGCAGCTTGTTACACTCTTGAAACACGTGAAGGCGAAGGCCTGCTGCGCACGTGGTAATGCATCAAGTTTTAGGATCGGAGTGGTCATTCTTGCAAAAGATAACGAGCCGCAGTGCGAAGTAAACGTATGACGCTGTAGGTCGACCTCCTCAGCGTCACATGCGAGCCACTAATGCCCTACCTAGAGGATCTCTCGTTTTTTTTATTTGGTTCTTTGTTTCTTCCTTTGTTCCTTTCTTGTGTTCTTTCTTTCTGTGTTCATTCGATCATTCTTTGTTTGTTTTCTTATTTATTTCGTTTCTTCTTTCGTTCTTTCTTTCCTTCATTCTTTCTTTCACTCCCTCATTAATAGTCAGCCATGGCACATTTGCTTGCTAACAAGGTTATTCAAGACCCTAGAGCGCTTTTCGCCAACTAGCGACTACCACGCTTTCCCTTGCGGGTCGCGTCAGCCGCCATGTTCTTCCTAACGCGCTTTTTCTTCCTACTGCATTTTTCCCCGCACTTTTTCTTCCTAATGCGCATTTCGGCCGCGGTGGCTGCTGCAGCAGCAGGCAGCAAGAAGCGTCCGCAAAGGTACGTTGACTTCCAGCAAACGGCGACAGATATACGGAGGTCACCTTCGCTACAAATATGTAGCCGACACAACTGCTCAAGCAAGAAAACAAGCCTGCTTGCGCCGTCGAACTCAGCAGCTGGACTGGCCCAGGAGGAACATGGCGGACGGAAGCAGCTCCCAGCCAGAAGTGGGCGCTGTCCAATAAAGTGCGTCGGCGTCACCGCAAATGTTTTCGGTACTTCGCATTTCTTTAGAAAATCTCATAAAGGGACTTTGGGGGTTATGAGCCATCGCTGATAAAGGTTTTTTTTTTTTGCTTCACTCCGTTAGACACCGCTATTTTTTCGTATATGAGACGTTGCAATGAGTCTTAAAAATGTCGAACATTTATGGCAAGTGAATGGTGCTAATCTCGTCCTACATGTGACAACTGTTCATTCTGTCTTTCTTGCCACGTGAGAGATACTGTCATGATAGACATCTCATCTTGGTTCACCCTCGACACGGTTGAAAATCTTCTAGAGCTATTTCCTTACAGTAGGTTTCGATAACCCCGAACTTCAGAGTTCTTGCCAGCGACTACGCGCGAAGCAATGCTACTTGTAATAACTGTATGCCGATTCCTTTTACGCGACATTTCCACCGTTTCTAACGTCAGATCTTTCAGGATAAATGTTGGTAGAAGTAGTGCTATTCAGTACTACCAACGCAGAGGCCAACAACACAACAGTACACAGCAGTTACTAAAACCCCTATCACCACAGAACTTGCGGCAACCTGCCGTTATGCAACCTTGTCCGCCAAATACAGGGCTACATAGTTCTCCAGAATTCTGCCATGAAGGTTTCCTCCTAAGAAAGCTGCAGTGGCGGTGTTTATAATATCTCTGCGGCAAAAGAGTGCATCCTGCAGGTCGTGCTTGCTGCCTTGTTTCCGTGTGACTTCCTGGCGCTTTCTTCGCTACCGTCCGTCTGAAGATAAACGTCGTGCACCCAAAATGTGGGCACGTGGGCGGCTAACTTCCCACGTGAGTTCTCCGTTGAAAAGCGTTAAAATCATGACTCACGATGGCTCCATTTAGAGAGATGGAAAAGGAAACGAGCAGAAGTCACCCTTTTTCCGGTTTCCAAAGTTCCCGGCAGAAAAGTTCACTCTCGTACGCGTACCTTTGGCCCTCGCCGTAGCTCTGTTGATGTTATTTAATGTCCTCTGCAGCCTCGTTCACCCACTTGTTTAAGAACTTTTTTTTCTTCTCATATGCTTACTCCGTCTCGTTCAGTGGCAGGGTAGCTGTCCTAATTCTCAATTCGTTCCGTGTAGCTGTATGCGAGCAACCACACAACTTGCATATTTCCTTCAACAACGTCTAAGGCTAGCGCCGCAAGACTTACGTACAAAAACAACGAAGTGTCAAACTTCGCGCAAGCACCATTAGCGCTCCAACCTTTAGACATGCAAGAAGCCAAGGCGATACTCGTCTTCATATGGCTGGTACAAAACACGGAGAAGAATAACAGGTTGCATACAAGAAGGGAAAATAGACTAAAGTTGAATAGTGCCAACTAGGTCGAAATAAGAATGAAAGCCAGAAGACCACGTTTTGCCCATACGAATGCTCGCACTGTTTATTTCCTAGCTTCAAAGAAAACAGGTGCAGTTAACGTTTGCTAGCAGCCACCTACACGCACACCCATTTTTTTTTTTTTTACTCTGCGCAAGGCATGCCTGTAGTCACGTCACGTTGTTAGTTCGTACGGATGCTCGCGGCACAACGACACATAGCCAAACAGCCTCCTAGCGAGCTGAATGAAAGCTACCGGAGAATACCTGCAGGCTTTAACTTTCAAATCGACGACCTCGCCTTCTCTATTGGCGGTATCGACAAGTCACTGCGATGGGTGATACGAAATAGAATAGAGTCGAAGGAAAACAACTTAGATATTACGACCTTGCATCACATATTGGCATCCGTGGCGTCTGGTATTTTTTTCTTTATTTATTTCCCTAAAGACCCCACATGGGGTATTATATAAGGGGTGGATGTACAACAATAGTTAAAACAACATTAGTTAGGGTGAGAGAATCACTGACACTTCTTCTGTTCTATGGTCGCTGGTCTTCTGTTCTATGTGTCATGTTTCGTTTGCGCTACGATGACTTAACTGAATATCAGCCAATTAGCCCATGGACACGTTATCCAATACTATGGCTCCAGGGAGGGAAATGATGTAAGAGGAAGCTTTAGCTCGGGTGCTCCTATCTAAATACATGTAAAAGGAGAATTCGTTTTTCTAGGCAACCACTGCACCAAATTTGACGGGGTTTGCTGCATTTAAAAGAAAAACTTAAAATCTAGTGACTGTTGGTTTCGAATTTTTGATTTAGGTCGTCAATATTTTATAAAAATTTGTCAAAAATCGCAAATTTTCAGAAAACGAAACTTTCAAGTTTACAACTCCGTAACTCAGCAAGAAAAAATGATATCGCAATTCTGTGAATTGTACCTAATAGCACATCTAAAGCGGACAAAATTGATATGTTACACATGAACGTCAAAAAATGGGGAAATGTGTAATTACAACTTTTGCAGAACCCTCGTAAACAACGTAACAAATTCACGTAAGATGTAAACTGACATAACAAATTTGTCCGCTTTGAATGGTCTAATGGATGCCGTTTACAGAATCGCGATATCTGTTCTTGATGCAGAGCTATTAGTTTGTAAGCTTCGTGCTTCTATTTTTTTCAAACATCTGAATTTTTGAAAATCCTTTTAACAAACTTCAAGCCCTAAATCAAAATTCCACTTCCAACAGTCACTAGAATATAACTTTTTCTCTCAAATGCAACAAATTTCATTAAGATCGGTTCAGGGGTTATCTCAGAAAAACGTTTTTGCGTTTTTACATGTATTTGTATAGGCCGCGTCGGAGTTGGGCCCGAGCTAAAGCTTCCTCGTAAGGATTCTGTTTTGTTAAATTCTATTCCTTCTTTATCACACACCACTCATGTCCGGCCGAACCCGGCGATAACTTGGGCGGTGCGATGCGAGGACCCGCGAGGACCACTGACGAAAAGAAAGAAGGAATAGCATTGAAATGTCAATCCTCACAATATATTGACCCATTAGACAAATAGTCTAGGCAAGAGCAAGAACAACAACTCGGCTCTTTCGGCTTTTTAGGCGTTGTTTATGAAAAAAAAAAGAAAACAAGGCTTGAGTTTGCATGAAAGTTTTGAGAGTTTCCATGAGCTTTCTTGCTTACTTCCCAGAAGGAATTCATGAGTGCAGCTCTTTGACATGCGCTACGTTTTTGTCATAGTTATTGTGGAGTGGCGCGATGATCAAAGGGCGTGTATTCGCTCAAAATTATACTTACATTAGGGAGTGTTCCTTCTATTAAATTTATTTCAAAGCAAACTGTGGTGTTTTCCTTTGCCTAAATCACATTACGGTTATGAGGCACGCCGTAGAAGTACACTTCGGAATAATACAGGTTATCAGGGGTTTCTAAAGCGCATCTGAATTTAAGTACGCCAGCATTTTTATATATCGCCGCCATGGAAATACGGCCGCCATGGCATGGATCGAACCCACAACCACGAGCTCAACCATGCAAATCACATACCCACTACACTAGCGCGGTTAGTGGTGTTTTATTGAACAACTGACAGAGGAGCTTGTCGTTGTCTGTATTGTGTTTAAGCCCATCCACTATTTGGCACTAATATAACCTATTTGTATAGGAAGACCAACTGGCTCATCTGTAAGGTGTTCAAAAGTATGCCATGCGAATATTGGGTTGCTTTCAGATTTGACTTCACTCAACCGGCGGCCGCTACTTTTCCTTGCGTGCCGTATATAAATTCCTTCTCAAAGAAAACCCCAGCTGAAAACATTGCTCGACGATGTTACAGCGCATAAGTCCCATTCAAGTGTCGATATTCTTGTATGAATACTTGTTATTAAGCAAAATACGTCTGTCAAGGAGAATTTAGTATGCACTACTAATTACTAGAATTTACTAACAGCAGCATTTCGGTGCCAAAAGTTCATTTCGCTTGTCTCGTACGCAGATGACATCCACCGATTTACTATGCGTGAGGCACTTCAAAATTCAGTTTTTTTAACGTGTGTTCATCGGTCAAAAATTGGGTACTTCACCACTATATAAGAATAACATCATCACTTACACCCACCGCCATCTGCAAGCCTGTAAACTTAATTTTTCTTTCGATCGGTCATCCTTTCTTGTTCCTTTTGCCGCAGTTTAGGCTTTTTGTCCAAACTATGTATCAGATACGCCCAAAGTAAAAAACTAGAAAATAATTGGGTTACTATACATAAAGAAGAAGGACATTGATTAATTCATTTATGTACTGTAACTGGAAACTAAAGGTAAAGGTGTCGGGGAAGTATTGTTTCTGAAAAAAAATAGAAGAACAGAGTTTACAAACAAATACATGGTTTTATTATCAGTATGAAATTTCCTGAGCTTCAAAGCATAGTGAAACATAGCACATCTGATGCCGCCGTTGTCGTTGTTTCATGCTTTAGGCATCTCTGTTTCGTGTAGTTACGGAGCCTTTTTAAAGACTGATGCTTTGCCTTTTTCAGATATGCTACAGCAGGTAGCCTGCGCTGTTCCGGAAAAGTACAAACATTCCACCAAGTCAAAAGTGGTCCAACGTTTCGTCACTTAGATTGAACTTCCAAAAGCAAACCACCGTGGCGATTCGCATCGTCCGACCGGAGGACTCGGAGAAAGCGGACCACCACAGAATCAGCAAAGGAATAGGAGGAGGTGCGAGGAGGAGGATGGTGGCACGAGCGCGCGTTCTGTCCTCTTACGCAACGCGGCTGGCCGCCTCACCGTGCCTACTCGGGTGTACGAACACGCGCATGACAAAAAGCGCATGAGAGGTCCGTGGGGTCGGGTAATTGTTGCCCGAATAAGGCTACCGCCCCGGATGGCCGCTCGAGCAGCGACAAAGAGCCGTGGTCGGCGGACAATGCAGGGCTTCGCGCGAAGAAGAAGCCACCTGGCCTCCGTTACGTAATCGGGATAGGCGTTGAGAGCTGACAACAATGTGCTCCGCTGAGACGGTCCGCATTGTGCTCGGAGGCGCTCGCGATTCGCGCGTACTGCCATGTGTCGAAACTTCACGTGACCAAGCAGGCCACGTCAACTCATTCGTTGATGCCGGGGTATACGCACGTCCGTACGCGAATGCGTGCGGACGTTCCCGTATGTGTGTGCGGAAGCGTGAGCGCAGACGCGTAGCAGTGTGCCTTTGAGAGCACTACACTCGCTATGCTGCATTCATCCACGTTGATAGCCGCGAATGCCGTAGTGTTGCCGTTGTTCTGTGGAGCGTCAAGTTTGTTGCCACTTTGTCGAGATAACGGTGGTTACTGCACGTCAGGATAGTTTAATTACTCGTTACTTCGGGTGGAACTTATTGCGAATCGAAAGTGGTCCAAACAAGAGCAAAATCGCCTAGCAGAATAAGAGGACTTCTGTTGAATGAACTCACTGAATTTTTGTCCTAAGAACTTAATTCGATTCTAGCAGACTCGTTTTTATTTCCGTGTTGAAGATAATGTCTCCCTAACGTGCGGGATTCTCGAAGGCGAACTGTTGTGGTAAACACGTTTCATTTGAAATGATTGGAACAGAGATTTTACTGAATGTAGAACAGAAATAATCAAGAACATGTTGACTAGAAAGGTACCATCTTAACGGGAAACATTAGCTCGAGCACGATACTCCAATGCCTCCTATTCAAATACATGTAAACTGCAGAAATGCTTTTCTATGATTACCCGCCGGACCACATTGAGGAAATTTGTTACATTTTAGAACACCATTTATATGCTAGTGACTGTTGGAAGTGAAATTTTGACTTAGGTCCTCTATGTCTGCACGAGATTTTTTTTTATTTTATGTTTCAGAAAAGTGAAAGTCTGAAGTTTACAAATTTCTCCCTCTGCATCAAAAGGGGATATCGCCGTTTTCTAAACTGACTGCGTTCGAGGATCTGAATGGGTCAAATTTTATATGTAAGTTTACAGCTTACGTGAATTTATTACAATCTTTACAAGGGTTTTGAAGAAGTCATACTCACATAAATACTCTATATTGCAGATTAGGGCATTGTACAGCAATTTTGTCCGCTTTAGATGTACTGTTGATGCAATTTACAGAATTATGATAGCATTTTTCATTACTGCGTGAGACTTGTAAACTTTACAGTATCGTTTTCCTAAAGTTAGCGATTTTTGACCATACGATTTTTGTTTCTTTTCAGATTGATGGCGTAAAGGAAAAATTCCGCTTCCAGTGGTCGCTACATTTTAACTTTTTTCGTTTTAGCGCAGCAAGCCTTACAAAGTTTAGTATAGTGATTGCCCAGAAACAGAATTTCTCGTTCTTCATGTATTTAGAATGAAGTTCTCGAGCTAAACCTCTTAATACTTGGAGGGTCGAGGTCACTACCTGCTATGTACGGGGCTTTGTCTTTTTTTCTTTGTTTTTTTGGCAGGAGCCCTAAATGGCGTGAGATGCTTTATTATTTTTGTTCGCCATAGGGGGCGGTAAATCATTCTTACAC
Organism: Dermacentor albipictus; assembly: GCF_038994185.2. Lineage (NCBI taxonomy): Eukaryota > Metazoa > Arthropoda > Arachnida > Ixodida > Ixodidae > Dermacentor > Dermacentor albipictus. The sequence continues at coordinate 68,879,460 of NC_091825.1, forward strand.
ATGCCTTGGAGTGTGTCCGTTAATGTGCGCTTTAAGTGACAACCGCCTGGGCATCACGCCACTTCAAATCCGGCAGTGATGAAGTCTCCAGCCTTTTGTGCATCGCAGAGTTGGGCGCAAAAGTGTCTTTTCTGTCTTCAGAGTTAGCTCTCTCTTGTGTACCGAAAGATGAACTGCCTACAAAATTCCGGAATTATAGCAATAACTGCCATCTCTCTCGCTTATCTTCCTTTTCTGTTACGCTCCACGCCTGGTGCTTTAAAATTAAGAACAGCATGTAGTATCCCCGTGGTACAGAGTAATTGACAAAAATACAGCCAGCGCAGACTACGAAAGAGGAAAGTAAACAGACAGAGAGAGCGAGAGAGAGAATTGAGCTGCGAAAGGGAGGAAGGTTAACCGGAAGATAGATATCCAGTTTGCTACACTGCAATGGGTAATGGGTAAGGAGAGACAGAAACCCAAAGAAAAAAATGCGGACGCCTAGAAAGATAAGGAGAAAAAGAAATGCACGCACACATAAAAAGACACGCGGGAGTGTCACAGTTGTTCAATAAACGCACGTATAAGACTAACATAGCTAACCACTCGAAATTAGTTGGCGTATTCCCGACTTTGAAGTGAAATTCCCTAGTCCCACTTTGACCCCGCCCGGACGTCCACTTGGCACAATTCTGCATTTGTAATAAATTAGAGTTCTTATTTTACAATACCTGATTGTTAGCTCAGCCGCACAATTTTTGTCGTCTGTCGAATTGGCATAAAATTAATCATAATCAATTAATCGTTGTCATAAAAATTAATCTTCAGAAAACTAAAGTAATGTTTAACAGTCTCGGAGGAGAAAAGCAGTTTACGATAGGTAGCGAGGCACTGGAAGTGGTAAGGGAATACATCTACTTAGGACAGGTAGTGACCGGAGGTAGGACCTGATCCGGATCATGAGACTGAAATAATCAGAAGATTAAGAATGGGCTGGGGTGCGTTTGGCACGCATTCTCAGATCATGTACAGCAGGTTGCCATTATTCTCAAGAGAAAAGCGTATGACAGCTGTGTCTTACCAGTACTCACGTACGGGGCAGAAACCTGGAGGCTTACGAAAAGGGTTCTACTTAAATTGAGGATGACGCAACTAGCTATGGAAAGACGAATGATGGGTGTAACGTTAAGGGATAAGAAAAGAGCAGATTGGGTGAGGGAACAAACGCGGGTAATGATATCTTAGTGGAAATTATGAAACAGAAATGGGGCATGTGCAGGACATGTAATGAGGAGGGAAGATAACCGATGGTCATTAAGGGTTACGGACTAGATTCGAAAGGAAGGGGAGCGTAGCAGGGGGTGGTAGAAAATTAGGTGGGCGGGTCAGATTAAGAAGTTTGCTGGGACAACATGGCCACAATTAGTACATGACCGGGGTAGTTGGAGAAGTATGGGAGAGGCCTTTGCCCTGCAGTGGGCGTAAGCAGGCTGATAATGATGATAGTGATGATGATGCATTGTCATAAACACAAAGGTAGTTTCGTTTTCGTAATGCTTTTAGTTCTGATGTAGGCCTTAACCGCTTACAAAGGGGGTATTCATGTCAGGTGCAGTATGATCTAACCCTATCTTTGCTGGTATGTGTGCTAACTAGGCAACTAGTGCACGTTTCTTGATGGAAATCGCGACGTGGTAGGACTAAAGAAAGCTGTGGAACTTTGTTTCCCCGAGAGACGGGCGGCTGCTGGCACTGACAGCATCGGTCGTTGCTAGCTGCCCCCTTTCTCCGGCCACCACCTCTCCCCTCCGTGCGCCCCCCCCCCCCCCCCGCCCCCTTCTTACTTCGACCATTCGAGAGTTGGTTACCCTGAGTACGACAGGCCACAATTCTTGCTTGGACACAAGATACGAGCTAAAGTTTGCACAATTGTTTTAAGTGTACAAACGTAAAAAGGAAGAAAACATGCAATTGTTCGACTCGGGCATGTCGCTGCAGAGGTCGTTCAAAAGATTCTGTAGGACAGGCCTATGCTGGTCAAATAGCTTACAACGCGGCACCAATGTCCCGCGCGCGAAAGTCGCCGGGGACAAAAGCGTGCTAGAGTGATCCATCGCGCAACAAATGAACCTCATTGTCGTCGTCCATTCGAATCAACCGAGCAGAACACCAGCGCTCTGAAACAGTCACGTGCACGCGAGTGTTTGACGTGTCGCCCTTAATTAATCAATCCATCAGCGCGGCCCCGTTGACGGCAGCCGCTGGACAGCTGCTGACACACAACGTAGCGGAGTGCGCGAAAGAAAACTAGTTCTCCGGGACGAGGAGGAAGAGGCGAGGCAGTTCACGGGGTCGATGGTGTTGCGTCTTCCGTCCGCACGAAGTGTTTGCTGTAGTCATCTCATTGGGTTTCACTTATTCATGAAGTCGCATCCTACTCCTCGTTGTTTCTTGCGTTTCTCATGATTTCTTTTTAATTACACATCGAGAAATAACTTTTTCTTTTTTTTCAATTAGAAGGATTGTTTGACCGGGAGTATTAAAGATGGTGGAGGGGGTGGCGAAGTAGGAGGGAGTATTGCCAGCCGCCAACTGTTGTGCCAGGCACTCCGCGTGTCAAGGAACTGAGACGAAGCTCGTATTCAGAAAAATCATGCCTCACAAGGATCACTTATTGACCGGAAACTTTCTTTCTTGCTATAAAGAAAAGTTGTTATTTTCTTGCTTTAAACGAGGGCAACATGTTAAAAGCAAAGTCAAATCAAATCAAAATCAATCAAATGAAATCGTTGCCCTTTCGAAAATCGAAATTTGCGTCATAGTAAGCTGATAATTAAGAAAAGGAAGAATCTTTTGTCCACAAACTTGGAGTACAGTGCTCGGGAATAATAAAATATTAACCCCTTATAGCTATCTGTACCCGTAACGTTTGCGCCTAATGTGTGCTATGTTTCGGTAAGGTATCGCATTTCGATTAAACAAGGTTGTTCATACAGTCGGAAATGGCGCTTCGGGTCGTGCGCTATACCATTTTTGTTACACAGGGTTTTATTTTTGTTACTCAGGGTTACACCTTTTTGTTACACAGGGTTGTTTGCCGACTACCCTGCATCAAAATTTAAAAACAAGCAAGTGCCACACGTGGCTGGACAAACCCAAGGTGAAACCAAGGTGAAATAAGCCCACGAACCCAAGCAAAGTGCCTTGAGTGGCCAGACACGCAGCAATTTTGCGTGGAATCGCGGGCTTCTTTCGTGCTCGGAAAAACACTTTTATGTAGCACGTACTGAGCAACAAAAAGGTGCATCGGGAGTTTTTAATTCTGCTCTACAATTTTCTCAGCGACAATTTCCACTTAATTATAATATTTCAAAAAATGATTAACTAATTCAGACTAATTGTGTGATTAGGCAGAATACAAAATATAATCTGAGTATCACCTCACCCAAAGCTCAATAAGGAAGAAAGCACTACACGCAGAAGACTACAGAGTAGTGCTTACACCCACGGAATCCTCATGCATAGAATATACCCTACGCTACAAGGATACCATTGCCCAATGAGCGGCGTACCGGTCACCTTGGCGCACCTGATCCCTAAATGTCCATGTCATCCAGACACAGACAAATTGCCTTCACCGAAAGAGTGTTGTAACGCCACACAAGAAAGTGAAGACCTCATAGAAACGTGAGAGGTCAAGCTCGTCTCCGAGGACCTGAAACAACGACACCTCGTCGCCAGGGCCAAGGAGGCAGCGAAGGCCAGAGGGTTCCGGGAATGAGGAGACATCCCACATAGAGTAGAACCGGGGCTTATCGCGGGATACTGTTTCCCAAATAAACGTTTATTCCTCCTCCTCCTCAAGCGCCGGTAAATAACATTGTCTTGGTTCCGTCCAGCTACGTAGTATCTCGATATTTTTTTTTAAATCTTGGCGCATGACAGTTGCAACACCCTGTACAGGCGACAATATAGGCGACAATAGCTCTAGATAGAATACCGAAAGCAATAGCTCTAAGGAGGGGGGGAGGGAGAATCCCCGCTAAATAGTCGGTTTTTCGTGATGTCGGTGTAGCGTGTCGTGCCACATAGATCACGTTCACAATTTCGCAATTTCAGTTGCAAAGTACCAGAAAATCTGAACACTTCACATGTGCATGTGCTTCATATATATATATATATATATATATATATATATATATATATATATATATATATATATATATATATATATATATATATATATATATATATATATATATATATAGTGCCTTAGTTTCGTACTTTTCTACGCCCATCAATAAGTCATCGGAACAGATAACTGCCACTCAATGGAGCACCGCATGCATACATCTCTGCCTTAACGCCCACTTGACAATCACTCAGGTGACATTCGCTTACCATTTTGCGAATGCCCCCAAACGAATTGACAATCAATCCATTATAAAATAACTTCAAAGTGTCACTTTCACCGAAAAGTTAGAAGGCAATGCAACATCAAATTCAATTCCACGAAGGACAGTACCTTCCTGGGCGAGTCTTCTTGGCCACTTTAGCGTCCAGGATGCTGGAATAAAGTTTCGTGTGAGTTGCGGGTGAGAATGAGCGTATGAACAGCGTGGCTTACTTTGAGAGCCGTGCTGAAGTGACAGCGTTTGGACGACGTCAGTTAGAGGTTGAATCGATGTCGAAATTTCTGTAATCAGTTATCACCACAATCATAGTCATCACCACTCGAATCATCATTATCATCACCAAAATGAACATCATCATTACGGTCATCATTATCATGGTCAATCGCAGCCCGCCCGAGTTGCTTCTGGCTACCGCGTTGCGCTGCTAAGCACGACGACCCGGCACCAAATCCCGACCGCGGCGGCCGGGCTTTGGGTGCGTGTTAATGAAACCCTGTTGGTCAAAATTAATCCGGGGTCCTCCAGTAGAGCGTGCCTCATGATCATGTCGTGGTTTTGGCACGTAAAACCCCAGAACCTAATTTTAACTTTAATAGCCGCCACATACCCAGTAGCTCCAGTTGCAGATATGCATCTAGTGGCACATACTAGTAACCCATGGAGCACGTACTCTATAGCACAAACTCAGTGGCGTCAGTGGGGCACTTTGTTTTGCACTTTACTGTAGTCTGTATCGGGCCACGAAAGAGACTAGAAACGGGTCAGATTTAGTTAGAAACAGACGTACGTACCAGAGCTCATCCGGCACTCCTTCGAGTAACAGCGGCAGTAAAGTTTAACGGACAGAGCACCCCATGCTACATCGGTTCCTCGTCGTGGCAACGCACGCCTATCATTCGGACAGTTGTTGCTCCCTTCGTACTTGGCACATCAACAGCGGTGTTATCGTAGTTACCGAGAACAGTTATCGAGAAACCTTTGCTTAAAAGTCAAACGCAACTCTCTCCTAAGCGCACACTTTCTCCAAAGGCTTTTGAGCACGTTGAAGTTATGCTGAAGACCGACGCCCCGGGCCGGCGGAAGAGTCCGTATACACGCTCATTAGGCCTGTATTCGGAGACTCAGTTTCTTCTGTGAAGGTGACAGTTTATAATAACGACACATTGAGGCCTGCCAAGAGCCTTTCTCCGTGCTCACAAGTTCATGACGCGCAGCCTAATAGCCACGTGACTGTCTCTGTCACCAATGCTAGTACATCGTGGAACTACAAGCATTGGTACACTCTCGTTCTGTTCAACTGTTAAAACGCAGCGACAGTTCTCAGCGTTCCCGTGCTTTGCTTTCTCAAACGAGCCTCTGCGGTTGCCCGCCGGTGATTCTGGCGCAAAGCAACTTGTTGATTACACGAACAGATATAAGATTTCCTTAAAAACGAAACTCGACACATGCTCTCAAACACGTAAGCAACATGCACCACCACAGCATTCGAAATTTATTCAATGTGTCGAGTACAACCTCGGTTAACGAGCATGAAGGATCTCACTTTCTATGCGTCAACACGCAGAGCCGTCTTTTCTTTTCTTCTTTTTCTTTTTATATGTGCTACCTCTAGGCCTTTGTCGTTTGTTTCATCGGTGTGCAAACGACGCAGAAGAAAAACAGCGGTCAAGCGCTAATTAGAGGCAGAAAAAAAAGCGCGGAATCAGAAGGTGGACGGGTGAAAGCGTGGCGCGCCTAGAAGGCGACCAACGAACCGATTTTCGCCGGGTCACGCCGGACACGAAAGCTGACGCGTCGGTCCCGGGGCGAGAAGAAGCTCTCGGAAGTGTCCGGCAACGCTTAACTGCGCTACCCTCCACCTCGGCGAAGGAGACGTGGAGGGGTGAAGCCGGCAAGAGCGGGCGGCAACGCGGGAGAGGCGGTCGTCCTATAAAGACCTCGGCGCGGACAAGCTCTTCCTGGCAGCAGTGCTTTCTCGCCATTTCATCCGTCCCGACCCGAGACAGGAGAGACGCACCGGTGATTCCGCGGCGCCGCCAGCACCGCGCGCGCAGTTCATCCCCACGGCGAGAAAATGATGCGGCTCTCGCGAGCAGTCGCCGACGCATGGATCCTTCTCCTCGTCTTCGGTGAGCGACGACGGTGTTACCACAACTCCTGGATTACCGCTTGGCAACGATCGAAACCGTGCTGTGTTGCGCGGTCTTCAACGTGATGAGCGACGCGACGTGTCGTTATTATTATTATTATTATTATTCTCTGTGTATGGCATAGAGTAGCTACGCGAAAGAGTGGAGATATTCGCTGTGACAGTTTCGTGAGGAATTTCATTCTTTCTTCTTATTTTTTTTGTTGCCACTTCTCCATGCTTCGTTGTAAAACAAGCTGGCGAATATTGCGAAGTTTAAAGAGAAATTTAAATATGTTACGGGTTACCCGCTCGATACGAGGCTTTAATGTAGTAGCATTATAAGGCGGCCTGCAGCCAGTTTGTAGGCACTGGTGTGTCGAAATATATGGGCCGATCCCGAAGGTAGTACGATCTCGCACAGCATCTCAAAGCTCTAACAGTCATGAGGAAAGAATACCGAGATGCGCACGCCAGACATTTCACAGCTTTGGTACGACAGAAGCATGCATGCTTGCGATCGGGACCAAATGATTAGAATGACAATTGGGCTGCCGTGCGGGTAAACAGAAAACAGATCGAACCATCGGTCACGTATTTGTATACAGCATTACAGGTGGGTTTCGCCCGCTTTGGAGATATCTAGCAGAAAAATCGACGCATGCTAAGCGTAGGCGGGCGCAACCACAGTACGAGCGAAATCGCGTTTGTGAGAGGTACGAGGCACAAAAACGTAACTTTCGTAAAAGCGCGCGTTCAGAGTAACCCGTGACCCAGGCGCGCGCAACTGTCGAGAAGCCGCAATCGTGACACTGTCGCATGCTAATAGACTGTCGGCGGTGCTACATTGTGGCACAGTTTATTTTCTCTTTTTTTTTTCTAATCCGTTGCTGACAACTGCTACAGTGGACTTGCGCGTAAGTCGTTACTTCCAATTATTCATAAGACATATTATTTACTAATTCCTGATTTATTCATTCAGCATTAGTACAGCAGGGCACCAAGCTATTACTTCAACTTGACTCAATCAAGGCACTGGATAACTCCGAGGGACAACAGCGGCAGTGCTTAGTTTAGGGACATCTATTTTATTTTGGCTGCCCGATTTTCCACGATGTTTTATTTCTTGGTGTTCACTGTCTGCTTCAGATGGGTCACTATCGTTCTCAAAATAATTTAAAGGGTATCTTACGATCAGCATGTGTACTCATGTGCACATGATGTGTGTGCATGCGTACCTAGTGCACTTGTTGCGCTATGGAGATAGTGAAGCAATCGAGAGTCACGCGCTTTATTCTATTTTGTTTATTATTTAAATCGCCAAAAATGTAATGACGTTCATTCACCTCCTTGCTTTATCGGCATCATAACATAACATCGCTTTTTAATTTTTCCTTTAGCTGACGACTCAAGTACTGTCTTCTCTTGATGACAGTTGTCTGTTCGTCGGCTTGTGGAGCTTGTCATTCAAGGAAGCTTTTGTAGCCTTCATTTATTTATAAATACTTCAATAGATGCCGACTACTGCATATGGAGGGCGTATTTGATTGTAGCTCGAATTATTTTATCACATGTCATGGTGTCCGCTATTTACCATGTTGGAATGCCCTAAATATGCCTGTATTTACGCGCGCGCGTGTGTGTGCGTGTGTATGTGTGTTTTCGGTGCACTTGCCCCAGCGCATATGAACGAAAAAACTTGCGAAACATTAATGCGCGGCCCTCGATGGAACAGAGATACTTGCATTTATCTCGTGGTATAAACTTTTTTAAACAGGGTTGAAGTACCTCAGACAGGCTGGCCAACGTTTCGATAGGTGGACCTATCTTCGTCAAAGGCGGCCTCGTCATCCTCGGCGTGTTAGTTTTAAAGGGTTAGTGCAGTGACGTCACGTGCGGGTGTTGTCGCTGGCGGCTGGTTTTAAAGAGAGAGAGTACAAGAGGGAACAGGCGTTGTCGTCCGACGTCTGTGAGCCTCATTCTCAAGACGAAGGGACAAGAGCGTGAGAGTGGGCACGCGGGGAGGAAAGAAAAGAAATAGAAGCAGAAAAAAGGGGGGGAAAAGGGAAAAAAAAGAAAAAAAAAGCAGGGGGGAGACAGGGCCGTACCAAGACACAACAAAGGGGGGGGGTGAAAGAAAAAGAAAGAGAAGAATGAAATCTTTAAGAAATACGGGGGCTTGGGAGCGTGTTGGGGATGCGAAAGGTCGGTAATTTATAACTGATAAGCGCTTCTTATAAGTTGTGATTAAAACTAGGTAGGACATTTATCGGTTCATAATCTAAGAAAACCATTTGCCATTCGATGATGAAGTTCTTGTCTTCCTTGATGCAATCCCGACGGTATGAGCACGACCAGGGATGAGCACTTCCAAGTTCGCTGTACTCACTTGCAGTTCCATACGAAAAAATATAAATTCTGCATTTGTTCTATATCCCTGATAGTTCTTCGAGTGGTTATGAAATTTTAAAGCAACAACAGTTCTTCAAACACATGATATAGAAACTCTACAAGCTCTATTGGAACTCAAGACCCTCAGGAAAGTTACATATCAGTCATTTGTTGATAATTCCACGCTTTTGAATCGCAGATGGAAGACGTGTGGCCAGAATGCGCGCTTTTGTCATGGCCAAAATTACTGAGAAAATTCCCTTCCGTTAGCTCATACGCTTCTTCTTCATTATTTCCAGGCGTGTCCACCATCTGTGCAGCCGAAAGAAAGGTAAGTGTTGTTGCTCGGGGCAATATCGTTTTCTTCTACGTCATTGGTATTTTTCTAAATCCCACCAGATGCAATTCAACGCCCTCGATGAGATTCATACTGCGCGCCTTAAAATAACATTGGCACCACCATGAAACAAACGGCTGGCACATCAATATGCGTAGCGCCGACAGTTCTTCCTGTGCCACTGTTCTCATAACAGCATCTTCGCGAAAAATTATTTCTCATGAACTCCGCGTCAATATTTTATTTCATTTTTTAAATCGCATTTTAGAACGCAGGCCTCACACACCCGTTCATGGTATCAGCGTCAACGTCATACCTCGCCGGCGTAATCGTACAAACGAGCACAGCAAGATATGAAGAAAGTGGAGCAGAACGCTAGAGTGAAAGCACGAGGTGGAGAAGGAGCGGAGGGCGAACGGCCTGCGCATGCGCTGAGTTGCCGGCGGGCACGGGCCCCGCAGCTTCGTGGGCGGTATCATCTTGGCCTTCAGGGGGGGGGGGGGGGGGGGGTAGCGTGAGGTGGGCAGTGCTACGCTCGTCCGCGGCGTCGTCAGTCCGCAGTACCAGCGTGTGTGACGTGGCTCACTTCATCTGCAAGGGACGTTGCGGGCGGATACGAGTGCTACGGCTTGATGTGCCGCTCTCTTGGGTGTTGCCGCCGCTGGCTCTGGTGGCACGCTTTCCGCGCGCCGAAGGGCTGCTGTAGTCAATGAGGGAACGAAAGCGTGAGGAGAACGAAGTGTCGCGCAGGACGGGCAACGATGGCTACGAAATGGCGCCAGAGTAGCGCGCGACGTCTGTACGGGAACAAAGCGCGCTGCTCACAGCGTTCTCTCCCTAATATAAACTGTGTACCTATATAACCATAATACAAAATATTGATACGTGAAATGAAAACACATCTAGAAGTGCGCTCAAATTTCGCATTAGGGAGTATCGTAATCGTCGGTGAATTTTTCATAGGCATAAACATCGAGGGACACTGTTTGTTTCGCAGCCCTTCCCGTTCCCCTCCTGAGACGAGCGGGGAGGAAATTCAAGAGAAGTTAAAAAAACACTAGAAAAATATAGCACACTGTAATAGGCATGGGTTTCATTACACGTAATATCTCCGAACATAAGGTCAGTTACAACTGAAATGTCTAGAGTGTGTTAGCCAACGCCGACTTCTCTGCCTTCGTTGAAATAAATTATCTATCTCTCCCTGAAGTGTCTGGAATAAATATTAATAATTAGAAATCACTGATTACCGCACACCAAAGCACTGAATCGTAGTCATTAGAAAGCCCGACCCCCAGGAACACGACTTAGGCGAAATTCCTGGAAAACCAGAATTAGAAAGCGGTAGTAATGACGCCGCTAATGACGTCACACACAAGAAGGCGGCTTGATATTTAACCGGCTAATTAATGGAATGCAGTTGCCTCCGCGGTCGGTTCATGGGTTGCGTTCGCCTAAGGTAACCTAAACAACACCAAAGCGGAGGTTCGAGTGCCACTAAGAGACATTTAAATGAAAGATTAAAATCGCATACCATCTTTCTTTTTTTTTCATTTTTTAGCGAACCGTCACGTAATGGCATTGCGCTACATAGAGCGAAGTCGTGGGTACAATCTCGTCGTCAACATTGCGATAATGGCAATAAAACCGCAGCTTCCAAATGTTCAGCTAGAGCCCATGACTACAACGTCTCTCGTAACCAACTATGTACTTACAGGAAGTTAAATCCCACATTTTTTTTTTAAAGCGAAAGCTTTACTGGCCGCGAACTTGTGATTTCTCCGTGGCCGTGCTCCGAGGAGGCACATTACGTCACACCACGCTCCTCGTCGTTGCGCTCACCTCCACGCGCTTCGCCAGCTGCATCGCACGCCTGATAACATGTGGGAAGATTCAAAAGGAGACTCGCGTGCACCAAAACCACAGTTGAGGCAGCAGTAGGGAGTAAGCAGGAGGCGGCGTAATCAGGAGGCGGCCTGGAATCGACATCGGAACGGGATGAATAGGAAACGAATCGCCCAGAAAACAGACGAACAGCGTGCCGAACGACTGGCTAAACGCCGTAACATATCTAGACAACCAGAATAACCTGGACTTGCACTCAAGATTAACGAAGGCTACCCATGCTATGCCTTAGCTTTCGCTACGTCTATCCTGGCATCGCCGAGCTATGCCACTGCCAATTTTTTTATTGTTATTTACAGAGGCATATACGTTAGCTCAGTGTAATATTTTCTTTCTGATTCTATATGTACACAAATCCGTGGCAATGTTTTTCGCCAAATCTTCCCCCTAGATGTACTGCTTGTGTGGTTTCGCAGGTTGCGGAAGCATTTGTGACTTCCGCCCGGCAGGTCCATTATTAGAGTGGCTCACGTTGAAGGATGTTTTCTCGCAGGGCAAAAGGGCCCTTCCTACCATCCGGCCGATCGGCACAGCACCCGCCATATCTGAAATACCTATCACAGAGTTCCGCTGCAGCAATCAAGAGTTCCCCGGATACTTTGCCGACGTAGAGACGGACTGCCAGGTAAGTCTATTTGAAATTTTGAATATAATTTCATGTACCTGGGTATTGAAGGAGTCAGAATACAAACAGTCATTCGTGCACCACCACGTTCTAATAAGTAACCATTCAATTCTGAATTCAAATGTACTTTAACAGATAAAGTCCAGACGATGTGCAAAGCTTTATGGACACCTAGGACAGCTCACACAAACTTCTCAAGTGTTCAAGGAAACCTCCTAAGTGAACGAAAAAAAGCACTCTTGTCGCACGAAGTGCCCGAACGGCGTTTGTCGGTCAGCTTAAACGTTTTGCAACATGCGTACACCTACTCCTGATAACTTCTCGAACGAGGCCAGTAACCACATTTTTAAACCATGTCCTGTTTCTATTAAATTTTCACAACAAAAGAAAAGAACGCTGAGTACTGTTTTCAAGACGTCACATCCGCAAGTTTGCTGTCCTGGAAAAAGAATATGGATTCAGTAGCGAGTGGAGCTGTGGTAGAATCAGATAGGTCTTTGTCAAGGGCGCCAAAAGAGTTTGTGTCCCGCTGGAGCTATTGTTGGGTCGCGCCAAATAGCTACTGTGGAATCTTCGAACGTAGTACTCCAGAGATGAAATGTTATTGTGCTGCGAACACTCGTGATACTTATAGCTTCACAATGTGGCAAACCTACAACGTCACTTTGCTGTTGCTGCACTGACTTTACAGCGTGCACTTAAGCGTGCACTGACTTTACAGGTTTTAACAGCCTTAGCTTTTCAGGCTCATCATACAAGCCACGTTAATGGTATCCAACATCAGTAGGCCTTTCCCGCTCTGTGCCGAAATTCTTAAGTGTATGTAGCGATCAATTTGCTGACATAAGTTTTATGTCATTATCACTTTCAGGTCTACCACAACTGCCTAGCGGATGGCCGTAACTCGAGCTTCCTCTGCGTCAATGGCACAATATTCAACCAGCGAAACTTCGTGTGCGATTGGTGGTACAAGTTTGACTGCCGCAAGGCACCCAGCTTCTACCACCTCAACTTAGCCAGGAACAAGAAGAACGGCACCAAATCTGCGTCTACCGAAGGATCCCTTCCTGTAGCCCCGAAAGTCTTGCCGCCACCACCGCCACCACCTCGGCAGCCACCAAGCAGCACACGCTACCGAGAAAACGAAGCACGATCTAGGTCTTCCTTCTCTATGACTTCTCGCTACAGTAAGTCTTCCCCGAAGGTGCCAACACCGAAGGCGTCTTCGAAGACATCAGCCAGAGCGTCTCCCAAAACGCACGAGCCTTTGATACTGCTTCCATTGCTTAGCATCGCTGCGTCATCCGACAGCAGGAAGACAAAACAGGAAACCACGACAGCGCCGACGCGAGAACGTTCGTCGCGAAGCAGAGCCCGAGTCTTCGCCAAAATAAGGGAAGGTCAGGAGCCGGAACCTCGACCTTCAAAAAGCAAGGCTCGGTCCAAAACTGAAAAGGTGGAGATTCCAAAAAGCGTGATGCCTACCTTTAGCGAAGGCACTGACCCCCATAAGAATGGCGGGAGCTTCCAGGAGTGGACAAGCATTGGCCCTGTTTCAGGAAAGCCATCGGTAACTAGGGTGCAGTTTCACACGTTTTCTACGAATCCACCCCGATTCGACCCGCCGCTACCACAGCCGGAATCCGTTATCGATCCGGCTAGCTGGCTTGACGATGACTTCAATCGGCAGCCAGATGCCGGAAGGGAAGAGTTTCGAGGAGAAGTTGAAGACGCCAGATCTCTAGAAGAGATGGCACCCGAGGGTGGTTCGCCTACCGCGCGGCCCGAGCTGAGGCGCAACAAGTCACAGCCAGCTACGGATGATGTCGTACGCCTGGCGAAGGCCGTGCCAGAGCCACGCACAAAAAAGCAGCGTGACAGTTGGCGCGGAAAGAAGGAAGCTTTTCCCGGGCTGCATGACAAGAGGCGGCTTTTCTACAGGTTCCAACCCACCGAACCATTCGGCGCCTACGGCGCTCTGTCATTTTTCGGCCGAACCCGAGGTCCCATGAATGACCTCACAAGGTTGCCTCGCCTCGTGACTGTCAAACTAAACAAGGTGGAAAAGAAAGATGCAGAGCACGCTTACAAGCCACTGCTGTTGTCGGTAAAATTAGACCAGTCTTCGGAGGTGGACTCCAGACCAGCTAAAGGAGCGCCACCGGGGCTATGCTTCTGCCCATGCCACTAGTGCCTTTTTCACTGTGCTGCCAACGAAACGACACCTAGCCCCTACTAGTAGGGTACTGAATCCACGCAAAAAGTCCACATGGTCACAATGTGTTTGAATGCAGTTAGAACAGAGGCATGTCTGCTTCTCGAAGACTTCGGATAATATTGATAACCAGGGAATGAAAGTCACTCGGGAATGCTACTGCAGAGTGCAAAGTATAACTGTGTTGCTTTCAGCGCCTGCTAGAACCGTGATTTTATGAACAAGCTCACGCAGATGCATAGGTCTGTTCCTGTGCTTTATCGTGCAGGTCTTTTACATTATTTTTTTTTCTTCCCCGAGAATGTTATGACAACAGTTTGTTCGACACGTCTAGTTGTGCGGATACGTAATCGAAAGCCTAAGTACGCTGGATTCCTTGTCTGAACTGTGCCTGAACTTAAATCTCGTGGTGCAAATTACTCCACGAGTCGATGTACTGTGCCTGAAGTATTGTCACCATAATCGTTTAAATGGTTTTGAAGACCTACTATATGTCGTCGCATTACTTCCCTGGCAGGAATCGCAAGTAGAACGGAAAGCAGCGTGCAAAAAATACTGCCGAAATCTTCGTTACAGCAAACATGGTAATTTCAACAATTATTTTAGTGAAAGTGAGTTACCGAAAGCGGTAACTGCTTTGCTAGCTTGCCCCTTAAGTGAACTGCATTTGGCAAATCGCGAACTATAAATGCGACATTATCCCACGTGCGAAGAACGCATCCCCTGCCGCGCACGTCACTTACAAGAAGCTGTTGTCGATCCAAGTTCACACAGCTGATTGTGATCTTATAGCTGCAAATTCAGTTCTCACGTGTGAACAAACATATGCTTGATAGTACACATTAATACTCGAAGACGCTTTAGCAATCAAAGCTCAGATCCTTTAAAAATATTCAAAGACCACCGAAATTCTGCTCCCTGAGCAGCTAACTAATACACGGCGCAAAGGAGCAAGTAAGCTGCTTAATAAATGTAGGACTCCTAATCATTATGACCAAGTCTGGAACGTTTAAATAGCACTGAAAGTTCGCAACTAGCTTGTAGCAGTGAGTGCGACGCAGTGGATGTGTTCTCGCGAACGGTGAAGCCGTACTAGCGGTGTGCGCCTGTGGTACCTTGGCGTCTTCATCGCGTCGGCGCACCTCAGTGTACTTGTATATAAGAAATAAACAGATTCCCATTGCTATAAAATGTGCTTCATTCTATCACTTTAATAACTACACTCTACCATCTAAGCGGAACGGATGCAGATAAAAAGCAAAGGAACGTTGGATGAAACATAGTATGTTCGTTAAAATCACATAAAATAGTTTTATTAGACGTCCACGCGATGGTATTCAGGCCAACCACTCGGCATTTGTTTAATGAAAGTGCAACCAATGGAAAGGCCGAAAGATGATGAAGAAAATTATAAAAATGCCTGCCACCACGAACCCACTTTCATTAAGTTCTTTGATTCGCACGGTACGTTCACTTTTTCACCGATACTATAGCGAGAAGAACGTTAGCGCAGAAAGCTGTAAATGGCAAAAGCCCATCAACACCCACTTTTACTTTGTTGGTAAAAGATGGTTAGAATAGTGAAGTATAAGACATTCGACGCAAACTTCCCCACTCAGACTAGACATTCCAGCAACCATTTCAATGCATTTTGGTGCATTCCCTGGACAAACAATGACGAGATAACCGCGGCTATGCTCGCAAAGTTCTATTTGAGACAATCAGCACGTCCTTATTTCCAGTCCTAATTATTTAGTTCTGCAAACGGAAGCTCTGCCATTGCAAACAAGTGCATGTAATGGCGAACGAACCAAAGACAGTGCACGATGGCTTAGCCGAGGAGCAATGGTGCCTTCCTGCATGCCTAGAATAGCTTGAAACAAAGGGCGTGAAATAGGCAAAAGAGATGCAAGCATCTCTTCAGTGCGATCTCTCTATTGTTCCGGGAGATGCATTCTTCTTTGTTCACCGGTCCCGTCAGCACAATTACTCAGGCTAGCGGAATTCGAAAAAGGCTGGCGCAGAACTGGTATACTGTGATAGCCATGGAAATTCACAGGGAGCAACTATAAAAACCAAAACATCTATTCATTCTTAGCTTCCTGACACTCTAATACTGAGAGCTCCAACTATACGACGGGGACTATTCGAAAAGAATTAACGTTGTTTTTTTTTTACCTTAGCGATGGTTTCACAATGCAGAAACCTATGACAATGGTGACTGGATTTAGGCCACCACTTCATATTTTGTTGTCCCAGATTACGCGTTTCATACATATAGTTTAGCGATCTCTATGCCAGAGACGGAAATACCGTTTTCCCAGAAATGAGAATGATGGGAGAAAACTAATGTCACGTCAAGGTTGCATGTCGTGCGCGCTAAAGAAAGCCGCTGCTTGACTCTGACAACGAAAGTGTGAGTGAAAACGATGTAATAGAGTTTAGTTCTTCGAGGGAAGAGAATTGTAAGTGTTGTCATCGCTTAGAGTGTTGCTCTTCGAGCTAAGATGTCGATGATATCCTACACTTCGCTTCGTCTACCGAAAATGATCATTCGCAAAGCGATCGCGACATCAAAGCACTCTAATGTACAGCTATCCCAAACTGTTCGATTTGTGCAGTGAGCACTCCACGATTGATTAAAATTTCTTGTTTCCTTGTCGGTCACGCGCCCTCAGGAAATACACGAATACTTGTCATCCGATATGACCTGCACACGCTAATTATGCATGACTAAACCAAACAAAAGAAACCTAATTATTTCCAGTTCTACGCATTTTTTACCATCAGCCCTCCACTAATGGTGAAAACTTACCGTGCTGTGCCCACATCACCTGTCTGTCACACGCGTCGTATCTCACCAAGTCAAACGGAGATGTAGGCATTAACGTTGGATTGATATGCCGAACGCAATTTTGCTCCATATATATATATATCCGCTGACTACCCTATTCCGAACAGAAGATGGCTGCCCGCCGGTAACTCTGGCACTGGCTGCTCGGGTGCTGCCGGGGAGAATGATTTATTTCATATAATAAAAATTCTTGCGTTGCCTCTACAACGTTGGCGAGCTCTTTTACCATGTACACCACTTACCTTTGCCAAGTTATCTTACCTGAGGATCCCTTTTAGCGCCAGTTTTGCCCGTCCGCTTAACGCCACAGTGATTTTCTGCCAGACACCGACAGCTAAGCAAGCAGAAGCCGGCCAATCGCCAACGCCAACACTGCCGTCCTCATCTGGTTATCCACTTTCACTGCGCTAGCCCAGCCCCACAAAAAACCTTTCCTCTTCCGCATGCTCCTCGCCTCTGGTCAGCCAAAAAAACAAAAACAAAAACAAATGTGATGGTAGGCAATGCTATTCGCTTTGAAAGCAAACAAACTTTTCATTTGCCTGTTGAAACAC
Organism: Dermacentor albipictus; assembly: GCF_038994185.2. Lineage (NCBI taxonomy): Eukaryota > Metazoa > Arthropoda > Arachnida > Ixodida > Ixodidae > Dermacentor > Dermacentor albipictus. The sequence continues at coordinate 68,896,866 of NC_091825.1, forward strand.
CGCCGTGGGTCAGCGCCCGATGCTTGCCTCAGTGATTACGTAGACTTCAGATCAGGAGACTGAAATAAAATCATATTGGAACAGTTCTATGTTATAAGGCCCATTGACCTGGCCGGACAGTGGAGCAGCGTTTTCACGCTTAATACATCAAGCTAGTTGGTCGAAAAAGCTTTAGAAGGGTTCTCAATGAAGTTAATTTTCAAAATACGTCATTGAAAATTTAATTACGTCACTTTTGCTCAGAATAATGAGGCACTTCAGGAGTTAACCCGATTGACTTCTCTGCATAAGAATATTTTTCTCTATTATGTATATACCAGCCATATTAAGAAGGAAAATATCTGCACAAGTACTATTAACGTAAGCACAGTTGCCAAGTCTGACTTCGTTCTCTGCGAAGTATGAGGGGGCGTAAACCTCTGGCCATTGAGTCGTAGAAATGCGCTCATCTTCGACAGACAACAACAACAACAGCAACAACAATAACTCAGAAGATGATGGATGGATGGATGGATGGATGGATGGATGGATGGATGGATGGATGGATGGATGGATGGATGGATGGATGGATGGATGCAAAACTTTAATAAGGTACTGAGGTACGTGACTCAGCGTGCTGCGGGCCGCTCCCACGTTGGGAGAGTCAGGCCTTGCCCGACCGCCGCATCGTGGGCCCTCTGGACAGCCCATAGTTGCGCCCCGGCATCGGCGCTCTTGATAGCGGAGAGCCACTTGTCCTCGTTGATTTGTTCTGTGCCTCGTAACGAGGGGCAACGCCAGAGCATATGTTCTAGGCTAGCGATGTCATTGCAGTGCCTGCAAGAACTAGTAGCATAGGTGTCGGGATAAATTTTGTGGAATAAAGCCGGGTTGGGATATGAACCTGTTTGCAATAATCTGAGGGTCAATGCCTCCGCTCTATTTAACTTCTTGTGTGGAAGGGGAAAGTCTCTCCTGCCGAGGTAAAAGTGCTGCGCAATTTTGTTGTATGTGGTCGGTTGATCTCTGTTCTCCACCACTGCGGGCCGGCGTTGGAGTTCTCCATGGTCGCGGAAAGCGAGACCTCGCGCCTTGGAGTGGGCCAGCTCGTTGAGGTTTGTGGGGTCTCCCATGATGGATCCCATGAGAGCGGGGAACTACGTGAGAGTGTGGGTGGCGATGCTTTTGCCGTCGAGGATGCGACAGGCTTCCTTACACACAGTGCCAACGCTGATGGCACGGATGGCTGCCCTGGAGTCGCTAAAGATATTGGCATGTCCGTCGTCCAGGAGGGCCAAGGCAATGTCCACTTGCTCGGCCGCACGCGATGACGTGCTTCGTACCGAAGCGGCGTTAACGGTCGAACCCCTGTGGTTGATTGACACTACCGTGAAATTGTTGCTGTTGCCATACTTGGCCGCGTCAACGAAGCAGCTGCCGCCAGGGAGTTCTGTTGCACGGCGTAGGAGCGCCACCGCTCTGACCTTCCTTCTTTCTACGTTGCGCTGGGGACGCATATTGCGCGGGGCGGGTGATATGATGATGTTATCTTTCTGCTCTTTCGGAAGGCCCTGGTAGGCGTCTTCGACAGTGGCCGGGGGGACGCCCATCTACGAACTTTTTATTCATTTACCCTGTAACCCACTATGGAATATTATGCTGTAGCATCATTGCAATTGAGATTCTTACAGCTGCCTCAGTACCTTGCACAACATTTTCCTAGAATTCTCTCCTCCTCATATAGCGTTTTGGTTGTCTGTTCCTAATTTACTTGTTTTATTTTTAGCAGCTGCTAAGCTTCACCTCGGGCAGAGGGCAATTTAAAATGCCCTCCCCAAATTCGTCTAGTAGGCGACATTATTAGAGGTGTCGTTTCCACTAAAACGTTAATATTTTCTCACATGTTCTTTAATTATTCTCTTCAGTTTCGTCGTAGTTCGTTAGCAAACTGTTCAAGTTGTTTGCACACTTAATATTTTTCTCGGTGTGTGGCGACCTCTACTCGAGGGTCTGTGCCCTTTAACATCATCTTTAACATCAACGTCACGAGCGAAGTGAAAGAAGTACTCAACCAGCTCGCCACTTGACCTCAACATACTGTAGTCTAATCAAACGGAAATGATGTCCCAGAGTGTAGGCAACAAGAAACCGTCATTCGGCGCCCTGACGTACGTCATGCCCGGCCATCGCTATCAGCGACAGCCGCCTCGTCGAGGATGGAACGAGGCCAACGAACAATGGCTCGAGCTAGAACCGAGGCGCCAACTCGATGGTCAGCGGTCCTTCCTGGTCGCTCGGCCGGAAGCGATGCAGCGGCTGCAGCGGCCTATCGTCGACCGGAGGTCCACCGAGACTCACGAAGTGTTGCGACCTGCTCGACATCACGCTGTCGCCGGCGTCACTGCCCCGTCCCGTCCGGCCAGACAGGCGAGACCGCCGTGGAGCAGGATGTCGAGCTCGGATGATTTCTACGGCTACACTGACAGCTCGTCCTCCTACTGGGAGGGCCAGTCCTGGAGCGCGGAGGCCACGGTGACAAGGACGAGCGGCACAACCACGGGGGCCCCAACTTACATGTGCGGAAAGTACTGCATGAATTTTCGCGTTGCGCACGTTTGAAATGGGGCTTCCCTAATCAGTCAAAAAAAAGTTTTAAAGAAAGGAAGAGATGAGTCCGCTTTATTTCGGACAAACTTAAGTGTGTGCGATTTGAATATCCAAAGGACACCATACTCTACGCCGGACAAAAAGGAGGAAAGCTCGAACATGACAGGTAAAATTAAAAGTTATATTCTTGGGGTTGTACATGCCGAAACCACGATAAGGTTATCAGTAAAGCCGTAGAGGAAGAATCCGGACTTACCTTCACAGCCTCGGCTTCGATAAAGTGCACCAAAATTTAAGTATACGAATGTTTTTGCACTTCACCCGCATTGAAGGGTGGCTGTCTTGGCCAGGGTCGAACGTGCGAGCCCGAGCTCAGCCATGCACTGCCATCCCCACAGGGATACAGCGGGGGCCGCACCACTCACAGTAGCGCCAAGATAGCATATTTAGCATGTTATTCGCTCCTACTGTTATCCAAAGCTCGCGAGACGTTATATTCTGTTCTGAAGGTCTGTAATTTACTGCAGGAATACCTATCGAAAGAGCTCGGTGGCCTCAAAGCAATAATAGCTTTTAATTGCAGGTTCTCATGACTAAGATGTGCTTTTATAACGCCAGTAGTCATATGACAGAAAATGAAAAGCTCATAGTAAATATTGTTCGAATTAGTAGGGCTTTCCTATTTCGGTTCTTAAGAGCCATTGGTGATCGCCCGGCCAGTTTTGATCAAATACAATTTGATGTCTCGACTGGCCGACACATGTTTGCAAAAAACCCACGCTGGCATGTGTGAATCGCGTTCACAAAGTTACCAGGTGGTACTCTGGCAGGATGTACCACGTGGTGGCCATTCTGGCATGATTCGGCTCGTTGGCGACTGGCGGTAAATTTAGCTCGCTACATTTCCTTGCCGAACTTTGTTAGTACCCTATCCGTAAACAAACGCTGCATAATCGAGTGCTACAGTTTTGCTTCCCTTCCACGCGTACGTGAAACTCGCACGAACGCTACACTGCCATGCGAAACTGCATGGGATGACAGAGTAGGTTTCAATACCGGTGTGCCTCCCAAAGCCTCTGCTGCGTTTGTCCTCTTGAAAGATGACACCCTATTGAGGTATACTAGCTTACAGAATGGCAGTCTTCAATGGGAAAGTTGAAGTTTAATTTCAATTGAAATCTCTCTTCTGTACATCTCATTTCTGGTACGCTTCATATGCGCAGAAAATGTCGCCGTAAGAAATCCCGCCTACCGCAGGTACACGATCAAATAAGCCGTGGGAAGCAGTAAATTCTGCGCATGACAAGTGCGTGTGCTCAAATGCAGGTTGAAAAGCTTGGTTGCTTCCTTCTGTGGTAGTCATTACTCCTAATGATCAATTCTTTTCCTCGATTAAGTGACGTCTATGATATTCATTTACATCTGCAGTCCCGCTGGCTGTGTGATTAATTCTTTGTGGTATTGAGTAACTTCGCACTTGTTCCGCAAAGAAGACCTTTCTTTATTTTTTGTTTTTCCGCAATATTTCCTGCACTGCCTTGTTTTGTCCAAGTAATGTTTGCTGCCAAGATATATAAAAAGATGCTTGACTTGCCCTTCTCCCTAACTGTAATGCATTTGATGTTGTTTGTACCACTCTAATAATAGTAACAATAATTAGAATAAGAAGAATGCTCAATAATGAATGTTATTGCGCATAAAAGCATTTAGGCACATTTTCTGCCACACTTAAGCATACAGTTATTGTGCGTGAGCAGGCATCTCTCGCGTAAACGACCACATAGTAAACTTACGGGTATAGGATGCGCAACATGTTTAGGAATAAATGAGATAAAAAAGAAATTGGGTCACTTGAGGAAGTACACATAAGAGACATATGAACCTCAACTTGAAATTAGTGGAAATGTGGCTATATAGGTAAACAAAAGTTAACGAGAAGTAAAAAAACAAAGCTGCTCCAACGAAAACTACAGCAACGACGTCGTCGACCACTCCACGCCATGCTCGATGCCGGCTCTGTGGACGGAATCTGCGTCGTCCTACTCCATGGAAGACCCCAGCAGTTTCGCGGCGGCACGGGGCGACACCACCGGCAGCTGCGGCGTTGGCGCCAGCGCCGAGGACTCGGCCGCGGCTTCGGCGCGCTCTGCCTGGCAGTCGTGCCTGCCCGTGGTCGGACTGATGGTGCTCACGTCCCTGCTGCTGGGCACGGCCGTCGCCACCGTGATCCGCATGGCAGACATGCTACCGCTCCCGGCGGAAGCGCCCCAGGCGATCCCGCAGACCACGCTCGATGACGGGTTCGGCGACGTCGGGAGCATGATGGCGCCTCGGAGGTTGCTGCTGCAGCCGACGCTCAGGGCGGCACATCCAAGGTTAGTGCTCCGGAAGTTACGCCACTTCTCCTCGAGCTCGGAACATTGTTAGATTTATAAATGGTGCCGGAGCCCAGAACACTTTACCTCGAGTGTGGGATGGCAAGCCGAACACCGTCAGGGCTGACCTCCCACTTTTTGCTCCCCTTGATTTTCCTCTCTCTTTTCTCTAAGTTTCGCCGTCGGTATCAAGGATGATCTCATTTCGTCCATAAAGAAATAAAGACGCACCATTATATTTCCCCTGCGCTCAAGACATGCGGATTTCGAATTAAGTGAAGAGGTGGCACACTGGTTATCCAAGACACCATAATAATCCACTGATTTATCTAAATTCGCATCTGCAAAACCACACCCCCACCTAATAGTCATTAGTGGCGACATGTGCCCAATCACGTAACTGAAAGCTTATGGGACGGTGCTAGATATAAAAAAAAACTTCCAATGCTGCACAAATCAGAGAATAGGGTTCGCTTCGTAGGCTGAATTGGGCTGATGACAGAGAGCACTCACCGCGGCGACACCGTGCCTATGCCGTGGTGCTGCTTTTAATTTTTAATTACAGGGATCATTCAAAGAGAGAATACGTCTTCCTGTGTGCTTATACTAGAACACTAAGCGACGAAGACGTCAGAACCTGTGATCGTTGCAACATCTTGTGCTGCCCATTGCAATGGCCGGCTATGTTTCACATGTTGGCTTAGCTGTGTGCCAGGCCTGTGAAATAATCATCGCGAAGGCTTTTCTGCATCTTTACGAAAGACAAAAGCCGTGCAGCACCGAACGATCTCTGCTAAATAAATCATGACCTGTTCACTTTGATTACCTACCTTGATTTTTTTTTATTTTCTATACCAATAGACATCGTGAAATTCAATACGTGCCATACCTGCAGGTAATTAATTACCCGCAATTATTTTGCTTGTTTCCTCCATTATTGTAACTTTCGCCTCGCTAGTATATAAATTTCTCGTTGTGTTGTTTCAAACCGACCGGTATTGGATTATTGACCTCAACAATCCTGCTAGTCAGAATAAAAGAATGAAAAAGACATCATGTTAGGATAAAAAATTACTTGCTGCTTATTTTGTGCGCATCGGGACAATATTTGAAATCGTCTTCAGGCTGTTGTCTCTGGTTTTCTAAAATGCCGCTGACGTTATGCCCCACTGGAAATAATCTTGCATTGTGTTAACTCTACGGCGCACCAGCGGCCTTAAAATAATTATTTTTCCGAGATATTTTACTTATTCCGATTCTGCTTTCTCGCATATATTGCCTTATCACCACATTTATACTCTCACTATGACAGGGCAACGTTTCGAAGCGCCCACGATCAGGTTGCAGTCAAAGGCGAGAGTGGCTGGGAGGCAGAAGCAGAGACGTCGGACTTCGAGGGCGCTCCGGCGGTTCGCGCGAGACGCAGCAGTAAACGCGGGAGCCGTCTTCATCGTCACCCCGGCATGCTAGTGCCGGCGAATGCCACGCGTCCGCCGTACCACATTGGGAGTGTGAGTGCACGTCTTTCCGTTCCCTGTTTTATGCGCGGTGCCATAGTCGAGATGAAGCTTTGGCTAGGCACAAGTGTCATTTCACGGTTCCCGCAAACTGACTTTGTACAGAACAAGTGGACATGTAAGACGAAATGAGCATGAACGGCATAAACGGGGGCAGACTTCAAATTTCCGTGCCCGTCTATGTAGTCTATGTCGTTGGTGTTTCTTCATGTCCTATTCACTTGCGTAACAGAAACTCACCTGCCAAGAACAATGAAAGAAGTCGCCCGTGGTTTAATTTCTTGGATCACTGTTTAACCGCATGCGAAAAGAAGTGCTCAACACAAGAAATCGCAACTGACTGTAGCGACATTTGCTGCGCCTGGAAGTGAGTTGCGTAGCAGTTGTCAGCGGTCGCCATAATTCTAATTTTCACACTTCACTTTTTTCATGTTGTGAAGTTCTTGGGATATTGTAATGTGTCCTTGCCGGATATGTACTATTCGAATGCTTCACCTTTGTATGACTGTTCAGTATTTCTGGCCAAGTAACTCCTGTGGTAATGGCAAACGAGGCCTGTACCCAGTAAGGCTTCTAATCTCTCTTTTGACATTGGTTCGAGCGCAATACGATTGTTATTGCCTAAAAAAAATAAAGCTAAAACTTCAACTTCAGTGTTTTAATCATTCGCAGTAATTATAAAACATTGAAAATAAATTTGAAACGCCAATAAAACATTGAAAATAAATTTGAAACGCCAAGCTACGGAACTAAACCAGTCTTCAGTGACCAGAAAAATGGGTAAGAAACAAATGCCTAAACAATAGCGTGCAATCATAACGTCAACGAAGGTGTTTTGCATCCTTCTAAGTCAGGAAGTAACTTCTGACTAGCGTTCTCATTTTTCGCATGCATGTCGTTGTTCGTTACGACAGAATAATAACTTGTATAGTGACCTGTAAAGGCTACATTTACCAAAACTTTCTGCAACCACGAAAGCCTCCATTTTTTTTCCTCCTTTGGCAGACTGCGCCTGGCTGCCAGAAAGCCTTTTACACATATTGTCATGGCAGCAACTCGGAATTCTTCTACAGCAGCTCCACGGATACCTGCATGCTCGCGTCTCACAACCTCGTCCAGCTGTGCAACCGAGGCCGGAACAAGTTTTCCTCCAAGCACCGATGCGAAATGCGTTGCTTGCGGAGTGAACAGCCTTCTCCGAACTGCCTGGAGAAGCCCGTGTTCGCCGCTTGCGGAAGGCAAGAGTATTGGGGCATTATTCCCAACTTCGTTTACGTAGATGGCAAGCACAAATAACTGCGCTACCTAGCAGAACCCCTAAAACAATTGGTGCTCACGCAAGAAGCTGTGCCCCCATTCAATTTGATGAAACGTATCACTGCTCATATTTCCTAAGCTACTCTTAAACAAGTGCTGGCATGACACATTCAATTTTTCTTTTCCTTTTGGAGCTGGAAAAAGAAGGTCTTATACGTCTAAACCCTATAAAAAATGTGGGCAAGACTTGGAGAGCCCTCAACAAAGCACTATCATGTCTTTTCTACGAATTAATTTAGGTTTCATTTGCCAGGTTCGCACAGGGAGTAGTCGCATTGCAAATGAGTGAATGAGCCTGATTATCAAAACGTCATGAAGTCGTACTCCCACGTGACCGCCTATGGCATCATAACATGACACGCAAAGCTGCTGGGAAATAAATCGGAAACTGGCTCGCACAAAAACCATCATGGACAATAGTTTGGGGTGCTCTACAACTGGCAAGTATTTCTTTCATTGGTTTTTGTGGTTTATATGACTTTCATTTACCGCGAACAATCAAAGCTCGATAACGGTATATTAGTGATCAAAAGTGTTTGTTTATTGTTGTGCGCCTTCATTTGCCTTTTCTCATAAAGGTGGCTGGCGCAATACCGCGAGGACCGCTATGGTAATGACGAATCGGATATTACATTCACGTAGGAAAATTTTAGGCAAGACGGACCATCATTATTTGGGAAAGAAAGCGCTACGCATTTTATGACGAAGATGTGAGACGAAGTAATTGGGATCTAGTGCATGGATGGTATTCCGGATACTGTCGTATTCTACCATGTTCTTCAATTTATTCTTCCAGCCGATAATATATGACCCCATTATGAGCGAACTTCAATGGACAAAATGCTCAACATCAAAAGTGGCTAAACGTCTGAAACTTGACTCGTGGCCGCCTAAAGAACTACGTATGATTATATACCTGAATCCCTCAAGTACCTTTTCCACCGCCGTGGTCGTACAACCCATGGTGGTGTTCGAAAACTTGCAACACAGAAAGTGCTGCACTTATATTGAGCAGTTTTACAGGCACTCTGGTTCATCAGCCGCGCGCTCCTTTCGCGATTGCGTGTTAAATACCTGGGCACAAGTGCGGAATCATATGTTGACAGATATGCGAGAATGCACACGTTTCCGCCACTACTCCACTTATACATGGGTACACATGCCATTGACAGAGAACGTAAAGTAATCCTAAGATGAGATGAATCTGTGGAGACGTTTGATGCGACAGCGCTGAATTACTCTCGCTGTGCCGACCAACTTGGCCAATCTGGCCCTATTTCGTCACCAACGTTCACTGCGATACCTTGTCGAAACTCCGCTGCTTCTTCATCTTTGTCGGCAGAATGCAATGTGTTAATTTGTACTTAGTCATTCATTGCTCTGAAACATTGTAAGAACAAATAAGCCCATCAAAATATTGTAGCTACTCTCAACTTCTGCTACATGAAGCACAAGAAGAGTGCATTTCCTGTGCGCAGCTATAGTACTCGCCATGTTTTCATGCCTGCTACACTTGAAGTGTCCCGCAGTTTTCTCGCGTGCATGTGCACTGTTGTTTTCTGTTTGCAGAAATTTAAAAGGGCACTGCAGCACAGCGCAAATATGATCATATCACTCACCTATATGCCTGAATACCTATCGACACCTTGCACCCATGTGCTGGCCTAACTACTAACCACCCGTTCCAAAGCGCAGTAACCGCTCAGGAAGTTGAAAGGCACTACCATTACTGTTTAATTAAAGGTGTGTCCTTCGTCAGTCCTTTTAGCAAACATTTGCTGTACACGCTCATGTACACGGTCGGCTAAATAGATATGCTACAGCATTTTATTGCGTCAATAAATTGTGATTGGATATCCAGCTTCGTCTAACCATAATAGCTTAAAGGGCGTGCGGGGGCGCAAGGCTTAGACCTAAACGAGACTTTGTCTCTTCATCTTTCCAGCGATGACTTCAAGTCACCGCCATGGTACTTTGACGGCAATAGGTGCGCGCCGTGGAGCTTTCCGTCTGGTCGCTGCCCGTCCAACGACAGTCTGGTGTTCACCACGGCCTCGGACTGCAGCAGCCGTTGCTCAAACCCGCGGGACACGCCGTGCTCAGCACCCCGACCCGCGGAGTGCGGGCGCAAGCAGCTGCGCTTTCCGTACTTCGCCGACCGCTCGCCGAAAGACGGGCGCGTACGCTGCCTGAGGCTCTCAGCTTCCGTTATTCGAAGCCACCTCTGCCTGGACGGGCTCAACCGATTCAACTCCTCGCTGGCGTGTGAAGACGCTTGCCGAAAGCCTACGACGTAGATGAAAACGAAAATAAACCGTTGTGCGTAAAGTCGTCGTGTCCTTGCAGCAGACGCTTGCAGGGCTGGCTTCTGGGTTACGCATTTCATTGTTTAAGTTATCCTTACTTATCCTCTCATATATTTCTTTGCCTCACTGTTTTTATATAACGCGCACACATGGGTTCCATTTGACAGCAGACTCGATAACGAAACGCGCGAGCGATATATTCACGGGCACCTTTGTAGCAATGCAGCAAACAAATCTACTGTGGCAAACTGCACACAAGTGACAGCGCCTCATAGTTCGGATTCCTTGAGCCCTATATCGTCAAACTATTCCACTCTGTTTTTGTTGCCATGTCCTGACGTCAAATTTACGGAACCATCGGCACAAGTATGGAGCACTAACCCACAGCGTTGTTTGAAAAGCCCAGTTAAACACGCTCCTTGTTTATAGGTCGCCACTTTTCTTTTGCTTTCAAAGCGAATAGCATTGCCTACATTGAGCAGATTTTGTTATCGAATTGGCCAACAAGAGGCGTGCAGCACGCTCAAGTGGAAAAGGATTGAATGGGGCCGAGTCAGCACAGTGAAAGTAGATAACCGGCTGAAGAGGGTGGTGCCAGCGTCTGCGATTGGTCCGCTTACCCTTACATAGATTGTGGTGGCTGGTCGAAAATCGTAGAAAATGGTAGAGGTTCCAGGGTGAACGCTAAAGATGGCGCCAGAACGGATTCTCAGTAGAGATTTGGCAAAGTGATGTCGCATACGTGCCAAAAGGGCACAATAACGTGACACTGCCCCTAGAAAATTTCTGTCATACGCAAATAAATTCATGCTCCACTACCGCTCCCAGTAGCTAGTGCCAGAGCAGTCGATGGGCAGCCATCTTCTTTTCCTTTCGAAACGGGGCAGCCTCCCGCTATTCAGAAAAAAATTCAGTTTTTTTTCGGCATGTTAGTGAGTCCATAACGTGTACACGTCACTTTGACGCTGTGAGTGTTCGTGGTTTTGTGATCTCGCGTGACAGAGAGGCGAAGTGGGCGCAGCACGATAAAGTTTCATCAATGGTAGAGTATTGTAGCGAAAAAGGCGTCCAATGATAAATACTTACATTTGCTTCGTTCGGTGTAATCACGCCTAATCAGCTTGCACAGATCATATCAGAAGCATTGCCATTTGTTGGGCGTGTTGGTAAATTGAAAACATATTTAGCGCCAGCAAACAAGGACGCCTGCGCGCACAAAGGAATGGACGACAAAGACGTGAAAAAGGACGGCAAACGTGGGCATCACCAATGAACAGCACGCACAGCAAAACACCGGCTGTACATAGTTGCTGGACCAAGTTAAATGGCTGCCAACAATGCAAAAACGCGAATAAAATAAACAACCATAAGCAGTATTAGCCATCAACAATGAAAAAAATGTATTTTTAGGTTCTACAGTAGCTAAGTGTAATTAAATGCGCAGGTTTTTAGGAATGTTTTCTCTCTAGTGGCTTTACCAGCCAGCGCTATTTTTCTTGCGGCGTTCATCTGAAGAACTACCAAAAGAAGTTCAGTGCGGTGCCGTGTGTCATCGGCGCAACTCCTTTCTGTAAAGGGTCCTTCAGAGTATCAAAAGGGGTTTACTGGAAAGGACTTTAGTTATGCCTGTGTGTCAGGCGTATCAGTTGTTCGCATAATTTCCCTATCTATTAGCTCCATCAAAACACCGAACTATCCGCTTGAATATTCCCAGATTATATTTTTTTGACAAGACGAGTTTGCCACATTATGAAAACAAAAAAAGCTTTTCCACACATGGGTACATCTCCAACATTGCGGCAGACGAGTTACAACAAAGTTTTCCCATACACGTTGCTTCGACTACAACCCTTGTTCCGTATTGTCCACCACGCACACTATAAATCGCTAGGCATCGTTATTATCATCCTGAAAAAAGATCATCAAGTTCTATTCAAAATTAATGTCTACAAACTAAGGCTGCAAGCATGATCGGCACTACAGCCTCGTCGCAAAATCGAATTCTTTATACGCGGAGGGAACTAAACCGTTCCGGAAGAGCCTTTTCCCCTCCATATTCTGTTCGGCATCGTTGTGGTGGTCAAGCGAGTGCGCCTCCCGCAAGACTGTTCACAAGCAGCCTTGGAGCGGTAGCGGTTCGAGCCGGCGAGACAGCGCCGCGACCGCGGCCGGGACCCCGGCGTCGTGAGACAGCGCACTCGGCCCTCTTCCGCCGACACGTCGGCGAACGCCGGAAACTTCAGGAACGCGTCGCCGCACGGCGCCGAAGCGGGCTTGCGACAAGGCGGGTAGCGCGGGTTCGTGCAACGCCAAACGCACTCGGCCTCCGTCGAGAAGACGGCCACGACGCCGCTGTTTGCCGGACACCCTCCCCTTGGGAAGTCCCAACGCAGGCAAGACCTGCCGTCGAAGAACCACCATCCGTTCTTCACGTCTTGCCTGCGAAAAGACAGAAAAAAAATTACCGACGATTACGTTACTTTCTAATGCGAAATTTGAGCGCAGCAAATAAGCTGTTTCACCTTTTCGATAGATTGAGGCAAAGAAATCGAGCAACACATGTATGCGCTATCACAGAATTTTTTTTTTATTTTTCACACGTATTCCTTTAACAAAGACTCCACTAACAGTTCTTGACAGTCATGAAGGAAGCTTTGTGGTCGGAGAAAAATGTCGGCTCGGGCGGTGCACATATACAGATCCGCCGCCACCGATCTGGCTCTCTGATTGCCACCGCACAGGGGTTGCATTGGAGGAGGAGCGAAGAAAGGAATTAAGTTCGAGCCGGCGCTTTGACAACCGGAGACTCGCAGGAAGAGGGGGGAGGGGGGCGGCGTGTACACCCAGCGGCAAACGATGGGGGCAGAAGCGCGCGCAGCAAGCGGACAACACGATAAAGGGAGGAGGGAAGAGATAGCAGCGACTGACTGATGCCGCTGACGCCGATAGTGAGTCAACCCCAGCTGCGGAGTTGGTTTCAGGGACAACGCCGCCGATGCCGACACAAAAAATATGATACCCTCGCTTCCGCAGCGCTAAGAACCAGGTCTAGCCGTGGGAAGGTGGTCACGTATTCGTCGACGTGCCGGGGCCTACGTGAAATAACCGGCGCGTCGGCAACTGAAGAGCACCCTATACGCCACACAAGAACGGGGGGGGGGGGACCCTTTCCTCCTCTTTCTGCATGGCGGCGACGGTGTTCTATGCAGTCACGTTATCTTGACTCTCTAGCGGCGTCAGCGGCATCCAGCGGTATCAGTCGGTCGCTGCTAGCGCTGGGGGGATGAAAGGGGGGCGGAGCTGGTTACGAGGCCGACGACAACGCCGACGACGACGCGAAACCCAGGAACGGACGCCAAAGAGCTGCGCTCTAAAAAGCTATGGGCACTTTGCTGAGCTAAACTGCGATAGGCGAAATCCTGTCTATGGCTGTCTCTGTTGCTGCTGTCTGAACTGTTCTGCGAACGGACGCCGCCATGGACGCGAGTAAGGTATGGTTTCGGAGGGCGCAGTGCCCGTGCCCTTCGGAGACATCCGACTGACTCACCCATTGTTCATTCGGAACCACCTGTAAACTTTGATGGATCACCCACAGTTCACCTAAGGCCACCTTTCAACTTTGATTGATCGCCCATTGTTCACCAAAGGTCATCCATCAAGCGCTGTGACAGGCGTCACCGGTTGTGATTGATCAGCGCTTTCCTGCGCCCACCATGGACTGCACGGACACTCATGATCCCCTAAAGGCTTACGTCTTAAAAAGCTGCACTGTTTAGGAAAGGGTTTGACACTGCGTGTGCAAGCGGAAGAGGGCACTAATGACCCCGAAACTGCAAACTTCAAAGCACGTATCTTTATTGATTCAATGCTTACAGGGCCTGATGAAAAAAAAACGGCGGTTATTTTTCTTCTGGCCAACACGCATTTAGGAAAGGTCTCCAAGGTGAGATTGAGTTCTTTGAAATCGGCAACAATTTTTCCTGAACTATTTGCAATCACCCACTTCCCATTCACTTTCTTCGGTATTTATGTGTTACTACAAGAACTAACCCTGGGAGTGTTAGCCAGCGCCACCCCTCATAAACCTTGCCGGCGGATGTGGAACATCCTTTCTGCTGCAGGCGTCACGACTACCTGATCTCTTTTTAGTAGAGCCAACCGATCAATAAACCCCCACGTGCTACCTGAAGGAGTCAATGCTGCCGGATTCCAGACACTTGTTATCTAATAACGAGAACCGAGGCACCCGAGTTTTATTAGTTATATCATAAGAAGCCAACGAAGACATCAAGGACAACAGAGGGAAAATTACTTATACTTGATAAATGAAATAAAGAAATAATGAACTTATAGAAATGAAAGTGGACAAAAAACAACACACACAAACACACACACACAAACACACACACACACACACACACACACACACATATATATATATATATATATATATATATATATGTGTGTGTGTGTGTGTGTGTGTGTGTGTGTGTGTGTGTGTGTGTGTGTGTGTGTGTGTGTGTGTGTGTGTGTGTGTGTCAACGGACGACGAGCCGTTTATTTATTCAGTCGTTCGTAACTTTTTTGCATCCTTTATATTTTCACTGCTGCACGAATCTGGGAGAGGTTATATAAAAATATATACAAGTATTATGGAAGCATGGAGAAGGAGAGTTATAGGTAACCGACATGTCTGATTGCTTTCTAGTTAGCATTTATAAATCGAATACCACAATGAATCCAGAAAAATAAACAGACGAGATAAATTGTCATGTTTAACTCAAATGTAGGATTACTAAGAAAAAGGTAAAGTGAAAGTGGGCGGAAAGTTAAATTGCTGCAGATCGAAATCAAACCTACATCAACCGCATGACGCATATGGTTCTTTAATATCAAGCTACCGCGGCAGCCGTCTTCCCGTCAACTTTCTTAGATATTTATGCATGTGTACAAGATTAGAAATGAGACCGTCAAGGATCGCCCTCATGACAAGTGAGGCGAAAGCACTCTTAATTATCAATTAAAAATATATTTACTTTAGGCTTTCTCTTTCTTCGTCATCTGTTTGCTTTATATGCATGATCGTAGCAGATTATATAGTGCAAAAATTCTGCACCAATACTTTCTCCTTTCGTGGTTTGTCGTTTATTTGATTAGAGCTGAGTAGGTTATCACCAGGGCGGGGCAAGGCACGACTGGTGAGTGAGAAAGCAAATAAATCGCTGTAGTAGATCAGCATCGCCACCTTCTTTAGCCGCAAGAAAAATGGGACACTGCTTTAAACTGTTAACACAGGCGTCCATGGACGCCCGCCCGAGAAGAAAGGGGAAACCGGCAGGGAAATCGGAGCCGGTAGAATAATTGCATCGAAACACGCCCAAGTCGGTCGCCATTTCTCGAGAGAATTCGAATTTCTTAAAGCTTGCACTCAGATGCAGATCAAACGCTGCGTGCTCAATGCCTGTTTGTCGAAGTGTCTATCTTTTGCTTATGTAAGGTTTACTTAGGGTGGCCACAGTCCTATGTGTTTCTCCTTTTATTGAGATAGCAATTATAGGGACAGTCGCGGCACGTTCCCGCCGTCGTGCTCTCAGGGTATCGCCGCTTATTCGTTGCCAATTTGTTCAGGGTGAGAACGCTAGAACGTCTTGAGACACGTGCAGCGTGTTGCAAAGACGGCAATGCCTACAGTTTACAATATCTGACCAGCTTGGGCGTGAACTGTGGCCGTCCAAAACATAGCACGAGTGCACCCATTACACATCATACATTAGCTCAACCAGTAAGCCTATCAATGTAGCAGATGCTTAGCTAGCAACCTTTTGCAGGCCTGTTGCATGGCTGCACCTACCCTTGTATTACATATCCGGGCAGTCCTGAAACATTACGACACTGGACTAAGTAATTAAGAAGAATGCTTGCATTTCGACTTTAACTGTCTTTAATTTCCTGACGCGTTAGCATTCTTTTGGTACTTCGCAGAGTTTCCGGGGGGAGTCTTTACGTGTTCCTAAGGAACACTCGGCGCCATCCAGCGGTAAAGCAAAGGGCAGTGTCTTGCTATTCGAGGCTCGAGCTGGCTGCGTAACCACAGAAACATACCGGTGTAAATATTTCCAACAAAGTTAGGCATGTGTATGCTGCAGCAAAAATTTGGAGACCACTCAGGACGTCCTAACCGAATGCGAAGGGACTCACCCAGTGTCACCCTTACATAACGTGCACCTTCCAGAAGCGCCTGCATTTAAAATGAATGGAAGCATAAACTATTCAGCAGTCAAGATAAGCAAGAGACGTTTAGAATACTGGTGGGGAAAATGCAGAGAAGAGATTGATACGACCGGATCCGTAACAAGCATCCGCAACAAGGTATATCTCTTTTGAGGAAGAGAAATGAGGTTAAAGAGATGTATACTAACATGCTAGAATGAAAAACATGTATACTTCTGTATGCCCTGAGGCATTAACCCTCGCATTAAAAAAAAAGAAACTTTTGTAGCATACCTGATTACCTCCAACAGGTTAGGTAACGACTTGTCAACGCCCCGTTCCCAAGGGGATGCCAATAAATCATCATCATCATACCACCATCGAAGTGCGAAAGAGAATTTCCGCTGCAGTACCCACCTCGTACACAAGTCATTTCGACGGTAGGACCATCGGCAATTGCACCACCATCGGCAGTAATCGCGAGATTGATTTTGCCGAATTTTTCCCTTTTTTTGACAATGTATCGCTATTATGGATTTGCCCCATCTCTTCTGATCCACGCTTAAGTTCATACCTTGCACACGCTGCGAAGAGCGGCAGCTCCATGCAGGAGTCACTGGGTCTCTCGCTGAAGACGCACCGCTTCTCGCAGACTTGCACAGAGGCAAACCGGTTGGGGCTGCGGTTGCACACATGCAGCCGAGCCGCGTCCCCAGCGCCGGCTTCGACGCAAGCGTTCGCCGTGCGGCTGTACCGATACTCCCGGCGGCTCTTGCGGCAAATCGTGAAGAGCGCATCAGTGCAAGGGCGCTGAGCCTGCGAGGGACGATGACGACGAGATCATGTACAAGATAAGATTTCACATCTGCAGCTGTTGTGATGGCTTTCAATCAATCAATTAGTAGTTATTTTTGTCTATACAGAAGCACACAGAGTGGGGACTCGGAAGTAAATAAATTGTACAAACAGCTTCGAAGCTTCGTGTAAGGCACTCTAGTCAGCCGCGTGCTCTTTTTGAAACTCCATGGCATCATCGTGTATATTTTTCAGTGGAGAGAATTAGACTAAATATTTTGTTTTAGTGAGCATCTTGGGGCTTATGAGTGAAGGGTAAAAAGAAGCAACGCCTGACGCTTACCTGCTTTACCTAATATCGAAAAGTGCGTACGCAGTTTCTACGTCAGAGTTATATGAACACATCGCGTTTCAGCTCTTTCGACGGAAAATATTTAACTAAAATTGCCAGGCCACCTTTTGTAAACCCAATAGTTGTACAACATCACGTTGCAGAAAGCAGACTCCTGCATGGTATAATAAGGGCCCGTATCAACAATTAGTCTGTAAAAAACGTTCCACAGGCAGCAGCGGAAGCGTTATATTAGCCGCATTCTTAGGTCTAGCGTGTTCGCAGCATCTTTGTACCTATTGGCAGCTCGATTTAGCCGAGCCAAGGAATGCACATTTTGACAGCTTGAGAACTTAAAGTCGACTGGCTTTATTCAAAAGTAAAACCAGGTTTGCCGAGTGGCTATGGAGGCGATCGCGTAGGGCGAGCAGGGGGCAATGACCCCGACGGCGAGACAAACTGAATTTCGGAGGAGTGGGGACAGCGACGTGACGGACGGTCCCTACGAGAGCTTCCTCCTCCCCCCCCCCTAGAATGCCGAAGGCTTACGTGTGAATGGCGTAAGGAATGAAGAGTTAATGTTCAGGGATAGGCTGATTTCACGCAGTGACACGACACTGTATCTTATTTGCCACGGACGTCGACCTTCAAGGTTTGCTCTGAACGCGAAACCACACGGATCGGCCCTTCATAGGAAGAAGTCAGTGGTGGACTAATAGAGGCGCCCCACAGAAAGACATGCGTGATTGTGTCCATTGACGGAAAACTAAACACAGGCTGCCGGCGGGCGATCCGTGAGTATGTAGGTCGAAGCTGGTTGAGCCAGAGATGTGGTCTCCCTAATTGCTGCGCGGTCGCTGGCGGAGTGCCTTGCTGAGTGCCGAAAAACTGGTCCGGAACGCCGATTGCTGACCCATAGAGCATGTCGGCTTCACTGACTCGGACGTCATCCTTTATTGTTTTTCGCAGCCCCAGCAGTACTAGGGGTAGCATTTCCAACCAGTGCTGTCTGCCGAGCGTGGCGCTCAATGACGCCTTCAGTTGTCGGTGGAGACGCTCGACCATGCCGTTGCTATGTGGGTGGTATCCGAGGTGTTATGAAGGCGCCTGCCGAGCAGCCTCGCCAGGGGAGAAAAAGGTGACCTTTGGAATTGTCGGACTCAGTACCTATGCGCAAAGAGCGACCGCACCGCCACACCCACGTAGCAACGAATGCTTCCGATACTGTTTCGGCCAGTCTCAACGTACGACAAGGTACTTGCTGAGTACCCGCAACTCGCGAAGCCCCGAAACGATGCGCTGCCCGTGAAAGACGAGGTGACGCATCATGTCACCACCACCGACAAACCTGTCACCACCCCGCCACGGAGGCTCGCTGGACGGAGGTTGAAAGTCGCCCGCCGTGACTTCGAACACATGCTTCAGCCCGGCGTTATTCGTCTTTAGGTCTAGCAATTGGTCTTCACCTTTCCATCTGATTCCAAATCAGGACAGTGGCGACTGACAGCCTTCTGGTGATTACCGAGCTTTGAGTGTCATCACTACTCCGGATCAGAATCCCCTTGCCCATATACAGGACCTCGGCGCTCGTCTCGCAGGAACCAAAATATACAGCGAGATCGATTTGATGAGCGCGTACTACCAATTTCCTGTCGAACCCATCGACACTCCAAATACAAAAATAACTGCTCCATTTCGCCTATTTGAGTTTCTCCGTATGCCCTACGGTTTGAATAATGCGGCGCAAACTTTTCAAAGTTCATGCACGAGGTTACGCGCGGACTTCTTTTCATTTTCGTCTACCATGACGACATTATCGTTGCAAGTCGCATAGATGAAGAGCACAAAGAGCACCTTCGCCTTCTATTTGAGTGACTGGATGAACATGGCTTGGACCTAAAGCCTCAGAAATGTATTTTTGCAGTTGAAACCCTGGATTTTCTCGGCCATCGAATTTCACTATAAGGCACCAAGTCATTAGAATCACGGATGCCGGCAATCGAGCACTTTCCGTTTCAAACTTCTTTCCGAAAGTTGCGGGAGTTTCAGGGGCTGATAAATTTTCACAGGCACTTTATACCATCCTGTGCGCAAGTTGTACAGCCGCTTACCGACCTACTGTATCGGGAGTTCAAAAAAATTGCCTACATTCCACTGGTTCTCGAGCATGAACACTCCTGCCAGAAAAAAAAAACGCGGTTGGCGACTTCGGTGTTGCTGATTCACCCGCTTCCCGACGCGCCCACTCGCCTTATCATAGACGCGTCGACCACGGCAATGAGTGCAGTACTGCAGCAGCACGATGACGCAGATTGGAAGCCACTGGGCTTCTTATGAAAGCTCCACAAACTTACCGAAGCTCCCTAGAGCACTTTCAGGAGGGAGATGTAGGCCATATATTGCGCTGTCAAGCATTCCCTTTATTTTTTTCTAGAATGCTGTAGCTTTTACATTTTGACCGACCACAAGCCCTTAACCTTCGTTTCCAAAAACAACAATTCCTATTTTTAGAACTTGAGGTTCGGCAACTTTCCTTTATCTCTGAATTTTCTACGGACATCCGCCAAATCAGTCCGCTGATGCACTGCCGCGGATCGGCGCTGTGCCTGCTGTTCCTGCCGATTTCGAAGCTCTAGCCCCCGCCCAGCAAAACGAATTCGAGCTGCGCCAATTGCGGCGAAAAGGCTCGAATCTCCAGCTTGCGGAGGTGTCACTTCCCTAGACAATAGATTGGTCACGTGCGACACATCGCAGGCAGCTCCTCGCCCGTTCGTGCCCCATCACTTTCGGCGGCCAATACTCGATTCGCTGCACGGACTAAGCCACCTAGGCATCAGAACGACACAGATGCTTATCGCGTGCCACCTCATCTGGCCAGCTTTCAACAAAGATGCTTGAAGCTGGGCAAGAAGCTGCCAAGCCTATCAATCCGTGAAAGTGACACCGCAAACACCTTCAGCGTGCAGCCGTTTCGACCACCAGAGCGTCATTTCGATCACGTGCATTTAGATTTGGTGGGACTTTTTTCTGCTCTGCCAAGGTTTCAGGTATCTCCTCACGTGTGTTGACCAGTACTCAAGGTGGCCTAAGGTGACGCTTCCACAAGACATGACGTCCGGGTCACCACTTGTTGGGAGGTTGGTTTAACGGAGACAAGGAATACCCGTTTTGACAGGTTTAGAATGGAGGGGGGCTATGGTGGCGCCCCCCTCGGGCGAACAAGGGACAATGACCCCCAAGGCGAGGCAAACTGGGCTTTCTCGGAGTGGGGAAAAGGAAGTGATTAACACTCGCTACATGCCTCCTATAGGTATCGATAGCTGCAATAATCCAATCCATTCACACCGTTTAAGACGGCCCAGTCGCCCCGCCGCACGTGGATATAATTTTTCCAAGTGCTCTGCCCGTGGTCGAAACACTTCACAGCATAGGTATTGCAAGCTTCGGCTTTCTATGTCTTTGAAAAGATTTGTTTCGCCGCTTCAATGTTTCGCACTTCACAAAACATACTTCTTTTTTCACAGCCTTGAGACCCAAACAGCGCGCTCCTCCGTGGTGTATTGAACTGGTCGTTGCTGCTGACGCAGCTGCGCTCCGCGAAGTAACTAACCGTTACTGCGAAAGGGGTATGGCTATAAAACAACAATGAGATGCTAAAACATCGCCTATAACAACAGCTCATTCTCTCTCATCGCCTCCAAAATTCAGCTTTTTAGGATACTTGCAGAGCGAACGGACTCATCGACTTAGACCACTCGCAGAGGCCGTTACTTTGCCAGGCCACTCAACCACTTCTAAAACATTGTTTTCGCAGCGTTTCTGCGGGCAACGAATCGCGAAGCTGCGTCCTATGCTCGCTTGACGGTTTTGCCTAGATACTGCACATGCAGAAGCATAATACACAGAAGAGACCCTCTTTTCAGAAATGCCCTTGATTGCTAATAAGTGTGCCCAGATTCATCTCCGACATTGTTCCCGTTTGATCGTAATAGCACGTCATTACCAGTCGTGAGAAACCTCGTGCCACAGGGTGGCCGCTCGCACGGCAAAGCTTCGCTACGGTAAAGACGCGCGCCAGCTCGCTTTCTGGAAAGAGCGGGAGACCTTAGTCACATGGAGTGCGTGCGGGAGGCGACGGCGTTATCACCACCATCGGGCCAGTCACGTGAGCTGCAGTCGACATCGCCAAGGTCGTGGCGCGAACATCGTTGGCCCCAAGCCACCGGGGAGCCCGGAAGTCTCCATGACCGCTACTGATCTTGTGCACGTGGTTATGGTGCCGCGGCAAACACCGCTACCGTCCGCACCTCAGCCGTTAAGTCCTGAACGGCTCTTTACTTAGCGAGCGGTCCCTCAGTGATGTGAGCTAAAGCTAGATGACCTGCTCCACGTTGACAAATGGTTTACAATGGTACACGTGGTCATTCTTGGCGGTCCATTGTTTGCCAGAGCTTGATCGGAACCATGGTTGACAAGCAGGCGTGCGCTAGCCTCAGTACGCGGAGTATCGAGGCATAGCGCGGATACCACCTCTCTTTCGATACACAGTCAAATTATTTTTCTTTTGCTTATTTAGACCCAAAATTGCCGAAAGCATTGCCACTTAAGTGAGCTTAGTGAGAAACGACGCACACAGGACACAAAGTGCCGCATCCTCTTACCGGAAGTCGAAAGGGTAAGGCCATAATATCTTCCAATGTCTCGGTGCCAGCTCGGTTTTTGTCGCCTGCGTCGCCTGGAATCATAGGGCCAACAGATGTCACTTTTGAAGCACGATCAGTGGTCCAAGCACCTGCAGTCCCGTTGATCTTCCGTGCACTGCGGCTTGACCCGTTTCGTGCACCGGTTTTTCTACCACCCATGTCACCAACGTTGACGTCGAAACCATCGGGGCCAATCGGCTGCTGTAAGAATGAAGGTTTCAAGGATTTATATATATATATATATATATATATATATATATATATATATATATATATATATATATATATATATATATATATATATATATATATATATATATGTGTGTGTGTGTGTGTGTGTGTGTGTGTGTGTGTGTGTGTTTGTGTGTGTGTGCGTGTGTGCGTGTGCGTGTGTGTGTGTGTGTGTGTGTGTGTGTGTGTGTGTGTTTGTGTTTGTGTGCAAATTTTCAGGATAGTGAATGCTAGAAGTATGGCACGAAGGCTCGCACTTAGTTCACCTTGGTTAAAACGAAACCTAAGTTTTCGCAGGCTAGCTTTATTTAGCGAGCACATTGCTGTGTGATGTTTTTACTTACACAATGCAAAAAGGTGTAATAAGATGAAGTTTTGTTGTGATAGCGGTTATGGGGATCCTTCAGGTACAATTTCGCAAAGAGTGGCCCGGGTGCCGTAAGTTGATGGTCATGAGATGTGCCGCGGTGCGAGGATAAGCATGCCGGTGGGAGCCCAGAAAGCTATAGGCTTCCTTCGCGCCACCTTGCCGCGTGCCCAATGTAGGAGGTCACGTGATTCAGCTGGCCTGGTATAAGAGCAGGCCGGGAATAGGAGAAGAGTGCGTCTCTTACTTCGGCCCGACTGTGGCAGCGCATGGCTGCCCGCACGGCCGAGCTCTTAGGCAACCCTCGGGCCTCACATTGCAGGCCATCAGCAACGAGTCCGAGACCGAGGGGTGAGCAGGCTGACTTCAAACGCGAAATCTTCGCCTGCGCAATCCAATTCTTTATTCGCGGTGCGGTTGAAATGACGAAGCGAGCGGCACCACAAAACGTTAACTTTTTTGAAAGCCCGCGCGCCATTCCCGCTGCCAGCGCTCCTTGTCCCGCTAGCGTTGTAATAGCGATGGCCCACGTTCGTCGAGGAAGACCTGTTGATGGCCGTCAGTGTGCGAATGAGACCATGTGTGCTTGTCAGTAAGTAAGTGTTTCTTGTAATTTATATGACCTACAGAACTGCTAATCTTATCTTATGCCCTTCTCTATTACTTTCTCCTCGGAAGAAATTATTCGCCTCTACGGCGAATCTGCAAACTTCCCTACAGAAAATTTAAAACAACCTTACCGTTAAGGTGTGCTGAGGCATTGTACTAAACTCTGAAGGTCCTCAAGTATAAGGCCCCGTAGCCAAAAGCAGATTTATTTATGACTGCAGTTTACACGCATTGAAAACTGAAGATCCAAAGCAAATGATGCGATCTACGCAAAGGGGCAAAGATATAACAAAACAGTTATTGAAATGTTGAAACGCTAAATACAATGAATAAAGTTATAGTTATTTTTATCATATGCAACGTGTACTGCAATTTAATGTTCGTGTTTACGCACAGCAAAGTATGTCATTGCATACTTTCCCGTTGGGTGTTATTGAACCTCAGAAACATGGCTGCCTTCAGACGAATTGCACTATACACCCAGATATTCATTATTTTCCAAACCTTGAAGTACGGTAAATAGGGGTGGTGGTATTGCACTATTTTTGAGGTCTTGAGGAGGTCTTGAGGTCTTTGGGGTGTTGCACTATTTTTGAGCACTATGCTTGTTGTAAATTCTCTATGCTTTGTTGTAGAGGTAATTTATCGTGCGCCAAGCAAGAACAGAGCAACTCCGATGCAAAATTGCGAATGTTTATTGACTTATCTGTATTAACTTGCCTATACACCGTCTTTCAAAAACTTATCGCTAAACGTATCACTTAATTTCTTCAACGTGAATCCATTTTGTCTTACTGAAAGCATGGTTTTTGAGCTAAAATAGCGACAAATACAGCAGTATTATCATAGTGTGACTATATGAATTCCCACTTGAACAACAACAAAAGTATCCCAGGCATATTTCTAGACTTCCAAAAAGTGTTTGAGACGGTGGATTATTGTATACTGATGCTACGGCTACGGCTTTCGAGGTCCAGCTCTTAAATTTTTCTACAATAACAGAAAATAACAGAAAACAATAAGTCGCCATTGCAGATACCAAGTCCGACCTTTCTGACATTCTTACAGAGGTCCCACAACGCTCAGTACTGGGACCAGCATTTTTTTTTCTTAATTTGTAAACGATCTTCATAATGCCTTAAAGAATTTCTCTTCTGTAGTGTATGTAGACCACAAAGTTTTACGTTGCGTGCTACACACCTCAGACAAAACATTCCAAGCGGCTATTATTGAACTTCTCAACGTTAACCGGTGCCTTACGTCAAATAAGCTAACTCTAAATTCCAACAAAACTAAATATATTCTATTTGCTTCTTCATGCAAAGCACCCCTAAGAGAATGTAATTTGCTTTCTCTAAACCATAATATACTTGAGCGGGGGAGTCCAAATTAACATTTGGGTGTCACATTAGATGAGCATCTTCATTGGAAACCTCACATTGCATCGCTCCGTAAAAAAAATTAAAGCAGAGCCTGTTTTATTTTTTACAAATGCCGTTATTACTTCGATACTGCCACTTTGAAAGCAATTGACCACATTCCATAGCCATCTATCCTACTGCACTGCATCTTGGGGTCACACGTACGTTTCATACGTAGAACCAACTATACGTCTTCAGAAAAGGGCAATTCGATTTAATGACTTTTTCTGATTACAATGCTAAATCATTGCCCCTCTTTCAAAGTGTATATATACAGTCTTTTCATTTATTACTGAATTTTTGAACACAATAAATACTCAAAACAGTATAACCACTAATAACCCTTCGAGTTTATCAAACACTTTCATGCTCCAGAAACAATACACGCAGTGCACTCAAGGGAAATTTTCTCTTGCCAAAAATTCATAATGTATATGGAAGGAGGACGCTAAGCAGCACTAGAGCACTCATAT
The DNA here is from genome assembly GCF_038994185.2 of Dermacentor albipictus. Classification (NCBI taxonomy): domain Eukaryota; kingdom Metazoa; phylum Arthropoda; class Arachnida; order Ixodida; family Ixodidae; genus Dermacentor; species Dermacentor albipictus. Next base: position 68,922,107 of record NC_091825.1, read on the forward strand.
GGAACAACACCCCATCGGAAGGAAAACAAGGCAAATTTTTTTTAATACCATTGAAATTCCATATTCGCTCACTACTATTACCTGTATAGGGTATTCATTTCGCTGGTGTATTTATTTGTTTTTCTCGCTGGCACTGTATCGGTATAATCATGAATTCCTTTCTGTAGGTTTCTCGTAGCTATTACAAGTACCCTGCCTTCTGTTTATAAATGAATGTTTATGTGGATATGATTCCTTTATGATTTGCTATATCATGCCGTTGTGCTTGTCAATAATAACTAGCATGAATTCCAACTAGCTTTCAGCTAAGGATCCAGATATCTTGTACAACATTTCCTGTCTATTCTTCCTATTATTGAATCAACTTTAAACTTCAGTGTTTAAATGTAAACAGGAGTTCACGCAAATGTGCACTTAACAGAGTAGTTCATGCAAAGGTGAACAATGGTAGCCGCCTCGCTAAGATTGTGGTGAGCTTTCAAGCATAGGCAACAGAATCAGGCGGGTTGAGCTGGACGCTAGAGAAATCTGGAGGAACTTGAATGTTTTCCAACAATAGCTTACAAGAGCACAGTTTGTCAAGGTCTTTTTACATCTGCATTCGCGCCATCAGTGTGTTCAACTATGTACGTTGGTGATTTCGATACCCGTTTCTATAGTTTAAAGTCTACAGCCCACCGCCCTAAGCGTTGGTATCCGTGAATAAGTCGGCAACGCCCTGAATGGAAGACGTACGGCATAAGGACTATTACAGGCAGTCGTATATGACAGCATAAGGATGGGACAGGAACTTATCCTGCAGGTCAAAAATAAATTTTGAATAATTAAGCTTCGTCGTGTCCTTCGCATTAAATACCTCACGTCATAACAAAGAAGAACATATATGTTGTCAATGTGGTATTACTTTTACCATGCGCGTACCCCTTCCTTCCCTATTGTTAGCACCGGACTTGTGACCACGAGTCCAGCCGCGACGTTGTCGATGGGGAAGACAAGATGAGGCGTCGGTTCAGCATGTTCGATGACCGCCGATGTCATCAGCACGATTCCGTTCACCCTCGACGCAGCGGAGATGGCAGACGCCACCAGGATCGCGGTCAACAAAACTGCTCCGACCACTGGCATCCACTCTCTGCGGCATGGCAGCAGCCGGTGCATCAAGTGTCCTTGATTCCAAATGTACGGTGACGCAGAACTACCATGCGCAGAACAAAACAGAACTTTGTCTTACAAACACTAGGCAACGCTTGCTTTCCTTTAGCGCGTCGCGCAGAGATGGCCCTAAGCACGACCAGTATGTTGTAACACTAAAATCTTCAAAAGTTCAGAAATACTTGGATTAGACCGTATATGGGCCCGGCATCTTGTACAGGGAAGCAGAATTAATTCCTCAGCTGCTCAGTATAGTAGAACGTGTAGGGTCTGGCATCGCAACCTGGTGTAGTAATAAATCGCAGATGCGGCATTCTCGGGAGATGCATGAAAACAAAAAGATAGTGAGCCAGGCATGCTAGTGGCGTTTGAATCATGTTTGAGTGAACGGGTGCTTTTGAAGTCCTAAAGAGACACCTGTGCTATGAGAGACACCCTAGTGCAGCCGTCCACGTATTTACGTAGGCAACATGTAGTTCTTCAAACGTGCACCGATCATTAAGTGAGTGGCGCTAGCAGTGTAGTGGTGCAGTTTCTGCAAACAGAAATTGATTCTAGGCTCCGGTAATAAAAAGGTGGGCACCGTAACATTTCCCACTGCTCGACTGCGCCGCTGGGCCCCGGATGTGATCTAGAATTATCTGCAGCTGAGGGTACACATATACGCTATGAATAAAATCGGCTTACAGCGGTAGCTCCTCCTGGGCCGCGGTGGTATCGCCGGCGGGGAGCACGGGTTCTGCGATCGGCTCTAAGCTGTTGCCGATGACGGGTGAACCAGGGAACTGCACAATGGCCAGGTTGCCGTCTTTTGTCGTAGTGCTGGAGGACGACTCGAAAGTGGTGGTCGACTGACTGCTCAGCGTACTTCCCGATGAGGACGTCTCCGTAGATGACGATGACGACGAAGCGCTTATGACAGCCATGTTGGCAGAGACCCTTGTGTTTCTCGCATATTGATCTGGGCATTAGATTCGTGGCAAAGAGAAAACGCTTAAAATATACTGATATGAACCCCACATTTTTTAATGCGAAGCGTTCTGTTCGATCTACAGGCGTTTTCAGTGTATCTATCTAGCATCCTACGCCGTGATGCTAGATAGATACACTGAATAGATAGAAACTGAGTATCAGAATATTGACACGTGTGCTTGTATATCTTTTTCCGGTGACCGCTTTTCACCGCCTAACAAATCTTTTCGCTCAGCGCTGGACGCGCCCGCTTCCCTCAGCGCTGCGTCCATAAGTACTGCACGCCCTACATAACGATTTCAGCGCTGGGCACCTCGGATTTTTCTGGACGCTATCGAGAATACAGGAAAGATATTACTGGCCGCGCCCGACCAACGACGTCACCCGTTACGTCAAGACATGCCGAGACTGTCAGTTACGCAAGACACCACCGACAAGGCCAGCAGGATTACTACAGCCAATCGAGCCTCCTTCCCAACCATTTCAGCAGGTCGGGATAGACTTGTTGGGACCCTTTCCTGCGTCAACATCCAGGAATAAGTGGATCGTCATGGTGACGCACTACCTCACCCGCTCCGGTGAAACGAAAGCTCTGCAGAAAAGTAGCGCAGCCGAGGAGGCAAAATTCTTCATCGAGAACATTCTGTTGCGATATGGCGCCCCAGAAGTTCTCGTCACCGACAGCCTGACAGAGGAACGGCCTTTAGAGCGGAGCTCACCCGAGCCATTCTACAATACAGCCAGACAAGCCACAGGAGGATGACTGTCTACCACCCGCAGACGAATGGCCTTACGGAGCGCCCGAATTACACTGTCGCCGACATGCAAGCACTGTACGTCGATGTCGAACACAAGATGTGGGACGTGGTCCTGCCAGACGTAACCTTTGCTTAAAACACGGCGGTGCAAGAAACAACACAGATCACGCCGTTCAGGCTGGTTGACGGCAGGAACCAGACGACGACTCTCGAAGCCATGCTGCCGCACGTCACTGATGAAGAGAATCTTGATGTTGCTACCTATCTCCAGCGCGCCGAAGAAGCCTGACAGCTTGCCCGCCTACGGATCAAGAACCAGCAGCGTGCCGACAGCCGACACTACTACCTCCGACGGCGCTACGTCGAGTATCAGCCCGGCGAACGTGTTTGGGTTTGGACCCTGATACGCCAACGAGGACTGAGTGAGAAACTATTGCGACGCTATTTGGGACCCTACAAGATCATCCGACGTATTGGCGAACTGGACTATGAGGTCGTGCCAGGTGGCATTTCGCATTCACAGCGGCGCCGCGAACGATCTGAAATGTTCCACGTGGTGCGTCTGAAGCCCTTTTACGCACGCTGGAGAACTTTCTTATTTTGTTGTTTCTTTTACATGTCCTATTAGCGTTATCCTTAAACTTAAGATAATGGCTAGCGAAAACACGGAGTTGTCTTACATTACACTTAAGAATGCGCCAGCAGGTCGCTATGCCGTCGCGGCCTACCTCGAACATTACGGCAAGAACAAAAATTTCTCAACCACGCGTGACTTAGCGCACGTGTAACCAGTCCATTGGCTGCATGGTCACCATGGTCGGTTTTCTCAACCGCCAATCGTTTCAGGCACGTCAACTCGAAGGCCATAATATGATATCATCTGATCAGTAGGATGCAGCTGTCAGGCACCCTTCCGGCAAAGCCGCACTCATCCCAAGTGCATAAATTACAAACACTTGGTACAGAGGCTGTGCACTATATGTCTTTTAATCATTGCAGGTCAAGAGAGTGCACACAGTACATTCTGTTAGACAAGCTTTCGAGACTCATGAAAATATGAATTTCTGCAATGTTAAGGCATGCCGCTTCTCATTTAATAGACCACTGTGTAGGCCGAAGAAACTGCTGAGGATTGAAACATCAATACGACTCTATGTGATGAATCTTTGCAGAGATTCAGCTTATACGGAACTTCCGTGCCCCGTAAATTTTTATGGCCGATTGCGTACCAAAAAGCATCGCGTAACAGCTGACTTCCACACACTAACAGAACATCAAAAATCACCTTGACTTCTGCAACAGGAGGGTAACTATAAGTACCCAGATGGCTGGAGTGTGTTCCTTTCGGCGCAGTTCTCCGTCAGCAACGTTGAATGTACGAATATCTCCATTGGAAAATATGACGCTGGTGCGTTTCTGAAAACATCTTCAGTTCCACTCGAAAGGCGGGGCGCCAATTGCGATAGCAAATTAGTGGATAGCTGTACGAAGTAAGGGTCGTAGTTTTCTCGGCCATATAAACTTGTAAACATTCGCTGACTAACTAAATTAGTAATGACAGAATGCGTAAGCGTGACCCAACGAGGACGTAGAAACAGACACACAGAGACAGCGCTGTGTTTGCTTCTTTCTACGGCCTTGTTCAGTCGCGCTTACACATTCTATCACGGATTCAAACCAACTAGCCCGTCAACATGTTTTAACTACATTAATTAGCACGGTGTCGCGTACGCACTTGTAAACATGAACACATCTCACTCGATGACAGCAGAAACTGTCTGTGAACACGCTGGAGTTAGGAATCGCGGCAGCAGCCACGAGGCAATTAACCTCCGTGCATCCGTCGCTTCAACGCGAACGAAAATTTGAATGCACAGCGCATACGAGGTGGTGGTGGTGGTAAAAACTTTAATTCGTCAACAGAAAATGATTTATGAGATTAGATGTGGCAAGTCATGATGGCTTCGTGAGGTGGCCGTCAGACCGTGTCTTACGGCGACTTCTAAAGCCCAGGTCACGGCCTGCAGTTGAACCGCAGGTTCCGAGCTGGTCACCGCAGCCTCCCACTGCTCTCGGTTGGATAGCTGCCATTCGGCTCTAGGTTTGCGCTCAGGGCATCCGTGCAAGATGTGTGCTAAATCGGCTTTGTCGGCCTCGCATAGCGTACATTCAGGGGAGTGTGTCCCTGGGTAGACTATGGATAGTTTGTACGGGTTGGGGAAGGTGTGTGTTTGGAGTTGCCTCCACGTCGCCTGCTGGTTTTTGGTTAAGGAATTGTCAGGGGGTGGGTATTCGAGTCTTTCGTTTTTATAGTATTGCGTAATTTCGTGGTAGGTTATCATGCGCTCTTTTGCTCCTCGCAGGATCGGTTGGCTCACTGCCCGGTTGACGAGTCCTCGGGCGAAATTGTGAGCCGCTTCGTTCCCGGGATGGGACGAGTGCGCAGGGATCCAGATGATTTTGATCTGGCGGGGCGTGAAATGTACTTTCTTCAGAATTTGTTGCGCCGGTTCGTGGGTTCTGCCTTTGGCAAAATTACGCACTGCCGTCTTGGAGTCGCAGAAAATTATTTTGGCTGCGGTATTTTTGATAGCTATTGCTATCGCGGCTTCTTGCGCTTCTTCCGCGTGCCTTCCAAAAATGGTGACCGCGGTGATAGGTTTGAGGTCGTTTCCTACTACCCCTGCGGAGAAAGCGTCGCGTTCTCCGAGTTCGGCTACGTCTACGTAGACCGCCTCCTCGTGGTTTGCGTAGTGTTTCTGGAGTGCTTTGGCCCGGGCCTGCCTCCGTTTGCTGTGATACTCCGGGTGCATGTTCTTTGGGATTGGGTCAACCCTGAGGCGATTGAAGATGTCTCTGGGTATGGGCCCGACTTTTGTTTGAGTGCTCTCGTACGGGATGCTTAATTTCCTTAGGATGTGTCTTCCCGCAGGTGTCTTGGTTAATCTTTCGTATTGGGCCGTTCTGTGTGCTTCAACTAGTTCGTCCAGCGTGTTGTGGACGCCCAGTTTCAGGAGTCTCTCGGTTGATGTGTATCTCAGCAGGTGGAGCGCCGCCTTGTAGGTTTGTCTTATGAGGCAGTTTACCTTTTCTTTCCCCGCTTTATACAGGTTGAGATATGGGAGGGAGTACACGAAACGGCTGAGCACGAAAGCCTGGATTAGACGCCGAAGATCCACTTCCTTCATCCCAAAGTGTTTGTTGGCGATGCGTCGGATCAAACGGTTGGTTTGGTTCACGCATGCCGTAAGTTTGTTTATAGTCACTGTGTTTTTGCCGTTGCTTTGTAGGTGCATAGCTAGTATCCGGATCGTTTGGACCTCGGGAACTAGGGTGCCGTCCACGTATACTTCTATAGGGACTGAGGTTTTTGTATGGCCTCGCGGATTGTATCTCATGACGAGAAGTTGAGATTTTTGTGGGGAGCACGATAATCCTATCTTTCTGGCGTGTTCCGAGACTACGTATGCTCCAGTTTGCAGTAGGTGCTCGATCTCTCCGTCGTTCCCTTTGGTTACCCAGAGTGTAATGTCGTCTGCGTATAGGGAATGCGATAGGTTTGGTATTACTTCGAGCAGCTGTGCCATGGATATGAGCGCGACATTGAAAAGGAGGGGTGAGAGTACCGATCCTTGCGGCGTTCCTCTGCTTCCCACTGTGAAAGGGTCAGATGTGAGTGACCCGAAGCGTATTTCCGCCGTTCTAGCGGATAGGAAGGCTTTGACGTAGGTGTGGGCTCGCTCGCCTACTCCTAGATTTGAAAGGGCTTCCATGATAGCCTAGTGCTTGATTTTGTCGAATGCTTTGGTTAAATCCAGAGCTAGGATTGCTTTGGTTCGTTTGCTGTGAATAGGGTTAATGACCTCCTCCGATAGTCTAAGCATGAGGTCTTGTGTGGAGAGATGTTGTCTAAAGCCCAACATTGTGCTGGGGAAGAGTTCATGCTTGTCCATGTGTTCTTGCAGGCGACCTAGAATCACGTGTTCTAGCAATTTGCCCAGGCATGACGTGAGGGAGATAGGTCTCAAATTTTGTATTTGTAGGCTCTTCCCTGGTTTCGGTATGAAGGTTATCTTTGCGTGTTTCCACGCTGCCGGCAGCTTGCCCTTTTCCCAGCATTGGTTGAAGAGTTTTGTGATAGCTTTGATTGATTCCTCATCCAGGTTTCTCAAGGTTCGGTTTGTGATTCCGTCCGCTCCCGGGGCAGAGGATGTGCGGAACGGCACTACGCGCACTCTGCAAGCATCCCACATCGCTTTCAAGGTGAGGCCCGCGCGGGCGGGCACTTAGGCCACGTCGCAGACCGCTTTCAAGACACACGAGCGCCGGCAACGCTTCCCTACGGCGTCCGCCAAAGGCGTCTACTACGGCGCCCGCGATTCGCGTGGCCAACGCAGTAGTAGGCGCCACGCTTGTCTCCACTCTGTACGGAGCGGCGGGCGAGGAGGACATCGAGGAACCCCTTTGTCCTGGCCGCGTTGCTCGCCCGCGCACGCAAATTTACCGCGCTCGCCGGCTCACCCTCACGCGCTTTCACTCATACGGAACCTCACAGCGACACCAACGGCGACGGCAGAAATGCGCCTGGAGTGCCCATATAATTGCTATCCTAATAAAATATTGTGTCTTAACCTCGGCAGAAATTACTGGTAGTGCAGGAACTTTATGCCGTTTAAATGTTCTTAAGGGCTAATGTTAAACTACTTGAATCTATTGCGTCATAGCACATTTTCAAATGGTTGATGACTTCATACAAAACAAACCATTTAGAATATGAGAACCTCTTTTTAACAAATGTCGCACTAAAATGTTATTTAAACTAGGTTATCGCGTTCACGTGCGAAAACCACGATCTAATCATGAGGTACACCGTAGTGGGGGACTCCGGAGCAATTAGGACCAGCTGGGGTTCTATAACGTGCACCTAAATCTAAGTACACCGGTGTTTTTGCATTTTGCCCCCTTCGAAATGCACTCGCCGTGACCCGGATTCGAACCCGCGACCACGTCGTCCAACACCACGGCCACTACGCAGCCACGGCGAGTACTACAACGTTAACTGAATTTAAGGGTATGCATATAAGTACAAAGTCCTAAAGTACTGAATGCAAGAAAAATTTCGCGGCACGTTCATAAAGTCCAGCTATAAACACGATTGTCTATGTCCACAATGGTTGTTCAACTAACTTTCATCAACCGATCTGTGCTGCAAGTTCCACGCAATGCATTGTCCAGCAGCCCGGAATGCGTGAGGAAGTGGAACAAATACGTTATCGTGATTTCTTTACAATGGCTTCTATCGTTCGAAAGCCCAGTGTTAGAGGCAAATTGCAACAAATGCGATATCAAGGCATCATCACAGTTACTTCATGCAACCTTTCATCGAGGAAAAGCCTTAGTTGGCGCACAATTTATACGGAAGGAGAGAAGACGACAGAATGTTTCAAACAAATGTTTAACCACTCAGCCAATGCAGTTACTCTGTTACTTGCTCGCTTCACGTCGTACCTGAACGCATTGTAACCGTCGGGGATTCCTGCGTTATCCTCACCGCCTCCGTGGACCGATGAGTTTGGCCAGACGTATTCGTGGGAGCCGGCGCTGCTGGTCGCTTTGTTATGAGTGATGGCTGCTTCCAGTTCGTCACAGGGCCAACCACGCTTTCGGGAGCTTTCTCCTGGTTTGCAAGGCCATCCAGCTGATCCTGCTTGGGAGGTTGACTGGAACTTATGCTATAGGTCAAACTGTCGAAGAATTGAAGCTTGCGGCAGGGTTTTTTCACGTTGGTGACTGGAGACGCCATAGCAGTTTTGCTTGATTGCTTGCTTCCTATATTATAGCGCGTACCCTCTACAGGGGGTTGGCCAAGTAGCCGGAGACTAAACGGGTGGCGCTGGGGTATTAAACTCGAGCGAAAAAGTATGTGTGAGGGACAGACAGACAGACAAAGAACTTTATTAATGGTCCTGAGGAACCGGCGTTAGGGTACCCCCCTTTTCAGGGAGTCCCCGTAGCCGTCGCGGGCCGCACCCACGTCGGGGTCGGAAGATCGTGGTCCTCCGCCCTGTCGCAGGCCCTCTGGACAGCCCGTAGTTGCTCTGAGAGGTCGCCGCTCTTAAGGGCTGCCTCCCAGTCGGTTAGAGTGGTTAGCGATGAGCTGCGTAACGCAGGGCATTGCCAGAGCATATGGGACAAGGAGCAGTACGCCTCCCCACAGTCTGGACAGTGGGGTTCTACGTTAGGCGCGAAGTGACTGAATCTGCCCCTGGAGGGAAATGACCCCGTCTGAAGCATGCGAAACGCCGACGATTGTGGTCTATTAAGTTTAGGGTGTGGTAGCGGAAAGGCCCGCCGAGCAAGTTGATAATGTGTCAAGACTTCGTGGAAGGTGAGAAGCGAATCCCTATACAGCCCTAAGTCGCCGCCCGTGAGTCCACCTGAACCGCCTGTGTGAGGGAACAGTTGAAATTGGAGGATCAACTACGGCAGACAAGCTAATGTTACACAATTTTTTTCCTAATGGAAAACGAGTGCTTTTTGAAATGAGAGCAAACTAGAAGGTAAGAAATTTTAAACAAATCAAATTGTAATTTCACAAAATAATGAATAAGAAATCAGTAAATTAACTAGGCATTCTCATTTCGTCAGAAATCAACTCGCAGACGGTGCGCATACGTTCATGTTGCAAAAAAAAAACGAATGTGTATGCCCCAAAGGAGAGAATGTTGTTGTTTACAGCAATGCCTGATTTTCGGAATAGAATTTCGAAGTACTTTTTTCGTGGATGGCAAACCGACAGCAGGTTAATAAAAAATGGCCCGTGGTTTCAGGTTCCTTGCAGATATGGCACACAGGGGACAGCGCCAGACCAGACTTGTCTAAATAAATATTTTTGGTGGAATACGGCATCGTAGTTTGGTAAAGGTTACTTCAAAATTACGTGTTGGGACACCATTGATTGTTCCAAGGGACAAGCAAACGATTTAAGTCGAATATTTGGAATGTCTGTTTCGCAGAGTACTTTAAGAGAATTTTGCAAATCTAGCCCAGGTGATACAAATAGAAGTCGGCCGAACATGCATGACTGGTCCATATAGGCATGTACGCGCAAGTGTGTCAGCCAGTTCCTTTTAAAGCAAATCGCGGTTACTTGGTACCAGTATCGAGCGCACCGGACGAAAGGCCGACAAGCTTAAGGATTCTAGCACATTCAAAACTGCACTATCTAAGGATGAGGTGAGTGCTGTGCACATTGACAAAGAATGGGGTACTATTACAGCTGTCGAAGAATTTACAGGAAGTTTTCGAAGAGCTAAAGTAATTGCTAAAAAGTATGCCTGAATTATGGGTGTAAAATCAGGAAGGGGCATTGAACAAGAACAGGATAGCACCTCTGAAAAAATTCACCGACTGTTACGTTACTCCCTAATGCGAAATTTCAGCGCAGCTCTATACGTGTTTTCATTTCGCGATATATTGGCTGGTACGCACAATCAGTCTCGTGCGGCACGTCGCAAACGGTGCGAAGTATGGCGTGACTGGCTAGTTAATCTGGATACCACGACAGCCAGCGCGTGGGTGACGAGTGGGCGCAATTCACAGCAGCCGCCACCCGCAAACCTCCAAGACGACGCGTGCTACTCTGGCACCATCTCGTGGCCATCGTAGCCGCACTACGCTTTTCTTTTAGCCCTTTCAGCATACCCTCCTCCTCCGCCTTTCACTTCATGTTTGCGCTGCACCCTCCTTCTCCGATTTTTTCCTTGCATCTTTCATTCCCCGCTACGCTCGGCGTTCGCTCTTTCATCTTTTGCTGCGCTCCTTTTGTCAGTTACGCCGACGCTCGCCGCAGGAACGGCCGCCTAAGAGATGAGCTCTAAAATGCCTACAACCGCTTTCTCTTTCGACATTGATGCATCCGTCGCTATAAGATTATTGATTTGCAATTGTGCTAAATGATCTTGTAATAAGCCGCTTAGTGGGTTATCTAGTGGGCAGGAGCAGCTTAGCATTGAAAGAAAATATATGTCATCAAATTAAATCTTAATTTTATTTACGACCTTTGGCCAAGCATGAGCTAGCGTATTTGAACTTTCAATGGTTCTAGTTATGCTTGCACAAAAAATACTAGCGGATTGTACACATGAAACCATATTTCGTCAGAGAACGCAGATTTTTGCTTATTTGCAGCCCTGAAAGAAAAGCTTGTTGTTTTTCGTTTTTACGCTTCACACTAATAGGCGTTGAAAAATGATGATAATTATGATGGGGCCTTTAAAGTACTCTTGTATCCACCCATTCGGACTATTCGCCTAGTCAGATTGCTTTCATAAACAAATGACACTGATCAAATAAAGCTCTTAAGCATAGATAAACACAGCCTCAATACTGGTTGTCATTAACTTGGAAACCGATGGCTCATAACCAGCAGTGGCTGTTCCACAGAATTCAGTAAGTAAGAGCAATAGACGAGCAATTTCCTTCTTAATGCGTCACCTGTACTGAAAGGGAGGAACGAAAGTTGAAGAACACACAGAACACATCTCACACAGAGTATACCTACGAACGGGAGTGGAATCTCGTATATGTATGTTGGAAAGGAATATTTCGTAATACTTCTTTTCGCTTGATGCTCGACCCATTGGCATTACAAAGTTAGTTAGCGAGGATCTTCAAATACCAAGCCGCTGGAATTTGACAAGCACACAGATTTGCTGACGGGCACGAAACACCCTTGCTGTAAAAGTGACAATAAATGAACATGAACGCATTCCGTACCCCCCCTTTTTTTAAGTGAAACGCCTTTATCAATTCTGGAGCAACTTCGCCGCGGCTTTTGCCAAGTAATCTAGTGCCCGCTAGCCATGGTACATACGCGCACGAGCCACAGTGGATGGCCAGATGTGAGCGTGATCAACTCTTTGTACAAGCATCATATTTCCTTAAGCGGTCATGAATGGCCATTTTTATTGATGTAGACCATGCCGCAACTCAAGAGTATTTCCTATTCCACACCAACAGTGCAGGTCAGAAAGGGCTTGGCGTGCCTTTTCTCCCACGGCCGCTTCTTCTTTTGCTCAGAAACAGGAGCCCACATCCTGTGCAACATATTAGGCAATTAGGCACCGATAATACCGCAGGTACATCGTACGTACTTGCCACCTTTCTTTCTTTTTTTCTCAATTGTGGGCGACCTTGTGGAAGTACGGTACTTGATCCGACCTTTCCCTCTGTCGCAATTTTTTTTAGTGTGAGGGTTAATGCCTCAACAAATACGGGAGGGGATGAGATGCGGGCGAACACGGATGAATAAGTGAAGGAAAAAAGATTTGCCGATCGAATGAAGTCCTGGAGGGAGCGATGATGTGGTACCTGCGTCGAAGCAGTGTAATCGCAACGATTATGGCGAGAAATTCCCTATGCTGCCAGGTGCCGGAGCCTCGTCGGTTTCAACGCAGGGCAAACCCACAGCAGCTGGTGGACGTCGCCTTCAGCATTGCGTGACTTGCAGACTGGACACCCAGGAAGGGAATATAACTGGTGAAAGTGCGGCAACTTCCGAGTCAGGGAAGGAGTGAGCGCCACTCCGACCCGGATCCTCCAAAGCGCAACCTCCTCTGCACGGGTAAGACCGCGGGGGAGGGTGACTGCACATGGAGGTATGACAGCCTGTGTATGGTACCGGAGGTGTTCCTTTCTTCTTAAAAGAGGGTGGCATCATCTGAAAGAGCTGAGGTGAAAGAGGTGAAAGAGCTGAGGCAGTGATGATGTTGAGGTAGCTAGACGGGTCGCAGAATCCGCATGGCTTTGGAAGATCAGAAGGTCGCGTGGGGCCCACTCGATAGATATTTGCTTCAGGATGCGTGCCGCCAAAAGATGGATCTGCTGACATATTTCAGTCCTGCGACTGATGCGTCGCAGGAGCCGCGTTACCTGGAGGGCATCAGTGCAGTTGACGAAGGGGGCCATAGGGACCAAGGGAAAGGCGACCACAGAGCGCCTGCAGGCTCAAGCAGCTTCCCTTCAATCGGCTTTAGACATTACGTCGACTTACGCTTATTCAGTCGGGCTTCATCTTTCCGTCAGCAAATCTGCTTGCATGTCAGTCGCCAACCGCTGAGGCCGGCGTCAACTCTCCGCAGCACCCATTCGACTTCTCTATCCGGAACCCCACTTCAACGATGTTCAATCATAAAATTCTGGGTTTGACGGTCCGCGAGTCGGAAAGTGGGACAGCTTAGCTCTCCAACGCTAAGAAGCAGACGATTCAGACGCTGGTTCTCATTTGACGCACTGCTCCTAAAACGGGCGGCGCCCGTTCATATGTTGCGGTGGAGGTGGTAGTGCAATCACGCTTTGTTTTTAAGCCTAATTCCAGTATTTGACAAGGGAATATTGAGATCGCCTTAAAGCTGTTAATCGTGACGCAATGACGGTTATCCCTTGCCTTCCCCGCATCGCCCCGATCATGGCTCAGCAAGAAAATGTGCAGTTGATTGAGCCCACGACTTCAGCTGGTGCAGCAGTGACGTGATGCTCGCCGGCTTAACGCCAGCCTTTTGGACGCAACGTGTGCTCTCACGGCTTACGCTTTCTTGTGCTCCCTTCTACCACCGCCATCGCCAGCTCTTCCTCCCTAAAGTTTGGTACAGCTGAGCGATACCAAGCCAAGATATAAAATTGGCTGGGGCTTAGCAAAGGTTAAGCCTGGGTATCTCGAAGCGAAAAGGTTCGGTGATGCTTATGGTTTAGCTTATGGTTATGCTTTATGATTTAGCCTATGGTTATGCTTTATGACTTAGCCTACAGATATGCTTACGGTTTCACTTATGGATATGCTTTGGTTAGCTTATGGCTATGCTATACGTGTGCCTTGTGTAGTTATGCAAATTGCTTATCAATGATATATACCATAAGTTATGCGAGATTATTAAACTTCTTTATTCATCATTGCTGGGCACATTGTCTTGCGCTTTCTGTACAGCCATAAACACAGCTCTCTGTATCGGTATTATCACTCTCTTCTCCTTCCACGTTGAATGCGCATGCCGATTCTCTGGCAAGCGGTTATATAGTCGGCCTCCGCAATTAACACGCACTTGCGGCGAACGTCAAGCGATGATGCAAAGCGCGCGGCAGTGGCCACGTGCGCCGACTCCGAACACGCTTACAGAGCCAATTCCGACATACGCGGGCCCGCGCGAAGCGTGGTGTTTACTAGCGTAGTGAAGCTTTTCGCTTCGATACGTCGCCCGACATCAGCTCAGGCGGCGGCGTCGCTTTGTGACCGAATTTCAGCTCAAGACGCCCATGCGCCGCTGGCTCCATCGTCATTTACGTTGATGCAAGCATACAGGACTGTGAAACGACCGCTACGCTTTATTGTCCTTGCGCACGTGCCCTTAATAAGAGGTCCCGGTCTCAAATCCATGAGCCTCTTCCTCCTTTTGTGCTGAGCTCCTTGCTGTTCGAGAAGCGCTGTGCTCTGGGCCGCCTTTCCCATGGTCCCCACGGTCTGCATTGTCATCCGCACTGATGCCCTCCAGGTTACGCGGCTCCTACAGCGCGTTAGTCGTAGCCCTGAAGTATGTAAGTAAATACATCTTTCGGCGGCGCGACTCCCGCAGAAAATATCTATCGAATGGATTTCACGCGACCTTCTGAGCTTCCAAAGCCGTGTGGATTCTGCAACCCATCTAGTGACGTCTATATCGCCACTGCCTCAGCTCTTGCCCTTAGATGATGCCACCTCTGGCGCCACACACGTGCTCTCATACGTCCATGTGCAATAACCGTCTCCATGGTCTCACCCGTGCAGAGGAGGTTCCGCTTCGGAGGACCCGGGTCGGGGTTGCCCTCAGCCCTGCCGTGACTCGGACGTGGCCACACTTTCGCCAGTTATATCCCCGCCCTGGGTGTCCAGTCTGCCAGTCACGCAGTGCTGAAGCCGACATCCACCACCTGCTGTGGGTTTGCCCTGCGTTGAAACCGACGAGGCTCCGGCACCTCGCAGCAGCGGGGTGTTCTCCGCATAATCCTAGTCATTACACTGCTTGGACGCAGGGACCAATTATCGCTCCGTCCATGAACTTCATTAGATCCACAAACCTTTTTTCTTTCATTTAATCATCCTTGTTCTCCCGCATCACATTTCCCTGTATGCCCGGAAGCATTAAAAAAAAAGCAGCACCTATGATGATGGTGATGATGATGATCCTCAACTTTGGCTCTACACAAATACGAAAAAGCGTTATGAATCGGGCTGCAGGAGGTAACCTAGGACGTAGAAGTACTTAATGGAGAGAAAAAAACGTGCAAAAATATATACCACAAGCAAGAAGAGTACGCAGTTGAACACTGAAACAAATTGAATGCTAACTAAAGAACATATATTACAAAATGAGTAATATCCCGGTTTAATAATTTATAACAGTCGGATTCATCTAAGCAATTTTATAGGGGCCAGAAAACGATTACCTTCATAGATTAAAGATTAATATATTTTTCCATCAATTTTGTTTCTTCATGTTAAAATATTTTCTCTCAAACTTTTGTTTTTCTAATTTCTGCAGTATATTTTTCTCACCCTAGCTCTCACTTTCGAAGTTTCAGGCAGGGTTTAATGTTATTGAAAACACCTGTAAGACCACCCGCTTCTTGGACAATCTCTCGTAGTGGGTAAGAGCCAATGTTGTGAGACAAAATAAATACAAAACTAAGGAAAGTTTCCTGCTCTTTGTTTTCTTCTGTCGCGCTTTCGTGCGCTCGCGCAAGCACGAGAAATTGGATCGCCGGCATCGCAGACGCAGTCAGATTGTGGACGCCATATTGAAGACACCGCAGCAGATAAAGCGTTGAACAACGCGGCCATGGAGGAAACCCCATTAACTAGTTCATCTCTGTCATCGCGCAGATGCCTCGGTTACGAGAGTGAAGAACAGGCCCCCAGAGTGAGTCAGCACAGCCTCCGCAAGCACGGCGCCCAGGCAACCGAGCAGCAGCCAGATCAAGCGCGGCGCGAACAAAGCTCAGGTAGCAACACTTACAGTATGGTTACCGCTAAGAGCAGCGGGAGTTTACGGCTGCACAAGTACGACACCGAGTTCTTCGATGAACCACGTGAGGGCTTACCTCTGAGTCATCCGCTTTGCCCAGCAGGCATGGAGAGGACGCCGCGAATTTCTCAGCACAGGTAGGCACTACGTACGCACATCATGAAACGTTTCTTGATGGCAAACGTCTGCCTATCTATGGAGAAGCATGACGTAAGCATCACTTGCAGAGAACAGACTGTAGCCGCTAGCGTGAGCAGCTTTGACAAAAAACTTGGCATAATAAATAACTCACCCCATGAGTGCTTTGAGTTCACGCGCCAGATTTGGAGTTGACGCTCTCACAACGGCTCCAGCGCTGTTTTAAACCATTGGAATGCACGTGGTGTCCAAGGAAAAGGAGTTCCTTTTGTCTGAATTTGCGGTTGTTGAAGTTGAGTGTCAGTTTCTTTTTCTTTTCATATGCACTGGATAAATTGTTTTAGCCACGAGAAGTGACTGCTTATTTCTGCCACAGTGTTTCCAAACGTAACTAGTTCTTATATATTGTTTTTCGACAACCAATATAACGGTTTGGTGCCGAGTCGAATCAGGTCTACTTGCAGCTGTCGTGTGGCTCTTGTAAGCCGAAAAACCACCTCGACAGAAAGAGAGAGAGTGCGGCTGCAACCAGAATGGCGCTGTCTTTCGTCATGGCAGCATCGTTTAGCGGGATCGTGCCTATGAAGCACGTCCTAAAAGACGCGCGAGACACCTTATATCGTTCGAAACTTCGATCACCCGTTATGCATTGGTTAGTGACAAAGTGCGGGTGCCGTAAAATGTTCGAACAATCGAACCGCTTCAAGAAATCAGTCAGCCACTGTAGACAAATTATTCCTTTTTGGCCTATCTTTGCCGTGAGCTGTGTTAATGGCGGTGCGACTTGCCCGCCAAAACTGAAGCTGTTGGTGGTAGAAGTTTTCACGTTGATACTGGCTACTTTTCAGATACTTCGAAAATTCACAATAGTGCGATTACAGCAAAAGTAAATATTAAATGCCTTGTTACTACATTCACTATTCGATGATATTGACTGTTCGCACCTGCCCTGAAATATGGCTTGCATAGGGCTCGTTGCAAAGGTAACACTTTTGAAGCAGAAAAGAATCTTGAGAGTGGCTGCAACTGTCTACATTTAGATTCCTTCCAAATGTCTACGCTTGCGTCCAGTTCTTTGTTGTGTAGGCATTTTATCTGTTGATACAATCTGGACCCGCTGAGCGAGGTTCCAGCGCAAGAATAAGTATATGGCGTAGGAGGTGGGGGGGAGGGGCATCCTGATAAATAAGGTGTCAAGAAATCTACTTACATCATTTGTACAAGGTGGTGACGCGATCAGAATCACGACAATGTCTGGTTAACACCGCGTCCATGACGGCCTTAAGTAACCTCCCGCGTGCAGGCAGTGCATTTGGCGCAGGGGTGCATTGTCAAGGAAAGTGGAGAGGTCTTCACCGAAAAGGTCATTTACCCTTCGTGGTTACTGTCTTCTCGAAGTTGGCTATATGTGCGCCCATAGATGTGCCGGTGCCCGAGTGTTCGCCGCAGCCTTTTGGCCTTCTTGGCGGTGTGTGATGTCAATGGCTTTTCACCATTCGTTGCTAACTTTGTTGCCCGGGTCAACTCAGGGAGTGGTATATGCCAAAATGGTGACACCATCTCCGAGAGGAGAGCAATGAGCTTGATAAAGGCATGTGAGCTGGAACGTTGCCTGCACTTCCGACGCTGAATTTAAGGCCGATCATAACACCGTTCAGTCGCCGAACTCTATCTACGATTGTGCATCGCTAGGCGAGTTGATACGTTTCCAGTTATAAACGCATCACTGGGGAGAGAGGTAAGCTCAATATCACTCTCACGTCGAACGGTAACATAACCAGCTGTTCGCGGGATGCGTAAGGCTGCTCTGGTGTCTCCTCCAGTCCAGTTCCGCTTACGGTTTGCACTTTTGGGGGCCTATATTGTAACACAACAATAATCATATGTGCCTTGCCCCCCGCATTTTTCTTCTTGTAAACTCTGAGCTCGCTACTTTCCTGTCGAGAATGCTGTGTCACGTTGATTACGCACATGCCGTTCGTGACCTGGAAGTTCCTCGAACATCACTGAAGAAAGGAAAGGGACGCAAGATAGTGGTGGGTTATTATTGTAGTGCAAATAAGCCTCAAAGCTTGCAAGCTTCTTAAGAATGTAGACCAAAGCAATCGCCCTGCTATCACATGCCCCGCGATGAGAGGAAGTTCTGCTATGTCTAAAGGGCTATCGTGCACCCGTGAATCGGACTAGGAAGAGCGTGCATTTCTGATTGTAGCACACGGTAACAGTGCCACGAAATGGTCACGCCATGCAAGAGAGGAGGGGGGCTTGAACCCGATGTTGTAAAAACCACGGATGCGCTCTGCTCGCAGTGTCCGCAACTCCTGCTGTAATCGGATGAAGGCCAACCATTGTTTAATTACTTTCGTAGGACAGAGGAACATTCACGACGCTGAGAGTTATAGAACTCTAAATAAATACCAAAGTATCTCAACCATGGCGTGTTAATTTCTCCATTTTTGTAATGATACGTATACAATGAATATTCGGTATGCTCTTCACGATTGATCATTTTGGTCTGCAAATTATGTCAGCCGGTGTCACCGCCGCTCTAGACTGCCGCTATCATGCTCCTCAACAGGCGATGCAGCTTTGTTCCCCAACGACCCGAACACACTACATGCGCAGTTGTGTAGTAACATTTATCTTAATAGACGTGCATGTGTCTTCTATTAAACCTCAGGAGTAACGAGTTTTATAACGCTATATTTCTTCACGCAGCCTTGAAGGCACCGGCCATGATAATGGGAGAAGCCTCCACGACGTCCATGGCATTTACCCGTTTCTGCGCTCCGACAGTGCTATCCACATCAGCAAGTTGTCCTCTGGGACCCAGTGCAGCTACGCCCAAGGAATCAACGGCGACAGCGAGCAGCTGTCGCTGCAGCCACAACCGGATAACACTCATGACACGATAGCCCATCGACCCCACTGGCAGTAAGTTCCACATTTTCCCCATTTGTAAAGGCAGTCTTACGAAGAACGCTTTTGCGTCCAATTTCGCTGACACCAATATGTCTGCACAAGAAGCGGACCAGGCACGTACCCAGGATATTTTTTCGGGGGGGGCCCACCTCCTCCATCATCATCATCATCATCATCATCATCATCATCATGTTTTATGTCCACTGCAAGACGAAGGCCTCTCCCTGCGATCTCCAATTACCCGTCCTGCGCCAACCGATTCCAACTAGCGTCCGCGAATTTCCTAATTTCATCGCTCCACCTAGTGTTTTGTTGTCCTCGATTGCGTTTACCTTCTCTTGGTACCCATTCTGTAACCCTAATGGTCCAACGGTTATCTAACCGGCGCATTACATGACCTGCCCAGCTACATTTTTCCCTCTTGATGTCAATTAGAATATCGTCTATACCCGTTCGATCTCTGACCCAAACCACTCTCTTTCTCTCTTAACGTTATGTCTAGCAATCTTCGTTCGATCGCTCTTTGCGTGGTCCTTAACTTGCTCTGAAGTCTCTGCCCCGTATGCACTGGCAAAATGCACTGGGAAATGCACTGGCAAATGCATTGGCACTGGACATATTGCACTGGCCAAATGCACTGATTGCACGCCTTACTTTTCAATAATAAAGGTAAGCTTCCAGTCAGGAGCTGGAAATGTCTGCCGTATGCGATCCAACCTATTTTTATTCTTCTGTGAATTTCCTTCTCATGATCAGGGTTCCCTCTGATTAATTGACCTAGGTAAACGTACTCCTTCACAGACTCTAGTGGCCGACTGGCCGTCCTGATCTCTTGTTCCTTTGCCCGGTTCTTTGTCATTATCTTTATGTTCTGCATAATAATATTCAACCCCACTCTTACACTCTCTCTTTTAAGGTCTCCAATCATTTGTTGTAACTCGTCTGCATTGTTGTTGAATAGAACAATGTCATCGGCAAACCGAAGGTTGCTGAGATATTTTCCGTCGATCTTTACTCCTGAGCCTTCCCAGTTTGATAGCTTGAATTCTTCTAAGCATGCAGAAAATAGCTTTGGAGAAATTGTGTCTCCCTGTCTGACCCCTTTCTCTATAGGTATCTCCATGCTTTTCTTGTGTAGAATTAAGGTAGCTGTAGAACCTCGTAGATATTCTAACGCGAAATACGAGTCAGTAAGACGAGAAACTATTTACAGATTATATTTACAACAACGGTTGCAGCGCTGACCGGTTAGATTCAAAGCGCGAGCCCAGTTCGTTCTTCCTCCTCTTTTCTGGTGTTATGGCGCCTACGCGCCTCGTTCAAACAAATATCACACGCATGTAGCAATATTTTCCAAGCTTTTTACGTAAGCGTTCTGTAGTCCTCGATTACGTAGTGCCTCTACGATTGCTGGTATCTCTACTGAATCAAATGCCTTTTCGTAATCTATATGAGCCACATAGAGAGGCTTATGTACTCTGCAGATTTCACGATAACCTGGTTGATGACATGGACGTGATCCATTGTTAGGTATCTCTTCCTGAAGCCAGCCTGTTCCCTTGGTTGACAAAATCCAGTGTTAACCTTATTCTATTGGAGATTATTTTGGTAAATATTTTATATAATACTGGGAGCAAGGTAATGGTCCCATAATTATTCTATTCTTTAACGGCTCCTTTTTTGTGGATTAGTACTATAATGTCTGCATTCTTCCAGTTTTCTGGGACCCTTGCAGTCGATAGACACGTCGTATAAATAGCCGCCAGTTTTCCAAGCATTATGTCTCCCCCATCTTTGAATAAATCGACTGTTATTCCACCTTATCCTGACGCTCTTCATTCTTTCATGTCTTGCAGGACCCTTCTGACCTCATCGCTAGTTATAGGAGAGTTTCTGTATCCTGTTCATGACTGTTTCTAAGTGAACTATCGTGACTCCTCTGGGTACTGTATACAGGTCAGCTTAGAATTTTTCCGCTGCTTTTACCATATCTTCGAGATTGCTGATGATATTATCCTTCTGATCTTTTAGTGCATACATCATGGTTTGTCCTATGCCAGGTTTCTTTTTTAAGTGATTTCGGGCTGCGTTCATATTTTATGGCTTCTTCAGTCTTTCTCATGTTATAGTTTCGAATATCAGTTATGTTCGCCTTGTTGATCAGTTTTGACAGTTCCGCGAATTGCGTAACGCTGTGCGGCCGCCAGTCCCATACAACCGCGTAGAGCGCAGGACTCTGCGAATCTAGACGTACTGCGCTCACCGCTAAAGGTTAGAAAAACACCCACATAAGCACAGCAGAGAAGTGGCTATGTGAGGCAGTTCGACCGATAACTGTAGAAGCGTCATTCAAAACAAGTAATTGTTCTCCACTTCCGGCGGCCTTTTCTCTACTTCCTTTTTAAATAAAAGATGTTGATCCATAAATATTCTCATAAACAAGGGTTAACATTTTTATTATTCGCTTTTGCTTGGAGTTTGGTTGTTGCCTTGGCTCTCTCCCTTAGTAGATCGCTTAATTTCTCAACTCCTTGCGATTTTTGTTTCCAGTTGCCAATTTTGCACGAAAAGTGCTATACAGTTAGGGAAAAACAGACGAAGTAACGGGCGACAGTCATCTTGCTTATGGGTTTAAGGCTTATTGCAGGGTTTCGTGATGGACGCTGTTTCGCATTTTATTTTATTTTCCCCCTTATCTAACCCATATCACGTGTATATGGTTCAGGGCATCTGCCAGCGTCGCGGCGAGCCGTAACTCAAGGAAACAATGAAGCAAAAGGATAAGTTAAACGCAATTGGCGTTTTCTCCGGCCGCAACTCGTTCCATGAGAGTACAGACAAGCTGAGTAACAGCGGCATCCCTCTCCTGGTCCCAGGATCAGCCTAAACAAAGAAGGTTGAACTAACAAATGCAACAGCTATGCGCGTGACGGTTGAATAGATGGTGACAACTGAACGCATCTCGAGTTAATCGCGTGGGTGCGGAATCTACGAGAAAACTGTCCTTCACATTACAAGAGATGCCGATAATTACCGCCATCTAAAAGGAGTGAAAAGGGCAGCATTATGCTGACCGATGAACAGCTGCGAAGTCTCAACATTGATCTGGCGGCGCTTTAGGAATGTGTGAGGAGTGGTGGCGTGGGTGGGGAGGGGGGGGGGGTTATGCCACTTCATTTCGGGGGGGGCCCGGGCCCCCCCGGGCCCCCCCTGGGTACGTGCCTGAAGCGGACTATGCCCGCGCAGTATCGCACTAATCTGGGCTTATAATGTTTACTTGTGAAGCCGCCAGCATGCCTCGAACTTTGGAATAGCGGGAAGCAACTGCACTCTCTTCACAACGTTCTTCAGGCTTCAAACGACTCTCTGGGCAATTCAATTTGATTTTTCATTACATACGCAATTTGTGACCATAATTATTTTCACATAGCGTCTAACTTCATTGACTTTGAATGGAGACGACTGCAAGAAATTAGTTAGAATAACGGTGTTATTACAAATGTTGAGATTTACAAAATATTATCTATATATTTAGCCACGCGTATGCTCGTAACCACGGTGATTTTTGCATTTGAGCAATCAACCACTAAAATGGCAGAAAACTAATGAGCCATTCCATTCTGTGAAGTTGGATGACCACCGAAACTTAGCGTTCGATAGAGAGGTGACCCACAACACTGAAAAAAGGTGCAAACATATCTATTTTCTTAACCTGTCGTCATCATTGCGATATAAGTACGCGCACACATTTGTGTATGACCTCTGTTGATAACTGTGTCCATCACGTAAAGACAACGAACGGCTCATACCCCCTTAATCAATGCCCCGTAGACGCGGCCTCCCCATTACGATTACAGAAGTAAAATTGCGGGCTGGAATGATGAGCGACAACGGAGATAGCTGTAGTATACGACGACGACGACGACGAATGCGCGAGCTGTGGCACTAGCGCGTTGGCGCGTTGGGCGCCGAGAATTTTCGCACAAGCCTTTTTGATCATCATCAGCATCATCATCATCAGCAGCAGCATCATCATCATTATCAGCCTGGTTACGGCAACTGCAGGGCAAAGGCCTCTCCCATACTTTTCCAACTACCCTGGTCATGTGCTAATTTTGGCCATGTTGTCCCTGCAAAGTTCTTAATCTCATCCGCCCACCTAACTTTCTGCCGCCCCCTGCTACGCTTCCCTTCCCTTGTAACTCAGTCCATAACCCTTCATGGCTATCGGTTATCTTCCCTCCTTACTACATGTCCTGCCCATGCCCATTTCTTTTTCTTGATTTCGACTAAGATGTCATTAACTCGCGTTTGTTCCCGCACCGAATCTGCTCTTTTCTTATCCCTTAACGTTACGCCCATCATTCTTCTTTCCATACCTCGTTGCGTCGTCCTCAATTTAAGTAGAGCCCTTTTCGTAAGCCTCCAGTTTTCTGCCCTGTACGTGAGTACTGGTAAGACACAGCTGTTATACACATTTCTCTTGAGGGATAATGGCAACTTGCTGTTCAACTTGCGCCTTTTTCATAAAGTAGTACAAAACATTTTTTTCAAAAACATCTCTTCTTACCTTAGTTCCTGAGATCTCTTCGGGTTCCACGTGTGGCAAGTGTAGTTCAAGGGCCCATTACAGCTCCCCGAGCCCACAGGGGATTGAGCTTGGACTCTTTCTGCACTATCACCATGATCGGCCCTCAGGATTATTTGTTTTTGTCAACGTCTCGGGCGACACACATGTTTTTCTAGATCCTAGGCATAGACAGCTGCGCTGTAAAACGAAAACAAATGAGAATGGAACAAGCTTAGCTACTGTAAGGAAGCGTAGTTACGCTAGTATGTAGTACATTTCAACCACAAAGTAAAATCACAAGCTCGAATGTGCACTCCTAACAAATCTGCTTCACATCGCGGAACGTCAATGCGTTGCTCATGTTTGTCACTGTGAATTAACTGTTGCAGCGCTAAGTCTCGCTCTTGTTTTCTCAGTATGAAACTGAAATTTTGTACATTGTCGTTAATGCGAATTTACAAAATACTGCACATTATTAGGTCGCACTAGACTGCTTGCCATCGTTTGTTTGATCGCCTAATTCGCTCGTGCATGAATTTCTTTAATGGCACTATTAGCCGAGTTTCGTGTTAAGGCAGAAGCCGACTCAGTAATGTTTACGATGGATGCATTTTATAACTATTCATTTTTATTCTTTTTCTGCCTTTACTCACTCGCTCGAACTAAACGTGTTTCGTCTGTCACGTGATTCATCATCTCAGCCAGACGGGCGACTACAAATAAACAAATTCGGAGAACATCACTATTCACAAGTATACGCCCCCATAACAGCAGTTGTCTGCAGACCCTATAGACACGAAACAGATACCCAATTATAATGATTCGGATAGTAGCCCTAGAAAGTCGTTTCAAACGAAGTCGTCTGTCATGAAAGGTCACGTGAGAAACGCAACAAGGAGAAGCCGAGCTTCTTGTGGTGACAGCTGAGAAGGGACATAACACGTATGTCACGAAAAGCAAAATATGGTTATGAATGCGTTAGTATGTCCAGAAATCAACAGCTATAGTCAAATTGCCGGTTTACCTTGACGGGAAAAATAAAACCGTTGTGGCTGGAGACATTAGAACGCACTAGTTGGGCGCGTTCGTGACCGACTCCGCTCACAGCGGACAAGCCTAGCATTCGCTAATGGAGGCGCGACTTGCATGCTTTACCTGCTAATGAAAGTAAAGAGAAGAGCTCGATTTAGGGGCGTTGAATAGGCGCAAGCCATAAACATCTGTGTTGTAGAACAGGTTGTGCGGCTTTATTAATTGACTTTTACTGTTCTTGTGCCGCATGTAGTACAATGCAAAAAAAGAAGAAAAGCGTTACTTTTGCGCCAATTGAAACTGAATCTGAACGTTTCTATTGTTTTTTTTATTTTTGCTCTGGAACCAAACATGTAAAAGAAAATGCATCACTTTAAAAAAACTGACACTGGGACATCAACCCCAATCCGTCGCGTCACCGTGGCGGACACTTCACTGTCGGTCGATAAGCTGGACTAGGTCGCAGCGCAGCCGCATTCGCGTTTTGCCAAGCACGTCTGGCCAGCGACAGCACACTTTGATCTCGGTCTCTCATGAGGCCAAAGAGGCACACCATCATTCCACCGGCTAGCGGATTCAAATTCTGGCAACGGCTTAGTGGCTGCGTCATGGTCACACACCCTCGACACCTAATCCAGCTCTAGAATTCAGGCCCACCACCTCGCCAGAGCCGAGCAGTGTGCTTCGAGTCACACGGCCGCGGCTCTGATTATTCTACGGCGAGTCAATACATTGTAAATGTGTGGTACCCGCGCGCTGGGGTAATCACTTTAAACAAAGGTTTCATTGAATTCTTCAACGAAGGCTGTTTTTGTTTAGCGACCATTTGTCAGTATAGAGGGCACATGACGAAGTTGGACATTTATAGGGAAACGCGTCCTTCAGTGAATTCCTGTCGTCCTCGAACATGCAAATCCCATACATGACGACGAGGGAATGACGGCGATGGACGAACGACGGCACGATGACGATGGCATGGCAGTGAAAGAGAGAGAAAGGAAGAAAGCAAGGCCGGGAGGTTAACCTTAGCGCCTGAGTGCATATCCTACACTCGGAGAAGGGGGAAAGGAGCAAGATGAAAAAATTCCTGGGAATACTATACTTCGTAACGCGAAATTTTCGTGCAGCTCGATTCGTGTCTTCATTTCGCGATATATTGCGGCAGAGAATTTGAAACCGAAATCAGCGCACCGACTGGCTGTGAGCCAGTTCCATCAGTTCCTTCGCTGAGGGAGGGGCAGCATGGGAACGCTGGCACGATGAATGGCATCGCAGCCAGCTGTGGAAGAAGACAACGAACGCACGAGCAGTGGCACGAGCGCGAGGGGTAGAATGGGAACGCTGGCATGATGAGCGGCATCGGATCCAGCTGTAGAAGAGGAAGACGAACGCGCGAGCAATGGCACAAGCGCGGTCGCGCAGTTACGCCGAAGGACGCCGACACTAAACCAAGGAACGGACGCCTAAGAGCTGCGCTAAAGCAAGAAAACACGTGTTCCACATACGAATATATGTGCTCTTCCCGCTAGCGCGGCTTGCTCTTTGGTGTTTGGAGTGTGACATAAGTCCCTGCGTGCGATCATTGCAGTTTGTGATGGAGTCGCTGGGCCAGGGACACCACTTCTGTTTTTCTACCTGTTTTTTGCTTCGTGGTTTTGTGACTTCACTATGACATTCTGCTGCTTAACCACTCGTCACGGCCTCGGTGGCCACATTTAGATGGGGGCGAAATGCAGAAACGCTAGCGTAATTAGGCAGAGCTGCATCTTAAAGAGCGCAAGATGGTCATAATTATTCCAGTGCCGTCCAATACGGTGTCGCCGGTATGCGCAGTGTTCTTTTGGAGCGGTAAGCTCTCTCAATCAATTTATCATGCTTTAGGTGTGGGTTCAGGTACGATTGGTTGCAGGCTCTCTTATCGTCCACTTTCATTTCCCTTCGAGAGCGAACGTGGAGCGCAGCGGGGATGTAAAAATGGCGAGAGCGAGAATGCGCGAGGAGGAAAGTGGTGAGGAGGGTGCAGCGGAACCATGAGACGGAAAACAGAGGTAAAGCGTGAGAAGGAAAGCGTAGTGCCGTGCAAGATTTGCGACGACCGCTACGAGATGGCGCCACAGGAGCGCGCTGCCGTCTGTTCTCCGATGGCATGCGGCGAGCGCGTCGCACAGTATCTTATAGGGAAACAACGCGCCGCATAAGCGGAGATCTGTCTGAGGCGGCTGCTCTGAATCGCGCGCACGAGTCACCCACGCGCTACCTGTCGTGATCTTGCGATTAGCGAGGCAGTCACGTCGCGGTTAGCTCCGTTTGCAACCTGCCACGCGAGAAAGTCCGTACAAGCCAACCAATATATCGCGAAATGAAAAACGCGTATAGAGCTGCGCTCAAATTTCGCATCAGGAAGTATCGTAATAATCGGTAAATTTTGTTCTCATTATTTATACACTTCAATTAAAGACATTTGCTTACGTTCACGTGATTTTCTTTTTATTTCTTTGCATGTGCTTGTCAATAACTAAGCAACTGTGTCATTCACGAAAACTTGGACGCAGTGACTGGTTCCAGGCGCCCTATCTGTGGTACGCGATGATGGCAATTATGATGGTGCTTCTTATCACCGCCGTGGTCGCGGTCTTTATGGACCTGCATTGGGCCGCCCAACTTCCTGACGAGGAGGAGCTCGCTCTGGCCGACTGGCAGGAACCGCACCACATGGAGGAGCGGGTCGTCCCGGTGAGCACGAAGAAAGCGCCCCAATGCCACTAATAAAATATTAAACGCCCTTTAAACAAGCACGTGCATAATGTGCAGAATCTAGTGACGACCACCTATGGTGAACATAACCGCTTTCCGCTCTGCGAGGAACCCAAATTCTTTTATATGGAAAAAAAGGAATGATCCTCTCCTCTCCGGGCTTTTTCGGTCAGTTCTTCACACGCTGTGAAGCAAGCAGGGTCCCACACGTGACGTCACGAGGATGAAGGCGTCGACTGGTCGATCAATGATTGGTTGTGTTTTGTGAGGAGGAGGGGACTCGCTCATTGTAAGCCCCCATAGAGGAAGGAAATAGACTGACAGGAAGAGCATTACGTCCCGCAGCTGTCCCTTCAAGCCGGCTCTCTATGAAGCCATCCCCATCGCTTTTTCTCTCTCAAGGGATTGACCCAACACTTGACGCTGTGCTACGCGGACTTAGTCTAGTCTACTTGGTTTACGCCTATTTTTAATCGATGCGGCACTTGTTCGGTTTTCTAGCCTGCCTGTGCACATGTTCTACCAATATCCTTGCGCATGTTTCGGTCACCTATTGCAGCGTATGCATTCATCGTCCTCGTTGCGACGTACAAGTGCCGCAGCTGTGCGTCGCTATAGTACTCGTTGTCTTTTTGGAAAGGCGTAGGCGGCTAGCGCGGCATTACTAGACACAAATGCTAAATGTGTCTGGATCACCTGCCGACTTTTCCTGCGTTCAACATTAACCCCTGAAGCTCCCTCCTAGTTCTGCTCTTTGTTTCTTTGTCTATATACGCCACACTGAGCCTTCTGTTGAAGCTTCCGTAAAGTCGGCGTGACGCGTGAAGGGCGATGTGAAGCGTATAACGGAGGAGCGTGTCTTGTGTGTTCATACGACCCGTAGCTTCCGCTTCACTGCATATTACAGGGCTCGCCGAGAATGGACTAGCGCATGTGGGGAGTGTAGCAAAAATGATTGAAAAACCGCGCTTGACGCCAAGTCCTTTGCCAGACGCCTGTAATATTGTCATTACAGCATCACTGAAAAATTTATCCTACGCGCCGCGGTAGCCCAGTGGCTATCGCGGTGCTACTATGATCGAGATCGCAGATTTGATCCGCGGTGCGGCAGCTGCATTTCGCTGGGACGTAAATGCAAACGCGATCATGTAGTTTGACTCAGGTACACGCTAGAAAACGTCTGGTCGTGCAACAAGGCGCAACACGACCAACAATCCTCCAGGCATAACGATGAGTACGTCCGGGAGTAGGAGTGGAAGGGTTTATTTACATATTGAAACAAATAGTCGAATTCTACTCAAAGTTCTCTCAGTCCCACTGCAGAGGTCCTCTTTAAGCAGTTCTTTTTTTCTCTAGTTCCTTGCACAAGGGAATTTGATTACCTTGTCGCGGCCAGTCGGAGGAGCCATACTGTTCACATAACTCCGCCCGAGGTCGCATCGTCCTGCAATACTCCGCCTCCTACTCGGGCGAACCAGTCTTTTCCCCTTTCTTTTTTATTAGCTAAAATAACGCATATGCAGGTAATTAAAAATATACCGTACTATTCTACGTACCTTACAATATTTTTCCAGATAGTCTCCACACCAATTTAGACATGTGTCCCACCGCAGCACTAAATTTGAAATGCCTCTATTGTTAGTCACCGAAGCAACAAGCTCCCCGAATGTTCATTGTCTTGCAAGTATTCACAGCGTTTTGCGAACTCACGCCACCACCACCTCACATTTCTCAAAACGAGAGATCTTTCCTCATACATGGGTTGCATTTCCCTGTGGATTACGATGGGTGATCGTCCCTTGCTCCACAGAAAACGAATCACACTTCATTTCTCGTACGCCGTGAACGTGTGAAGTATAACCGCCATATTGAAAACTGACAGCAGCGCCGTTCCGCGGAGCTACCGGCATATAAGGCTGGTACAAGGAAGGTTCGCCGCTGGGCATTAATTTGTTGACTTCGCATTTACAAATGTAATTTGGGTAAAAAAATTGGCGCAAGGACATTCTGATTCGCCCTCGCTTGTTGCACCATCAACCCGCATACGTCGCAACCGCGTAGCAATTTGGGAAACCAAAGTCCACGCCATTCTTACGGAAGTCTTCGACGTTGGCCCCTTTGATCAATTAGTGAACTCTCCGTGACGGTCAGCTTGTCAGGGTCAGGAGAGTGGACTTCGTAGTAGTTACCGCCTCCATGGATGACGGTGGTTGTTGTCACCTCGAAGTAAGCTCCTTTTTTTGCGCGTCACATGTCATGTCGGGCCCCGTCGGCGTGTCTGCGGGTGTTAATAAAAGGGTTGACTCGTGGGGAGCGCCCAAAGAATGCTCATTGCCTATTTGCGGCGTAACAGAGGGAGAGTAGTTGTATGGCCAACTCGCCGTTGCATGGCCAACGGCGAGTGCTTGCCACTACTGTCCTCGGTGCGGTTTTGCTGTTTACCAACTATTCTACAAGGTACTCTTGCGACCTGCTTTAACATCCTTTCGGTCCGTAATCAGCATACATCGAGGGCTCACTCAGCGTACATTCAGCATGCAGTGTTGAGTAAGTGAACCGTCAGTCAGGGCACAATGCGGTACCTTATATTACAGCGTCAGCTCAGACTGAACCCTCACATAAATACACGAAATGGCTTTTCATTGCAGTGGTAAGGGGAGTTTTCACAGTATTAAACAAGATTGCGGGAGCTCTTACAAATGACCGTCACGAACATCGCAATGGCTTCCGACAGATGCCGTACCACCCAGCCGCTCCAAGATTCGTTGCAGATTCAGTAATCCCTTAGTTTTCTTTTAAAGATTTTAGCACCCTCTCTCTTGAGCTCTCACCAGTCTATGTGGTGGCTGCGAAGCTTTATCTGAATCCGCATTCTTGCCCGCGTTCAACAATGGTATGAAAATTGCTCCTCGAGCTTGGATGACCGCCAAACGTCAACGCTACCGTTATCATGCACGCTCGCGTAGCACGGAAGTGGTTAAACTTGAAGGGACGATAGAACAAGTTTCCGGGTATGGCGAAGGCATAGTGAAGGGGTTATAGCAAAGGCGTTTGTGAATTCTTGGATATGTAATCGCGGCTGATAAAAGAGAGCTCCAGGACTTCCGAAAGGCGGTAGAACTTCCTTATAACGCTTCGCTTTATGTATGAGTTGCCGCCTATGCTAATCCACCTGAGAAAGTTTTTTTTTTTTAGTAGAGGCGGAGGGTTCAACTCTATTTTTTTAAAAAATATCTTTCCTTGCAGAATACTGTCAATGCTAGCATTGCTAAATTAGTCAGTGTACCACATCCCTGTTAACCAAATGAATACGCAGGTCCGACCGAAAGGCAGCAGCCCGCTCTTGCAAGATCATCACCTTTTCGAGCTCAAGAGTAGCAACTCGTTCGCGGTATTCAGATGTATGATTAAGGATTGCCTTGCTCTTTCCCAAGTCTCGAAATAGGGCTCTTTAACGGCGCTGATGTCTTTGAAGGTAAAAATAATCACAACGGTTCTTGTGAAAGAGAGTCCCTGACTTTGGAGGCCCTGTATGGTGCACGAGCATGATTTCATTCTTCATATGGTAGCGTATACTGAAATGACCTTGTGTTATCGTCATTCATCTAAACGCCCAATCCACGATCTCAGGCCATCAGATCCCCCACGCTGCGACCGTCTCTTGAGAACCACTCAGGGGAAGTTATTCCGTCTTAACGTCTTTCCAGATATATCCTTTCCTTCAATAATTAACGTTCACACAAACTCGCAAGCGGCGGATAGGAAGGGCATCGTCCTTGTGGATAGTTCTGTTGATTCCGAATGCGCTGGGTTTTTGTGACCCTGCGAAAAGCCACAATGCTCACATTTCCTTCATACGTGGTAAGGTGACAACAGTAAGTGTGGCTCCTTTCATGAAATGTCTGTTGGAAATAATTCGCCTGCTTGTTGAAATATATAACGCCTGCCAGAAACCAAAAGCACGCATACATTTTGAACATTAAATTGAACTGTGTTGCTATTAACAATATTTTTGTAGCAAGAGTCCTGGGCTGGTGTAATGTCACGATTCCTTTCGTTGGAATCTGTACCTTTCTTATCATCCACTGTTCACGACTGGGTGATCCGGGAAATAGCGTAGGCGTAGCGCCACTCGAATCAATGACAAAGCCTGAAAATGAACAACAAACGGAATCTCATTCTCAAATTATCCCGGGAATGAAATATTTTCACTCGGTCGGACTACACCGAAGATGAGACGCTCTCTCCCTTTACAAATCACCTGGCCGTTTTATGGGAAAGGAACCATGCTATTGCCTTCCAAAGCACGCACCAACTTGATCACTTAAGCTGCAAGTTTCTAGGAATTCAATCCGCTCGATTCTATGCAACTCTTATTATCAAGCGTTCACGGCTGGCTGATTCCGTTAATACCGTGGGCGGAGCATCGCTCCGGCCAGTGACGAAACACAAGCACCCCGAAATGGTATAGCACCCGAAGACGCATCGCTACAAAATTGCGCCCCTATTCAGGTTATCGCAAGCCGTAAAATGTGGGGCTCTGCCTGATCGTAGGCCGTGACACCTGCACAAGAGACCGACCCCTCGGCCGCGCGCCCCAAAGGCCACAGCTCGACTCTCCGAACAGGGAAAGGTCACAAGGCAAGGAAAGCCGCGAAGAATGCCGGCAGCATGGGCCTGGTCGGTGGTGCAAAGGCTGCAGGTGCAGCGCAACCGATGATAGATGTCGACTTGGCCACCGGGACAGCTGAGCCCGACCCGAACCGAGCCTCGAAGATTACACCAACCACGCATAATGAGCACGACGATACAGACGTCGCCGAGAAGCCCTTGCCTCCGATACTCGAGCCGGTGAGGCCCTTTCAATATACCGGCTGTATTGAATTTCTGAAATCTTTAAATTTTAGAAATTAAGAAAATTTTCAAGATCGCCTGTGTCAGAGAAAGCCATTTAAGTGCTTCGGTTACATTACTCGAAGTGGTGGGCAGTACTTGCATGAGAAATCAAAATGCATGCTCGACTAATGAACGAAATAGCAGCACTCAGTTTTAACCAATTATTCAACGGCACATATTGCAATTTACTAATTGTAGCCCGTTACTTTGCAAAGCGTGTCGAATTGGAACGGATTCTACGGGTGACACCGGCTTTGAGATATGTATTCCTGATGTGTCCGACGAAATGTATTAGCGTTACATTATTTCGAGGTCCTGTTGTTTGCCAGAGCTCAAACCAGAATTTGGTAAACCACCAACTTTGAATTCTAACACACCCGCCGAGATATGGCATTGCGCTGCTATAAGCGCAAGGTCCCGGATCCTATGCTGGCAGCGGCGGCCGCATTGTGATGGCGCCGGTGTCCAAAAAAAAAAAAAAGAACACTTGTACCGTGCATTTCAGATTTGTTATTCAACCCCACTGGTGGCCAAAATTATTCCAAAGCCCCTCCCCCCCCCTCCTCCCAACGGCGTGCGACATAATTAGATTGTGGTTTATCGACGTCAGAACCTGGACTTTTCATATACTTTTTTTTTATATTCCGACGTTGTGCGGTTGCGTTTCACGCGCCCAGTCATCCAAAAAGTGCGGCGACGCCCTGTACACCTTCTGTGGCATGCTGTACCAGTTGTACCACTACCGAGCCAGCAGCAACGAATGCGTGTTTACCGTGACGGAGAACGTGCGGGTGTGCAACCGCAGCCCGGACCGCTTCGCCACGATGGACGATTGTCGGCGCGTCTGCGTAGTTCCGGGCATCAATGACCTGGTGGCCGACAGGCCAAAAGTGTGCTCGACAGGACCACTCTTCGCGCCCTGCACCTGGTGAGAAACATCTCTAGCGAATAGCAGGGTTGCCGGAATGAGGGGAAATTCCCACGGCGGAAGTGAATAGACGCGGTAACAAGTTCAAGCGCGGGCAAAAAGACGCACACACAGAAAAACGAACATCAGTTATCAATTACTGCGAATCAGTACGTTAGCGAAGCGAATACAGATGGCGCTTCGGAATTCGGAATAAACACGGGATCTTCAAACCCTAAGCGAACACCTGCGCGCTCCTATGCGGTGCGATAATGGAGGAAGGAAAAAGGACGTATCTCTACGAAAGAGCGTCTCGTGACAATCCTGAAGCCTAGACATAAAGAATCCAAAGACTCGCTGGAAACATGCCTTTCGACGTGACAGGCGAGAGGCAGTTTCTGGCTGCCGAGTTCTCAGAGGGTATAAAGGAGAAAGGGGGCCAAGATCTGACCGTTACGGGGGCGTCGCAAACAGATACTAAGAACCAAACAATTCCATGAAACATTTGGCACTTTTGAAGGCCTAGTTTACAGAAGCCATCTCACAGATAGGCCCCAAAGAGAAGGAGGGGAGACGTCAGAGGAGGTTGCCTTAGCGGCCTGACGTCATGTTCCCTCCTGCTCCTTTTCCATCTTCCTTGAGTACAATGATGTAACCAAGACTATCACTCCAATCTGGCGTCCGATACCTGGTTGCGCATCTGTTTTATGGATTGGCATGTATGTATGTATGTATGTATGTATGTATGTATGTATGTATGTATGTATGTATGTATGTATGTATGTATGTATGTATGTATGTATGTATGTATGTATGTATGTATGTATGTATGTATGTATGTATGTATGTCGCAGGACAGGGGTAATTGGCGATCGCAGGGAGAGGCCTGCATCCTGCAGTGGACATAATATATGCTGCTGCTGCTGAACTGATGATGATGATGGTGGTTATGAGG
Source organism: Dermacentor albipictus (assembly GCF_038994185.2). Lineage (NCBI taxonomy): Eukaryota > Metazoa > Arthropoda > Arachnida > Ixodida > Ixodidae > Dermacentor > Dermacentor albipictus. The sequence goes on from NC_091825.1 coordinate 68,956,218, forward strand.
TAGGGGAATAGATGCTAACGGCTTCCGCTATGCAAGCGCCGTAATGCACACGATAGACGTCTGCAGAACACACAGCGTGACGTACGTTTTGTCGCTGCCGTATTGCGGTGTTACTGGGATTTTATTTCGACGAATATGAAAACAGCAATGCTAGTGACGACAGCTCATGGCGCTGAGATCAATCATATTTCTTTGCGAACTTTTTTTCTTTTACACAACTCCTTTTCGGCATTAAAAAGGAAAAGACCCAAAAACGGTACCTCATGATCCCCGCCAAGATGGATCAGTCAATACGGCTTCATTACACTGAACACGATGGCAGCTTGACCCTTTGCCGTGAAGGTCACATTCCTTTGATGAAGAACTGCAGAGCCGTTCATCTAATGGCTGCACGTTAAAAAACTTTCCTAAGCTAATGAAATCAATCGTGAAAATGCTACTAGGACGTCTGTCATAGTGCGTGTGTTTCTTTCGAACGTTGGGTCCTATAATTTAATTTGTTTCTCATAATTATCTTGCTGTCCATACAAATAGACAAAGTGAAAACATTTGGTCATCTCAATACCACTTCTCTTTTTTAGCACTTCTTTCAAACATCGCCAGCAGCATGACTTCTATCGCCTGCAACTGACGTCATTCTTTTTTTTTTCGTGTTTTACCACATTCTATCATACCTCAGGAGGAAACGGCACTTAAAGAATTACCTATCGGAATACGTAAACCAGATGCTTTTCAAAATTTCTCTAACCTTTTATTTTTTTTCTTGTGATATGACTTGAAGTTGTGCAAAGTGGTTTACGTTGACATTTGCTTTTGTTGGTATGTCTTCTGCAATAAAAATATTGACTCTTTATACCGGACATGCGAAATTGGATGTCCAGCGAAGCTGTTGTTTAGAGTAATGGTAGTAATGGTAATTTAGAGTAATGGGCTAATGAAAGTACCTGCTATCTTGACAGCACGCCGCCGCTGCTTGTATTGCCGTTTCTTTATGCCTTTGCCACTCCTCGTATTCACGTTGCTCCTTGGGAATTCTAAATGTGCATTGCCTACTCATAGCGGTGCTACAACAACAATGAAATAAGTTGCTATAGGCTGGGTCTTTTATATACGAAGACTAGTGACATCACTCACTACGTCGCAAGCTGCCGTCGTAGCGGCAGCTTGGGCAACAGTAATCTTTACCGGGAAACGTATGTGAGGAGCGCTGCGTGCTTCGCATTATAAGGAGTGCCTCATCATCAATTATGTGGTTCGGATGCTTGTACTGTGCCTGTTCTTCGTTGAAACGAATACTGTTCTATGTGTTGCACGCCTGATTCCAAAGAATATATGCACTTTTCATTTCCCTTCGCGGAGTGCTTGACGCCTGCTTCACCTGATATTGGCTTCTAGCGCGAAGTGAAACACGGACACAGAAAGGAGCAGACAGGACGAGCGCTAACTCTCAACTAAATTTTTATTGAAACGAAGAACATATATATAGGTGATTGCAAAAACCGTAGCATCAGAACATGACAATGTAAAAGCATCAGTTAAACATGTCAGTGGGTAAGGAAGTCAAAGAACAAAAAAAATTATTTCAGATTAGTACACGTATTGCGAAGGTACTGGAATTCGCAATCTAACAGAGACAACGAAGCATGACTGACACAAATGTCTCCTAATCTTTTGCCAAACCACGAGATGCCAAACCACGAGATGCCAAACCACGAGGGAAATTATCGAGGCTTTCCACATAAAAAGATTAGGAGACACTTGTGTCAGTCATGCTTCGTTGTCTCTGTTAGATTGCGAATTCCAGTACCTTCGCAATACGTGTACTAATCTGAAATAATTTTTTTTGTTCTTTGACTTCCTTACCCACTGACATGTTTAACTGATGCTTTTACATTGTCATGTTCTGATGCTACGGTTTTTGCAATCACCTATATATATGTTCTTCGTTTCAATAAAAATTTAGTTGAGAGTTAGCGCTCGTCCTGTCTGCTCCTTTCTGTGTCCGTGTTTCACTTCGCGCTAGAAGCCAATATCATGTTACCGTACCAACTCGCCCAGCTGTCTATCCTTTTGCCTGCTTCACCGCCACGGGTCGGCCCGCTATTGCACTACATCCGGGATCGGCCCCCATCGCTTGGCTGCGGACAGAGAGACGAAAAATGCCGAACAGTGCAATGCTAACACAATCGCTTTAAAATACATATTCCCACGGTCATCATTATTTAAACTACATTAGACAGCTTCTTGTGTTACAAAACATTCCGATTGGCTCAATATGACAGCAATTAACATTAGGTTGCTCACCCGGCTGTGTACTGCTATAGAATTTAAAAGTGTGACACTCCTTATGCGAAACGCACTGCATATCATTGTAAATGCAAATAAATGGGGCAACTTGTACAAGCCCTGCAAAAATAAACGCACTGTGATTGCTATAAGAGTGATCATTGAACTGTATTCCAATGAAAATGTGCAGTACAATTCAAGAACCCTTAAGGGGTCTATGAATGGAAGAATTCTGACAATGTTTGTCAAGCAAAAATCGCATCGTTGAAATAACTCTATATTTGAAAACACTTGAGGCGGGTGCACTGTGGAAAACGATAGTGCTATTTTCATACAAGGGGACTCACCTGTCAATGTGTCAATGGGTATGCATCATAGCCAACGACAACACCCTGTCCCATGGCTCCAAAGCATGCAACATATGCACTCAAACGCTATGACCACATCGCCTAGGTAGCGTATCGCGCATCGGACTGGGCTCAGGGGTTTCAGAAGTAATTAAGGGTAGCACTATACTCCGCACATCTTCTGAAGAGGTTATGTGTATTACGGTATTACGAAATAAGTAGCAACCTCATCGAAACCGCTCTCCTGAACAAGCATGTAGTGCTCTAGTGAATGAGTGAAATTAGATCATCAGACACATAAGTCCAACCTAAGAAGTAATAAAACACTGAATTTGCACATTGACGTGGTGTCAAGATAATCCCTCCTGATATCATGAAAGCGTTTCATGAGTGAGTTCTGCGGGCCATGCGCACCCATCCTGTTGCGTAACGCAGGCGCGACGTGAAGCCCACATGGGCCATCTTCGACGGTGTGCGATGCGTGCGATGGCCCTTCCCCGATGGGCTCTGTCCGGCGACCAACAATACCGCCGTGTTCTCCAGCCGTCAAGAGTGCGCGCACAGGTGCCTCCAGGTAGAAGAGTGGGGTACCAGCTCTCCACGTGAGCCATGTCCCGTCGGTCCTGGACCAGCCGAGGTGTGCAGACCGGAGGTACTCAGGTATGCGACTGCAACACCGCGGCTGCCTGCGTGTGTGCGTGTGTGCGTGCGTGCGTGCGTGCGTGCGTGCGTGCGTGCGTGCGTGCGTGCGTGCGTGCGTGCGTGCGTGCGTGCGTGCGTGCGTGCGTGCGTGCGTGCGTGCGTGCGCCTGTCTTAAGCAAGTCTGCTGCCTTTCGCAACCTCCGCAGGTTCCCTTACTTCTCGCATCACTCGGCCAACAAGTGCTTCGAAGCGTCAGAGGACTTCCTCGCAAGACGCCGCTGTCTCGCGGCACCTACCTTGTTCGTCAACGAGCAGAAATGCCGAGAAAAGTGCATGGGGAATCCCCCGGCACGTCGCTGACGCCCGCACAGGGCGAGAAAAGTACTGTGCCACATTTCAAGAACAGCCGTCGGTCGGGGAAGGCTCTCGTCGATTGTGGAATGGGCACGTACATCCGCCAAGGCGTGTTCAGTCATCGTTTGGGCAGTGTGTGTGGCCTGGACAAGTGGTGGACATGTATTTGGGCGTGCATCATTGTAAATAAATCTAATATAATCATCTCTAACCACCAGAAATGCCCACTGCACTTCTATCAAATTAAAGTGACCGATAAAGGTGGTGGTTGGCGTCTGAAAAATGGTGCTTATAAATGCGCCTGGAGGATAATTTACGTGCTTGACGGTCCGGAAAGCCTTGTTAAACAAAGTGATGCATGCGAGCACGCAGGCGCTCGCAATGGGTCTGTAAATGTGCAGCACCGACCTTGTCGGCGCTTTGGCATTGTTTTTTATCTTACTGATTTTTTTCGTTCATGATAAAAAAAATATTCGCACATCGTCGCCATTGTTGTCATTGTCATCTGCGGTGAAATTTCTTACATATACTTTTGCGCGCAAGGACAAAATAGTATTTGAAATGCACTTGCGATATTTATACTTATTTCTAAGATCAGCTTTCTTCAAAATGTTCAACTTTACTGCTAATTTATTACAACATAGGTTTCAGTGGAAGGGCATGTTCCACTCTAACATACTGTGTGATTCGTCAGGGGAAAAAAGTAGTTACTTGCCTTAAAATCACCAGGCCCTTATAAGAATCAATATTTAAATGTTGTTGGCATATTGTTGATGTAATGTTGACTCAATAGCCTTTCAACAATACCTCAACAATTATTGAAAGCACACAGCAATAATTCAAGAATAAAGTTGGTGGGTATTTCACAACAGAAAAGTCGTCTAATGATGCTGTCCTATGCTTGAAGAGTATTGAGTATTATTGAGCAATTGTTGAGTGTCCACAACAATAAAGTCCTTAACTAAATGCGGTTCACGTATTGTTGAATAACAGACAGTAATACTGAGCCTTATTGAGCAATATTGACTTCCGAAATATGTGCGATAACAAGCGCAAATGTGTATGTGTGCGTCTTTTGCACATATATATGTTATTTGTTGATCACTTATTCCCAATTACATATATAGAGCTTGTTTCATGTTACTTGAACAATAGGCGTATGTACCGAGTGGGCAGTGCCCCCCTGCCCACTATGTAGATACGCCTATAGTTCAAGTTACGTGACTTGGAAGAGAAAATAGTCTAGACGAATTCGAAATCCCAAAGGTAACGCCGGAAGAAGTAAAGAAAGCCTTGGGAGATATGCAAAGGGGGAAGGCAGCTGGGGAGGACCAGGTAACAGCAGATTTGTTGAAGGATGGTGGACAGATTGTTCTAGAGAAACTGGCCACCCTGTATACGCAAGCAGAGAGTGTGTTCGGCTTTTTGCGTCATTGACAAATGTCACACGCAGTGACATAACGGCAGACGTCAAGGTATAGACCAGGCCAATAGAAGCGCCGGCGAACGCGGTCATAGGTCCGTGACACGCCAAGGTGACCAGCAGGCGGGGCATCATGAAGCTGGGCGAGAACAGCCTGACGCAGATGCTCAGGTACAACGAAGAGTCGGGCAGGGCCGTGCGGGCGCATGTTATAGTGGTACAATATACCATCTTGGAGTTCAAACATGCGAAGAGAAGGATCGGGCGTCGTTGAAGTGAGCCGTTGAATAAGGTCTTGTAAGGAGGTGTTCCGACGATGTTCGGCACCAATATCGCGAAAAGCAGCCAGAGAGAGAACGGTGACAGGTATGCCGGCCGCAGAAATACCAGGAGGGTCGACAGGATGGCGCGACAAGCAGTCCGCATCTTGATGTAACCGGCTGGTCTTGTATAAAACTGAATAGTTGTATTCTTGAGGACGCAGAGCCCAGCGGCCAAGACGCCCCGAAAGATCTTTGAAGGACGAAAGCCAACACAGAGAGTGGTGATCAGTGATCAGTGTGAATTGGCGGGCGTACAAATAGGGGCGGAATTTGCCCACTGCCCAAACGAGAGCCAGATGCTCGCGTGCGGTGGTGGAATAATTGCCCTCTGCAGAGGAAAGAAGTCGGCTGGCGTAGGCTAAAGCACGTTCTCGCCCTTGATGTTTCTGTGCCAAGATAGCGCCAATACCGTGGCCACTGGCATCGGTACGGACTTCTGTTGGAGCTGACGAATCAATGTTAGCGAGGATTGGCGGGGACGTAAGCAGCCCAATCAGCTCGGTGAAAGCCCCAGCTTGCTCAGGGCCTCAAATGAATGCGGCGTCTTTCATGAGGAGCTGAGTGAGAGGGCGGGCAACGTTCGCGAAATTTCGGACAAGCCGACGGAAATAGGAGCAAACGCCCAAGAAGCTGAGAACATGCTTGGCACATGATGGCACAGGAAAGTTTTTCACTGCCCGTATTTTATCGGGATAAGGGCATACACCAGAAGAATCGACGAGATGCCCGAGCACAGAGATTTCCCGATGACCGAAGTGGCGCTTAGACGAATTTAAATGTAGCCCCGCCTGACGCAAAACAGATAGGATCGTTGATAGGCGTTCGAGGTGTGTCGTAAAAGTCGGAGAAAAAACGATCACGTCATCCAGGTAACAGAGGCAGATGGACCACTTGAACATGTAGGAGAGCGTCCATCATTCGTTCAAATGTGGCCGGGGCATTACATAAACCGAAAGGCATCACTTTGAACTGATACAGGCCATCGGGAGTAATAAATGCTGTCTTCTCGCGGTCCATGTCGTCGACGGCAATTTGCCAGTAGCCGGAGCGAAGGTCGATGGACGGAAACTATTTTGCTCCATGCAGACAATCCGGGGCATCGTCAATGCGTGGTAGCGGATAGACGTCCCTCTTGGTTACTTTGTTGAGCTGTCGATAATCCACGCAAAATCACCAACTGGTGTCCTTCCTTTTAACTAGTACAGCAGGGGATGCCCATGGCCTGCAAGAAGGTTCGATGACGTCTCGAGAAAGCATCTTGTCAACTTCATGTTGGATGATTTGTCGCTCAGTAGGTGAGACGCGGTAGGGTCGCCGATGGCTCGGGCTCGTATCACCGGTGTTTATTCGATGTTTTACGACATATGTTTGTCCTAGAGGGCCCTCTTCAAGGTCGAATATGTCCCAGTATGAGGCAAGGAGGCAACGCAGTTCATTAGCACGCTGGGGTGGAATGTCGGGAGCAATCATTTTTGTTAGGGCATTCAAGTCTGAAGGGACAGGGGGCGAAGCAAGAGTTGAACACGAGGAGCTGTTAAAAGTTAAAGTAGAAATGGTGTAGTCTCTGGCCGGCGTTATTTGCGCCAGGGATATTCCGCGCGGGAGTACTTGTGTACAAAGTCCAAAGTTCACAAGTGGAAGGCAAGACGCGTTGTCCTAAATGGTAATGACGGTGTGAGGAAAAGTGACGTTATGCGAGAGCAGGACATCCGGATTACGGGATACGATGTGGACACCGTCTGGTATAGGTGGAACGGGGGAGACACCTATGTAGGTAACAGCACGGTGTGGGAGGCGAATATGCTCTGTGGAACATAGCCGTATCGGAGCACTATCGGGAGGGTGAATAGCAGCAGGTAGAGTGAGTTGCACAACACCAGCAGAACAGTCTATCAAAGTGTTATATGTAGACAGAAAGTCAAGGCCCAGAATGTGGTCGAGAGGGCAGTGCTCTAGAACATAAAATAAAACAGAAGTATGATGTCCGGTGACACTCACGCGAATAACGGCTGGTGTTCCACCGTCGGCGACTTGGACCACAGCCGACGGGGAAGGAGTAAGGAATTTCTTGAGACGATTCCAAAGCTGAGCATTCAACACAGATATGTGCGCACCAGTGTCAATCAGAGCCGTAACAGGTACACCATCCACGTTCACTTTAATGAGGTTCCGATGTGTGGGCAACGTCAGAAGAGTATTTTTGCGTCGGGTTGGTTTGACAGCATCACCTCCAGGAGCTGCACCCGTTAGTTTTCCGGAAGGGTGCGCCGGAAGGAGCTAGGGGACGGTGATCGGCGAGATGGGGGCGACCGGCAGAAGCGGCGACGTGGCGAAAGAGAGCAGGAAGGCAGAGAAGGGTCGCCAGAATGCACTGGTTGCGTTTGCGGGAGGGACCGAGGAGCAGCATGAGGGCCGCGGGATGGGAGGTAGGGCCAGGGGGTTGAAATCCACGAAGACCGGCAGTGACGTGAAATATGGCCGATTCGGCCACAAGTGAAGCATATAGGCTTGTTGTCTGGAGTGCGCCATTCGGCCGCATTGCGGTACCGCGTTGGGGCATTCAGACTCCGGGTGCGTATTACAGTGCTGGACGGAGTGTAGTCAGGTCGATTAACTGAGCAGACGTTGGTCAAGCCAATGTTGGCCAATTCCTGGCGCACGACGGACTGTATCCGTGAGACCGCCGCCTGGCAATTGTCGGGGCTAAGGGTTGGGGTTGTGACAGGAGATGTGGCTTCTATTTCACGTCGAATGATATGTAGGACCTCATCAGAGCGATCGGGCATGGGCGGACTGCGGAGGTCTTCGCAGGTCGACGTAGCAGCCGTATTGGGAAGGCGGGGCAACGGCTGGGCAATGCGGTGACTGTCGGCTTCTTCAAACCACCGGCATTCAGTAATAATTGCTTGCACAGTGGAAGAATTCTTGAACACAAGGAGGTGGAAGGCATCATCTGCTATTCCCTTAATGACGTGTGCAACTTTATCAGGTTCGGACATCTTCGGATCCATTTTGCGGCACAGAGCGAGCACGTCCTGGATGTACGTGAGGTAAGATTGTGTGCACGTCTGGACACGCGAAGCGACGTCTTTTTGGGCGGCGCGCTGGCGTCCAACAGGCTTGCCAAACAAATTTTTCAGCTTCTGTTTACAAATGTCCCAGTTGGTAGGTTCCTCCTCGTGGGTCTGAAGCCATACGCGTGCCGTACCCGCGCGGTAAAACATCAAATCAGCGAGCATGATGATCTGATCCCAGTGATTGCTGGAGCTCACCCGCTCATATAGTTGAAGCCAGTCTTCAACATCAGTGTCGTCCGTGCCAGAAAAGGTTATTGGGTCGCGGTGTTGTGCTAGGATGACGGTGGGCGTGGGTGCTGACGGGCCCGAAGCATCCTCGCCTTGTGCTGGCATTGTAGATGCAGCTAAGGAGCGCTCGCTGCGTAAATCCATCTTGATAATGATAGACGCATAGACGGGGTACTGATAGATAACATAGACGGGGTACTGGCCAGTGGGCTCGAAATCTGCTTGGCCACCAAGCACAATCTACGCTGCTATACTTTCCCGGTTACAAATCGTATAGCGCAGAAGCACAGGCACAAATTCCTAAAGAATGGGACGACAGACCGTCTGCGGTTTGCCATGATGTCGAACTAAGAACCACAAACAGCGACATTTCTGTCCTTTTCTGGTCAATAGTTCAGTTCGCATTGTTGCGGCACGCATTACTTTTTTTTCTTTTTTCCGAACGACGAAAACTGTGCGCGCACTTATGGCACGGCGTTTGCGACGTTCCAATTTTGCGCCAATTCCCGCGCACTCCATTAGCTCCGGCCGGTGCACTGTGTTACTGCAATAAAGAAAGTTGTTCATCAAAGAAGCCAAGCAGAAAACTTTAATACCCTCGCAAATCGCAACAGTTCTTCAGCAATAATGTTATATTACAAAATGTTTTAATAAATGTTACAATTCACGTTGATATAACCATGTGTTTGTATGCGTGTACTTGTATAAATGCGCGTTTGAGCTATTGACGCTTCGGCGCAATCCGGGAGTTTGTGCAGGCGGTTTGCTTGAAAGGTTCCTGCGTTTGCCGCGCTGTTTGTGTAGTTCGTTGAGACTTCTTTTTATGGGCTTGTTGCCTCGAAGATCAACAAGACCGCTTCCTACACTGTAACACCAACGGTGAGTGAGCGTTTCGAATTTCCCATGTTCGTCCATTGCGGCGCGGTGAAAAGCGCGAAAATGCGTACCGTGCTTGTGCGCGTCTTCCGCGCGCCTGTTTTCTAGTTTTCATTCCTAGTACTATCCTTTCGTAGCGAGAATCGGTTGTACAGCACTAGATTCATGATATTGAACATAAAGTTTTGTCCTGCTTTAACTTCACGGTCTGCTTGTGACGTAAGGCAGCTATGTGGTGCTAGCTATAACAGGTCATGTTGTACGCAACGATTTCTGGTATGGTGTTCGAGCACCGATTGATTTATCGTTATTAATGAGCTCAAAACAATGTGCGATGTGAAACCATCCGGAGTGCACTCTAATCAAAGATCTTTGGTTTGCGCCATGCCGTCTAGTACACGGCGTGTGAGCGGGCTTGCAGCAACGAGGGACGGTAGGATCGGCGAAAATATATTCGGCTGCGCTGTTCGCTCGAGGATCGAGTACCCTCGCGTTGCCGCAAGGCCGCTGACATGCCGTGTGGTCGACGCTCGCTATATCAGAAAACAGATGGCAAGCTATGGCGCGATAATAATAAAGAATTTCAAGGTTGTACATGTGATTCGGCGTGATAGGTGAGGTAAAATAGGGGTGGTGCCACCGAATGCTGCGAAATCATCGAGTTGTGCGCCTTGCCAACTGCGTGTGTTTTGTTTTCCACCAGTTCGCACGCATTCAACTTTCTTTTTTAATGCTCTGCGTTCGACGCCATCGAGTGCTTCGCGCAAGCGGCTTCGCGTAGTTGCTCTTTGCATTCGCGGAAAAGGCAGATTCCGTGGCACTCTAGGTCCTACTTTACTGGGATAGAACACTCAGAAAAATGTAATAGCCTGAAATTTCAGCTTTTCACACTTCAGTAACTGATTTATTTAACAAAGCTCTCAAATCAGTGAAGGAACGAGATGCCTGGGCATATCTGTCGTGTCGTCCCACTGTGTTTCCAGGCGACATGTATGCGTTATCGACAAGATAAACGTCAATAATTTGTGAACTTTTTTGTGACAACAGAGGTAGCTAGTTATGACAAAAAAACTATTCTGCTTTGAATTCGAGCACTATAAAGAAAACATTGAAAGAGAAGCGTGTCCTTGTGAATTAAATGACGCATTGCCATAAGCTTGGAACACTGCTTTGTCGGTGGGGCAGTTCTATGAAATACTTTCTTGTAGAGTAAGAAAAACTTCAGTAGCATTGGGTAGACAGCAAGCAAGAAAATGCAACATTGTAGTTTTATATGAAGAAGCTGCCATTAAGATGTTGCCATAGCAATTAAGTAGATGCGCAGAAATATTTTTTTAAATAGGGAGATCAATTAGAAATATATTATTTGGCCAGCTCACACTGCCAGTGGCAAGAGCAACCTCACTTTATTGTTTTCACTCAGTCATTTCTATCCGTCCATCCATGTCAGCTTAATGGTCTATGTACCTTTTTTTTATTGTTGCTTCTGGCGCATTGCGGCTTCATGATTTAATACTGACATCTTTTTTCAGATTCAGAATGAGCTGGGAGACGTACTAGCTGAAAGCGCGAAAGGAGAATTCTTTGGCCATTCATTCTGTAGCGTCACTATGATCAAATGCAGTGATTCCGTGAAAATGTATTGCAGGGAGCAGTAAAAAAAACATTGCTGATGCAACCGCAAGCATTTGCCTCCGGTAATCAGTTGGTGCACAGTGCCTGCAGTAGCAGGCATCATCCCTTTAAGCACTCGACTGTGAGCGTTTGCAACTGCACCGGGACTAGGAGCAAATTTCAGTGTCACCTGTGAACATATTAAACCTAGAATGTGCCTTTTAAGAGTGTATGCCTGATATAAGAGGGGCGTTCAGAAACTTGGGGTGCACATTAGGGGTCTTCATGAGTGCACATCTTTCAGGTTTTTGCAGAATAAACGTATTATGCCGTATGTCATACAGCAATGCACTGCTAGTGGCACCAAACGAAAACAGCAGCAACCATTAAGCAAGTTAGTTGAATCCGGGCTTTCTGCATTTCACGTGCCAAATTACAGGAATATTGATACCGGGCTTGGCAGTGTGCAGTGCCGGTCACCATATACTGTAGCCAGCGCGGCATGAATCACCTTGTTATTATGTCGCTTTAGGATGGGGAAATCGCATCACTGCATCATTGGAATGTTGGGGGCAGGTGGCAGCGCTCCCCTCTGGATCAGCCAGTGCATGCCCTCTGCTATACTGACAATCCTGCCTAATGAAAACCAGTGATGCATGTTATCCCATTATGCAGCCAAGTGCATTCCTTGTTTTCTATTAAGGGGACACTAATGACATCATGTATCAATTTAAAATAAAAAGCCTCGTTTTAAATAACTACTTCTGTTTATTTCTTGATAGTTGGCTGTTTATTATAGAAAATAAAGCTGAAAGTTCAATTTTCTGACTATCGCCCCAAAGTTTCTGTCACATTGCCACATTGTGGATTTCAAGTATATTTACAAATTTGGGTTGTTTTGGCTCAGTAAAAGTTCGTGACGCTTTTTAATTTTAGTTTTCGCCTTCTTTGGAATACAATGAAGAACCCCTTTATTTGTAAAAAAAAAGGCTACACCTGAGCAGACGTCCATGGCGTCACAGCAAGCTGGAGTGGCAACTTCAAGGCAGCGCGGCCACCAATCTTTCCTCTTGTTCCTTATACAGTTTAGTCAGCCTCCTGTCACGGTACGAGTGAATCGAATTGTAGGAAGGTCATTTACAGATACGTCTAAAATATGTTTTCTCTTTAGTGCTCTCATGCCGTGGTTCCTTAGTGGCGTTGGCACAGCGCTGCGAAGCACAGTCACAGGATCAGACAAACGAATTTTGATGGAGGCGAAATGCAAAACTACCGATGTACCGTGCAGCTCGAGGTGGCCAAAATTAATCCGGAGTTCGCCACTATGGCTTGCCTCAAGACCAGATTGTCGTTTTGGCACGTAAAACGCCAAAATTTAATTTATTAATTTTTTTAGTGCTCCTTTACGCTGTAGTATTCAGTATCTCTGCCAGAACTCGTGCTCAAAGCATTTTCTATAAATATTTAATAAACAGTAGATATAAGTGTCTACTTATATATTAATAAGTGGTGATACGTGATGACTATTCTTAGAACGGTGGCCCTAACGAGAAAGACAGAAATGCAATACAGTGCGTGAGGGAACGATGACGCACGTCAGGGATATGACCGAGTATCTATCCCTAGAGGTTCCTGACTGTCCACAAGATTTTCGATTCCCTCCGTGATTTTGTGCAGCCTGTGCTTTGCGAGTCAATTAATTTAATGTATGAGGTGGTGGTTGGCACATACTGCTTTTGTGGCTTATGTACATTTCGAACAGCAGAGTGGAATCTCGCATATTGCTTCTGGAGCACAGCAAGCTTAGCGAACCTGATTTGTGATGGTAGTCAAGGTAACGATCGACATTCGTCTCTCACTTCGAGCTCCTAATGCTGCTTGTCGACACAAGCAGCAGCAGTGGTCCAAGATGGCGTGAAAGAGATTCATTGAAAAGTCGCACATGCCCACGGTCACATACCCAGTGACCCAAGTTGTTCCTACAGTTCATTATGAAACCACTTTCCTCAACATAGCAGCCTGATCTCTTGCCATTAGGCCATGGGCTACCCATTGACACAGATGGGTGGCAAAATAGAGACAAACACCTGAAAATATGAAGTATTCTAAGAATGCTGATTGCATAAAATAATACTAGCTGTTTTCGATTATTTGGTTTACTTAATATTTATCTTGTTTGTGCTGGATAAATCTTTGTTTTTCTGAAACACGTGGCATCCAGACAGCGTAAGAAGAGCCGCCGTGGTTGCGTAGTGGCTATGGTGTTATGCTGCTAAGCACGAGGTCGCGGGATCGAATTCCGGCCACGGCGGCCGCATTTCTGTGCGGGCGAAACGCCAAAACACCCATGTACTTAGATTTAGGTGCGCGTTAAAGAACCCCACGTGGTCCACATTTCCGGAGTCCCTCACTACGGCGTGCCTCATAATAAGAAAGTGGTTTTGACACGTAATGCCCCGTAATTTTAAAAAAGCGGGAAAAGCTAGTAAGAAGTCAGGTAATTTTAGAATTGCAACAGGCACTATGGTTGTGATTTATTTGCAGCATGGCTCTTGTGTAAATGTGCTTAAAAGGCATAAAACTCGTTTGCTTAAACATGCAGGTTCACATAAGTTGGAGAAGTGCGCATTGAGAAGGTTATCCTGGCGCAGCTTACCATGGCCTGCCATGGTGGACCAGGAAAGTTTGCAAGAGCCTTGCTTCACCGTATGTTCGCAGAGTAGAAGCTCTTGGGCTATTTACTCTTTGGAAGCAACACCAAGGGGCAAAAGCAGCTCTTGACCCCACCAGAGTCAACGCTGTTATAGGCAAGTACCATACATCTTTTCCCGTTGCATTTTACATTCACACTTTGTATCCTAAATTAGGAATTTGCCATAGGCATAACAACTTACTTTCATGTAGCCCGGATGTGCGATTGCGTGCCACAATAGCCTACCATTTAGAACGACTGTTCATATGATCTTAAGTGCCTAAGGCCTCCATACTCAAATGCTTCTAAAATTTAAAAGCTGCCTTCATTGCCTGAAGTTTTTGGCGGCTCCACCAGATGAAATTAGCCGCATTTGTGCATTATAAGGGCTATTGGCTGTTATTGCAATGATAGTTGCCTGTGAAACACGTTCCAAATCTAGTGGCATGGAGGACATGTTTAAGTAGCCTGAAAGTTTTATTTTAATACACGAATCGTGGAGAAGCTACGCTCAAGTGTGGTTACTGCTCAGCTCGAGAAGCAGCACGTTCACCAAATTTCAGCAATCAAAACTAACAGCTCTCCAGGTTCTGTAATGCAAAACAGTGGTTTCGCCAATTTTATTAGACTACATAGAATTAAAGTTGCTCCTATATTGAAGGAGGTCCATCTGATGCCAAACAGCAGCTTTTCAGCAGAGGGGACATGTGGCGTTTTTTTTTGTTTTTTGTTTCGATCAAAAAAACAACAGGGGCAGAGCTGCCAGCATCACTGTCAACATTTCTATGTTTAGTGGACGCTTATTCATTCTAAGCACCTAACCCATTTATTAACATGTACTTCATCACTTTGTATTTTATAACATGAAAAAAGGAACATTTATGTGGCTTTTCCCTATATGCATAAATAAATTGAGCAGCATTGAATAGGCTCTTGGCGACTACTTCGGACATGTCCACTATTCCCATTCGGAAATTTTCAGAAGTGCCTCCTGATTCCTTACTTCACATACCCATTTACAGGGTTATTATAACCCATTGCTAACTAGCCTATGGCCTTGGATTTCTGAAAAAGATGAATGGGCTTTCCCGTCATTCTTGTTTACCCCGTTGACAAACACGTTTTGGGGAAAGATATGCCTCTGTAATTTAGGAGGTATATATTTTTTAGTGTTGTGCAAATTCTCGAAACTTTCAATAATGAATTAAGTGTCCTATGTGATTTGGTCTTCGAATCAAACAGTCATTTGTAAATGCGAATATTCGATTATTTCGAAACACCAATGAAACATAAAATTCGAGCCAAACTACGGTAAATTTTCACCTCCAAGAACATAGTATAGACATAAAACGTGAGAACTTGTACAAATAACAGAGCAGACTACGTTACTTAAGTAGCTGTACTTTAGAGGCTGCGCAGAAGTCATTCGGGATCAATCAAGAGTCCTGTGCATGCGAACAAACTACTTTTTGCTGCTTCATTTGTGCTTTTAATAAACAGCTCTTCATAACGTAGTCTGCACAGACAGAAACTTGCTAACTATAAGAATACTAGGATGTGAATAGAATTTTACAATAATTGTGATACATCCGTTCATTATTCAGAAACTGCCCAATATTCGTTTCGCTTCTCGCATTATTCGATTCGGTCTCAAAAATCACTATTCGCACAACCCTATTTTTATTCCACGTTTCAGTTATTCAGAGTGAATTTTAGAGGAAAAGACAGATAAATAATTTTTGTGACAATCAAGCGACAAAACCTCTTTTAGTATTTGCAGTTTTACAGATGTTTTATTCTGGTTTTATAGTAAACTAGGCGAAGTGGCCACACTTCCAAACTACTGGACAGCCACCAAGGAGCTAAGTGAAAAATCAGTTTTGGAGAAACCCAAACGGCCACAGCACAATACAGATATCTTCTAGAAGTTCCACAATGTTGCAGCACCTCCAGTGAAATGCTAGGCAACGCTTTATTCTGAAAACGCGCATTTTTTTTTGTCTTCCGTCGCAGTCAACCTCACGGCAGTGAACCTCAAAGGGTTAAAGAAGTTAGTCCACTGGCGCATGGCTCATAGAAAACTGAGAATTTATTCGTATCTGTCACAATCTGCATATGTCATGGTAACCAGCTTTGTGTACAACTACAGACAATCCTCATTATAACAGTCGTTCAGTCGTTGAGGCAGAAAACACACTTCGCTGTAAGCAATATTTTCGTTAAGGTGAAGATTCCTAAGCCATTGCAAGTTGTGAAGTGCTTGAAGTGGAACCTCGGTGAAGATCAAAAAGACGACGACCGAGACCTAAGGTGCGACAAGAGAAGAGAAAGTTCATTAAAATGGCGGACTAAGCAGACCGTCTTACTCTTATTTCCTTACATTTTGGCGCAGCCGTTACAACGTGAAGCTGATGTGGGTCCAGATTGGAACCGGCCAACGCCATGATGGACGCGGATACGTCCAAAGTTACCGGAGTGACAGTGAAGAGCTAGTCAGCTTGAAAAGAAATCTGAAACTACACTACCAAAAAAAAGAGGCATTGGCCATCATCTTGGCATTGCGGTGCTTTCGCCCTTACCTCAAAGGTCAACACTTTAACTTGTTTACGAAAAACCGTGCATTTACTTATTTGCTGAATATTACTCAGCCGAAGGGAAGGATTGCTCGTTGGGTCAGCAAAATCCAGCAGTTCGCCTTCTACGTCTTTCACCTCGGAACGACGTCCTAAAAAGAAGCTCCCCGACGCGTACGCTTTCTCAACATTGCACATTCCGCAGAATGAAATAGCCGAAAATCAGCATGTCGCAAGTATTTGAGAAGACATAAGAGATTCTATTGATGGATGGAAAGTTCGAGGTACCAGAAACAAGCCACCAGAAGATTTTGAAGCTTTATCACGACAGCCCCGACTCGGGAGGGCACGACAGCTTTTGGAGGACAAATATGAAAGTGCTACGACGGCTCACATGGAAAAATAAGAAAAATGATGTACACAATTACGTAAAGACTTGCCATGATTGTCAAGTGAGACAAGCAAAATATAAGCCTAAGGGCAAAGAAATGACCATACCTGCGTACTCCAATGTGCCAATTGAAGTTGTACACCTAGACTTCTCCGACCTTAAAAACAAAGGGGAAGGAGTGCGTAAGATGCAAGCTTTTCTGGGTCATATTGACCAATGTGCACGAATGGCAGCTCCTAAACCAGGAAACGAAGACTCCAATGCAATCGATTCGCCTCTGCAACGGGAAATGTTCAAGAACACTAAAGCCATTGTCGTGGATAACGGTCCAGCATTCAGAAACGAAAGGATAACATCTTGGCCAGACAAAATGGGGATCGCCCTGCGATTCGCCACACCATACCATCCTGAGGGTAATGCTTTGACCGAGCGATTGATCCGCGATTTGAAGACATACATAACATTATCTCCAAACTTCCCTGGCGGATGGAAATGCACTCTGGAAAGTGCTGTCCAGCATCACAACCACTCCTATAAGGCTGGCCTTGGTTGCACACCTCATTTTGCTGCCTGTGGAACCAGCCCATGGCTTCCGGCGCATCGTCTCCTGGGAGTAACGGGCAAGGTAGTTCTACGAGAACGTGCAAAGACAAAAGAACAACAGCATCAGTACAAGATATCAATGAAGAAATGTTAGAACTCCAAACATCGGTATGAAATTCCAGACATCGAACTAGGGCTTTTAGTCCTTGTACATAAAGGACTTTACGGCTTGATGTTACATGGTGAACAAAACAGTGAAGCAACTAGGCGTTCTCGAGGCCATTTATTATGAAGCACCAGTCGTTGAGGCACAAAACACAATTCGCTGTAAGCAGTATATTCTTTAAAAGTAGAGAGTCCTAAGCCATTGTAAGGTGTCAAGTGCATGAAGTGGAACCTCCGTGAAGATAAGAAAGAATGACCGACACTTGTGGTGCTGGAAAAAGAAGAGAAAGTTCGATAAAATGGCGGACTAAGCAGATTGAATCCAGCGCTATAGGCAACGTGATTCCTTATAACCTCAGGCCCCAATCAAAGTCGCGGAGAGTATGAAGTGCCTGAAGTGGAACCTCCGGTAAGTTAAGAAGGACGACGACCGAAACATGGGGTGTGAGAAGAGAAGAAGAGAAAGTTCATTAAAATGGCGGACTAAGCAGACCATCTCACGCAAATTTCCTTACACAAGGCAAGAAGTACACCCCAATTGCATGTGAACTCGTTAAACCTAACTTCAAATGAAGCCACACTCAATTCTAGTGGCATGACAATATTATATTTGGAGCATGTAAAAGCACAGTGAAGTTCTGCCCATTTTTAATTATGAAAGTTACAAGAAATAATGTTAGCTGTCAGTAGTTTAGGTTTCTTCATGAACGAAGTGAAGTTTTTTTTTTCACCACTTTGTTTCTAAGCAAGCGAATTTCACATCCTAGACGTTGAGGAGATTCATAAAGTTACAAGCACCGCTCGACAGACACCCTCTGTCTAAATTAGCCCGTGAAGGTATAAAGGTTGAGCCCGTGCCGAGGAACATCCACCCAATATATAACGAAGGTCGCAGAAGAGCGCGGGCTAGAACCATCCTTCGACGAATCGATCCTTACGGGGCAGACGCATTCTTCGTCGACGCCGCCAAATATGGCAGCGGAAACAGGTTTGCAATCACGGTCGTTGACGCGCGCGGAACACTTATCAGCGCCGCATCAATTTACGCTAAACACGCGAATGAGGCGGAGGAAACCGCGATAGCCTTGACTCTTCAAGCCGCAATAGGCCCGGTGACCATTTTATCCGACTCGCGCATGGCGGTTAAAGCTTTCTCGTCCGCTCTAGTTTGTAAATACGCAGTCGACATCGTCAACAGATCCTTTCGTATTACTACGCGAGAACACATTGGAGGTCTTACATTAGCGTGGTTCCCGGCGCACATGAACGATGTAACTAACCAAGCGGGTTGCAACCCTAACGAGCGGGCCAACTGCCTGGCGCGTGAATTCACGAACCGCGCCCAAGATAACGGTCCGGCTCTCCCGTAGGATTGCTCCTTCAAAGATAATCTTACGACCTTTCATGAAATTACATAACATTACAGACAAAGCAGGAGAAAATTCCCTCCCCCCAGCCCGAAACTGAACAGGGCTCAGGCTGTTACTTTCAGACTTTTACAGACGAGATCCTACCTCACCCCTAGAGCACTGAGTTGGATAGACCCGAACTTCCCACAATCATGCTCCAAATGCGGTCACGCGTGCTGCTCCTTCGACCACATGCTCTGGCTGTGCCCGTACAACGCGGGCTCCGACTTTCATAACAAGTCCAAGTGGGACGCCTTGCTGAAGAGCTCGGATTTCACAAACCAACTACAGGCCGTCCAGAGGGCCCGCGACGTCGCGGAGAGTCACCACCTCCCTGTCCCGTCGTGGGCGGAGCCACCAACTTGATCGGGGAGCCTTCGGTCCCCCCAATCGAGTTCTTCAGGACGCTCTTAATAAAGTTCTTGTCACTGTCACTGTCACTGTTTTGTTACGGTGTGTTGGTCCTCTTTGCGCTTTTCTGCATTTGACACTTAGTGGAGTCCTGTGCCACTTTCAATAAATTTAAGTGGTGACACTATGTCCCTGTATCAAAGGAAAGTTTGAATAAAGCAAGACAAATACATAAATCGAATTCATTATAACGAGGGCATATTCTATGCCACACTCTTGCACGTGAAAGTTCCTTTTTTAAACTTGTTCTGGCTTTTTGTTGTTTTTTTAAGGCTTCACGTATCGCAAATTTCCTGGTACCGACATGCCCTATGCAAAAAACACTCTGGCCTCGCTTGTCGCATGGGACCAAAAGACTATGAAGACCCCAAGTTGCGCAGCTCAAGCCAAAACACGCGCTGTGCTTTTGTAACTCTCGCCATTTTTGTGTTTGTTTATGTTTATGTTAGTTTCCTGAAGATCCAAATTTGGATTTTTTAAACGAGCGTACGAATGTTGTGCGTTTGTATGTCTTGACCTTTTTATGCTTACTTTATTTATGTTAGTTTTGCTGGTCTCCTGAAACACCAGCGTTGGATGGCTCAATCCAGCATAGAAGTGAAGTGCTTTGTTGTTTTTCACTACATTTTTCTGTAAATTTTTTATATAGTTCCACCAAAGAAGTACCTTCAGGCATTTCATGCCAAACCACCCAGTTTTGTCAAGAACTGTACGATTATGGCAAATAATTTCAAGTTTTCTTGGTATGGAAAAGTTGGTACAATGAGAAACTTTCTAAAGAAATTTGGTTTCATGCATGCACCTGAGTCATTCCACGTCAAATCAGCCAACGTTTTCTTGACCATCACAGATATAGTTGAAAAAATTTCGATATGTTTGTTGAAGTTCCGAATTCTTTCTCCCCATTTATTTTTCGTCGTAAAAATTTTCGAAAAATTGATTGTTCTTGCCCAGCTAAGCTAGAAGGCACTGATCAACGTTTTCTTTTGAAAGAGAAATTGTGTGATCCAAATATGGAAATGGTGTTCATGTCGAGACAATGAAGTGATATGACGGCCAAAATTGCACAGTGTAAATTTTTTTCTTCAAACGCTGGAAAATACAGAAGGCACAAAATAAATGTGAAATCGCAGCCTGGTTGACTTGGAATAGCTGCAGAATATTTGGAGCCTTGGAGGTTCAGTCGATAGGCTAAAAATCTGTAAAGTTCAAATGTTTTGCAGAAAGCTTTGTGCTGAAGGCAAAAAACATTAGCTTTGGTGGCCGGCCCAAAAGTATATGGGACCCGTCATTACATAGCCCTACGTGTCTGCTATGCAAGTGACAAGTTAAGAAAAGATATTATTCTGCAAATTTGATGAACTTTTTGTAATGTTCATTTGTGGATTACGCATAGAGAATAAATATATGAAGCCTTGGCATCCAACAAGGAAAGACTGTGAATATAATTAGCTACAAGAACTAGTCAACCAATTGTGACTCCCTTTTTTTTATTAATACGAAGGCAGGCGACTTCAAGCGCCACAGTCTCGACTCATATTTTTAACATGAACGCGAAAAGTGGTCGGCAACGACATCTGACCACATCAGACTCAACATGGCATGTGTGACTTTTATAGATGAGCATGTTCTGGCTATCAAATAGTGGTAACACGCAACACCACAAAGAAATTTGTTCCCACTCTTGTAGGCTTTCAGTGTTAATTAGGAAGGTGTTTGCTACTTGCATCGTGATTGGGTTCCAGGGAACAGGGCACAGTGTTCAGTTTCCTGTAAGTCGCATTGCAAGTTCATGTGTCGCATTGCATTGCAGTTCTTTAAACATTGCGCCATGTCCTTTAAAATTCTTTGCATGAACAATATCAGTGCTATTTTTGGGTTTACTAGCTACGTAAGAGCAAATATTTCTTTTTTTGAACTACAATAAACGTATCTTTTAACACTGCAGTACTCCCTCACGATTTTAACACGTATCAATATCTTAAGTGCAAAGGCTGTATAGCTTACCCGACCCACACCAAGCACAAGCCTCGTTGCGCTAGAGCATGCGTTTTTTGTCAATAAAATGCAGACCCCAACACCGCTTCTCTGTCATCTGCATTGCAGACGAAGCCAGCTCTGTCATCTGCAGGCCCTGTCAGCAAGCTTGTGCGCGCATTGGCGAAAAGCCAGTGCTGACAAAAAAATTCAACAAAACGTTTTCCCATTTATAAATTATGCGTTCGTTTTCAACTTCACACATGCATAGAAGACATGTAGAGCTATCTGATGATGTATCCCATATATTTTTGGCCAACCACCAAAGTTGCTATTTTGACCTTGAACCTGAAGCATTTGCAAAAGCTTAAAATTTTACACTTTCTTTACAAGCGGTTGGCTGAACCTTCAAAGCGTCAAATGATTTTCCGCCATGCTATGTCACTTGGCCTACCATTCTGTGTTTAATTTCTGTCTTCTTAATTTTCTCTTCGTTAAGAAAAAAATTAACACATTGCAATTTTACTCACTCTCGCCAGTGCCAAAAGCACTCGAAGTATTCAAGTATTGGAAAAATTGACTATTTTGGCAGCCACATCATTTCACCGTATTTCCATGTACATTATTTGAAGGCCTCGATGCAAATATAGTGCGTTTGAAAAAAATGTTGATTGACGTCCTCTGACTGAGTTCGGCAGAAAAAAAAAATACACTGTCACCAAAATGCAAGAAAAAGTTTGGCAAAAATAAAAGTGGAGAACGAATTTTGAACTCCAGTATACATGTGGCAATGCTTTCCGCTGTATCTGTGGTGCCGGAAAAACCCTGGTCGATTCGGCATGGAATGACACACCTGAGAGTGCATCTTTGCCATTGTCAGAGTGGGTCTGTTCAGTAAAAACTGCATTTTAGGCAACTTTGCAAACATTGTTTATTTTGCTGTCTAAAATACATCAGCAATAATTAATAGGTATAGGCTGGCTTAAATTTAAAGTGCAACAAAAGCTCTGCAGTGATGGCAATGATGTGCCTTTCATGTTTGCATGAAACTAGATATCTGAATTTCCTTATTTTTTGTGGCACTGAACAAAATTGAAATGGAACTCACATGAGGCAGAATTTTTTTTTCTTCCAGCACCTCAGTAATAGTTTTTCATCATATAACTATCTAAAGTAATTAATATGAATACGTCGCATGATGTGAAATGACCTCGGTAGGAACGTTATTATGACAGAAAACACAAATGGATCATGCAACAAGCAATTCAGCACAATATATTAACTGCTCCCATGGCATCACTTATTGCGATTGCCAGGTTTCAAAAGTAGATAATGTTTACTGAAATTGGCACGTACCATTCAAGAAAAAAATAAGGATTGTACAGAGTTATCCTTTTTCAGTATTACAGAATTTTTTTGGATTGCTTGTGCCAGGTAGCACAATTCTTGTTCTTGAGCTAGATTATTCATAGGTGGACATGACTAGCTCACAAAACGGAAACACATTCAACTGATTTTCACAAATTTACTAATTCGCTTATAACATTACGGCACATATTGCAGTTTACAAATGGAAACCAGTGAGTTTGAAAGACGTATTCAGTTTAAAATAATTTCCACAATGACACCAGTTTCAATATTTATCCATAAATATGAGATGAAATACTTGGGCATTCTAGTTGTGCTTCAATGCATAACAGTGCGTTTTGTTAAAAATAAGTGGAAGAACAGTGCAGTTTCACCGCTAGTTTGATGGCATCTATCTCGTCACTGGTGTCATTCTGGAAATTCATTCGAAGTGCATACACCTTGTAAGGTTACCGGCTACCATTCGTAAAAACTTTATTAGGAAGTGAGTTTTTGTTAATTAGCTGAATATATTGTCTAGATTTTTCATGCAAGTAATGTTTGGCACTCTGTATCTAGAATTAGGTCAAGTGCAACAGCCAGTCTTTAATAAATTCAATGAAACTTAAAGATAACCACCCTTCATATCAAGTCTCAGTGATTGCTGTGGGCTCAATCAAATTGTGCCATGGTTACAGTACCACTGGATACCTAATAGAGAAGGCAAGTACCTGCTGTGAGTGTTCTTATTTACAGCCATGTCAGTCTGCTTGTATATTTATTTATTTGCGTATTTATTTTTTAAGATTTATTTCTTTTGGAAATATGTTTTACTTGAGGGACACACAGACTACATCTGTCAGTATTCTATTCTGTTATGGTGACAAGCTGCGGGAAGTTTGTGCTTTGCAATAGTTCTTAAGAAGTAGGTGATGATCTCAAGCAACAAATAGTTGTACATTTACACGGATATCTTATTACAAATAAACACTTCACCTAGAAATATAGTTTTTATCTGCATCATCTGTTCAGAACTCTTGTTTCGTAAAACACCATTCACTTTGCAAATTTAATAACTGGCATAATAGTACTGCTAGCAGCTTTACAATATGATTAATTACCGGCAGCCTAGGAGCATGCTGTTAAGCCCATGGGGACCAAAGCCTGCAATACAGAAACGCCTGTATTTAAATTTTCCCCTGTCCTCTCCTACCAAACATCAACGTGAAATCAAATAATTATATGCAACACAACATAGCGCAGCAGTATTTTAAGAAAAATGCAGCTTTAAACACTGCTAAATACATGCTGGCATAAAGATCTTTCCACATACTTTGAGAGTTGACGTTCAACAAAGCTCCAACAGTGTTTCAGTGAGCTTTCAATATTGACATGCAACATGTTCCAACAATATGTCAAGGGGATTTTAACGTTGAGACTTTACACGTCTGCAACAATGCTTCAATGTGCTTCCAATATTGACAAACAAGATATTTCAATAACACTTTAATAGGCTTTCAATATCGAGACTCAAAACATCTTCAAAAATGCTTCAATGGCTTTCAATATTGAAATACATAATAACTTCAACAACACACCAAGGATCTTTCAAATTGAAAGGTCCCAATGATTTTTTGACAAAATGTTGCCGGCCAATAATCAACACCTATCCACGACTTTCTAAATGATGTTTTAACTCCCCATTGTGCTTTCAATGCCATTTGTTGACGTTGACCGATGACATTTCAGTAACCTTTCAACAAATTTTGTAAGAGGGAAGGGACTTAAAAGAGCAGGTTCACAGCACCCTCGTACATGGCGCCGGTGGCTGATGTGCACTTGCTCATCAATTGCTTGAATTGGGCGTTGACAAAGATGCGCTACCTAGAAGCACCTGTGTTTTGTGAGGCACAGTATTGTTGCCCGATCTAGCATGCACTCGGTGAATGACGACTGTCGCCTCCAAAATTGCGTCGCACAGCTTTACTCATTTATCTTCTTTTTTGTTTCTTTTTAGTGCGACCAGACGTATGACAAACAAAATGTTTCAGACAAGATGGCCCATACCAGTGCAAGTACAAGCACTGTCAGACAACTTCATAACAGTGCCCTTGGGAACATCCAAAATCCTTCAGTATAGAGATCACTTCGTTGTAAACACCAAGCATCACACGGCTCGCACTGGAGCAGCTAGTCACGTTCAGCAAACGACAATATTTATTCAACCTTTAAATTGAAAAGATACGTAGCGAAAGACGCTAATTTTCTGCTGTACACTCTGTCCAATGGAATGTTCAAGTGCAACCAAACTCATCGTATCTAGGTTCACGTAATGCCTTGCGTTGAAGGCCAGAACGACGCAACGTCCTAAGTCAATTGCGCGAGTTTGTCATTTGGTCAGTTCTCGACTGGATCGTCACAAAATGGCCGTCTGCAGCCGCCGTCATCGGTATGCTTGCCCTATTATGCATAGAGTTTCTCAGTGTTGGATTTCATTCCTAGTTCTTTAGTTCGCTGCAGCTCGCGTCAGAGCCGCCGCCTAGCCAGAGCGCGAACATGGCTGTGGCGTAGGTCGACCTTTTTTTCCTTTTCTTTTTTTCAGTGGGCCGCGCTAGTGCAGCTCGTCAGAATGGTCGATCTTTAACGTGGTGTAGACGGTCGTTGTAGTTCCATATAAACACTGCAGTTAAGTGGCGCTGCCACTTTAGGCGCGTACGTTGTGAAGCAATAAATCAGTTAGCAGTGACTCGAACATTCCATCGTTGCGCACGAAACTGTTGCTGCGGTCTTCACTGTAGAGGCATTCACAATATGACAGACGAAAATTCAGCTGTACAGACAGAATCCTTCGTTACGCAGGCCATTTCGTTGTAGAGGCGTTCGACCATACAACATCAGAAGTAAAATGCTACGCGACTGCACATCCCAGACGTACACTTGATACAAGATAGGCTTCAGACTAGAGGTTTAACGAACTAGCGCACAGACTCAATATAACTGGGGGCCCCACAATGTAAAACCATACCAACCAGTTTTTACTCTATTCTCCTGACGTCAAATCTGCGTCGCCATAGGCGTGAAAACCCGCAGCGCTATTTGAAAAGTCCAATAAAACACGGTGTTCGTTTATATGAGGTTGCTTTTCTAGCTTTAGAGGTGGTGGTGGTAAGCGAATAGCATTGCCTACATTGAGCAGTTTTTCCTGCCTAATTGGCCGACAAGATGCGAGGAGCACGCTAAAGTGGAGAGGAATTTAACGGGGCCGAGCCAACCCAGTGAAAGTAGATAACCGGATAAGGGGTGTGGTGGCGGCATCTGCGATTGGTCTGCTTCCCTTAGCTTGCGGTGGCTGGTCGAAAATCACGATGGTGTGCAACAGAAGGTTAAAAATGCCAACAGAATGGACCCTTAGCTGAGAAAAGTTGGCATAGTGATGTCGTATACATGCCCAAAGGGCTTTATGACGTTATAATGCGACGCAAAAATGTTTTATTATACGAAAATAAATCCATGCTCCCAAGCAGATCCTAGTAACCAGTGCCAGCGCGATCGGCAGGCAGATATTCCTTTTGGAACGGGGCAGTGTCCGGCTATTCATAAAAAATTTCAGCTTCGTTTGGCATATTAATGTTTCTTTAATGAGTACATTCCACTTTGACGCAGTGAGTTTCCATGGTTTTTCGACGTTGCGTGGTAAACAGGCGAAGTAGGCTCAGCCAGGAAACGTTGGACTAACAGTAGAAGGATAATGACGAAAAAGGCGTCGAATAAGAAATAATTACCTTTCATTAGCTCGGTTTAGTCATGCATAAGCAATGTGCGCATATCATATTAGATAGGGCATTTTCGCGGTTTTCATGGCGTCGCGGAACAGGCGAAGTGTAGTTGGCCCAAAACGTTTTTACCATTCGTGGATGGTTGATTGCAAAATTAGGATAGAAATGTTGGGAATGTGTTTACGTTTAGCATCATTGGTCTCGCAAGCAAGAACAAGAAATTGTCATTTGCGCACCACGCAGCCAGGGATGCAAGCTCCTCGATGCATAGGATCGACGTCGTCATCAGCCTGCACACACCGGTTGAGTTGTTATCAGAGTTCTTTACGTTGTTGAACCTTATTGCACGATATAGCACCGGTTAACTCGTAAGCAATAAAATTTGTCCGACTCAAACTTATATCAAGGATCGAATAACACAGCTAACAGTCATGTGAGAAGTGCATATTCTTTATTATATGCAAGCCACTCTATTTACATGCGCGCCGTTTAATGATAATCGCCGCAGTGATACTGCGTCATACTTTGTATTGTGCTCAAATAAAGAGTGCTTCTCCAACAACCACCAAGAATGGTTCAGTAATGAAGCGCATGGATTCTCACTCTTGACTTCTAGGCTTTACAGTCCAAGAGTCAAGAATGTAATTTCACGTGCCTGATCTCTCAATAAGTAAATTCATTCTTTTGAGTACCGACAATTCCTACAGTGCATATGGACTGAATCAGACATACGAAACCCTAGTCCAAGCATATCTCTTGCATGGGGCACCGATCGCAGAAGTCTGAAGGTCATGCCAGGCATGATTTTTTGAAGAGGAGGGTGTAGTTTTCATAATTTTCAACGCTGTGTCATTCAACGCTGCCTCAGCCAGGTGTTCTGGCTTCTATCGCGATCTAACAAAGCAATTCACTAGCAGTGGGGTATACATACAGGTCTGACATGCATCGGCTTCGTCGTGCTATACATAGTCTTTCCCGCAGTAAGCAAGTAGGCATCACGTGTTTGCATCCGACCTTTGAGCTGTTGGCTAAGATTGTCTTTGTAGTGTTGCACGAGCTCACCAATGACTATATACAGGGCGTTTCAGCGAACACTTTCAAAATTTTTTAAAGGTTGCCTATGGCAGATAATTCAATTCTAGTCTATGAGCCGGTCTACTCGAAGTGGCAGACACTACTTGCACAAAAAAAAGAAATGCAAAATGGACTAACTAAGAAGAATTCACTTAATACCTTTTCAGCTAATTATATTATAACCCATACTGCGATTTACTTGTGTGCTTCAGTGCATGAAACGACGTTTTCTTAACAACGAACTGGAACGCCAATGCATTTCTCCGCAATGTTCGGGAATTTCTATCTCGAAACTGGTGTCATCTTGAAAATTCGTTCCAAGTGGATCCGCCTTGCGAATTCCACGGCTAGAATTTGTAAACTGCACTATGGGCCATAAAATTAGTTAAAACATCATTAGTGAATTTTTAATAATTACTCGACTTTGCATCTCAATTTTCATGCAAGTATTGTCAGCCGCTTCGAGTAGACCAGCTCATGAACTATAATTTTGATATCTGCCACAGGAAACCTTTAATTATTTTTTGAAAATGCTCGCTGAAACACCCTCTATAGGTGCCATTGGGGGCGCCCCGACAAGTATTCACGCAACGCTGGAGTGCCAGCTCCCGCCGCCTGGACAGAGGCTTTACATCAACCACATCCCAACCATGGGTAGCTGGGAGACTGTGCTAAGAAAACGAACCCGCAAGTTTAGCAGGCGCTCGTCCTGCGGGTGTGCGACATCGTCATGTCTATTGGAGCCCTGGACTGAAGACCTCGCCTTTTTAACCCTACGAAGCCAATAGAGTTATTTCTCTCTCTTTCTTCTGTTATCCTTGCAGGTATCCAGGTATAAACAAAACGAACGGCGAAGTTTCTTATTGTCTTTTGTTTTTCGCGTTTTCCTAATCATATTTAACTTTAAGCGAACTTCAACCTTGACGCCATATGCGTATTTTACGTTTCATGAGAACAAAATATAATAAAATGCTCGTTTTCCTAGGAGGCCATCTGAAACGGCTGAACTAGTCTCCAGTAAAGGAAATCAATGACAGTGTCAAATATTTTGTTGAAGTTCATCAACTACTTCCACTCGCCGGGTAAATCATTAATCAGCCCTGACCATTAGCCACACATTGACACGCGCCCGTACTTCAGTGTGGCAGACGAATGATCTTTAGGCAGCCCTCAGTGCGTTTCTTCTCATTAAACTTTTTCTCTCTACAAAAATTGACCAGTAGACTCGTCGCACTGGCAAACATAAAGTAACGCAGCCTACTCTCAACGCATGAGCAGGACATCTCATGTGAATATTCCTCCACGTAAGATAGTAAAGACAATGATATGCACCAATCTCGGCAACATCTGGCCGGAATACTTCCACGATCGATACTATACTGAGCCTGCGAAGCACACACTATAATCGCCATGTCTACCAAGTAGTATAATCGCTGCACGCAAGTCTTTGAGGAGCCATGAATGGCTCCTCAGTGCAGAAGACCGAAACGAAAGAAATCAAATCACGAGTTAAATTTAGATGTGCTTCACTTGCGTCAATTAATGTTTGCACTGAATCCACAGGTAGACAAACAGACATTAAAAAGCTGTCCTCCACGGAACGACAGTGATTTGATGGACATGAAATTTCTCAACACCGGTACTCCTGAGCATGCGGGCAAAGGCCCGCTGTCATAATCATCGTAAACGATATAGCGACTATACAGCCAAATACTTCTTTGTACTTGCGCTCTATGGTACATCTCACTTCACAAATAATATCCTGTGTAGCAAATCGCTAAGTGGGTTGACAAGCCGAGTGCGAGAGCGCACGACAGCGACCTCTCTGCAGAAACGTGTCTATGTGATCGCGTAAAGAGGGCATCTTCGGAGCGCAGCCATACTCGAGGTACACAACGATGAGGTGCCGGGACACTCATGATGCCAGATGGTGTGAAAAGTCATTGCTTTTGAAGCGCGACCTTGTAAAAAATACTGTGAAAGATGTCCACAATAACTACTTGTTGCTGAGAACCACCGCTTAGTGAATTCAAGCTTCATCGAAAGCAAAAGCGTTAGGTAAAAAAACGCATCCTGCCTTTCGTCCACTTGCTTTTTAACTAACAAATCTTCGACTATTATTATAGTTTCCCTGGCGCAAAACCCTGCAGTTTACGTGGGATTCTCTACTTTTGCGAGTCGTTTGTCTGAGCCTCGATGGTCGTGAGAAGTTTTAAGAAGCCGCAAGCAAGCGGTGATGAAGGCCTCTAGTTGAAATCATCGCTGTTTTCACCCTGCGAAGACGAGCCACTTCGAAAGCGTGTCCAAGTAACGGATGTCCCACGTACGTGTGAATACGACCATCTGTTGATATCGTTCTAGAGCTGTTATTTTCACTTCTTGTTGCCTTCTTTTTGCTGGCTTACAATAGGAACTGGTGCCCGAGCGAAAATGCCGAAGCTTCACATATACTCAGCCAGTTGAAAAGGTTAAGCTGTTCATACGGGCTCTCGTCCCAGGCTCTTTTGACATAACGTCCAGCATTTCCTTCGCAACAGTTTCGTGGCTGCTTTCAGAACTCGTGAATGAACGTTTGTTAAATTGAAGGAGTGTGCAAATGATAGTCGCTTGTTCTGTCCACCAACATCTTAATCACGCTTTCCCAGGTTTGTCGGGTCCTGCAGGCTCGCAGGGCCGAGGACGTTGGCGCAGAGGAGACGGCACATATAGTCCTACGTCTTTCCGTGCAAGCGCAAGTATTCCCTCTTTGTCATATCGCACCCAGTCACTGCTAATGTTGGCAGCGCAAAGAAATTTAGGTATTCATATGTAGAAAATGTCAATGGTGATTCTGAAGGCCGTTACATAGTATCCTTTATGACGTCAGTCCCGACGATACTGTAGCTTAGAAGCCTACTGTAGCTTTGAAGCCTCTGTGGTTGTAATGTACATGAGGCACTTCTTTAAAAAGCTGCGAGTTCCGTTTGCATCGGATTCTCACATTGCGTTAAGACGCAATGTAAGAATACCTTCGCC
Organism: Dermacentor albipictus; assembly: GCF_038994185.2. Classification (NCBI taxonomy): domain Eukaryota; kingdom Metazoa; phylum Arthropoda; class Arachnida; order Ixodida; family Ixodidae; genus Dermacentor; species Dermacentor albipictus. The sequence goes on from NC_091825.1 coordinate 68,986,761, forward strand.
GTTCCTCCCAAGTAATAGATCACATTGGCGAGCAAAAGTGTGGCATCCCACTTTTGCTTACCGACGTGTTCATACGACGTCAGCCAGTCTTCGATGCCAACCTTGCCAGTGAAGAAGATTCCCGGGTGACGTAGCTGAGTTAGCACTACTTCCGCTGGTGTCTAAGCGGCGGAGGTCGCGTCAGTAGCCATAACAGCGTAACCAATGTGACGCCCACTACGAAGATCCAGGGCCGGCTTGCGGCGAGAGTAACTCGCACGTCCACCAAAATGTTACGGGGAGAAATAATTTTGTTTACAATATATACAGTTACGAGTTTGTGGCTCTGTAGTCAGGATAACACCATCTACCGATCGTCGAGACACTTCATCCTCCTCTTCACCTCACAACGTCCTTTTGACGAGAGCGGCACCAACACGTACGTGAGAATATTGTAGTGAACAGTTAACTATATTCAAGAAAGAGTTAAACAATAATTTAATCATAGCAGTTGTGATATACTCTGGTCCAGGAGCCGATTGATGTGTAGCTAAGATGGCATCGAATAATTCTGACATGTCATCATCATCATCAGCCTGGTTACGCCCACTGCAGGGCAAAGGCCTCTCCCATATTTCTCGAACAACCCCGGTCATGTACTAATTGTGGCCACGCCGTCCCTGCAAACTTCTTAATCTCATCCGCCCACCTAACTTCCTGCCACCCCCTGCTACGCTTCCCTTCCCTTGGGATCCAGTCCGTAACCCTTAATGACCATCGGTTATCTTCCCTCCTCATTGCATGTCCTGCCCATGCCCATTTCTTTTTCTTGATTTCAACTAAGATGTCATTAACTCGCGTTTGTTCCCTGACCCAATCTGCTCTTTTCTTATCCCTTAACGTTGCACCCATCATTCCTCTTTCCATAGCTCGTTGCGTCGTCCTCAATTTGAGTAAAACTCTTTTCGTAAGCCTCCAGGTTTCTGCCCCGTAGGTGAGTACTGGTAAGACACAGCTGTTATATACTTTTCTCTTGATGGATAATGGCAACCTGCTGTTCATTATCTGAGAATGCCTGCCAAACGCACCCCAGCCCATTCTTATTCTCCTAATTATTTCCGTCTCATGATCCGGATCCGCCGTCACTACCTGCCCCAAGTAGGTGTATTCCCTTACGACTTCCAGTGCCTCGCTGCCTATTGTAAACTGCTGTTGTCTTCCGAGACTGTTAAACATTACTTTAGTTTTCTGCAGAATAATTTTTAGACCCACTCTTCTGCTTTGCCTCTCCAGGTCAGTGAGCATGCATTGCAATTGGTCCCCTGAGTTACTAAGCAAGGCAATATCATCAGCGAATCGCAAGTTACTAAGGTACTCTCCATTAACTTTTATCCCCAATTCTTCCCAATCCAGGTCTCTGAATACCTCCTCTAAACATGCTGTGAATAGCATTGGAGAGATCGTATCTCCCTGCCTGACGCCTTTCTTTATTGGGATTTTGTTGCTTGCTTTATGGAGGACTATGGTGGCTGTGGAGCCGCTATAGATATCTTTCAGTATTTTTACATATGGCTCGTCTACACCCTGATTCCGTAATGCCTCCATGTCTGCTGAGGTTTCGACCGAATCAAACGCTTTCTCGTAATCAATGAAAGCTATATATAAGGGTTGGTTATATTCCGCACATTTCTCTATTACCTGATGGATAGTGTGAATATGATCTGTTGTTGAGTAGCCTTTACGGAATCCTGCCTGGTCCTTTGCTTGACAGAAGTCTAAGGTGTTCCTGATTCTATTTGCGATTACCTTAGTAAATAGTTTGTAGGCAACGGACAGTAAGCTGATCGGTCTATAATTTTTCAAGTCTTTGGCGTCTCCTTTCTTATGAATTAGGATTATGTTAGCCTTTTTCTAAGATTCCGGTACGCTCGAAGTCATGAGGCATTGCGTATACAGGGTGGCCAGTTTCTCTAGAACAATCTGTCCACCATCCTTCAACAAATCTGCTGTTACCTGATCCTCCCCAGCTGCCTTCCCCCTTTGCATATCTCCCAAAGCTTTCTTTACTTCTTCCGGCGTTACCTTTGGGACTTCGAATTACTCTATACTATTTTCCCTTCCATTATCATCGTGGGTGCCACTGGTACTGTATAAATCTCTATAGAACTCCTCAGCCACTTGAACTATCTCATCCATATTAGTAATGATATTGCCGGCTTTGTCTCTTAACGCATGCATCTGATTCTTGCCGATTCCTAGTTTCTTCTTCACTGTTTTTAGGCTTCCTCCGTTCCTGAGAGCATGTTCAATTCTATTCATATTATACTTCCTTATGCCAGCTGTCTTACGCTTGTTGATTAACTTCGAAAGTTCTGCCAGTTCTATTCTAGCTGTAGGGTTTGAGGCTTTCATACATTGGCGTTTCTTGATCAGATCTTTCGTCTCCTGCGATAGTTTGCTGGTACCCTGCCTAATGGAGTTACCACCGACTTCCATTGCACACTCCTTAATGATGCCCACAAGATTGTCGTTCATTGTTTCAACACTAAGGTCCTCTTCCTGAGTTAAAGCTGAATACCTGTTCTGTAGCTTGATCTGGAATTCTTCTATTTTCCCTCTTATCGCCAACTCATTAATCGGCTTCTTATGTACTAGTTTCTTCCGTTCCCTCCTCAGGTCTAGGCTAATTCGAGTTCTTACCATCCTGTGGTCACTGCAGCGCACTTTGCCGAGCACGTCCACATCTTGTATGATGCCAGGGTTAGCGCAGAGTATGAAGTCTATTTCATTTCTAATCTCGCCGTTCGGGCTCCTCCACGTCCACTTTCGGTTATCCCGCTTGCGGAAGAAGGTATTCATTATCCTCATATTATTCTGCTCCGCAAACTCTACTAATAACTCTCCCCTGCTATTCCTAGCGCCTATGCCATAATCCCCCACTGCCTTGTCTCCAGCCTGCTTCTTGCCTACCTTGGCATTAAAGTCGCCCATTAGTATAGTGTATTTAGTTTTCACTCTACCCATCGCCGATTCCACGTCTTCATATAAGCTTTCGACTTCCTGGTCATCATGACTGGATGTAGGGGCGTAGACTTGTATAATCTTCATTTTGTACCTCTTATTAAGTTTCACAACAAGACTTGCCACCCTCTCGTTAATGCTATAGAATTCCTGTATGTTACCAGCTATATTCTTATTAATCAGGAATCCGACTCCTAGTTCTCTTTTCTCCGCTAAGCCCCGGTAACATAGTACATGCCCGCTTTTCAGCACTGTATATGCTTCTTTTGGCCTCCTAACTTCACTGAGCCCTATTATATCCCATTTGGTGCCCTCTAATTCCTCCAATAGCACTGCTAGACTCGCCTCACTAGATAACGTTGACATGTAGCTCTGACATGTAAGCTCTCACAAACTCAGATGTCGAATGTTTAAACCTCCTAGGTATGGGACACGGCGAAGAAAAGCGTGCTTCAGGCCCTTTCGCGATCTCATTTAGTGAATCCGCGGTTTCTTTGGGAAATAGAACAGCAGAACGGGACCATACGGACTGTTCAACAGATTTTTGGTTTCGTAAAAACCTAGAGGTGCCGATCTTCTTTCTGGTTTCGACAAAGTTGAATGTAGCACATTGTTATGGTTCGTTTTTAGTTATTGCTACATTTCTTTTAAATGCAGCAGCATAGAAATTATAGTCCGTCCAAATTTTTGATGAATGATTATGTTGGAGACTTTTCCACGCTGCATGTCTTCGCCTATAATCCCGTATGCAAGCTTCATTCCACCAACATGAGATTGATGGCGAGCTGCCAGACATAACCGCAAACTGAGCGTGCTGAATAGCACAACTTAAAATCGATACAACATAGTCAGCTCTCCGCTGCTCATCAACGCTGGAAAACCTCAATTTAGACGATATTTATAGGTTTTATAATTAATGAGCCGTATTTGCCATACAATAGGAGCTTGACGTGAAAGAAAAATTACAAAAGTAATGGGTAAGTGATCGCTACTAGTTCTATTGTCAAAAGTATTCCAAGATGAAATAGAGATATGAGCAGAACAGAAACTCAAGTCTGATACAGAAGAGAATCGCCCACCTTATAACCAACCGGCCTTATAACATTGAAAATTGCTGTCATAAATCCAATTCCACAACCTCTTTCCACAAACATGCGTTTTAAGTCCCCGGAAGTATGATAGTATGATGAGAATTAAAGTCTCCTGCCAGGAGTGTTGCATATGGCCAGTTTCGGCACAGTGAGTGCAGATGATCAGTGCACTTGACTCCGTTCGGAAAACGCGCAGTAGCCGCTGTAAACGCAGCGACACCAGGCATTAAAAATCTAATCCTAAAATTTCGTAGTTTGAATGCACATGTTCAAAAGTGACGTTTGCTTTATGGTGAATTTTTGATGAGATTAACGCTAACAGCCCACCACTTCTACCTGGGCGATCTAAACGAAATGTTCGAAAATTATTAATAATAAATTTTTGACTATGCGGCGGCAGTCTTGCTCGACAATGACAATGCTGATCTGAGCACGGACATGCCAAAAAACTTTAACAGACAACGACGAAGCCAGCATGATGAAACGTTAAGGTCGCCCCACTTTAGTTTCTTTTGGTGCCTGCGGATATGGCTCAACCCACTACTGAGGATCGACCATAAATTGCGTGGCAGTAGGTAAGAAGGGAAGAAAAGCTAAACAGAATTTTGTGATTCGGAAATTATAATAAATGAATACTAATCGTGATTATCAATTTTCAGGCTGTACTATATCGTCCCTCTCGTCTTGTTGGTAATCATCTTCTCTGTCACTCTCGTGCCACTTTCACAATATAGTTCAACATTGATTAACTATCCAGAATACACTCCGTAACGACAGCCAGAAGTTACAAGCATATTTCACAACGCAGAAATGTTAATTTCCGTTCTTTTTTCAACTGCAACGCGCTCAACACTGTTGCGCCGATTCAAGAAATCTCGTACAGTTAGGCCGGCAGACGCAATCAGCAGGGCGCACGCGAAGGCTGCGGAGTAGTTCCATTGCAATAGAAGGCCCCTTTCTCGGCCACGAAGACGTTTGCCGAGCACTGCATATCAAGATATCTATCACTAGACTGAGAGTGGGAATTCTAAAAATTCACACGTCTATCAGTCTAGTCCTTCATCGTCTGATAAATCAATGCAAAGGCATTGTTTAGTTGTCTCATCGGTTTTTTCTTGCATAGTCGTCAGTCCTCAGGTAGCCTCCCCACCGTAGCCATTTGTACTAAAGCCCGAGCACGCGTTTTGGCAGAGCGCCATACGCTCTCTCCTTTCGTATGCACCAGCTGGACATCTATTTCAGTGTTCTTAAAGCTACTTGAACAAGTATCTCGCGTTCAGCGCCTACTTTGGGGTTCCCTCTACTTTTCCTGTATAAGCCGCACCCTCACGAGGTCTCCGTCATTCTGATTCTTTGGGCTCCAAGCCAGCAGCAGCGGCTGAAGAAGCGTCAAAAGCGTTGTCGAGCTGCTGCCAAACGTTGCTTCAGCGCGCCTTAGAAGTAGAATGAGCTTGGCTGAATGCCCGCAATGCTTCGCCAACTACAGAGTTGGAGCAACGCGTTATGCATTTCAAGTCTGACAGTTAAAAAAAGAAATGTGCATGGCGCTGCAACGTGGCGCTCTAAATTGATGTAAGTGCCGTAAATACAGATCTCGGCACAAGCAAACACGTGCTCAAATAAGTGAATTACATATGGAGGGCAACGTTCAAACGTTTCCTTATCACATGTGTTGCATTCCAGAATGTTTAGCATAACACAGATTGTCATATTGCATGGGGTCTCCATTATTTTTAATACGCTTTTCTGCTTCCTTGCTTGCTTCCTATATATAGCGCCTAACCACTACGGGGAGTCGGCCAAGAAGCCGGCGACAGTGTTTCTCCTCATGCTTTATATGCAGTCGCAGGCCTCTGGCACTAATATTGTGGGCCTGGGATTCAAAATGTTGGTGCTGATGTTACCGCTTGTGTACTGTGAGGCGGCGGTCCTGCTGGACAATGAAAATGCTGATCTGGGCACGGGCATGCCAACAACTTTAACACACAACGAGGAAGCCGGCGTGGCGCAGAGTGCTGCGGTTCACACCTTGAGCGCCGCAAGCAGTAAGCTTCCCAGTGAGATCGTGGATGCGCAACACTCCAAGTCAGCAACCGAGTTGGTACGTTTTCAGTCGCAAAAAAAAAAATGCGGGAGAAGATATATGTTACTCGAACGTTTTTCAAGAAAAAAACGTGATAAGAGATACGAAAGATTTAAAAATGTCTCTCGACGTGAGACAAGTAATGTAGTAAACTCTGCCTATACATACTGTGTAGTACATCTGCAAATTAATATGTGCTCGAGCACATCGCGATTACTCCGCCCTAATGCAATCTTATCGCACCAGAGATATTCGAAGTATTATAAACCAATTATTATTCTACTTTACCTACAGATACACGACGCTTGTCCACTACCCTTATTAGAAAGGAACCATTTTATGGTTCACCTTTCACTGATTGACTTTCATGTGTCGTTTGTGTAAGATACTACATTGGTGTCCTTTGTTTTCGTTTCCCCAGACTTTCACAAGAATAATAACGTGTCAGATAAAAAATTAAAGCCCAAGACGAGGCGCACAAGTGCATACTAGACCCCAAAACTTAGAACTTAAACGAACAGACCTTCACTCACCTTGAGCCGCGATCATTACATTAGAGGAAAAATAGTTCTTAGGTAATAATGCGTTGGGATTACGTCTGATATATAAGGCGTATATCTCGTATTATATACATATATAATAATAAAACTGGATGAATATACGGATAATAATGATAATGATAAACTGGATAAATATGCACACACATATATACATCTATATATATATATATATATATATATATATATATATATATATATATATATATATATAGGGGACGCGTCCAAGGCATCGAGGAGTGTGGACGCACTCGCATCACGCTCCGCAATTTCCATGTTTTTCGTGTGGTCCAGTTCTTCGAACCTACGAAAAGTGCACCTCATCGTTTCCGGGAAGTCAAGCGGCAGCCAGGGAGGCCAGAATTTTGGCCCTTGGACCATTTTTCACGGAAATACCACGAAGGGATTGCTACCTCCACAAGTGAGCCATTGTAAGCCTACCGACGAGTAGCGAGCGGCGGCAGCCGCGACGCCGGCTGCGACTCCGCCGCGACGCCGACGCTGATGGCGTCTCAAACTCCAGCGCGTTGTGCGAAAAGCGGTTCAGCGGGAAGAGCCTCGACCAGCCATGATTCCAACACCGAAGAGCACATGGATTGCACGGACATCCGACCGCACCAGGCGATGACCACCGACGCAGAGATAAGCCCATCACCGTCCACCGTCAACAGCGGTGAGAATACGACCGACAAACGCATTCAAGACGCCCAAGAGGGATGGACCACAGTTGTGTCCGTCAGGGAAAGAAAAATGCAACGGAGAGAACGTGCGCAGGAGCACCGGAAGAACGAATCTCCAAAGAACGCAGACAAGCCAAGATTTCGCCCGCGACGCAACGGGAAGAAACTACCACCCTTACCAAAGGACGATTTCAAGGTCATTGTGAGACCGCATCAAGGACTCCCGCTTCGAGCAATTACAACTCCCGTGATGGCCCGTGCTATCATAGAGGCTTGCAATGAAAAGATCCAAGGTGAGCAGTTTCTGCTACGTATTAAGCCTGGATCGAACATTGTAATTGTTTCAACCCCAGAAAAGGAAGTCGCAAACACATTGCGCCAGATTACATCACTCAAGATAAATGGAAAACCCCATGCGGTGAAAGCGTATGTAGCTCTGGGGGACGGAGCAGTTCGGGGGGTAATCCACGGACTCACCCCACATACGCCCTCAGACGTCCTTAAATCGAAAATCAGGGTGCGCACGCTAAACGTGGAAGTCGCTCACGCACGAATGCTGGGGGACACTAAGAGTGCCGTCATTGTATTCTTCGGAAACGTAGTACCAAGATATGTGTACTACGAGGGAGGCGAAATGGCCTGCTATCCGTATCGAAATACAGTGCCAGTCTGCAAAACATGTCAAAGGGTGGGTCACAGAACTGATGTGTGCCCACAACCGGAACTGTGTGTGTGTAGGATTTGTGGAACGGAAGATCCTGCAGACGGACACGAATGTAACCCGAAGTGTGCCTCGTGCGGTGAAGCCCACCTAACGGGGGACCGAAGCTGCAGAAAGCGTCTAAAACAGGTTCGCCGACCAGAACCGTCGTCAGGACGCCAACAATGGAAGCCATCAAAGGAATGCAGCCTCAAGCGTAAACAAAGGTGGTTCGAGTCGGAGGAAGAAGAGCACGGATATACCACGGAAGGATCTATTCCCTTCGACCAGGAAAATTTCCCGGAAGTACATCGTCAAGAAACCGGGCGGGGACCAGAGAAGTCCAAGATGAAGAAGGCAACACCTCAACACCCTCAGTCCAGGGAAACCATTGGCCAACCACAAATGGCGGCACCAAAGGTAAGCTGGGCGCAAGTTGCAGCTCCCACTGCACAACATCATACGAATCACAAATCGGTCGCGGATCAGAAACTTATAGAAGAAAATAGATCACCAGAAGCTAGTCTGGCAGAACTGAAGAAAGAGATGGCTGCCCTTAAGCAAACAATGCACGACCTCGCAAACAAAACAAACGATGCGTCTACAACACAGGTTAGTAAACCCACACCAACACCAGAAGAGCCCATAGGAAAGCAGCTGGAAACAATCACACATCAAGTACAGATGATGTTCGCAGAACTACGTGCTCTTAAGAGACACGTAGACGACTCCCTAAGCTGCATCAAAGTAACCGCACGAAAACGCCTTAATGATAGCCCAGGAGCTCCTACCCGTCGTCCTAAAGTGATAGAGACGACGGATAGCGATAGTACCATTCATGGCTGACACGACACACAGAAACATTGAAAACCTTGAGGTATGGCAATGGAATTGCCGTACATTACGTAACAAACATGCTGCCCTTGCACAATATATACAGTCAGCGCCAGTCCTACCCGACATTATATGCCTACAAGAAATTGGGCAAATTACACAAAAACTAAAAGGATACGAGACGTATTCCAATCCTGATTATCCTAGGGTCGCCAGCTTTGCGAGAAAAGACCTGGCCCTCAGCGTCACGTATATGCCACAGCACGACACACAGCATCAAATACTAACGGTGTGGCCATGCAAGAGGAATAAAGCCAAGACTGTAATCGTAAATATATACAGTCCTCCTCGAGAGCGAGCACCATGCTTCGATACCCTACTAAGTCATGCAATATCAGACATGGAGCGAAAAGACAAGCTGCTAGTGGTTGGTGACTTCAATGCACCACACTCCGCCTGGGGTTACAACAAAGACTCAGTGAAGGGGAAATCACTAGTTGAGACGACAGATCGATACGGGTTAGAACTCATTACAATACCGGGGTGTTACACACGTTTAGGCAATAGTGTAGCGGCGGATACAACCCCAGATCTAGCTTTCTCGAGCCATCCAGGGGAGACGCGGTGGACAAATTTGGAGGAAAATTTGGGCAGTGACCATAATATTGTCTCGATAGGTATCAATTCCCCCAAAATCCGTCGCTCCATAGGGAGGGCTTGCATTACAGACTGGACTGTATATCGAGATAAACAACAGCAGCTCATTTTCACAGAAGATATTGAAACCTGGGTGGAGCAAATACGCGAAACGCACGAAAGCGCAACGAGGGAGATTGCTACAACATCGGATATAACAGCGGTAGACAGCCGCCTCATACACTTATGGGAAGCACGCAGAAGCCTGACGAGACGATGGAAAAGACAAAGATTAAATAGAAAGCTCAAAATACGTATAGCTCAACTAACACAGGAGGCTAATGCTTATGCACAAACACTATAGAAAACAATAATTGGCGCCAATTTTGTGAATCTCTACAAGGAACCTTACACACAAAAAATACATGGGCCATTTTGAGAAGCATGATAGATCCTTCAAGTACAAAAATAGCGACGAACCGAGATCTGCGATTACTTGAATGCGAATTTCAAGACGCTGACACCCATCTCCTAGACACACTAGAAGACATGTATATAGGAGCAATTTCCATGCAAAACCATGATACTCCCACATATTTAGGAGAGAACAATGAGGAACTAGATGCCTCTATATCGGTGGCAGAGGTTTTTGCGGCAGCGCAAACTTTCAAGAAAAATACGGCACCTGGACCGGACAAAATAACAAACGCCATGATTCGCAATCTTAGCCTCAATGCTTTAACAGGGCTAACAGATCTTTTTAACAAAGATGTATGGACTGAAGGAGGTCAAATCCCACAGGCATGGAAGCATGCAGAGATAATTCTAATACCGAAGCCAGGGAAACCTAGGGACATAAAAAACCTCCGACCCATATCCCTTACCTCATGTCTGGGTAAACTCTTTGAGAAGGTTATACAGATGAGACTCACTAGGTACATAGAAAACAGCAACCTTTTCCCGGAAACTATGTTCGGCTTTAGACAGCATATGTCGGTACAGGACGTGTTTCTCCTACTGAAAGAAGAAGTATTAAACACAGAGAGAGGAAATGCAGACAGATTCATAGTGGCATTAGATATCAAAAAAGCTTTCGATACCATCTCGCACGAAAGCATTTTAACGGAACTATCGAACATGAACTGCGGACAGCGCACTTATGAATACATAAAATCCTTTCTAGACAACCGCACCGCCACGATAGGGCTAGGATCCACCCGCTCAGATGTTCTACAGACCCCCAAAAGAGGAACGCCGCAAGGTTCAATTCTTTCACCGCTGCTCTTCAATATAGGGATGAAAGGACTAGCGGTGAAACTACAACGGATCCCAAACTTAGGACATGCGATTTACGCGGACGACGTAACTCTCTGGACCGCAAAGGGATCTTTAGGGGAACGTCAGGAAACCCTCCAGAAGGCAATTAGCATTGTTGAGGATCATGTAACAAAAGCTGGCATGAATTGCGCCCCGGAGAAGTCCGAACTAATCCGAGTAAGAGCGCCTTATACACGAAAGGACGATAGACTTCCGATAAAGCTTGCTCTGGGAGGTCAAATAATACAGGAGGTATCTAAAGCTCGAATACTCGGACTATGGATACAGGAAAATGGAGCAGCAGGGCACACGATCGCAAATCTCCGGAAAACGGTTAACAGCGTGTCTAGGATGATAAATAGAGTAGCAAGAAACAGAAAAGGCTTCAAGGAGGAAGAGACGATAAGGCTCGTACAGGCATTTATCATAAGCCGTGTAACCTTTGGCCTTCCTTTCCAAAAAGTATCAAACTCAGAGGTAACTAAAATAAACACCCTTATACGCTCAGCTTATAAGGCGGCGCTTGGTCTACCGCTTTGCACTAGCACGACCCTTTTTAATGCAATGGGTATTAACAACACATTTGAAGAACTCGTGGCTGCAACACTGATTGCACAACGAGAAAGGCTCAATTCCACGAAGCAAGGTCGAACACTTCTTTGTCGATTAGGGTATCCCCTCAGACCGGCACATTGCAACGACCAAACAGAACTCCTCCCACCGAACATACGAGCCCAGATCTCTGTGTCCCCAATCCCTAAAAACATGAGCGAGAAATACCACAGACAACGGCGCCTTGCACGGGCCAGGACACTCGAACGCAGGTTCGGTAGAAATCCGGAGGTTTATTACACGCACGGACGCGTGCAAACAGGATAGCAAAACTTTCACTGTGGTAGCCACAAACGCACAAACTACTATTTCCGCAACAGTCAGAACAGGGTCGGTGGCCACAGCAGAGGCTACTGCGGTGGCTCTGGCTATACGTGACGCTGAAAATAGAGCACGTTCTGCGGTAATACTAACCGACTCGCAGTCGGCATGTCGCCTTTTCATGGCAGGCACCCTGCCCAAACTCACCATCAAAATCCTAGGAAGAAATCTCACGGAACACCACGCTATTACGTGGTGTCCGGCGCACGCCGGAGTGACGGGTAACGAGAGGGCGGACCGCCTCGCTCGAGAATATAGCATCCGAGCGACGGAACGCACTCTCGTAGAATCCCCGATCACAGCAAAAGATATCTTAGAGGCACAGAGACGAGGAAGGCAACAATATAGCTTTCCAGACACATCCTTGGACTCAGCGCAAATGCGGGACTGGCGCCGACTACAAACCCGTACATACCCACACCTACTCCTACTACACCACATACACCCCACCCGGTATCCCAACACTTGCCCTTGGTGCGGAGGGCGACCATCTCTTGACCATATCACATGGTCGCGCCAGAGTCGGCCACAAGAAATCCAATCACCCCTTATGGGACAAAGCTCCAACAGTAGGCAGTGGGAGGCGTGGCTAGCCAGCACGGTGCGGGAGGACCAATTGGCCCTTCTCGACCAAGCCCGGCGTGCCGCGATCGCCAGTGGGGCCCTGGACTGAGGGACCCACCCACTGGACCTGAATGTGATTTTTTTTCTTTTTTTTAAATAAAAGTTTTATACTACTACTACTATATATATATATATATATATATATATATATATATATATATATATATATATATATATATATATATATATATATATATATATATATATGTATGTGTGTGTGTGTGTGTGTGTGTGTGTGTGTGTGTGTGTATATTTATCCAGTTTAGTACGTTCCATTCCAGGTTAGACACAAAACATAAATACCCCAAAGTGTAGATAGGAAAACGGCGCCGCAGAAACTCAGTTGGTAAGCGCATCGTACGCGTAATGCGAAGACGTAGGATTGTTCCCTCCCTGTGGCAAGTTGTTTTTGAATCCACTTTCAGTTCGATTAATTTATCGTTTGTAATTCACTTGGTAAGTGCAAGTAAGTTCCCCTATGTTGTCCTTGGTCCCTTTGCTGGCTTCTTACGATTTATATATATATATATATATATATATATATATATATATATATATATATATATATATATATATAAAGGATGGCAAGCTCTAGCTCTGTCATCCTCTCTACGACTGCTCAGTGTCCGGCTTCTCACACTCTACATACACTTTTTGTTTCACTTTGACGCTCCTTACGCTAACGCATTAAACCATGTCAAATTTTAGCAAAGAGAAGTCGCAGGCAGCTGGACTGACCGTTCCTTCTTTCATATATGATGTAATAACCTGGCGCTTGCAGTCTCAATAGAGATAGCCGTTAAGCACATAGTAAATGAACAGCACTAATTATTTGTTGTTACTTTGGAGGGAACTGAAAAAAAATACAGACGTCTTTCAACCACGTATACAAGGCTAAGAGTCTTCGCTTTTTTATCTTGCTCCGTATCACCAGAAAAACTTCCTCCAGCCATGTAGACCGGATGTTCCACGTCACCACTACAAGATTGTGGTCAGCATGCAGCATTAAATGCATGAGCCGACGCCTGGTAAATGGCGCACTGAAAATATGTAGAAACTCATTTTTCTTGTTCGTATTCTTGGAAACTTTGGGTACGCTTTTTTTTATTTTCTAATTATTAGTGTGTAACCTCCCCCTTATGGCTATTCATGGTACATGTAGCGTTCTATTTCTCGAGGTTTCATTCCACTCTGCGAACTCTTTAAGCTTCTGTTAATTGTAAACCGCTTCACTTGCACTTATCGTGCGTCGCAGAACCCAAAACCCGCAATGTCGGCGCTGACTGCGTACTACTCCGGCGTCGGGAACTCACCTGCCTCGGCTGACGCAAACCTCGAGATTAAGGAGATCGGCAACGTTACCGCTGTCAACGAGCAGGTCAACAAAACTCGACCCTGGTGGAAAATCGCCAACCTTACAATGGTCATCAAAATCAGCTGCAACAAGGGCACTGCGCCGCAGAAGGAGCGCGGCTTTAGCGAAGGCGACACACCTGAATTTTCGATGGACGGACTGGTGAGTGCTCGTATCCCGAAGTGTCGTCGGCACCTTGCGAAGAGCGGTGATGAAAGCGTGTAGTATGCGGTACATTCTTAAAGATATTTGCCAAGCGTGCGCGCTTCGAACAGAAGTGGGCAGCCCCGCACTTTTCATCCAGACTTAGATTTAAGGAAACGGCAAAGAAGGCAGTCATGCCGAATCTCTCGGCTCGCTTGCGCTTTGCCTCTCGGCGCAGTGACAAATGACCACGTTTGCCGACTGTCCAAGTCCTTGGAGAGCCGTTTTGTTCAGAATTACGCAAAACACGGATTATTCGACCGGATGTGGAACGATTTGACAGTGCCGGGTATGAGAAACGCCATAGCAGCGGGATCCAGATAATATTTCGGCCACGTTAGTGTTCTCAGAGGTGAACTTCAATCCACAGGTGCACAAGCGTTTCCCCATATCCCCTCCTATGAGGAGATGGCAGTCGCGACCGGGAATCCGACCCTTGATATTGCGCTTAGTAGTTGAACACCGTTGCGAGTAATCCCTCACGGAGAGTTCGCGTTGCCCTTACCTGCACTGTTTTCTTTTTTGTATGAATCTATCCCGTATCGACTGTGCCTTTCCTTTCATGAAAGAGACAATTGTCACTTCCCTGCCTGCAGCCGGCTAAGCTACAAAAGAAACCAGTATGGTTTTCTCAGAAGGAAAAATTCACAGATGACGAAGAAATGTTCGTCTTGGTCCTGGGTATCCAACCTGGGACCAAGGCCGTTTTTTTCCCCGAGCGCTAGCTCCAACAACTGAGCTAACCTGGTGGCTTGCAAGATTGCACTGCATGGCACAATTAACTAACAAATCGTAACACAGGCGCACACAATATGGAAAGTCAGTCCTGAGGAATCTCGCAAAGTAAAGCGGCAGTCTTAAAGGATTCCTTCATACCTTCGCGCTCCAGTTAGGTGTATGGCTATTTTCGTTTTCGTGGATCCTGCCTCCTTTTTTTCAGGCTTCCACTGTGCTAATTTACCACAGTTGCCACTTTTTTTTTACATTTGCACTTTCTTGATCTTCTCGATCATGCTCGTGTATATGCGAAGTTGCGGGGGATATAGTAAGATCCCAATCAATTTCCAAGATCCCTCTTGCATTTCTTGTTTTTTTCCCTTTCGCAGACACCCGACAACTGCACCACGTCGGTGTACACCTTCTGCCACCAGTTCTTCCGCCTGTACCACTACCGCCCGAGCACCAACACGTGCATGTCCACACAAGAGGACCCGGCTCAGATGTGCAACCGGAGCCCCGACCGCTTCGCCACGATGGCCGAATGCCGCCGCACCTGTTTGCACTCGCGCAGAAGGCCGGAGGTGTGCCACAGCGGGCCGCTGTTCTCGGAGTGCACTTGGTAGGGCGCTTGGCGCGCGCAATTTCGTTTCTTCAACCAGCGTGACTGATTGCTTCGCCGAAACGAGTGACTCAAGTGCGCGCGATGTTCGCAGCATAGTGAGCCATCGTTGGTTTCCTCTTCGCGCCATAGTCGTCGTCGACGTCTTTAACTAAACCGTCCTGGTGGGTCACATGGCGTTGCGCTGCCGATCACAAGGCCGCGCGTTTGATTATCGACCGCTGCGGCAGCATTGTTACGGTGGCGGGATACGCAAAAGAGCTCATGTACCGTGCTTTGGACGCACGTCAGTTGGCCCCGAACGGTCACAATCATTCCGGAGAAATCCACTACAGCGTGCGTCGAAACTCACTGCGTAGTTTCAGGAAGGTAAATTCCGCAATTTATTTTTATTGCGATAACACATCGCAATAACAATTATACTGAAATTCGATGCCCGTTCGCTGCGTCGCCGTCCCCGATACCGTGCTGCTCGGGTTGCGATGGCGATTGCGCGGCCACTGCGCCGTTTAGGGTAGACCACGTGATATACCGCGGGTGCCAGGGTGAGCATGCCAGGGTGGGAGGAGGAGGAGGGTTCGTGGCTCGATGCGAGCTGTCCAAGAGAGTCCAGTGTTCGAGGTGGCGTGATCTGTTCGGTCTTGGAGGCGTTGGACAATTAAAACGGAGAAGGGCGAGACAGCATAGAGCATTCCCATGAAATACGTCCATACTAGCCGTAATAAAGGTAGTAAGAGTGGTGGCATGGTCACACTTGCACGGGTCGTTACTACCCTGGGCTTCTTTCGCACTCGGAAAACCTCTTTTATTGTAGCACGTACTGAGCAACAGAAGGATGTATCGGGATTTTTCCATGTTGCTTTAAATTTTCTCATTGACGCTTTTCATCTAAATACAATGTTTGAGAAGTTGAATGGTCACTATACAACAATTATGAATCAGGCAGAATGCAAAACGTAATCCGAGTATCTCCAAGCGAAGGCAAACAACATTGCTTCGGTTTTGTCCAGTTCTGGGGCATTTGCATATTTCAAATCTTGGTGCATGATAGTTGGGACACCCTGTATATTAGGTCGTATATATATGCTACGAAAGAAGAGACTCTTCACCGTGAGGGGGTTCGTATAAGGTGTTGAAGACTGCAGAATTCAATTTAGAAAAAAGCGAGTTCAACTGCGCAAGCCGGTACAATGATCCAAAGTGCGAACGTTTTTAGAATTCTAGCTATTCAACACTTAGTGGTTTCTCCGCAGCGCAGCTTATATTGTTAACGCGTAAGCCTTTCAGCGACCTCCAGGCGCGCCAATGTCAGCGGCGCAAAGTGCCGCGACGCTACCACGCTTTTACGCTTACGCTCTCTCAAGAAATGTGTCGGACTGGTTATTTTGACGATAGCAAGGCGACGCCCAAATCAATGTCCACTAAAGTTGACATGCTTCACATCACGCCAGCGCCCGCTTAACAATGGCCAAGCGTCACCCTACCGCCTGGTAATGCTCCGCTAAACCGCGCACTTCATCGTGTGACGCTTACCGGCGCTTTTCAATGCAGGCGTGACGTGAAACCCAAGTGGAGCTTTTTTGACGGCACGAGGTGCAAGCGATGGCCTTTTCCCGAGGGACTCTGCCCGGCGCCCAACAATGAGCGGGTGTTCACCGACCATCGCAAGTGTGACCGCCGTTGCAAGCCTCCCCGAAATATGTCGGACGGGTCGCCGAAACCATGTAGCTCCGGGATGGGTCGCGCAGTGACTTGCACCGCCAACGTGCTAAGGTGAGGTTTCGTTATCGGCGTAGAAGGGAAAAAAATGAGCATAGGTGGGTTGTACACATAGGGGTCATCATTTTTTTTACGTTTTACAAAATTCCTAATAATTGCCTGCGGAATGATCGCATAATTCGCGTTCTTGAGCTGTAGTATCTGAAGAGGCCTACATCAATAGCACGAAAGATTGAAACATTTATTGAACAAGTTAAAGGTAACTTAATAACTAACTTCTTAATCAATTAATTTGCCATACATATTGCGATTTGCAAATTGTAGCCGCTGAACTTGGAAGACGTATCCACTTGGAATGAATTCTCAGATTACACCAATTTCGAGATATTATTTCCCAAAATGTGGAGCGAGATACATGGGCGTTCGAGTTACTTTTGTGCTTCAATGCCTAAAAGAGCGCTTTTTCAGGAAAGCAAGTAGATGAACACTGCATATCGCGGCGGATTGATGGCGCATATTTCCAAACTTGCGCCGTTCTGGAAATTAATTCAAAGGGTATTCGCCTTGCCATCTCACCAGTTACAACTCGTAAATTGTCAAGTGTGCGGTAAATACATTAATTAGGATGTTATTTAGTGAATATCTGTTAGTTAGCTGACAGTGTGTTTTGATGTCGCATACAAATAATGTGCGCCTCTCTGTATAACCCAGCTCAAGGGCTACAAATATGTTGCCTGCCACAGGCTATTTTTAAAAAATCCATAAAAGTTAAATTTGATCACCCTGTATGTAGGAATCAGTTATTAGTGAAACTTTCTTTGATGTGTACTCAAATGTCCTCAATTTAGGTGTATGTAGCTAAATAATTTTCGCTCAGTGTGCATTTTGGTCACATTCTGGTAACTTTACTTCTTTCACCAGACTCCGGTATTTTTCAGGCCGATTTTTTTCACTTCCCTGTAGCCGGCGTATTCGATTTTCTGTTTCCAACCTAATCACTTCGCACCTATTGTTCTGCTTGTCTACAAAGCTAAACGCTCAACAATCTACACATCGAGGTATTAAAATATATGCTTCAGACCACCATAGAAGTTAACACGCCGTCATCAAAAACACATCTGCCACCTACGTAGCACAACAGCTTCCATTCTAACACAGGACATGAAAAAGTATGCCGCTTGAATAGTCCTAGTCTATGGGCACAGCACCTTATAGATTGACACTTGTCAGAATGTGACATGGTCCTACGTTTATAACTTCATAAAATAGCTAATACCTAAATATGTCGTGTAAATTATGTCAAAAATAAAGCACTGACAGTGGTCTCACGTCGCCGGGAGGTTGAATTTGCCCGGCGGATGCAGGTCACTGGAAGTGACAACTCGGGAAGATCACTGGCGGTCGTTGCCAAGAAAGTTCATGTGGCAGAGCCAATACTCAGGATTTCTGTACACGTATACATGAAGTACCCTTTTTACCTTATAGTTTTCAACCTTGCCATACAGCCTGTCCAACCTAAGAGCGGCTAGCGGCGAACTTCTACAAAGTATTCACACTCAGCCTGGCCTCCTCGCATGCAAGATGTGAACCCGCTAGACTACTTTACGGTAGGTCACCAGTGAACAGGAGTCTACCGGACATCCACACAGAAAAAAAAATTCACAAAGACTCATATTGTAAAACATGTGGCAAAACGTGAATATGCACCGCTTGTTCCGACCACACAGCTATTTTCGTGACAGAATTCGATTATTTATTGACCCTTAAAGGTGTTCTTACTGAACATTTCTTTTAAAACAGGGGCGACACGGACACATCACAATGTTTAGAGCACATATTCTTCTTTTTTCTATCAATTCTAGAAGCGACAACTGTTCAGGGTACTTGCTCGCTTACCTGTTACCGGTGTTGTTGCTGTCAGATGTAAGACGTTGCACAGGTGTTTCTTTTGTAATAAAGCTGGAGTTTGTTCTCCGCAAAGAGAAAAAATCGCACAACAATGGATGTGTCCTTCTTTTTTTTTTGAACCTGTGTACATACAGAATTGCTCCCACTGTTGTTGGCGAGCAATGGATATTTAGCGCACCTCACATATAAGTAACATTTAATTTCCCATTATTTGTTGAAACGCATTTTTATCGGTTCTGTGCCACCCGCGGATTTTAGTCGTCATAACTATTTACGACGCATGCCCGAAGCAGCTGCGAAGCATCGAAAAATACAGGAGGCGTTCTCACGTGCACGTCAACAATCAATGCGCGTCACACGCGTTTTGCTGGATTGTGCTGTATTTACGCACAACGGCGCCTCTACCAAAATCAACAAGCTTAGTGTTCCAATTTTACAACATATTTGGCGTGTCTTGAGCGGTTCCTAATGTCAAGGCAAAAGGGACCCTCAACTCTCACTGAAAGTGTTCGGTGAGGTATGGTCATGAGTTTGTGCCACTCTATTTATTGTACTTCCCTCTAAACATACTACGTTTTTACGTTTCGGTGCTGCATACATTGTAAATAAGTTCTTCTATCACCAACTTTTTTTTTTCTTAACTCTATGTAAGGAGAAGTTGGCGCCTTCAGGTGGTGCCGGCTATTCCTCTTTTCTGACATAACTGTGCTCAAATGGATGGTCGCTTCAGAAACAACGGCTAAAAAAAATACAGCAGCATCGTATTTAAAATACACATGCACAAACTACAAATCTCCACGAAATGTGAATATTCTTAGGCAGCTGCGCATGAGGCCGTCCTAGAGCACCAAAGTAGAACGACGTGAGAAGTATTGTATTATAAAGCTTTTTTTTATATATTTGTTATTCTTCCAAAACTTGTACTATTGAGCGTGCAGGCAATGTATTGAAACGTTTCTGAAGGCTGTGGATTCAAGACCTTCGCTAATGATTGCGGTCGCCGATCCGAATCATGTGGCTTTGTCAGTGCCTCTTACGGTGAGTATCGTGTTTCTTTACACAACCCAGTTATAGGATCACTATGCGCACCCGCAGGTATCCCTACTTTGCCAGTTATTCTTCCGGCAAGTTCGGCTGCTTCCGTGCGTCAGTCCAGCTTCTCTCCACTCACCACTGCCTCGTGTCGCGTGCCCTGTTCGCGAACCGGGCCGACTGCCGCAAGACGTGCGTGGAAGTTCCCGTCCCGAAGGACATCTGCCTGCGAATATCGTAGACCAACGGAGCCAGGCATCTTGCCAGTGTTTGCAGGTGGGCTTTTTTAGCAACACTGTTGTTGGAGGACATTGTCTGATGCCTGGTTTTGCGCCCTTTAGGACACTCACTGTTCTGTATTCGCTTTAATAAAGCTTGTCCCCTTTTCTTTTCGTTGTCTCGCTGACCAATAAGTATCTCGAAGGAATATTAACCATACATCAACTCTTACAGATGGAACGATGGCAAAATCCTCCGAACGTGCACAACGCGACACGATGTAGGCAATCGACGAGTTCCCAAATACCGTTGTCAACGAATAGAATTATTACGATGTTGATCATGAAATAAGTGCTTTTGAATCATATCAAGGGATTCAGTTTGTGTCGTACTTTATCACAAGTGAATGGCTTACTGGACATATGTTATGGCCTTTAGAATTTGGTTTTGCTTTCATTTTTGTTTGAGCTTGGTTTGTATGAGGAAAAACAGGACTTGCGATAGAAATAAATAAACCTAACAGCTGAATAATTCATAAACTACGTGTTTTACAGCTACGAGGGCTTTCCAGCGAGTCGCCGAGAGAATCCTCTCCACTTTTCGCTAATCCTGACGGCATGCGTAAGCCTCTGTGATTCACGGCAGCCGGGCAATATGCTATGGACTAACACCAGCGGTGCTAATGCGTAATAATTTGCCAACGCATGTTTCCATATTACGTGGCTCAAACATCGCTCCTTTTCATGGTCACTCAGCATCATGAGAAATTAGACGCAATTCTGCGGAAACACACAACGTGCAGAGCAGTAATTTTTTAGGGGAAAATGAGACGTCCTCCCGAAAATAACAACTGCTACAAAGGAAACCCATACGGGTTCCTCGAAAGAGGAGCCTCGCAGTTGAAGAAAAATTTGTCCTGGTCCGGGCCTCAAACCCAGGACCACCACCCTTCCTGGGCAACCGCACTACCATCTGAGTTAACCAGGCGGCTAGCAGATGGCAGCATGAAGTCGAATTTGTCAATAACTCGAAGCAAGGAAGAAGCACGGCTCTTCCCCGAAATAACAACAAAAAGTATCCGCCTAATAAGGTCCTCAAGGAGGGTATTTTGGAGAAGGTTTGCTAGTGCAATACTATCTCCACCGTATGTTCCTTAAAAGTATTGTAAAGAAACTATCGTTCCATTTTTGCAGCTTCCCCGGATTATCGTGTCTCAATTGTTCAATTAGATCCTGATATAATCATTTTACAAGAAACTTGGCTAGGTCCAAATAAAAAATTTTCATCGCAGAAATTATCGCTATTTTCGTTTAGATCGTACTACACGAGGTGGTGGATTACACACATTAGTTTCATCCAGAATTTCACACAAAAATGGTACTGAAACTTCTGTCCCCTGAATTCGAAATTCTAGTAATGACCCTAACTATACCTTTATGTCGGTCATTTTTCATCGCCAATGTGTGATATCATTCAGGGGTTCATGACACACGGCCTCTGGATAGTGTAAATTTTATGAGCGGAAATGACGTCATATTTGCGGGTGATTTCAACTCCCATCATCTCACATGGGGCTTGAAAAAACAGATGTGTGCTATACTCGACTATGGCATTGGTCTCAGGGCAATAATCACTTGTGTCAAAATTGAGATCATCCTACTTTTGTTAGAGGTTTAGCTACCTCTGCTCTAGATCTGACTTTCTCAGGTTCAGGTCCTTGCGCATCCTCCTGGTCGACTGTTGTCTATGTCAGAAATAGTGACCCCACTTTGGTGGTTTTCAATATTATGTGCCCGGTGACATTCTCAGTGCCTCATGTGCGAACATACATAAATTATAATAAATTGCAAAGTAATTCGCGATCATCATTGGCTATCCTATCTGAAGGGAATTCTAAACAAAGAGCAATAAGCATTTGTGCAATCTTAAAGGACTTCTGTAGAAAAGCTGAATTTGAGGTTCACTCAGTCAAATACTCTGAGCGCTGGTGGAATCATGATTACTCGCAGAATCATAGAAGAAAAGCCGCCTGAAAGAAATTGTTACATAGCCAATTCCCGAAAAATTACTCAGACTATTTGTTTCAGCTACATTTAAGCGTATGGTATCGAACGCAAAAGGTGAACACGACATAAAGCAATTTGATTTTCCTGCCGAATCCAATAACAAACAAACGCCATTCGGTTTCCTTAGATGCAAGGAAACGATTCTGTTACGGGTAAACGTCGAATCTACAGTTTAATTCCCAGATGACATGATATTCATTAGAAGTTCTAGCTAAAGGGCTGGAACATCGCTTTTCTTCTAATGTTGCTCCCCCTACATTGATTTCCCGTATTGATGAGGGAGAGAGGTAGCAAAAAAAGGAAAGACAGGGAGGTTAACCAGACGAGCGTCCGGTGTGCTACTCTACACTGGGGGAAAGGAAAAGGGGGAACAGAAAGAGGAAAGTGGGAGAAAGCGAACACTGTGTGTGCACGCACATATTGATGAGGATTTCACGGAGATATCTGTGAATGAATTGCGTTCTGTCTTGCAGAATATTCCAACTGCGACTCCAGGCCCTGGTAGAGTTACCTCGGCAATGTTAAAAATGTTACATAAGGAATCACAAGACGATCTACTAAACAGCATAAATTATTCAGTCAGAGGAGCTTGGTTCCCGCCAGTATGGAAGATCGCAAAGATTATGCCGTTAGAGCAGACAACGTTAGAGCAATCGCCTTTACATTAAATCTTGTGAAGTCGATAGAGAGAGCCCTAAATGTACGCCTTATAATATTATTAATAAAGAAAGCATCTTAGTCCATGTCAAATTGGATTCCGGCCGGGGTGATACATATGGCAGGCGTATATTGACCTGGAAAGTCGTATACAACTTCCACGGCACCAAGGTCACTATGCGGCATTGGTTATGCTTGATACCACCAAGGCACACGATAGGGTCAAGCACGGGATATTGGTAAGCCGGCTGCGAGAACTTAAGTTCCCCTAATATTTGCAAGCATGGATTACGCCATTTATAAGTGACAAAGTTTTATTGGTTCCAGAACTGCTCCTTATAGAGGACATTTAGACAGGCAAAATGAGTTATATAGGGCTCAGTGCTATCTCCGGTTTTATTCAATATTTTACTGAACTCCATTCCATCCAAAGAGGACGTGTACACTTACGTGTACGCGGATGACATTGCACTCTTTTCATCTCAAAGGATATCCAAACACTTTACCAAAAGCTGCAACGGTATTTATCTGTTCTACAAGCTTGGCTAAATTCCATTCACCTGGTTCTAAACGTGAACAAGTGCTCATTGTTCAAAATTCCTCTGAGGGACCCTGTATGTATATCTCTCATACCAGCTTGATTTCATTCCACAAGGAGATGCTATTAAGTACCTTGGTGTTACATATGACGGCTCTCTTTCATTGCGTTCGCACATACGTTATATTGCAGCTAAGGGCATTCGAGTGGTGTATTTGTTGCAACAGTCAATCAGGGATGAGCAGGCCAACCTTGTCATCAATCTACCGTATGTATGTACGTCGTGTCATGGAATTCGGCTGTGTACTATATTATGGGGGGGGGGGGGGGCGCTGCATCTGTTTCGCCTCCTTGTACTTCCAGAAAAGCAAGGATTAAGGCTATGTTTAGGGCTGCCCAAATTTGTAGCTCATACTGTTTTGTATCTAGAAGCACGAATTCCTTCTCTTGTAACTCGGTTCCGAGTGCTCATGGTCCAAACATTTTAAGGGCATACGAATTACCAATAAGACGGTGTCAAACAATGTTCATTTCTCAGCCTAGTATGTTTTTCGATGCCCATTGGTCTCTATTCTATAATCCTCGAGTTAATTTTGTGCAAGCTCTTCTCGGTCCGTTGAACGTTAGGATAAGGAAGGTAAAGCTCATTTGTGACAGGGAAAATTCTTGAATTTGACGATATTTTTCCAAGCAACGAAAAACACCTACCTTACCGAACGTTAAGGGCTATTTTACAGGATTATTTAATAACATCACAAACAAATGTAATTATAGTGACTGATGCCAGGCAGATTCAAGAAAAATGTGGCATCAGTATATTCAGCCCTATTCTCAGCTGGTCATTTTCTTTGCGGCTTCCAGACTTAGTACGAATATTTCTTGCAGAATTTTTTGCAGAAGTACGGGCCCTTCGTAAATTAAGCCCAACAATAGATTATGTAATCACTGTTACCGATTCTTTGTCCTTGTGTACTTAACTGACAACACCTAATGAATCTCAGGTTCTGCGAGTGTGTAAATCCTTAGTACCTCAACACTTAATATCCATTTAGTCTTGGTACCTGGGCATACAGGCCTAGTTCTAAATAAAACAGCTGATTCATTGGCGAAAGAGACACTAGCTGGCCCAGCCATTCAAGTTCTCCCTGCATTAGCCTTGATCATAGCGGCAAGGTTTAGGAGGCAAATGATTACGCGAGAATTCTCTGTGCCATCTATAACAAATTCCTCGGATTTTAAGCACTCATTGTACCCCTGTAAGAGCACTATTTGCCAATCTAGAAAAATTGAAGTAATTATTGGTAGGCTTCCCTGTCGCATACCTTCCTTAAATTTTTATTTATAGAAGGCTCGTCTGACACCCTCAGCGATTTGTCATGTGTGTAGGGAAGATGAAACCACAGAAATGTTTTTTTTTAAATTTCTTGTGGACGATTTATTAGCTTACGAAAATGAACCCTAGAAATAGCACTTTGCCTTCTTGGATTAGCTTTAACTGTTCCATATGCGCTTTCTTTCGGTGCCTCTACACTTGTGTATAGCGACAGGAACGTTAACGCTGCCATCCAAAATTTTCTTTCAGGATCAAGGAGATTTAAACTAACTTTTTAGCCGCCTCTTCTTCCACCAAAAGTGAACTGAAATTAATTTTATGGTCATGGTAGAATCTATAGTTTCATAAAATTGTGCAAGCACTACAATCTTTATCTTTCAATAATCTATAGCTTGCCTATTATTAAATTTTCACTTATTTTACACTTCACTATAACCTACCCTGCTTTGGGAGTGCGCACCGGCCCCAAAACTTGGGTGCAAATGCCACACGCAGTCACAATGTGGGGTTTTATATGCTCAGCCTAACCACAACTCCCCACATCCTAGCGCCAACGTGAACACGAAAATCCCGACACGCGACCGATGTGCGAGCAAAGCCACCGCAGGATCCGCCTAGATTTCCTTACACCATTTCCGTGACTGGCTCAGTTTACTTGGGGAGAAACCAACCCAGCAGCCATTGTGACCTCGGGTGAGGTAGGCAAAGAAATATTCGCCTAAATAAAAAAAATAATGCGCGTTAAACGGTACTTGTTGCAGGAAGGGCACTAGAGTGAAGCTTCCTGCGCCTAATCCCCCGGTTTGGGGTACTTAGCATTTGTCGCCGAATAAACTAGTTATGTATACGCTTCAATGCAAACCGACGAAGTATAGTGTCAGAGTCCACTAGTAGTCTACGTAATGAAACAATAAATCGCAACTGAAAACCGTTGTGTGTAATATCTCATAAGGATGGCTTTAAAGCGCACATGTACCTCTTAATGAAATAGCACGTAACATTGAACAGATAGTTTTTCATACAAAGGCTACCAGTTTCTCAATGGGGTATGTGTGCCACCGGTTACCCGCTCCACAGCGGGCATTCTCCCCACAAGTATCACAAATGCAATTGTTTTTATTATGTCAGTTACGTCACGGTAAACGTCCTTCCACAAGCCCGTCAGCACTAACGCCAATAAATTACACCAACGGGTGAGTAAAGCTTTGCCATTCTATTGTTATATCTATTTGTCGCCAGCCCTGAGGTCGCGCGACTGTCATTGTGGCCGCGCCGGCGGCTTCTTGCACGTCAGTTCACAGGCCGTTTTCGTGAGGAACCGGTTGGCGCCGGTCAGGCACCGGTGCGATTCCAGCACGCGCCGCGTCAACCTGAAGCAGCGCCTCTCGACCTGGATGGATGGATGGATGTTATGAGCGTCCCCTTTGGAACGGGGCGGTGGGTTGCGCCACCAAGCTCTTGCTATTATACTGTCCAATGTCCTACCTGCACCGCCGACGAAGGCGCCTCTGCCGCGAAGAAGGGGAACTTCAGTTGCGCGCTGCCGCAGGGCGCGCTCCGTGGAGCGGTGCAGGGCGGGTAGCGCGGGTTGGTGCAGTGGGCCGTGCACTGGCCGACCGTGGGGAACACGGCACTGCCGTTGGCAGGGCATCCACCCCAGGGGAAGTTCCAGGCTACGCACGCCCGGCCATCGAACCACCACCAGCTGGTGCGGACGTCCTGCCTGCGGATGGGGAGGGCAATTCGACGGGCGGGTCAGCGACGCGGTGAACCGCGCGTCAGCATAGAAGAATGGGCTGGTCAGAAAAGGTTTGTGTCGTGGCAGCACTACATAGCCATAGATTAAAAAACGCGGAAAGAAATAGAGGGCGTACCTCGTCCTGTATCCTCTCGCCTCAAATCTAGGTAGCGCAGCCACGCCACTATTTATGTAGGGAAGGCGTCACCCGGATGCTTGTGTATGGAAGCGGCGGTTCCGAAAGGAATGAAGAAATATAAACAGTAATGCCGCTGTAGCCCACGCGCCTTCGAAGTATACGCACAGTTAGCATGTGACAGTGGTGCAGCTTTACAGTCAAATATTCGTGTCGTACAATACGAGTGACTGTACCACGCCACCTGCAATGCTATGCTAGACTTTCCGCATGCCCATCAAGTTCTTACACTACCTGCCTAATGTCTATGTGCCTTACTACATGTTTCATTAAGAGAAGCAAAAGTAATCAGCAAAGCTATAAAAAGGGCTCTATAAATGGCTTGCGCCACGCAATCTGGTACCAGCCCTTGGACCAGCACGTCATTGAGAATTTTGCAGTGCTTACAATGCCGGAGTGAAAACATCGAAGCGAACGCTGTGCTTTTCTCTCCACGCTCATCGCAAGCAGCCACTCTATGATGTATGCAATCAGATTCTTCCCCTCACTTTAACGACGGTTGTCGTAACATAATGATACGCCCACATATATAGCAGACCATGCAACGTTTCAACTTTACGACCATGGTTCAGTGAAGCAGAAACTTGCTTCTGGTATCACTTGCGAATGATTTAACATATCTTTATTTCAGCGTTAGAGTGATCCGTTTCATTAAGCGACTTCAACTTGCGCGACTAAATTATTACGGCCACAAAATGAATTTTTTTTTCATTCTAGTATAACCACATTGGTTTGGCCACGCTTATTGAAACTAAGAGCAAGGTAGTTAAAAAGAAAATATCCTCAAGCAGCTTGCAACATTTCTTAGATAGGGATACAGGCATCAAATTTGTCAGAATATCTTAAATTCTAATTTATGTATTGCTATGTTTCTTACATTTACCCGGTCTCACGTTAACTTACAGGATGCAAGCGGTATTTGGCGAAATAAACTGAACTATTTGCTACAGAATTCTGTGTGCGTTTGAAGGATACATTGCGGAATGTCATTGTAACCATTTTATTGAATTCAATATTAAGCAACAGATTGTAGCGTTTGTAATATTGAGATCATCGATATTCCCAGTACGCATGATGTGTTAAAACTGTGGGTGCAATGCCGTTATCTACAGCATAGAGTGTGTTTTTTTTTTAGTTCCATCAATATTTTTTAAATGCCCATGGCAGATAGCACAGTTCTAATTCTTTATCTAAATTGCTCGATCAAGTGGCCATTACTTGTAAGAAAAATCAAAATAATTAATTAAGTGATTATCATAATTACGTAAATGAACGTTTTCATCATTAACATTACGGCCAACATCTCTATTACAAATTATAGTTGGTGAGTTGGCAAGGCATATTCACTTGGAACGAATTCTCAGAACTGCACCAGTTTCGAGGTATAACTTTTCAAAGTGTCCGACGGAAGGCATTGGTGTTCCAGTTACTTTTGTGCTTCTATGAATAAAACAGCGTGTTCTTTAAAAAAGTAACTGGTACGCCAATGCATTCGTCGGACACTTTGAAAATTGAAATTTCGAAACTGGTGCAGTCCTGAGGATTCGTTCTAAGTGAATACGCCATGCAAACTCGCCGACTATAATTCGTAGATTGAAATAGAGGTCGTAATGTTAATAATCAAAAAGTTCATTAAAGCAAGTATGCTAATCATGTTTTTGTTTTGATTTCTCGCAGAAGTAATAGTCGCCTGATCGAGTAATTTAGGTAAAGAATTATAACTGTGCAATCTGCCAAATGCAGTTTTTTTTTTTAGTTTGGTGCAGCTAAAAAAAAACCCTGTATATGGGCGGAAGGAATCCAATATGTTCTGTGGCTGTGATTTTCCACTGCAGACAGTTGGATCTCATTGCTTTATACAAGAGGCTTGGAAGATTCTTACAAGGTAAATGTCGCACAGGATGCTCGATGGTATAGACCGTGGCCGAACAAGAGGCCGAAGGTTTTTTTTTTTTTCGGCCACTGCTGGTCACATTTGTTTTATTCATGGCATTACCTAGGACCACTGAGCTTTCGAGACACGCAGCAGTTTATCGAACCGGGTTATTTTCGGGGACGTAAGATTATTGGGCATTCGTCTAAATACGAGGACTTCTACATTTGACCTTATCGGAAGGCAGCAACCGCGGCCGGGAATTTAATTCAATTCCACGTGCTCAGTACACGAACGCCATAACCAGTGAAAGGATCCGCCGCAGGTGTGAATCGAAGCTTGTTAGTAAGAAAAATGACACGGGTCTTTTGCTGGTTTAGTTCTACTGTTTCTGAGACACTCCAGTTTGCTTCCAATAGGGACTTTAGGAAGCAGGTCTATAACTTCAGACGTCAATATTCAATTAAAAAATGTTGAAAATAACAATATTTCAGAAATCTAACAACGAAGTTTACAACTCTCTCTCTCGCGCGCCAATAAAAACAATATCAGTTCTATAAACTGCACCTAATAACACATGTAAAGCACACAAAATTCATCTAATTTTTCACCATCCATGTTAGACCTCTAACTTGTTAGCAGAACTTTTACAAAACCCTCGTAAACGACACCACAGTTTTACGCAAGCGGCCAATTCATAACAAATTTGTCCTCTTCATATGCTCGAAGAAATTCTGTTGACAGGACTTCGATAGCTAATTTTGGTGCAGGGTTACCGATTTGTAAGCTTTGTGCGTCTATATTTTAGGACTTATCAATTTTCGTCCATTAATCCATTCAAATTTTGGGGCCCTCAATAAGAATCTCGTTTGCTAAGTGCCTAGACCTTAACTTTCTCCCTCAAATTGAGTAAGGTGTATTCAAATCGGCCAAGGGTGTGTCTCAAAATGCATCTATGTCGGAATTGGAGTTCGTCCCAAACTAAACGTTCCTCTTAAAGGTTAGCAAGAAATGAATTACGGCGTCCAAGACTGTAGACGTAGTATGACATCATTGTATTCCATTACATGTTCCCCAAGCTAAAGTAACAAGTAAACATTGTAGAATTATCGGCACATTCCTCCTTGAACTCTCGGTCAGTTGGTACTTGCGCCGTCCGTACTCTTGAACATCACGCAAATGCCCCGTGGTGCGCTGTACAAGTACTTCCGTTCACGTGTGCCTTCGGCCGGTGGCTGCTGTAGGATAAGGTTAATATTTGTTTTATTCATTCAAACGTGGCGCGTAATTTGAATTCACAGTTAAACCACAGAGTTTGTGTCCCTAGTTTCCACGATAGTAGTGCAAACCGGCAGAGTCCGCTACTGGCATAACTCTGCGGCGTTACCTAATTTCTTCTTTGCCGCTATAAGTTTAACGCGCCATTTCCGATGGCGTGACGCTGACGGCCAGCCCGAGGCTACGCGATCACGAGAAAGGTTCCGTACCTCCTGCAGCCAAGCAGAAGCGTCTTGTCGAGGCAGGCCTCGTGCGGCGGCTGGACGAGCACGCAGCTCCTCTCGCATTCGCGCCACGAGGAGAACCGGTTGGGGCCGCGGTTGCACAGCTGCGCCGGGTGGTCGTCGCCGGTCGCCACGCAGGCGTTGATCGAGGCCCGGTAGACGAACTCGCGACGCGGCTCCCGGCAGTACGTGTAGAAGACGACGCCGCATTCGGGCCTCGTCTGGAACAACGTGCATTGGAGTCGAAGCTCCGGTTATAACGAAGTGGTTCTTGCGCTAGAAATAGCTCAATATGTAGATGGTCTATAAACATATGGGAAAATGGATGGGCGTTACTGTTGTTTAGTTACAGCGATACAAAGAAAATTGGCAGCTCATCGGAAATTACTTGTTTTCTTTAATCGAATTATAGAACTTATCGAGAAATACGGTCGGAGAAATGGCCACCGCGGTAGCTGAACTGGTTTTGCACCGCGCGCCTGATGCGGGAGGTTCGCGTTCCGCTCTCATCTGCGTTAAATTGTATTTTCGTCCCCTTCCATTCCCCCTTTTTCTTAGTAGTTTTACATTTCGAATCTGAAAAAGAAAACAAATGATTACCCGTGTGCTTTTTCTCGCTTCACTGTCCGGTTTCTTCATTTCGATATATCAGGTAATTGGATATATCGATGAATTTCTATTCTATATTACTAATCATTGATGTTCAGTGCTATATTTATGCTTTTCCATATATTGTATTTCCCCACTCATGCGACAGCCGTTTTGGGCTACAGTATGTTGAAACAAATAAACAAATAAATACTAAGGTGTAACGATCTATACACACTTTATGATGAGTTCGTTATAGAGGATATAGAGCAAAGCTGCGCGACTGTGTTGAAGCTCACCATGGCGACCCGACTCGCAGCAACACATGGTAGCAAACACAGACACCCGGTAGTCTATCAGGTTATGCTTCGCATGGCACCATACGCCATTAGGTTCGAGCGTATTGTGAAGCACACTCGCTGTCAAAACGATGGAGGGAGGAAGCGCGGCAGCAGCAGTGAGCGAACATCATGATCTCCATGTTGTCTCTCGCGTCAACGCAAACTAAGCGGCGAGCGCACACCACACACAAAGCTACAAGCAGTCAGAGCACTGTCACCATCGCAGGTCGTATTCAAAATGAGGCCTGCGCGGCCAAGCCATAGGCAGCAGCCGCCGTAGTAGAACGCCTCCTCCCCCTCCCTCCCCTCCCCTCGGTGCCTTGCGCACGACGGAACACGGCATGCTTCCTTCCCGCTTTCCTTCCCTGCGCGCCCAAGATTGAGCTACCATCGTCGCCTCACACTCGCACGCTTTCACTCGCACATACAGCATATGGCGCGCGGCGACGATGCTATCGCCCTTGGATGTTGCGCCGAACATCACAGCGACGCCGACTGTGACGATGACGGCAGGAATGCGCCTCGAGTGTTCAAATAATTGCTATCGCAATAAAACCATGCGGTAAACAGTGTATATGCCACTGCAGGTGGTTTTATGGCGCCAATTGTAGGCGCTCTAGGTCAAATATACACATCCCATTCTCTCGTTCGTTTTCAAGCATTTACGGATCAAATCCCGGCCACGGCGGCCGCATTTCGATGGCGGCGAAATGCGAAAACCCCCATGTACTTAGATTTAGGCGCACGTTAAAGAACCTCAGGTGATCGAAATTTCCGGCGTCCTCCCCTACGGCGTGCCTCATAATCAGAAAATGGTTTTGGTATGTAAAACCCCACAATTGAATGGAATTGAATTTCAAGCATTTAGTTTGTATGAATGTCGTTAAATGAATTTCGCTTGTTGGATAACGTATGAAGTAAAATCCGCTATACTCTGGTTCGTTATAATCAGATTTATATGTATTACTAAGAACGCACGGATAGAGCACTGGGAAGCATATAGACATTTATATACTAAGTGCTTACAGCCAATGTATCTGCCCATATAAGTCCATACGTTAACAGACCTCACACATGGTCTGTTCACTTGTGCCATTAGACCGTTAATCTACATATTTGCTCAATGGCTGGAGTTAACGGTGCGTTAATGCACTTGCAAGCATGGCGCTCTCTAACATCAGGCTTACTTAAAACGAAAAAGGCTCCCGAGATTACATCACAGGACACCACTTTACAAATATGTCACTTTATGAGCGTTACCCATTAATTGAGTCAGTTATGTGGCTGCGTTTACGGGTGCATAGGGTATCACGTCGCCAAGCCAAAAGACCTGCAGATTACTGACGTTACCCACCACAGGCCTAACTCTTCCGAAGTTTCGTGAAAAAATAATTGCATTATGTAGTCAACACGTAAACGTTCTAAAGACGAAACAATTTACTATGCAAGCGTCGCGAGAAGAAACCTGAACTAGATCAACGTGCCGCGAACGGGCTGGTTTTCCAAAGCGCCAGAAACAGCACCCTCTCATTCATCGCTCGTCATGTTTACACTTACGGATCTCCGGAACGGTTGCTCCAGTGGATTCTCGGCAGTCACGAAGCTGGCGCTTGCGTTGCCGTATCCGACAGCCGGCTGCTCAACGGTCGAGTCCCCGTCTCCTGGTTCGCTCGCAGTCGACGGCCACTTCCAGGCGGCGTCAGTGACCGCCTCGTCAGCTGGGACGCCAGCATCATGCCATAGTGGGTACTCCGTATACGGCACTCCAGGCAGCAGCGGTCTGATGGCTGCCAATCCTGCAGCGAGAGGGGTTGCCAAGAGGGATCGAGTCACGTGGCACACGAGGCCAAGTTGTCGAAATAGTTCCCAAAAGCGGACCACCAGCTGCTCGAAGAGATACTTTGCAGGAAATTCGTTAGCCATTACGGAACTGGCGGTTTAGAAGGTCTACTTGAAGGGACAGTAAAGCGAAACACTAACTTTGTTTAGACGGATAAAATATTCCTCGAAAACACTGTTCTTCATTCCTCGAAAAGAGGTTTGTTATTAGAATAAAGCAAGTTCAAGTTTTCCTTTTTTTTTTCCAATGCGCGACACAACTACACCGCCAGAACGTCAGCGTGACGTTACAAATATCAGTGCATTTTCTGGCATTTACGACGCTGTGGCCCAGTAACAATCCTCCAAGCTTAACAAGTTCAATCTTTGGGCACTATATAATACAAAAATAGTGCTCATTATTGATAAACAGTTATCTAGACGAAGCCAGACGCCGTGGAAATCTGTGATGTCACGACAAGTTGTTGCGCGAACTCTCAGTCGGCGATCCCACCCGTCTTTCATTCTAGCGGGGTTTTTTTTTG
Organism: Dermacentor albipictus; assembly: GCF_038994185.2. NCBI lineage: Eukaryota > Metazoa > Arthropoda > Arachnida > Ixodida > Ixodidae > Dermacentor > Dermacentor albipictus. The sequence continues at coordinate 69,020,186 of NC_091825.1, forward strand.
CTGTTTGCTTATCAAGCCTCGTATCCCTCTTTTACAATTTTTATAAGCATAATATACTAATAGGGTTCCACTTATCATTCTCTTTACTGTCCATTTAAGGCTATAGAAGTTCACTCATACGCATATCTACACTAGAGGGCGAGCCTATGTATGTTGTATGTATGCATGTATGTATGTATGTATGTATGTATGTATGCATGTATGTATGTATGTATGTTGTATGTATGTATGTTGTATGTTGTATGTATGTATGTGTATGGTTCATGATGCCGACAGTGGTGGCCAGCGCAGAGACGACCAGCAGTGCGGACAAGAGCGCAGCGCCGACCATCAGAGCCGCTGTTTCCACTAGAGGTCAGTGCAGCATAGCGGACTATAGCGCAGCTGCTCAGGTCGACCCATCTGCCCCCCTTTAATGTACGTAAAATCTCTCTCTCTCTCTCTTTCTCTCCCTCTCTCTTTCTTTTTACTCACACGCAATCTTTTGTCGAATATATTAAGTTCGGTGGAAATTAGCAAGGTACACGAAGTTTAACGAGAGGAAATTGTCGACAACTCGATATAATATTATACAAAATATAGAGTTGTAACTATCGTTACGCTCAGATTCCCTGTACAGGAGAACAAATGTACCCAGCTTTTGTGGCAGTGAGCGAAAGGCTGAAAATCCTTGGGTTGTTTCAATAAAGGCTACCAGCTGTAAATGTGTAAAAAGCAGATTAAACATTTGAAAGATCCGTAACTGGCGATCTCCTTCACGTGTTCATTTGAAATACCATCGCGGCAAAGATATGGCTGAATTGATATGGGCGGATCATATTGACACGGGCGTAAAAACTGATTTATTTATAACAGGTCGGACAGTGAATGCCATAAGCTACTGCATTCTGTTACTGCTTCGAGCTGCAGTTTCTGCTCTTGCTTCACCGGTATCAACACACTGTGAAAGACTGAACTGAAATTGAGGCGGGAAGTGGATAGAAGAACGACATGGATGGCAGAGATAGAGTAATGCTGTCCTTCATGGACAGTGGCCTCTATGATAAGCATGTTTTCACATTTAGGTGCAGCGCACGTTACACTACCTTAAATAATGGTGACCGCTGGGTTTGTTTTTTGGTGAACTGGCTATATTTCTCGGATTATGAAATGAAAATTTTGTGGGAATAAATTTGCCGGAACAATGCCGCCGTGCTTTAACATTAGCTTATAGAAGCGCTCGTATAACGCCGTGCGTTAACGTGCTACCTCGAGCCACCGTTAATGACGTGTCGGCTGTCAAACAGTACTACGAAGATTATCAATGCCCAAAGCCAGCCGCTTCCCTGCCCGCGGTGAGTACCCAAGTGTCCGCTGCCCGTGGCACGCGGCAGCAGCTCACCAGCGACGGCATCGCGTAGGCGGTGTTCGTCGGCACCTCCAGGCGCCGTGGTCGACTGGCGGTTCATGATGCCGGCAGTGGTGGCCAGCGCAGAGACGACCAGCAGTGCGAACAGGAGCGCAGCGCCGACCGTCAGAGGCAGCCGGCCTCCCATCCAGCCGCCCGAGAGGTTCCCGTTGCGCCCGCCCGGCGGCAGGTCCGTCGCCGTGGCCACGTCGCGTCGCGTGCAGTCGACGGCGCAGCTACGGGTGTTCGGTGCCAGGGCCGCCCTGCTGCTGACGCGCACTGCGCGGCGAGGCCTGCGACCACGCGTGAGCGATCGTGTTCCCGCATCCGCAGACATAAGGTGGACCAACGTACAGCAGCTCCTTTTCAATGACGAGCGGTTGTTTACGCGTCGCCGCATCTGAAGCTATACATGAGGTTGCGATCTATTGCTAACCCTAAATCGGTGGCAACAAAATTTTTAGTTCTCGGGGGAAATTTAAAGCAGCCTTTTCGTCCGTTCAGTACACATCTAAAATTATGATATCTATTGTCCATGAAAGCGTCCGTGGGATCCGAGGAGATCTGATGAAAATAAATCCTATGTTTTCTGCGAGAACCGTTTGGATGATGGTTTACTCTCATAGAAACGTATGGACTCTACACGAGGTTACTAATCTCCGACTTCAATATTGGCGCCTTTCTGGCTTCCTATGATGAAGATCGTGAGTCTGATTTTTCATGACAATGAATTAATGTGCCAAGAGTAAGTCCGATTTCAACTCAAAAACTCGCTTTTACTGCAAGCTCGCAGAATTGAAAACAGGTGTTCGACTAGTATACTACGAAAGAAAATGTATATTGTTGTGGTATTATGGAGATGCAGAAAAATCATAAAGTACGCCAGTGGTTTGGTTACATGATGAGGCAAATTATGAAAGAGCTTCTTTTCAGTGTTTTTTGCGAGCATTGCTACATGTCAAAAGAAAAACTTCACAACGCAGTGTCAGAGTCAAAGTAAACAGTCAGAGTAAAACTAAAACCGATAAGGCGTTATCATGCAATTCGAACACGCTCCCTGTGTTCATCTACCGTGTCACTGGTCGAACCACTCGTGCGCCTGTGGGAAATTATTAAACCCAGCTTTAAAAAAATATAAAGTCTGTGCCCATCAATCGACCCCTGATCAGCCCCCAAATAAGGGGGCCCCTAACGTACCACACTCGGGCGCTGTCACCGCTGCTTGCGCTGCTGGTACTTGTGCCACTGCTGGCGCTGCTGCTGGTAGTGGCGGAACTGTCGACGGTGCTGCTCAAGTCGCTGCCTGCGGTGTACAGGACGGCCGAGTGCCGGGAGCACCGCCACGGGCCTGACGGGGAGGCGATAAAGGGGAACGTCGACGACGACCCGGCAGTCCACAGCGTTGTCTCCGTGGTATGCTGCGTAAGTGAAAGAACAGAGTGCCGAACGTTCCCGTTTTCTCATGGAGGTGCATCTTTTAAAGAGGCTGTATCCCATGGATCAATCACATTCTCGTGGTCTGGGCCGCTGTGATGTAACGATCCCTTTGGCTTGATTCTATACATTCGTTATCATACACCCTTCGCGGCCGGCTGATTCCTGTAACAGCAAAGAAGAGTGCCGCTCAGACTACTGACCAAGCGCGAAACAGAATAGTATTGGTATAGGAGACGTTCATGCCCACCAGCGACCGCTTCCTGGTAGTGAATGAAACGAATCTCAAAGGTTTTGCTCTTGCGGGTTGCAGAAGCCGCAAGCGATTGTAGGAGAAGGAAATACGTCATAGCCGCGATGTTTTAGACAATACTTATGGAATAGTTACATAATAACGGCTCTGTTACAATCCTATCCTAGCCATTGGAATATGCAGTAAACAAGCCCATATAGTTTCCTACAAATTTATTAGAGACAACTTTGTAGCACTATATCTGTATATATACAGGGTGTTTCAGCGAAAATATATTTTTTTTAATTGCCGATGGCGGATAGCACAATTTTAGTCAATGAGCTGGTCAGCTCGAAGAGGCGGACGTTACGTGCACAAATAACTGAAACGAATAATAGAATATTTAGCAAATCTCACACATGAAATTATTAACTAATTATCATGAGGCACATATTGCAGTTTACAAATTATAACAGGTGTTTAATTATTTATTATTTATTTTGTTTATTTATTTAATATTTATTTTTGACTACACTGATAGCGGAGCAGTAAGAGCTTAAACAGTTAAGGTACCTTTCCCAAGCTGACGGGGTGCCGGTTCGTTTTGCAGTTCTGTATGAACGTTTCTTTTTGTTTCTCAGTAGGTGAAGGGACTTTGTGAACCACGGTTAATTTTTGTCTTCAGTTATTCTTATTAAAGAAATGTTCTGCTCAACCAATGCGCATAACTTATCTCTGAACAGGACCCAGTTATCATGAACAGACCTGTTGTGGAACGAAAATAGAAATTAATGTTCAAGAACTGATTCTAGCTCAGTGTTGATTACTTCATAATTTCCCTTGTTGTAGTCACGATCTGTCTTTCTTGAGACATCTGTAAATGGTAATGGGATACTGATGGATACATTCAGTAATCTGTGGTCACTGAAACCATCCGAGCATGTCCCTTGTTCTGTAGTTTCCGGGGCGTTAGTATAAGATCTAGGACGTTAGAGCCACGGGTAGGTTCTTTAATGATGTGGAACCGATTATAATCTAATGTTAGGCTAATGAATTCTGATGAAAAACTGCAACATGACGACAAGTTTGCCATAAGGTAATCTGCCATAATAGGCAACCTAGTAGGCAACGCCTACTAGCTAGCACAAGGCCGGTGCACTTCAATCTGTGACGCCATGCTACCTTGCCCGACTGCCAAAGAATCTAATGTGGACGCCCCCGGAGTAAGCCGCTGTGATTTTAACGTCACCGTTTTCATCATGCCCGACTTGGCAATGAAAACTTCGGTCCAAGTAGCGTGAAGTCATAAACCAGAGGGCACAGGCCTCCTATCCAGGAGGTGTTGACTGAGTCCGACCACGTGGCCCCTATCTTGATAGCAATCTGCGATGGGGACAGAGTCTAGGTGCGCCAAGGGCTGATAGATTCGCGTACACTACATTCTCGCCGCTTAGTTCACGTTGAAGCGAGACGGAGCGTTAAGGTCAATTCGCTAGCTGCAGCGGCCACGCTTCCTCACGCCAGCATTCTGACAGCAAGTGTCCGCGGTCATCAAGTCAGATGTGTTCATGCTTGTGTGTGCGCGCGTGTCACCATGCTTGTTAATTTAGTTAGTAAACCTTACAAGTTTATACAGCACATAAATCTACTATCCTTATTTCTTATAGCAGTCTAATAATTCACTATCACAATTGATACTTCGCCTTTCGGGCAAAATTGGGACTTTTTTGTCAAGTTTTATCTCCCTAGATTTCCAAAGATGATTTTATTTCTAAATGCACGAAAGCAATAAGTGTCTTAGCAAATGCAGGATCATTACGAATTGCTGCACCTACAACGCAATATATTTCCAATATTTTTCCTTGGTGGTATAATTTTCAAAGCGACTATACCTCAATAAAGGCAAATTTCATTTCTTTTTCATTTCATTACCTTAAAGACCTCTTGCGGGGTATTACATAAGGGACGATTGGATACGGGGCAAATCGACGATTTTAGGAAATTTTCGGTATATAATGGCAATCGGATTACGGAAATTAACCCTTACGTACTAGTGCCGTGGTCGCCATGCAAAAGAAGTTTGACGCGCTACATCCCGGTGGTGGATTTCGCGACGTACAAGTTTTAGCGTTGAGGAATCGGAATAGGGTAGCCAAACTTTCAGAAACACAAGATCTTTTTTCTTTTTTCGCACTCTTTGAAATGCCGCGTGTTTTCTGAGCACGAATCACCAGCCCATTTTTGTGGGCACGAGATCTTTCTACCAAAACGAGTGAGATTTTTCAATATTCACGTCCCGACGTGGCACGGCCCCCTTATTACCTCTCAGCAGTATGTAGGCCTGTGCTGCTGAACATGCTCCGAACGAGCTGCGCCCAATTTTTACAACATTAGATGGAATATCAACGTTCGTCCTAAACAGCCAAAAATTCGGGCAGAACTAACCAACAGTGATTATCCAGTTATGCCAGTAGGTGAAACCGCGTCACGTATCAGGCGCTTACTGCAGCCAGGCTCCCCTGTGGCGCTGCCCTCTGCCGGCGCTGCAGCCGTGTAGTGCCGGCACCGCGAAGGCTGAAAGCACAGCAGGCCACAAAGGAGGCCCGCGAAGCAAGACGCCAAATGAAGAACAGAAAAAGTGATTATGCTGAGTACCTGGCAGGTGCTTATTGACTGAGTCCGTCAATTTCTTTTTCGCGAGTTCTACTGGTTAACAAAGCGGCTTTTTCATCTAAAAATCAATTAGCCTAAGGAAACAATTTATCAGCATTTTGCCTGTTATTTCACCAACCTCAAATGCGGAGAATAATCATGTTCTCATTATTGAATGCGCGGACTTAAAATATACTGCAGTATAATTATCCGCGTCAATTTAAGCGCTATTCTGACAAATTACATTTACTGCATAATAATTATTATATTGTAACTAGGCTACAAGCAGTAAAACATTTGACAACAAATAGCATAATGATATTAGGTTCATATATTAGTATCGTAAAAATAAAAAATTTCTGCACACCACGATACCATATTATGCTCATGCTAACGCCTGCGGTTACTCGGAAAGAGGGTGAACAGTGTGCTTTAAAATACACAGCAGCTGTAGGGAATATACCATGTTACCGGCCTTTAGGCCTCGCTACTCGAGAAGGGTTCGATGCCTCTGCTTACGGTTGGTCCTCTTTGTGCCACGTTCACGAGTCCGGCGACCTGCTCCGACTTCGTCCGAGGCCTGTGGCTGCACGGGAGTCCATGCTGCTCGGCCTCGAATGCAGTCGGGGCAGCAGGCTGTCGCCGAGACGCTAGCAGAGGAGGCCATGCCCTTAGCTGTCCCTCGGACTTGCAAGCACGACGATTGGTCAACGGTGAACGCTGCCACTCGCTGCTCTCGAACGAAGAAGTTTTGCCCGGCCCAGCGATCGTCTGGCCAGACTCGACGCTGTACGTGAGCTGTGCCAGGGACACGTCTTGCGCGGGCACGGTGGTGACGGCGGCTCGGGCGAAGCTGGTGCTCGGAGTGTCCTCTGTCGTGTACGTAGAGCCGCTCCCCGTGCTGTAGAAGGATCCTGCCTGGCTCGTGGTCCTGGTCCTGGTGTCCTTGGAGATCCAGGGTTTCATTGTCGTGAGGCCCTCGGTTCTGCTGCGCTTCTTTTTCGTCTGGCACGAGCTCGGAACGCAGAAGCGTGCCGCGTGGCGCGTGGTTTTGATAATGAAGATGGCTCTCACATTGTGGCACGTGTCCACAACAAGGGGATTGCTCAAGAAACTGTTGGTACGTTTAAAGAAAAACAAATACATAATAGGTAACGAAAGTCATGCAGAAGAGAAACAATCGATATCATGCATAATTGCTCCAAGATTTCCAAAAAGAACAAAACGGTAATGTCACAATATTGGAGCCATTTATTGGTGTTTCAAATAAAATTACACGTTCCGGAGGAAATTTCACTGCGGTAAAAGCCAAGAGCCTAGACCCCAAAGGAAAGAATAATTGGGGAAGTTAAGAGAAGCATTCGTATCGAGAATCGATGACAGAATAAAATTTGCGGCAGAACTCATCTAATGACGATTGTCCACGTTATTGCTATTAGCGTCGAATTAAGGAGGAGGATGACAACGAAGGAAGGAAAGGTAGGCAGGTCGGACCAGACGCACGTCCGGTTTGCTAGCCTACACAGGGGAAGGGGCTTAAGGGAAGAAAAGAAAGGAGAGCGAGGGAAGAAGGTGCTATTAGTGTGAGTACATGCAGACATTAAATCAATGTGTAGGCATAGCGTATGCCGACACAAAGCCATGTCATGTATAAGGCGGTTGTGCAGCCGGGCTGCTCACGCGCTTGCGTCTGGACACGCTGTGCCAAATTCGTGTTTGGCACGTGTGTGGCACGTTTGTCGATGTTGATTCACACGAGATTGAATATATATATAACGCCGGTTTGATTAGTCGCAGCAGCGGGGATTCCGCCCAGCACCAGAGACCCCAGTTGGCGTTAAAAAGTTTCACATAAGAGCGGAACACATCCAGCAGCACGTACCCAGTGACACAAATACCCGATCGTTGGACCCGATGGTTGGTTTCGCACCGGCTTCTCTCAGCACAGCAGCCCAGTGGTTTTTACATTTCGCCATGAATTACCTAGTAATCCGACCAATAGATAGGCAGAAAGATAGTACCCTAAAGTTGCCGCGATGTTACCCAAATATGTTAATCGCATCAAAAAAGGTTCAATTGTCTCACATTCATTACAAACTGGCAGATAGGTATGTTGTGAATGGCAGCAGTCTAGTGGTGCTAAATTATCTTTTATGATGTACATGACTTCCTTTCTGTATGACATACTAATTTCTTTTGGGGGAATTAGAAATACATACGGAGAGACTTGCGCAGTCTCAGCCTCCACATGTGTAAGTAGGTCCGATTTAATTAAAGCAAATTTATGGAACATTATATTCGCAGCTGCTTGGTTCAAAGGTTTGTGCAATGTTTCTGTTCTATAGACGGACCAAAATATTACTTTTCGTATATAATTCAGACAAATTTGGTGCGTCATGTTTATTTCCGCGTATGTTGTACGTTATCGTGGCGAAGTTACCTTGTGGTCAGTGTAATAAATTTCGGTAAGGTGGCGAAAACTGACATATTTTCCTTTCCCATCATTCAGGGAGACAACACCCAAGTACCTATCTGCTTAACGAGTCAGTAGCATGATCTTTTCGGGGTACCTTGAAACATGAAGTTTCTCTACACCAATCTTGAAGTTCAGTGTTTGCATAAATCGGCGTTTTAGCCGAAGGCGATGACGCAGTTTCCGTGTGAACTTTGTAACGATGGCACATATAAATACCCCAAAAATGTTGATTTCCGCTATAAATGTACAATACACATTCGCGTTTGTGTGTGTGTGTGTGGGGGGGGGGGGGGGGGTTATATGTTCAGCTTAACCAGAACTCCCCACATCCTTGCGCCAACGTGACCACGGAAATCCTGACACGCGACCGATGTGCGAGCAAAGCCGCCGCAGGATCCGCCGAGATTTCCTTACACCATTTCCGTGACTGGTTCAGTTTCCTTGGGGAGAAACCAACCCAGTAGCCATTGTGACCTCGGGCGAGTTAGGCAAAGAAATATTCGCCTAAATAAGATAATGCGCGTTACACTGTACTTGTTGCAGTAAGGGCACTAGAGTGAAGCTTCCTGTGCCTTATCCCCCGGTTTGGGGTACTTAGCATTTGTTGCCGAATAAACTAGTTATGTATATGCTTCAATGCAAACTGACAAAGCATAGTGTCAGAGAGTGCACTAGTAGTCTGCGTATTGAAACAATAAATCGCAAATGAAAACCGTTGTGTATAATATCTCATACGTTGTGTATAATATCTCATCTCGCTTTAAAGCGCACATGTACCACTTAATTAAATAGCACGTAACATTGAACAAATATTTTTTCATGCAAAGGATACCAGTTTCTCAATAGGGTATGTGTGCCACCGGTTACCCGCTCCACAGCAGGCATTCTCCCCACAAGTATCACAAAAGCAATAGTCTTTATTATTTTAGTTACGTCACAGTAAACGTCCTCTAACGAACCCATAAACGCTAACTCCAATAAAATACACCAGCGGGTGGATAAAGCTTTGCCATGCCATTGTTATGTCTCCTTGTCGCCAGCCCTGAGGTCGCGCCACTGTCACTAGGGCCGCGCCGGCGGCTTCTTGCACGTCAGTTCGCAGGCCGTCTTCGTGAGGAACCGGTTGGCGCCGGTCAGGCACCGGTGCGATTCCAGCACGCGCCGCGTCAACCTGAAGCAGCGCCTCTCGACCTGGATGGATGGATGGATGTTATGAGCGTCCCCTTTGGAACGGGGCGGTGGGTTGCGCCACCAAGCTCTTGCTATTATACTGTCTAATGTCCTACCTGCACCGCCGACGAAGGCGCCTCTGCCGCGAAGAAGGGGAACTTCAGTTGCGCGCTGCCGCAGGGCGCGCTCCGTGGAGCGGTGCAGGGCGGGTAGCGCGGGTTGGTGCAGTGGGCCGTGCACTGGCCGACCGTGGGGAACACGGCACTACCGTTGGCAGGGCATCCACCCCAGGGGAAGTTCCAGGCTACGCACGCCCGGCCATCGAACCACCACCAGCTGGTGCGGACGTCCTGCCTGCGGAAGGGCAGAGCAATTCGACAGGCGGGTCAGCGACGCGGTGAACCGCGCGTCAGCATAGAAGAATGGGCTGGTCAGAAAAGGTTCGCGTCGTGGCAGCACTACATTGCCGTATATGAAAAAAAACGAGGAGAGAAATATCCTCTCGCCTCAAATCTAGCTAGCGCTGCCACGCCACCTTTTATGTGATGAGGGCGTCACCAAGGCGCTTGGTTATGGAAGTGGCGGTTCCGTAAGGAATGAAGAAATATAAACAGTATTGCCGACATGGCACTCGCGCTTTCGAAGAATATGTAGTCGGCGTGTCACATCGGTGCAGCTTCGCGGCCAAATATTCGTCTCGTACAATGAGTGACTCAACCACGCAGCCCGCAATGCTCTGCTGGACTTGCCGCACGCCCATAAAGTTATTACAGTACGTGCTTAATGCCTATGGGCCTTACGGTGTGTTTCATGAAGAGAAGCAAAAGTAATCAGCAAAGCTATAAAAAGTGCTCGATAAATGGCTTGGCGCCACGGAATATGGTACCAGCCCTCGGACCAGTAAATCTCAAGAATTTCGGAGCGCTTATAACACCGGAGTGAAAACATCAAAATGAACGATGTGCTTTACTCTGCACGCTCACTGCAAGCAGCCGCCGTATGTGTGCTACCAGATTCTTCGCCTGACTTTAACGACTGTTGTTGTAATATAGCGAGACGCCCACATAAATAGCAGACCAATGCCTGAACTTTACGACCTTGGTTCAGCAAAACAGAAGCTTGCTTCTGGTATCACTTGTGAACGATTTAACGTACCTTTATTTCAGCATGAGAGGGATCCGTTTCATTGAACGACTTCAACTTGCGCGACTAAATAATTACGGCCATACAAAATCAAATTTTATCACTCCAGTATAATCACACGATTTGGCCACGCTTAATGAAACTAAGAGCAAGGTAGTTAAAAAAGATACCCTCAAGCAGCTTACAGAATGTCTAGTGAAGGATACAGGCATCAAATATGGCATAATATCTTATACCTTCCGATTTATCTATTGCTATGTTTCTTATTTACCTCGTCGCATGGTAGCTTAGAGGATGCAAGAGGTCTTTGGCAAAATATACTATCTGCTACATGATTCTGACTATATTTTAAGGATATATTGCGGAATGTCGTCGTAACCATTTTATTAAATTCAATATTCAGCAACAGATTGTAGCGTTTGTAATGTTGAGATCATCGATACTCACAGTATGTACGATGTAATAAAACTGGGGTTACGATGGCCTTATCTAAGCATACAGTGTGTGTTTCTTTAGCCGCACCAAATTTTTTTACATTGCCTAATATTGCGCAATTGCAATCCTTTATCTAAATTACTGGAGCAGGTGGTCATTACTTATACGAGAAATCAAAATATTAATTTAAATGTTTAGCGTAATTACGTTAATTAACATTTTATTTATTAACATTACCGCACAATTTCTATCTACGAATTATAGCCGGTGAGTTCGCGAGTCGTATTCACTTGGAACGAATTCTCAGGACTGCGCCAGTTTCGAGATATCAATTTGCAAAGTGTCCGACGAAATGCATTTGTGTTCCAGTTACTCTTGAACACGCTGCGTTACTCAATGAAGCAAAAAATTAACTAGAACACCAATGCTTTTCGTGTGACACATTGAGAATTCATATCTCGAAACTGGTGCAGTCCTGAAAATTCGTTCCAAGAGAACATGCCTTGAGACATCCCCGGCTATAATTCGTAGATTGATATAGTCACCGTAATGTTAATAATTAAAAAGTTGATTAACGCAATTATGCAAAACATATAAACAATTATTTAGATTTCTTGCAGAAGTAATGGCCACCTGATCGAGAAAGTTATATCAAGGATTAGAATTGTGCTGTCTGCCACAGGCAATTCTGTTAAAATTTGGTGTGGCTAAAAAAGAAACAGCGTGTATATGGGCCGAAGGAATTCAATATGCTCTTTAGCGGTGCTTTTCTTCTGGAGATAATTACATCTTATCGCTTTATAAAAGAGGCTTGTAAGATTCTTACAAGGTAAAAGTCACGCAGGAAGACTTGACGGGATAGGCCGTGGCCGAACAAGCGGCTGAAAGTTCTTTTTTTCTTCCACTGCTGATCACATTTGTTTCATTCACGGCATTAAATGTCGCCGAGAACCCCTAAGCCTTCGAGACAAGCAGTAGTTTATGGCTTCGGATTAGTTTCGGGGACGTTAGATTATTAAGCGTTCATCTAAACAGGAGGGCTTCTACATTTGACCTTATAGGAAGGCAGCAGCCGCGGCCAGGAATATAGTTCAATTCCAGGAGTTCAGCACATGAACGCCATAACCAGTGGAAGGATCCGGCGCAGGGGTGAACCAAAGTTTGCTAGCAAGGAAAATGGCTAGGCTCTTTTTGCTTGTTTAGTTCGATTTTATTAAGGACAATATGGCACTCCACTATGCTTCCAATAGGGACTTTAGGAAACAGGTCTTTAATTTAGGCCGTCGATGTTTTAATAAAAGATGTTGGAAATCACAATATTTCAGAAATCAAACAATGAAGTTTACAATTCTCTCTCTCTCACCAATAAAAACAATACCAATGCTGCAACTGCAGCTAATAACGTATGTAAAACACACAAAACTGCTCTATTTTTTACCGTCCCAATTAGACCTCTAACTTTTGAGCAGGTCTTTCACAAAACCATCGTAAACGTTGTAACAGCTTTACGCAAGGGGCAAATTTGCAACAAGTTGGTCCTCTTCATATGCTCCAGCAAGTGCTATTTACAGGATTGTGATGGCTAATTTTAGTGCAGAGTTACATCGTGTAAACTGTGTGCTTCTATTTTTCTAAGACTTACCAATTTCTTGCAATTTTCATCGGAATTTCGGGGCCCTAAATCAAAATCCCGTTTCCTAAGTGACTAGAACTTAACTTTGTGCCTTAAATTCGATCAGTTGCATTAAAAGGGGCTTGTCTCAAAAATCATTTCTGCCGGCATTCAAATTCGTCCCGAACTAAAGATTCCCCTTAAGGGTTAACAACAAATGAATTACGGCGTCTAAGACTGACGACGTAGCATGACCTCATTGTGTTTCACTATATGTTCCTCAAGCTAAAATAGCAAATAAACATTGCAGAATTATGGGAATATTCCTCCTTTGAACTCTCAGTCAGTTGACACTTGCATCGACCGTACTCTGGAACATCCCGCAAGTGCCCCGTGGGGCGTTGTGTAAGTACGTCGGTTCACGTGTGCCTTCGGCCGGTGGCTACTGTAGGATAACGTTAATTTCTGTTTTATTCGTTGAATTTTATCGCATACTTTAAATTCGTAGTTAATGCACAGAGTTTGTGCCTCTAGTTTTCACGATAGCAATGCAAACCGGGAGGGTCCTTTACTGGCAGAACTCTACGGCATTACCTTATTTGTTATTTCTCACTATAAGCTTAACGCGCCGTTTCCGATGGCGTCACAATGACGGCCAGCCCGCAGCTATGCGAGCACGAGAAAGGTTCCGTACCTCCTGCAGCCAAGCAGAAGCGTCTTGTCGAGGCAGGCCTCGTGCGGCGGCTGGACGAGCACGCAGCTCCTCTCGCATTCGCGCCACGAGGCGAACCGGTTGGGGCCGCGGTTGCACAGCTGCGCCGGGTGGTCGTCGCCGGTCGCCAGGCAGGCGTTGATCGAGGCCCGGTAGACGAACTCGCGACGCGGCTCCCGGCAGTACGTGTAGAAGACGACGCCGCATTCGGGCCTCGTCTGGAACAACGTGCAGTGTACGTGAGCCTCCCGCATGCAGTCGAAACTCCGGTTATAACGAAGTGGCTCTTGCGCTAGAAATAGCTCAATATGTAGATGGTCGATAAACATATGGGAAAATGGATGGCCGTGACTGTTGCTTAGTTACAGCGATACAAAGAAAATTGGCAGCTTATCGGAAATTACTTGTTTTCTTTAATTGAATTATAGAACTGATAGAGAAATACGGTCGGAGAAATGGCCACCGCGGTAGCTGAACTGGTATTGCACCGTGCGCCTCATGCGAAACGTTCGCGTTCCGCTCTCATCTGCGTTAATTGCATTTTCGTCCCCTTCCATTCCCCCTTTTTCTTATTATTTTTACATATCGAATTTAAAAAAGAAAAATAATTACCCGTGTGCTTTTTGTCGCTTCATTGTCTCCTTTCTTCATTTCGATATATCAGGTAATTGGATATATTGATGAATTTCTATTGTATATTACTAATCGTTGATGTTCAGTGCTTGTATTGTATATCCCCACCCCTGCAATAGCCCTTTTGGGTTGCAGTATGTTGAAATAAATAAATAAATAAATACTAAGGTATAACGATCTATACAAACTTTATGACGAGTTCGTTATAGAGGATACAGAGCAAAGCTGCGCGACTGTGTTGAAGCTCACCATGGCGACCCGACTCGCAGCAACACATGGTAGCAAACACAGACACCCGGTAGTCTATCAGGTTATGCTTCGCATGGCACCATACGCTATTAGGTTCGAGCGTATTGTGAAGCACACTCGTTGTCAAAACGATGGAGGGAGGAAGCGCGGCAGCAGCAGTGAGCGAACATCATGATCTCCATGTTGCCTCTCGCGTCAACGCAAACTAAGCGGCGAGCGCGCACACCACACAGAAAGCTACAAGCAGTCAGAGCACTGTCACCATCGCAGGTCGGATTCAAAGATGGGGCCTGCGCGGCCAAGCCATACGCAGCGGCCGCCGTAGTAGAACGCCTCCTCCCCCTCCCTCCCCTCCCCTCGTTGCCTTGCGCACGACACAATACGGCGTGCTTCCTGGCCGCTTTCCTTCCTTGCGCGCCCAAGACTGAGCTACCATCGTCGGCTCACACTCGCACGCTTTCACTCGCACATACAGCATACGGCACGCGGCGACGATGCTATCGCCCTTGGACTTTGCGCGCAACATCACGGCCACTCTGACTGGGACGATGACGGCAGGAATGCGCCTGGAGTGTCCAAATAATTGCTATCGTAATAAAAGCATGCGGTAAACAGTGTATATGCCAGTGCTGGTGGTTTTATGGCGCCAATAGTAGGCGCTCTAGGTTAAATATACACATCCCATTCTCTTCTTCGTTTTCAAGCATTTACGGATCAGATCCCGGCCACGGCGGCCGCATTTCGATGGGGGCGAAATGCGAAAACCCCTATTACTTAGATTTAGGTGCACGTTAAAGAACCTCAGGTGATCGAAATTTCCGGCGTCCTCCACTACGGCGTGCCTCAAAATCAGAAAATTATTTTGGCGTGTAAACCCCGATAATTGAATTGAATTGAATTTCAAGCATTTACTTTGTATGAATGTCGTTAAATGAATTTTGCTTTTTGGATAACGTATGAAGTAAAATCCGCTATACTCTAGTTCGTTATAATCACATTTATATGTATTACTAAGAACGCACGAATAGAGCACTGGGAAGCATATGGACATTTATATACTAAGTGCTTACCGCCATTGTATCTGCCCATATAAGTCCATACGTTAACAGACCTCACACGTGGTCTGTTCAGTTGTGCCATTAGACCGTTAATCTACATATTTGGTCAATGACTGGAGTTAACAGCGCGTTATTGCACTCGCGAGCATGGGGCTCTCTAACATCAGGCTTACTTAATACGAAAAAGGCTCCCGAGATTACATCACAGGACACCACTTTACAAATATAAGTCACTTTATGAGCATTACCCATCAATTGGGTCCGTGATGTGGGTGCGTTTACGGGTGCATCGGGTATCACGTCTCCAAGCCAGAAGACCTGCAGATTACTGACGTTACCCACCACAGGCCCAACTCTTCCGAAGTTTCGAAAATTATGTAGTCAACACGTAAACGTTCTAAAAGCGAAACAATTTACTATGCACGCGCCACGAGAAGAAACCTGAACTAGATCAACGTGCCGCGATCGGGCTGGTTTTCCAAAGCGCCAAGAACAGCACCCTCTCATTCATTGCTCGTCATGTTTACACTTACGGATCTCCGGAACGGTTGTTCCAGTGGATTCTCGGCAGTCACGGAGCTAGCGCTTGCGTTGCCGTATCCGACAGCCGGCTGCTCAACGGTCGAATCCCCGTCGACTGGTTCGCTCGCAGTCGACGGCCACTTCCAGGCGGCGTCAGTGACCGCCTCGCCAGCTGGGACGCCAGCATCATGCCATAGTGGGTACTCCGTATACGGCACTCCAGGCAGCAGCGGTCTGGTGGCTGCCAATCCTGCAGCGAGAGGGGGTGCCAAGAGGGATCGAGTCACGTGGTACACGAGGCCAAGTTGTCGAAATAGTTCCCGAAAGCGGACCACCAGCTGCTCGAAGAGATACTTTGCAGGAAATTCGTTAGCCATTACGGAACTGGCGGTTTAGAAGGTGTACTCGAAGGGACAGTAAAGCGAAACACTAACTTTGTTTAGACGGATAAAATATTCCTCGAAAACACTGTTCTTCATTCCTCGAACAGAGGTTTGTTAGTAGAATAAAGCAAGTCCAAGTTTTCTTTTTTTTTTCCAATGCGCGACACAACTACACCGCCAGAACGTCAGCGTGACGTTACAAATATCAGTGCATTTTCTGGCATTTACGGCACTGTGGCCCAGTAACAATCCCCCAAGCCTAACAAGTTCACTCTTTGGGCACTATATAATACAAAAATAGTCCTCATTATTGATAAACAGTTATCTAGACCTAGCCAGACGCCGTGAAAATCTGTGATGTCACGACAAGCTGTTGCGGGAACTCTGAGTTGGCGTTGCCCCCTGTCTTTCATTCTAGCGGGTTTTTTTTTTGCTATTTGCTTATCGAGTTTCGTCTCCCTCTTTCACAATTCTTATAAGCCTAATTTACTAATAAGGTTCCACTAATCATTCTCTTTACTGTCCATTTAAGGCTATAGAAGTTCGCTCATATGCATATCTACATTAGAGGGCGCGCCTACTATACAGCCGATGTTTCCACTATAGCTCAGTGCAGCATAGAGGACTACAGCGCAGCTGCTGAGGTCGACCCATCTGCCCCCCTTTAATGGAAATAAAATCTCTATCTCTCTCTCTCTCTCTCGCTCTCTCTTTACTCATACGCAATGTTTTGTCGAATATATTAAGTTCGGTGGAAATTAGCAAGGTACACGAAGTTTCACGAGAGGAAATTGTCGACAACTCGATATAATATTATACAAAATATAGAGTTGTAACCATCGTTACGCTTAGATTCCCTGTACAGCAGAAGAAATGTACCCAGTTTTTGTGGCAGTGAGTGAAAGGCCGAAAATCCTTCGGTTCTTTCATTAAAGGCTACCAACGGTAAATGTGTAAAAAGCAGATTAAACATTTGAAAGATCCGTAAATGGCGATTTCCTTCACGTGTTCATTTGAAATAACATCGCGGCAGAGATGTGGCTGAATTGATATGGGCGCATCATATTGACGCGGGCGTAAAAACTGATTTATTTATAACAGGTCGGACAGTGAATGCCATAAGCTACTGCGTTCAGTTTCTGCTCTTGCTTCACCGGTATCAACACACTGGCAAAGACTGAACTGAAATTGAGGCGGAAAGTGGATAGAAGAACGACATGGATGCCAGAGATAGAGTAATGCTGTTCTTCATGGACAGTGGCCTCTATGATAAGCATGTTTTCACATTTAGGTGCAGCGTACGTTACACTACCTTAAATAATGATGACCGCTGGGTTTCTTATTTGATGAACTGGCTATATTTCTCGGGTTATGAAATGAAAATTTTGTGGGATCAAATTTGCGGGAACAATGCCGCCGTGCTTTAACATTAGCTTATAGAAGCGCTCGTATAACGCCGTGCGTTAACGTGCTGCCTCGAGCCACCGTTAATGACGTGTCGGCTCTCAAACAGTACCACGAAGATTATCAATGCCCAAAGCAAGCCGCTTCCATGCCTGCGGTGAGGACACAAGTGTCCGCTGTCCGTCGCACGCGGCAGCAGCTCACCAGCGACGGCGTCACGTAGGCGGTGTTCGTCGGCACCTCCAGGCGCCGTGGTCGACTGTCGGTGGTTCACGATGCCGACAGTGGTGGCCAGCGCAGAGACGACCAGCAGTGCGGACAGGAGTGCAGCGCCGACCGCCAGAGGCAGCCGGCCTCCCATCCAGCCGCCCGAGAGGTTCTCGGTGCGCACGCCCGGCGGCAGGTCCGTCGCCGTGGCCACGTCGCGTCGCGTGCAGTCGACAGCGCAGCTACGGGTGTTCGGGGCCAGGGCCGCCCTGCTGCTGACGCGCACTGCGCGCGGAGGCCTGCGACCACGCGTGAGCTCTGTCTGTCTGTCTGAAAAATATTTATTCAGATAAGTTTTGCATCAACACTAGGTGGGCTCCCCCTTACGTGAGCCCATTGGCGTCGGCCGCCGCCCGGGCCCGCTCGACCAAGGCCCGTTGGGCCGTCAGGTCAGAGCAGCCGAGCAGGGCTGCCTCCAGTCCACCCGGGAAGGGTTGGGTAGGGGGGTTAGATTTGGGGTTTTTTGACATGCCCATACCATGTGGAAAATGTCTGAGGACTTTTCCCCACAGTGCGGGCACTCCCCCGTGCAAGCGGGGTCAAAGTATTTTAAGGCTGCCGGGCACAGCAGAGTTTTGGTATAAAGGCGAAGGACAATGCGCCCCTCCGCCTTTGTGAGGCCCTTACAGGGCTTGGGATAGATGGCATGGCCAGATTGGTAGAGCTGAACGATCTCTTTGAAAGTATAGGCGGGATTGGGTTCGGGGTCCGGATCGGTGGGGGACGAAGGTGATGCCCGGAAAGTGAGCGCGCGGGCGACGGCATCGGCCGTGTCGTTTCCTTCGAGGCCCGTGTGAGCGGTAGTCCAGATAATCGTACGGTGCGAGGGGGCACCGAGATAGTCGTTGTTTTGCAAAATTTTGTAGGCAAGGTACGGTATGTGCCCCTGCTCAATATTGCGGCAAGCACCCCTCGAGTCGGTGATGATGACCCTTGAGTGTTGATCTGCGGCGGCTAGCGCGATGGCAACCACCTCCGCGTGTGTAATGTTGTGTGCACGGAAAGTGAGTCCATTTACTGCTGTGTTTTGGTGGACGACTGCGGCCGTGTACCAACCCCCATGGTACGGGCCGGAGGCGTCCACGTAGAAGACTCCGTGTTTGTGTCCGTAGTGGCGAGCCAAGGCTTCCGCCCGCGCGAGGCGTCTGCCGCTATGGTCCTCTCGTGTCATGTTGACCGGAAGAGGGCGCACGTGCAGGGCATACCTCCACTGTGATGGGATATGTACGTGCTCTTCCGTATGTATTGAATGATGGATGTGTAGTCGGGCAAGGAGGCGGCGACCCGACGGCGTTTTAGAGAGTCTCGTGTATTGGTTCATCAAGTGTGCCTCTCGCAGCTCTTTAAAGGTGTTCACCATCCCCAGGCCCAGGAGGCGCAGGTTGGAGGTGCTGACCGGGAGGTCGAGGGCACGCTTGTAGATTTTACGGAGAATGACTTCGAGTGCATTCTCGTCAACTTTGCGTAGGTGGAGGTATGGAGCCGAGTAAAGGACTCGACTGGTTACAAATGCATGCGCCAGCCGCAAGGCGTCTTTGCATCGTAACCCCCCGCGCTTGTTCGAAACCCGGCGGACCATCCGGCCCACCTGGTCCCCCACCTTACGCAATTTGGCCAATGTTGTGTCAGCTTTTCGATTTTTGTGAATAAAGAGCCCCAGTACTCGGATCTCGTCGTGTTCGGGTATGGGTCCACTGTTAAGGGAGAGGTCGATTTGGGTAGTGCACTTTGGTGAGGGGCGTATGTGCACAAATTCAGATTTGGACGGGATGCACTGAAGGCCGCATCGACGGGCATAGTTGTCTACGATGTCCGCGGCTTGCTGCAGGTTGGCCTCGATTTCTCCTACCGAGCCGTGTTTAGCCCAGATGGTGATGTCGTCGGCATACAGCGCGTGCTGGATGCCGTCGACCCTCGCCAGCTGAGCGGGAAGTTTCATCATCGCCAAATTGAATAGGAGGGGCGAGAGGACCGCTCCCTGCGGGGTCCCTCGCGTGCCTAATTGGTATGGGCCGTGTTCGCTGTCTTGAATCCGAATGAATGATTGTCGGTCAGTGAGAAATTGCCTAATGTGGTTAAAGGTGTTTCGGCCGCAATCTGTTTGGGAAAGATGTGTTAGAATAATTTCGTGGGTCACGTTGTCGAAGGCCCCCTTCAAATCCAAAGCGAGTACTACTTTGTCACTTAGGGGATATTCGATCGGGTCGAGAATTTCTCGGTCAAGTTGAAGCAAGACATCCTGTGCGGACCGGTGTGGGCGGAATCCGAACATGGTGTCTGCGAAAACATTTTTGTTCTCCAGAAACTCAGACAGCCTGTCGCGCACCATCGTCTCCATTAATTTTCCCACACAAGAAGTAAGGGAGATGGGGCGGAGGTTGTCTGTGTTGATGGCTTTACCAGCTTTGGGAATGAAGGTGACCAGAGCGGTCTTCCAATCAATTGGGAGGGGTGTTTCCCCGATCCAAATGGAGTTCATGTAAGCGAGGAGTGTGGAGTAGGCAGAGTCGGGAAGGTTGGCAAGTAATTTGACTGTAATTTTATCCCGTCCCGGTGCCGTTCCTCGCTTCATTTTTGCTAGGCCCGCCTTCAGGTCGTGCAGCTGGAATGGTTGGTCCATCTCCGCGTTCTCGGAACCTGCATACGAGTACGCGGGCCCTCGGGGGTCCTGCTGAGTACAGAGGTATTGATCTCGGAGTTTGCATGCCAATTTTGAAGTGTCTCCATCGAAGCAGTGAATGGCTCGTTGGAGACGTTTTTGTGTTTCTGCTCGAGTTTGGGTGGGGTCGATTAGGGCGCGGAAGAGGCGCCACGTACTCCGGCTGGACATTTGTCGCGCGGCCGTGTTGCACCGGTCCACCCAGTTAGAGTCAGCGAGTTGGGCCGCGTACTCTGCCGCTCGTTGGGTGAGCTCAGCGATGCGAATTTTGAGTTTCCGATTGTGTTTTTGCCGGCGCCATCGGCGGACAAGGCTGTGCCGGGCCTCCCAGAGGTGAAGGAGGTGGTTGTCCACCTCCGGGGTCGCCTCTGAGAGTTGAATTTGAGTTTCCGTGGAGCGAAGGGTGGAAACCAATTGCTGGGACCAGACGCGGTACCCTTGCTCCTGAATGGGGGTCGAGTTGGTGTATGTTTGTCGGAATTTGGTCCAATCGGGCAATTTTGCCTGTGCGAAAGGTCTTGCCAATGGATGGGTGCGAATAGTTGTATTGAGTATGCAGTGGTCGCTACCGAGGGTCTCTTCGGTGTTGACCCAGTCTACATATTGAATGTTTTTGGTGAGGGTTAGGTCCGGACACGTGTCCCGTGTCACGGAGTTACCCACGCGAGTTGGGTGGGCAGGGTCGGTGTGGAGAGTAAGGCCCAGCGTGGACATAAGTTCCGCCAGCTTACGTCCACGTTTCTCTTCACGCGCGTATCCCCAAAGTGTGCTGGGGGCGTTGAAATCGCCCACGATCACTAGGGGATCCCTGCCCGCAGCCTTTAAGGCGCGGCTAAAAAGGTCTGCGAAAGTGATGTTGGCTAACTTAGGGGAACAATAAATGTTGAGAACGTGTAGTGGTGGGTCCTGTTTTCGTAGCGGAAGGAGGGTCACCATCACGTACGAGAATTCTGTTTTGAGGTCAAGGTCAACGAAGTTGGCCGTGTAATTTTTATGCACGCAGATACAGGAGAGGGGGTCCTGCTGAAACGTGGTGTAATTTGTAAGTGTGGCGCCACTCCCTGGCTCCTGGAGGGCTACCACAGTAGGAAGGTGCTCGAATGTTGTGAGGAAAAATCGTAGGTTGGCCCGCTTAGCGTGGGCCTTGAAACCTCGACAGTTCCACTGGGTAATTAGGATGGGGATGGCCAATTTGGATCACGCGTGAGCGAGCGTGTTTCCGCATCCGCAGACATAAGGTGGACCAACGTACAGCAGCTCATTTTCAATGACGAGCGGTTGTTTACGTGTCGCCGCATGTGAAGCTATAATATGAGGTTGCGATCTCTTGCTAACCCTAAATCGGTGGCAACAAAATTGTTAGGCCTCGGGGGAAATATAAAGCAGCCTTTTCGTCCATTCAGCACACATCTAAAATTATGACATCTATTGTCCATGAAAGTGTCCGTGGGATCCGAGGAGATCGGATGATAGGCTCGGATGATAGCTTACTCACTATAGAAACATATGGACTCTACACAAGGTTACTAATGTACGACTTGAATATTGGCGCCTTTCTGGCTTCCTATGATGAAGATCGTGAGTCTGATTTTTCATGATACTGAATTAATGTGCCAACAGTAAGTCCGATTTCAACTCCAAAAACTCGCTTTTACTGCAAGCTCGCAGAATTGAAAAGAGGTGCTCGACTAGTATACTACGAAAGAAAATGTATAGTGTAGTGGTATTATCGAGATGCAGAAAAATGATAGAGTACGCCAGTGGTTTGGTTACATGATGAGGCATATTATAAAAAAAGCTCCTTTTCAGTGTTTTTTTTTGCGAGCATTGCTACATGTGAAAAGAAACACTTCACCATGCAGTGTCACAGTCAAAGTAAACAGTCAGCGTAAAACTAAAACCGATAAGGCTCGTTATCATGCAATTCAAACACGCTCCCTGTGTTCATCTACCATGTCACTGGTCGAACCACTCGTGCGCCTGCGGGAAATTATTACACCCAGCTTTAAAAAAATAATAAAAAATAAAGTCTTTGCCCGTCAATCGACCTCTGATGAACCCCCAAATAAGAGGGCCCCTAACGTACCACACTCGGGCGCTGTCACCGCTGCTTGCGCTGCTGGTACTTGTGCCACTGCTGGCGCTGCTGCTGGTAGTGGCGGAACTGTCGACGGTGCTGCTCAAGTCGCTGCCCGCGGTGTACAGGAAGGCTGAGTGTCGGCAGCACCGCCACGGGCCTGACGGGGAGGCTATAAAGGGGAACGTCGATGACGACCCGGCAGTCCACAGCGTTGTCTCCGTGGTATGCTGCGTAAGTGAAAGAACAGAATGCCGAACGTTCCCGTTTTCTCATGGAGGTGCATCTTTTAAAGAGGCTGTATCCCATGGATCAATCACATTCTCGTGGTCTGGGCCGCTGTGATGTAACGATCCCTTTGGCTTGATACTATACATTCGTTACATACACCCTTCGCGGCTGGCTGATTCCTGTAACAGCAAAGAAGAGTGCCGCTCAGACTACTGACCAAGCGCGAAACAGAATAGTATTGGTATAGGAGACGTTCACGCCCACCAGCGACCGCTTCCTCGATATTAACTAAACGAATCTCAAAGGTTTTGCTCTTGCGGGTTGTAGAAGCCGCAAGCGATTGTAGGAGCCGGAAATGCGTCATAGCCGCGATGTTTTAGACAATACTTATGAAATTGTTACATAATAATGGCTCTGTTACAATCTTATCCTAGCCATTGGAATATGCAGTAAACAAGCCCATATAGTTTCCTACAAATTTATCAGAGACAACTTTGTAGCACTACATCTGTATATACAGGGTGTTTCAGCGAATATATAATTTTTTTAATTGCCGATGGCTGATAGTACAATTTTAGTCAATGAGTTGGTCAGGTCGAAGAAGCGGACGTTACGTGCACAAATAACTGAAACGAATAATATAATATTTAGCAAATCTCACAAATGAAATTATTAACTAATTACCATGAGGCACATATTGCAGTTTACAAATTATACCGGGTGTGACTGCACTGCATATATTGGGTGGATGACGCCATTTGCGAAATATGTGCCGTCAAACTTGCGGTAAAAATGCACTGTCGTTCCACTTACTTTCTTAACAAAATGTCACATCAAAATGCTATACATTGAAGCACAAAACTGGAACGCCAATGCCTTTCTTCGCAACGTTCGCAAATTAATAAGTCGAAACTGGTGTCATGCTGTGAATTCGTTCCAAGCGAATGTCTTGCGAACTCCCCTGCTGGAATTTGCCAATTACCATATTTATTTATTTTTATTTTTATTTGTAAAATACCTTACATGGCACCTACATGGAGAGTGAGTAAGGGGGGGGGGGGGCGTTGAATCAAGCAAATACAATCTAGCAATAAAGATAATAAAACACCAGCGAAGTGCACAGCCTAAAAGTCAGAGAAACCTATTAGATACATAAAGCTGCGTATGAGTGCAATTAAAGGGAACTCTATAAGTTTGTAACAAACGTATAGCAGTGCAAGAAAAAGGTAGAAAAAAATAACACAGAACAGTGAGTGTGATATTAATGGTTAACAAGGGTTAAGCGAGTTGAATGAGTGCTTGAATTTTTCACGGTCAGTTTCCGCAACTATGTTGTCGGGGTGGTTGTTCCAGAGCCGAATGGCAAGTGGGATTGCAGACGAAGTAAATGCTTCGGTTTTACCATAGATGCGCATGAAACTATGATGATTGTGTAATCTGTGCGGCGTGTGCGATGACGTTTCTAGGTGCAGGGAACGTTTGTTAATGTGGTGGGCGTATTTATCAAATGATGACAAAAGGGCTATGTCGCGACGATTACTTAGCAGCTGAAGTGAAAAGTGAATCTTTATTTGAGTTACGCTAGAACGGTAATCATAATTCAGGGAAATGAAATGTGCGGCTCTATTTTGGATTGATTCCAACATGTTAATTTCGGTGGGAAGACCGGAGTGGAGCGGCGAACTCAAGTCGAGGGCGAACAAATGTTTGAAATGCCAGTTTGCGGATAAGTGGAGGTGAGTTCCCAAGGTTACGTCGCAGGTAACCCAGTGATTGAGAAGCACTGGCACAGATGGTAGTAGTGTGAGAAGTCCATGAGAGGTTTGTTGAAAGATTTACGCCTATATATTTAAATGGCGAGGTCTGAGATAATGGGACATTTTTATTACAGTAAGAATAGTCCAAGTTAATGCGTTTGCGGGTGAAGGACTTCACTACATTTTGATGAATTTAATGTCATTAGCCAGGTGTCACACCAATTAATAATTTGGCTAAGGTAATTTTGGAGGGTCAGGTGGTCATCAGAGGTGCTAATAGCATGATAGATAATGCAGTCGTCAGCGAAAATGCGCATGCATGATGATAAGTTATTGGGTATGTCATTAATGTATATCAGAAAGACTAAGGGACCAAGACCGCTTCTTTGCGGAACACCGGATGAAACATCTGAAAGGGGTGAGGAGAAGCTGTTAGCGAAAGTAAACTGCTGTCTGTTAGAAAGAAAATTTCGAAGCCAGGATAGAGTTAGTGAATCACGTTTTAATGATGATAACTTCAAAAACAGGCGACAACGAGCTACGCGGTCAAAAGATTTAGAAAAATCCAGAAAGATGCTGTCAGTTTGAAGGTTTGAGTCCGTGTTAAAACGTAAATCTATCGTAAATTCAAGCAGTTGCGTTTCGCACGACAAACCTCTCCTGGAACCATGTTGATTATGAAAAAAAAGTTGTTTGATTCTAGATAATGGTAAACGTGAGATGCAATAATATGTTCCATCATTTTACAGGATATGCACGTTAGTGATATCCGTCGGTAGTTCTCAGCCAAGTTTTTGTCAGCGTCTTTGAGGATGGGTATGACTTTGGCTGTTTTCCAATCTTGGGTATCTGACCTGCAATTAAATATTGATGAAAAATGTGAAATGAAAACTTGCTAGATACTGAAACTGTATTTTTAGTAATTTAGAATAAATATTGTCAATACCTGCTGAAGACAAAACTTTCCAGTTATTAATAAGTTGAACAATACCATCAATAGTAATGTCAATAGGTCCCATGTACCGGTAATCTAGGTCTGCAACAATGGGCAAATTAGTAAGACTTTCTTTCGTGAATACGGATGAGAAAAATTTATTAAAAACTTGAGCGCACTCACTGTTAGGAATAGGAATGTTGCTTTTGTTATTGTGTAACGTGATGTCATTAGTATTGCGTTCAGGAGATAAAATTTGCCAGAACATTCTGGGATTAGATTTGAGTAGTGAAGGAAGGTCCTGGGGAAAATATTATTTTTGGCTACACTGAGAGCGGAGCCGTACCAATTTAAACACTTCAGGTACCTTTCCCACGCTGACGGGGTGCCGGTTCGTTTTGCAGTTCTGTATGAACGTTTCTTTTTGTTTCTGAGTAGGTGAAGGGACTTTGTGAACCACGGTTTATTTTTGCCTTCAGTTATTCTGATTGAATAGACTTGAAATAGAATTGAAAGACTTGAAAAATTAGAGGCCGATCAGCTTACTGTAAGTTGCCTACAAACTATTTACTAAGGTAATCGTAAATAGAATCAGGAACACCTTAGAATTCTGTCAAGCAAAGGACCAGGCAGGATTCCGTAAAGGCTACTCAACAATAGACAATATTCACACTATCAATCAGGTGATAGAGAAATGTGCGGAATATAACCAACCCTTACATATAGCTTTCATTTATCACGAGAAAGCATTTGATTCTGTCAAAACCTGACCAGTCATGGAGGCATTACGGAATCAGGGTGTAGACGAGCCGTATGTAAAAATGCTGAAATATATCTATAGCGGCTCCACAGCCACCGTAGCCCTCCATAAAGGAAACAACAAAATCCCAATAAAGAAAGGCGTCAGGCAGGGAGATGCGATCTCTCCAATGCTATCCACAGCGTGTTTACAGGAGCTATTCAGACACCTGGATTGGGAAGAATTGGGGATCAAAGTTAATGGAGAATACCTTAGTAACTTACAATTCGCTGTTGATATTGCCTTACTTAGTAATTCAGGGGACCAATTGCAATGCATGCTCACTGACCTGGAGAGGCAAAGCAAAAGGGTGGGTCTGAAAATTGATCTGCAGAAAACTAAAGCAAAGTTTAACAGTCTCGGAAGAGAACAGCAATTTACAATAGGCAGCCAGGCACTGGAAGTGGTAAGGGAATACATCTACTTAGGGCAGGTAGTGACGGCGGATCCGGATCATGAGACAGAAATAATCAGAAGAATAAGAGTGGGCTGGGGTGCGTTTGGCAGGCATTCTCAGATCATGAACAGCAGGTTGCCATTATCCCTCAAGAGAAAAGTGTATAATAACTGTGTCTTACCAGTATTCACCTACGGGGCAGAAACCTGGACGACGCAATGAGCTATGAAAAGAAGAATGATGGGTGCAACGTTAAGGGATAAGAAAAGAGCAGATTGGGTGAGGGAACAAGCGCGAGTTAATGACATCTTAGTTGAAATCAAGAAAAAGCAATGGGCATGGGCAGGACATGTAATGAGGAAGGAAGATAACCGATGGTCATTAAGGGTTACGGACTGGATTCCAAGGGAAGGGAAGCGTAGCAGGGGGCGGCAGAAAGTTACGTGGGCGGATGAGATTAAGAAGTTTGTAGGGACGACATGGACACAATTAGGACCGTGGTTGTGGAGCCAAGTTTTTGTCAGCGTCTTTGAGGATGGGTATGACTTTGGCTGTTTTCCAATCTTGGGTATCTGACCTGCAATTAAATATTGATGAAAAATGTGAAATGAAAACTTGCTAGATACTGAAACTGTATTTTTAGTAATTTAGAATAAATATTGTCAATACCTGCTGAAGACAAAACTTTCCAGTTATTAATAAGTTGAACAATACCATCAATAGTAATGTCAATAGGTCCCATGTACCGGTAATCTAGGTCTGCAACAATGGGCAAATTAGTAAGACTTTCTTTCGTGAATACGGATGAGAAAAATTTATTAAAAACTTGAGCGCACTCACTGTTAGGAATAGGAATGTTGCTTTTGTTATTGTGTAACGTGATGTCATTAGTATTGCGTTCAGGAGATAAAATTTGCCAGAACATTCTGGGATTAGATTTGAGTAGTGAAGGAAGGTCCTGGGGAAAATATTATTTTTGGCTACACTGAGAGCGGAGCCGTACCAATTTAAACACTTCAGGTACCTTTCCCACGCTGACGGGGTGCCGGTTCGTTTTGCAGTTCTGTATGAACGTTTCTTTTTGTTTCTGAGTAGGTGAAGGGACTTTGTGAACCACGGTTTATTTTTGCCTTCAGTTATTCTGATTGAATAGACTTGAAATAGAATTGAAAGACTTGAAAAATTAGAGGCCGATCAGCTTACTGTAAGTTGCCTACAAACTATTTACTAAGGTAATCGTAAATAGAATCAGGAACACCTTAGAATTCTGTCAAGCAAAGGACCAGGCAGGATTCCGTAAAGGCTACTCAACAATAGACAATATTCACACTATCAATCAGGTGATAGAGAAATGTGCGGAATATAACCAACCCTTACATATAGCTTTCATTTATCACGAGAAAGCATTTGATTCTGTCAAAACCTGACCAGTCATGGAGGCATTACGGAATCAGGGTGTAGACGAGCCGTATGTAAAAATGCTGAAATATATCTATAGCGGCTCCACAGCCACCGTAGCCCTCCATAAAGGAAACAACAAAATCCCAATAAAGAAAGGCGTCAGGCAGGGAGATGCGATCTCTCCAATGCTATCCACAGCGTGTTTACAGGAGCTATTCAGACACCTGGATTGGGAAGAATTGGGGATCAAAGTTAATGGAGAATACCTTAGTAACTTACAATTCGCTGTTGATATTGCCTTACTTAGTAATTCAGGGGACCAATTGCAATGCATGCTCACTGACCTGGAGAGGCAAAGCAAAAGGGTGGGTCTGAAAATTGATCTGCAGAAAACTAAAGCAAAGTTTAACAGTCTCGGAAGAGAACAGCAATTTACAATAGGTAGCCAGGCACTGGAAGTGGTAAGGGAATACATCTACTTAGGGCAGGTAGTGACGGCGGATCCGGATCATGACACAGAAATAATCAGAAGAATAAGAGTGGGCTGGGGTGCGTTTGGCAGGCATTCTCAGATCATGAACAGCAGGTTGCCATTATCCCTCAAGAGAAAAGTGTATAATAACTGTGTCTTACCAGTACTCACCTACGGGGCAGAAACCTGGACGACGCAATGAGCTATGAAAAGAAGAATGATGGGTGCAACGTTAAGGGATAAGAAAAGAGCAGATTGGGTGAGGGAACAAGCGCGAGTTAATGACATCTTAGTTGAAATCAAGAAAAAGCAATGGGCATGGGCAGGACATGTAATGAGGAAGGAAGATAACCGATGGTCATTAAGGGTTACGGACTGGATTCCAAGGGAAGGGAAGCGTAGCAGGGGGCGGCAGAAAGTTACGTGGGCGGATGAGATTAAGAAGTTTGTAGGGACGACATGGACACAATTAGGACCGTGGTTGTGGAGCCAAGTTTTTGTCAGCGTCTTTGAGGATGGGTATGACTTTGGCTGTTTTCCAATCTTGGGTATCTGACCTGCAATTAAATATTGATGAAAAATGTGAAATGAAAACTTGCTAGATACTGAAACTGTATTTTTAGTAATTTAGAATAAATATTGTCAATACCTGCTGAAGACAAAACTTTCCAGTTATTAATAAGTTGAACAATACCATCAATAGTAATGTCAATAGGTCCCATGTACCGGTAATCTAGGTCTGCAACAATGGGCAAATTAGTAAGACTTTCTTTCGTGAATACGGATGAGAAAAATTTATTAAAAACTTGAGCGCACTCACTGTTAGGAATAGGAATGTTGCTTTTGTTATTGTGTAACGTGATGTCATTAGTATTGCGTTCAGGAGATAAAATTTGCCAGAACATTCTGGGATTAGATTTGAGTAGTGAAGGAAGGTCCTGGGGAAAATATTATTTTTGGCTACACTGAGAGCGGAGCCGTACCAATTTAAACACTTCAGGTACCTTTCCCACGCTGACGGGGTGCCGGTTCGTTTTGCAGTTCTGTATGAACGTTTCTTTTTGTTTCTGAGTAGGTGAAGGGACTTTGTGAACCACGGTTTATTTTTGCCTTCAGTTATTCTGATTGAATAGACTTGAAATAGAATTGAAAGACTTGAAAAATTAGAGGCCGATCAGCTTACTGTAAGTTGCCTACAAACTATTTACTAAGGTAATCGTAAATAGAATCAGGAACACCTTAGAATTCTGTCAAGCAAAGGACCAGGCAGGATTCCGTAAAGGCTACTCAACAATAGACAATATTCACACTATCAATCAGGTGATAGAGAAATGTGCGGAATATAACCAACCCTTACATATAGCTTTCATTTATCACGAGAAAGCATTTGATTCTGTCAAAACCTGACCAGTCATGGAGGCATTACGGAATCAGGGTGTAGACGAGCCGTATGTAAAAATGCTGAAATATATCTATAGCGGCTCCACAGCCACCGTAGCCCTCCATAAAGGAAACAACAAAATCCCAATAAAGAAAGGCGTCAGGCAGGGAGATGCGATCTCTCCAATGCTATCCACAGCGTGTTTACAGGAGCTATTCAGACACCTGGATTGGGAAGAATTGGGGATCAAAGTTAATGGAGAATACCTTAGTAACTTACAATTCGCTGTTGATATTGCCTTACTTAGTAATTCAGGGGACCAATTGCAATGCATGCTCACTGACCTGGAGAGGCAAAGCAAAAGGGTGGGTCTGAAAATTGATCTGCAGAAAACTAAAGCAAAGTTTAACAGTCTCGGAAGAGAACAGCAATTTACAATAGGTAGCCAGGCACTGGAAGTGGTAAGGGAATACATCTACTTAGGGCAGGTAGTGACGGCGGATCCGGATCATGAGACAGAAATAATCAGAAGAATAAGAGTGGGCTGGGGTGCGTTTGGCAGGCATTCTCAGATCATGAACAGCAGGTTGCCATTATCCCTCAAGAGAAAAGTGTATAATAACTGTGTCTTACCAGTACTCACCTACGGGGCAGAAACCTGGACGACGCAATGAGCTATGAAAAGAAGAATGATGGGTGCAACGTTAAGGGATAAGAAAAGAGCAGATTGGGTGAGGGAACAAGCGCGAGTTAATGACATCTTAGTTGAAATCAAGAAAAAGCAATGGGCATGGGCAGGACATGTAATGAGGAAGGAAGATAACCGATGGTCATTAAGGGTTACGGACTGGATTCCAAGGGAAGGGAAGCGTAGCAGGGGGCGGCAGAAAGTTACGTGGGCGGATGAGATTAAGAAGTTTGTAGGGACGACATGGACACAATTAGGACCGTGGTTGTGGAATGCAGTGGGTGTAACCAGGATGATGATAATGATGATGATGTGATGATGACGATGATGATGATTAAAGGAATGTTCTGCTCAATCAATGCACATAACTTATCTCTGCGCATGACCCAGTTAACATGAACAGATCTGGTGTGGAACGAAGGTAGAAATTGATGTTCAAGAACTGATTCTAGCTTAATGTTGATCACTTCATAATTTCGCTTGTAGTCACGAAGTGTCTTTCTGGAGACATCTGTAAATGGTAATGGGATACTGATTAATACATTCAGTAATCTGTGGTCACTGAAACCATCCGAGCATGTTACTTGTTCTGTAGTTTCAGATGCGTTAGTATGAGATCTAGGACCTTAGAGCCACGGGTAGGTTCTTTAATGATCTGGAACAGATTATAATCTAATGTTAGGCTAATGAATTCTGATGAGAAACTGCAGGAAGACGACAAGTTTGTCATAAGGTAATCTGCCATAAGGTAACTAGTTAGCGCTTAATCACTGATTTCTTTGATTGGTCGATTCTGCATTTCAGTTTTTGTGCAAGTAATGTCCGCCTCTTCGAGTAGACCCACTTATGGACTAGAATTGTACTATCCCGCAAAGGCAACTTTTAAATACTTTTGAAATTGTTCGCTAAAACACCCACTTATAAAGAATTCTGCGTTTTCACGTCCCGAAACAACGATATGATTATTAAGCATATCATAGTGGGGGTACTCCGGATTAATTTTAACCACCTGTTGCGCTTTAACGGGTACCCGATGGACGACGCTACGCGGGCGTTTTTGCATTTGCCTCCATCGAAATCAAGCCGCCGAGGCTGGAATTCAATCCAGCACCCTCGGGCTTAGCAGTGCAACGTCAGAAGCACTACGCCACCACAGCGGGTGGCACTAGAATTGTTCAGTACACATGACAACTGCGAGCAGCACATAACCTTGCCTAATGTTCGTGCTTGTGGTTACAGACGTTCGCGTGAGATCATTGCCCTAGCAACTATCTGGACATTCCAGGCGCATTTCCGCCAACGTTGTCGGTGTCGGCGTCGCCGTGATGTTCCATATAAAGTTCAAGTGTGATAATATCGTTACCACGCGCTGTATGCTGAGTGTACGAGTGAAAGCGCGCGAGAGTGAGCCAAGTACGGTGGCTTGATCTCGCGCGCGCAGGGGAAAGTGGGGAGGAAGCGCGATGTCTTTCATCGCGGCGGAGGCACCGGGAAGGGAGGGGAAGGGTTCTACTCTGAAGGCAGCTGCATACACCGCGGCTTGTGCTACCTAGTAGGCAACGCCTACTAGCTAGCACAAGGCCGGTGCACTTCAATATGTGACGCCATGCTACCTTGCTCGACTGCCATAGAACGTAATGTGGACGCCCCCGAGTAAGCCGCTGTCATTTTACGTCACCGTTTTCATCATGCCCGACTTCGCGATGAAAATTTCCGTCCAAGTTGCGTGAAGTCATAAACCAGAGGGCACAGGCCTCCTATCTAGGAGGCGTTGACTTAGTCCAACCACATGGCCCCTACCTTGATAACAGTCTGCGATGGGGACAGAGTCTAGGTGCGCCAAGGCCTGATAGCTTCGTGTACGCTAAACCCGCCGCGGTTGCTGAGTGGCTATGGTGTTAGGCTGCTGAGCACGAGGTCGCGGGATCGAATCCCGGCCACGGCGGCAGCATTTCGATGGGGGCGAAATGCGAAAACACCCGTGTACTTAGATTTAGGTGCACGTTAAAGAACCCCAGGTGGTCGAAATTTCCGGAGTCCTCCACTACGGCGTGCCTCATAATCAGAAAGTGGTTTTGGCACGTAAAACCCCATAATCTAATCTAATCTCGTGTACGCTATATTCTCGCCGCTTAGTTCGCGTTGAAGCGAGGCGGAGCGTTAAGGTCAATTCGCTAGCTGCGGCTGCCACGCTTCCTCACGCCAGCATTCTGACAGCAAGTGTCCGCGGTCATCAAGTCAGATGTGTTCATGGTTGCGTATGCGCGCGTGTCACCATGCTTGTTAACTCAGTCAGTAAACTTTACAAGTTTATACAGCAGATAAATCTACTATCCTTATTTCTTATAGCAGTCTAATAATTTACTATCCCAATTGATGCTTCGCCTTTCGGGCAAAACTGCGACTTTTTTGTCAAGTTTTATCTCTCTAGATTTCCAAAGATTATTTCATTCCTAAATGCACGAAAGCAATAAGTGTCTCAGCAAATGCAGCATCATCACGAATCGTTGCACCTACAGTGCAATATATTTGCAATATTTTTCCTTGGTGATATAATTTTCAAAACGACTATACCTCATTAAAGGCAAATTTAATTTCTCTTTTTTTTCTTCATTTTATTACCTTAAAGACTCCTTGTGTATTACATAAGGAGCGATTGGATAAGGGGCAAATTGACGATTTTAGGCAATTTTCGGTATATAATGGCAATCGGATTACGGAAATTAACCCTTAGGCACTAGTGCCGTGGTCGCCATGCAAAAGAAGTTTGAGGCGCTACATCCCGGTGATGAATTACGCGACGTACAAGTTTTAGCGTTGAGGAATCGGAACAAGGTAGCCAAATTTTCAGAAACACTTCATCTTTTTTTTTGCACTCTTTGAAATGCCGCGTGTTTTCTGAGCACGAATCAGCGGCCCATTTTTGTGGGCACGAGGTCTTTCTACCAAAACACGTGGGAGTTTTTCGATATTTACGTCCCGACGTGGCACGGCCCCCTTATTACCTTTCAGCAGTATGTAGGCTTGTGCTGCTGAACATGCTCCGAACGAGCCGCGCCCAATTTTTACAACATTAGGTGGAATATCAACGTCCGTCCTACGCAGCCAAAAATTCGGGCAGAACTAATCTACACTGATTAGCCAATTATGCCAATAGGCGAAACCGCGTCACGTATCAGGCGCTTACTGCAGCCAGGCTCCCCTGTGGCGCTGCCCTCTGCCGGCGCTGCAGCCGTGTAGTGCCGGCACCGCGAAGGCTGAAAGGACAGCAGGCCACAAAGGAGGCCCGCGAAGCAAGACGCCAAATGAAGAAAAGAAAAAGCGATTATGCTGAGTACCTGGCAGGTGGTTATTGACTGAATCCGCCAATTTCTTTTTCGCGAGTTGTACTGGTTAACAAAGCGGCTTTTTCATCTAAAAATCAATTAGCCCAAGGAAACAATTTATCGGCTTTTTGCCTGTTATTTCACCAACCTCAAATGCGGAGAAGAATCATGTTCTCATTATTTAGTGCGCGGACTTAAAGTATACTGCAGTATAATTATTCGCGTCAATTTGAGCGCTATTCTGCCAAATTACATTTACTGTTTAATAATTATTATATTGTAAGTAGGCTGCAAGCAGTCATACTTTTGACAAAAAATAGCATAATGATATGAAGTTGATATACTAGTATCATAAAAATATAAATTTTTGAACACTACGATGCTCATGCTAACACCTGCGGTTACTCGGAAAGAGGGTCAACAATGTGGTTTAAAATACACAGCAGCTGTAGGGAATATACCATGTTAACACCGGCCTTTGGGCCTCGCTACTCGAGTAGGGTTCTATGCCTCTGCTTACGGTTGGTCCTCTTTGTGCCACGTTCACGAGTCCGGGGACCTGCTGCGACTTCATCCGAGGCCTGTGGCTGCACGGGAGTCCATGCTGCTCGGCCTCGAGTGCAGTCGGGGCAGCAGGCTGTCGCCGAGACGCTAGCAGAGGAGGCGATGCCCTTAGCTGTCCCTCGGACTTGCAAGCACGACGATTGGTCAACGGTGAACGCTGCCACTCGCTACTCTCGCACGAATAAGTTTTGCCCGGGCCAGCGATCGTCTGGCCAGACTCGACGCTGTACGTGAGCTGTGCCAGGGACACGTCTTGCGCAGGCACAGAGGTGAAGGCGGCTCGGGCGAAGCTGGTGCTCGGGATGTCCTCTGCCGTATACGTAGTGCCGCTCCCCGTGCTGTAGAAGGCTCCTGTCTGGCTCGTGGTGGTGATCGTGGTGTCCTTGTAGACCCAGGGTTTCATTGTCGTGAGGCCCTCGGTTCTGGTGCGCTTCTCTTTCGTCTGGCACGAGCTCGGAACGCAGAAGCGTGCCGCGCGGCGCGTGGTTTTGACGATGAAGATGGCTCTCGCATTGTGGCACGTGTCCACAACAAGGGGATTGCTCAAGAAACTGTTGGTACGTTAAAAAAAACACAAATACACAATAGGTAATAAAAGCCATGCAGAAGAGAAACAGAAGCGATATCATGCATAATTGCTCCAAGATTTCCAAAAAAGAACAAAAAGGTAATGTAACAGTATTGGGGCCATTTATTAGTGTTTCAAATAAAATGACACGTTCCGGGGGAAACTTCACTGCGGTTGAAGCCAAGAGCCGAGACCCCAAAAGAAAGAATAATTGGGGAAGTTAAGAAAAGCATTCGTATCGAGAATCGATGACAGAATAAAATTTGCGGCAGAACTCATCTTATGATGATTGTCCACGTTAATGCTATTAGCATCGAATCAAGAAGGAGGATGAAAAGGAAGGAAGGAAAGGTAGGCAGGTCGGACCAGACGCACGTCCGGTTTACTAGCCTACACAGGGGAAGGAGTTTAAGGGCATAAAAGAAGGGAGAGCGAGGGAAGACGGTGCTATTAGTGTGAGTACATGCGGACATTAAATCGATGTGTCGGCATAGCGAATGCCGGCACAGAGCCGCGTCATGTATAAGGCGGTTATGCAGCCGGGCTGCTCACGCGCTTGCGTCTGGACACGCTGTGCCAAATTCGTGTGTGGCACGTGTGTGGATGTTGATTCACACAAGATTGAATATATGTAACGCCGGTTTGGGTATTCGCAGCACCTGGGATTCCGCCCAGCACCAGAGACCCCAGTTGGCGTTAAAATGTTTCACAGAAGAGCGGAACACATCGAGCAGCACGTACCCAGTGACCCAAATACCCGATCGTTGGACCCGATGGTTGGTTTCGCACCGGGTTCTCTCAGCACAGCAGCCCAGTGGTTTTTACATTTCACCATGAATTACTTTGTAATCCGATCTGGCGGGCATGGTTAGCGCCATGCCCGACCAATAGATAGGCAGGAAGATAGTACCCTAAAGTTGCCGCGATGTTACCCAAATATGTTAATCGCATCAAAAAACGGTTCAATTGTCTCACATTCATTACAAACTGGCAGATAGGTATGCTGTGAATGGCAAGTCTAGTGGTGCTAAATTATCTTTTGTGATGTACATGACTTCCTTTCTGTATGGCATACTAATTTCTTTTTGCGGAATTAGAAATACATATGGAGAGACTTGCGCAGTCTCAGCCTCCACATGTGTAAGTAGGCCCGATTTATTTAAAGCAAAACTATGGAACAATATGTTCGCAATTGCTTGGATCAAAGGTTTGTGCAATGTTTCTGTTCTATAGACGGGTCAAAATATTACTTTTCGTATACAATTTAGACAAATTTGGTGCGTCATGCTTATTTCCGCTTTTGTACGTTATCGTGGCGAAGTTACCTTGTGGTCAGTGTAATAAATTTCGATAAGGCGGGGAAAACTGACATATTTTTCCTTTCCCATCATTCAGGGAGACAACACCCAAGTACCTATCTGCTTAACGAGTCAGTAGCGTGATCTTTTCGAGGTACCTTGAAACATGAAGTTTCTCTACACCAATCTTGAAGTTCAGTGTTTGCATAAACCAGCGTTTAAGCCGAAGGTGATGAGGCAGTTTCCGTGTTAACCTTGTAATGATGGCACATATATATACCCCAAAATGTTGATTTCCGTTATAAATGTGCAATACATATTTGTGTGTGCGTGTGCGTGCGCGTGCGTGCGTGCTTGCGTGCGTGCGTGCGTGCGTGTGTGTGTGTGTGTGTGCGTGTGTGTGTGTGTGTTTGTGTGTGTGTGTGTGTGTGCGTGTGTGCGCGTGTGTGTGTGCGCGCTGGCGTGCATATGCTCATGTTCCACTTTTTTATACCTTAACACAAAGCATCGCGGCATATAGATTCCAACTTGTTGGATCTCATGCATCTTTTCGTGGAACTTCATGCCTGAGTCGCTTACGCGCTTAAGCACTTCTCGCAAGTTCTCATCACGATCCCGTTTCGTGCGACCCCATGAAATCAGGGAATCAAGGCAGGTATCAAACGGCACAAGTCTTCATGTGTTACGAACGTGGTCTCCAGGCGTTGAAGCTCAGGGCTTACCCGCCGTGGTTGCTCAGTGGCTATGGTGTTAGGCTGCTGAGCACAAGGTCGCGGGATTGAATCCCGGCCATGGCGGCCGCATTTCGATGGGGGCGAAATGCGAAAACACCCGTGTACTTAGATTTAGGTGCACGTTAAAGAACCCCAGGTGGTCGAAATTTCCGGAGCCCTCCACTACGGCGTACCTCATAATCAGAAAGTGGTTTTGGCACGTAAAACCCCATAATTTAAGCTGAGGGCTGACGTTGCCGTATATGGCGCAAAGGGCAAACGGCGTTGCTTCGCCCTGACCGGCGGACCAACGGGCGTAGCTGAATGTCATGCATGAAATTCTTTAACAGAAAAAAGTGCAGCAAGAAGAGGTGGACGAAGTCTGGAGGATCGTTGCCTGGCATCTCCTATATATCGTCACGTAGTAGTAACGGTAATGAAAGCAGCAAAACTGTAATTAACGAAACTAGCATTTTGTTGGGCGACCTTGTGCCCTCAAAAGCAGGCTACACTCAAACAACAGCGATAGCGGCGAGCGCCGTCGACGATCATCGAAAATCTGATCAGCGGGTCTAGCGCGTCGGCTTTTACAGATCAGTCATCGAAGGTTCCACAGTAATCGCTGGGACCCGCGTGCCTTCCAGAAAGTTCTACAGCATTAGCGTCGCGCGATCAAATCAGATTACACAAGCATAGAGAAAGCAATATAACAATAGGGGACATTCGGCGAACCGTGGCAACAGGAAATACGTCACGTTATAGTATTAGAGAGTTTTAGAATAGGGGCCCAAAACGTTTTGGGCCCCTATTAAAAGATAGCGTCGAAGACACTGTGCACGCGCGAGACGCAAACTGCGTTTGGGTTTTGCGTTGGGAA
Organism: Dermacentor albipictus; assembly: GCF_038994185.2. Taxonomy (NCBI): domain Eukaryota; kingdom Metazoa; phylum Arthropoda; class Arachnida; order Ixodida; family Ixodidae; genus Dermacentor; species Dermacentor albipictus. The sequence goes on from NC_091825.1 coordinate 69,058,097, forward strand.
CGCTATTTCACCGATTTAGCGGGAGCCCAAATAGCGGTCCCAAAAGCTTTGCGTCGGCAAACATGGCGGCACCCATCGAAGCGACGGCTCTACCCTAGCACAAAACTGGGTTCGATTCGCGGTAACGCATGAACTTCGCAAGCTAGGAGAAGTGACTGCGGTTATCGCTTTCTCTCAACTAGCGTGTGTTATGAAGATTGACTCATTAGACGCCGCTGATCTTGAATTCGATTGTGGATTCTATGGCTCGTAGGCCTAATACGGCTGAGCTTGGCTGGTGAAGGCGAGTGAAGATGGTTTACTCAAAACTAAGCGCGATTGTTGCTGCTTACAGAATAACCTCTAAATTGTAATTAAATGCGAATACACGCAAGTCAAGATTATTATTCCTATCATAAAATGGTATATTTTATTTAATTATTTCTAATAGCTTTTCTTTGACGCCGTAGTGGCGCTGTCAGCGCAAGACGCTATCCGTAACGTAAAACCCTATTCTACAGCTCTTCACTCCTACGTGCCCCAACGCTAACACCCGCAAAGCTCTCTGAGGCCCCAAACTATTGGGGCCCCTATTCTAAAACTTTCTATTAACGCGGACCGTTTCCTGCCGCTAGCATAAAAAAAAAGAATGTGAAATGAAATTAACAGAAATTTATTTATTTTTTGTTCTTTCCCGGCAAAAGTAAAAATATCTGCGTATAAATTAAACTAAACTTTGCAGCTTACTTCCGTCGCCTAGCGACAGGCGAATCGGCGAATCACGAGCCAGATGCATGCGTCATTCGTCAGACACACCGCCGAAGCGCCATTGTTTGCTAACCCAATGTTTGCCATCCCATCACTCGCAGAATTTTGCAGAGTATTCTACCTATATTGACTTGCTTGACCTCCACTAAAGTCTCGCATTTTCAAATACCATTGTTTCCTTAAAATCATTCGACCCTTCTCATAATTTCTATACCTTGGGCTTCTGATACTATGCATTCACCATTTTTGCTTGTTGTTTCTGACTAGAAATGTTGTTTTTAATTTAGAGCTTAAATCTTACCTATGGAACACAGAAAAGCGCTTGTCATTGCATATCTGTGTAACAGAGAAACATGTTTCATTGAACATTTGCAAATTCCAATAGAAGTTTGATGAACGCAGCTTGTAGTGTTATTTGACTGAATGAGCCATATAAGTAACTCATCTGCCTTGGTAAATGAAAGCACGTATTAGTGTGGTGTACAACATATGTTACACTAATGTGGTGGGTTCTCTTGCTTATACTACAGAGGCTAGAAGGTTTTCCTAGTGTTGTGAACGGCCGTCATTTCAAGGGGCCCCTGTGAAACCACTTTGGATGCACTGTGTAGGTGGCGCTGCAGCTACCAGGCGAGCTTCGGCCGCGCTGTTCTAGGCACGCCGTTCGCCCAGCCAGTTGGCAAGTGCGCGCGGGCTGGGATTTGTGCGTGATTTGTTTGTGCCTCTAGATGCACGTGTAATAATGCCGACAAAAAAGGTCGCACGTGTTTCGTGCCGCTCTGCAAAGGTGGCTACAAGTCCTCGAAAAAAAAAGTGTCGTTCCGCGCCCCGTCCGACCCTCATCGGTCGCAGGAATGGGCTCGAAACATAACGCGAGATGACAAGGCTCTCGACGAAACCTGTGTCGTGTGCTCAAGGCATTTCAACGAACGCTACGTTCAAAGCACGAGATAAATTGCTACTTTGTCCCGGCTGTTAGATTGAGTCTCTCTCACCAGGCCAACATACACAGTATGGAAACGCGTACTTCTCGAAACCCTGCACTGTGACGACGTCCGATATGCAATACTTGCCTACGATGCAAATACTCAAGAAAGCTTATCTTGAACCAGTTCAGCTGGCAGCATAAGAAACGACTAACGACTTTGAAACAAATAAATGCAAGGAAGCGAAAATCCCTTGACTTATTCCGCCCCGCCCCCCCCCCAAAAAAAAAAAACTTTCAGCAAGACCGTCAAAGACCTCCGGGCACTCGCGCAGTCCATCCCAACTATTGTGCTGGAGGAGAAAATCGGAGGCCTTCCTCCAAAGCAGCGCCTTGGTGTGAAGGCATGTTTCGAGGCAGCTTCCAGAAAGTCAACCCGAGGCATGCGGTTCAATCAGCTGTGGGTGTTGGAATGTATCTTCATGCGGATGAGGAGCCCACAGCTCCTGATCCGCATTTGCAAAGGGACAACGTCTGAAACATCGACACAACAGAACGGTTTGTAAAACTAATGGAAAGACTAATTTTTATAATGTCGTCTAGAATCCCATCAAAAGGCCTTCGTGCTGATTCAAGAAGTGCACAGTTTTTGAATGAGTTTATTGTTTTTCTCAATGAATGGGAAGAATATGCTGCACAGCATGGTGGCGGCTTTTTAAGTCCAGGAACTGCCCTTGGGCTGCGTGTAACGCTGCAAAGCACACTGCCGCTTGTAAAATACCTAACCACGTCCCTGCAATACAAGTACTTGTCGACCGCAAAGCTAAGCCAAGACAGGATGGAGAATGTATTTGGTATAGCGTGCCAGTGCTTCGGTTGCAATGATCATCCAATAGTGGGGCAGTTTTTGATAATTATCAGCAACCTGGCTTTCTACAGCCTCGCAAAGCCTCCAAAAGGAGCAAAAGTACCTGCAGAAGTAGTGGCTGCCCTCTTGCAACCATCTCATGTCCCCAAAGGAAAAAATGCGCGAATAACTGAACTTGTCGATAATTTACGGGATGGCGGAAACTTGGCTTCTGCTGCATACAGAGCTGCTCGAGGAGCACAGCAGCCTGAGCGATCCTCAGGGCTGTGTAGACAAAAAAAAAAGTGTCAGCAGACTAATTTTTTTATGTAGCTGGGTATGTTGTAAAAAAAATCCTTAAAAGATTTCCTTGCCCTCAATGTGCAACTTGTTTCAGCACTTTGTCTTTGCAAGCCGAGTCAAACAACAATGCCTCGCTTACTCGAAATTTTGACCATGGAGGCTTAGTTTATCCATCAAGACCAATTGAACAGCTCATAGCAATGCTTGAGGACGCATTTACGGTGTTTTTCAGTCGCAATAAGCTACACGCAGATAGCATGGTCAGCTTTCTGCATTTTCTTCAGGGACGTGAGCTTCAAGGTGTGAGCTGCGAGGAGCATGGACGTCGAATTACGACAGAAGTGATGAAGTTTTACGCCTTGACTAGGATGCATTTTCTTGTAAAGTCAGTAAACAAAGAGCGCAGCGATAAAAGAAAAAGCTGCTGAAAATGAGGCGCTGCCGGTAGCCTCGCACAGGGCACTTCCCACAAGGAAAGGCATTAGTATATTGTTGCCATGGAACCTTGTTTAATAAAGATATTCCGCCCTGCAATTTGTCCCGCTTCATTTTCTCGTTTCGGTATCATGTACAAGATGTGTTCTTGCGCTTCTTTACGGCGCAGTAGGTCGGGCCCGATGTGACGCTTGCATTTGCTCCTGCCACGGCACGCTCTCGGCGTTACAGCTAGTCCGTGTCGAATCTAAATGACAAGAGAACCTATGCCAGAGTTTGCACTGTCTTTAGCACTTTAACGCCTCGTCAAAGCAGTGACAGCAGCACACACACGATCAACCGACTGAACCAGACAGCACTACCCCCATGAGGGCTTCTTGCGCCTGCCCGCGCGCCAGCGGGCGGTAGCGCCATCTGCCTTGCGCATAGCAAGTTATTTCAGCTGCGCCGGCTCGGTCGTGACACTAGGAAAACCTTCTAGCCTGTATAATTATACAGTAAAATAATCGATGCGGAAGAAAAAAATTATTTTTGCATAACCCTTGTACACACTGATCTAAGGAAAATGAGCTGGAGCTGTTCACATGAACTACTTATTTTACCCACGAATATACTCAACAAAAATGTGTCCCAGCTGCTTAGTGGTATTTCAGATTATGCCAGTATTCCATATGTGCGTGTCGTCTCAAATAATTGAATTTTGAAAATTCTCGCACGGATCTGATGTGCATGTGCAGTTTATGGATATATGTAAAAGACTCAGCATCAAGTACAAGTGAACGGTCCCACAGGTCGGGAGCCGATCATGCAAATAGATTCGCTGCACACATGTGTGACCAGAAAGGATATGCCACTGAAATGGCATGTAAGGAAGTGTTGAAAATATTGCACAGTTAATAAAACGCCTGCGCTATTAATATGCGGATTTATGCACTCGATTTCGTCCGTATTAGGCACTCGCCTGTTGATTGCTTCTTGGCACATGAATACTCAGAATCAGGCTGTTTTTCTGCTGTGGCCTTAAACATGATTTTTCAAAGTGCAACCATTAAACAGGTTGTATGACTTGCCTATAGATTCCCCAGTACAATTCCGGTGCGCTGATCCACCTGTCCAGCAATTCCCTACAGAAGGGAAACCTGAAAATAAAAACACCGCTCCGCATGTAAAAAATGCTGTACTGTGACGCTTCACAAACGATTGTGATGCATCACAAGAGCTGCCTACTCGCCTGGTGTTCTGAACAAGAAGATATTCGTTTACTTGCATGTGAAGGTATATGCCGGAGCACTTCAGGGCTTGTTTGGCACAAAAGGTACGAATGTGCCACAGCGTCCGAAGTCGTCGCGCGATCACATGTCAAACCTAAACTGTACGAAACTACTACGCAGCCAAAAACACAGATTCGAAACCCAAATTCGCACCATACCACACCATTGAACGAATGCGTACATGTGATTTACATAAATTACGCACTTAGCAAGCGCTTTCGGTGAACTTAATATTCCCACATCACCTTCATGAAGCGATGAGGCTTGCGTTTTTTAACGATGAAGCGTAAGGCGATCTGTAACTGTTTTCAGCCCCTTCAAAAGCAATTGCGCTGGCCACATTGACAAGTAGCAACAGGGTGGTGCCCTAGCGGTTCCCCCTTTTCGGTCCAGCTTTTCCTCTAGAATTAGTTATATTAACTCTATGGCTGGTGCGGATCATGCTTTTCAGTGACGCGAGCGACGACGAAAAATACCATGGCGGCGCTGCGATCGAAGTGGATTGGACCGTATCAAGGTCGCGCCGTTGGAAACTGTTGGTGATACTTCTCGGAAGGGTCAGTCGTACCACTTCTGTATGCGCTCGGGCCGCTCAAACAGTATTTATAATTGATATATGACAAGTATTTATGTCTTAGGAATAGATGCCTTTCTTTCTCTTCTTTATTTCGTTTTGTTTTTGTTTTGTTTTTTTAATGCCGCTCAGTGATTGCGCGTGCATTGCGGCCGCAATGTCGGCTTTCATTCTACAACGCTATTATACGGTTCCCTTTGGATAATGAATATTTTTATTGATCTTCAAGCACCACGTATCTTTCGTGCGTATTTTTGCGCATATAGTTTTCCTATAGTAGGTCTTGCAAAACGCAGACGGGAAAACATATGTAAAATTCTTGCTTGCCGTTTCAAACAAATAAAACATATCGGCCTCGACCTCCAGCGCGCCTTCAATAACATCAGGCACTCCACCATCTTCGAACGCATCTCCTTGCTCAACCTTGGAGAACGCACTTACAACTAAGTAAGAGACTTCTTATCCAATCGGAAGGCCTTCCTGTCGGTTGGAGACATTCAATCGGAGGAACTCTCCCTCGGCAGCACCGGCGTACCGCAAGGCTCTGTCATTTCCCCAATACTGTTTGATCTGGTTATGCTCTGATTAGCACAAGAACCACAAGAACTCGACGGCACTGAACACACCATATACACCGAGGACATTACAATCTGAGCTCCAAAGGGCAGTGAAGGCCAAATCGAAACTGCCCTACAAGACGCCATTGACGTCGTAGAAAATTATCTTCAAGACACGGGACTCCGCTGTTCCCCTGAACAGTCGGAGCTTCTCCTATACCGCCCCACACTCCGTGGACGCCCTCCACGGGGCTCCATGAATAAACGCCAATACGAGGAAATAGAGCTTGACCTGAGGGATGGCAGACCTATACTCGTGGTCCCTAGCATCCGCGTTCTTGGTATGACCATAGAAGGCAAAGGAGCTAACTCTAGGGCTATCTCCAAGATCCTTCAACAGACCGCTGATACATCCAGACTGCTGAAACGACTGACCAACCAACGAGGGGGTATGAAGGTAGAAAGCCTCGTCCGCCTTGTCCAATCTTTTATCATCTGTTATATTACTTACGTTGCGCCCTTTCTCAGCTGGTACAAAGCTGAAAAGACTAAACTGGACATCATCATCAGAGGAGCCTATAAGCAGGCCTTAGGACTACCCAACCACATCAGCACGGAACTTCTACTGCAATTAGGTATCCACAACACGCTAGACGAGTTTATCGAAGCGCAACATCGATCCCAACTGGAGCGGCTTACCCTCACGGAAACGGGCCGCAGCATTCGAACTAAGCTTTATATCACCTACCGCCGCTAATATAGAGACAAACACTTAATACCACGCGATATTGAGCAATGGATACACGCCCACCCTATTCCCAAAAACATGCACCCAGACCACAACAAAGAACGTAGGAAGGCACGAGCAACCTCCCTCATCAAAGCTTACGCCAACATCGCGGGCGTCCCCTTCGTTGACGCGGCTGCATACCAATACGGACGTCGCTTTGCGGTGGTTACCACAGCAGGCGGCTTGCTCCGACATGCTGTCAGCATCGTTACCCAAAATGCCGAGACGACCGAGGAAGTGGCCATCGCCCTGGCCACTCTTGACCCAGCCTGTCACACCATACTAAGCGATTCTCGCGCAACAATCAACAACTACATCAAGGGTCGTATTTCTCAGCAATCACTCCGTATCTTATAACAAGCCCCGCATTCGTCTGAAAATCAAATCACGCTCGTCTGGATCCCAACACACGCCGGCGTTGTCCACCCGCACCTCACCAACCTCAATGAGGTTACGCACTCCGTAGCTCGAGCACTTGTCAACCGTGCCGGAGACGGTGCAGGTGCACCCGCAGGACGCGACCGCCTTACAAGATACAACTATCTTGTGAATCCAGAGAAAAGACGGGGAATGCGGGAGATGGAAATCCAAAACGATGAGCAAAACGTGAACAAGGTGAATGCAGGAGCCTGCATTCACCTGGTTCACGTTTTGCTCAACTAAGTTGTGAAGTCATTTTACCTCGCAAGAAGAACCTTCCCCACCCCTCACCACAAGTTAGACAGAGCGCAGGAAGCCACTCTTCGCCTGTTACAGACCAATAAATACCCTTCCCTCACACGCTATCACATCATATACGCCGACATCTACCCGAGCCAGACGTGCAAGATCTTTAAAACTCAATCAGCAATGCTCCCCCACATGCTATGGCAGTGCAAACATCAGCACCCAGACCTTAATCCCGTGACCCTCTCGTCGAGATGGCACGCCGCCATGCGCAGCTTCCATCTCGACGACCAACTGTGGGCGACCCAGCAGGCCTACGAAGCGGCGAAGAGACAAGACCTCGACGTCCCATCGTGGGAGGCCTAGGCCCAGCTGACTAAACTGCTCGTTCTCCTTAAAGTTCACTCTCTCTCCCTCTCTGCCCCAATATGGCGCCCTGTACTCAGATTTACGGAAAGTATTCTTATAGAAAAAAAAGCTGTAGCGTAACATTCCATTCATGTTTCCGTCTTCTTCGCGTAACACAACGCGGAGTAATTGGTACGGGTTCTTTTATTGTAGTCCTATCTCGGGTGCCGAAAACAGTTGTAAGTAGCGATTATATATGTAGTTTGTGGCCCATAAGCCGCTAAAAATTTTTGTCCAGTCTGTGCTAACAACGAAAAAAAAAAGGCGTGGTAGCCTAATTAGTAGCTACATATAGTGGATATGGCGTTGCGCTACTAAACTCGAGCTCACGTACGGATTCAAACGGGGTCGCAGAATTCGATGGGAACGGGAAGGGAAAACACTCGAGTACTTCTGTTTATTATTTGTTTTTATTATTACTATTTAGTTCATTATTCGTTTTTTAATTGTAACCCATCGCGAGGAGCCTCATGTGCATGCTCGCGCGAGCGAACGCTCTTGGCGCTCAGCCAAGCATGGACGGAACGCGCGGAATAACTTGGCCGAACATCTTGCGTAGCTTTCACAGCGTTGACTGCTATGTTTCTAACGGAGTATAGGGACCTCGACGCCTATGACGGTCGACTTATGATGTGCAGTCACGACGATTAAATATTTCTTTTTCTTTTCTCCTAAAGTCTTGGACGTTTCAGTGTCATTATTTCTGAAGTTGTCTTGCACTGTACGTTTATCAGTCTTTACAGCGAGCATCTACCTGCTATTTCTTTTTCTAGATCCCGTACATTTCGTTGTTTGGTGCTACACAAACATGACCATATACCATGCCTTCTTATTGCGATAGCAATTATATGGACACAGCAGGCGCATTACTGCCCTCGCCGTCGCCTTGAGGTTCCGCATGAGTGAAACCGTGTGAGGTTGTGCCATACCACGTGCCCATCGTCGAGGCGACGGGAGCTTCCACTTCTCTGCGACGAATCATGAATTCGACGAGAGGGACTTCGAGAAGCACCCAGCCATCTCCGCGACGAATCAACAATCGACGCGAGTGACGTCATCACCTGCCGGACTGGTTCCTGCCGACGAGGAGTCGCCAAAGGGTACTTAAGGGAGAACCGGCCATTTTGAAAGAGAGAGTCCCCTCCAGGCGCCCAGTCGGTCTGATGCGCTCTTGCAGCTAGATGCACGTTATTATCCACTATCTGTAAATATTGTATAAAGCTTTTCGTTTCTTCTTCGTCAGCGGAAAGAATCCGTCTTTCGTCCTCAACCCCGAAGTAACAGTGGATGGCAAGCTGTGGGATTCGAAGCAGCCAGTCAGGGAGGTGTGCCGCGTGTTGCCCGCTCCTAGGACACAAATCTCACTGACCTGCTGCTTTCTGCAGCTGCCGGCAGGCGGCTACAAAAGCTTATGCTAGCGCCGTCACTGCAGCAGCTCGCATCCACATAAGTGAAGACAAATACGCACCATTTTCTTAAAACGAGTGATTAACTATTGTAAGTGTTACACTAAACGACGTAGGGTCCAAAATTCCATCTTTCAGCAAAATTCGAGCAAAAACGGTGCAGCGGTGAGTGCAAAACCTTTTTTTTTTCGAACAGACGCAGCGAAGTATGCGAGACCATGCATACGTACATATACATTTGTGCGTATGTGTTTGTATTTGAATATTTGGCCTTGCATTCGAAAAATGAGTCCAACAAAGTGCAACAGATTGAGGACAGGCCAGTCGGATGGTTAACTTTATTCACAGTGTAAAAGCACAGAGCCCCTGAAGTGATTGCATAGTCATTTGAGGAAAGTCTAGAACAGATTTAGTCTTGCCATTCTGAATGTAGCGCGTTAATCAGCGGGCTCCTGCATGTCGAGCACTTGCCCGTACATTCGAATCACTTTTACATAGACCTCGTCTTCCACGTCCGTCAAGTCACTCAAAAGTTCCGAATAGATGTTGCACTGAATTTCCTTTTCGACGCTGTCTGGTGTGCACTGGGCTTCCGCGTCACAGCGGTCGGTCGCTGAGCCTGAAACCGCACAGGACGACCCGTCAATCCCTCCGGCGTCGGCATGCGGAGATTCGCCAAGCGCTGGCTCTATCGCAGCGCCAACCTGAAGAAGCAGCGAGCCAACGGCACCTTCCGAGTTGGCAATGGCCGTGTCGACTTCACGCTCGCGACCTTCACAGTGCGCGTCGGGGGACGGCACTTCACGCCGCGCTAACACGACACCGTCGCCAGTACTGTCAGTGCCCGAGAATGGGACATCCACGATAACCTTTTCAGCGATCTCGGCTGCGTCATTTTCTGAGAGCACGGGCACCGCGTCAACCAGACCTGCTGAGGCAAGCATGTCGGAAAGGGTACGCATCCGCGCAGGCATTGCATCAAGCGGGTCATACAATGCGTGTCGGCAGCGTTTCAACAAAGGAGGCACTTCCGGCGGAGGGCACTCAGTCGTTCCATGGACGCTGCTTGCGTCTGCAGCCCGTTTCTTGCGTTCCTGGGAGTCAGACGCATTCGTCCCCGACGCCTGCGGGTGAGCCGCGTCTACGTCGACTGCCATCACTTCCCGTCCAACGTTGGGAGAGTTCTCGTTTTGGCCTCTTTCAGCCGTGTCGTCGGTTTCGTCCGACGTGGACGAATGCAGTTCCGTCGGGAACAGCAGAGAGTCCAGCTTGTCGGACACCTCGTCCGGCCTCACGCCACCACCGATTACTTCTCTAAAGAATTCCTCAATTTGCTTCGCCGGCACACTCCGATTACGCGAGGATCGCAGCTTGAGAGCTAGCGAGCCCCACAGCGACCATTGGCTGCAGTCGTCCTTCTTGCCACGAGTGGCTTGGTTCTGCTGCATTAGAAAGACCCAAGTGGCCACGTACCGATCGTACAGTCCACGCAGAAAGAGCCGGTCCTCGTAGGGCCACGATGAGAAGAAGTACCGTTCAATAACGCCACAGGGAGCTTCAACCTCGCAGTGTTCCATAATGACGGGTCACGTTGTTACGCCCAGAGCACCAGCGCACCTGCAGAACTCCGCCGAAAGCTTTCGGTTCCGCAGATTGCAAGTGACTAACGAACGAGAGGACGCGGAGGCCTACGGGCAAGCAAGCCAGGGTACGGTGTTACAGTAATGTTTTGGTAGAGCGACCAAAGCAACGCTCTCCGCGTGGGGTGGTTCCATTTGGTTCCAGTGAGCAGCCGTGGTGTGGCGCTGCTGTAGCAAAACCGAGAGCTGCTCCCTCTCCGTTAGCGCGCGGGAAGCGGTGAGCGTCCGCTGCGTGCTGTAATTTCATGTGAAGCCTTCTCTGCCTCATTCTTGGCACTCTGCTGCAAGTAGGCAGGTTCCTGCCTCGCCTGGTTTTCATAAAAAGTAAATAATATATGAACGATGGTGGTGGAGTCGAACCTCTGCCGTCGTGCACAAAAGCCATGTTCTCTAATCACGTCTTATTTTTTTATTGTTATAACCAGGACAAACATATATGTCACAGATTTCAGTGGCGCTCTTGTAGGTGGCAGTGACCCAGGTGAGAGCACATCATTATTCTTCAAATTCTTTTTATTCTAATATGGCAGCTACCGTGCACTGAAGCGTTGTTCACAAGTTTCCTCACTCAGAGAGCGAGAAACATATCTACATAAAGATCATTTTCTGCTGCACGCTCTTCTACTACGCCTGATATCTCTTCCTAAATTTGGCTATGGTGTTGGGCTGCTGAGCACGCGGTCGCGGGATCAAATCCCGGCCACGGCGGCCGCATTTCGATGGGGGCGAAATGCGAAAACACCCGTGTACTTAGATTTAGGTGCAAGTTAAAGAACCCCAGGTGGTCAAAATTTCCGGAGTCCTCCACTACGGTGTGCCCCATAATCAGAAAGTGGTTTTGGCGAGCAAAACCCCATAATTTAATTTAATTTTTTCTTCCTAAATTCATCTTCACCGTCAAGCAGCGAATGTGTATATGCAGAAGCATCACAAAAGTAGGTCCACTCCGGTTTCGCGTTTTCTAGAGCTAGGAAATGGTTCGTGATCTACAAATTACATACAAACCTAATAATATCAGGCTTTCAACACTGCTATTGCTTTTGTGGTGTCCCACTGTGAGAAACACAACGTCTTCCAAATATGGGCATTCCTGTACATCAAGCCCGATTCGTATGTTGCGCCAAAAGCTTGCTGCGCTTGTACAAAACAAAAAGACGTGCTGCAGCGATTCTATATATGTACGGGCAGAGCACGCAGTCTGTCGACTGCGACACAAAGAAAGACCTTATTACTTAGCCATGTTATGGCGGGTAAAACTTCGACATCTGACTTAACAGAAAAATCTTGAATCGCTGTTTTTACATATTATTTTGAAAAACGCTTTAGACCGTCAGACTGAAGCTTGCTTCCAGCCGAGCCGAATAGAGTATTTGACGTAGTAGTTCTGCGGAAACCGGCATGGTGGAGAGAAGTGACGAATACAGGGAAAATCAGACATCCACCCGTACGTAGCAATTGCTACAAATGAAACCCATACGGGTTCCTCGAAAGAAACGCTTTATAGTTAAAGAAAAATTCCTCCTGGTCCAGAACTCGAACTCGGGACCACCGCATTTCAGGGGCAGCCGCTCTACCATCTGAGCTAACCAGGCGGCTAGCAGATGGCAGGGCGAAGTCGAATTTGTCGACAACACGAAGCGAAGCTAATCCTTTTGTAAGCAGAAACACCTTACATTTTTTTTTTAACTATTCCCACAATATCGCGGCTATGTTTCCGCTGTTCATTATTTCTTTGATTAGATTCCCAATGCTGTGGCATATCTCCTTGTGATCCAGCAGAGTGTCATTCAGCTTCCACAACTGCCACTCCTCGTGCACCCTTCTTTTTATTTAATTTTCTTCAACTATGGCTGTAACAAATGCGAAATCTTGGAATGCGGCGGGCTTCCCATTATGACACGCGGTCTACGATGAAATACTGCTAGACACGTAAAACCCATCAAGCCTTGAGTGACAGTCGCCAATGTGTAAAACCGGCATTATCTGCTGGCGCAAGTTCTCACATCCTGCCTGTCATAGTCTCGAAAAGCTTTCGGAATTCTTCGAGGCTGGTATCTGGAGATCGCTTTTTCGAACACTCGGAAGCACGTAAAAACACAGTTGTGGTACAGTGCGTTGAGGGAATATTCTGCCGCAGGTCTTTTCGCAGCGGTGCGTCATTCAGAGCATGACTCAAAATAAGATTGTATAGTTCATTCCGGTAAAGCAAATCCACACTATATACATATATGGCCTTTCGGTCCTTGTCATATTCAAGATTGGCTAGTACCACTGAGTTTTGCTTTACCAAAGCTGCCCTCTGTCCATTGTATCCACAAGCAGGTGAAAAATGAGTCATGGTTGCGAAAAAGTGATCCATCTCTTTCAACTACATGCTTGATAAAAGTTTAATCCCCTGAATAAATGTAATGTCAACATTTTCGCAGAAGAGCACGTCTAGAAATCACTACTTCCTCCTGCTGCGACCAAGCTCACGCAGTAAATGTTGCTATATTTAAGTAAGCGATATTGAAAAAGGAAAAAAACGCTTCTCCGGCCAATCATGCGTACCTTTCAGGCGTGATATCCACAGGTCACAAGGAACACTTGTGACGTTTCTCAATGGACGGTATAAGATATCTTCTTCATGGTAGTATTTCATTTTGCTTTGGCACCGTGCTTCTCACTAATGTTATTCTCGCTGACACGCCTTGATCCTGGTCCGAAGAAGTCCAGGCATTTTCAAAGGCATATTGTTTGCGTCCTCTGGTTCTGGCTCCAAGGAATCGCACGCCTCCGGCGTCACCGATTCTATCGCAGGGACAGCTTCTTCTAACGCCACTGGCGTCTCCGAGCGTTCTGGTTCTGCTGATGGGTTGATCGCTTCAGACGCCGTCAGCGGCTTTGCTGGCAGTTCATACGAAACTTAAGCACTACGCTGGACTTTTTCCCGGATCCTCCTAAGTTTTATCCGTTATTACAGGCTCGAGGGTCTGGTCCCTACCAGATAGACTCCGCTCAGGTGGAGTAAGCGGCATTTGGCGGGATTGAGGGCGGGACCAATCTCTGATGCAAGAGCTTCAACGCGGTCAATGCGGGCCTGCAACGCCGCGGGAGTGGCCGCCAAGGGTGTTAAATCGTCGGCACACGCCAGCATGTTATGTGGACTATCGCCATCCTCTATGTCCTGGATGATGGCGTCAACTACGAGGTTAAACAAGAGCCCGCTGAGAGGACAGTTCTGATGGATCCTGCCGAGGATGAGAATGGGCGCGGTGTTGCCATCGTCAGTGACGATCCTCGTACGGTTGTCGGTGTACACGTCGGTGATGAGGTCGACGAATCGAGTGCCTGCTCCGGCTCCCCGAAGTGCATGCAGTAACGTCTGATGGGTAATGGACCCGTATGCGTTGGTGGAGTCGACGAACGCAACGCTGACGTCCCCACCACCGCTGCGGGCTTTGTCCAGCCGTTCCTGAAGGACGAAGTTATGCTCATAGACTGTCGTGAGGGAGAATCCCCTTCTGGCAAGGGGAGAGGATGCTGTGCTCTCCCAGCCAATCTTGCAACCGTCCTCCTAGGCACTTTGCGTAAAGCTTGCCGGCTGTGTTACCAAGTGTGATAGGACTCGGGGGTCGGACTCGTCTCCCTTCTTGTGGATGAGAATCGTTAGGGAGGACTTCCAGCTGTCTGGTGTGCGGTGGTGTTGTAAACAGACGTTGCTGAATGCCGAGAGGAACCTCCCTTCGGGGTCCGCCGCCTTCCAGTGGTAGTACGTGAGGCGGCCCTCCCTGGGCGCGGTCCTCCCTGAGCCGGCAAGCAACCTCGTCTGCTGTGAATGAATTGAGGTATATCTCATCTGCAGCAGGTGTCCGCGCGAGAAGGATGGACGTGTTGGCAGACCTCTGGGCCCAAGTAGTCTCGAAGTGGTCCTGCAGGGTGGCGAGCGGTATTGGACAGAGTTGGGAGGGGCCGTCAAAAATTAGTCGAACCTTCTATTGCGCCTGTAGAGCCTCTGGATGTCCCTTGCGTTGTGAGGGTTGATGGGGCGCGGGGAACCGTCACCAAAGGATCGAGGCAACTTGACCGTGGTGGCCATGATTTACAAGGCATCACACCAAACCTGCACAGCCCTCTCCCAACCCTCAGGGGAAGGCTCCCTAGCGAGGGCCCGTAGGGTGGAGGCTTGGTCTCGAAGCAGGCTGGTAGTGTCAGGAACTTCAGATCTCGGCGGGCCGTGATCGATGGCGTCAAGGACAGGCTATTCGAGATCTGTCGCCACACTGTCAGGTGGTCCTGGCAGATCTCCCGAGGTATAGAGCCCGGGGTGTCAGGCAGTGGGGACTGTTGGGTATCTGATGACGGCGGGGAAAGATGCTCGCCAGACATACTGGGCGGCATGGAGCCGGGGGGAGGGGGGGTCCTCTGGCTGCTCCGCAGAAGAGGAGGCCTGGGTGTCTGATGGACGTAGTAGGCAGGGCAGTAGCACGAGGGTCCCGCCGAGATGCCGTGCGTACCAGGGCATGCTGCAACGCATGCCACAAGGTGTGGTTCGCGAGGCTCCGAGCAGAAGGAAACGATGCCGGACAGTGAGGGCACTGGTGGCGGGCCCGTGTGGTAGGGGCCTCCAAGCTGCCGTTAGCGAAGCAGGCGTGGCCGGAAGGTTTCTGCGGGAGCTGCTCCACGCAGAGGGAGCACTTGTTGTGCCTGGTGGTGATGCGTACCCCGTGTTCTTGCTCCAGGTGGCGAATCAGGGACTGCCGACGAGAAGTCCACGATGCACCACCGTAGGAGGCCAGGCATTCCGTCTCGTAGCATCTGACGATGCTCGGGAACGGGAAGTACAGGTAAAGCACCTGTTCCTCCTGAGAATGCTGCCTAGCAGGACCGGGTGCGCTGGGTGTGACCGGGGACTCCTCCGAGCTCGCCAGCGGTGACAGAACCGAGGCTCCTGACGCAGGGGAACTGTTCGATGCCCTGGTACATCGTAGTGACCGCTGCGATCGCGAAGGAGTGGTCATGCGGCCAGAGGGCTGCACCGACGCTCCAGGACGCCAGTGAGGGGGCCGGTCCAGCGAAGGCTTCCGGTCTTCGCTGCCAGCGAACAGAACTACCGATAACAGGTGGTGCCGAGCCAGCCGCCAGGAGGGGAGAGGTGCAGAAACCGCTGGCTCACCAAACTGCAGGTGGATCCCTGGACTGGAGCGTGGTGGCAGGTAGGCACGGCCACGGCGCCAGGGCAACCACCATGGAGGCTCCTTGACTCGTGGTCCAGTTGATCCAGGCCAATCCAGGTGAAGGCAGGGGCCACCAAAGGATGGTCCCGCCAGGCGAGCAGGCAGAGGGTTCAGAGCTTGTTCAGCAGCGAAACTGGCAAATCATTGTCAAGCCTGTTTTTATTGGATTGCCTGGTGCGAAAAACTCACAGGACTGTTACGCCTGTGTAACACAGATATCTAAGCGTTATCTGTGGGGTACGCTATATGCGTTCTCGCCCCCGATCTCGAGCTCGCCCAATCACTTATGGGTTTGAAGCTCTCGCTTCTTCGATGTTATCTCAGTGTAAAGGATGTTTTATTGCTTCATGGTCGTTCTATCATCGTCATACTAGCTTCGTGATCTGACTCTAATCATGTTGCCGTCGTCACGCCTCGTACTCCGACCCAGTGGTGCAAGTTGTGTAATTGCTTAGCGCACTAGCTTCGTGGTCGCCACGTCGTCGTGGTCATTGCATCCATGTAGGTCATTGCATCCATCCATTGCAACTTAATGAGGACGTAGAAAGGAACAGACACACTGATACAGCCTGCAACAAGCGGAAACTCGTGGGAAAAGTTAGGCCGGATGTATTTTTACAATTGCTAGTAGGTACAGCGGGGCGTGGCGTTTCTCGCAGCGTTTGACGTTTCTGCGCAGGCATGAGTAAGAGCGGGTGCGAGAGAGAAAATCTGGGGGCCTTTGTTCCTTGAATATGTGACTCTACCTATGCACTAAGGAGGAGGTGTGCGTTTGTCCATGCGTTTGTCTATGCGTTTGTCCCCCAGACATGCCGGCATTGCGGAGTGCGGTCGAGTTTGTTTACGCTCCGACACTGGCTGCCCGCGCGGTGCCAGATGTGGCAGTGTGCACGGACACCCCATTTGGTGATCGCTGTGTCTGAAGGGGCAAGGTTCTGACTGGTGTTGAATAAGTCACGGGTCGCTTTTGTCGCGACGATAGATTAGATTTTTTACAAGCACTGCTCCAGGAGGGCACATGTAACCGACAAACGGACGCTTCAGGAGAGCACCTAAGGTTATAATAAAGCAGGCGGTGCAGGATCTCCAGGGCACACAAGGGGTAGCGAAGGGCTCAAAGCAGGAAGCAGGGCGGCCCGTGGATTGGGGCAGCGGAGGCCGAAGCGTGCCAAGGGGTGTTCGAAAAGAGATTGGCTGTCCGCTATCACGGACAGCCGATTTGGCGATATGGCGACAATGGAATGACGTTAAGTGAGAACAATGATAAAGCGACATCGTGACGATGACGGCGTAATGACGGCATGATGAGAATGGGATGACAATGAGAATCGGATGACGATGCAATGGCCTTGGTTAAAACACGTTGCCTTACTTCGTCGTTCCATCAAAGTCAATATTTCTTCGTCATTCTTTCATGATCTTACTGTCATCATAACGTAATTATGCCTCACTTGTCATGAGGTCATCGTCAGACAGTCGCTATTATGAACCCATTGTCAGACCGTTGCAGTCATGCCGTTGTCGTCACACCAGCTTCGTCATCCCACTCTCGTCATGCTGTCATCGCCACGTCAACGTCAACACCCCTTGCAGGCGCCAGGCCTTGGCGAGCCCCAACCCACGGACCAGTCGGGGTTCTAGCTTTGGTGTCCCCGTTGCCGCTTTAGTGTCCTGGAGGCGCCGCCAATAATGCGAAATAATGACACGTTGTTTCAACTAGATAAAAACACGATTGAATAAATATAATTACGTCCACCCGCCAACTTGCGACGCTCATTTCAGCACTACCACGCCCAGCGACTTCTGCAGGTACGCCTAGGGACAAACGTCATTGTTACTTCGTCATCCTACTCGTCGCGCTGTCATCGTGAGCCATCGTCGTCACACCACAGTCATCGTCCTCACACTCATTTCACCTTCGCCATCACGTCAGTAAAGTCATCCCATTATCGTCGTCATACCATTAAGGTCTGCTTTAAACCTCATAAACTCTCGTCAAGTGCCCAGCTTTGCACGGGTCATGCTGCAACTGCCACACATGGCACGGGCTGTATAGTAAGCTACGTTAAACCAACGCAACGTCATACTGCGGTGCGTAATTGTTATTCCGCGTCATTTTCCTTACGTGTACGTATGGTGTTTAATTGTAACGTCAGCGTTGCATCCACCTACGAAGCGTCATCTTAAAATCAGGCAAACAAATTGACTGCATACTCAACTGCTGCCAAAATAGCTATCTTTAAATTCCAGACAACAAACTTTATTTCACTCACACATGAAACAAGCAAAAACAAAACAGCGTGGAATAACTTATTGCACGGAAAACTGCAGCGACAGATGATTGATTGGTACCATCCTGGTACAATTCATTTGGAGGCGAGCCTTTGCGTGAACGGTTGCTACGAAACGTTTTCAGCCAAACAAAACAATACGTGAAACCCAGACAACAAACTTTATTTCACTCACACATGAAACAAGCCAAAACAAAACATCGTGGAATAACTTATTGCACGGAAAACTGCAGCGATAGATGATTGATTGGTACCATCCTGGTACAATTGATTTGGAGGCGAGATTTTGCGTGAACGGTTCCTACTAAACGTTTTCAGCCAAACAAAACGAAACGTGAAACACTATGTTAGCTATACCACTAGACAGTGCAGTTTTCATCAGCGGAAGGGCACTTCAACACAAGTGCAAAAAAAAATCAATGAAGTGTACTCTTTTAAGGAAAGCAGATGCGAGGAAACTACAGACCGAAACAATACACTGTCACAACGCAATGAGAAGCGAACAACGGAACGCCTGGCTTTCGGTACATATCACCATCTAACAGTCCCGCAGCATATTTCGGACGGTCGGCCTTGCCCCTCGACTCGGGAGGGCTCCCTTCCACTTATTCCTCTCACCCCTCCCCTGTGTCACATGCTACGGCACGCGGCAGGGTTCGCGTCCTGCGCACATGTTATCGACCGTCACTCATCTTATCAGCATTCAGAAATCAGGCCGTCAAGCGCTGGAAGCGTCTGCCTGCCTGCATTGTTCGGCAGTCGCTCAGAGCATTGTTCTACGCGAAAAGAAAATTTTAAAAAAAATCCCCTTTTAGCGCATACACTGTTGCCGGCGGGCAGCAACGAGCAGAGCCTTGTAGCGCTCTGCCAGCATAACGAATATCTGATAAGGTGAGCGACGTCGAGAACTGTGAGCATGACTCGAAGCCGCGAAACTCCTAATTTAACCTAGCTGCGCAGCGGGTACCTAAAGCCCAGTGAAAGCCACGTGTTCCCCTGTTCGCGTTTCATTCGTTCGTGATTGTACAAACATGAACGAAAGCTTGACGACTACGATCGACTGTCGCGAAAATCCTTATTTCTATGGCGATCTAGGTGCAGAAAATGCACTGCGGTGTTCTAGTGGGGTTAAGCTGCAGTTCCGGCAGCATGTCTAATAACAATGCTTTTTTATACATATATATTATATTTATTATCTTGCTCCCTGGTGTAGTCGTAACTGTTCCTGACCGAAATCTAACACAATTGACATGAGCGTCATAACGAGACTAGACAAACACAACTTCTTTTGTTCCACAAAAACAAACACGCAGCACCGTAGTATTGGCTGACGAAACGAAACTCTCTTATGGTAGTGACTCCACCGTCTCTAATATGTTTCAGTATTAATTGAGTGAGACTAGACTGCGTCCAATATCTTTCAGTGTGGAGGCGGCCACCTCGCACAAACGAGCTTGACAAAAAAAAAAAAAAAGTTTCACTACCACGCGTTTTAAACAGAGGCGTTACAAGGATGACAGCTTTCCGCAAACAAGGCACACATGAGGGTCACAGATTACATGTCATGTGATTACATGTTACCGAGCTTCTTCATGAGCACATCCCTATGCTGCCGCAAGACTTCCATGCGCAGCAGATGCTCCCTGTGCATCATATCGGCTACGCGCCTCGAATCCATTTCGCACTGCACCGCCGCGTCAACGCACGTCGGCTTACACAGCACCTCCTTGTCGACAAACTTTGCTGTCGCAAAGTTCACTTCGGGGTCCGGCAGCTGGACTGATAAGCCGGGCGAAACACTTCCGGCGGTGACGTCGCTCCTAGGTAGATCATCGTCGGGCATCGGCTTCGGCTCATCGTCGCCGACGCAGGGCGCCGTCGAGACAGAAAATCCTGGACCACTGGCATAAAAGCACAGCGGAAGATCGTCATCGTCCTGCCTCACCCTCCCAAAGATGCAATGCAGGTGTGAACCGGACGTGGCCACATCTGCGGTGCCGTTCGCGCTGTCGCATACCGACGACGGACGCCCAGACTCAACGGGCGGCGGACGATCGCAGTCGAGCGCCGGGCTCGTTCCATCGCCGGCGCCGCACGGATGAGCCAAGCAGTGAGGGAATTGTTCCCCATACACCTCTGTGTCGTCGCCCTCTTCACGGCCGCAACCTCCGCTGCCAGCAACTTGGTTGGACGCGTACGATTGCCGCCGCACAAACGCGCTGCCCTCGCAGTTATAACCACCTGCGTGGTTCAGAATGCAGACTTCGGACGGTACGGACTGACGTATAAAACCGACGCCGGAACCAGAGCCAGCCACTACTTTGCCTACTACCGTCTTCTCACCGCCAGCCGAGTCCGGGGCCCGGTGCGCTGGTCGTTGCTGGTCTTCGGGAACGGCGTGCAGCTTAGCACACTTCCGGGCCCGTTTAACGCGTCCCGACACAACGCGAGCCACCTTCACAGGTCTCACCGTGTAGTCTGCGTCGTCGTCATCGTCGACAACCTGCTCATCGTCCTCACAAGAATCGTCGGTCTCTCCTTCGTAATTCTCTTCCGCCGACGCACTGTCGTCTTCAGTCACCATCGATATGGCAAGCGCGCTGCTCTCTTCGTTCGCGCTGGCCGGCGAAACGCCGTCCCCAAATATCAGGGCGTCCAGCCTTTCTGTCACGTCGCAGTGGTCGGTGCCCTCGGCGATCACGTCCCAGAAAAACTCCTCCATTTTCTTGGGAGTCACTTGCCATTTCAGCGAGGAACGTACCTGACGGGCCATGTTGTGCCACATGCGCCAGTGGCTGCAGTTCCAGGGGGGACCAGGGACCGCCTTCATGATCTGCACCATGAGGTGAACCTTTGTGCAGGCGAACTTTTTGTACAGGCCGCGCAGGAACGCGCGGTCTTCGTAGGGCCAGATCGAAAAGAAGTACGGCGGGCCACCGCTGGCACACGCTGGCCGCGTCTCGGTCGGAGTGGACTGCATCTGGTGGTATCGCTCGATCCGAACAATTTCGTTACACAGCAGCTGCAGCAACGTTCGATTTTGTTCGGAAAAGCTGACTTTCCGCGCGCAAAGCTCGCGCTTCGCAGTACACGAGCGGCGCAATGTTGCTAGACTGTAAAGAATTAAAAGCCAATTCCTTTTCTTTCCGCGAAGCATATAAGAGGAAGCTTTAGCTCGGGTGCTCCTATCTAAATACATCCAAAAGAAGAATTAGTTTTTCTCGGCAACCAATGCACCAAATTTGACGAGGTTTGTTGCATTTAAAAGAAAAACTTAAAATCTAGTGACTGTTTGTTTCTACTTTTCGAGTTAGATTGTCAATTTTTTATTAAATATTGGCAAACATCAAAAATTTTCGAAAAACGAAACTATCAAGTTTACAACTCTGTGACTCAACAACGAAAAAGCTTAATACAATTCTGTGAATTGCATCTAATAGTACATCTAAAGCGGACAAAATTGATATGTTACATATGAATATCAAATAATTTAGTAGTACGGAAATACAGGTTTTGCAGAACCCTTGTAAAAACCGTACCAAATTCACGTAAGATGTAGAATGACGTATCGAATTTGTCCGCTTTGAATGATCTAATGGATGCTGTTTACAGAACCGCGATACCTTTTCTTGATGCAGAGTTATAAGTTCGTAAACCTCGTGCTTCTCTTTTTTTTTCAAGCTGTCGAATATTTGAAAATCTTTTTAACAAAATTCAAGCTCTATATCGAAATTCCGCTTCGAACATTCGCTAGAATTTAACTTTCTCTTTCAAACGCAACAAATTCCATTAAAATCGGTGCAGGGGTTATCTCAGAAAATTGTTTTTGTGTTTTACATGTATTTGAATAGGCCGCGTCTGAGTAGGCCCCGAGCTAAAGCTTAGATCCGGCCCGGCGATATCTAGGTAAAATTCACAATTGCTTCAAAAGTGTCCACTTTGTCAAACGTGGCAATAAAATGTAGGTCAAAAACTTGATTATTGGCAAGCCGTTATCAGGTTTCAGCTGTCTGTCATGTCTTTCTTTCTGTAACCTCAGAAAAACATATTTGATGGGTTCGTACTTCGTTTATTTAAGTAGTCCGTTGGTTTCATATGATTGCAAAGATATTGCAGTGTATGCTTTTCTAACATTTGCCTATGAGCATTTAAATTATTTGTACTTGGCGTAGTTTTATGCTACGTAAGCTACGGCAGGCATATATCAGAAATGCTCGCCGTAAACAAGTGAATCTATCTATTGTGTTTGTGCCATGCAACTCCTTTACTGCAAAACTAGACACGCAGCGAGCTTGCTTTAGTGATCACTGTTTCTTTTACTATGAATAGATGACAAAATATTGTTACTGAACTCTAGACTAAAAAAATAAACGTATTGTGCATGTAACTTCAAAAGTACAGGTATTCGCAGAAGTACACAAAGCATCTCCTACCCTTTGACGTCATGATAAGCGTGCCTCAAACATACCCGACTGCGCCAAGTGTAAAACGATACCAGCCCACTACCACAAAAGTGTTGCGCTCCATCAATGCTGTTCGTTGATTTATAAGCTATAACTTCCCACCCTCGCCCCTACAGTGCCTATCACAAGGCAGCGTAATGCAGTGATATATTTCGAGCAGCCCCTCATCGCTACAATTTCCCGGCATTGTAATGAAGCGTAATTTTATTCTAATATATAGTCGTATGGCGTCGCGCACTCTCGATATTCCAGATCACTCCACACATAAAAAGTGCGTACATGAGGGCCTGCTGATCCTGCCTGACCTGTTAGGGTTTCTGGAATGTCATGTACAAGTGAATAATTTTTGCGGAAAGCTGACATTTCGTGGTAGGGTTGACCGCACGAAAAATAGAGCGCACACAATGAACAATTGTTCCTCACAATAAAATGCCATAACATTAAGTTATTTTTTAATACGGACCACGGATACGAAGGGTCAACAGTAAGCTGTTTTTCCCCATTAGCCAGTGCACGGTAGCAAATGCTATTTTTGGTTCTGGTTAAAGTCGATGCCTTTCTTCTTTCCTAGGTATCTGGGCATGCAATCGGCAAGTACTATCGTCCAGGGTGATTTGCTAGCAACGCATTGAGCCGAAACTTATGAGACAACTGAAGTAACGATGAGGCTAAGTAATACTTGGAAGGTAAAACTTCTTTTTTTTTCCATAACGATTCTTGTCCGCAGCTTTTGCTTAAAGAGTCAGCAAGGTAAGTTAAACACATTTTCACAAATAAACATTTTTATTGCTCTATCAGTACAGAAAGACGCACGGGGCGCTCATGCGTCGTAAACCGGCTTTTGGCACCATCAAACGTTAAAGTTTTGATGGTGCCAAAAAGCCAGAAGACATTAGTTGAAAGGCTGAATTACACAGACTGATTTTGTGACACCGGATTTACATTGCCTAGTCACCTGTATTCATTCGCTGTATTATTCCCTGGTCACCTGTATTCACCAGTCACCTGGTGTATTAATTTTCGCCATGCTTTCGCCTGCGTTTATTTATTGCCCTGATCGCCCGCATTCCTGTGCAGGCTGAATGCAATAACGCTCATGTACCGAGCATTGAGTGCACGCTAAAGTATAAACCCTTTGCAAGTGATTTCGCGCGCGACGGCGACAAGCGACGCAATGGAGATGGCGCTCGCGTTCGCTCGTCGCCTACAAGTTGAACCCATGGAACGCGAGCGACGACTCCCCAGTGTTTCTGGTATGATAGCAGCAAATATGCGCCGGAAGTGGCGTACACGCGTGCTTTATTCATTTAATTTGGTGTGTTTTCCTGTAAAGAGCAGCATAAAATCAGAGGCGTACCAACCATTCATGGAGTGTGTGTGGGGGGGGGGGGGGGAGCAAATAGCAAACCGTGTGCCTTCCTCCCATTTCTCTCTCGTTCTGTTATATATTTGTTTGTATACTTTCCGGAAATAGGAACATGTATAGTGTCAGTTATTTTTATAATTAAGAAACTTAGACCTGATTATCAATCACACGTGGTCCTCTATGGGAGACCAAACGATTGTTTGAATTTATTGCTTGAAATTATATAAAATCACAAGATGGATGAAGGAACAAAAGGCGACGAGTGCCTAACAGAGGTCTCTGAACCCGCACAGTAGCAGCAATACAACGCATATAAACATGCACATTTGAAACAGTTGTAATAATTAAACAAATAACGGTATTTAGTACTTAAGTCTATAGCACAAATTTATCGCTAATTAGGGCATAAGTACTGTTGCGGTTATACACAACAAAGTGCAATCAGCATTTCTAATATTCTAAAGAAGAATTGACCGCAGATGCGCGCGACCTTGCAGAATCACAACCCAGTTTCCAGCGAAGCTGTTTCTTTCGGGCCGTTGTAATATGAGTTTCACTTCCCAATAATTATAACGCATCTCTTAAATATCGCTCCTATATAACTGCTGTGTTTGAAACCTAGCCCGCATGTAACGCTTTCGAGCCATTGTTAAGAATTTTCTAAAAAATCAGTGATACATTAACATACACCTTACTTCGTGTTCATAGCGAACCGCAGTCACACACACCCCAACCACGCGGCAATGAGAGGCAGCGCATGGGCAGCTTTCGTGATGGCTAATGCTATCGCTAGTTCTTCTGCCTCCGCACTGCGCTCGTTCTGGAAGCCGACGACGCATTTATTTCGGTCCCGTGATTGTCGACTACGCTGGTTCAGCACACACCACAGCACACACGCTCATAACACACCCCAACCACGCGGCAATGAGAGGCAGCGCATGTGCAGCTTCCACTCGACGTAACGCTATCGCTAGTTCTTCTGCCTCCGCACTCGTCGCCTTTTGTTCCTTCATCCATCTTGTGATTTTATATAATTTCAAGCAATAAATTCAAACAATCGATTGGTCTCCCATAGAGGACCACGCCAACATCCCTGCCTTCTCTCTTTCTTTCCTCCTCCTCCAGGGCAGCTGCCTAAATTCTGCCCTTCTCGTCAGACACACCGATAACATTCTAAAAGACTTGCATACATAATTTGCTGACAAAGCCCCAATTACCCAACTCTGCTAATTAAATCAGAAACTTTAGAACTTCGCCAGAAAAAGAGAGAGTAAACTTTAAAGAAAAGAGCCCACGAGCGTAGGTATAGCTCTTCCGCGGTGCAGTGGATGGTCCCATCAGCCCAGGAGTCCAGCGGCCCTATAGCTGGCCTTCTCGCTCGGTTGACCAGGTTGAGCTGGTCCGTCGAGTGGAAGCTGCACATGCGCTGCCTCTCATTGCCGCGTGGTTGGGGTGTGTTATGAGCGTGTGTGCTGTGGTGGGCTCGCGCAAGCCCGTACCATGTGGTAAAGCGGTGCGCATTGATTGCCGTGTGGACATTTATAGGAATACGGCGCAGAGTGTGTGGCGTGGTAGAGACTCGATCAAGCGTGGATATGCGTCTGGAGTTTTCGCCAAATTACGGCTTCCTCTCGCGTCAGAGCATTATGATGCTGCGGTAGTGTTCTTCGTGAAAGGCGACAGTGTTGTAGTATGTGCGTGCACGTTAACGGTATGGGCTCGGGGTGGAACTGCTCGGCGTAAAACTGCTCGGCGTGATCCCCTCGCAACTCCCGGTGTGCAGGCGCTCGGGTTTAGGCGCAGGGACTCATGCCCCGGAGTCCACACGATTTGCATGTGCGGTGGGAGCTGGTGTGCTCCAATCAGAATGCCATGCGCGGCCCTGGAAATCTTGGCCCTGCAAAACATTCTGCGTGCCATCTGAGAGTAAGTCAGAATTATTACGCACTTTCAGTGCGGTCTCGTCGTGATGGCTAACGCTATCGCTAGTTCTTCTGCCTCCGCACTGCGCTCGTTCTGGAAGCCGACGACGCATTTATTTCGGTCCCGTGATTGTCGACTACGCTGGTGACGAATGCGGTGCTTTTTGCGGTGCTGGCCGCGTCCACGTACAAGACATTGGGGTGGTTCTCATACTTCCTTGCGAGCGCCTGCGCTCGGGCATGTCGCCGTCCGGTGTGGAAGTTTGTGTGCTGTGCTTGGGAATCGGCGAGACGTACATATTTTCCTGTATTTGTGTTCGAATTTCTATCAGTGCGCTGGTCCTCCGCATACGGAACAACCAAGACGTTTCAAGACGCGGCGTCCTGCTATTGTGCGTTGTAACCTTTCCTTCTTCGCGACGCATTAAGTTTCAGTTTATTATCCCTTTGATAACAATGATTATGTAACAGATAGTATGTAGACGAGGGTCCAAAAGTCAATGACTACAACGGGACTCTCGGATTTAGGATGAAGAAGCGTTTAAGATGCCCACATTTCTTCCAAGATTAAAGTTTCTGAAACGCAGACTTCGCTCTAGGAATTCGGGAAACATAGCTGATAACGGCAAAGCGACCTTTTAAAACGCTTGCTAACGAATTTTTTTTTTGTAGCTGTAGTTGATTAATACTCTTTAACATCGCGCAAAAACTTTGTGCAGCGTTCCCCTATGATCGCAAAATTTGACCTCGGTTGTCACAATTGTGCCAGGGCAGCGATTTAAGTGTTACACCACTCGTAAAAAACACTAATAATGCTCCGCACCATGTGCATACGTAATCTATTGCAAAAAGACGCATTTAACCCACCTATTTAGACGTTGCCTACACATTACCCATACCGTGCCCCATATTTTTCCTGTACAATTTCCTAATTTTTCCTATATGCGTGGCCTCATTTATAGTTTGCCAAAGGTACCGGACAAACAAACTACGAGCCTCGTATTACGCACGGAAATAGGCGGAGCGAGGGCTCGGTAATAGTTACCCACCTCCACAGCCATGCATTCTCTGCTGATCTCGTTCGCCGAGTGATCAGGGGTACGCTACGCCTTCACTGGCTCTGCGTCATGACGTGACTTCGTGTACCGGTTGTCATGGAGCCAGCGCACGAAGCCTCTCCAACCTCCCTTCGCCGCCTGGCCGTGGATTCCCCGCGAGAGCTATCCAATCAGCATGCAAGGTCGATAAAATGGGTCGTGAAGCTTCTGGTGAAGAGTGGTCCAGAACCAATTGTGGCCAATATCAGCAAGGGCGGTTATGGGAGCAGCGATCGAAGCGTGACTATTGGGGGCGAGCTCCACCACTGGAAAAGGTGGCGCCACCGTCGGCGTGACGTGGCATGAGGGATCACGTGGAAACAGCGGCCGCGTCGGCTGCGTCGGAAACGCCGAAGCGAGCAGAAAACGAAAGTTTAAAGTGCCAGCTGCGCTACGCTTCTGATTAAGTGGCGAGGCTTTCCGCCTTGGGTGTCTGCTTGACAACATTTGAAAGCACTGTAATAGGTATAGCGGCTACCTTTGGAGGCGTGCAGCATGGTAAGCTACTGCTCGGCCTGCGTCAGCCTTACTCACACATAGCCGCAGTACAAGGAGCTCCGTGAAGCTTGGCTCGCGAAACTTAGAACCGGCAGGCAGCCATCGGCCACAACTCGGGTATGCAGAAAGCACAGTCGCGAGGAAGATTTCTTCTACGGCGTCGGGACTGCGATGTTCGGTGAGTAGCTGAAAACGCGCACCGAGATGCTCGCACGCTGCCCGGCTAATGTCATGACGGTTTGGTCGATGAATTTCTTGATGCTAGACACTGGCAAGTTCACTGGAACGGAAATGGAGCGCTAAGACGCACATTGTAAGAAGGCATATGGCATATGGTCGTGTTTGTGTTGTAAATTAATGCACTAGATTATGAAAAAGAAGCAGAGGGAAATCGCAGGCTGAGAAGGCCGATAAACATACAGTGCGACGCAACTTGAGAAATAGTATTGAAATTTCTAAGAATTTAGAAGACAAAAAAATATTGAATCGTCGCGACGGAACATCACAGTCGCCGTATACAGGCGTCGAAGTCTCTGTAGCGAAATTATTTTTGAACAGTTCTGATAACGCCCACGCAACAACGGTTGCTAGTGTACTGTCAAATGCTCATATGCTGCGGCCTAAAGCTCACGGCACGGTGCGAAAACAAAACATTGTGCGCGGACATGCATGCACACGCGTAGTCGGTCGCTGCACTGAGGCTTCATTCTGTTATGCACCATTTGGTTATACAGACGGCCCACTATAAGAACATATTTCACATAGTTTGCTCTCAGCGTTTGCCTACCTCTCACGCTAGAAGCCGGTTCGGGAGACTCCATCGCGGCAACCGCGCGCAGTGGCGTGCACAGTACGTATTCGGTGAAGAGATAGCGTCTGTAAACGATTCTGTGCTTTGAGTTTGCCCAAGACTATTATATCTACAGTCAAAAGCTTCCCTCGTTCTAAGAGTACTTACATAAATGTCCGGGAGGGCTGCCGCGTGGTGTTTGTATTGAGCACCGTAAGCGAAACCTATGAAGAGCGCGCCGCGTGATCCCTCATACTAGGCAAGGGAGGCGCTTCCGACCGATGGCGACTCCGTAAGTCCTCGCCCCCCAATATGAGAGCACAAAACACTGAGAAAGAAAAACCGTTGTTTAATTCAAAAGAGCCAGTTTGATTTCATTCAATAAAAATAAAATGCCTGATCAATGTTATACACGTGTGGTGTTGTAAGATTGTAATTTACAATGAATGCTTCCTTTTCAGCACCCGCTATAAAAGGGACCGTTCACACCGCTATCAAATGTGCAACAGACCTCTCGAAGAAGCGCACGTGAACATCACTCGCCCCACTCACTCGTTGCGCTGGTTGACAACTAGTGGCGCGGTGTTGATTAGGTGTGTTTCATCATTGGTCAACATGTTGAGTCAAAACTAGTGAGTTATGACTGCAAGATAATTGTTAGCTGCCTTCGTGCAGCTGTATCATAGCCCACGAGCCTGTCCTCCGTCGATGCAACCAGCACTTGCCATCCAAAGCTTTCTTCGGCCTGCAATGAAATGATGTTCTGTGGATGGATGCGATTTTGACACCCGTGCGGCTGACGTTTTACAGCGTCGGTTTCTGCGCTAAAAGCTCGAAACGCCCATCGAGGTGCATTGTGAGAATTTTGAATGTACAGCTCCAATGGCAGGCAGGAAAACAACTTTTGCGCCTTCGACAAGCAAAATGGTGCCGCTTCAGCTGTTTTTACAGAAATGGCGTCACATTATTTTTACACCGAAGCAGTGCATGGCTAGCCGATTCTTCAATCCGTCTGTCGCCTGTACACCTAAAACTCCTCCGGGGCAACCTCATGGGCATGCGTGAAAAAATAAAAGAGAGAAAGAGGCACGCGATTGGCTGCGCCAGTAGTGACGTCGTTGCTCTCCGTCACAGCTTAGCACAAGCAGCAACTGCGCACCGAGGATCCGGCAGCCTAGCCTAGATGAGTTGATGACGTCAGACCCTACACTACCACCATAATCTAACCATGCAGAACGCGTGAGGACGCATGCTAAACACGCAGTACACGTGGTGCTAACTCTAAAGCTGATGTCTCCTGCCGATACAATGGGCTTTTACAGATCTTTCGAACTAGACAGCGGCGATTTCAGTGACAGTGGCGGTGTACTGACGTCACAAACACAGGATGGCCAGTAAAAAGTCATGAGTCGGAAACGGAACCAATCTTTAAAATTAATTTTCAGGAAAACAAAATAACTTACAGCTATATATTATTTGGCACAGATAATCGGAGCGCAAAAATTAATAGATATTCAAAATTTTATTAAGATCAGTGGACATCGCAAAATCGCCGGAGTTGCCCTTTAACCATCTGTACGGAGTGCTCGGGCAGCATTTTTTTTTTTCTTACACAGGAAGTGTTCTCTTGTCACACAGATGGAACTAAGCCCCGTGAATCGTCCATGAGCCGCCATGTTTTGAATGTATAGGTTTCTATGGAAGGTTTGCTACGAGGCACATTTACATTGCACCATGCGTTGCGAGCAATCTGTTGTAGTGCCGAGCATGTCAGGTATTCCGGTAACCGCACGCGAGCTGGGCATTTCGACTGATGGGCGGAAGCATAAACTAAAGCCCCTACAGATACTACTACCATTGCGGTGAAGAGGCTTTAGCGTAAACGCTACGTCCTGCACGATGAAGCCACCTGTTGGCACAGAGATTGACCAACCAAACACAGAGCTACTATTGGTGTAACAGAGCGTGAAACACTGTAAAGACATTTTAAACTCTCGTAGGAAGCACATACAGTAACTCTACTCACTCTTTGTCGGAAATCTCGGAGGCAATGTGCTGGGATCGGCGTTGCATCTGCTAACCACTAGGTGCATGCATTGTTTGCCAAGCTGTTATTTAAAGGCTGTTAATAAGAAAATTAGACAATTTACTGGCCCTTCATCTTTGTCAACATTAATTCAATATTAATAATAATAATATTATAGCGCCAAAGTAAAATTTTCTTGCAGTTAGCCGTCAAAATTCACTTACCAAGCTGGGAATCAAACCAACGTCATGTTCAGCAGCAGAATGCCATGGCAGCTGAGTGTGTACCATAACAGATTCTTCATAAGGACACTTGGCACAATGCTTTTTCTTTATTTATTGAAAGTTGCATCTCACACAGGTACAAAAAGATACATCATGCATGCTTGAGAAGCAAAAATGACAATAGTGATGTGTGTCTACTGAGGAACTGCTGCAAACAAGGTATACAGAATGGTATTTATTCACATACTTAATGTGCCTGCCAGCTCTTCTCCATAAAAGGTTTACTGGATACAAGGTGGTTTGTGGCTAAGACCACAATTAACCTTTGATGACGTAAGTGACAATTGAAGGCTGGTGAAACAAGCTCAAGAGTGCATCATCTCTACAAACACAGGCCATTAAAACTTACTTTTTGAAAAAAAAAAAAAAAACACCATCACCAGTACCTAAATTACTAGTAAATCAGCTGATTACACTTACAGAGTTACAGTCTCCAGTCATGACGGTGAAATAACATTGCCTCTCTGACATCAAAATTAGACAGGAGTCAACTTGTGGACAACAAAAAGTTCCGAACATCCCAAGTTCTAAACATACCACCATTCTCAAAACCAGCATATGCTTTGGTCACTCAAAGCATACACAAATGCTTGTTGGCAAACATCCCAAGTTCTAAACACATCAGCATTCTCAGAACCGGCGTACGGTTTGGTGATTCGGAGCATACACGAATGCTTGTTAGCGCGCATCACCTTCTAAAATATTGTAAACAAAAGAAAAGACACGATTCAATCTGCATGCTTTGGATCCTTCAAAAGAACTAAATATATTCCCTTTCCAGTAACATCATAAAGTCTTGTAACAAACACTTTGTTTGTGACTGCACATTAACATAGAGTGACATGTATGTGTCTTACATGACAAGATTTATGGCATGAACAGCCAAACGAACGTTTGATTCTAGCACATTTTTATCCCAGATGCAAGATACTGTTCTTATCTCCAATAGTACAAGTCATGCCAGCCAACTTTCTGGTGCCAAGAGGTTTGCCAAGTTTTTCATCATCATTTATTGAGCTACGCATGTTTTATGTCTGCCATTTATGCTGTGCGTTTGTGTTTACTTGAGTACTCGTAAGTGGTTATTAAAAGAGTGTACTTGAATTAACTATTTCATGAGCGCCTTTTACACTGCTCTTTGCATTTCATGCTGTTATGATCATGAAATCACAGCATAAGTGGGCAGAAAGATATTGTACAATATAAGCTAAAAGCCAGCTCTAAGACAAACTTACAGCCAACAAACTAACAAATTCGAGCTACAGTGAGTGTGTGGTAAAGCCGATGCTGACAAGTGACCTGAAATGGCCAACTGAAGTCCTGAAACACCATTTTGACAACATTCCACATGCTAAACTGAATGACAGGCCCAGCGTAGCTCAAACTTTCACAGCTGAGCCTTTTCACACGTGCAAACACATTGCAACACCACAGACACACAATACAGCTGAAAAGTCAACAGGCAGCGCCTCTGCCGTACGACCAATGGTACTGAAATGTACCATCACTGGAGCATTTGTTAAGAGTAGCCTGAATGCTCAAATATATTACGTAAATCTTGCATAAGGTAAAATGTGTGAATGCGCAATGCTCGATGTGTGCAGTCATATGGGAACAATGAAGAAAATGAGTGAGTTAACATGGCTGAAAACAAAGCAAACACAGTGCAGAATGCCTCTTTCCTCCACTCTCTAGTCTGTTATTATTATTATTGTTGCAATTACATTCGTTGCCGAGGCAAACTTGCATCTAGAGGCCACAACAATGGCCACAGGCGACTCACCGCACTATGTCAATCCGAGATATCATATTCAACAATGCAGTTCCCATTAGTACTGCAATGTGAGTGCATCGCTGTATGCCTGCATACAGTAAAACTGCTTTTGCAACAAACTGCCATGCTTTTTTAAAAAAAGTAAGCTTCTTAGACAACAGGATACTTCTCCTAGTACAGGCAGGCCCTGCATTTTAAAGGACAAAGCTTGTTTGCTTTCCAACATTTTGCTGCAGCCAGGTGGAAAGCAAGTTCTTCTTCTATGAAACATGGTTCACTTTGTCAGCTCATGATTCACCCACTTGGTCACAAGTATGCATACAGCCTTTTTTTTTCTGAACACCAGTGTATCGAAAGTTTGGGTGTGAGAATATTCCAGGATAAATATTTGCATTACAAGATATAAACCGTGTCTTGACTATGTGCAACATCAAGGAATGCTCCTGTATGCTGAAAAATGAGTGCTACACGAATATATATAACAATTTTATGCTTGTCCGCTATGCTGACACGGCCACATAATAGTATAACGGAGGAAGCATAAAAGCTGAGGAGAGGCCCAAACTTCTCTTTTTGTAATGCCACACAGATGCGTCTATGCTTTTTTGGAAACTCAAAAGAATTTGTTGTTGGGCAAAACAGTTGATACCTTGGGAAGCCATTGCAATGAAACTAAGACAGATGTAGAGAATGCAATCAGTGTGAAATATTTTTGAGGTCTTGCATATTGAGTAAAAAAGAAGGCAGCGAGCGCATTAGTGATACTTCTGTATCTTTATTTGAAAGCAAGATTTGCTTTCTTTGTTCATGTGCTCTGCCGTGAACTTGCATGCAAGCGTACTATTTTATGGATACATTATTTATTTCAAGATTCATGTGTTAGTATAAGTACACAATTCAGGGCAGGGACATGAACTATAAAAAACAAGGCTGAACAAGCAAATGTGTTAATGTCACTGTTATTGTACACTTAAATAAAGCAAGAATCATGGAATTGTACCCACTAGCCCGTTTGCACACACGGTTGATTTTCGAAATTTTTATTTAGTGCCTTATAAATCAGTTGTGAGTGCAGTATCCATGCTGTTCTAACTTCTGTTCACTGTGTTAATCTCATCTGAGTTAAAAGTGGCATCCCAAACTGCTTATTGGTAAGCTTCTCTGCCTCCAGTTTGTTGCCACCACACATACGTTTTCTATGATTCTCGACCAAGATCCAAAAAGGGTAGCAAGTATGGCGTAAGGAATTCGAAGCTTCTTTGAAGATGTAAGCTTGTGCAAGTTGGTGATTCATGATCGAATAATAACAATGCGGAGAAAGGCGCTGCATGAACAAAAGGCACTTGCATGTGCATGAGTTGCACGCCAGCGCTATGTGTAAAGAACGTCTTTTGTTTGTGTTCACTGTAAGCGTGTGCTGTTGTCAGTTGACCATGACACTTGCCTGCCAACATCTGTACATCAACAAACATTTGTTGGTAACCAAGATCGCAATGGCAAACACCACTCTAGCCAATGGCTTCCTTGATAACAATGATGCAATTTCTATGTGCCTTTGAAATGAATCCTAAAGTGGCATTTACATTTATCACACTTTCCGCAATACACCTGGGATTCTTGAGGCATCTCTACAGGTTGTTTTCCCACCATGTAAAGTACAAAGTTTTACACATGCAAGGGTAATGTATAACTGTAAAGTAAAGCCCACAGATGGCTTGGAGATAACAAAGTCTTTTGTGCCACTGCAATTAATGACAGGCGCATGTCTACAATAAGCACCAAAATGATGAAAGTGGTAATGTGCATGATAAAACACTGTGCAAAATATTTAAAGTGACATACTGATAGGCTCTTTAAAGCCTCCAGCAAAATGCACAAGACGAACACACACAGTATAAGAAAAAGGGATTCTGAGACTGATACACGGCACAGCAATAAGTGTGATAAATACATGCCAGTCAACATATAAAGTATCGTAACAGGCAAAAGAATGTCTTAAAGAACCACGTATACAATCAATACAACACGCAAATGGAAATGTTGTAGTGGTCTTCAGACATCTGCCATAAAACTCATCTGTCAAAAATGAACACATTAGGGCTAAAGAAAAATGACTAGGAAGAAGAAAAAACAGCCGAACTCCTGCCATCCAGGATTAAGCTGTAGATCAGAATGACTACTGCTGACAAATACAGCGATAAAATATCTCATTCTGAGCATATCAGAAGGAACTAGCAAGATTTGTAAGAACTAGCCATTCTGCAAATGTGCAAGATGGCTGTCAACATGAACCTTCATGTATCAGTGATTCTTGTGTCTACCTGTGCTTGACTGTGAAGGCTCAAAAGAATGGCAACAAGTGCGTTTCAGGCAGATGGAGCCACCAAAGCTTCCACACACAGGGGAACAGCAATACTGATGTCGTTAGCAGAATTTCACCATTTCCGGTGTTGTGGACACATCTTAAAGCAGTACTGATTAATGTTTTCAATGTGCTATAAAGTATACCATATACTTCTCGCATGTAAAAGGATGACACTTATCATAAGTGAAGGCTTTGAACACTGGAAGCATTTTAATTTGATACTACAGTCAGGCTAAAAATGCCAACCTGGCATCACTGACATTATTGTATTAAGATGACACAGAACAAAATTTGATGTCGGGGCACCTGCATCTCCTGGGCACTGATACCAATACTGGTTTATAGAAGCAAGTATTATAATAATCTTCTTAATGTGTTCTACTGCTTCCTAGTATTTTTCTTGGATTTAGAGGGCTTAAGCTTCAACTTCTGCAAAAACAGAAAATGACAACTTAATAATGTCACTCAGCACTTCTTTACCCCTTTCTTTGTCCTGCTATTATCCTGAATTCTGCCCACAAATGCCCAAATTATTTTAAAGGATAGTTTTCAACATGTTGTACCTTCTCAGAAAAAATAAACTCACTTTTGTTTGCACTGTCCTATGGCTTGTGTGCTGCCATCTACCAAAAGCATGACTCAGCAATGGGACAAATCTTGGCCTGTCCATGGCATTGCTAGAAAATGCAAGGTACCACTGACGAGCTGAACTCGTGCTTGGCCATTTTTACCAGAAACGTGTGTACGAATTTCATCCAAGCTTGTCCAAGGCATGGAAGGGACTAAAGGACCTTTAAAACCGTTTGGTACGCCTTGAGTGTAACAGGAGTGCCTGGTTGTGATTATCTAGAATAAGTATACCGTATTTACTTGTATAATGATCATACTTTTTTGTCAAAAGAATTGACGCATATCCAAGGGTGCGATCATTACGTGGATTAAATTTCTCGTGAAAAGAAAAAAAAAAAAACATTTTCATGCTGCGTTTGCTGCGGGATGACAACAGATCAACAAATAGGCGGCTGCCACTGTATGTAGTGCGGTACACCAAAACAAAAATGGCTGCCAGCGGAGCAAGCTAAACGTGCCGAACGCGATTTTTTTTCTTCTTGTGAGTACATTATGTGCTCTGAAACAGTTTTTTCCGTATCAGTAATGAATAATATCGTTAATATCGGCAAGCTTGCAGCATTAACGTAGCCTTGTCCACTTTGAGGGGACAGAAACAGATGGCCGCACTTAGCTGCCAGTGACATAGAAACACATGGCCGGCATGCTGCAGAAACTGTGTCATCTGTCTTGACTACTATCCTAATACGGCATGTTTCCGCTAAGGGTGAGCTAATATCTTAGCTGTGTTTCAAGCATCGGCGTATGAATGGGGTACACTTCTAACGTATCAGTGCAAATGTGGCTACTATCATTGACGCTCGCGATTTGTTGCATGCCCACGAGTGCAGATGAGAAGAATCGAAAGGCGCCTTTTTTGTAGTTGTTGACCAGAACCATTATAAATCCTACACATAATAAAGGCAAGTTTGGTTGTACCTCTTTTTCTCATGGAAGTGCGGAAAGTGATGAAAGGAATGAAATGGGGCATCTGCTTAAGAATGTTTGGTGCGTGCAGACTGCTTGGTTTGTCTTGAAGAGTCGTTTGCATAGCATTCGACATATCGCTGTGGCAAGTTCGGGGTGCGATCATTACATGGGAAATGTTAAAAAATCGAATTTTGACGACAAAATCCAAGGGTGCAATCATTATGCGAGTGCGATCATTGTGCGAGCAAATACAGTATCTTTAAGAGCCAAAACTGTACGAAAATTGCATGTACTTCAGTCTGCGTCTGGTGCTAACCTCCGCAAGGGCTGCTTGACAACGTTACAGCTGAACCTTAATTCGCTGCTGGTCACAAGAGGCCTGGTAGTCACAAGAGATTTGGCAGTTGCAAGAGACCCGAGTACAGCTTGTGATACAAGTGGGCAAAGAGCATGCGAAATAATCGCAAGAAATAAGGTGTGTAAGCCCGCGTTCCTTTGTCAACAAAGAATGACCAGACAGCACTGCTAACCCCTCAAGCTTTGACACATATTTTGCTTCTTCCCAAAGGCCTGCATGAGCTATAGGCACATGCAAAGATGAGAATAAGCATGCGGCAGAACACATAAAGCAATGTCTCATCACTTCAAATGCCTCCAGCTTAGTTATTATTGCAAATTTTCAATATGGTGAAAGAAAACAAAAGTAGTTAGAGGGATGTTGCTTGTATAGTGCCCTTGAACAGCTACTTGCAAACAAGTAGTTCAGATTAATATAGGTTAGGACCTTTTGAAGAAGCGAACCCTTTCATGGACAGTGGGAAGCATTCTTAACCTGCTATATGGGCGTAACAAAGCTATGGGATGCATTATTTCCACCATAGGATTGTGTCACCATTTTACAGAAACTACCAACAACAAAACAATTTTTCATGCTACCTAAGTACATAGGCTAATATCTAGTCAAGCACATAGGCATTTGCATACTCTCATTCAAGTTGCACTTAACAGTGAAGGTTGTGTGGAAAAACAGCAAAGGAAATGGCGTTTTTTTTTTTCCCACCAGAACTGTGGTTTACAGACTGTTGAGTGGTAGGTGTGTTCATAGCTCACGCCTTGCGCATTAGGGTCCTCTCACACAGTTGAAATTGTACATGAAAACGGAAAATTGTGCGCTTATGTTCGTAACCCCTTTGTACAACAGACGTACACATACTTATACGCTCAGCTTCGATGAATGTTTTGTGCTTTCAGGGCACATATAGTGCACTTATAAGCACAGCTCACGTGTCTTTTACTGGGGGACTAAATATATTGATCAATACTGGTGATCAACAATATAAAAATATTAAGCCTTATCTCATGTAATTACCATGTATTCAGAACTGATGTTGAACCAGTAGTCTGTTACAACCTAGTAGCTCGATGAGATTCACTGTGGTTAAAAAAATGAAAAATAAACATCAGTAAGGTGCTTTAATGACAATTTGTCACAAATAGTGTCAGAGGAGATGAAGTTTTTAAGGGATCCTAATAAAAGAAGAGACAGGTGCACCTTTGAAGAGCAGAATGGAAATAAATAGGACGCAACATTTTTTATTGCTAGAAATGCACACTAATTATGGTCGACTTACCATGGGATTTATGAAACCATAAGCTTGAATAACCCAAGTTCTAATACTACATATCTTCCTTCTTTAGACTTGTTAAAAAAATCTAGAGAAGCCACTTATTAACCCCATATTGTACTAGAACTGGTAACGTTGCGAACTGCTCCTAGTGTTACTACCATTTATTGTATACTTAACTTGTTATTCTTGTTTGGGACCCTTAAACAATATTACAGCATCCCAAAACATGTTTATGCGTATGATATATACACCATAAGTTGAAATGAACATTAAACTTCGAAGAAAGGCCCTTTTTTCCAAAGTAAAGCAGTGGAGTTCCGCCAGCATAAAGCATGATACCCATACTACAGTGCACTATTTCACAGATCTTAAAGCTCAACTAACACCAAAACAGAGTAACCATTTCAAGACAAATGGCATGAAATAAGTAAAACATTAGGTCACATTCAAGTGACAGTGACTGCAATAATGCATTCTGTGAGGATGTTTAAAAATTCAGGACTCTGCGGGTCACATGGTTAAACTCATGTGGTAGGGTCACATCACGAATTTTGACTGCATCTGTACTGGCCTTGTTAGTTCCTTATTGGTAATTGTGGACTAGTACAATGTATTCTATGGAAGCCAAACAGAGAACCTGGCAAATTTCGATAAGTTTTACTATGTCGCACTTGCTCAAGTACGAGGAGATATGTTGAAATTTATAATGCCACAGTGACATGCCAACCTGGGGCTTTCGTGAGAAATTCGGTAAAAGGAACTTTGGCCTTCATTGTCTGTTCTAGCGATCAACCTCTTACCAAGAGATTAACAAACACAAGAGTTATGAAGGAGTACCTAATGAGTCTAAAATGATTAAGTGTTTCTACTTGGCGGTCCTTTAACCTCCAGCTATCTATAAAATGAGAAAATTGCCTCTGTGAATTAAGTGTCCTTGGAAAAATGTGCATACCCAAACTTCTTCAAACGTGATCAACTTTCAGCGAGGCAATGCAGTAGCTGCCTGCCTATTGTCCAGACAACGTTACTCAGCAGTGCGCTGAACAAGTTCCTGTACCCAGCCGTGTTTAAACAGCCACGCTTAAACACTAGTGAAACACCATCTAGTGTTTTTACCAGACAGTGTTTTACTATTTTACTGGATGTTCTTGCTATTACTTCTCCGCCAATATATTGTGTGCTTGCATGATAAACATACTTGTTGGAAGTCAGTGCCTCTGTCGAGTGCCTCTTTTCTGTGTCCCGTTATTCGCGTTGTTTGCTAAAGGATGCAGATAGATTTGTACACAAATTTGGAGGATGATCTCGTGTACAACAATATCCTGCACAGTATTTGTAAAGTATTAGCACACTTACACGCACTACTAATTGCCAGGCTTGCCAAGTTCTACAGTGAAGCTATTAAGGGGAAGTTCGCGGTCGTTTTTGTGTGGTGAAAGCCAGCGTGCGGCAGCATGCTTGGTATCAAAACAGCCAGTGATGCAACCTGTGTCATAGTCTTGAGAATGTGCGTTAAAACATAATTATCAAGAATTACAAAATACAAGTTACCTTATGTATACCTCACTCTAATCGAAAATAACTTCTTTGTACATTCGTCTTAGCCGGCAATACCTACTTTTTGTTTTCTTGCGTCACATTTAACTGGCTTTAGTTTGCAGGTCAGCAAGGAGAATGCCTGAGTGACAAACATTTTGCGGGTATTACGTCTCGGCAGTTTGGCTAAGATCAATTTTAGTTTGGGCAGCATACCAAGCACCTCAGCATTTATGTTCAAGTGTGACAACCGTCTCATCGGTGTGTCATCAACGTCGACTTCGGCATCCCTGGGCCTGCCAAATCTAGGGGGCTTCAGCCCATCATTGCAGGCCCTCTCAGAGGGCCACGAGTATGGCATCATGACCTCTGCACCCTCAAGGAGCACTATTTTACATTCAGAGAGTGTGAGAGCTACCTTATACATCTTTGCTGACCTTGATGTATGAGTTGCTTAGATTGCATATGTCTGCAATGGTCTTTTTCCTTCCTTCTCATAAGAGAAGCCACCAACTTAACTGCAGTTAGAATTGCCCAGAAGTAAGCAATCTAAAAGGCACAGACCACTCTCCCAGACTGAAAACAGTCAGGCTTGTCTAAACTGCAGTGACATGGTACGCATGCACGAATCATCTTTAACAACAATTTCAGCACTGCTGCATGTGTGACTCAACCAGTTGTCACAATCTCATACCTTACAACTGCCGAAGCGCGATATGCTATTGACATGAAAAGTATACGTGGTAAAGAATTGGTTATGCAGTGAAACTTCACCTTGCAATAGTGACTGTAATCAGACTCTGCACACCTGAGCTGAGGAGAAACAGAGATTTCTCACAAAACTTGCACCCCTGAGAACTTCTGTTCCTCACAGTTCAACGGAGGGAGTCGTACACCTAAAGGAACATTCTATGAAGCGAATTTGTGCCTCTAGAGGAAAGCAGCTTTCTGTGAGAACATAGCACTCGCTTTGTTTAGGACAGACCGCCACAGCGATGCAACAAGCCATGGCACTGAGTCAAGCTTAACTGGATCGACATAGGAAGAATAGCAGAGTGACATTAGAAGTGCCAACAGGACATCCTCAGAACAGCTGTACTTCTGAAGGGCAACGTTGTGCGAAACCGAAGCACTTGCTTTTGTTTTGGAAAGACAGGTGCAGGCATGTGACAAGCCATGGCTCTCCTAGAATGGTGCCAATTGAAAGATCATCAAATATTGCTAAAGGATTCTGTCTCCTGCTGCCCAAGCAAGAAATTGTCACCTACTCAACAATAGCAAAAACCTACACAGGAAACCCGTATCGGCATTTTGGAAAGCCTGTGTGGGTAGGGCGGATGACAATTTTTCCCTTTCAATCTTCCTACACCCTGCAGATTTTCACAGAAGTGATTTGCCATACTCCCTGAGTATGAAAGAATGCCTGAAAATGGTAAAGAACATCTTCGGATATGGCCAAAATTACGCTGCTAAGCTAGTGCTAGTAGTTTAATACCAATGATAGCATGGAGGAAGGGGCCTACAGACTGGAACAGTGCAGGCTCTATGCAAAGGGTGATAATAGGATGATATGACACTCACTGAAATGGCTGAAGAATCAATGCTCACTAAACCTTTCCTTAAAGGGGCACTAAAGAGAAAAATGATTTCTTCTGCATCCGTAAATTACCTTTCTACAACACCAAAAACAACACTCTTACCATGATAAGAAGCTTGGTAAGCCAGAAAAAGCACAAGAACGAAAGATGGGTGGCGACGCCTCCTTGAAGTTCCCACACCTGGTCGCTGTGAAGTCATGGATATTGATGGCATCTTCTAGGGCCTACTTAATTATGTGGGGGTACAGATTGACTACATTGTGTTCTAAAGGAACCAGATATTAAACATGGCAAGTTTCGGGAACCTTTACTCAGCCAACGTGGCCCAAATGAGAGAAAATACTTTGGAATCCCTGATGTCACACTGACGTACCGGCGTCGGGGTTTCGGAGTGAAATTCAGACTTTGATACTTCGACCTTCATTTCCTTATCTAATAATCAAACAATTATTTTGAAATGACTGCCTGCAGGGTTCTCAAACAATGCTTTATTAGTCTAAACTAATTTATTGTTTGACTTTATTGTCCCTTTAAGCATCTAACTTTGCCTCAGATGCATCCACTGCATCCTTAACAGGACTGTGCTATGGTTCAGGCTTGTGAGTGTAGTGAGCTGCATTACATTCAGGAGATGCTCATGTTATCATGTATGACCAGTTGGCATTTGCAAATCAAAATTTTACTCTTTTCACGCGAGTTAAGGTTTCACTTCTATAGGGGTCAACAATAAAAATAATACAAGTAGGCC
Source organism: Dermacentor albipictus (assembly GCF_038994185.2). Lineage (NCBI taxonomy): Eukaryota > Metazoa > Arthropoda > Arachnida > Ixodida > Ixodidae > Dermacentor > Dermacentor albipictus. Next base: position 69,099,807 of record NC_091825.1, read on the forward strand.
GGTATTTGAACTCTTCTTTAGCTGCGGCACTTTGAAGCAACAGGGGTTCTCCAGCATGTGTAAGTTGAGATGACAGAAAAGAACAGCAGCTGATGCCACACTTCTGCATTTGCAGAAGGCAGCATTTGCAGCTACTGGATTTACTACATTGCAACTTACAGATGGCAATGGACTGCACAATCAATTCATCTCTGCACACTCATGCAGCACTCACCCTGTGTTAGCGCATGCAACAAAGACGGGGCTATATATTCTTGAACGACTATTCTCAGCGTCTTTGCTTAAGTGAAACACAACAGCAGGCACAACAATTTGTGTAAGAGACATTAAATACCTGGACTGCCTCGCAAAAGCATTCAAACAAAAACCTTAAAATGAAAAAATAAAAGGCGCTTGTCACATTGCAGCTATACCATTGTGCATCAACAAACACAAAAACATTTGTTGATTACATAATTGCGCTACTAGTGTGTGCTGCTGAACATGACTGTGGGGTGCATTTGACTGAGAACACAAAGCTTCTTTTCTTTCTGTCTGGACTTGCAAGTGGAATCATAACTCCCTTACCAAGTTGCACAGTCTGCACTAAAATAGGGCCAAAGTGGGAGCATGTATATGTGGCTTGCTAATAAGGCAAGTTTTATACTACACTCTACACAAATTTAAAAAAAAAATAATTCACAACACCAAGAACAGGAAGTCCATTGATGTACTGAAAAAACATTTGAAAATGATAAAAGTAATATACTCCAAAAACAGCTTGGCTAGGTCCTCTTATCACAGAAAATTTTGGTTCATTTTTTCTCTTGGAATGACTGCAGTGTTCTCCAGTTGCTTCTTGTGTATGTTTTGTTTTAGGTGTTTCAGTTTTCAAAAGCAGCAATTTCATGCATTCACCCTACTCAGAGACACGTTTGCTCTGCCACTTTTGGTCAGCAGCTAAGAGGCGTGAATTTGATATATAGCATTTCTTTTGCGATAGTAAGGTCAACTGCTATCATCATCAAAGCCTGCTGACTACAGTACTGGTATAAACAATAATGTCAATCAATTGCAGAAAGACTTTTGTAATCCTCTTCAGCAGAGTGAGTCATCTATCAAAACATGCAGGCAGGTTTCTTGTGTATGAGACTGTTTTTCAACATAGAGGTTCAGCCACTGCAATCACAAAGCTCCTAATTTGCTAGAACTGTTCATCAAATGCCAGCACCTTTGCCATCAACTCATTCACCATCACAATCAGCAAGCAAATGTCTAAACAGGCCATTCTTGCACACTTTAAAATCTGACATCTAGATAAGTTGGTTAGATTAAGTGTCACGCTTGTTTCAGAGTACTTTTTGAAGGGGCCACACATTCCTTATTCTGACCTTTTTTTAGACTGCTTACACACTCGTTGGTGCAGTTGGTAATAGGACAATCAAACTTCGATATAACACGCATGGATATAATGAATTACTGGATGCAGCAAAATAAATATAAAACTTGCAAATTTGTTTTGCCAATACCAGCGTGTATGCTTATGAAAAATATAAGACATAAGGAAGGTGTTTGCATGTCGAATGCGACGTCATTCTAACGAAGTTCAAATGTACCACATCGAAAGCAATCATTCCTGACTATGGCCCCAAAATGCACGCCAAACGAACCCCGGTTAACAGGAGGGCTGCACAAGCTCAGTCGATCTTGGGTCTTGCTGTTGCGGCTGCTTCCCGAGACTGTGCCTGCTGAGCCGCCACTGCTGCTGCCACCGCGGATGAGCTTGTGCCGTGGAGGGCCTGCTTCTTGTGCTCGCGGCCCTGCACCTGGTAGAAGACGACCAGGCGGCAGCCCAGCATGAGGCTGAACACGATGGAGGGCGCCATGCGCTCGAACTTGTCCCGCAGGGCAGCGTGCGTGTAGACGGCGCCCAGCACCAGCACGAGTAGAGCCACGTTGGCCAGTTGCTTGATCCGGCCTGCAACAGGAAGGCACGAGTGAGTCTCAGGATGCATGTTCAGGTCATCGTCACCAGACTAAACATACCTCCTTCAGACACTGTGTCTATAACTGCACACGCCAAGATAGTGCCTCAAAAGCAAGAACACGGGCAAAAATAATGCCGCTTGAAAGGTGCCATGCATGACAAGGCAGAAGAAAACCGGGCCTCAGGAGCAGTGGAAGAACATAACTGAGAGTGGAGGGTTTTTCTCTGCTATTTATTTTAGAAGGAAGACAAAGAAAATGTGGATCACATGCTCCAGTAAGGAGAAATTAGTTTTCTATCTCATTTGAGCAGTTATAGCAAACTATTTTCTGCTCATATTTCTAAAATGTACATCTTGGGGCAGTTGTGAGTGGAGGTTTGCTGCAAAACGTAGGAATAAGTATGAAGCGTTTGCAGTCATGGTATGATTCGGTTTATTGTTTATGACAGCGTTATACATCAGAAAAATTCCTGAAGCTATAGGGGTGGGCGTTTCTAAAGTATGTACTAAAGTGATCATGAAATATGTAGTTAATACTTCTATATGCGATGTTCATCTAGATTAGGGCAGCACAACATACGGCCTGCAGGCTGTATGCAGCCTGCGAGAGGATGTTAAGTGGCATGCATTGCTCCTAAAGGATGTTTACACCATGCAGAAAAGAACTGTTACTTTCAGAATAGACATAATCTCTTTAGATGAGCGTGCGGCAGAAGGAAAACAGTTCGGAGCAGGAAAGGAAGCTTATTGTGAGCCCACTGATTTTTAAGGTAAAGGTTCACACACATGCAGTTTCACTTTTGGTTCCTGTTTCTGGGTGGTTACGACTCATTGTTCGATGGACAGCGTGGGCTATCTTACTGCATTTGTAGTTTGCATTTTGCTATTCTGAAAGACGAGTGCACTTTGAAGGAAGAAAAAAAGTGTAAAAGGAATGCCAAAAATTTAATGACTGGACATATCGGTGCTTTCTCGTTGAAAATATGTCATAGTGCAACCGTCTTGTGTGTTGAGAATCCCTTTCCATACTGAATGAGTACCATACTAAGTGCCACTATGAGACAAAGCACTCTTATGAATTTTGCACTCTTGTCAATGTTGACAGAAAGATGAAGGCCACGGATTTGAAGCAGAAGTTGCTTGTGAACCAAGGAATTTTGACAAAAGTAAAGAATGCATCTGAGGTAGCTACGAGGGCTTATACCGTATTTACTCGCATAATGATCCTACTTTTTTACCAAAAAATATTGACACAAATTCAGGGGTGTGATCATTACGCGGGTTAAATTTCCTGCCAAAAGAAAAAAAAATTTTTTCATTCCACATTTGCTGCGGGATGACAACAGGTCAACAAATAGGGGGCTGCTGCTGTATGTAGTGCGGGACACCAAAACAAAAATGGCGGCTGGTGGAGCAAGCCAAACGCGATTTTTTTTCTTCTCGTGAGTACATTACGTGCATTGAAACAGTTTCTTCTGTATCAGTAATGAATAATATCGTTAATATTGGCAAGCATGCGGCAATAACGTAGCCATGTCCACTTTGAGGGGACAGAAACAGATGGGCATGCTTAGTTGCCAGTGACATAGGAACACATGGCGGGCATGCTGCAGAAACTGCGGCATTTGTCTTCACTACTATCCTAATAAGGCATGTTTCTGCTAAGGGTGGGCAAATATCATAGCTGTGTTACAAGCGTCGGTGTATGAATGGGGTACACTTCTAACATATCAGTGTAAATGTGGCTGCTATCGTGGCCACTCGTGATTTGTTGCGTGCCCACAAGTGCAGATGAGAAGAATCGAAAAGCACCTTTTTTGTTGTTATTGACCACAACCATTATAAAGCCTACACATAATAAAGGCAAGTTTGATTGTACCTCTTTTTGTCATGGAAGTGTGGAAAGTGATGAAAGTAATGAAATGGGGCATCTACTTAAGAATGTTTGATAGGTGCAGACCGCTTGGTTTGTCTTGAAGAGTCGTTCGCGTAGCATTTGACAGATGGTAAGCGCAATCATTATTAGCTAGACTTGGCACACGACATATCGTTTCGGCATGTTCGGTGTGCGATCATCACGCGAGTGCGATCATTGTGCGAGTAAATACGGTATATCCTAGCTTATTGCATGTTCAGGTCACTCTTTCACTGATGACAATGCTATTGTCACATGGTAAAGGAGTGCCTCATGATGGTCTTTAAAGAGATGTGTATAGACAAGAAGTTGACCTTTCAAGATCTTAGCTTATCGAGAAAGACGGTCCAGAGCCATGTGCATGATATTACAAATGACTTAACAAAACAGCTTCAGTCATGCTGAATCAAGTTTGCCTACTACTCCCAATCATTGGACGAGCGCAGACATCAAAGACACAGCTTAGCTGCTTGTTTTTATTCGAAGTGCGGATGAAAATTTAAATGTTACCGAGGAACTTGACAGCTGTGTTCAATGCACAGATGAATGTCAGGAGAAGTGATAAGCAAGAAAATAAAAAACGCCATCTAGAATCTCAACCTGCCGTGGAAAAAAGCTCACAGGTGTCTACTCATATGAAGCCCCGGCTATGGTTGGGAAGAGAACCGGAGTTGCGCAGCTCGAGTCATGCAGCAGCGTGGAATTTATAAATTAGCGCAGCGTGCTGCAGCCGGAAATGCTCTGTGCCAAGGTTATGAAATTTGAGCCTCTGCTGACAATTGTGATGTCAGTCATCAACTTCGTACATTCCCAATGATTCAGACATAGATGATTTCACGAGTACTTGCATGAAGTAGAAAGCAGCCACGTGGATGTCCCGTATCATATTGAAGTCCGGTGGGTAAATCATGGGAATTTTTTTAATTGCTTCATAGCACTCAAAGACATCATTCACTTCTTGAGAGATGAAGGGAAAAGTATTCCGGAGCTTGAAGATGAGTGCTTATAGGACCTTGCATTCCCCGTAGATATAAAAGGTAATCATAACACACTCAACACAATCCTGCAGGGCAATAATCACTTCATCATGAGCATGGTAAGTGCCATATTCGCATTCCAAGAGGAACTGCGCTTGTTCATGTTGTAGCTCACATGCGGCAACACAGTACACTTTCCTACCTACCAGAAGCCCTTTCGTACGAAAAGCAGAGGTTACTGAGTTCCAGCTATGTGCAACATGTAAAAACCCTTCTGGCAGAGTCCTAGCAGTGGTTCCTGTCACTTGAAGATGAGAATCAGCACTGTCACCTGTTTCGAAACCCATTCACAGTGTTGCCAGAAGTCTGCAACTCAACAGTGCAGCTTCAGCTCATCTACCTGTAGTGTTCACAGGAGTTGAAAGCTTTGCACCAGTTGCAGCCTCTCCTTAGTTTTTATAAGAATCTTGGTTAAAAGAAATACAGAAACATAGTTAACAATGCCTTGCAACCAGTGTCTCTTCTCTCTCCAGAAGTATGTACATCTGTGAGCAAATGTTCACCTTGATACAACATTACAAGACGTGTTGAGGACAGTGATGAGTGTGACATCAAACATAGAAGGCCTTTCTGCAATCAAAAGATATAATCTTCCCCATTAAAGCATGGCCAGTGTGGCTCCTAGAGAAGTTTGTTCTGGCCCTTGCTGTTATTGCATTGTGCAGCCTTGGTTTAGAAGGTTGAAGCAATGAGTCTACATTTGCGGACATGACAAAACTCCCTGTAAGTTAAAAAAATTCTTGATCTATATTTTGCTATAGTATGGTTTTAATAATGCTGAAGGTCAAGTAGCTGTGGTGCAACAAATTTTTTTACTGGACAGAATCAATCGGCACCTGAAGGGGATACCCAGCACAGTCGACTTCCGCTAATTTTATTCTGACAGGGACCGATGAAACTGGTCGAATGATCCAGCGGGTAGAATTAAAGACAAGGTAGAAAGAACGCCAAGAAACATAAACCGAGTTTCACTTGGCTGTGTTGTCTTTAATATTAGCATCACTGCAATACAACCTTATGGGCAAAGCATACCAAGCTGGAAAAAGGTGCCACTGTTACGTGACATAGCATGCACTCCTTAATTTACACACGCTGTTACGTTTGACCGGTGGGGGCTGGCGATCGCAGGTGCAACTTCTTAAGAAAAGAGAGAAATGGGACAGAGAGAGAGAAGAACGGGACAGAGAGAGATAGGAAAGTGAGAAAGACTGCGAGTTAAGAAAAATGCAACTTGAACTTGAAAGCAAACGTTTGGAGTTGTCTCAAGGAAGAGAAGGGGCTCTGGGATGATCAAATGAGGCAGAATCATACCGCATGGACAGGCTGTTAAAGCCATTTCAGGTCGGGAGCGACATAGGCTTGTTCCTAGGAAATTTTGAAAGGACTTGCGAAAAGATGAACTTCAGGTCGAGTAAATGGCCACAGCGGTTGCTGTCTATGTTGTCGTGTGAGGCTGCGGAAGTAATAGCCAGACTCAGAGCGCAGGATGCATATGATTATGTGAAAGTTAAGGCTAGTCTTCTGAAGAAATACCGCCTTTCAGCCGAAGCTTTTCGGCAAAGGTTTAGAAGCACAGGCAGGAAGGATAGTGAGGAGTATCCGGAGTTTGCATATAGCTTAAAGGCAAACCTAGTCGAGTGGCTGAAAAGCGCGGAAGCGTACGAGAGCAGAGACAGGATTATTGAATGCATGTGTCTAGACCAGTTTTACAAAAGCATCCCACCATCTGTGAAGCTGTGGGTGCAAGACAGAGGGAATGTAAACACTGTGGAAAGGGTGGCTGAATTAACCGAAGAGTACGCAACGCGCAGAAAGCTGAACGCCGAGGACGGAAATTGGGACGGTCGAAATGGACCATGGAAACCATTTCCGTTCAAAAAGGGTTCGCAGACTAGACGACCGGAAACTGTAGACGTGGAGGAAAAGCCCTCAGAAAAGAGCGAGTAGAAGTCTAACGGGGAAACCATACAAAATAAGCAGAAAAGAAAATTCGAATCTTTTAGAACGATCTACTGCTATAAGTGTCACAAACTGGGACATATCACTGTAAACTGCGGGAAGCCTAGTGTAGTTTTCTCCTACGTGGATGAAAAAAACGAGAACATGTAGCTTTTAAGTCCATATCTTCATGACCTGCAGGTTAATGGCAAACCATGCAGGGTGCTGCGAGACAGTGCCACCACTATGGACATTGTGCATCTGTCTTACATGACGGTAGATGACTTCACTGGAGAAGTATCATGAATCAAACAGGTTGTAGAAGAACACAGCGTATGTCTGCCCATGGCCAAAGTCAAAATTAGTGAACTGTTCGGGGAGCTTGTGACCGAGGCTGCAGTTTCCAAATTTTTGTCGCTGCAGAACCCTTACATTTTTTCGATTCGGTCGGATCAGCTACTGCATGACAAATGGCTTAAACTGGGCGAGGGCGTAGTGCAGGCATTGACGTGAGGCCAAGCTCGTAAAATCGTGTCACTTGCTGAAAATGGAAAAGCTGCTCCAGTGGAAGTAGAAAAAGAGGTAACTTCAGTAACCGAATCCGAGCTAGGCTCGAGGGACGAAAAAACGGTTCAGGAAACCCTGCCAGCTGACCAGCTCAATGAGAGCGTAGCACTAGAGTGTCAAAGTTCAAGCCTGCAGGAAGAGCAAGCTGACGCAATCGCAAGCGAGACAGGGTCGTTATTATCACCGACCTCAAAGAACTTTGATAAGCTCTTACGTGTGGACAGCGAGTCACTGGCAGCCGAGCAAAAGAAGGATGACAGCTTAGCTAAATTGCATCACACAGCTAAAGAAGGCATTGCTAGGCGCAACGTGACAATACATGAGAGAGCAGGATTGTTGTATCGGCACTACAGAGATCGAAAGGGTAGGATTTTAGATCAGTTAGTCATACCTACTAAGTACAGGGAGGACCTTTTGAGTCTCTGTCATGGAAATGGGTGGTCCGGCCACCTAGGCATAAACAAATCGAAAGAAAGATTGCTTATGGAATACTACTGGCCTGGCTGTTTCAAAGACGTAGAAAACCTTGTAGGATTATGCGACGCCTGCCAATGCTCAGATAAACCAGGAGAGACATGGAAAGCTCCACTAAAGGTAGTGCCCTTTAACATAAAAGAGCAAATTTTAACTGCGCACCGCAATTACATTTAGAAGCCGGTGCATTGTGGGCACGTCCCGCTTCACCGTAGCCCTCGCAGTGCGAGGCATTGAAGAAGGAATGGGAGCACAGCGAAGAGGGTGTTTGATTGCCAATAACTCCGCTTCTACTGAATGCGTTAAAGTACTTTTTGCGGCAAAGTATTTCTGAACTAGCCTATATTAACCTCAAGTGCGTTTATCCTCTTCGATGAAACGTAGTTCAGGGCCCCTTTAATACCAACTAGAATATTAGCTATCCCCATTTACTCTCTGATCCACACTGCTCTCTTTCTGTCTCTTAATGCTATGCCTAACATTTTTCACTCCATCGCGCTTTGCAGGGTCTTTAACTTGTTCTTGAGCTTTTTTGTTAACCTCCAAATTTCTGCCCAATATGTTAGCACCGGTAGAATGCAAATATTGCACACATTTTTTTTTCAATGACAATGGTAAGCTTCCAGTCAGGACTTGGTAATGCCTGCCATATGCACGCCAACCCATTCTCTTTTTCTGTAAACCTAATTATCACGATCAGTGTCCCCTGTGAGTAAATGACCTAGATAAACACATTCCTGTACAGGCTGTAGAGGCTAACTGGCTATCCTGTATTCTTGTTCCCTTGCCAGGCTTATATCTTTGCCTTCTGCATATTGATCTTCAACCTCACTCTTACACATTATCAGTTGAGGCCCTCAGTCATTTGTTATAATTTGTCCCCAGTGTTGCTAAACAGGACGATGTCATCTGCAAACCGAAGGTTGCCGAGATATTTGCCATTGTTCCACTACTAAGCCTTCCCATTGAATTGAATGGAGTTAAGTAAATACAGGATTGCTGTTTTCTCGTAAGGACATTAAAACTCTGATGATGCTTAATGAATCAGTGAATATAATTGCCTTGTAAGGAAAAGAGGGGTTGTCACGGACGACAGAACCAGAGGACCAGCAAAGCAGGCTTCTAGAACAGCACTGCACGTTCTCTGCTTGTGCATAGAGCATGCGCCACCCATTTTTATTCTCCTCATCTTTTGCAGACCAACAACAAGAACAAGGCGCCGGCTAAGATCGGCAACTTTACCATGCCTGTGTTCCAGCATCAGTGGACACTAAAGGGCACCCCGCCCAGACGGAACGGCGAAATGTATGCTATTCACTGCGGTAGTCTGGCATGTGATTGCAGCAGTGGATGATGTTTTGGTGGCAGTAGCTTGAGAAACGTGGCTCCGACGATCGCTGCACCGCGTAGGGCACAAGGATGATGCCATTGGTGCCCTAAGCTGCAGATGCTGCACGGTCATTGTGCATGGATGGTTGACTTCAGAGTGCTGTATGGAACGTGGTGGCCATGATGGCATCGCCTTAATTTGGGCTGGTCAAGGGATGAAGGTTGTAGTGGGGCACCTTGGCACTTCCAAGGCACTTGACAGCAGCAAAGAATCTTCTGAAGTTGCGACCGAGGTGGCAAGCTTGCGACCACAGGACCCGACTTGCTCAATCAAGGTTAGCATGTTGCGGACGACCGAACGTTAGTCGGACTTGCGAACAAAGGCTCGCTGTTGACGTCAGGTGCTTTCAAAGTGTGTGATAGCAGTGTCTAGCCTGGCACCTGTGGAAAGTTGGGTTGACATAGCGACGACAAGTAGGGAAGCACCAGGGCTGTTGGTTGCACTGGGCATAAGTTTCCGAGTACCGTAATTGAGAAGGCACCTTACTGGGCAAATGTCAAGGCAATGTCTTCGAGGCATGCAAGCCGAGACGCTGAATGTGCACTGTGAGCAGGTGCAGAAGACAAGGGTTCTACGGGAAGGACAGTGACGTAGCCAGGAAGTGCAGTGCGAGGATAGCTGGCGGACCAGTCTCACCGCAGTGTGGCTGCAGGCTCTCGCTTGGAACAGGCATACTCATATGTTTACGTCTCTGCAGTTTCCAAGGCACGGCTCCCGGCTGTATCATCTCCATGGCTTGGATGGAGGTGCCATGTAACTCAGGTGGAGTGCATGCCGACACTTTGGTACGCTCAGGCATGGATGTAAGATGGTCGTTGCTGAGAAGTAGCGGGCTCACAGGTTGTGTAATTGATGGGGCATGCATGGGGGCGGGAGACTGTTTGTCATCATGGAACAAGCAAGAAGTGGGAGACGGAGTTGTTGTATTGTCTCCCCGTAGTGGCTCCTGTGGTGTAGGTGTGGCAGAAGATTTGCGAGCACTGGCGCTGCTCTCACCAGGTGCTGATGATGAACAGGACGACGCAGGTTGAGCCACATCTTCAGAAGTGTCAGCTGTTGAAGGAGACTGTGGCGTACTGCGTAGTTGAGGTGAACTGGCACGCCAATGTGCTGAAAGAAGGTGGTCTTTAGGCCCTCAAACATGCTCTGGTCTTGTGGCAGAAGGTCAAGACGAGAGAAGACATCAGTAGGAATTTCTCGCTTGAGGAGCAGGTACCAGCAGAGCTGTAACAGCACACCATTTATGTGCAGCTGTGCGTCTACCTGCACAAACCACACCATAGGTCTGTGCGGATAGTAGGGCCACAATTGCAAACACCAAGGATTGTCGGGCTTCAGTGTGTGCCACTCTTCTCCCAGCTGGTCCATGGCTGCAGGCGGAGCTTGGTAGATGGCAACGCTGAATCGGTTCTTGTTGGTGCTCTGGTGATCACGTCCAGGTCACTACTGTTGGTGGATGAAGAGTTTGCAGCGGAGTGCCAGAAGAAGAGGACCAGCATAGCAGGCATAGGAGATGAGTGGCGCGTGCTCAATGCACAAGCACGGCATATGCCACCCATCTTTATTCTCCTCGTCTTTCGCAGCCGGCTGAGAGTACCGACCTTAGCGTCCTTGCGTTGCGATGTCAGTGGGCGCTACAGCCTTTGTACTTTTAGTTACTTGATGTGTTTTCAGCCTTCGATAGAGTGTAGGCCACAGCCGTGAATATGCTTGTTTCCGGGTGCAGAATGCCAGATTCCGAGAAGGATAGATCGGCTGCAGCACAAGAAACACAAACACGTGACTGACATGAGTCAGGACACAAGTACTTCACTAGAAGTTTCTGGAAGTCCATGTGAATGTGCAACTCAGGAGTGTGCTTCGTGACTTCTACAAAGAATATGTCACATTCTACAAGTTGCCACTGCCATGATGGTAACAGCTGTGCTGCAGCCATTAGGCAATGTTCGAGGATTGGGACAACCATTTATTCACTAGGTTTCTTGACCTGCACTGAAAAAGGCTCCCTCACTGACGGTTCATCACAGGATAGTGAAGCGCATGTCACGTAGATAATGGCTGTGTAGCAAGGATCTCGAGGGTCAGACTGTACTTTGAGGATATATGTGAAATGACTGCTATATGTTCCTTAGAGATTAAGGGACCACTAATTCAATTCAACGTATAGACTCAATAGGGCTTGTTCTGAAGGAACCGGTGGCCAGACGGATACCCAGATGGTGGTCGGGATCCAGCATTGTTAACACGCTTGGTGCGGCAGAGTGATATACCACAGCACCATAATCCAAAAATAAACAAACAAGGCTCTTGTAGAGCTTCGATAAGTACTTCCTGTCACTTCCCCATGTTGTACGAGACATAATTCTCAGTAAGTTAATTGTTTTTAGGCATTTCGCAATGAGATAATTGGTGTGTGAAATGATGGTCAATTTTGCATTGAACACGATGCCTAAAAACTTATGCTCCTTGCTCAGAGGTATTCATTGCCCACACACTTCGATACTGGGATCTGGACACAGCCCTCTCTTTCTTGAAAAAAGAACACAGGAACTTTTCTGAGGGTTAAGTTTGGTTCCATTTTCATATGCCCATTTAGAAACTTTGTTCAGACCATGCTGTACTTGTCATTCGCAGACTACAAGGTTACAAGATTTAAAGGTTAATTTTATATTGTCTACGTGAACCGAATAGAGAATTGTCGGAGGTAGTGATGCATGGAGCTAGGTCATCTTAACAATGAAGAGCGTGCAGCTGCGCATGCCTCCTTAAGTCACACCAGTTTCTTGTATAAATGGATGGGACAATACATTTCCAATTCCGACTCGGAAAGTATGGTTGGACAGGTAACTTTCTATAGTGTTAAGAATATTTCCTCGAATGCCCATCTCTAACAGGCCATGCAATATCCTGTAGTACCAGATCGTACAGCTTTACCATATTGAGGAATATGGACAAGAAGTACTGCTTGTGTGCAAATGCATCATGGATGTTTGCTTAAATGGGCATAAGATGGTCGGTTATACACTGGCCTTCCCTAAAGCCACACTGAAATGGGTCAAGCATTTGACTGGGCTCTAGGAAATGTAAGAGATGGCGATCAATTATTTTCTCAAAAAGCTTACAAAGACAGCTCATAAGGGCTTTATGACAATAATGCTCACTGGTGAAGAATCTTTACCATGCTTCAAAACTAGAATAACAATAGCTTCTTTCCATTTAGATAGAAGATACTCAGCAGCCCAGACAGGATTGAAAAGTCTGAGCAGTGTGATTGGCATGCCGGAGTGGAAGTGCTGAATCACATTCTACATTATTCTATGAGGCCCCGGGGCACAGCTCTGACATGCAAATCAAGGAAGCTTTAAATTTTGCAACATTAAAAGGATGGTCATAAGGTTCATTTGGGCTACACTTGTGATTGAGTGGCTAACGTTTTTATACTTCTTTGTATTTCGAAAAGCCAGACGAGCAGACCAAGAGTGTCGTCGGCTTGGTCTTCCAACTTGTTTCATACTTGATCCACCAGGGGCAACAGACGGATTTGTTAGCCATTAAGCTTCTTGAGCCTGTTCCACACTTTCGCCTCCTGTGTGTATGAATTAATGCCCAAGAGGAACCTCTCCCAGCTTGTCCTCCTAGCTTGCCATCATGTCTGCCTTCCCTGTGATTTAATGTGTTTGAATTTGATCAAATTTTCAGAAAGAAAGCTACGCAGTTGAAGAAAAATTCACACTGGTCCTGGATCGGTCTCCTTTGCAGTTTGGAAGGGTTTCCTTTGTAACTTCATGCTACATTTGGATGAAAAGTTTTTCCCTCTCATTATACTTCCTCCACCTGGCAGGATTCCGCAGAACTAATTTGCCAAATTTTCAGCAGTTGGAGATCAATAGATATGCCCCAGGCCTTATTTTGCTTCTTCCACCCCTTCTTGCAGTTTTCATTCCACCACAGCACTTGTGTTTTGGATTAGCTTGAAACGGTAGCGCCATCAGCATGACCGGTAACCTGGGAGCATCTGGGATGAGCCATGAGTGCGAGGAGCACTCGAGAGGGTGTGCTGGCATGAGCCACGAAATAAAGAAAGAGAAATGATTAATTCTCAAAACCAAACAGTACTGTCCTGTCTCTGTCTCCGAGAGCTCTACAGCTGGTGGCCCATACATAAGGATTGAGCCTCAACTTGTGCCTGAAATCAACACATAGCCAAAGACTGAGGTGGAGCCATGCCTGACATGAGACCAAATGCCCGCATGCCCTAACAGATGCCGCTGCACCCACTTCCACCACGGCAGCTGCTTCCAACATTTTCCGCCTCCCAGAGTTCTGGGAGTGGTTCATGCAAGTTGAGGCCCAGTTCGAGTTTCCGTTAATAATATTACAGACTCGCAAGTACCTCCTAGTGGTCGATGCGCTTCTGGCGGCCATTGTCAATGACCTTGCTGCAGTTCTTGTTTTGTTTGCACACAAACACCCGGTGTCACCTTATCACGAAAACAAGGCAGCTGTTCTGGAACGCATAGCCATGTCTGAATGCTCAAGGATTCAGCAGCTACTTTCATTCGAGGAGATGGGTGACCATCGTCTAAACCAGTTGTTGAGTCTAATGCTCAGTCTTCTTGGCACACATGCTCACACCACCGACATCTTCCTTCATGAGCTGTTCATCCAGCATTTTCCCACACAAGTCCAATGGTACTGGCCACTGCTTCCCCCCTGGATATGACAGCACTCACTGCATTAGCCGACAAGGTGATGAAAACTGACAAAGATGGATTCCAGTGGCTGCTGCCGCTAGCTTCAGCGTCGTGCTCTGCACGTTTTTCACTGCCATTCTCATACCTGCCAACCTGGCGAGATAAAAAATCTGGAGACTTTTTATTCGCGCTAACGGGCGGTGTTTCGTTCAAACTTTCAGGCAGTGTTTGGCGAGTCCTTTTGCAGGAACCTTGCAGTAGCAGGCTTTGCTCACTTCAAAAATTTGTCGGAGTAGCTTTGCTCAAAGCATGGTCCAGACTGACGGCCCTTCACTAGCAGCAGGTGTTGGAGGGTTTTGTGTTACACATCGATGAGTGGAATTCAGTCCTAGTTTTTCACACCGCGCTAAAGATACTCTCACACAATGCGTAGCTATGCGGTATCACGAGTAAATCCAGCATCACCTCAGCAACTCGGTGAAACATGTTTTCCATCAGTGATTTTGATTATTCCAACCACAGACCACTGCACAGCCCCTCTTTCTTCATTCAGAATGTCCTTTGGAAGGGTGTACACCTCTAGGGTGGCAAACTCAGCTTCTAGAGCATCTGAAGCGTCTTCAAGAGATTCATTGGAATCTCGGGGCAGCAGCTAAGGGAAACTCTGAATAAAGAAACAAAGAGTCGAAAGCGATGCCTGTGAAATAAATTTCAAGTTTGCCACCTCCACATTCTTCAGATTTGCGTTTCAGAGTTGCGTCCACATCCATAACGCTTTGCCTTGTCGCATTTTGGAAACGTTTTCCTTAGAAGAGGCCCAACGTGGTCGCTGACACTAAGGGGTAGGTTGTGCTCGGCGAGGAATCCCGTAAACAGGCACTTCACACGTATGTCGTCTTAGTTCCTGAGAAAGTTCACTATGTTGTTTTGCTGCTCAGTGGTGCGAACATAGCTTTGATGCTTTGCCATAGAAACATGCAGTTTGAAGATGCCTTTGCCACCATGAAGCACGATGACACGTTGTACAAAATGCAAAATGTTCTCCTTTTCTTGATGTCGAAAAGCATGGAAATTCAGAAGTGGAAGATCGCAAGAACTTCTGCAAATACCTTTTCTTGGGCTTTGATAGCGCCATGGCATCAAGCTCATGAGGTTTCTAACTTTACATGGTGCACCGCACACATGGCCTAGCCAACACTAGCCATACACACAAACAGCGGTAACAATGCACCATGGAGGAAGGCATGCATGAAATGCAAGAGCTATATTGGCTCTGGCTTTGGTCGGCTTACTAGGCACCGTAGTCGGTTGCTTAGTCGATGATACCAATGGCGCTAGTGCAGCCGTTGTTGGTGATGCTGACGATTACGATGTGGCTGTAGATTCCGCGGTGCCGGTTTCGGAAAAACCATTATTGCGCGAACAGAGACAACATTTCAGGAGATATAAGACAGTGATCGTACAATTGGAAAGTTCAGTAAAAAATTTGGAGTCTCCCGGGTGAATCGGGAGGGTTGCAGGTATGCATTCTGTTCCACGACGGTGCCAATGCCATGCCGCGTCGCTGAGCTCTGTGATCGACTGGATGAGCCCCTGGTGGCAAACGCTCGTCAGCATGCTTCTCCATGACCTCGACATCATTGGTCTGCTTTGTCGCCTCCTCGCAGCTCATCCAGCGTGCACCAACACCACTACCAAGACAAGACCAGACAACCACCTGCTGGTATCACCATTGCTTCGGCGATGAGGCCTGTCGCTGCCTCCTCCCTTGTGCATAGTTGAGAACTAGTCCTGCTGACTGCTAACAGCGACGAGTGGTGATAGCCCCACTCTGTGTCGCCTCTTCTACATTATTGATAAGGTCACTGGACAATGCTTCCTCATCGACACGTGTGCCCACGTCAGCATCCTGCCATACCAATGGATCATGCAAGTTCCCCAATCCTGCACTTGCAAGCTGTGAATGGAAGCGGCATCCCAGTCTTTTGACAACAGTCCCTCATTTATTTGTTTACAGTACCCTTAAAGACCACACAGGGGTATTGCATAAGAAGGGGAAACATTATTGCACACGCACAGATAACACAAAAAACAAGAAAAAGAAGCACAGGCTTGTACAGAAGATACAGCAGCACAAAATGCATCAGAATTTTCAATAGACTTTCGGTATTTCATCTCAAAGTAGAATAGCTAAAAGCAAAGGATAGAATTTGAACAAGTTAGTCCTGAAATGGGGTAGGTATACTTTGAATGGATGGTCAGTGCATTGGAAGATGTATGAAGCAGGGTGAATATGTTCTAGGCAGAAAGTACAAGTGCTGTAGCAGAGTTTCAAAAAGTAATGAAGTGAAGAAATGTGTGTTCGCTGCTGAAGTGTTTAAAGGTTCTAGGTGTTGCGAAGGTGTGTAATACTGTCATGTGTGTAGTTGCTTGTTATAAAACAAATCACATGATTTTGTAATGATTCCAGTGACTGAATTAAGTAAGCCTGATGCCGATTCCTAATAATAGAGGCATATTCCAGCTGTGGTCCGACTAGAGTGTTGTAAACCAAAAGCTTTGTGTCAGGAGTAGCCATGTAGAGTGTTTTACATGTTAGTCCTAATGTTTTACTTGCCTTGCTGGTGATGTATTATATGTGCTGATTCCAAGTTAAGTTAGATGATGTGATGATGCCGAGATATTTAAACTGATTTGCCAGCCCAGTGGCAGCATTGCTGATATCATAAGAAAATGATAATTTCAAGCGACGTGTAGTGAATGCCATTGCCTTGGTTTTATTAACATTAATCTGCATTAGCCACACGTCATGCCATGATGATAATGTAGTCAAATCAGCCTGCAGAAGAAGAGAGTGGTTAGGTTCATTAATCTGACGATACATGATACAGTCATCTGCACAAAGACGAATTTGCAATGAGATATTATTGGGGAGATAATTAATGTACAAAAGGAATAATAGTGGGCCTAAGATGGACTCCTGAGGAACTCCAGATTAAACAGCAGTACGTGAAGAAACAATGTTATCAGTTAAGATAGCCTGCGACCTACCAGTAAAAAAATTAAGAATCCAACTTAAAATGCTTTCATTAAGATTAAAAGTTTGAAACTTTACATGTAGGGGGTGATGAGGAACCCCATAGAATGCTTTAGAAATATCTATGAACACAGCATCAATCTGTCCTAATCAGTGAATAACCGAGTGAACATCTGGGACAAGTTCGAAAAGCTGCGTTTCACAGTATTTCCCTCACTGAAAGTCATGCTGGTTTGGAAAAAGCAGATTGTTATTTACTAGCATGATGTTACTGTACAGAATGTGCTCAAGGATTTTACATGATATTGACGTTATTGATATCGGTTTGTAGTTACCACAGTCGTCGCGATTGCTGGATTTGTAGATGGGAATGACATGCGCGAGTTTCCAGTCATATGGCAGCGTACTGTCATCTATAGATTGCTGAAAAAGCATACACAGAAAAGCGGATGAGTGTGGAGCAGTAACATTTAGTAATTTAGAGCATATGCCGTCAGGACCAGGACTCGATTTATTAGGGAGACGGTGTATGGCTTTTAAAGCTCCCTCCAGAGTCACAACCATACCGGCATACTAGCACACTGAGAATGAGGCAAGATACACAATGGGGGCATGTTCCTTTCAGTAGTAAACACGCTGGCAAATGACTTATGTATTAAGCTGGTTAGCGGTGGTGACAGGGGAGAGCTGCTGGCCTGCATCCTGTAGGTTAGGCTGATTTCTGGACTTTCCAGGGTTAACTATTTTCCAGAAGTGCTCGGGATTAGTTTTTAGAATTCCTGGTAGTGTAGTATTGAGGAATGAATCCTTAGACGTTTTTATTTCAGTTTTACGAAGATGCGCAATATCTCTGTACTTAGCCCAGGCATCAGCCTTGTTGGTATGCATAGCAGTGCAGTAAGTGAATTTTTTTCTTCCTATAAAGAATTTTAAATGCTGGGTAAACCAAGGGCTTTTCAGGCTGGGACAAATACAAAGCATTGGGATAAATATCCCTTACGCACAATATTATGTGCTTAAATAGTGACCAGTTTTCCTCAACAGAACGGCTTCTAAAGCCATGCCCTAAAGGTGACAAGGAATCGGTAAGAAACCTACTGATTGTGGAGGTATTTGCTTTAGAATAGTCATAAATATAATTTTGCTGGATTACTTTCTTGTGGAAATTCATGCTAAATGAATAATTAAACTGTATTAACTTGTGATCACTGATTTCTTCTAGAACATTAGCAGAAATAGCATCCAGATGTGTGGTACATACAAGATCAAGAATGGCGCGGATTAAGTGTCGCGTGTGGGTTCTTTCACGATTTGGTGTAATGAAAACAGGTTCAGAGTGTGAGGAAAATTGTGATATTCCCGTCTGTGCAAGCTAGAGCTGAAAACGGAATTATTGCTCCAATCAATTCCAGGGTAGTTGAAGTCTCCTGTTAAAATGATAGGGACACGAGGAAGCCTGTTTAGAATGTCGTCTAATTCAGAGGTCAAGCATGGAATGAAATTAGAATCGGGAACTGGAGGATGAGAGCAAACACCGATAAGAACAGAAGAATGTGATGAACTGGAGCGTACAATGACCGAGAAGGTTTCAATGGAAGATAATAGCACAAGCACACTTTCAGAGTGAGCCACAACACCACCAAGTGTATATGTTGAACTCGGAATGAATAGTCAGTACACAGTCTGGTACGTCACTACTGAGCCATGTCTCAGTGCTTATTAATATATCAGTTGCACATGCGGTCATAGAACAGACAAGAACATCTTGCTTATATAGAATACTACGGAAGTTGGAAAACAAAAATGAGAGCAGAAGAATGCTTTTTGGCTTGTTTTTAGATTTTACAGGCATCGCCTTGTTATGTCATTGCAAGACAGAGGGTTGCGTGGAATGTGATGACATGTTTGCCAAGGGGACGGCAGTGCCAGAGGCAGAATCAAAATTTTTGTTTGGCCGTTAGCTGAAAGTTTGTCAAACTTGAGCCATACTTATTGTCCCTGGTCACGGAATTGTCTTCTGAAATCCCACAACCGCTATCTGATTGCATGCATCTTAGACGAGAAGTCATCCTCGAACCACACATTCTAACCCTTATGGTCTTTCAGTTTCAACGAGTTTGCAAAAACTTCCTGTTTGCTTTTGATGTTCAGAAACTGGATGATGATTGGCCTGTTGAAACCACTTTTCGGATGCCCCAGACGCGTTCAATTTTCCTACTTGGAGACCCAATTTCGAACAACTTTTTCAGTTTCATCCCACGTCTCCGTTTGCCCATCTGGAAGTCCCTTCACAATCAGGTTGTTTCGCCTAGATGTGTTCTCTAGGTCATCCAGGGTGCCCGATAGCTGGTCTATTTTTATTTGCAGTGAATTAATCGTCGAAGATGTTTCGGTAACAGTTATGTTTTCAACCAGTCCATGTCTTTGACGGCAGTTTCAAGAATGGACTTGTGTTTGGCAAGGTCATAAATTTTTTCCGCAATGCCATTAGCTGATGCTTGGTATCCTTTTGGAATGCAACATTTCTTGCGTCTGAAGCTTCTAGTTTGGCGAGAATTGCGTCAAGGATTTTGCTATCACCAGGACCGGGGTTGGGCTCTACGTCACCACAGCACAACAAGAAACTTGTGACAAGGCAAACAGCCAGGATTAAGCACTCTAGGAACAGGGCAGAACAAAATATAAGTGACGCAAACATTTGACCGGTTTCTACGGTGAAAACACGTGAATGTGCCTATATGAGAATGGTAGCTAGCAAGATCGTTGCCCATGATTCTGCGTTTGCCTAGCAAGATCGTTGCCCATGATCTGCGTTTACTAGACACAGCAAAAAAGTAGGTGGGATTTGCAACCAATCAGTACCAAATCAAGGTCTTTTCCTTAGCGGAAAAAAACACTCACCTAGAAGTGAGAGTGGAAGAATTAGCGATGCAGTGGTATGGTCGCAAATCTCGATGCATAGAAGCACAGGATTTATTCCGAGCAGGTTGAGAGGAGGAGAGCCGAATGAAGCGCCACCATGATGACCAGTAAACCACCGCAATGATGCTCTATGTGTCGGTTTGGCACACGCACGATTGTGTAAGCACAAGCATACGCAGCCGGGAAGTTGTCCTTTGAATGAGCTGCAGCTGAAAGCGTCCACGCCATAGTAAGCTCAAAATAGTTAGTGCTTGCGTAGTCCTACGGTTCGCAAACCTTGGGCAAGCAGCAGGGGACTCAGTGGTATCCAAGTAGGGCACAATATGGCTGCTAACCTAGAAGTGAGAGCGGAAGAATTAGCGACGTAGTGGTATGGTTGCAAATCCCCAGTCGCCAGTGCTGAACCTGAGCCTCGAAGAAGGTCTTGGTGGCTTTTCATGGTTGCCGATGTCAATTTCGCCATCGTCGACACTGATCTTCTCATCGACCATGGCCTGTTTGTCGATATCAAGCGTCGTTATCTCCTGGATGCGACAACTATTCTCTTCGTTCAAGACACTGCTGCAATAGAGACCACAGATGTAGCGCTCTCTCGCACTGCAGTTTCCAATGGACCCTTCACAGCATTGCTACAAGAATTCTCCAAGTTTACCATGCCACTTGACTGGAAAAATCCTGTTTCTCACAACATATGCCACCATATCCTCACTTCAGGGCCACTTGTATTCTTCCGATCACGTTGACCTGCTCCAGACAAGCTCAAAGTACCATGTGCGGAGTTTGAGCATACGTTGGAGCTAGGCAGTATTCGACCGTCCTCCAGTAACTGGACAGCTCCACTCCATATGGTATCTAAGAACACTGGTGACTGGAGGCTATGCAGAGATTGCCGGTTTCTGAACACTAAGACTGCTCCAGACCAGGATGCCATGCCCAACATTCAGGATTTCACTGCTGCTCTGTATGGTGCCAACATCTTTTCAAACATAACCTTGTCCAAGCATACCACCAAATCGCCATGGCTGAGGAAGATATACCAAAGATGGCTATCAGGACACCCTTTGGCCTCTTTGAATTCCTGCAAATGCCATTTGGTCTGCGAAACACCACCCAGCTGTTCCAACATTTTAGTGACTCTGTAATGCACGGCCTGCACTACGTCTTTGCCTAACTGGATGATCTGTTGCTAGTGAGTTCATCAGTTGAACACTTACAACATCTACGCCCTTTGCTTCAGTGCCTGTCTCAGCATGGCATTGTCATGAACGTCTCAAAGACCGAGTTTGGTGTTGCAACTCTCGAGTTTCTCGGACATCACCTTGACTCGAGAGGCATGCTCCCACTCGCTTCGAAAGTACAAGCTGTAGCCGAATTCCCTAGACCATCACCAAGCTGGGTCAGTTTCTTGGCATGTAAACATTTACCGCCACTTTATAAAGAAATCTGCTGTTACAGTGGAGCTCTTGGATCGCATGCTTGCCAACAAGAACAAGGAGACTTTGTTACCTTGGGATGCCACCTTCAATGACACCTTCAACGAAATGAAGGGTGCTTTGGCAGATGCTGCACTGCTTGCAACCCTGCTACACCTCTGGCCCGCATGGCTGACTTGTCTACCACGGCTGTGGGAGCAATTCTCGAGCAACAGCTCGGCAATTCTTGGCAGGCACTAACTAGCCTTCTTTCAAATAGACTCCCTCCAACTCGGGTCCGCTACAGCACTTTGGGTCGAGTGTTGCTTGGCATTTACCTTGCAGTGCGCCGTTTTCGCCATACAGTACTGCTACCTATAACGATGTCAAGAACGAAAAATCTGATCGTTATGACTGATTATCGCTAAATCTGGACTGCTGTAAAGAAAAGCTGCCGAACATACTTTGTATCACCGAAACCGAATTTGCCACTTGCGAAAACAAATACATGCATTAGGTAGGCTAAAAAATAAAATGTTTACTTATATCTCTAAACAGCGTATCAAGCGTTAGGTGCACTGAAATAGTCAGAAAAACACACCTGCTTTCGCAGGAGTTTCACAACTGTGGTGTCCAGCTTCTGTGCGAACACTAGCAGCAATAATTAAGTGTGCATGAAACCAATGAGCAACTCGATTGACAACACTGCACTTCGCGTGAACATTGGAGTCAGTGTCAAAGACGGGTCGTTGTCAATCTCATCGCCCCCATCGCACAACACCGCCATCTGTCACGACAACGATCGCCCCATCGTAGATCTCTTCACATAACAAGGCAGCACTGTCTCCACTCGAAAACTCCTCCACCAAAGCACTACTTGTTTCATCGTCAGAAGTGATGTGCTCCGAGAGCTTGGTAATGTCAGCGGCTTCAACCGTGTTGGTTCCAGGGGTTTCGCCCAGGTGCACAAAGCCCACCTTTTCTGTTGATCGGCACTGCCCCTGGTTGCAGCCATCATGATTGCGGCACTCCTGCACGAGCCCATACTTGCAAAATTTGCAGCTTCGTCTCAAGCGATACAATACTGCGCTTTGTCGGCACCGTCTTCCATCAACCGGGCTGTCCACTGCTGCTTCTATGGTGTATTTACGCACTTGCTAAGACAGGGGTAAACGGCAGGCACCACTTCGTGTCTCACGTTTTCTTTTCCCCACTTCGCGCATAGCCTCAATTGCTGGCAACGAGTATGGACATGAGGTGGCTGTTGCCTTCTTGTGGTGCACTGCGCCAACTAGCGATGTTCTCCGTGGCTTTCACAATCGGCATGCAGGCGGGACACACTGTGCAGTTAATGGTGGCACGTACCAACTCACCTAGGCAAACATATCACCCCGTCTCGGCATAGTTCATTTAGGGGGAACTTAAGAGTGCAAATTTCACAATTATTCTGCATGGAAAATGCTGTCCCTAAAACAAAATTTTGAATGTTATATCTAATATGCGGTGAATAATGTATTCTCATATATTCGTTTTTTTCTCACAGCCCTGATGTATGAGTTGCCACTCTTAACCCTTTCAGGGTCAATGACATAAGTATACGGCGCTGCGAACAAGTCCAAACTGGTTGATGCCACATATTTATAATGCCCTCTGTATGTTTAAAAAGCATGCCAATTTCCTAATTTTTTATTTCCTGGCAAGTGCTGCCACTATGTAGGAATACTGGGAATTTTTTTCTCGTGCCTCCCTCTCTCGATTTTTGTTGCAAGGTTTGCTTTAGAGCTAGTTTGCTCCGACGCGTCTATGTACTACCGCTCGCACCTTGGCGCGCGCGGGCGGGCGGCGGTTTGGGTTTTGTTCCGCGGGCTGTTTTGGCTTCTTCCGCTCGCAAAACTGATGGCTATCTCATTGCTAATCGCTCAAAGAACGGCCGCCTATTTCTCGCTCGTTTAGTGCTCACAAGAGTGAGCATAGGAAGGATGCTGCCGTGCATGTGTTTCCCTTTCTTTTCTTTTTTGGGGGAGGAGACTCGCGATATCTAATTCCCTCTGGTTGGCGATAAGATGAAGATTAGCAGAAGTTTGTCACACGTTTTACTTTTTTGACGGGCGCACAACCACACAGTTTTCTTGGGTGCGCTCACCTAGGCAGTTCGATTAGACTATGGACGTAAATATTAGTGTAAGAGCAGGAACATTTGAGACTTGTGAAATATTCTCGTGTACGCATATTTTAAGCCTTGAACTATAACAATGCATCAAGTTTTTAATTCTTATAAGTTTATTTCCTTTTTTTATTGCTGTTATTCATGAATAAATAGTACATATATACCAACGCAAAATATTTTTTTTTGACTTTACGGTCACCCTAGAAAAAATTACGGTAAACTTTTTTAGAAATAGGTCCCTCAGAAGAACTGGTATCTGCAATAAAAAAAATCGACCCTGGGCAGTCGCATATGTAAAAAAAATCGACCCTGAAAGGGTTAAGTCAGCTTATTGTTATACCCGATAGATCGTTACATGCAGTATCACTATAAATGGACTGCACTATATTGTCAAGGGCTGATTCTTTACCATCTTTACGGATCACAAGCCCCTGATGTATGGGCTTGGCCAACCACTGTCAACCTATACGCTGTGAGAAGTCCGCCATCTCTAATTAATTTCAGAATTATTCACCGACATCTGACACATCAGCACTGACCAATATATGCCTGCTCACGCACTCAGCCGTGTGTGCGTCATGGCATCGTCGTCACATCCGATAACACTCGATGTTCAGACAATCACATTGCACCAAGCTAATGATCTCGAATTGTTTCGACTCCGTTCATCTGCTACATTACTGTGGCTCGAGGATACACAGTTTGATCGAATCACACTCATTTGCGACACTTCTACAGTTACCCTGAGACCGTTCATCCCTAGCACACTATGCAGGCAGCTTTTTAACACAGTGCGCAAGCTTGCCCATCCATGTGTTCGTGCCATTCAGTGACTTATTTGCTCACGCTATGTGTGGCCCCGGATGAACACCAATATACGCATCTGGGCACGTGCATGCGCCCTTTGTCAACGTGCGAAACTCCATCGGTACCCCGTTCCCCTTTAAACTTCCAGCGTAAACACCTAAGACACACCACAAAAGGAAAATACGACACACACTGGCGCTGTGTGTCGTGTCTCGTGTGCGCACAGAATTGTGTACCAACAAGGCCCAAATGGAGTTTTACTGAAATGCCCATTCCTCTGACACAGCAGTTCCTTCAACCTGACCATCAATTTGATGTTGTCCACATTGACATCGTGGGACCATTACCCCCATGTGTGAGGGCTTTTGGTATGTGCTCACCTCAATCGACAAGTTTACCCAGTGCCCAGAGGCAACACTTCCTAGACAACACAAGACCTGTGCACTTCGGTCCACGACTTTATGTTACATTGCTCGACTGCCATAGAATCTAATGGGGATGCTCCTGAGTAGGTCGTGGTGATTTTGACGTGATGATGATGCCAAGCTTTACAGTGGACAAATCGGTATAAGTAGGACGACATCATAAACTGGAGTGCACAGGCCTGCTAACTAGGTGGCGTTGCCAGATGCAGTGCCGCTACCAGACATCTCCACTGCAACCGTTGTGGCTACCTCTGTCCCAACATGGGTTTGGATGCCGTTTTGGATGCCCAGTCAGAACAGTCACAGACCAGGGACAACAATTCGAGTCGGCACTCTTAGCACAACTGCTATGCTTGCTCGGCACGGCTCGACTGTGCAGGGCGGCTTACCGCCTTCAGGCCGACTGCGTCATGGAACATTTTCCCTGACAATTGAAGTCAGGACTGATTGCTCATGGCACGCCATCGCAATAGGTTCAGTTCCTGCCACTTGTACTTCTGGGCATATGGTGCACCCTGAAGTCAGACGTGGGGTGCTCGAACACGGAGATCGTCTGTGGTACTCTTCTCTGCTCTGCCTGGCCAGTGATTTCTTCCCATATTCTTCCCAATGTGTGCACATATGCACACATTGCCATATACTCAGACACCCAAGTTGGTCCAATGGTTGGTTTCAAGCCCTGTTACCTCAGCAGAGCAGCCTGATGTGCTACCCATTCGACTACCGACTACCCAGTGACCCTGGTAGGCAGGAAAATGGTTACATACAAGCATACCTAGATAGTTACATAGACCTTGAAAAGTGCGTGAAGTACTGTAAAAAAGCTAATGCATTAAAAGGGTAGTTAAGGCCTGCGCTGTGTAACTGGGCCACTAAAGCCCGAGAAATGGGGGAGGGAGAACAAAGGCCAATATGGGCGCGTTCCACGCCCTTACGTGGCATTTTATACCCTTTATGCACCCTGTTCGGGCAGATCCAAGATTCCCGCACCCCTAGGCGAAGGGCATTCTTGGTTAAATGCAGAGCCAGCTGTCTTGTAAAGCTAGGTCTACTGTGACCAGTCATAGCTGAAACAGAGGGCTTGAGAGATGGGCTTGCAGACACAGGCACACTATGGTTGTGCACGGGTGTAGTATGAGGTACAGTGTACTGAGGGATGCTAGTTAGGCCTTCCGTTCAGACCTCGACACGCTGCAAATTTGATGCCGTGTAGATAACATCTTGCTGCAAATAGAACCTCTGTTGACTCCTTCACTCTAACATGGCTTCGTAATTTTCTTTCGAATCGTCAACAGTTCACAGTAGTTAATAATATTGCTTCGTCTCCTACTTACGTTACTTCTGGTGTGCTTCAGGGCAGCGTTTTGGGCCCTTTACTCTTCCTAATTTACATGAATGATTTGCCACTTAATGTTTCTTCTCGCTTACATATTTTTGCTGACGACCGCTTTATTTACAGATCAATTAAGAGTACTGACGACCACCTGGCCCTTCAAAATGACCTTAGCCTAATTCATAATTAGTGTAACACCTGGTTAATGGCTTTAAATGTATCAAAATGTCAGGTCATTTTTTTTAGTCGTAAGTGTGACAACTCACATTTTTATACGTCAATAATAAAGAATTGTTACATACAGTATCGTATAAATATTTGGGTGTTCACCTAACCGAAAACCTCTCCTGGACAGGCCACATTGCAGCCGTTTGGGCAAAAGCTTCAAGGACATTAGGTTCCCTACGTCGTAATCTGGGTAATTCACCTTCCAACATCCGCAAAGTGGCCTATCAGACATTTGTTCGTCCACAGCTCGAGTATGCATCATCCATTTGGTCC
Source organism: Dermacentor albipictus (assembly GCF_038994185.2). Classification (NCBI taxonomy): domain Eukaryota; kingdom Metazoa; phylum Arthropoda; class Arachnida; order Ixodida; family Ixodidae; genus Dermacentor; species Dermacentor albipictus. The sequence goes on from NC_091825.1 coordinate 69,126,393, forward strand.
CCGCATCCTACATACTTAATCGACATGCTTGAATCAGTCCAGAACCGAGCTGCCCGTTTCATTTCACGTAATTATAGCCATCACTCCAGCGAAACGCAAATGAAACTCGATCATTCCATACAGCCTTTAGTTCTTCGCCATAATATCGCTCTGTTATCCTTGTTTCACAAATATGTTTATAATGCCACAAAATCCACACTGCATATCCAGATCGTCTCGAACACGTCTCGGCGATTAAATAACCACTTAAGTTTTGCACGCATGTACGGTACGACACATGCTTTACAATGCACGTAAAGTACGACACATGCGACACAATCTGCCTGATTACATTGCTTCCGAGTCAGATCAGGAAAAATTTTGTCATCTCCTACACAAGCATTTTTCATAATAGCACTTACAAATCACTTTATCTTGTTTCTTACACTTGGCAATGTGCTTCGGACTTCTCGTGATATTGATGCATTGCTATTTAGCTCTTATGAATTGCTATTTTATGCTGCGTCACGTGTTCACTTGTATGCTCTGTATATATTATTGCTTTTTTGCATCTTTTCCCCTAAGTATCCCTTCAAGAATTGTACTCCCTGATATGTTCAATTTTCATGTACAGTGGAACCCCGTTTATACGTTTTTCACTGGATCGGGGAAAAAGAACGTAGCAGCCGGGAAAACGCAACAGTGAGGAAAGCTCCGAAAATGAATGAAAAAATGCAGCTTCAACTATAGACAATTTATTTCCACAGAGTGCGCTTAGGACTTTAAAAAGTATATAATGGCGGCTTGCCATTTATTTCGCTCGCTAAAAATCGCCACACGTTTCTCAATAGCCTGGAGGGCCGCATTGCTGTCAGCGTCGCCGTGAGGTGCGACGTACCTGCGGAGGAGGTCCAGAGCCGCGACGGCTTCTCCATAGCTACGATTTGGCAACTCCCCGGCACCATGCGGCTCGTGCTCCTCGTCGTCACGGCAATGGCAACGGGAAATCCGCGGGAAATTTCGCCCTCTTTGGCGTAATCATGCTGACGTGCTAACGATTGTTTAGTATTGCTGCGGAGCGCGCGCGTCCGAGCAGCCCGGTTGCGCGCAGCGCGGCGTGGGAGAAATGTAAACAAGAGAGGAGAGCTGGCCCGGTAGGCGCAGCAACGCCACCAGCAACGCCAACTTCCGGTTTCACTTTAGCTTCACAAAGAATGACGTCAGGACCTCTCCTGAGTTTCCTTCCTCCGTGGGTCAACACGTCCAACACCGATGCGGTGACCGTAATCACAGTGATGATAGTGAGAGCATTTTTCACGAATGGCCACTTAGTGGCGGCCTCTCGAACTGGCGTGCGGCTTCTTGCAGCCAGTTCCATAGCCAAGCCCGGCCAAGCCCAGCCAAAACTCGTCAAAATCCAAAATGGCGGTTGGAACACGCTGCCTAGTTTAGCCCAGGCAGTTGGGGGGTGCTAAGTTGCGACGTACCATGCGGGAACGTTTTCACAGCTACAACGTAACAGCGGGGTTCCTTATACATTGTATCCTATGGAAGCTATGCCGGGACCGGATGAAAACGACGTAGCAGCCGGGAAAACGCAGCAGTGAGGAACGTAACAGCGGGGTTCTACTGTATTTTACTTTCTAGTATTAGTGCCTTACGTTAAGTTTTACTCATGTTGTTTCCTTAAGTCTACCTTTGTGGCCTTTCATTACTTCAGTTGTTCCTTTTTCATGTTTTGATCTTGGTAGTCATGTTGATAAGCCCTGCATTGAGGCGTATCTTTTGTATTACACTTTAGAAGGCTGCTTACTCTTCTTTATTTGCCTTGCTTTTGTAACCCCCCTTACACAATGCCGCCATAGGGCCTGTAAGGTATTTTAAATAAATAAATAAATAAATAAATAAATAAATAAAACTTCTTCCCATAGAAAAGTTCCAGTAGTGTTGTGCTTCTTGACCCAAATACTTGATGATGAACCAAGGCCTGCCAACTTCATCAGCAGCGAGTCAGTGGTACAGACAGTTCGTAGTCTCCGTATGAGAAGGAGAGGTTAGCACAAAAACGAAATTGCACTGTTTATGTGGGGCACAAGACCTTGCACTAATTTTACTAAGTGCCAAAGCTACACAATAGTGCAGTAGTCAGCACAACCAGCTCCTAATGACACATTGCCGGAAAACCACAAGTTCGAATCTCTGTGTTGGTGGGCAAAACTTCTGTTTTTCTGTACTCTGTGGTGGCAGCAAGGTTTATGATGATAAAGTGGCCCGATAACAACACAATAATGACAGCCGCTGGTAGTGGCGCAATGGAAAAGGTTGGCAGATGGACACAGCAAGCCCAGTTTTTAGCTCTTAACTGCTGCCACACTAAAAGACGACCCGCTTATGAGAAACTAGTGGAAAACAGCGAAATGAACAGTAAGCTGCCAAATGACCACCTTGGCCTATGGACGGTCACAGCTAGCTCACCTGGTACAAGGACAAGGATGGTCCCACAGACCACTTCAGACCAGCCGATGAAGAGCCGGTAAATCTTGGGGTTCATCTTGAAGTTCAGCAGCTTGCTGAAGGGGAACACCTTGGAGTATTGCACGAAGTTGCGTCTCTGGAAAAGCCCACCAGAAGCAATAATGTCTGAGAGCATCTAAAACTGCTAATGCAAAGTTTAACACGGCTGATAGCGGCAAAGTACAACAGTCAAACAGCCGAGCAGCCCAAAATGCACTGTGAAGTACACTCCGTTCACGCGGCTCAGAGTTTCGACAGACAATGTTGCATTAGTAAATTAGGCTTCTACAATAGCTATATGGTCACCATTATTGCAAGTGGAGACTTTTAAAGCTAGAATAGCCACAAAAACGAAAGACGAGTGGCAATATTTGTTTGAAGTTCTCACATCAGCTCACCACGACGTCACGGTTTTCAGCAGCACTCTACTCGGGTCTAGTTAACTGTTAGTGGTCAAGAAAGGCTATACACTGCAAAAAAGAAACAAAAAATCAGCCTACCAACTTCCAATAGCTTTTCATGCACTACATACGCAAGAATAATTTGAAATCTGTGACATCACACAGCCATATCTGTAAGAACTGACTTTTTCATGTCAAGCAAATGAACGCAGACGTTTGAAAGAATACTCTAAAAGCCCAGGCCAATCTCCAGGTCTCTGTGCAATATGTCAGTACCAGTAAAATGCACTGATTGTACAACTTCCTTTTCAATGATAATGGTAAACTTCCAATCAGGAGCTGACAATGTCTGCCATATGCGATTCAACCCATTTTTATTCTTCGCTGAATTTCCTTCTCATGATTAGGGTTCCCTGTGATTAGTTGACATAAGTAATCGTATGGACATCCTGTATATGGTACAGAGCAGTGGCCCCTACATATGGAGTCATTGCAGTGTCTCCAGGCAGAAATAAACTTTCACATTTTTATAGGACTTCATGTCTGTTTTCTTGTTCATAACAAACAAGTAAAGTCCACCACGTCAAACAAGGCCGCAGAGGCTGAGACCTAGGACAAGACACAAAGTCCTCTCATTCAGCACGACTGACTGTCCCAATGTCAAGTTTTTTTTCTGTTTGTTGAGTGCTGTGTTGTAGCTGTCGCTGCTTATAATCTTCCCATATGTTACTCCTCTCAATATAGAAATCCATAATGCAACCATAATTAACAAGAATTATTTGCTGAAGCTGGAGATGCATGAAAAATAAAACACCAAGAAAGACGGAGAAGTGAAATAGTGACACTCCCGCAAAAATATCTATGAGACACAGGATGAAACATCAGCAGCTTGACATACTGCTATGACATCGGCAATGACCACGTTGTCATTGGTGTTATGTCTCAATACAGCGATGAGCATTCCTTAGATATTTTCCACGAGGCAGTCCTTTCATCAGCGCACGCCCAGATGACACAGGCCCCAAAATAGACTGTGACGCGCAAACAATGGAGTTCAGTTCAAGGTTACAACTCCTGCAAAGATCACTCTACCTGAACCTGACCCCGACAAGCTGAACTAATTGATGAAAAGAGCCAACGTCAAACGCTACGATGGGAACGTCAACCTCAGATTCCCAAATTGCTACACACTTGCACCATATGCAGGAGCGAAGGTACAACATACGAGTCGGAGTTCGGTGGAATGATGCGATGTCAGGGGTGGGATATCACGACCGATTAGACGAATGTTATTGGCCATGACACAGTCATCGGACTCCCTAGTCTAGTCAACCCGGGAAGATGACAGTATTAAAAGCAGAGACCTTTGGAGCAGTGAGAGAGTGTGCCGATGTGTCTTGATGTGAACTTAGTCATTTAATATGCTCCTACATGAAGTGGGCTTCTGTATTTGGATCCAGTGTAAATAATGTAAAATAAACCCCTTTCCTTCATTCCTACGACCGGGTGTACTCATCAATGAGACAGGTGTATTTCTGCCCTACGCGCTATGCTTGGTAATGTTTAGACCAGAAATATGACAATTTGTTTGATCAGAAACGTGACCAAAAAAAGTGACCATTATGGGCCAGTCGGACAATGCTTGATTGTTCAGTCGGGCAACTGCAGTTGCAAAAGTGCTGAACCAATCCGATGCACACGAACAGAACATCTGTACACGCTGATAATTATTTTACATGGCAATGCAATTGTGAGCAGAAGGCAACTGGCCACACTTGCCGGTGTGAGCACCAATCGCCTTCAGTCGCTTTCTATTCGCCAGTTGCAAATAATCATGCGACCTCCACAAGTAGCCAGTGTGAATTAGCCTTAAGTCACCTTTAAACTTTTCATGTTATAAAGCAGCAGGACACCTACACAGATTCGTTACAGAAGAATTGAAGCGTCCTACGTAAGAGCCTCTGTATACCTATCCTTCGACTGCCGCCATGACATTAGCCTACTGCAGCTTGGTTATGTTTAATCCATGTTCTTATTTTTTCTCTAGCATCTTCCTCATCAACTTCTTTTTCCCACTTTCCTGAACCCCTCCCATGCGGTAGAAGTAATTACTTTATGAGAGACATGTAGTGTTAATTTTATTTTCATAATTAATTCCATCCTACGCACAGTGGAGTGCAGCATGCTGGCTCAGTCTGACGTCTTTTCCTGTTTGAGTTTTCTACCTTTCTCCTTCTGGTCTCCAGAGTTACCCAGTGTGCCATTCCTACCCTGTACTGCGGCGCTAAGCTTTGCTCAAAATGGAGATTATACAATGCTTAAGTAAATGAAGATGTATGATGCACCTAAGCGGTAAAGTGTTTATTCATAAAGGAAGGAGTATTAGGAGCAGTAACAAAATGTAAAAAAATTCTTTATGGACTTTGGCTTAGTAGTATGCAATCAAGATGAGGATACCATCACAACAGATGAATAAATTACAAAACGTTAGTAACTGTGTGATTTCTTTTTTGAGTAATAGGGTACTCTCTCTCTCTCATTATATATATATATATATATATATATATATATATATATATATATATATATATATATATATATATATTCATCAGAACACCTAAGAAGCGCTGCAAGACTCAGCTGCATCACACTAGGACCAACTCTTCCGGCAGCTAAACGGTAGATCACCTATGCAGCTTCCAATAAATATTTACGATGCACTGTATATGCAGGGTCGTACGTACGCGCGCAGTTTCCGAAGACCGATACCCGTACTAGTGCAACATGCAGACACGATTGCTTACAACAGTTACTCGGTGCGTTACCGTGATAAAACTATTCTTGGAATAGAAGTCGCAACAAAGCGCACGCGACAAAAACCATCCTGTGCGCGCAATCTTCATAGGATGGGAACTCCTAATTCACTATTTCCCGCTCGGACACGGGCACGATTTTCATAGGGTTTTCGCGCGAACAGACGCCAACTTATGCATTTTGTGGCGGTAAATAAAAAAAAATTATAAGAATCGTGCAATAAGAAATTTGCCTAACTGTGCCGCTATCAGTGGAAGTCCGCGCGGACGCGGTATTGCGAATCCGCTACGTACGATCTCCCGGTGCATCTCCCGGTTGATGTTAGGCGTCACTTTCATCGAGCCGACGAATATGAAGAAGAGTCCCAAGAACACGGAAAGAGTGGTCAGCACGATCGACTTCATTGTGCACCGTTTCCACTGTACCAAAGAACGATGCTTTCCTGGTTTGCCCCTGTAGTTACCACTTCCTTGCAGGTACTGGTCTTAAATAAAAGTGGTAACACTCGCACGCCAAGGGTTGGTTGAACCAACAAATTAAGGGTTCCGCACACAAAACAGGGGCGCTGCAATCGCTAGCGTTACTGTTTAGGCAGCGATTTTTATTTATAACAACAGCAAATCTCGAAAGCTATGCTTTTTCTACCTGCGTGTTCCAGAATAATTTTAGACCCAAAAATACACTGCACGTCGTGATTTAATCATAATTTTGATGATGCCTGAAAGGTTTGAAAGTAGTTTGAAATGCATAGGACATGCGCAAGGTGTTCTTGACGTGTTGGCGACTCCCAAATATTTGGCTCATGCAGTGAGAAAACGCATAACTCTCGAGACCATTTTACTTATCCGGAGAGCTCTGGGAGTCTCTGGGGCGTGTATTTGGACACCTTCTCTTTTTATACAGCTGCCGCACAGCTAATGTCTAAAACCTGGTTTCTATTGGCATGTTCGATAAATCGCGCCGGTGCGCGCCCGCCGTCCTCGATAAATAGTGCGCACCCATAGAGTTTCTCACTATGTTACCTAGAGGGAAATCTGGCGCTGCTGCGCTGTGGTATGCATGGGAATGCCGGTATATTGTGACTTCGGATTGGCATCGTTCTCGGAGAGACAGGACGCCTTGAAGACGAGCTTGGCAAGCACCGTTCCGTCTGTCACAATGGTTCATTTTCTACTAAAACAGCACGTGAAAAGCTGTTTTGGTTTTATTATTACGCAAAAACATGTTTTGTTTAACTACGAGAACTTGTTATTGCGTGTACGATTATATGTTACGTAGAAATTATCAGCGGGCCGCTAAAGTTGGGGGACAGACGACAAGGTTCGCGCTCGCGTTGAAACAGTTTGTCGTCTGTTCTTGCTCTTCTTCGCTTGGTCATGCATCGTGGGTGAGTAAAGATGTAGTATGCATTAATGGAAACATTTTATGAAGATTTTACTAGGAGAACGCGTTATTTGTGTAGCCATATCCACGTTTTAGACGAAGCCTCTTACAACACCAGCCAACACAAGCCTCGCAGACACATATACCGTCATTCCCATGACGGCACGGTTCCCCCTTAAGAAACTCCCATAGACGGTGGCGCCAGATTTCCCTCTAGGTGTTATAGTGAGAAACTCTATGTGCGCACCCTGTTGGGGCCAACGTTTCTATAAACGTTGGTTGGGGCAACCTCAGGTTGCCCCGGGCTGCACCAGAAAAACCGCGTAGCGCCACTGTGCAATCCCAGCAGGCATTGCGCGTCGCGCGCGTTGCAGACGACGCGGAGTGACTGGTGTGGCGACAGCACGACCGGCTTTATTACTAATAAAGCCGGTCGTGGGCCACAGCACGGAAACTGGCGCGCCTTGAATCTTCGGAAGCCGATTTTTCCAGTTCGTCTGATGACTACGAGGAAGAAATCTTGATAAAGTTGGCCACCAACAGAGGCGGTAACGAAACGCCGAAAGTGCGCAATTTTGTGAGAATAGCCGTCAAGTTATTTATTGACAGCGACGTGGTTAATTATAATTTTTTGTAGCGCTGAATTCATTTTGATGCTTCTTACTTAACTTTCGAAAATACCTTAGTGCGTTCAGGGAGGTGTGCTATATAACATTATAGCAAAGTACGAAAACTTTCAATTCTCTCCAGATGAAGATAGACGAGGACGAAATATGCCCGGAAAAAAAAACTGCAGAAGAATATGTGCTGTCAGTATTGTGGTGGGTGTTCTGCTACAGATATTTTTAATAGTGTCTATGCAATAGGCAGTTCAATGTAGTGCGGGTTTGTTGGAATTAAAACTCCTGAAATAGCAATTGCTATGCTGTTTGGCATGGAATAAAGTTTATCCCTTCACGTGATCATCGAACGGGTTGCTTCCTTTCTGGAAAGTATCAGTGGGAGAATAACACGTTTTCCATTAACAGAAGAGAAGATAGCTGTCCTCGAGCATGAAATTTGAGCTGATAATAAAAAATTATTTTTCATCACGTAACGCCAGATTATATTAACATCCACTAATATAAGCGCATTTATTGGAAATGTAATTCCCGGGTACCCGGGTGTCCCAGCAAAACTTAGCCAATACATTATTGCTTACAGCGCGAAGAAATCAAACACGCACAAAAAAGAAAGACGTAACAGCACTCGTGTTACGTCTTTCTTTGTCCTTGTTTGATTTGTTCACGCTGTAAGTACAATAACGCAGATGTACCAACTAGCCCAGCTAGCTACCGTAATTAAGGTCAACCTGGATCTTAAAAAAAAGTATATATGAGGAAGCAACCACTGGTATTCTGTCAGCAGTGACGTACCCCATCAGGATGAGCTTCTTTTTTCATAATTGAACTATCGACAGATCAGATCAATGAACGAACCTTTTAATTATAAATTGAGGGCGCGAGTTCTTATAGAAAAATAGTAATTATGTTTTAAAACACGATTTAGTTGCTTTCAGTGTGCTATGTCTAGCGTAATTATTTTCTCCGCGTCATAAAGAAAATGTGCGAAATTTGAAAATATCCGCATGGTTACGCGTCCACGCGCCGCGACACCAGCGGTCCCAGGCGTTACGTTTATACAAACATGACAATAAGAATACGCCACCATTCAGCGGTTAATGAGTTATCGGCCATTATTTCGCCAGGTTGCAACTTCGTCATCGCAACGGAATATCTCTTGCCATCAATTATTAGCTCTACGGACGAGTTCATCGCGGCTGCAGGCGCTGCAGATGATGATGATGAAAAACGTTTATTTGCTCTATCTTACAGTGATTTTCGCGGCTTCAGATGGAGTCTTCCATCTTCTCTTCAGGGTCGGTTCCCCTAGTCCAGGGCTCCGCTGAGGGTAGCTGCCCTGCGTGCACGCCTTACTAGTCCTTGTTGGACTTTCAGGATGTCGCTGGATAGCATCCTTTCCCACTGTTCCGCACTCGGGTTTTTTATTATGGCTAGCCCATCTGTTTTCTGGCTAGCCCATGTGGCATGGTATAGGGTTGGTTTGTCTCCACACCATGGGCACTTGCTCTCGTACTGCGTGGGGTAGATTTTGCTTAGCATGTTTAGGCACGGGAATGTTCCCGTTTGTAGCTGTAGAAGCAAACTGACAGCTCGCTCAGTTATGCGCACGGGTTCAAACTACGCGGGTTGCGCCAGACGACGCTAGCACCGGCGCTGTGCATCTTTATCCTCGTATTTATTTTTACGTATATATGCCCCTCCACGGGTTTGGGGCGTTGTGCCCCCGACTGCTTTTGGGGCGACTATACGGGGCGCATTTACAGAGGATGCCATGTGACTTGTTTTCAGCCCCCGCAATCGCTTTCGCTCTATGCATGCAAAAGCATAGCCTTCAAGATTTGCATTTGTTATCCCGAGGGCACGGTCGCTGGCTCTTTATTTTAATCCTACACTAGCTAAATGAGTGTAGCTAGTGAAGGAAGTCGTCTTCTTTTTTTTTTTGTATTTGGTATAGAAAAGTGTAGCTCCGCCCACCTAGAAGCCATTTTTTATAGCTCTAGTGTAGCACTTCTAGACAGTGGTTTCGACGAGTGTAGGCAGAAAACGACAAACAAGCAGGCTGGCGTTGCAAACGCGTGGCGCCATTTTGTCTGGGACTGTCGACGCTGATATATATAACGACGATAGCGAATATTCGCTGCAAGGACAGTAGCGAAGTGCTGGCGTGTCGCAGAAAACCACGTGTCGCAGAGAGCGATGAGCGAATCTTCAAAGAACATAAAAGAATCTTACTCACAGATGGTGCGGGCTGTTTCAGACTACGCGGTGTATTATACGCGCATTGGGAAGTTGTCTTCGTGCACTGCGCATTCGCGATGTGTGTGTTGATGTTTAGATTTGTGATCAAAGGAAACTCGTACGTTGGCGTTTAGTTTCAGGCAAGGGCATATACGCAGCCAATAAGTGTGAAGTCAGGCATACTGCGGAATCAGACGCTTTTCGTCTGATGACGCAGAAGACGACGCGCTGTCTGCTCTGATGTCTACACAAGCCTGCAAGAAGTGTAGCTAAAAAAGGGAAGAAAAAAAGTAGCTCCATTAAAACTTCTGAGGTGGCTCGCCGAAAATTAAGCTCGTCGCCGCCATCTTGCTCGGGGCAAAAAGCCCACGCTGCTGTGGTATAGTCATCGTAGCAGAGCACGTATTGTGCTGCCACGCTGCAGTTGTAATGGTATTTAATGATTGCGGCATTTGTTCTTAGGGCGTTGCAGCACTTCAGTAGGCTATGATGAAATCGGGCGTTGCTTCCAGCTATACGAATCGGCTTAAGAATACGCCGGGAATAACATTTTGACTGTAAGTACACCTTTCGCTTTGTTTGCTTACGGGCGCCTGTATGGTGTGCGTTTTCTTCAATTGAGAAACATTGGGAAGGTGCACCTACATGATGTAGTACACTACACGTGTTTAGATGTTAAGTTTACGCTCAAATACTCATTGGCGCATCGCTGCGCGTGGTTGAGCTAGGATTTCTCGGCTAGCTTGCAGGGCTCTCAAGTTGTGATCAAATACGCCTGCGGCCTAATTGTACGTGCCGCAGTGTGTCTGCTTGTATAAGAACTTAAGCACAAGGGCGCTTATGTATACCGAGCATTAGGTACTAGTGGACATTAGTTAGCAGGTGCGAATGCGCTTTAAATTTCGAGTTTATTATTGTACAAGCATTCTTTGGCGAGTATCCTAGTTCCCTCAAGCAAAGAGTGTAATGCCTTGTATCCGAAAAAAAAAATTGCATAATTTGCGAAGACATTTAATCGTTATAATAGTGTAAATGTACATGATTGGTAGCTTTATGCTGATTAGAAACAATTTAAACCAATAAAACATTGATCAGAGAAAGTGCACATAGGGATACATCGGGCTCCATAGAAAATGCATACCTGAGTTTATAGTAAGGGTTGGCCAACTTGAAATTTACGGTTGAGCTGATTGAAATTGGGAGATGGGACAACTTCAAACTTGGGGGCAGGCCACGTTGAAATTTTGGGGTGGGACGACTTAAATTTGGGGGTGGGACAACTTAAATTTGGGGATGGGCCAAATTGAAACTTGGGGTTAGGCCAGCACAAATTTGGCGTGGTCCACCATTGAGCAAAAAAATTATGCGGGAACTCCACTGGAGTTATCTAAGTATGCTAAGCATACCACGAAATTGCAGTTGCCCCATCCCGACATTTATGTTGACCCACCAGTAAGCTTTTCTGTCTCTTCCTCCGCCGGGTTCTTCTTTCTTGGTGTTTTAGTTCGTTCTCGGCTCTTCCTAAGCCGCTGCACTGTTCTCTGCTTCGGTATTCCGTAACTAAGGATGCTGGATGGCAATAATTTGAACTGAATTTATTTGCAGACAGACATTAGCGGTTACACTGAGTATATAGTAAACAAGAAAAGGAGGTTCACATTTACGAATGCGACTGAGCAAACGCCTCGAAGCAGTCCGTCGCTCCGATCGGGCACCTGACGAGATCGGTCCGTTGTTTCTCAAGTCTCAGACCACAATCCTGCTCAGCCGCGCACATTCTCACCCCTAGCCGCGGGACCATGTGTCCGGGCTGCGTAACTCGCACCGCGGCGGTGGCCGCCGCTCGAACCACCCGAGCCATATATATATATATATATATATATATATATATATATATATATATATATATATATATATATATATATATATATATATATATATATATATATATATATATATATATATATATATATATATATATATATATATATATATATATGCTAGGTTGGCGATAGAGTGGCCGTAAGTTTGCGTGCCAGTTGGGATAGGTGTGTGTAGAAGATAACTTGCGCGAAACTTACTACGACACTAAGCGGTGCTACTCCCTTTGTCATTGTTTAACCAGCGGTACTCACTCTTGCCGACGTTCCGGGGTTGAAGCCCTTTCTTTTAAGGTTAACGACACAACGCTGGCGGATGAGCAAATTTCTGTATCCTCGAGGAAGCCGTAGATGTCGAAGTGCCTTTAACATGGACAGTTCTAGCCCTGGTCCGCGAACTTGGCCACACAGATTCATTCCGTTCCTCAATATGCCAGTCACTATTTTTTCAGCAAACTACTGCACGCGTCTTCAAGCCACTACTCCACAATTTGCAGCCTGATTGGAGCACAGTGTGTCAGCGAAAACTCAGTTGCATTTCCGATATGGTGATACAGAAGCAAGGTATATAAACACTAATGGTTTCGCATTTGTGCGCTGAAAGCGCCATTTCCCATCTCTAGAACAAAGTGCTCCGCGAAAAGGGTCAATAAAGGTAAGGGGTATAAAGGTAGAATTCACTTGTATAGACCTTGATCATTACATCGGTAATATACAGGTTAGCAATGCAGGCAATTAAATTTAAGCTTCAAGCATGGGCACAGAATAATGGCATTTTGGGAGAACTTCAAAATAACTTCAGAGCAGGTAGGCGTCTGGAAGATAACTGATTTGTCTTCACTCAGTGTTTTGAAATATCAAGAGTAGAAAGGAGACCGTTAATGTGGCATTTTTAGACATTACAGGAGCGTATGACAACGTAGCCGCAACATTTTGTGAGATATTCTCGAAGGGAAGGTTTAAGCGACGATTGTCTACAGCTTTTTAGAGAGATTTACCTAGAAAATACCTCAGTTATAGAAAATACCGTTTGCCTTGAATGGGAAGGGATGAGGAGTGACGAGAAAGTTGACATCAACAAGGGACTGAAGCAGGGGTGCCCTTTATCCCCACTGCTGTTTATGAGGTACGTGGGGAGGATGGAAAGGCTGCTAGAGGGAATTAAGTAACATCGGGTTTTATCTCTCATACAAACAGGTGGGTAGAGTAGTAGAGCAGCAGCTTCCAGGTGTGTTTTATGTGGACGACGTTGTGTTGCTGGCGAACAAGTAAAATAATTTACAACGTCTGGCTAACATCTGCGAACAGGAAGGCGAGAATTTAGGCTTGAAATTTTGCGTTAAAAAATCAGGTGTTATGGTAATCAATGAAAACAGCCAACAGACAGTGTCAATTTAGGGCAAGGAAATACCTCGGGTAAAATAATATAATTACCTTGGTATACGGATAAACGAAGGCAATATATATGCAGAAACACAGGAAAAAACAATAACAGTAAAGGGGAATATAAATGCAGCCATAATGAAACACAGAGCGCTAAGGGCATACAATAGGTACGAGGTGCTCCGGGGTATGTGGAAAGGTGTAATGGTTCCAGGACTTACATTTGGAAATGTGGTTGTTTGCTTGAAATCAGGGTATACAATCAGGACTCGATTGCAACTAAAGGTCAATGGGACGCCTCGCATTGGACGCTCACGGGAAGACTACAAATGAAGCTGCGCAGTGTGACATGGGCTGGGCAAGTTTTGAAGTGAGGGAAGCTCACACTAAAATTGATTATGAAGAACGACTGAGGAACATGGAAGAAAGTAAGTGCGCTGGGAGAGTGTTCAGGTATTTGTACAGGAAAAACATTGACCACAGTGTGACGACAATGACGGGACAACGATGGCATGACGAGAGTCAGGTGTCAATGTTACAATGGCACCAGCGGAACGACCGCAATGGCATCATGACGACGTTATGGCACCGAGCACATAACAACGATGGCATGACAATGGTATGAGGTCAATGGGGTGACGAGTACCTGAAGACACCGACGTGACGACGACAGAAACACGAGTGTCGGATGACGAAGCTGGAGTGATAACGACGGCATAACCAGGACGACTATGGTCATGATAGTTATGATGGTCAACGGATGGTCAACGGATGCATGATAACATCTGTCCGACAACGACGAAATGACGACGGTCTCATGGCCACGGAGGCGTAATCAGCATTGAATTACGACAGCGCAATTCCGATAGAATGACGAAGAAGCATTGACGCCGATGGTACGACGAAGGCGTCCTAACGACAAAGTGATGACGTTATTGAAGTGACAACGACAGTAAAGAGACAGCTTGAAGACGCTGATGTCACGACGGCTGTATCTCGACTATGGTGACAACGACTATACACGACATGAGTCGGATGACGAAGTTTGAATGACGACGATGAAAACACCGCGACGGCATCACACCACTCGCATAACGGAGAATCAATGACAGCGACTGTTGACGACGACACAATAACTACGACGGCTTCACGACGGTATGTGTGCACGACGACAATGGGGTGATGACGACTGTATCACGAAGCCTGCCGTTTTGGTCGTTGCAGCTTTGTTACACCATCATCGTCATGGAGACCGCGTGACGACGTGGTAGGACGACAGTCAAAAGTCAAAGCTGGAGGAACGACGATGAGACGATAACCACGACATCAAGGCCGCGAGTGCATACTATTGGTGCCCAAACTATTAGACAACTTGCACCCCTGGGTCGACGTAGAAGGCATGACGACCCATGCAGCTGCTACATGGCGTGCAACAAGGTGTAATAATATGCAACTACAATGCAAAGGGCGCATGTATAGACTCTACGCGGCGCGAATGCGACATTGCAAGGCAGGTGGCACGATACGATGCTAATTATGATGATGATTTATTGGCATCTGCTTTGAAACGCGGCAGTGACATGGTCACCTAGCTAGCTTCATTTAATCAGGTATACAATGCATATTTTTTCAAGACTTCTTGTATGCATCTCCTCAAACTGCCTTTTCTTCCTCAAACCTTCTTTAGCTGTCTTGTACCGCTACATGCGCATCTGCTATGTGGCGTTCTACGGGGTGTAATGATGTGCGAGTGAAATGCAAAACGTGCACGTATCGACGCTACGCAGCGCGCATGTCACATCGCGTGTCTTCTCGCGCGCTGGCACATGTTTACGCGGCATTTTTCGGCAGCATATAACAGCAAGCGCTGGCGAGGCTCAGTGGTAGAGCACTGACTCCCAGGCAGCGGGTCCGGGTTCGATTCCGGTGGGAACTATGTCTTTTCTTTTCCTCATTCCTGGCGATAGAGGAAGACGACGAAGTGCCTTCTTGGTATAACGCGCTTCCGATGGGCTGTGCGAATTTTGGCCTTTTTCGGCAGTCTTTCGATCTTGTTTTCCTAGGCTTTGTGCTCAATCGACGACGGAACTCCAGAGGACCACGAGGATACCGCTTTCTCCGCAAGTGGGACCTTATTTCCTCCATTTTTGGACTTTGTGTGTTCAACGCAGCACGTAGCTGAGGCGCTGAGGCTACCGCGGCCGATCGGGCCCGCGGCGTCCCCACCGGAGGATCGTTTGCCGCTCGTGGTCGCGCGGAAGTTGTGAATCATGGCTACTATGGAAGGAGCGACTACACCCGAGGAATCTTCGGTTCCAGGACAATGGTACGCTAGCGAAGGAGGAAGGTACGTGCCGCTAGAGAAGAGCGGGCAGAAAAGTGCGAAACAGCGAGCCCGGCAGAGGCAAGCAGGCAGGAAAATGGCGGCCAAGTCGATCGAGCGTCAGCATACGCGCATTCCAGACGGCGCCGAGAAAATTGTTCTCCGACCACGTGGCGGCTTAGTTAAGCTTACAAAATATGGAACAGCATATCTGACTGACGTCATCAAAATGTCGGCGGGGATTAACCCACGCGAAGAGAAGGAAGATATAATAACTCCAAATATGAAGCAGCACTCCGTTCTCGTCATCACTACGAGTGCGGAGAGGAAGCTGAAGTACGCGAGCGTGAAACACCTCATGTTCGACGGAGAACAAGTGGAGACGTTCGCCTACGTGGCCACCCCCGAGCACTGCGGAAAGGGAGTCATCCACGGGGTTCCACTCGGTTACTCCATCGAAGAAATTCTGTACCGCCTAGACCGCAAGGATAACCCCGAGATTCGAGGCGTCCGCAGGCAGGGAAAAGATTCACAGTCGATCTTTATCCTCTTCAAGGAGAAATAAGTGCCAAGGTGGATTTACCTCAACGGGGCACCGCACAGATGCCAGCTGTACCGCAAAAAATACGAAGTGTGTGTCGCCTGTGGCCGACTCGGACATCGCGCTGACGTGTGCCCAGACCCGACGAACGTCAAGTGCCGGGGCTGCGGCCTCGAGAACCCGTCAAGTGACCACAGGTGTGAGCTGAAATGCCAGCTGTGCGGCAAAGGCCACGCCCTAGGAGATCCCAAGTGCCGAGAACTCTTCCGCACTCCCTACGAAGTTAAGAAGCGACAGTGGGAGAAGATGGGACAAGCAACGACGACTGGTGGGGGACATCAGAGTCGACAACGCGAACCCAAAGAGGGAAAAGACTTCAAGTTCCGCGAGGACTCTTTCCCAAAACTGGAAGCAAATCAGAGCAGACCATCGCCGCCGCCCAAAGGACGCTCCGGTTCCCGTGCCGGGAGCCAGTCCAGGGGGCGCTCGAGCTCAAGGGACCCTGCCAACCCATGGAGACGAGGTAGGAGCAAGGAGCGTAAGGGTGTGAATTTCGCGGGCAAGGTCTCCCAGGAAAATAATCAGAGGGATAAACGGGACGAGGAAATTGAGAAATTAAAGAAAATGGTCGAAAAATTAACGGGGATAGTCGATTCGCAACGGTCCGAAATCCAAAACTTAAAGAAATCACAGAGGCAGGCAACCCCTCCTCCGCAACAACCCATTAGACAGATGACCCCCCCAGCGGCACGTCAACAGCCGCAAGGAGAGGATAAGATGGTCACAGAGGCGTCCCTCCCCCCACCAACGAAACGCAAAATTCAAGACGCCGACCCTATTCAGGCTATAGAAAAAAGGGTCGAAAATTTGGTAAGATTAGAGGCCAAGATGAATGAATTTATGAACCATATCAACATCCAAATTCAAACTGTCCTCAGGGCAGTTCAGAAACAGGCCGAGGAATGCCAAAGGCTAAGGAATGAGATGGTCGCCATGAACGGGTGGCAACAGAATATGGAGCAGATCGTCACGCAACTGCAAAATGGCCAGGCGCGCAAATGAAAATCAAATCTGGCAGTGGAACTGTCGCGGCTTCCGGCGCAAGCGGTCGATCCTGCAACAGCACCTTCCGCTATTAGATGAGACTCCTTTGGCGATTGCCCTCCAGGAAACTGGAGGACCCGCAAAACTGTCAGGTTATCAGGCATTTCATAGTGGCAGGGGGGAGAAATCCTCGGTCACAACACTCGTGAAAAGAAATATCGCGGCCATTGAACACGATTTAGAGTCGAGAGAGATCGAGAACGTGTTTGTCGAAATTCTAACCGGAAAACAGAAGGACCCTAGTTTATTCCTTCTAAATTTGTACAGCTCACCCAGGCAAAGGAAGGTGAGGTTCAGGGCTCTGCTTCGCAAGGCCCTCAAAATTTCAAGCAACCAGCCACTGTTGATAGTGGGGGACTTTAATGCACATCACCAGGAATGGGGGTACCCGCACCAAAGCCCGAAAGGCAGACAGCTGTGGGAAGATACGCATGACATAGGGCTCACTCTGCACACGGACCCTGAGAGTCCAACGAGGGTGGGCAATAGCGTTAGTAAGGATACATCTCCAGATCTAACATTCTCGAAAAACATTAAAGATCTAGAATGGCATAATTCGGATCAAAATTTTGGCAGCGACCACTACATAATTGTTTCCATACTGAAAGTGGGCCTTCAAACGCGCAGGGCTCGCGCGCCGGCCGTCGTTGAATGGGATAACTTTAGAGATATCAGGAGAGCGCAGGAACTGGGGCCCATCAGAAACATCGAGGAATGGACGACGGCGCTCAAATCGGACGTTAGAAGGACGACACAAACGCTCGAAGGGGATAACGCCCCGGAGATAGCGGACAGCCGTCTTCTGCATATGTGGGAAGCTAAGCAAAGCATGGAACGTCGTCTCAAAAATCAGAAATGGAACCGCAACCTCAGAAGAAGGATTGCTAGGCACAATAAGGAAATCGAAGATTATACTTTTACATTATGCGAACAAAATTGGGCCAACAAGTGTGACGAAATGGAGGGGAGCATGCACCTCTCCAAGACGTGGAACATCCTCCGGCATTTGTTGGACCCTGCAAGCTCGAAAACTCAATCCGGTATAAGATTGGCAAAAGCTAGGCACGCGTTCGTAGGGAACGATGATTATTTCATGAAGAAATTAATTGAGACGTTCGTGGGGGAAACATCGCGAACTCCACTACCCGACTATGGTGGAGCGCCTAACGAGGCGTTGGACGCCCCCATCACAGAAGCGGAAGTGCGAGCTGAGATTGTAAGACTCAGAACGAAGTCGGCTCCAGGCCCTGACGGGGTAACGAACAAAATGCTCAGAAACTTAGACGATGATTCCATTAGCTATCTAACGAAGTACATGCAGGAATGTTGGGAAAAAGGCGAGCTCCCACAACAGTGGAAGACGGCAAGCATTACTTTAATACCAAAACCCGGGAAGCCTCCGCAATTGGAAAACTTACGGCCAATTTCCTTAACTTCATGCGTGGGGAAATTGATGGAGCACGTCGTCCAGACCAGACTGATGGGCTTCATGGAGCAGGGCGATCTGTGGCCACATGAGATGGTCGGGTTCCGACCTCAATTGTGTACGCAGGACGTCATGCTCCAAATCAAACATGATATAATAGACTCAAGGTCTAAAGATGCAAAAGCAATTCTGGGACTGGACCTCACGAAGGCTTTTGACAACGTAAAGCATGAGGCGGTCCTGGAAGGGCTGAACAAGATTAATGTAGGTACCAGGACATATCGATACATCAGGGACTTCCTGACGGGAAGAACTGCTTGCATGAGGTTCCAAACGCTGGAATCCCCCACAATTGAGCTAGGGAGTAAGGGTACGCCCCAAGGATCAGTGCTGTCTCCCCTACTCTTCAACGTGGCTATGCGAGAACTCCCCGAGCAATTGGCAAAGCTCGAGGGATTAAAATTTAGTATATATGCGGATGATATCACCCTCTGGGTCAACCGGGGAAGTGATTCAGCCGTCGAACGCCTGCTCCAGGCCGCCACCGACATCATAGTCGATTACGCGGCCGAGAGAGGCCTAGCATGCTCGCCGCAGAAATCAGAATTGTTTATATACAATCCGAAACACTTAAGGTGCAAGGCACCGTCGGAGATCAAAATTAAGGTGGCGGGTAAAGAGGTACCAATAGTAGAGCAAATTAGAATCTTGGGCCTGATTCTCCAGTCACACGGCTACAATGGCGAGACCCTCAAGAGGCTGCAGAATCACGCATTACAGACCCTGAGCCTAATTAGGCGGGTGGCCAGCAAAGGTCGAGGGCTAAAGGAAAAAAATTTATTTAAGCTAATACAGGCGTACATATTCAGCCAGGTGAGCTATGCAACGCCATATCTCGATTTGAAAGTGGTGGAAAGAGAAAAGATTGATTCTCTAATGAGAAAATGCGTAAAACGAGCGCTGGGACTGCCCATGTGTACATCAACAGAGAGACTGATGGCTCTAGGAGTGCACAACACATGGGCAGAACTGGCGGAAGCGGTGCGAACCTCTCAAATTGAGAGACTTAGCACCACGAAGACAGGAAGAGCCATATTGGCCAAAGTTGGAATAAACCCGGACAGAGGCCCCACCCAAAAGGTGGAAGTAGATAGGGAAATTAGAAAAAATCTGATTATCCCCCCTCTGCCAAAAAACATGCACCCGGAACATAACAAAGACAGGAGGCATAAACGAGCCGAAGCATTAAAAATTAGATTCGGTAATATCTCGGAGCATGAGGTGGCCTATGTAGACGCGGCGGGAGGTAGCGGCAGTTTTACGGTGGCAACGGCCGTCAGCGGCCGGGGTATTCCCGTGACTGCTGTCACTCTTCGCGGGCGCAACATAGAAGTTGCCGAGGAAATTGCGATCGCATTAGCTTGCGCTGGAACGGACGCGAAATTTGTGATCAGTGACAGCAAAACTGCCATACAAAATTTTAGCAAGGGAAGGATCTCGCCCTTAGCGGCAAGAATCCTAGGCCAGAGAAAGCTAGATAGAAAAATTCAAATAATTTGGACTCCGGCGCATGAAGCCGTCCCCGGCAACGAGGCGGCCCACGAGCTGGCTCGAGATCTCCACCGCCGAGCCGCTACGGGGCCCCTCGATGACCGAGGGAGCGGAGAGCGCATGCTAAAATATGGGGAGATCACGCAGCATTATAGATTGGCTCGTAGACTGGTATCCCCGCCAGACCCAAAATTAAACAACAGACAAGCAGTCGCGTGGAGACGACTACAAACTTATACATATCCGCACCCGGTTATGGCGAACCACATGTTCCCCGAGGCCAGGAGCGATAAATGTAATCTTTGTGGGGCGAGAGGGACCCTCGACCACATAATATGGGAATGTCCGTACTCTCCCGGGGGAACGCACAAAATAGATAGTAGAGACACCTGGGAGACCCTGCTGCGCAGCTCGGACCCTGAGCTCCAGCTCCGGCTCGTCCAACTGGCCGAAGAGGCTGCTGGGACCCAAGACCTCCCAGCCTGCATCTGAGGCGGCGGCACTCGCCCCCTGACCTGTGCGTCAGGGGGTGGGTAGATCACCTTTTTCCGTTGGACATTAAAGTTTATTCTATCTATCTTCCTGGCGATAGCTGCTACGGACACCTGCGGCGGCGGACACCATCGCCACCGGTCACGGCTGTTGGAATGAGCCCGTAACAGCTGACTCTGTAAAAGAAAATGTGGGTGCGATGACATGTAAGGAGCCTCGGTCTCTCAAAAACACAACCCAATGCTCTAACCGTTAGGCCACGTTCGCGCTTCCTAGTTTATTTACAGGGAGGCGAAGCAGCACTTACAGCTGTGCAAAACACAACGAAAGTAAATTTTAACAAAGGCAAATTGAAACACAAGTCAGACTTAAAAACAGAATTAAATCACGAGCTTCGCTTGAGTGCTCGTATATGTACCCCAAATATTGAAGTATACCACATGATCTTCGCCCGCTTCGTCTGGCCGAGGCGTTGGTCTGGCGCTCTGCATGGAAGCCAATGTAGCGTTGAAACTTGTTTATCTTGCTTGATAGCCTTGCATATTGGTTCATGCGGCAATCAGGACGTGCGTTTCTATATATTCTGCCAACGTTACTCCCCCATTCTTACTTGCAGTGCGTCAGCGCCGCATGTCATTTAATTTGCCCTTCCTTGTTGTCCCGATCGTCTTTTGTTTGATAGTATACTTTGTGCGCTCCCAGAAGGAAATAGTTGACGCTGTTTTATTTATTCAAGCGCGCATTTTCAACAGCGGAGTTGTTTCGCTAATGCAGCAAGGCATTGGATAGGGATGTTACTGATGTTTGCCTTCCCATCCAGTATAGCGTGCCACATTCGGAACTCAACTGTCTGCTGTTTTCAATCGCGTTAAGAAAATGTGTGCGTCCTCGGTTAAGAAATGTGTGCGTACTTTCTTCTTTAAACTTCATAACTTCCATGCTTCTTGTGAAGAGGTAGAAAAGGGCTAAGGGAATCTTTGTTTTCTGGGACAAATTGCAGATTATGTAAAAGTTGGAGATTGATTACGTTATTGATTTTTGGGATGCTGTATGTTCAGGGGATGTTCTACAGCAAACACAAAAAAAAACAAGGAATGAAAATAAAGCCAGTCAATATTAAGTGCCTCAATGTAACAAAAAAAAAATCTTCTTTTCTTACTGGATTGCTTACAGTCCAGGGAGGCCAAAATTGGAGGGCGGGAATGCCGAACCACCGCCAACAACCGAGAGCATCTTCCAGGAGCAAATCATTCAAATGGGACCCATGCGCACGCAAGCTTTTCTCGTGGAAACAAACTGACTCCTTCAGATTGTTGACGCGGCCGTTATGACCAGTGGCGTAGCAACAGGGGGGGCCGGGGGGCCGTGGGCCCCGGGTGCACAGGGCCAGAAGGGGCGGGGGGTGTCATATACGTCCGAAGACACCCAAAAATTGTCGATATCCTCGCCTTCCTCGACTACACCCGGGGGGGGGGGGTGAGACAGAAGAGCCAAGGGGCCCCGGGTGCCAGACGACTTAGCTACGCCACTGTTTATGACGCTTAAAGCACATGCGAGATCACGTGTGCAAGCGCCCCAGTTTCTGTAAGGCAGCACAGCGCGTCATTTTCTCCCATTCCTTGCTCATGGCAGCTAACGCTTTGAGACGCTGTGTTAGGGTGCATTCTCATTTTCCGGTTCAGCCCAGGTCCTAACGGAATAGCTTGTAACGTTCCTTTACCGGTGTACAAAACATATGTCGTCATGCCGTCGCCATCACCATCGTAATATCGTTGTCGTTATCCTGCTGCTGTCGTCACATTAACGCTCGCGTGATGTGTACAAATATATGTCGCGCCCTAGCCTGTACATTTGTCCATCTCGTAACACCTTGCGATACCCCATACGGTGTTAAATAACCAGTTATCTGTAAAACACATTGCATAACATCAATTCCCACAGTAACTGTAGTTATACGTATAACTGTAGTTATCCGTATTCTCTCCATGTGTGTCCCGGCCACCAGTGGCGTAGCCAGAAATTTTGTTCGGGGGGGGGGAGCTACGCCACTGGCCCTATATATATATATATATATATATATATATATATATATATATATATATATATATATATATATATATATATATATATATATATATATATATATATATATATATATATATATATATTTATTGAACATACCTGCGCATACCGATGCGCAAACGCATCGCGATCCTCAACCGAGACATAGACGAATACTGTACGGAGCTCACAAGACTCCAATGGCACGAACTCTGTTCGGCAGTAGACGGCCGCATGCGGACAGGAGGTAAGTGGAACCTCCTGAAACGCATGTTAGACGACAGCCAAACGAAGGATAATCAACGCGCTAGACCGACTTCTACACTCACATAAAGGGAAAGGGGGAACGGAAGAGTCCTTCTTGGAAGAAATTGCCAAACGGTATCTTCCGCTAGGCGTCGCTCACCCCAATGATTACCCGATCATAAAGTGCGAAACCACTCCCGAACTAGACGCTGCCTTCACGGAAGCAGAAGTCCGAGAGGCGCTACACAATCTAAACAGCAGGTCTGCTTCAGGACCCGACGGTGTAACCAACCGACTGTTGCGTAACCTAGACGACCAAGCCGTTACATTACTGACGAAAGACATCAACCACGTGTGGGAAACAGGAGAGGTACCAACGCAATGGCGCACTGCCACGGTGGTCCTCATACCAAAACCCGGCAAACCACTTAACCTCGACAACTTACGACCCATCTCTCTTACGTCATGCGTGGGTAAAGTAGCCGAGCACGTAATTCAAAACCGAGTGTCACGCTACATTGAAGAACACGAACTCCTACCACACAACATGGTAGGGTTTCGACCCCACCTATCCACCCAAGACGTGATGTTACTCCTAAAGAGACAGATCTTCGACGTTAAAACAAGAGACGTTCGAGGCATCCTCGCCCTCGATCTCACGAAAGCATTCGATACCGTCTCGCACCGCTTCGTACTGGAGTCTGTGGCAGGCCTCGGCCTCGGCCAGAGATTTCAGGAGTACGTACGCTCCTTCCTAAAAGACAGAGAAGCCCGACTGCGAGTCTCGCACCTTAAGTCGGACCCCTACGCGCTGGGCTCCGTCGGAACACCACATGGCTCAGTCATCTCTCCATTACTATTTAACATAGTGATGAAGGGACTTGCAAACAAACTACGACACATCCCAAACGTAAACTGCGCACTATACGCAGATGACATTACCATCTGGAGCCCGGGAGGCTCCCTGGGAGACATGGAGCAGGCATTACAGTCTGCCCTTGATGCCACGGAAGAGTACCTTCTAAACACAGGAATGAAACTATCCTCAAAGAAATCGGAACTATTACTATTTCGCAAGTCTTGCCAAGGAGTCCGCCACCTAACACCTCTAGACGAACTTCCGCTCGCACTACACACAAGAGACGGACAACAGATTCCGCGAGTCAACCACATACGCATTCTTGGGCTCCTAATCGAATCCACCGGATGCCACGGACTCACGATCAAACACTTAACCGCCAAAACCGAAAACATGATCAGACTCATCCACAGAGTCTCGGGGCGCAGGAAGGGTCTCCGCGAAGATAACCTTCTGCGCGTATACCACGCGTTCCTTATGAGTCACATTAATTACGTCGCCTCTGCCCACAACTGGACGAAACTAGAAAAGACGAAGCTAAACACACTCATGCGCAAAAGCATCAAACAGGTCTTGGGAATTCCACAAAGAGCAAGTACAGCAAAGGTTGACCAGCTAGGTATGCACAACAACATCGACGAAGTGATCGAGGCTCAGACTATGGCGCAAATACTCCGCCTATCCTCGTCCAAAGCCGGTAGGCTAATCCTAAATGACGCCAATGTCTCCCCGTCTCCCTATATCGAGCACGCGGTTACCCTACCGAGCGAAATTAGAGACAAATACAAAGTCTCACCGTTTCCCAGAAACGTCCACCCACAACACAACGTGGGTAGGCGCCGGGCCCGCGCCCGCGCGATTCTCGACCGCATCGACGCGGATCGTGAAGCCACCGCATTTGTGGACGCGGCCCAGTACGGCAGCACATCCACTTTCGCAATAGCGGTCGTGGACGGCAACGGAACGCTACGATCATCCGCATCGGTTAAAACGAGCACCAGCGCTAAAGCGGAACAAATAGCCATAGCCATTGCCATGGCAGACCCCACATTTACTTATGTCTTCACGGACTCGCGTGCCGCAATTCGGGCCTACGAATGCGGCAACGTATCTAAAGAAGCAGCGCGTATACTACTAGCGAGCTCAAAGGAGAGCAAACGGTGCCTCTCCTGGTTCCCCGCTCACATGGGGAAAGACATTCACCCGCAAAAAGCTAACCTCAATGAAACGGCCCACGACCGTGCGCGAGAACTTGCCCGCCGCGACGGTCCCACGGCCTACGAGGGGCTGGACATTCAGTTTAATGACCCGCTGCTCACTTACCAAGAGATCACCTCCCACTATCGGAAAGGCAGAACCAAATTCCCGCCCCCACACGCCAAACTCGAACGCGCGCAGGCGGCCGCTTTTCGAATGCTACAAACGGACTCGTATCCGACACGAGGCCTTCTAAGTCACTATAACTCAGAAATCCCGGCAAATTGCCCAGACTGCCCAGAACTTTATTGCTCACTCTCGCACATGCTATGGCAATGTACCGCGTTACCAAAGGGCCCTCTCTCCAGTGAGCCCGAATGGGAAGAAGCCCTCAAAAGCCCGGACCTCAAACTCCAACTCAAGGCCGTCCAGAGGGCCCAAGAACTGGCGGAGCGTCACCACGTTCCCGTCCCGACTTGGGTGTCGCCTACGGTTTCTGCCGGAGGAGTTCCCCGCGTGGGATCTCCAACGGATTGAAACTCCTCAGGACTTCAATAAAGTTCCTGACTGACTGACTGAACATACCTTACAGGCCCCTTTACAGGGCATTGAGTAAGGGGGGTAATAAAGAAAGTACAAAGTAACTTGTCGGTGTACAACGTACGGCTCAAATTTGCAGGTGAACATAAAAGAGAGGAATCGATGATAATGTGGTATGGCGGCAAGTACAAGGTCGGGCGGGAAAAAGGATAACACGAAGAGAGAGAAAAAAAAATATTGGCTGGCATTATACATATGAAAAAACTGGATACAAGAACTATAAAGTATACCGATAACAATGAGAACAGTAACAAGAAAAGAAACTACAACCAAAGACAGACTGACAAATATGCGGAATCTAGGCGCATGAGCAGTTGGCAGGGGTTTAAAATACGCACAATGGTAGGGCATGATAAAAACGCAGGAACTAATGGCGTGCACAGTAAAAACATTTATCAATATAAGGAATGCAGTCGGGCACAAAGTGGGATACAGAAGAAAAAAAAAAACACGTGCAGTGGTACAAAAAAAATGACGGATGTCTTTGGTCTTAAAGCTGTCAAAATAACAAATAAATAAATACATGGGTAGTATACAGAACATGGCACCGGAAGTAAATAAAACTGGAAATACTAGTGGCAAGTTTTTATTGCGAAAAGAAAGAGTGCAGGAGTTCACGGAAATTATCGTGGTCTGGTTCGGATGCAATGTTGTCTGGAAGATCATTCCACAAACGTATGGCGCGTGGAAGAGCAGATACGTTGAAGGTGTGAGTTGACCCATATAATCGCGTGAAACTTAAGTGATTATGCAACCGACGTGATGTGATGGAAGGAGCATCAAGGTGAAATGGGAATGGTCTGTTGCTGCATGCGTATTTGTGAAAAAGGCATAAAAGGGCAATGTCGCGACGAGCACTAAGGGGTTCAAGTGAAAGATTGAGCTTAATTTGCGTTATGCTGTTATGGTTGTCATAATTGCGTGAAATGAAACGGGCAGCCCTATTCTGAACTGCTTCAAGCATGTTAATTAAATAATTTTGGTACGGGGACCAGATAGATGCGGCGTATTCAAGCTGTGGGCGAAAGAAAGTCTGATAAGCTAAATGACGAACGTGAGTGGGACAGTTATGTAAATTTCGACGTAAATATCCTAAAGATTTTGAAGCTTTTGCGCTAATGGTGGTAATATGGTGAGACCAGGAGAGGTTGGGTGTGAAATGAATACCAAGGTACTTATAAGATGATGCCTGCGACAGTTGGTAGTTGTTAATGGTGTAGTAGTAGTAGGAAATGTTTTGCTTGCGTGTGAAGGAGATTATTTTGCATTTTTCTGTATTCAGCGACATAAGCCATTTTTTACACCAGTTGTTAATGCGGTAAAGGTCGTTTTGCAGCGTTAAGTGGTCATCGGCACAGGTTATTGGACGATACATGATGCAATCGTCAGCGAAGATTCGCATGCAGGAAGAAATGTTTTCTGGCAAGTCGTTTATGTAGATTAAAAACAATAGGGGGCCGAGAACGCACCCCTGTGGTACGCCCGAAGTTACGTGAGAAAGGGAGGATTGGAAATGGTTAATAACCGTGAACTGCTGGCGGAGTGAAAGGAAGTTACGGAGCCAAGATAAGGTTAGCGAGTCTAATCGAAGGGCAGATAATTTAGAAATCAGACGGCAATGGGCGACCCGGTCAAAGGCTTTCGAGAAATCAAGAAAAATACAGTCAGTCTGGAGGTTATTGTTCATGTTGAAGTGTAGTTCTGTACTTAATTCTAGAAGCTGGGTTTCGCAAGAGAAACCTTTCCTGAATCCGTGTTGGTTGTTAAAAAAGAAATTGTTAGATTCTAACTGTCGGTAAACATGAGAAGCGATTATGTGTTCGAGAAGTTTGCTGCAGATGCAAGTTAAAGAAATTGGACGGTAGCTTTCGGGCGTATGTTTATCACCGGCTTTGAACACAGGCACTATTTTACCAATTTTCCAATCGGAGGAAAGTTGACCTGTCGCTAAGGATTGCCTGAAAAGGTGGTATAAAATGTTAGCAGAAACGGAGACAGTGTTCTTAAGAATTTTAGAGTTAATATTGTCAATTCCGGCTGAAGTGGATAATTTAAGGTTTTTAATTAGAAGTACTATGCCCTCTGCAGTTATTTCGATCGGTTCCATATATGGGAAATCAAAATCGGGCACGTATGGAACGTCAAAGTGGTCTTCCCGGGTGAAAACAGATGAAAAGAATGTGTTAAATGCCGAGGTGCAATGACTGTCTGAAAGTGAAACATGATTGTCGTCTAGCAAAGATATCTGTTGCGGATCGTGTTCGGGGGATACAAGTTTCCAAAACTTCTTAGAGTTAGATTTCAGAAGGGAAGGTAGATCACTAGAAAAATATTTATGCTTAGCAGATTCTACTGCGGAACAGTAAGTTATCATAAAATCTTGGTATGCCTTCCACGCGGAAGGCGTGCTATGTCGTTTAGCTGTGCGGTATAAACGTTTCTTTTTGTTTCTAAGATTCCCGAGGGATTTTGTAAACCAGGGGTTTGATTTATCGTTTTTGACTGTTATTAGCGGGACGTACTGATTTGCTAGCGCACACAATTTGTCTCGGCAAAGTACCCAGTTGTCTTCGATGGGACGACTGTCGAAGGATGGTAGGAATGTGTCAGTGTAGAAGGTTTCGAGTTCGGCGTTGATTTTGCTGTAGTTGGCTTTACTGTAATCGCGAATTTTTTTGCTATATATATGTATATATATATATATATATATATATATATATATATATATATATATATATATATATATATATATATATATATATATATATATATATATATATATATATATATATATATATATATATATATATATATATATAGCTGCACGTTGCAGCTCAGCCTCCTCCTTAGGAGAAAGCTTTAGCTCGGGTGCTCCTATTTAAGTACATGTAGAAGGGGAATTTGTTTTTCCCTCCAACCACTTCACCAAATTTGAGGAGGTTTGTTGCATTTAAAAGAAAAAGTTTAATTCTAGTGACTACTGGCTTCGAATTTTTCATTTAGGTGGTCAATTATTTATTAAAAATTGGCCAAAATTGAACATTTTCAGAAAACGAAACTATCAAGTTGAAAACTTCGTGACTCAACAATGTAAAATGATATCACAATTCTGTGAATTGCATCTAATAGTACATCTACAGCGGACAAATCAGATGGGTTACACATGAATCTCAAAAAAATTTGGTATTGTGGAAATACGGCTTTTGCAGAACCCTTGTACACAAAGTAACCAATTCACGTAAGATACAAATTGACACAGCAAACTTGTCCGCTTTGACTGTTATAATAAATGCCGTTTACAGAACCACAATATCTGTTCTTCATGCATAGCTATTAGTTTGTAAACGTCGTGCTTCTATTTTTTCAAACTTTCGAATTTTCCAAAATATGTTAAACAAAATTCAGGCCCTAAATCAAAGTTCTGTTTCCAACAGACACTAGGATTTAACTTTCTCTCTCAAATGCAACCAATTTCAATAAAAGCGATTAGGAGGATTATCTCAGAAAAGCGTTTCTGCGTTTTACAAGTATTTGAATACGCCGCGTCGGATTGGGCCCGAGCTAAAGCTTCCTCTTAAACAATTTATCGAGGGATCAAATACATGAATAATAACTGCATTGTCATTGCCAAAGATGCTGCAAACAAATTCTTGAAAGCTACGCACTGTAAATACAAGTAAAATATGTATTTTTTCATAAAATATTATACTCGTATGTGCCAAAAATTGTGCCCAACATAACTGACGTCAATGCTTCCATGTTTTTTGCCTATTTATTAAGTAAAGAAAATATCAGACGAACTTTAGAACTATATCAGCTCGAAAGCAGGAAAGCAGTGCATGCCGCTGATATGAAAAATTAAAAGGCAATGAACTGAACAAGTTGAGGACAAATATGTTAATGAAACTTTGTCATTGAAGAACCGTGCTTACATTCTTGTATATATGCAATGGCCAGTGAAAAATCTCAATGACGCTGTCGTTTGTTCTAATGTATTACGCAGGAGTAGCTGTCCCTTGTCGTGTATCGTGAGTAATTGCACCGAAGTTATAGTCGCGACAGAGAGCACGTATAAAAAGCAGGAGTTCTGCAAGATATATTCGGGCAAGTAAAATGAATGAGCCAACAACGGGGTACTTTATTTAAAAGTAGTCTTCGTGAGAATTTAGACATTTGTCCTATTGACTAACGAGTTGCGTGATTCCCGTCTTATAAAACTCCTTGGGTTGGTGCTTCAAAAAGTCTGTATCTGGTTCCCTTGAGCTGTTTTTTCGGTTGCCTCAAAATGTAGAAGTCGCAAGGTGACAGGTCTGAGCTCTATGGCGGATGTTGCAGCGTTTCCCACTTGAACTTTGCCCGTTTTGTATTAACCACATAAGCAACGTGGGGACAGGCATTGTCGTGGAACAAGATGACCCCATTCGTCAATTTTCCACGTTGTTCGTTCTTGATTGCGACACGCTGCCGTTCTGGCGTTTCACAATATCAGAAACAATTGATAGCCTCTCAAGATTTAGCAAATTCTATCAGTAATGGACCCTGTCGATCGAAAAAAAAAGTCAACAACACCTTTCCAGCGGAAATGATGGCCTTTACGTTCTTTGGGCGTGGTAAATTCGAATGTTTCCACTGTAAGCTTTGCCGTCGTGTTTCAGGCTCGTAGTAGTGGCACCAAGGTTCGTCCCCGATCACAGTTGCAAACAAGAAGTCGTCATGCTCATTGTAATACCCGATCAGATGAGTCAAGGCAGCGCGAAACTTCTCCGTCTTCTCGCGATGGATGACAATCTTGGGGATCCGTTGCGCACCAAAGAGCCGATAACCGAGAAGCTCATGAATTATGGCGTGAACCGAACCGTGACTGATGTTCAGACGGTCTGCCAGTTCATCGATGCTTATCCTCCGTTCTTGTTTCAGCAGCTCATGAACCTTTGAAATTGTGTGGGGGGTGATTGCACGATGGTTTTCGCCCGGTCTTGCAATGTCTTTGCAACGTCCTTTGAACCGTTTGCTTCAACGTTTCACAGTGGTCAATGAAATGCAGTGTTCAACGTACACGGCAGTCATATGGTGATTAATTTCAGTTTTGGAAACACCTTCAGCTGTCAAAAAATTCGCGACACCGAGCTGTTCAACTTTTGAAGTGTCCATTATGTGACGCAACCATATTCAACCCAGTGTATGAGAACATCAAAGAACATTTATCTTCACACCTGCGTGTCACTTTTGTAAATGAGACATGCCGTTCTCCTGCGCGCATGCCTCGCAGATAATGAACCGGGCCAAAAAGCTTGTTGGTTAGCTGTTCCCAATGGGATAGCGCCACCCGCTCTTGCTTTTCGCCATAAGTGAATGTTGGGTTCCGATACCAGTTACCGATCTTGGTTTCTGCAATCGTATTTCGAGGTTAACGAAGAATTGGGCTGTAAGAAGGGTTAAGTTTATGAAGATGATTCTGTGGCTGTAAAAAAACAAATTAGTAACTAAATTATGGAACTAATAATAATAATATTTGGGGTTTTACGTGCCAAAACCACTTTCTGATTATGAGGCACGCCGTAGTGGAGGACTCCGGAAAGTTTGACCACCTGTGGTTCTTTAACGTGCACCTAAATCTAAGCACACGGGTGTTTTCGCATTTCGCCCCCATCGAAATGCGGCCGCCGTGGCCGGCAGGGGCGTAGCCAGGGGGGGGGGGGGGGCTTATGGGGCTTCAGCCCCCCCCCCCCCGAAATTGTTTCGTGCTGTCCATGCACCGCCGACCAAAGCGACCCCCGGCGCCGGAAATCACTCTGGATTTTGTCTAGAATGTCTTTTTGACGCTCGAAAAGACATTTAACCGCGAAGATTGCAAACTCGGGCTGGATTTCGTGGCAACGCCCATACACCGGGAGTCACATAACGCCAAGCAGTCCCATCCGAGCACAAAGTTTCAAGGGCGCTTTGATGGTGAGCGGGCTCGCCGCGGCATCTCACTGAGGCCACGGAATCTATGGAGCGCATGGATATCAATTGCGAAACTTTATGGGTATAAATCTCATAAGCTGTTGATGTGAAAGGTGCATTGACATTTCCAAAGTTGTGCTTTAGATTTTCAATTGCGGAACTTTGTGGGTCTAATGCTGTTATAAACATTTGACGCCAAAGGTCTATTGACTTTTCTAAAGTCTTACATCGGAACATAGAATGAGACAAGCCAAATCAACACGCTAGCAGACGAGTTGACAAAGCAGGCAGCGAGGTCCAATGAGACGAAGCGTTGGGGTGGTTCATTTGTGCCGTCATGTCACATAAAAAAATATCAAGATTTTTTTAACCTACGCCAGAACATCCATGTCAAGACACTAAAGCCAGCCAAAGTAACTACGTTCTTATTTATTTTTTCTACTTTGACTTTTATTCGGGAGGACACATTGAGCCTCTTCAATTTTTCTTTTGTTCTCGCTACCCTACCCGCGGGCTGCCAGAGCCAGCCAGAGCGCAAACGTTTTTCTCGTATGGCCCCGACCACCATGCGGTGCACTTCGGTGCGCGTTCGGTTCGCTCTGGCCGAGTGGATTTTCACCGGACAGGGTTTTGGACGCTTTCTGGCTAGCAGACGAGAAAAAAAAAACAATGGTCGCTCGCCGCCATCACTGTGGGGACTCGAAGGATTACACCGCATTCCTTGAGCGGAACCTTTCCGGAAAGTCTTGTTTCGCCGCTGTAGGATACTGGGCAGTATGCGTATGGTTCTCAGTGGACCAAGCCTCTCATGTTTTCTTCGGTATTCCTTCCGTAGCCCCATTAGGTGCCCGAAGTAGGCATTAGATTCTGGCCAACATACTTTCCTATGCGTTTTTTTATTCGTTTTGGTGCCTCCGCCTCACAGAAAAAAAAATACATTGTTGCGGCGCAGCGAATTGTCGCATGGTGAAAGTTCGATTTTGATACTTCTTTTGCGGAAAGTAATGGGCGACGGGACGCTTCAGTTGCCGGATACGTTTATTATATTATTGCGAAAGCAATTATATGGACACTCCAGGCGCATTCCTGCCATCGCCCTCATGTTTCGTATAAAGTCCAAGGGTGATAACATCGTGACCACGCGCTGCATGCTGTATGTGCGAGTGAAAGCGTAGGAGGGGAGGTGGAATGGGTGAGCCGACGATGGTGGCTCAGTCTTGTGTGCGCAAAGGAGAAAAGCGGGGGCAAGTGCGCCGCCTTCCGTCGGGCGCAATACATCGGGGGGAATGGATGGAATGGGGGCGGAATCTAGGATTCTGTGAATCTATGATTGTGCAATATGTTTATTTGCCTTGTTTGACGCATTATATACAGTTACTTCTTACATACATAGACTCATTGGAGACTTATACGTATGCTTCAATATCTTGTTGCGAGGTTCTGTGTATACATGCAGTGAACTTTGTTTCCAGTGACACTTTTTTTGTCCTTTATCAAGCCGTATTTTCGCATTTGCATATCCCATTGTATCTTTGCATTTCTAATGTACGAGGGCGAGTCAAATGAAAGTGAACCTACCCTAACCGCGCAATAATGGTTCGGCCGTATGTCTTCTGTTTTCCGCTTTGAATTTCGCTTTTTCTTATAGTGGACCAACCGCTCAACGACGCTTGTTCTTCCTCTATTGGTAAGTAAATATTCATCTAAAGGTTGTTTACGTTTTATCTTTAAAATCGCGCTGTTCCTGCTAGTACTAGTACTACGACTGTTTCTCTTTTCTTTTTCTCGTTATACTGCCCTTTCCTCTTTGCGGCCAATGTACCATTGTGGGTACGTGCAACCAGCTAGCTGGAAGAGGAAGCAATCGAAGAAACACACGCGCCGCGCGGCACGCTCTCTCGCTTGCCACGCGCACAAGGCGACCACGTAGCAGGATCACGGAGACAAGACAAGGATCGCGGAGCCCACTACGATGAGACGCTGGGTTTCCGAGGACACCACGACCACCGCAACGCACGATGACAAAGGCTCCCGCAGCACCGCGACCGGCGCCACGTACACGGCAGACGACACGCCGAGCGCCGGCTTCGCTCGAGCTGGGGCTCCCACCTGCCCCGCTCAAGATGTGTCTCTCGGACAGCTCACGTACAGCGTCAACTCAAACCTGCCGTCCTCCGCACAGTGCAAGGCGCCGCCTTGCGAAAGGCACCCGCGGCTGCACGCCGTGTGGCACCGAGGCTGCCAGTCAGATGGGCAGCTGCGGCCGACGCTGCTCCCGCCGCCTCCGCGGCAGCCTGTCAACGCGACACCGCCGCTGCCTCCTGTCCCGGAAGGCCAGCAAATGGGAATGACATCGCAGCGGGCGCATGGAGTCTTGCACCAGGGGCAAGGAGGACAGTGTGTAAGCGGATATTTATTTGCCTTTATACCATACACTTGGTACATGCTGCTAGTGCTATTACTAGTACCAGTACTGCTACTTCGAACTACTACTAATCAGTTGCGCAGCCAGAAATTTTTTTTACCGAATGGGCTAGGGAGGAAAAGGCTCGCACTTGACCGACCGGGGAGGAGGACGGCGCAGGCGGATGATGTCGTCTGTAGTTTTAGGCAAGGTATATATCCTCGGTAAACAATATATTTTTTTTTCTACGGGGGGGGGGGGGGCAGGGTCACATGTTGGTTGCTGTCTCCCACCCAGACCTCTCTCTGGCTACACTTCTGCTTCTAGTGCACTCGGCCCGGTCGTCTTTATTTGACATGCTTCCTGGCATCGTCGCCTGCGATCGAGCTAGTGTGGCGTCGTTCCGTCCCTGGCCGACTATGAAATGTAGTCGGTTGACCGATAATCGCGGAGTTGACAATTACAACGCCTCACCCGCTGTACGGTGCCCACTATATGAAAACTGCCCCTTGACCTGAAGTTCACGCACAGGTTA
Organism: Dermacentor albipictus; assembly: GCF_038994185.2. NCBI lineage: Eukaryota > Metazoa > Arthropoda > Arachnida > Ixodida > Ixodidae > Dermacentor > Dermacentor albipictus. Next base: position 69,160,893 of record NC_091825.1, read on the forward strand.
CCAGTTAGTGTAGTGCGGCAGTTTCGAAAGACGTGTCTGGAACATCCGCTAAATTTAGCAGGTAGTTACAAGCATGGGAATAGACGAGAAAGTGGCGCATGCGCTCAAACGGCCGCCGGTCATTGTGGTAATTCTGAGAAAAGGTGCTTCGTAGTCTGAGTCATTTGCGTCACAAGCATCACTTGCAGCCACACGCGCAGGATGTGCCTCGAAACTGGAGTCAAGAGATAACCACTGCCCCAAGTGGTCAAAACATGCACGTGCTGGTACCGCAGCCGTCACGTCTCCGCGCAGTCGGTGCTCCGAGTTCATCCGTGCTCTGGTACTCGCTTTTTGTCTGCTGGGTACACCCAGCCAAGCTCGTGAATCATGACCTACTTTTGCTAAACGCTGTAGCCACGGGACACTGCTCAGAAGACAATGGCCCGCCATTAGAACAAGTCTTGCGTACACTAAAACTTTGTTACGGTTCACCTGTCCGTATGTTTAGACATTCCGGTCGGAATCACGCTTAAGGTAATGCGGTGCCTAAACAGTTTCTCGTGTGGCTCTTCTCCCTGTGTGATATGCATTAGAATAAGCCTCATACCGGTTTGAACACCGAAAATGTTATTTGTATGTATCGAAAATGTATCTTCCAACGCGTTTTGACAAATTGCTGGGATTCACTGACGGATTGCAGCTAAGCATTCCCTGCTGCTGACGCTTCGTGTGCAGAAAATACGCCTTGGTGTATAATGGCAACAGTTATGAAGTTTCTGCGAGTGTGTTTTGATCGTTAACGGATGTTTCACAAAAGCTGTTAAAAAATGACATTGCGCAAACACTATTGATTGCAGCAATCGTCCGACATTGTTGACAAGCCTTTCGCACGTTTGGCATGGCAGATAACTTCTCAGGCATTTCTCAGAGAACTGAGGTTAGGTCGGCGAGTGTAGCCGCAAGGCCCGCGAAAAAGCGTCCGCTGCTGATTCAGTTCCGTGCATAAAGCCAACGCGCGCAGACAGCCTGAGACATTTCATGCGCGTCGAAGCGCAAGCTCGGGCTGGCTCGTGTCGTCATGCTGATCCGTAGAGATTAATCAGAGTACGCAGTTTTCAGCGTCTCGATGGCGAGCTTGGCGAGCGGGCTTAGCGACGTTGACTATGAAGTCGTTCCTGACAGCCCATCCTGTTCGAGGCGCCGTCAGGACCTGCCTGAGACTGTGCTCGTGGTAGGCACAAACCATATTTTAACGCGATAGCGTTAAGGAGCTCGTGTCGCAGAAAAGCCGGTGTCGTCGGCGTCGGTGTCGGCATCGGCGTCCGCGGCGTTGACCGTGAGCGATAAATCACGGCAGGCACTTCATAAATAAAAAGCAACTTCCAAGATGGGCTAGGTGGGAATCGAACCAGGGTCTCCGGAGTGTGAGACGGAGACACCACTCAGCCACGAGTTCGATGCTTGAAAGCGGTACAAACGCGCCTCTAGTGAACGCGGTGTTGCCTTAAAAACGTGCCGTAGAAAGTTATACTGCGGTGTATATCGGTAATTATGAGCATGTAACTTACAGAAGTCGCATTTACACGAGTAGCGAAGTACGTTTCCGCTACATTTCTTCTGCGCTTACCGCACACGCAGAGCCATCTTGCGGCAAACACAGAAGACCCCCTCCTCTCAATGTACGGCGCTGCCCCGACAGGTGGCGCGCTGTGCGCGGACCGGTGCCAGGCGCGTCGTTGCCCCGACTCCCTCTCCCCTGACGACGCTTCGCCGTGCTCCCACGCGGGTTGCAGAATCAAGCGCCGTTCCTTTCTTTAGATTACTATCTATCTATCTCTCTGCCCGTGCCGATCACGACGTTTGGCTGGCGTAGATCGTTTCCCCCTCCGAGACACCGAGTTCTTTGGTTCATACCGTTTGCTCAGGCGCACGTTTCGTTGCCGCGCCGAACGCTGCGTTGCTCGACGCTCTCCGTGTGATAGGTGGCCGCAAAGTCCGATGCGGGGCGCCTCGTAAGTGATCCCTGCGCCGTAGCGCATTGTCTTACACCCCTTGGCGGCAGTGGCGTAGCCAGAAATTTTGTTCGGGGGGGGGCTACGCCACTGGCCGAATATATATATATATATATATATATATATATATATATATATATATATATATATATATATATATATATATATAGCTGCACGTTGCAGCTCAGCCTCCTCCTTAAGAGGAAGCTTTAGCTCGGGTGCTCCTATTTAAGTACATGTAGAAGGCGAATTCGTTTTTCCCTGCAACCACTTGACCAAATTTGAGGAGGTTTGTTGCATTTAACAGAAAAAGTTTAATTCTAGTGACTACTTGCTTCGAATTTTTCATTTAGGTGGTCAATTATTTATTAAAAATTGGCCAAAATTGAAAATTTTCGGGAAACGAAACTATCAAGTTTAAAACTCCGTGACTCAACAATGAAAAATGATGTCACAACTCTGGGAATTGCATCTAATAGTACATCTATAGCGGACAAAATAGATATGTTACACATGAATCTCAAAAAATTTTAATATTGTGGAAATACGGCTTTTGCAGAACCCTTGTGCATAACGTAACCAATTCACGTAAGATACAAATTGACACAGCAAACTTGTCCGCTTTGACTGTTATAATATATGCCGTTTACAGAACCACAATATCTGTTCTTCATGCATAGCTATTAGTTTGTAAACGTCGTGCTTCTATTTTTTCAAACTTTCGAATTTTCCAAAATATTTTAAACAAAATTCAGGCCCTAAATCGAAGTTCTGTTTCCAACAGACACTAGGATATAACTTTCTCTCTCAAATGCAACCAATTTCAATAAAAGCGGTTAGCAGGATTATCTCAGAAAAGCGTTTCTGCGTTTTACAAGTATTTGAACAGGCCGCGTCGGATTGGGCCCGAGCTAAAGCTTCCTCTTAAACAATTTATCGAGGAATCAAATACATGAATAATAACTGCATTGTCATTGCCAAAGATGCTTCAAACGAATTCTTGAAAGCTACGCTCTGTAAATAAAAGTAAAATATGTATTTTTTCATAAAATATTATACTCGTATGTGCCAAAAATTGTGCCCAACATAACTATGTCAATGCTTCCATGTTTTTTGTCTATTTATTAGGTAAAGAAAATATCGCACGAACTTTAGAACTATATCAGTTCGGAACCAGGAAAGCAGTGCATGCCGCTGATATGAAAGTTAAAAGGCAATGAAGTGAACAAGTTGAAGACAAATATGCCAATGAAACTTTGTCATTCAAGAACCATGCTTACAGTCTTGTATATATGCAATGGCCAGTGAAAAATCTCAATGACGCTGCCGTTTGTTCCAATGTATTACGCAGGAATAGCTGTCCCTTGTGTATCGTGAGTAATTGCACCGAAGTTATAGTCGCGACAGAGAGCACGTATAAAAAGCAGGAGTTCTGCACGATGGTTTCGGCCCAGTCTTGGAATGTCTTTGCAACGTCCTTTGAACCGTTTGCTCCAACGCGTCACAGTGGTCAATGAAATGCAGTGTTCAACGTACACGGCAGTCATGTGGCGATTAATTTCTGTTTTGGAAACACCTTCAGCTGTCAAAAACTTCGCGACACCGAGCTGTTCAACTTTTGAAGTGTCCATTATGTGACGCAACCATATTCAACCCAGTGTATGAGAGCATTAAAGAACATTTATCTTCACACCTGCGTGTCACTTTTGTAAATGAGACATGCCGTTCTCCTACGCGCATGCCTCGCAGATAATGAACCGAACCTTTATTGCGCGGTTAGGGTAGGCTCACTTTCATTTGACTCGCCTTCGTACATTAGAAATGCAAAGATACAATGGAATATGCAAATGCGAAAATACGGCTTGATAAAGGACAAAAAAGTGTCACTGGAAACAAAGTTCACTGCATGTATACACAAAACCTCGCAACAAGATATTTAAGTATGCGCATAAGTCTCCAATGAGTCTATGTATGAAAGAAGAAGTAACTGTATATAATGCGTCAAACAAGGCAAATAAACATGTTGCACAATCATAGATTCCCAGAATCCTAGATTCCGCCCCCATTCCATCCACTCCCCCCGATGTATTGCGCGCGACGGAAGGGGGCGCGCTTGCTCCCCGCTTTTCTTCTTTGCGCACACAAGACTGAGCCACCATCGTCGGCTCACCCATTCCACCTCCCCTCCAACGCTTTCACTCGCACATACAGCATGCAGCGCGTGGTCACGATGTTATAACCCTTGGACTTTATACGAAACATGAGGGCGATGGCAGGAATGCGCCTGGAGTGTCCATATAATTGCTTTCGCAATAATATAATAAACGTATCCGGCAACTGAAGCGTCCCGTCGCCCATTACTTTCCGCAAAAGAAGTATCAAAATCGAACTTTCACCATGCGACAATTCGCTGCGCCGCAACAGTGTATTTTTTTTTTTCTGTGAGGCGGAGGCACCGAAATGAAAAAAAAAGAGCGCATAGGAAAGTATGTTGGCCAGAATCTAATGCCTACTTCGGGCACTTAATGGGGCTAGGGAAGGAATATCGAAGAAAACATGAGACGCTTGGTCCACTGAGAACCATACGCATACTGCTCAGTATCCTACAGCGGCGAAACAAGATTTTCCGTAAAGGTTCCGCTCAAGGAATGCGGTGCAATCGTTCGAGTCCCCACAGTGATGGCGGCGAGCGACCATTGTTTTTTTTTTTCTCGTCTGCTAGCCAGAAAGCGTCCAAAACTCTGTCCGGTGAAAATCCACTCGGCCAGAGCAAACCGAACGCGCACCGAAGTGCACCGCACGGTGGTCCGGGCCATACGAGAAAAACGTATGCGCTCTTGCTGGCTCTGGCAGCCCGCGGGTAGGGTAGCGAGAACAAAAAAAAAATTGAAGAGGCTCAATGTGTCCTCGCGAATAAAAGTCAAAGTAGAAAAAATAAGAACGTAGTTACTTTGGCTGGCTTTAGTGTCTTGACATGGATGTTCTGGCGTAGGTTAAAAATATGTTGATATTTTTTTATGTGACATGACGGCACAAATGAACCACCCCAACGCTTCGTCTCATTGGACCTCGCTGCCTGCTTTTTGAACTCGTCTGCTAGTGTGTTGATTTGGCTTGTCTCGTTGTATGTTCTGATGTAAGACTTAAGAAAAGTCAATAGACCTTTGGCGTCAAATGTTTATGACAACATTAAACCCACAAAGTTCCGCAATTGAAAATCTAAAGCACAACTTTGTGGAAATGTCAATGCACCTCTCACATCAAGAGCTTATGAGATATATACCCATAAAGTTTCGCAATTGATATCCATGCGCTCCATAGATTCTGTAGCCTCAGTGAGATGCCGCGGCGAGCCCGCTCACCATCAAAGCGCCCTTGAAACGTTGTGCTCGGATAGGACTGCTTGGCGTTATGTGACTCCTGGTGTATGGGCGTTGCCACGAAATCTAGCCCGAGTTTGCAATCTTCGCGCTTAAATGTCTTTTCGAGCGTCAAAAAGACATTCTAGACAAAATCCAGAGTGATTTCCGGCGCCGGGGGTCGCTTTGGTCGGCGGTGCATGGACAGCACGAAAAAATTTCGGGGGGGGGGGCTGAAGCCCCATAAGCCCCCCCCCCCCCTGGCTACGCCCCTGCTTGGCGGGTCGATGGGAACGCTGTCGCGTTCCACTCTTGAAGGCGAAGCTTAAGCGTCCTCTAATTTTTTTTTCTGAATATGTTTACTTTCTGATTTGCTGGAAACCGGGTGCTCACTGCCGAGAATTGAGACGATGCTCCCTCCTGAGGGGGGCGAATGCCGCGTCTCTTTGTGTACTCTACAACGCTGACGACGAAGGCGATGACCTCGAGCGTGTGGTCGAGGAGCTAAAGATGGCTGAACTGAGCCCTTGTTGTATTTCGTGCCGCTCTTGTCGTCAGTGAGCTGCGACGGTATATAGGTATAGTGTACTAGCACACTATAGGTTCCTCAAAATGCCTCCATTGCTACATAGCTAAAATGTGACTGGATAAATAGCCATAACTCTTAAACGCACAAGAAAACTGCATGCATGAGCTGAATCCATGAGGCGCGTTTCTTACATTTGAACCCTTTAGAAAGGTGCACTTGTAGAGGACAGCAGGACAACACACTTCACTTATTTGAGTGGCAAACTATTGGGCACAGACATACGATCGTAAGTTTTATGGTGTCGCAAGTAAATTTCTTCCGCAGTGTAAATAAAAGGGGCTACACTGATTCGCACTAGTCACTGCTCGCAATAGGTGTGGTAGAGAAGTACACTCCCTGCCCTTCCATGTTTAGCACTCGGTCGTCACGTAATTGGGCGGCGTTTTGCCGAACTAACCATTTCACCGGGAAACCGCCTCGTCGGAAGAGCCTCAGATTGAGAGGAAACGTGTCACTTTACGGCAGGCGCAGCACCCCGCTGAGACGACGCAGTGGACTTCCGGGTCGCCGACCTGTTTCACCGCGGGCTCTTTCCCGCTCATCCCGTGGCACTGGCGACGCTCGAGGTGCTCGCACGGTGCAGACAGCGGCTCGAGCAGCTATGCCACCACGAGCAGCACCAGCAGTAGCTCGACCACCAGCAGTTCGAGCAGCAGCGACACCGCACCCGTTCTGTACGTGTGGGGAGACCTCGTGTTTCCATTTCGTTGCTGAAACAGCCGCCGTGCTCGCTAGACGTCGCACCTTATTGCGTCTTGTTTGTACACCACCTTTCTTTTTTAAAGCGAATAGCTTTCTTTGGCTCTTGCACCTGTTTTTGTGGTCGGTGGTTTCACCGCCGATACGAGGGCGCTGACTCAGGGAGCGTGGACGTGCGTGCTCTTGCGCAACCGAATTGCCGGCAGATTCGTCGCCGAATGCCAACAACTATAGCTCTTGAAAACGCGTGTATTGTCAAACCAAATGGGTGCAGGTGTGCATGTAGTGATTAACGGCTCTGCTTTCTATGAAACTTTGAAATGAAACAAGAAACGCTACCTATAAATATCCTCAATTCAACATATATACTCATTCGAGTTCATCATTCCTTCAATTATAAAGCGAGTATTTCTAGTAGCGTTCGGCAATTCGCTCACGTTTACACCGATTGCCGAGCGTTTTTCCACAAATTTTTTTTAGTACGAACAAATTAAAGAAAAAGATAACCTGTGTCAGATAACGTGGTTACACCTTTTCAGGTTAATTTATGGGTGAGGCGGAAATGACCTACCTGAGAAATTGACATGGCCAAGTCAATGGCCAAGTCAATGGCTAAGTGGTTAAATCAAAAATTAGTTTATGAACTTTCTATTTATTTACTTTAGCGCTCATGTTGCAGTTGTGAAATTATTGCCGAGCAGTAATGAAATCGTGTGATTGTTTACCGAAATACGCGAAAGTACTTACACAATATACGGTCCCAGCACGGGATTTGTTCATCCTGGCGCAAATGATTGTTTGCTATGGAAATGACTATACAGCGACCTGCATTTTTACTTTAACAAAACTTTTTGCTTGTTTCTTTTTATTTTCTATCAAACTTTGTCAAAAGAACGCTTCCTCTCCCCTCTCCTCCTGTTTCATTTGTCGTCTGAATCGTTCAACTAAACAAGTGGAATCTCTGTGACCTGGTTCGTAACAGAAAAACAAAAAAATAGGAACCATTGCCTCATGCGCACATAGACGTCGAACTAAGCTGCCGCGCAGAGGTGTACTGGTTCCGCCATTTAATATAGCAACTGAAAGTGCTAACAAACGAAGACAAACGACGATGCCAAGTGTTTTATTAAACCGTGATGTGTGACACCGCGAACGTAGACAAAGGACGGCGAAGCTGGAACTCGGCGCTTGTCTTCGTGTTTCGCCTCTTTCGGATCAACAGCAACTATAGCCCGGACGCATACCTTACTGCAATTTTATTAAAATATGTGGACCGAGAAATGCAATCTTGCTGCAAAATTTGAGCCATAACAACGAAGCTATAGCCGTAAGTGGAAAGTCTTTCTTTTTAATGTTTTACGAGTCGTAGTGCCAGATCAATGTGTATGGCGCATCCGTACGCGGGCTGCTCGGGTAACAGGCCCGCACGTGCGGGGTGCGAAAGCAGCAAAGGCGCCGTGGCTCCCAAGTCCACCGGCGCCCCCGCCGAGAGCACGCGTCGCGACGTGGCCACGGCGACGGACGCGCCGCCCTCCGAGCACGACAGCCGCTGGCGCAAGTGGATGGGCGGCGAGAGGCTCCTCATTGCGGGCGCCGCCCTGCTGTCCGTACTGCTGGTGGCGTCGGCTGCCGCCACCACGGCCAGCATCGTGGACCGCCGCTCGACCGCAGCGAGCGTCGCCGGCCACCGCCTACGTGATGGCGCCGCCGGCGCAGGTCAGTGGCATTTGAGGCCCGAAGCCGACGCTCGTGTAGCCGCCGTAAGAAAGTGGTTTTTCGAATACGCAGCGTCGTTGTCCGAATCAAGCCTGTCTTTCGTGCTTCGTCTCGCCGTGTTAACGAGTCAACGAGCAGACAGCCATTGCTATCTGCAGTCAAGGGTGGCTAGAAGCCGAGGCTTCGCGTGGCCTCCGAGATCGCACCGGTTGCCCTTGCGCCGTTGTAGTCTCGGAGGCCACGGGTTTGGTTTGGAGATTGGTTGGCGGTCGCTCGCGGAACGGCGGGAAAGAACCAGCCAGAGGCGTTGAACGGTGTTGACGCGCGGCCTTGATACGCACAGCGAGCGCCAGTTTTTCTCTGACGGCTTCTAAGCTACTTCATGTAGCTCGGCACCAAGCCCCATCTGGAATAAGAGTAAAGTAGCTCTTCTCTACAAATGGGGATAGCTTTATTACTGGTGTGGCCAAGCCAACACTGGCTACATATCATAGTTTCCCACGAAAGTTACTTGGAGGAACTCTGATGCTAGTGCCTACAGCAGATAAAAGTATTGCGATTCAGCCTAATTTGGTAACAATGTGAAGCACATGAATTTGCATAAACCTCGTCCTTCTCGTGGTCTTGTAAATTAGCAAGTTTACCACTTCCAGCAAAATTGCGTACATCCCACGCACTGTCGGAATGGACGTTATGCGAATAATTTCGCAGGCAGCTGGCTATGCAGCATTGCTTTGGGCTGCTCGAAGCGTTAACAGCTTGACCAAACATGTTCGCGTAAACCCAGTATTTTTGTGTGTGACGCGAATACAGTGAACACGAATTAACGCGAGAGTGTGGGTGTGTGACGGCAGCAGCAAGACGACAACGACGACGGTAACGACGATTGCATGATCTGCGTGTGTACTAACGGCACGGAGATGTGAGATAGGTAAGAAACGCAGAAAGTAAATGACCGTGGAATGCAGCACGTGGTATCACTAGGAGGACACAAACAAGTGACTTGACGGTGAAGCTGTAGCACAACCTGAAGCCCGTGCCCTTTTATAGCCATACGAATGAGTGGCGGGGTGCATGCACTGCTCGCCCTGGCCGAGCCGGGACGATGCTGCCATAGTGAAATTCAGTGCAGCGTCGTCATACTCAGACACTATGAGCGCCAGGAAAGAGCAGTTCTTGATGTTTGAATAAGCAGCCTGGCAAGACGAAAAAGGGGCGAAAAAAGGTTTGCGTTTCGGGTGGAACGAGGAGGCAGTGCGATGCTGTCCGGTGTTCGGAAATTCGGTGTTCGGTGTTCGGTGTCCGGTGTTCGGTGCGAAACTTACTTTCCAAACTTTCCAATCGCTGTTTGACCGGATGAAGCCACAAACCGGTGTTCGGCTGCCAAGATGCCATGCAAGCCATCTGGCTCGAGCCGAGGTAGCACGCGAGAACCAGAGGCAAGAGTCAGGTTACGAAGCTGCAATGATGCATTGACCGTCACGGCATCACGAGCAGGAGCACATAGACATCGACCAAAGTTAGCAGACAACTTGGTCCAGTAGGCCGGCATGAGTTGTTTTCATGCATTGACATGATATGATTGACATGCATGTCGTTTCATTCATGTCATGACATGATTGTCATTTATGTCAGGTCTATCCTTTAACAAGTTATGTATCAGGAAATCCATGACAGGACTGAATTGACATGAACGGCATCATATGAATGACATGATACGCATCTCATAAATTACATGAATGAATCAGTTGATGACATCGTTATCGTTTCTTTACCTGTATATATTTCAGCATATGTGTGACGAGACATGCGGCCATGACATGACAAGAATTACATGATATGCAATTCATGGCATTCATATCACGACAAGCATGTCATGTATGTCATCACCATCACCAACAGCGTGGCTGCGCCCACTGCAGGTCAAAAGCCTCTCCCATACTTCTCCAACAACCCCGGTCATGTGATACTTGTGGCCATGTTGTCCCTGCAAACTTATGAATCTCATCCGCCCACCTAACTTTCTGCCGCCCCCTGCTACGCTTCCCTTCCCTTGGAATCCAGTCCGTAGCCCTTCAATGACTATCGGTTATCTTCCCTCCTCATTACACGCCCTGCCCATGCCCATTTCTTTTTCTTGACTTCAACTAAGACGTCACTAACTCACGTTTGTTCTCTCACCTAATCTGCTCTTTTCTGATCCGTCCCTTAACGTCACACCCATCATTCTTCTTTCCATAGCTCGTTGCGTCGTCCTCAATTTAAGTAGAACCCTTTTCGTAAGCCTCCAGGTTTCTGCCCCGTATGTGAGTACTGGTAAGACACAGCTGTTAAACACTTTTCTCTTGAGGGATAATGGCAACCTGCTGTTCATGATCTGAGAATGCCTGCTAAACGCACCCCAGCCCCATTCTTATTCTTCTGATTATTTCCGTCTCATGATCCCGATCCGCCGTCACTACCTGCCCTAAGTAGATCTATTCCCTTACCACTTCCAGTGCCTCACTACCTATCGTACACTGCTGTCCTCTTCCGAGACTGTTAAACATTACTTTAGTTTTCTGCGCATCAATTTTTAGACCCACCCTTCTCTATTGCCTGTCCAGATGAGTGAGCATGCATTGTAATTGGTCCCCTGAGTTACTAAGCAAGGCAATATCATCAGCGAATAGCAAGTTACTAAGGTATTTTCCATTAACTCTTATCCCCAATTCTTTCCAATCCAGGTCTCTGAAGACCTCCTGTAAACATGCTGTGAATAGCACTGGAGAGATCGAATCTCCCTGCCTGACTCCTTTCTTTATTGGGATTTTGTTGCTTTCTTTATGGAGGACTACGGTGGCTGTGGAGCCGCTCTAGATATCTTTCAGTATTTTTACATACGGCTTGTCTACACCCTGATTTCGTAATGCCTCCATGACTGCTGAGGTTTCGACTGAATCAAACGCTTTCTCGTAATCAATGAAAGCTATATATAAGGGTTAATTATATTCCGCACAATTCTCTATCACCTGATTGATAGTGCGAATATGGTCTATTGTTCAGTAGCCTTTACGGAATCCTGCCTGGTCCTTTGGTTGACAGAAGTCTAAGGTGTTCCTGATTTTATTTGCGATTACCTTAGTAAATACTTTGTAGGCAACAGACAGTAAGCTGATCGGTCTATAATTTTTAAAGTCCTTGGCGTCCCCTTTCTTATGGATTAGGATTATGTTGGCGTTCCTCCAGGATTCCTGTACGCTCGATGTCATGAGTCATTGCGTATACAGGGTGGCCAGTTTTTCTAGAACAATCTGCCCACCATCCTTCAACAAATCTGTTGTTACCTGATCCTCCCCAGCTGCCTTCCGCCTTTGCATAGCTCCCAAGGCTTTCTTTACTTCTTCCGGCGTTACTTGTGGGATGTTACTTGTGGAAAGCAGTGCCACTGGGTAGTCCTAGCCCGGAAAGATGAACCTAAGGAACGTTGCGGGGTTACGCTATTATACTCACACAAACTAACTATCAACAACGAAAGGCCTGACCGCCTCAAATGCGGTGTCAATTTGAAATGACGACGTCCGGATTTGAAAACTATCCTGAGAAGTTAATAATTAGGTATGAGATGTTTCTGTCTGTCTTCCACGTTTCATTTATTTTCACCTCTTAAGCTGCTTTTGCGCATTGAAAGTTACATGAAGTTGCAACATGGAAGCGACACGAAGCTGAACAAGTTGGGAGCTTTTCATGGTGCGGAAAGGCAGGCGCGCAAAACACGGCTATGCGAGGCCTATCTGAAAAGCATCAGACCATGTTCCTTGCAAAAAAGATATGAGCGTCACCTGGTCTGATCACCGTGAAGCAGTTCCCACCTGCTTGACACACCCGATTCTAGTTACTCTTCTATAACCTCTCGAAACAGTCTCGGAACCCCTCTTCGGGAAGCATTGTTTGGGAGCGGTCGCGTTTCTGATGCCCTCTCGGATGTGAAAGCGTATTCTTCGGAGGTTCCTTAATTTTTTGGGAAAAAGAACTGAAATCCGTACGGGGCAGAGAGTAAGGGGCTTACAAATCACCAGAATACTGTAATGGTCTATAAATATCGAAATACACGAGCTGAAGTTGCATGAACAAAGGTGGTTATCTTGGTGCCGCTGCCAGGTCTTATAATTTGGGCACAGGCATTGAAGACATTCGCTGCGTACCCAAATCGTCTTTCAAATGGCATTCAAAGCATATTTGTTCCAATGCCCTATAACTGCGCAATTTATCTCACAATTAACCGACAATCAATGATTACCAATGTTCGTGCTTAATAATCATAAACCATATCGCGATGGCTTTATGAGTACCCCCAAAGCGTGGCTCACTATCTACAGATGTTTGTCCTTCTTTGAATCGGTTGCACCACATTGATATCCGCTTCATACCCATGGCGTCATCTACAAGGTTTCTTCGAATCTGCCGAATTGATTATGCCTGACAATCACCACGCTTAGCACAGAACTTTGTTTATTATGGTTGTTAAATTTGCTCTGTATTTGTTTCCCACGGTAGAATCGCGCCGACATCGGAAGACAGTACACCCAATGCGACAGGTACTGCACAACAGTAGACAAAAATCAAGATCATGCCGCCTGAATGCTCAAGACAAGACAGATCCTCCTTCCAGGGCACACAGTGTTGCAACATCTGCCCTGTAGTTTTCCCTGAAATTACTAAGATCAGACATTGTTCAGACAGGCCTTGTAAGAACGGGAAAGGCAACTCGGAAAAGGGGGTGGGGGGGGGGGGCGTGTAGTTGTCCTCGTTCTCCTTGTGTTTGTGACACGCCTGCCATTATGTACCGCGGAAGTTGTGTCGTTGAGCCATTTCACACTTTCGAACGCTATTTGCTTAATATTTATTGATAAACGAGAAAAGGATGCGATGCATAACTTGCAGAAATTCATGACGTCAGGGGGAATGGGACGGTAATTTAAAGCGGCCAACAAACACCTAGAACATGTCATGAGATGTTACTTGAGATGAAAAGTCCATGATTTACAGGCATAGGATCGAGCATTTGTCTCGCGATTGAATTCAGAATTGTTATTTTGAACTGACCCAGAAAGTCACGAAACAGGGTATGTAGCGCGAAGTGGTGGTGAAACATTGTACTTGAGATGTATGCAGTCCAGATTATTGCGCATAAGTCGGCTGTTGTTATGTGCACCATGCTTTTTGTTTACAATATGGCAGTCTTTATGATACATAGACGTTTGTGCTTTATTCTATGGTATGAGGAACTAAAGTAGGTTAACTAATGAACGGCGCGTGAATAGGGATGGAATGCGTGAATATTTGCCGACTCTCTCATCTTTCCCTAGTGGCAGCTAGAGCTTAAATATGCTTTGTGAAATAGTACCGCCTTTAGGGATCGGCCTAAAGTGTGTCGGGAGAGGTTGTAATGTTTCTGCGCAGTAATAAAACATTCGCACACTCATCGTAATATTATCGGCAATGTCGTCACCTTGCGGCTGTCGTCGCACACAAGATCAACTGCTTGCCTTACAGAATCATGTAACATATTGTGGAACTCCAAACGACGGCTGGGATAACCAGCTACATGCAAAGCGCTGCGCTCGACATCGATTTTCCCAGTGCGTGGGATCCAAGGTCGATCCGAATAGATCGCGAAGCTTCGGGCGAAAAGCGGTCCAGAACCAATGATCACCGACATCAGCAAGGGTGGTTATGGGAGCAGCGATGGAAGCGCTTCGGAATCCGGGTGTAGACGAGCCGTATGTAAAAATACCGAAAGATATCTATAGCGGCTCCACAGCCACCGTAGTCCTTCATAAAGAAAGCAACAAAATCCCAATAAAGAAAGGCGTCAGGCAGGGAGATACGATCTCTCCAATGCTATTCACAGCGTGTTTACAGGAGGTACGTATTCAGAGACCTGGATTGGGGAGAATTGGGGACAAGAGTTAATGGAAAATACCTTAGTAACTTGCGATTCGCTGATGATATTGCCTTGCTTAGTAACTCAGGGGACCAACTGCAATGCACGCTCACTGATCTGGAGAGGCAAAGCCGAAGGGTGGGTCTAAAAATTAATCTGCAGAAAACTAATGTTTAACACTCTCGGAAGAGAACAGCAGTTTACGATAGGTAGTGAGGCACTGGAAGTGGTAAGGGAATACATCTACTTAAAACAGGTAGTGACTGCGGACCCGGATCATGAGATTGAAATAATCAGAAGAACAAGAATGGGCTGGGGTGCGTTTGGCAGGCATTCTCAGATCATGAAGAGCAGGTTGCCATTATCCCTCAAGAGAAAAGTTTATAACAGCTGTGTCTTACCAGTACTCACGTACGGGGCAGAAACCTGGAGGCTTACGAAAAGGGTTCTACTTAAATTGAGGACGACGCAACGAGCTATGGAAAAAAGAATGATGGGTGTAACTTTAAGGAATAAGAAAAGAGCAGATTGGGTGAGGGAACAAACGCGAGGTAATAATATCTTAGTGGAAATCAAGAAAAAGAAATGGGCATGGGAAGGACACACAATTAGGAGGGAAGATAACCGATGGTCATTAAGAGTCATTAAGAGTTACAGAATGCATTCCAAGGGAAGGGAAGCGTAGCAGAGGGCGGCAGAAAGTTAGGTGGGCGGATGAGATTAAGAAGTTTGCAGGGACAACATGGCCAGAAATAGTGCATGACACGGGTAGTTGGAGAAGTATGGGAGAGGCCTTTGCCTTGCAGTGGGCGTAACCAGGCTGATAATGATGATGATGATGGAAGCGCGACTTCGTTAGGAGAGGACAAACATTCAGAAAGAATTACTGTTCCTAATAGCTAATGTTTTTAAGAACTGTTTCATTTCATTCAACAAAAATACAATTCCTAATCAATGTTTTGTACGTGTCGAGGAAAGAAAAGGGAACTTTGCGTCAGCTTTTACTTTGGTAAAGCAATGTGTGGTAAATCAACTCTCTTTTATTTGAATACTAACAGAAATGCCTGCTTTTTAGCGGCCGCTATAAAACGGGGGTGTTCACGTCGCTATCAAACGAAATGCAATGCAGCTATTGAAGGCACGCGCATAAAGTTTAGTTGCTACTAAGCACCGATGTGTGGCTTCGCTTGTCAACCTTTGTCGGAATTCTGGTGGCGCGGAATTTGCGAGGTGTGTTTCATCGTTCTTCGCATGCTCAATCAGAAGTAGTGAGTTGCGACTACCAGATAATTGTTTACTTACGCTGCCTTCGTGCAGCCGTGCTGGCCGACGAGCTTGGCGTCCAACGGTACGATGAGCACTCAACACCCAAAGCTTTCTTTGACCTAGCAAAGAAGCCATGCTCTATGAATAGGTGCGATTTGGACCGCCCGTGCGGTTGACGGTGCGCTAAAAGCTCTAAGCGCTCATGGAGACGAATTGTGGGTAATTTGAAACTACAGCTTCAATGGCAGGCCACAAAAACAAATTTCGCGCCTTTGACAAAAAAAAAAAGTCGCAGGCATATGCGACACACACTGCACAGTCTCGCAGCGTAAGCAGGAGAAGCGGCTCCATAGGTACTGCATTTTCGGCAGCGCGCACTGCAGAGTATCTTCGCGGCGAAGTCTCTTCGCGTTGTTTTGCTCCAGAACGATCTCAACTGTCTGCCCGGCGTCGACAACGGGCTACGGCTTGTGCTGCTATCTGCACAGCGGCATGCTAAGCGCGACGTTGCCTAGTTGTAGCCGAGCGCGCAGCTCTACGATTGGCTTCTTCAGCAGCGGTTCGTACCTTGCGAGGAGGCTCCATAAAGTGTACCTAAGAGTAAGCACAAGTAGCGGACTACGCGGCTCACATGTCACATCCCTTGATCCGTGGCACGACACGATGCTGTTGATCATAATGATGATGATTGGTATCTCCTTCGATACGGGGCATTGACAGTCACCGAGCCTGCTTGAGTTAACCAGGCTAGCTATATTCATCATGCCTCTGCTACGTGCCACTGCTACATGTCGGGACACCTGTCGTAAAAATACACAATTGCAACGCAAAGTGCGCACACATCGACGTTACGTGGCGCACATCTCGCATCGCGCCACAAGTGGCAAGATACGATATGCTAATGATGCTAATGATGATGACGGTGATGATGATGATGATGATTTATTAGCTTCCCTTTGAAGTGGGACGGTGACAGTCCCCTAGCCTGCTTGATTTATTAAGGTACGACGTACATGCTTTTCATTCGAGCCTTTTTTATACATCTCCTGAATCATCATTTTTCTTCCTTAAGACAATCCAATCATTTCTTGGACAATACACCATAGTGGGTAGAAGGCTAGTGAGAGCTGCGACGGACACCGGTGGCGGCGGCGGCCAACATCGCCAACTGAAGCGGCTATGACATGAAGCCATAACAGTCTACGCTGTAGAATGACGCCACTTCTGTTTTAACGGAAATGGCGTCACACTTTTTTTTCGCCAGAAGTGTTTAGCCGTCGCATAGATGGTGCTAAGCCCCATAAACCACCGAAGAGCCGCCATGTTTTGAACGTATGGGTGGTTAGGGAAGCTTTGGTACCAGGTGTATTTGCCTTCTGGGATCTGTACAATTTTTTTTAAAGGAAGGGTTCTGTGTAGTACACGAAATAGAAGCACAAGAAAGGTCGCGAGGCCATGCCGCGAGGACACTCTTCTTTTATGTAACTTTTATTTTTACGCTACGCGGGATATTTCTAGAGGCCACTTTGGGTTGTCTGCGTTACACACAAGAATTTGCGCGCTCCTCACGGTACTGCTGACTATTTGTGCGCTGCAGTCTCTACGCGTATTGCATTGTCACTGCTGGTGGAAAAAGCGGCTCTTTCGAGAAAGAGAGTGCGGGGACTTTTGTTCGAATTTTCAGCTGTTCTAGCCTCGAACATCGATGTACTATATTGCAGGCACGAACGTGTATGCGCTCGTTTATTTGCAATGTGCAAACCTGGTGGCCTTAGACTGAAACACTGCCCTGATCTCGAAGGCATCGAGGAGCACGCTTGCGAACACTTGTTTCAGCGACCGCCAATGTAGGGCCGCATATGTTGGTGAAATACCCTCTATGTCAATCATCCGGTCCAGGAGTGGCGCCCACCGAGCCACTGATTCCCGGCATGGTTCGGTTCACCGAGTCTCCACGGCGGGATGATGCCGGGGCCAATGAGGCATCATTGGGGGCCTCCTGGAAGACGCCGCCCGCTACGAGTGAGCCAGCCGAGGAGGACTTGACCACTGAGCAGCCGGGCGCGGCATACGGCAATGCCAGCGGTGACATGGTGACTGCCGAGGATCTCTTGGCGCTGCCGTTCCGAAGAGCCGTAAGTCTGACGACGATGAGCGATCGACGCAAAGTGTTACGAGCATAAGTTGAAATAATGAACGAAAATTATTCATTTGTCTTGCAATTTGCGTCGTGATGCTGCTGAGTAGCTGGTTACTAAACGCCAGCAGCGATAAACGCCTCACCATTCCTTGCTGAGCAGGAGGTCGCGGGTCCGATTCCCGTTCGTAGTTGCGGCATTTCGATGGGGGGGAATTTCAAAAGGGCTCGTGTACTTATATTTAACTGTACTTTAGATAACCTCAAGGGGTCAAAATTGATCGGGAGGCCCCTACTACGGCATTTATCATATAACCAATGTGGCTTTGGGGCGTTAAACACTGTGAATCAATCAGTTCTGTCCTGGCTGGCAGGCTGGCTGGCTGGCTGTGGCTGGCTGGCTGTGGCTGGCTGGCTTGCTTATTCTGCTTTACCTTGGCTTGGTTGGCTTTAGCTCTGGTTGCTACAGTTAAAGAAAGCGGCGATGGCGCGTGGATGCCGGGTCTTTAGCTACAGTGACATGTCTGATGGGTAGGCCTCACCATCCCGTTCCTCTCATTGCTGCTGTTTGTCGCAGGCGAAGCCAGAGTGCGGCGCAGTCTTCTACACGTACTGTCGCAAGCCCCGGCGCGAGTTCTTCTACCGGGCGTCCCTGAACGCCTGCCTGGCCGCCGCCGACGATTGGCCCGCGCAGCTCTGCAACCGCGGCCCCAACCGGTTCACCTCGTGGCGCGAATGCGAGGCGAGCTGCGTGCTGATGGAGCCACCGCTCGAGGCATGCCTCGACAAGACGCTGCTACTCGGATGCAGGAGGTACGACGCACATCGGTTGTTGCAATACCTTTGCAAAGCCGCCGTACACGAGTACTCGAAGAGTACACAAAACTGGTCAATTCATTTCTGCATTTATATATATATATATATATATATATATATATATATATATATATATATATATATATATATATATATATATATATATATATATATATATATATATAAACCGCTTCATACGCGCGTCTACTTCACTGTATATATATATATAGATATATAATGTTGAAATGCTGTGGTCGAGACGACGCTTTATTTCAAGTAGGAAAAATGGCGCCGACGCAAAAACGAACACGAGCCGATGATTGATGATTACTTTGTACAGATGAATATGAAAGGGCTTCAGGCGATAAACGTCCACGATCTCTGTTCCGCGGCAGTCAGTTAGGGCATCAAAAGGTGTAACGCAGTAATTCACCGGCGAGGTCTGCACTGTGACTTTGTAGGGGCCCTTGTAGAGACGACGCTTTATTCCAAGAAGGAAAAATGGCGCTGACGCAAAAACGAACACGATCCGCTGATTGATTGTCTGTGTTCAAATGAAAATGAAGTTCGCAAAAATTCTTACAATATATATATATATATATATATATATATATAAGCTATTCACCACGCTTGCAAGAGTTCGGTCATATCTTCCGTAAAAACGGTGATGTTCTCTGTTGTTTTCAGCTTGGTCTTCGGATAGCGTTCCCGATTTGGACTTCAGGTCAATGGCTGCGCCTTGTTGCTTGTTGCCAAGAATTACTTCTCGTGAGCATTGTTGAGGATAACGAATGTCGTAGGGTATAGGTCCAGTCATGAACGGTAATTCTTGCTGCGCAGATTACACTCGTTGTTATCAGGTGTCCTCCAGCTGTCCCAATTCGAGGGCCTTCCCATGCAGTCTTTCTTCAACTGAGCGGCGAAGGGTCCACTCATGACGGAGTAGACGGTTTCTGTGTCCACTAAAGCGGTGACTGCGTGGCCTTCGAGAACACTTCAAAGTCGGCGGTTCTTTGTCTTGCGTTGCAGTTAGGGTGTGGCGTCGGGTCGCGGCTGCGTCGCGTTGTCGCAGCGATGTAACGTTGAGTCGTCAGGTCTTCTTTAGGGAGCGTTTTCTTGGCTATGAGGCTTCGTCGGCGAGATCTTCTTTTCGACGTGTTCGCCGACGGCGGAGGATCTTGGTGATCTCTCCATAGGTTGCTGTTACGGACTGGCAGCAGACTGAGCGAGTGGATCGTCAGCGCTGCGGCCACAGGTAGCCTCTCGGTGAAGGCAAACTGGACGGTCGCGGAGTTGGCGGGGTGCTCCACTGAATGGTGGCAGGGTAGTAGGCGGTATCACGAGGTTGTTCGTTTGCTGCGGAACCGGCGCGTTGACGTCAAATCTTGGAATCCCATCTCTCGATATGGGACCCGGCGGTAGACGTGACCCGCTTCTCTGCGGTGTTAGCGCAGTCGGTGGTGGTCGGGGACGCGCCAAATGTCCGTTTGGCTTGGAGCATTGCGCGGGCCGACGGCCTGGCGAGGTGGCGGCCTCTGGCGAAGAAATTAGGGCGTGAAGGGGGAACCTGACGGCGGGTAACGGTGGCTCGGGTCACTGTTTCAGGCTGAGACTGGGGTGGTTCAGGAACTCACAGCGACTGCTGGATGTCCTCTTGGACCACGTGTTCATTTGGGGCTGCGACGCTGGCAACATCTTTCGCAATTCTCGCACAACTGCTCTTATCGTCTCCCGCAGGTGTCTGAAGGTCTGTGTTGTCGGGAGTGGAATGGCGATTGCACTGTCTAGTACGCATTTCCAGCGTCTCCTCAGTCGTCGTAGCCTTCGTCAGAATTTCTGCTACGATCTTCTGCGAGTTTTACATAAGTCAGGCGAAGAGTTGTTGCTTTACACTACGCATGAGGAACCGTATTTTTTTCTCCTCAGGCATATACGGGTCGGCGTGGAGACACATTGGGTCATTTCTTAGGAAGAGATGGTGATGTTCTCTTTGGAAACCTTCACTCGTGCTTACAGTATATGTTCTTCTGACGACGCTTGTGAATGTCTTTAGGAAGACGCTGCAGGACATGCTCCAGGCTGTTAACGAGGACTGTGGATTTTTGAACCAAGCTCTCGCGCTTTCTTCTAGTGAAAAAATAGACTTGGCGCAGCCTGTGTTCAGCATTCCACTTGTTTGACAGTCTTTCGAATGTCTCAAGCCAGGTCTCTGGGTCGTCCGATGAAGCTCCGTGGAAAATAGGGAGCACACTTGGTTGTTGGAACAGGATCGGTGTAGGAGGCAGTATTGGCTGTCATCGCGGCTGCTTCGACTTGATTTTTTTTTTTTGTATTCTCGGGTAGAAGTCTGTGTTTCAGGGGCACGTTTTGTAGGCTGGGGTTTGTGCGATGGTTCGGGGCGGCGTTGGTATTGGCATCACGGTTCAGGCTTGGATCACGGCTTTGTGAAGGCCTCTGGTACATGAACGCACAAGCACTTCGACCAGATGTCACGTCGTAGGGATAGTGAAGAACACAGTAGCAAAACTGTGAATCAGGAAACGAACACTTTATTGGGTGAACCTGTGGTGCGATCGCGCAAACAGCTCGCTTTTCCGTTCGTTCGGTCTGGCTGCTACGTCACAAAGTGGGCCGTCCGCAAGATTTGTGAGAACGGGAGGGAGAGCACAGCCAATAAACGAGCGAGCCCAGCCCCGGAAGTTTGCGTCACCAGTTTGGGCTTCGATCGGGGACAATATATTACGTGCAGAATGTTTGTGATGCTTTAATAATTAAACACGTAATATAAGAAAAAAACACTTTCTTTTGCAACATATAATCTGCGTCGGAAATGTGATGCGAGAGAAGAAAACTAATTTAAGCGGCATATATTTTGGTTTAGTCCGCTAGGTGGTATCGCACACGCCAAAACAAATTGGCAGGAGCGCGCAGTTCAATTGGCGATCATTGTTCATCGACTGCGAATCGTTATGTCGTCGCACAAAAATCTAAGACTTGACCCGCACGTGTCGCCGCACCAACGCGAACTGTTGGTCGCGTTCATAGAGGGCCATCCGTACCTTGTGCGGACATCGCGCGCGCTGACCCAAGAGCGTCCCGTCGACACAGGGCCGGTATTTTGTAGCGATGCCTTTTCCGATTCTATGCTTTTTCAGGCTTTTTGCGCTAAGCCAGTGGTCAGAGCGACGGTCTGCCCCCACTATCAACGGGATCAGGCCGCCGTGTGTGGTGGATGATAAGAATAGCATAGAATAAGGCATAAGGCATCGCTACAAAATAGCGGCCCAGGCCACTACACCGGGAATGCGGCCGCGATCCGTAAAGGCCGCCTTTGCACTAGGCTTGCCGGCCGTTGTCAACGGGAAGCTCACCCAACCCTGTTGCCGGCGCATCCCGGTTATTGTTTCCGCAACTGCGCGAATGGTCTCGCTCACGGAAGCCAGCCCTATGGATACAAATTCTTCGCTGCCAATGGATCTTTGGAAGCTCCCCGTCGCGAACGGAGAGCACAAAGCACCTTGCCTTGCGTCGTGATGCCACCGGTCCGAAGGCCACCCATAACGTCTTCCAATTGCTCGCAGAACCACCGTACAGTGCTCTTCGAGAGCCTGAATTGCTCGCGGAACTCTTCCTCGGTAAGCTCGTCAAATGCGTCCCGAGAGATGCGTCGCCGAGGCTGCCCGAGAGACTCCAAAAGCGCGATAATAGGAGCTGTCATCGTGACTCGTGAGCGTCAAACCGCCGAACAATGAACGCGATTCTCTGAGCACAACGTGAAACGGCGAGCATTCTCGACAAATGAGGTCAGATCAAACAACATTAAAAAGAAGAACACTAGTTATATTTATCACAGCGCAGGCACAACATTTAATTTCACTGTGATCACAGTTGTTTTCAATAATTAACATCGCTAACGTTCTGCAGTGGCGGATCGCGCTTTAATCTAAAAAAACTGGACCCCCGGCAGGGCCAACCAAGCTCGGCGAGCGACGACATTACGAGCAGACGACAGGCGCATCGTCTGCTACTAGCGCTGCTATGGCAACGGCCATTCATTCTTCGAAACGAATGCCCTTGTCGACCGTTCCACGATAGCGGCCGATTTCACTCGGTTTTGGAATGATTGACAGGAGTGTGACGTAAGCGCATTTTGTGGTCCCGCCCCGGCGCAATGACGGCCGTGACGAAACGCGCGGGCGCCAACGAATCACGAGAGGGCAAGCGAGAGAACGGAAAAGCGAGCTGTTTGCGCGATCGCACCTCTGTGCGCACTTAAGCAAGTGACACATAAAGCACACGAGAGCGGGGAGTGCAATCGTCGATCCTCGAAATCTCATCAGTGGGTCCAGTGCGCCGGCTGTTATACATGACTCGTCTGATGTTCCATCGTAATCGCTGGTGGAGGCGTACCTTCCACAAAGCACTGCGCTATTAGCGTCGCGCATGCAATTAGGTTACACTAGGTTCGGGGACAACATATAATGGATAGAACCGTCGATAATATTCCAGAAACTTCAGATACACGCAGGCGCATCTTCCACGGAACGATAACTTTTAACATTTGTTAACTGATGAAAATAAGTCACCAGGGAAAGATACGTGTACACGTGTCAATAAAAATCGGTCTCGCTAACATTTATTAACTGATGAAAACAAGTCACCAGAGAAAGATAGCGTGTACACGTGTCAATAAAAATCGGTCTCGCCCGCAGGGCGAAGAATCGATTGTGATAGTAAATTAAATAGGCAATCATAATAAGTAAAACATTAAATTATTGGGTTTTACGTGCCAAAACCAATTTCTGATTACGAGGCACGCCTTAGTGGGGGACCACGGTAATTTTGACCACCTGGGGTTCTTTAACGTGCACCTAAATCTAAGTACACGGTTGTTTTCGCATTTCGGCCCCATCGAAATGCGGCCGCCGTGGCCGGGATTCGATCCCGCGGCCTCGTGCTCAGCAGCCCAACACCATAGCCACTGATCAAGCATGGCGGGTATAATAAGTAAGGATATTAGATTTATCGGCGATGTAAACATGTAAACACTCGCTTACTAACTAAATTAACAAGCATGGTGCGAGCGCGCGCAGGCAAACATTCACACATCACACTCGATGACCGTGGACATGCTCTGTCAAAACGCCAGCGTGAGGAAGCGCGGCAGCAGCAGCGAGCGAAGTGACCACCATGGTGTCTCACTTGCGCGCAAATTGAGTGGCGAGAACGCAACACATGCAAAGCTACGAGCCCTCGTCCCACCTAGACTCTTCCCCCTAAGCAGATCGATTAAAAAAAATGCTGGCTCTCCCCTAATCGAGAATAGATGTAAGCATGAAATGGCAACCGGCAAGGCAGGTTGACTGGAGATGATACTAGTCACAATCTTAAAATGGGTGCAGTGCGCATTCGCAACGACACACCCCAGCCCACTACACCACACCGCACCACGCCTACTGTGCACTGGTCCATATGAACGCTGCCCAGCTAGAAGTAGTAAACCGGCTTAAGGCCGCACGACAAGCATCGGAAGATGCCAGTGAGGCAGAGCGCACTATCTATAGTCGGGTCAACTTCAGAAAAAAGGGGCGTTTACTCCTCCAAGGCGAACGCACACGAGCCTACACCAATAGGCGCGCACTCTAGACTGACGTCATGAGCCGGACAGCCGGGGATCCCACCGATGGAGGAGATGGCGTCCCGCACTTCGAACTGGGCCGAATCGCGTCAGTCGTGCGCGTCTACCTCTCGTTAAAGTGAATTTACGAACTGTTTGTGGTGGTCTGTTATACCGGAGATATTATTGCGAGATTACAATGCACAATTCATGCCACTTGCTTTTATTATGAGCCGTCATCCGGCGACGAAAGATAGCAGCGATCATCACTGACGCTACGTACGCGAACTGGCGAGACTGCAAACTTGCAAAAAAAAAATACATGCGAAAAGGAACGCAAACAAAAGAACTATCACATTCTTGAAAATAAGTTTGTGAAAACACATCACTAAAAAATATAAATCTTATGCTATTTACAACCAAGAGTTCTTTTTTTTTTGCGATGAATGAAGCATTCTTGTACCTTTCCTGCCTCGATCGTCTTCTCGCCCCAGGTTTGTGATGGTTTCAATAAATGTATTGTTTTTTAAAGTACTTGTTGAATAGCAACTGATTCATTTTAAGTTCGCAAGATGGGTAGATGTGCCGTGTACTTGTAAACCAGCGTGAAAGTAATGCAGAGTTGTTCTCCTTTCGTCCTTTCCAATGAAGCTAAAAAACAGACGACGCGCAGCGTTGTACAAGGCATGGGGTTATTTTTCTCTCGCGATCCTGCATGCACTATAACATTCCAATCACGAGAGCTCTAACAAACCAGTCATAAAAATACAGAAGTCTTGATTTATACCGAGAATTACGCGTTCTCGAAGCACGTTCTTCTTATTTTTTTTTTAGCTGGACTATTGTAGTCGCGGAGGCAATCAGTTGTCGCGCTTCGGTCATCTGGGCGGGGCCTCCTTTTTTTTGAAATTGTACCTGACTATAGCTAGAAGAAGAATGAATTGAATTCTGGGATTTTACGTGCCAAAACCACGCCGTAGTGGGAGACTCCGCATTTGCTTTTACTACCAGAGGGTTTTTAACATGCCTACATTGCACAGGACACGGGCGTTTTTGCAATTCGCCTGCATAGATATGCGGCAGCCGCGTCCGGGATTTGATGCCGCGACCTCGTGCTTAGCAGCGCAGCACCGTAACCGCTAAGCCACCGCGGTGGGTAGAAGCGCCTGAAGGAGGCACGCGGCATGGCGCCATCTCTCGAGGCGACGCAAAACCCGCGCCGCGGAATTCGCGGATCGCTGGCGTTCAAAAGAGCGCTCAGCGCCAAAAGATGACATTGAAGTGTATGTATGGTGCCCTGATCTTCCTTTTGAATGTCGCTCTTGGAAATGACAAGTAAAACTTCAGCGTACTAGAATTTACAGCTTGAAGAACTGGTCAATATTTTAACGGCGGAGCTGTTTAAGCTTTTAGTTCCGCTGTGGAGCGTTACAAGAAAACGCAGCCCATCTGTGCGCCACCTCGCGTTGCCTAGTAACCACCGGCGAGAGCACCGAGCCACGTAACCTCTTCGCACACCATGCGCGTAGGGTGGAGTCGTGACGTCACAGTCGAGTGAAAGCTCGGAACAGCCGGCGCAGCGACACACCTCTCGCCTCCTCTACTCTGTGCGTATGTGCTGCTGCCATAGAAAGACCGAAGGAAGTCCGGACGCATGAAGAAGCTGCTTATCACTAAGAGCGTCGTACCGCCAAGCGGGAAGCGATGTGTCACAGCCGAGCTGATCCAAAACACCGCGCCGAAGCTGGGGCTAAGAAGAGGCGACCCCGACTCAACGATCCCGCGTTTCAGTCCAGGGAACGCGAGAGTCGGCGCCTGAGCGCTCGACGTCGTCGATAAAGCGATCCCGGCCTGCGACTGCTCGAAAACTTCCAGCGTCAAGCCCGCAGAGACAAGTTAGCAAAAGCGAGAATAACCTCGCAAAACCTACAAACAACTTAGGTAAGCCACGTAATAGCTAGGTTATCACAAGCTCCCCTGTTGACTCCAGCCGTGCCCCCACTAGTGCAAGCTGCGCTCGTTTCTTTTTTGTAGCTTTTTTGGGCAGTAATTAGCGTTTGCAATGAATGCGATCCAGTACAAAGGATTAGGGACCGCAGACCTCATTCTCTTAAGCTTTGACCGGTTGTCCGAATGATCTCTCGCAACTCGGCAGAAACATTTTTTGTAATTTGTTTCGGCAGTAACTAGCTTATGTAATGCGATCCTATAGAAGGGGTTGGGGGCCAGAGACCGCATTTTTTAATGTTTTGGCTGGTTGCCCATGTGATCTCGTTTTGTTCTCGCAACACACCCGGATGTTCTCGTTTCAGTGCACGGATAACTGCTCTGATGTTTGGCTGAAGGTCACCTCAAGGTCGATGACAACGTGAGCTAAAAGCATTTCATGCTTAAAAAGGCCGCGTGGCTACGCCATGCTTAGTTGCTGCCGAAGTATAACGTACCCCTACCTACCCCGTTTTCCTGCTTGCGACGAAAGACGGCGTTCTTCCTTCCCGCTTTACTCGCGCTCGTGAAATTGAGCGGCGATCATCACGTTCACCTCTCGCATACAGCATGCGGAGTGCTGCAACGGCGTTATCGCCCTTGTACTTTATACGGAACATCAGGAAGTCGGCGATGGTGCCCTTATTATTGCTATCGCAATAATATATTCGAACGCGTTCCTTATTGCACTACCAGGTGAATTCCCACTAGACAACGGTGTAAACTCCATCGTAGTGCTGACTGTTATCGGGAATTTCTTCGATGCCACCGATATAATCCGTCATACTTTTTACGCTTGCGTTGGAAGTTCCCTAGTAGTAGTAGTAGAAGACTTTTATTCAGCCCGAAATTACAGGCCGAGCATATCGACCGCCTGGGTGGCCAGTCGACGCTGTTCTTCTTCACCTTCAGCGCCAAGCCAGTCGAGCCAGGTGGTGATGGAAAGCGAAGGGGGAGGATAGGAACTTGGTTGCTGAGCAGCCGGACAGTAGAATAAGCAATGGGATAGGTCTGCATAAGTAGAGGGGCAGTTGGGACAGGAGGGGTCGGAGCGATAGCGATAGAGAAAGAGGCGGGAAGGGGTAACCAGTGCATTCATTTGGATGTGCGGCAGAAGGCGAGCCTCCGGCGCAGTGAGTAATGGATGAGGGAGAGGGTAGAGGCGCTTGTCGACACGGAGCTGGAGGTAAACTTTCTTCATAGTGCGGCGCAGGGAGAGTCCCCCAGAATCCTCCGAGGGCCTGCACCAGGGGATCAACGGTGCCCGGTTAAAAACGTCATGGGCGAACTGATGGGCCAGCTCATTGCCGTCAATCCCCGAATGCTCAGGGACTCAGCGGAGGAAAACGGTGGAAGGTTGCAGTGCGGAGACCGCTCGTTCGACCTGTTGTTGGAGTGAATGGGGTAGGGTGTGGTTCTGTATGTGGTGAGTGGCGGCTTGGTAGTCGGTGTATATCGTGTACTCTGGGAGCGAGGGAAGGGAGGAAAATGATTGTAGGGCACGTGCAATGGCAAGGACCTCGAGAGAGAGTGCATCCGGAGGGTGTAGGTAAGGCCCACTCGTGTGAGTTTCAGCTGCTGGGAGGTGGGAATGGTAGATAGCGTAGGCGCAGAAACCTCGAGGAGGTATGAAATAGGCATCCGTGTAGGCTACTCCCTGGGTAGTAAAGAGGGGTGAATGATGCTGCGTGGCCTCGTGATGACGGCCGGCATGCAGGACAGGGTACATATTGGACGGGAGGGTGAGGATGCGAAGATTGGGAGCCGGGGTGGATTTGGGAGCGGTAAAGGTGGAAACGGGAATGGGAGAGATACCCACCTGGACCAGTAACCACTGACCCTGACGGGTAAGAGAAAGTCGGGCAAGCTGGGATTCGCGGTGGAGAGAGAGAGAAGAGAACGAAGAGGATGGAAGAGGCCTGTGGCAAAGGGCTTAGCAGTAGAGGTGGTGATAGGGAGGTTGAGAGCTGCCTTGTAGAGGCCCACAATGGCGGTCTCGAGGGTGTTAAGCTGAGTGTGGGTGAAGGAAACGTCAGGTACAAAGTACAGGAACTTGTTGAGGGCGAGCGCATGGGCAACTCGGCACGCATGAGCCTCGTGGAGGCCCGAGCACCCAGTGACCACGCGCCACAGAAGGTGTGTTACTGAGTGACAGGTCCTGACAGCGTGGTGGAGGGCTTACACATTCTTGACTGCATGCAACGGAAAGCCAAGAACTTTGCATTGGGGGACAATAGTCCCCCAATGGGACTGCTAGGACTGCCGGGACTGAATGGGAGTGCCGGAAAGATGGAGGGAGATTAGGGCGTTGTGGGAGCGCTGGTATGAGGAGTAGTTAAGAAGGAGAAGCTCGGATTTCTCCGGAGCAGGAGACAAGCCAGCAGTGGAGAGAAAGCAGTTGATGAGACCGAGACCACGTTGCAGGGAGCCCTGTACGTGACCGGGAGAACCAGATGAGCACCAGAGGGTGATGTCGTCGGCATAAGAGATGTGGTGGAGGTCAGGAATTTGGGCTACAGTTGGGAGGTGAGAGGGGTCATAGCAAGATTAAAAAGGGTAGGAGAGAGAACAGCACCGTGAGGACTGCCACGGGTGAGCGGGTGGGGGTCGGACAGATGTGTGTCCCCTCGAAAACGAGCCACTCGGTTAGAGAGAAAGGAGCGGAGATAAGAGTACATGCGGTTTCCGCAGTCCAGGGAGGAGAGTTGAGACAGGATGTGGTCGTGGCTCACACCGTCGAACGCCTTGCAGGCATCAACAGTCACAAGAGCGTGGATCTGGCTGCGGTTAGGCGAGAGAAAGGTGCGCTGGAGAATCAGGAACATGTCCTGTGCACAGACGCGCCTTCTGTGCACAGCCGGTGCAAAGCCGATAAGGGAATGGGGGAAGAAATCTCTCGTTTCAAGAAAATCAGAGAGGTGAGTCAAAGTCATTCGCTCAAGGGTCTTGCGAACACACGACGTCAAGGAGATAGGGCGAAGCTTAGAAAAGGAGGGAAGTTTGCCCGGCTTCGGAATCATAGAAATAAGGGAGGATGTCCAAGTTTTCGGCAAGCAGCCGCTCTCCCAGGCATTGTTGAAGGTCTGAAGGAGGAATGAAGGTTGTGGAGTGTAGTGTATGTGATGGCGTCCTCACCGGGAGCCGAGCGAGAAGCATTAACAGCCAGAGCAGTTTCGAGCTCCCGGCGAGTGAAAGGGCGGTTGAGGTCTGGGTTTGGATCACCCGAGTAGGCTGGGTAGGAAGGTGTGAGAGGGGGTGGGAGATACAAAGAATTGAGCTTGTCAAAGACATCGGAGGGAGTCCCCTGAGTGAGGGCTTTTGCTAGAGTGGGAGCAAGGGCAGGCTTTGTACCTAAGAAAGATTTAAAAAGGAACCACGTGGATCGCAAGTGTAATGCGGAGTCGAGGCCGTCACAAAGCGCACTCCAACGAGAATGCTCGAGGGACGCGCTGTGGACGACTATCTCGGTCCGCAATGCAGCAATCCGGGAGGAAAGTTGGGTATTGCGGGGTTGGGAGCGCAAGGAGCGTTGGAGACGTTTCAGCCGACGCCATAAACGGAGAAAGTGAGGATCCGGCTCTGGGATAGGGTGACGTGAGCGAACGCGACGGCTACTGGTCGAAAGCGCTGCGGAGATGCGCGACGTCCAGTCGTCGTAATATTCAAAGGAGGCGGAAAGGAGATTTGTGCGATATGCGTGCCAGTCAGTGTGAGTAGTTGAGTGCGGTCGAGGGATGTGGAAAAGAGAGGCGCTAATATGAATGAGGAAATGCTCGCTGAAGTGGCTTTCAGCTGTGACCTGCCAGTGAAAAGAAAGGGAGCCGCGAGAATCGGGTGTCGTGGAGCGCTGTGAGACAGGGCCCGCTCGAGTAGGGGAGCCAGGATTATTGAGAAGGGTGAGGTGGTATTCCTGTGCAAGACAGTGGAGAAGGCGGCCGGGCTTGAGGGTCTGGGGGTAGCCCCAGAGCGTGTGAGGGGCATTAATATCGCCCCCAAGGAGGAGATGGGTGGTGGCGGGAACAGAATGAAGGAACTTGCCCAAGGCAATGAATGAGGCAATGAGGATGTGACAGGGGGATTATAGAAGGACATAAGGGCGAGTGAGATGCGCGAAGAAGGTTGGTAATACACCACACCAACTAAATATTTATCGAGGCTGGAGGAGACATCAAGTGGCTCGACGAGGACTTCGCTGCGTACATAAATGGACGCAAGCGGCGTGCCCCTCGTGGCATGGTCGTGGCCGCGTCTTCTGGAGAAGGAGAAAATGGGGCAGGGAAGGGCGGGTGAGGAGATACTGGTGGATGGGGGGGTCTTTTTGTGGGGAAGGTTTCGACAGTTCCACTGCACAATCCCGAGGTCCTTTCCACACGCCATATCTACGATAGGTTAGAGGTAGAAGAGTTTCCGGGGACACATTCCTTCTTTTTGGCCGGGGGGAGTGACTGCTGGAGGGAGTCGAGCATAGAACCGAATGATTCCAATGGCTTGGATTGAGTTTGGAGGGTGGTGAGGATCTGGACAATCGAAGTTTCGAGCTGAAGCAAGCGAGTGTGGTGTGCGGTGGTGGTGGTTTCTACCAGATCAGCCAATGGGGCGACCTGGGCTAAGTTAGGGGATGGGGTGATGAACGTGGCAAGGTGCTCATTTAGCTTGGTAAGCTGGGATGTAAGAGGCGAGGGGGTTGTCTTTAGGCTTTGTGTCAATACGTGGATTTGCTGTTTAAATCTTGGGAGATGCGCTGTTGTTCGCGGAGGTGACGCTCCAGCATTGTGAGCCGGAGATCGAAGGAGCGGTTCTCGTCAATCAGGGATGGCGAGGGTATAGTAGAGGAAGAAAGGGATGCTTGCACCGAAGGCGCTTTCACTGTAGCCGTGTAGGAGCCTGGAGGTGATGAAGCCTGAGTTGAAGGAGATGCATGATTAGCGAAAGAGGTGGAGGAAGGGGTGGGCTGAGTGGCCCTGCGCAATGCTGTGCGACGGAGAAACGCGGCTTTGGCACACTCGCGTTGTTTAGCAAGGAGGAAGGGGGCAGGTAGGGTCGAGAGAGGGATGTGTGTTTACTTGGCAGTGAATGCACCGACAGGTGCATTCATGCGTGAACGGTAGGATCTGCGGGTAGAGGAGCAGCACAGCGGCGGCACTTGGCCGGAACGTTGTGCTGAGGGCATTGGTGAGCACGGTGTCCCAAAGCATGACAACGGGTGCATGTGGGGGACTTAGGCTTATGAGGGCGGCATCGTAAAGCGACGCGTTTAAGATATACGAAGTGGCGTATGACGGTGTCAGCGAAGGTTATGAGCACTTATGCAGTGCAGCCCATCATACGAGCAGCGAGAATATCAGTTGTATATGATTCAAGTTCATGCATGAGCTGAGCAGGAGTAAAGTGACCACCGACGTTTTGAATGACGCCGAGGCAGGAAATGGGAGAATTTGGGGCATATGTTTTGAAGGTGATTGGCTTACCGTGGAGCTGAAGATGCCTGAGAAAGAGAGTAGGAGTTGGGTGGTGAGAGGGGAACGTGTTTTCAGAAATACAAAGCTCTGAGCTGGCTTGGCCTGAAGGGTGACCTCTGCGCTGGTTTTGTAGGAGAGATGTGCGGCGGAGATGATGGCGGTGAGCAAGTCGCAAAGAGGCAGCTTGGTAGTGAGGGTACCGGGCGGAAGTTGGATCCCAACTGAAATGAGCTCGGTGCGAGGGCGGGCGGCGAAGGCAGGTTTACGGCTGGTACTGACGGTGCTCCAGCCGCTTTCCAATGATGGCGTATTATGGTCGTTGTCTGGGGACGTCGTGAAATCCATCTCCGCCGACGAGTCGTCAGCCGAATACACGGTGGTCAAGGAGGTAGGGGCGACAGGAACACTGGGAATGTCATCGGCGAGCATTGAGTTTGCACTGTCTAGCACGGCAGGAGTGGTGGATCCGGTGGAAGCGGCTGCAACAAGTGCGGTCAGCGGCGATTTTGATGTCTGATTGCAGCTCTTTACAATAGGCGCCAATGTGGTTGGCATAGACGCGGCGGCATCCGTGGCGGCGACGGTGAACGCTGCTGGCTGCGACATGGTTAGTGATCCGAGCTTGGTCGTAGGAGACATTGAGGCGACGAACGCCGGCTGCGACGTGGCTGTCGAGTCGGAGCTCTCAGCGTTGCTCACAGCGTTGAATGTGGCTGGAACATGCACGGTTGCCTGCGCGGAGTGCAGGAACGCAGCCGGTTGAGGCAGGGCTGCCGGCTTAGAATTGTTCACGTCGCTAGTAGCATTCAGTGTTGACAGAGTAGGCACAATGGCACGGGCGGCTGTTGCAGAGGAGGCCAGCGGGGCATTGGTGGCTGTCGGCTGCATGGTCTTCGTGAGATGTTTCGGTTAGCGATGGTCTCCCTATATATTCAGTATATATTCAGCCACTGGCTGAAACAACGCTTAGTGCACACTGTGAATAGGCTGGAAATTCAGGGCCGCTTGCTCATTGTGTACCGGAATATCCGATAGTCGGGTACGCTACCGCTGTGGCTTCAGTGATAAAACCATCAATATCCGCTGTAACAGCTGTTCGCTACAGTGTGCATACAAATGAGGTTTTGACTGCACTAGATGGATCGGACAATCGAATTTTGTGGGAGGGAAGAGTCCTGGGGATATTGGTAAAGACTTTCACCGGCAGGTAGGTTTAAGCGCATTACTCTGCTGTCTGCATCTGAAGAGAGTCGCAGACTACCCCCAGGCCCCATTTCGTTTATGTGCACACCTTATTTGGTCTCTTTTTATGACATTTTAATCGCATTACTTCCATATCCCACTACCGGACAGGTGGCCTGTCTTTACGGTGGCCATCTTCCGCCTATTTCCACATTATCTTCCTGTATCCCGCAGGCAGGACGTCCGCATCGGCTGGTGGTGGTTCGACGGCCGGGTGTGCCTAGCCTGGAACTTCCCCGCCGGAGGATGCCCTGCCAACGACAGCGCCGTGTTTGCCACGGCCGACCAGTGCAAGGCCCACTGCACGAACCCACGATATCCGCCTTGCGCCGCACCGGGCACTCGGCCCTGCTCGAGCGAGCAGCTCAAGTTTCCCTTCTTCGCGGCAGGGGCGCCCTCGTCGGCGGTGGAGGGCGGGAGGCACTGCTTCAGGCTTACCCGGCGCGTGCTAGAGTCGCACCGGTGCCTGACCGGCGCCAACCGCTTCCTCACCAAGGCTGCCTGTGAATCGGCCTGCAAGAAGGCGCCGTCAACCCGACCGTAGCCGCAGGCCCTGCGCTGCGCTCGTTTGTATATGTAACAATACAATGGCAGAGTTTGATAATTGTATTCTTTCGTTCACGCAATACTTCGTGCGCGTGTGCCAGGTGTTTACAGATGGCTTGATGGGCAGCGCATGGTGTCACTGCTATACATAAAATACTTATAGCGCAAGAGCAGAAAACTTCGTACGCCCTAAACTATAGTTAAACTGGAGAGGCGAATTCCAGAATTATGGAGAAGTAAAGCGTCTTCTGCTAGCATCGCAACTGAGGCCACGAAACGAACGTATGGCAATACGCTAAACAACATGAATTGCGTTCGTTGTTGTTCGTGGTGTTTTAAAATTGTTTTGTGCACAAGGTGCTTAGAGCCTGTAGGAGTGCGCAAGGTTACAATGCAAACAGCAGTCGCAGGTGCGCGTTCGCTGAACCTAAGGCTGGTTTGGTTTGGCTGTGGGATGAAATTAGGAACATCTTGAAGGGGCAGCGCAATAAGACTAACACAGAAGGCAGAAACACACAGGACAGCGCTGACTGCTGTGGCTGTGGCTCTGTTCCTGCCTTCTGTGTTAGTCTTATTGGGCTGCCCCTTCAAGATGTTCAACCAGTACCAACTCGCCCAAATGTCGATCCTTTTACTGAAATTAGGAAATGTGCAAGCGCAAGTTGGAATCAGCTAGCGCATGATAAGGGTAATTGGAAATCGCAGTCAGAGGTCTGCATCCTCCAGTGTACAAAATAGGCTGATGATGATAATGATGATATGTATAATGAAAAAATAAACAAAGGGATATTGGATTAACCGTATGCGGCACTGTGTGAGGCAGGTACAGTTGTACTACGGGTATTGTCCACTGGTTTGATTAGCTTGGCCGTCTTGTGCGTCTTGCGCCTAAAATTCTGACTACCAGGGCACTGCCACAAGAGGTCATGTATTTACCTTGGATTTACACCGTAGATGATGATAGTGATCTAAAGAAAGGAAAGACGCTTGATTCTGCAACCCGTGAGGGAGCACGGCGAAGCGTCGTCAGGGGAGAGGGAGTGGGAGGTGAAAGATGATAGAGAAAGAGGGAGGCTGTGGCTTAATAGACTCCACTATGCGCCACAGGTTGCAGCCCTCAGTAAAATGGCTAGCGTTGCAGCGGGCACTTACAGGGTCAGTTATGGGGTTTTACGTGCCAAAACCACTTTGTGATTATGAGGCACGCCGTAGTGGAGGACTCCGGAAATTTAGACCACCTG
Organism: Dermacentor albipictus; assembly: GCF_038994185.2. NCBI lineage: Eukaryota > Metazoa > Arthropoda > Arachnida > Ixodida > Ixodidae > Dermacentor > Dermacentor albipictus. The sequence goes on from NC_091825.1 coordinate 69,195,486, forward strand.
GGATTCTTTAACGTGCACCTAAATCTAAGTACACGGGTGTTTTCGCATTTCGTCCCCATCGAAATACGGCCGCCGTGGCCGGGATTCAATCCCGCGACCTCGTGCTCAGCAGCCCAACACCATAGCCACTGAGCAACCACGGCGGGTCTCTATAAAAGCTTGAAAGGTTTAGAAATGTTCTGAAAAGGGAACAGTCGCCTGACCTTTGCGTGAAGTTACCAGGTTTACTGTGCTTCTGTACAACTTCGGTTTTCAAAGAAGAATAACAACAGAGCTCTATACCCGTGGCCTGATACAACACCGATGCCTTTCGGGGCACGAAATTCGAGTTTCGCACGGTCTACATTTTGCATCTACTTGGTCTCATAAAATGCCAGTATAGTCCGACATCACGCTAATATAGTTGCGCGATAAATAGCGTGATTTTTGTAACGTGAATGCGTGTTCTATCGCTTCATCAACGGGAAACTACATGCTGATCCACTACGGCACTATATGCGCGCAGTAGCTTGTGCTACACATGGCCGAAGTGTCAAACCTTCCACCATGTTTCCCATAGAACCTTGAAAGCGAATTCTATAAGAACGGAGAGCCAATATTTCTGGCGAAAACATGATGTGTGCTGTCTAAGTTTGCATATAAGACGCGTGAAGTCGAATGCGATGCAGATCTTAAGACGTGCACCGGAATACGAACGCGTGAGGATGAACTCTGAAGGCGTGGATGTCCTGAACAAATGTAAGCTCCAAAGTTCGAAGTTACCAGTGAAACTCGTTGTTTTGTACTTAGTCGGAAATGCACTGTCCGTCCCACCTGCTGACCAAGGAGGAGGCTTTGCATTATATTAAAATTGTGGCTACACCAGAAAAGCTAATGAAGCAATAACAGCAGTGTTCAATTAACACAAGGAAATTTCCCTTGCGAAAGTTAAGAGCAGAGCTGTCGTGATCTGCCGAGACATGAACCTAGATAAAGTATTGAAAGCAATATGAAAAAGCAAGAATGACAGTCCCGATGTATTTTTTAGCGCGAAAACGCACAAAGAAGGCGTCCCGTTCAGGGTAATAGTATCTGAGAAAGGCACGTGGCAGAAATTTATTGCAGTCTATTTATTAGGCAAACTTGACCTACTGGAGATTAAAGATTCGTTCATTACGAGAAATTCCGAGGAAGTTTTAGCCTTTGTAGAAGCCAACTGTAACGCGGGACTAAAGGCCTTCTCAGCAGATGTGAAGGACCTGTATTATTCTTTGCCCCAAAATGGATTGTTAAGTTGTGTTCAATCATGTATAGATGAATTTGGGGCTGTAAGATTTAGTACGAAAGCAAGCACAACCGTTGAATATTCTTTAGAACTTTTGGACTTGTACGTGAAGTCAACATTCGTGCAAAGAAATGACATTCCGTATCTTCAAAAACAAGGGGTCTGTATGGGATGCTGCATAGCGCCTGTTTTAAGCAACTTGTACTTAGCTAAGCTAGACAGAGACCTGTGTTCATGCATGAATGATACAAAAGTTGTGAAAACATTTAGATTTGTTGATGATTTTTTAGTGTTTGTCAATGTTAAGCTAGACAACTTTGGCACAGAGTGTTCAGCTGTTAGTAATATTATACGTGAGTGCCTTTGTCCACTAGAATTATGGTCGAAATGCCCATAGAACAAAAGATCAAATTTCTTGATGTTGAATTTACCTTCGGGGATGATCTAACTTGCTGGTGTTACAATCCGAGGACAAATAAACTGTTTTGTCATATCATTCAGCACATTCTAAACTGGTACAAAGAGGAATTGCGAAAATGTGTTTTACTAACGCACTTACTAAATCATGCCGTCATTGCACTGACGAAGCCTTTAGACAAGGGACCATGCGGCTACATGAAGCAGGTTATCCCAATCATGTTCTGGCATCAGTTGCAGAGGGAATACTTAGGCAAGTGCGGCAATCTGGGACTCCTGAACGTGCGGAAGGAAATAGTAACCGCGAGAAAAAAAGACCAACAGTGATACGTTATATCCACTGGTTGTCGCACAACTTAAAGAAAATTGCCCGCCGAGGTAACACAGATGTGGTTTTTTTTCTGCGCCTAACAAACTAATCAGCTTGTGCAGGAAAACAAGACCAGAAAAAAAAAGAGTGCCCCAGCTGCCAAGTTAAACATAGGAAGAAATTGAGAGATTGTAGGATATCAATTATATATCGTATACCCTTATCATGTGGGAAGTATTACGTCGGACGGCCATGGCGGCCGCATTTCAATGGGGGCGAAATGCGAAAACACCCGTGTGCTTAGATTTAGGTGCACGTTAAAGAACCCCAGGTGGTCGAAATTTCCGGAGTCCTCCACTACGGCGTGCCTCATAATCAGAAAGTGGTTTTGGCACGTAAAACCCCGTAATTTTTTTTATTACGTCGGACAGTCGGGCAGATGCATTAACGATAGACTGTGCGAACACAAAAATAAAGTCGATAAAGTTGTATCAGATGGGTTTCTCTCCCTTCATTGTAAGCAACATAAGTGATGCCCTCTCTTCGAATCAACAACCATTCCTGCTTGAAATAAGTGCGAACTCACTAGACTTACAATAGAAGCCGAGCAGATTGATGCCCTAGGGGATCCATGTATCAGCAAACCCTCATTGGCTCTCTCTGAAAAAACTGAAATTTTTGCGCATGGCTTAACATATGACTTAAAAAAATGTTTCGCTCTGATTGATTGATTTCGCTCTGATTGATTGATTGAGTCACGTGGATGTGACTCATGTTATCGAAAACCAGTACGACCTGGTTTTCGATAATAAACGTTGTTCGAAGTTAGCGCTGTGTGTGTCCCTGTGTGTCTTCTTCTGTACGGTCTTTTAATCGCGCTTCCGTACACCCATTGAAGATGCATTACCAACAAGCCCACATTGCAACCGTCAAGGTAAACGCATGTGCACGAGGGAAAAAATAACTGTACAGGCGGTGGGCCAGATCTCCGATGTTTCCACGGGAGAAACAACGATTTCAGCCTTTTATTGCTCATTTACCGCAACTGAGTAGACCCCGAGAACGTGTGGCTGACAGATACGGTACAATCTGTAAGGAAAAAATATATATGCATTTTTTTACTTACAGGGCGGCCCTACTCATGCACACGCGGGCCTCGGCTAAGCTTAGTAATGGACGACCGGACCCGGGCCGTGCACGGGCTCAATAACACGGGCGCAGGGCGGGCCTGGGCTTGGTATCAGAGGCCCGGGCTGGGCTCGGGCTTCATAAAGTGGGCCCGGGCTGGGCTCGGGCTTCATAAAGTCAGGCGTGCAGAGTTCTACTATATACGCGGGTGGCGAGCTTTATTTGATCTGTGCCGTATTCAAGCTTGCGGTCCTAGATGGTTACAGTCCCTTCGCGCGCGCTGTCTCCCCGTGCACCTATAGAGGGTTACGTTTTCGCTGGTGCTTATACGGTTGAAAATAAGCTTCCTCCTCAGGGTCGCCAGTATTCTGGCTGAGTATCGCTAAGCGATGTGCCCACTGCAGGCTTTGTCGTTGGTGCTCACGCTGTGTTTGTAGCCAGTGCCATTGCGACGTCCGCAGCCGTGGTACAAGCGAGCTCGACGCATTTTTCTTATTTGTCGTTTTATTTCCCGTCGATGCCGTGATGTTGTGTATGGAGTCCAAAGTCCATATGAATGATTGACCCATACATCGTGGATGCGACAAAAAGCACTTAACAGTGAGCCGGAGAGGATGACGACTTGATGGACATTGTATTCCCACGAGCTCACGTGATCAAATGCCATTTGGGAATGAGAGAGCGTCTTGGAGAGGGGGGGTCTTCTAGCCCTCTCGTATAGCTTCGAATGACTGTGCGCGGGCGACGCTAACATCGACCGTGGGCCGTATCTAACTGTGGTAATTATTAGTGGGTGCAATGATAAAGGGCGAGCAGGGATGGCTGATAACTTCATGCGCACTGTCTTCCTTCCCGGGCTGTGTTTCCGTACCCCTATAGTGTTGCAGATTTCGTAGTGTAAGAGATAGTGCTAATTGGAGATACCGCTGACAGACACCGTCTTGCAGCGGACATAAACATAGGAAAACGGTTAATCTAATTTGCGTAGTCGCGGTGAATCGCGCGGCTGTACGAACCATTCGCGCCCGTTGCCGGCGTTCTTCATAATGCCAACGTTGTGACAGCGAGCGCTTGTGGTCATCCCTTGATATATTTACAGGTGTACAGGTGCATTACACTATGCTTGTTATTTTAATTAGTAAGTGAATGCTTATTACAATTTATATGGCAGATATAACTAACGTACAGACTCGTGTAAGGGCCGCACTTTTTCTGCCGCCATTTTGAATAGCCATATATGGGACCGGACAATTTGACCTAATTTTTTCAACGACGCGAATGAAATCTGCTGTAAACCACAGCGATCGCCTCTTCTCACCATCTAGTAGAGCCGCGCAAAAGTACGCTGCGCGCGAAAATTCGCTGTTGAGCGTGATCTGAATTAGCGCACCGAGCGCGATTGCTTCAAGGTTGATTTTTTTCTTTGTAATATTGGCTGTAAAGTTGAGGGTGTGGCACTTTCACGGATTTATACGGTAAGAAATTTCGTTCGTGTAATTGTTGTATAGTTCGCGTTTGTTAATACTGCTTCGCCCTGCCGATGAAACTGCAGCCTCTCTGTTTTTTCCCCTGTGACTCCGAGTATACGCGCTGCTGCGCATGACTGCTAGTGAATTTGATTTCGAGTGACTTCGGCTTGGCCTCATTTCTGTTACTGAAGGAATTATATATATATATATATATATATATATATATATATATATATATATATATATATGATCTCGAGTGGGTATGTTTTCACCCCTAATAAATCCAATAATTATAAAAGATTTTCTTACGTGAATCGTTAGCATTACCTGCTGGAAAGCGAAGCGATACTGGGACAAATATCATTCACATGCATTTCACATGCCGTTGATAACACACTCTGCCGAAGGGGTCATTGAAGTCTGCAGGTTTTTTTTCCTGAGGATAAAAAAGCATGCAAAGTAATTTCAAGCGAGGTGAACATACCTGCACAGCAACACGTTCCTTCTCTAGGCTTAGGACCCATTAGACATAATTGTTAGTTGGCTACCTCTCAGAAAAATATCATAAACTTTGTCCTGTGTATATATTTCAATATAGTGTGTTTGCGCGTGATATTCGCAGTCGAAAAAAAAATTACACGGTGTCTTAAGATCTATCTTAAGAGGTGAATGGTGAAAGCCTACTCTTCCTCCTCTTATCGTTCGCCTCTTTCTCTTCGTTCTTCCTTTTTTTTCCTTATCTTTACCTCATATCGTTTCGGTCATCCCAAGTCATACACAATTCACTATTTTATTTAGTTATTTATTTACAGAATACTGCAGGCCCGAAAGAGGGCCCAAGCAGGAGGGTCAAAAGTACATAAAAACATATCCAAGCAACGCGTACAAATATTAGCATATAACCAGATCATATACCTAGCAACAAAGAGGAGTAATAACTGTAAAAGCAGAAAAATGAAAAGAAAAAGACACGAACCATACAAATATTAGCAAATAGCAACATCAAGTGCAGGGCAATGAAGCGTAGCAACGCAATGATATATAAAGTTGTTTACGCACTTGAAGCACAACCAAATTGTCAAAAGCATGTCACACACGTGAGTCATTACGGGTAATTAGAAGTCATTAGTCATTATTAGTAATTACTACTCAATACTAAGAATTTGTCGTCATTTGTAAGCAATTGTTGTCGTTACAATTCGTCGTTTGACATATTGGTCATTTCGTAGTCATTAGTGCTCATTACAAGTCATTTCAGTCATTATTAGTCATGACTGGTCATTACTAAGCATTTCTTCTCATTTGTAATGAGTTGTAGTCGTTACAAGTTGTCGTTAGACATATTGGTCATTTTGTAGTCATCACTAGTAATTACAAGTCATTTCAGTCATTATTAGTCAGCACTGCACACTACTAAGCATATTTAGTCATTTGTAAGAAATTGTGCTCATTACATGACGTCGTTAGACGTGTTGGTCATGTCATAGTCAGTAATCATTTCAAGTTATTTCAGTGATTATTAGTCATTACTGTTCATTACTAAGCATTTTTAGCCATTTCTGATCAATTGTAGTCGTTACTACTCGTCCTTAGACACATTGGTCATTTCGTAGTCATTAGTAGTCATTACAAGTCATTTCAGTCAGTATTATTCATTACTGATCATTATTAAGTATATTTAGTCACTTCTAATCAATTGCAGTCGTTACAAGTTGTAATCAATTGCGGTCATTCCTAGCCGCCATTAGATATATTGGTCGTTTCATAGTTATTGTTAGTAATTACTACAAGCAGACAATACAATGCCAGACGCGAATTGAAGAAAAGGGAGCTATGCCATCCAGGAACAGGAACATCATAACAGAATAACAGAATCAGGAACACCTTCATAATCCCCCCTCCGCCCACGCCCTAAAAGAACATGCACCCAAACCGTAACGCAGAGCGACGGAAAGCAAGAGTTTAAAAGTTCAGCAAAGTGGCCAAAGACGCTGAACATGGGGCCTATGTTGATGCAGCAATGTATCCGTCACAACCAGCCATGACCTTGACAGTTGTTAAGGCCTCAAAAACGTATATCGCAACAGCTAGCTCCGTACGCACCAAACACCTTTAAGAAGGCGAAGAAGCTGCAATAGGTTTAGCACACGCATAAACCACTGCATCATGCGTCGTCACCGACTCCAAAGCAGCCGTAAATAATTAATTACACCAAGGGACTTATATGACCTCAAGCATACCGGATTCTCATTGGAACACATCCTACCCGCACCAGAACTGTTCGACTGATCTGGATGCCAGGCCATGCAGGGGTAATTAGGAACAATGCTACGCACGACGCTGTCCGAGCAAGTACCAGCCGGGAGAGTCATTTGCGTCGCCCATCTATCTCCGGACAACAAATCCCCAAAGAGACCCCAATAGAACTTTGCCCCCCAGAACACAAACCAGATCAAGAAAGAAGTTTCCCAATATAAGCAAATGGAAGATGGAATGACTACTTACGCACAAATTCTCGAATACTATCGAAACGATCGCTACAAATATCCTCCTTCTAACAAATCATTAAACGAACACCAGTCAACTACATTGAGACTTCTACAAAGAAGCAGCCTCCCTACACCACTACTCATGCATCGAATACACCCAGAATCGTACTTCCTGACACTGTAAGACCTGCGATGCACCACGTGCAGACTTTCATCGCAATATATAGGCATGCCCGTCAGTTACAAACAATAGCAGAAGCAGCATAAACCATAATGCCAAAATAAAGACCCCTGAGCAGTGGGAGGCTATACTGTTCAGCGAATGCCCAGAAGAACTGCTCTGGGCTGTCCGGCTGGCGAAAGATGTTGCTACGGTCTAAGGCTTGGCCTGTGTTTGACGGAAAGGGGAGCTTTACGCGACTAGCCGCCCGGCCCCTCCGTTCCCCTTCCGAACCCAGCAGGCACTTTTCAATAAATATGTTTTCTCTCTCTCTTTTGTGTATATAACGACGCTGGTGTGTCATGAACAGTCACCGTTCACCGAGATGCGGCTTTCGTATCACTAGCGTGTGCACATCGTAGCGTAAAGATGCAACTGAAAGCACAAACGGCCGTTGTATTTCGAAAGGCAATGTCGTTGAATAACCTCTTGAATTTTCGTTTCACCAGAGAGAGAGAGGGGGAGAGAGAGAGAGAAAGAGCTTTTTTCTGGAGAATAAGATTAAGGAGGCCGTACAGTGGGTCCTCAGTTCAGGACTGCAGTGGCCACCGCAACGCACCGGGCCGCGTTTTTACAATTGATAGTAGGTACAGCGGGGCGTGGCGTTTTTCACGGCGCTTGACGTTTCTGTGCAGGCGCGCGTAAGAGCGGGTGCGCGAGAGAAAATCTGGGGGCCTTTGATCCTTGAATATCTGAGTCTGCCTAGGCACAACGGAGGAATTTTCTTAACGCGTGTTGTTTGCGTTTGTCCCCTAGGCATGCGGGCATTGCGGAGTGCGGTCCAGTTTATTTACGCTCCGCCGCTGGCTGCCCGCGCGCTGAGGCAGTGGGCACGGACGCCCCATTTGGTGATCGCTGTGTCTGAAGGGGGAAGGTAATCAGTGGTGTTGTACTATAAGTCCCGGGTCGCTTTTTTGGTCGCGATGATAGATTGAATTTTTTACAAGCACTGCTCCAGGACGGTACATGTACATAGAGAGCACCTGAGGTTTTATTTATTTTATTTATACGTACTGTGTCATCCGTCCTGTGTCACATACTGTGTCATCCGTCTTGGCTGCGCAAGGCAGCCGCCAACCGCGGTGGAAGGGTTCTGGAGTTAGCACCGTGTGGGTTTTTGTTCCAGCCCCAGAGCATGTGAGTTAAGCTGGCTACATCAGTGTCGCTGACCTTGCATATATTTGTCGGGTATGCACCGAGGTAGAGCCTGCGGTATTGTGCCGGGTTAGGGTACTTGAGCGTCTGCTGTTGTATGACGGCCACCGCCTGCACCCTATCCAGCTTGTCGCTGGGTGGAGGGAACGTTCTGCGGGCCAGGCAGAGGGCCTTCGTAATCTCGTTGTAGCTCGTCAAGCGGTCTTTGTTGCTGTCCCATAGACGACGGTCGCCGGCGCGGCTCGCAAGCTCGCGCGCCCTGGCGTGTGCCGTCTCGTTTCGGTTGTGATATGTATCCGATACTTCTCCCATGTGCGCCGGGAACCACTGGATTCTGGTTTGAAAATCTACCTCCCGCTGGACTTGTCGATTGCTCAGGACTCGGGCCGCTCTCCGCGAGATCCATCCCTTGGTGAAGTTTCTGACCACGTGTCGCGAGTCGCAGAGAACCGTCGTGCACATCGGACCCGTGATGGTGAGTGTCACCGCCGCTTCCTCTGCTTCTTCTGCGCGCTCGCACGCTACACTTGCCGACATGTGCGTTTTTCCTCTCGAATCGACGACCGCAACCGCAAATCGCGAGCGTTCTGCGTATTCCGTGGCGTCAACGAACCATGTCCCCGTTTCGTCTTCGTGGGAATGTAGGAGAGCTCTGGCCCTGGCCACTCTTCTTCCCCGGTTGTGTTCCGGGTGGACGTTCCGTGGAATCGGGTTGATTCTTAGCGTTTGTCTGATCGCATCCGGAACGGCAACTTTCTGGCCTTGAGCGTAGTAACGGATGCCCAGACTTTCCATGATTTGGCGTCTCGCTCTCGTGCCCGCTGATCTTTCTAGTTGTGAAGTGCGCTGCGCCTCGGCGATTTCGCTAAGCGTGTTGTGAAGCCCGAGGTAGAGCAAGCGGTGAGTGCTGGTGCACTCGGGTAGACCCAGTGCTATCATGTACACGATGCGGATGAGGATGCTGATCTTGACTGCTTCTCCCTTGTACCAGTTGTGGAATGCCGCGACTGACGCAATATGGCACACGACGAAAGAGTATTTAAGTCGTGTGAGACTCGCCTCCCTCATTACGTTTCTTCTGCTAGTGACCCTCTTGAGGATTCTCATGGCGTTAGGCGTATTGTGCTTTAATTTAGTAATCGTTTCGCCGTTGACGCCGTTGGCCTCGATTATCATGCCGAGGACCCTAATTCTTTGCACTATCGGGATGGTTGCTCCGTTTCTGGTGCATAGCCTGATCTCTTCATGTTCTCGCCTGGTCGTGGCCGCATTCTCAGCACACCTGGGAGGTCCACCCCTCTGCGTGGGGCGCTAGAGTAGGTGTTCCGACTTTTTCGGTGAACACCGTAACCTCCTACCCACGAGGTATTCCTATATTGTGTCGAGTGCTAATTGCAGTGCCGTTTCGATGTGACCGTCGCTGCCTTCGTGCACCCAGATGGTAATGTCGTAGGCGTATATGGTGTGCTGGACGTCGTTTAGTTCTTGTAACTTTTCTGCTAGGCCGATCATGTCCAGGTTGAAGAGCGTGGGCGAGATGACAGACCCTTGCGGGGTGCCGCTGCTTCCCAGCGTTTGCTTTTCTAGCTAGAGGCTCCCTGCCACTAAAACAGCTTGCCTGTCTTTCAAGAAACTGTTTACGTAGTTGTACTTGCGTACACTTTGGGTTTGCCGCGATATCTGGTGTAAGATCGCCGAGTGCGCGATCGCCGAGGTCGAGGCCGAGGATTGCTCTGGTGCCTCTCGTCTTGCCGTCAATCACCTGGTGTTTCAGTTGTATCGTTACGTCTTGCGTGGACAGGTGTGGGCGGAATCCTATGACGGATGGTGGGTATGCCTCTTTCTGCTCTAAGTAGGCTTGCCAGCGGTTAAGCAGTGCGTGCTCTGTGGTCTTGCCGACGCACGACGTTAGCGATATGGGGCGAAGGTTGTTGAGGCTCAGCGCTTTTCCGGGTTTCGGGATTATCGTTTTCGTAGTTTTCCACTGTTGCGGAAGGCTGCCGCGCTGCCAGCTGTCATTGACGAATGCCGTCAACTGTTTCACGAATTGGTCGTCAAGATTCTTCAGGGCGCCATTCGAGACCCCGTCGGGGCCCGGCGTCGATCAGCCGTGGAAGTTGTGCAGCGCCGTCATGATCTCTTCTGCGTTAAATTCCTCATCCAATTCAACGTTCGGATCCGCCTTATATGGGCCGTGTTGTGCAATCGAAGTTTGCGACAGGTACTTCGCTCGTAACCGAGCAGTCACTGCATCTTCACCGTCCTTCTCGAGCTCCCTGTGTAACAGACGTTTAAGGCAGTTCGTCTGGTTGGACTTGGTCTTCGTTTCGTCCAACAGATACCTGAGCTGGTTCCACGATTTCCTGTTGTGTAAGTTGGCCGTCGACTGCATTGCATAACTCGTCCCATTGCTGGCAGTTGAGCGTTCGGCAGTGCTCCTCAACGTTGCGGTTGATCTCTGCTATTTTCTGAGTCTCGATTGAGTCTCTGTCCCTTCCACATGGCCAGGACCGAGTTCTTTGCCTCTATAAGATGCGCCAGGTGGCTGTCCATCTTGCCAGTCTCACCTCGGCTTCGACGGCCTTGGTTGACGCTTTGGCGTCCGCGACAGGCGAGCGTCTCCAGGCTTCGATTTCCGTGATCGTATTTCCTGAAGAGTGTTGTCGGTCTCGTTTCTTTCTAAAATCTTCCCAATTGGTCCATTATAATTTTTACCTACTGCCCTGCGCCTTGTCCGGCGTCGGGATGTGTATTTCGACGATCATGTGGTCGCTCCTCAAGTCGGTCAACGTGTTTTTCCATGTGGTGGCCGTCGCCCCAGAATTTCGGACGAATGTCAGGCCCGGGGCCGTGTCCTTGGTAGTGGAGTTGCCGATTCTCGTCGGGTGCGCCGGATCTGTAAGTAACATGAAGTCAAGTTCCTGCGCGTCTTTCCTGAGTTGTCTTCCCTTGGCCATGCTGTATCCGTAACCCAATGCCATGTCTGCCACGTTGAAATCGCCCCCTGCAGTCAGTGTCTGGAACCCGGCAGTCTTGAGCGTCTTCTGAAACGGCGCCCGGAAGCGTCGGCGGTGTTTCGGCGCGCTGCTGTATACGTTCAGCACTGAAAATGCTTTGTTTCTTCTGCTTGGTGGGTATCAGTTCGATGACAGCGTGTTCCATCTGGACACCGCTTAGTTCTTGGTCAACGAATGAGAGACTCTTTCTAACAAGCGTGCATACACCCCTCCCTTCGATTTTGCTGCCGTGCATTTTGTAGCCTGTTAATGTAGCCGCGTTGGTGAGTGTTTCTTGGAGTAATATTACGCCCGGTTTACGTGTTGCGTGGGCGATGAGTTGCTGTAGAACCGTCTTTTTGCCGGCGAAGCTGCAGCAGTTCCACTGCCATGTTACAATCCCTTGATTATCGTTGGCCATGTTGATGCTCATGCGAGTTACCCGGGTGCCCTTGATGGTGGCTCGGTCCCGCATCGCTGCTCGCCGGTACGTGTCCATGTTGCGTGAAAACGGAGTGATTATTAACGCGACAGCATTAAGGAGCTCGTGCCGCAGAAAAGCCGGTATCGTCGGCGTCGGTGTCGGCGTCGGCGTCGGCGGCGTTGGCCATGAGCGATAAATCCCAGCAGGCACTTCATGAATAAAAAAAAATGGCTGTGGCTTAGCTAAGGTTAAGCCCAGAATGCGAAGCATACTAGCCTTTATTTGAGTTGTTGAACCACTGTTTAGCGTGGTGAACTGCTGTTGCTTGGCTATATTCGGTTCGGCTAGACGAAGAAACAACTCATGCAGGCGAGCGCACGAGCTGAGACCCGGCTATGTAGCTACGCGGCCGCAAGCGAGCGCACGAGTTGAGCCTCCGCTTTTGCAGCTGTTATGACGTCATATGGAAGCTACGCGGCCGCGCGCGGCGCAGCAAGGAAGAGCGTGGCTGTGCGGCTAGTATGCTTCGCATAAAAGTCCAGCGTAGTGCTTAAGCTTCGTATCCACTGCCAGTAAAGCCGCTGACGGCGTCTGAAGCGATCAACCCATCAGCAGAACCAGAACGCTCGGAGACGCCAGTGGCGTTAGAAGAAGCTGTCCCTGCGATAGAATCGGTAGCTTCGCTTCGTGTTATCGACAAATTCGACATCGCCCTGCTATCTGCTAGCCGCCTGGTTAGCTCAGAGGGTAGAGCGGCTGCCCCGGAAAGGCGGTGGTCCCGAGTTCGAGTCCCGGACCAGGAAAAATTTTTCTTCAACTAGGAAGCCTTTCTTTCGAGAAACCCGTATGCCTTTCCTTTGTAGCAGTTGCTACGTACGCGTGGATGTCTGATTTTCCCTTTATTCGTTACTTCTCTCCACCTTCCAGGTTTCCGCAGAATTACTACGTCAAAAACTTGCCTTTGCTTCGTGTTGTCGACAAATTCGACTTCGCCCTGCCACCTGCTAGCCGCCTGGTTAGCTGAGAGGGTAGAGCGGCTGCCCCGGAAAGGCGGTGGTCCCGGGTTCGAGTCCCGGACCAGGAAAAATGTTTCTTCAACTATGAAGCCTTTCTTTTGAGAAACCCGTATGGCTTTCCTTTGTAGCAGTTGCTACGTAGGGGTGGATGTCTGATTTTCCCTTTATTCGTTACTTTTAATCGCCGGAGGCATGCGATTTCTTGGAGCCAGAACCTGAGGACGCAAACAATATGCCTTTGAAAATGCCTGGACTTCTTCGGACCAGGATCAAGGCGTGTCAGTGAGAACAACATTGGTGAGAAGCACGGTGCCAAAGCAAAATGAAATACTACCATGAAGAAGATATCGCATACCGTCCATTGATAAACGTCACAAGCGTTCCTTGTGACCTGTGGATATCACGCCTGGAAGGAACGCATGATTGGCCGGAGAATTGTGTTTTTCCTTTTTCAATATCGCTTACTTAAAGATAGCAACATTTATTGCGTGAGCTTGGTCGCAGCAGGAGGAAGAAGTGATTTCTAGACGTGCTCTTCTGCGAAAATGTTGACATTACATTTATTCAGGGGATTAAACTTTTATCAAGCATGTAGTTGAAAGAGATGGACCACTTGTTTCGCAACCATGGCTCATTTTCACCTGCTTGTGGATACAATGGACAGAGGGCAGCTTTGGTAAAGCAACACTCAGTGGTACTAGCCAATCTTGAATATGACAAGGACCGAAAGGACATATATGTAGTGTGGATTTGGCTTACCGGAATGAACTATACAATCTTATTTTGAGTCATGCTCTGAATGACGCACCGCTGCGAAAAGACCTGCGGCAGAATATTCACTCAACGCACCATACCACAATTGTGTTTTACGTGCTTCCGAGTGTTCGAAAAAGCGATCTCCTGATACCAGCCTCGAAGAATTCCGTAAGCTTGTCGAGACTATGACTGGCAGGATGTGAGAGAACTTGTGCCAGCAGATAATGCCGGTTTTACACATTGGCGACTGTCACTCGAGGCTTGATTGGTTTTACGTGTCTAGCAGTATTTCATCGTAGACCGCGTGTCATAATGGGAAGCCCGCCGCATTCCAAGATTTCACATTTGTTACAGCCATAGTTGAAGAAAATTAAATAAAAAGAAGGGTGCATGAAGAGTGGCAGTTGTGGAAGCTGAATGACACTCTGCTGGATGACAAGGAGATATGCCACAGCATTAGGAATCTAATCAAAGAAACAATGAACAGCGGAAACGTAGCCGCGATATTGTGGGAAGAGTTAAAAAAATGTAAGGTGTTTCTGCTTACAAAAGGATTAGTTTCGCTTCGTGTTGTCGACAAATTCGACATCGCCCTGCCATCTGCTAGCCGCCTGGTTAGCTCAGAGGGTAGAGCGGCTGCCCCGGAAAGGCGGTGGTCCCGGGTTCGAGTCCCGGACGAGGAGGAATTTTTCTTCAACTATGAAGCGTTTCCTTCGAGGAACCCGTATGCCTTTCCTTTGTAGCAATTGCTACGTACGGGTGGATGTCTGATTTTCACTGTATTCGTTACTTCTCTCCACCTTGCCGGTTTCCGCAGAACTACTACGTCAAATACTCTATCGGTCTCGGCTGGAAGCAAGCTTCAGTCTGACGTTCTAAAGCGTCTATCGAAATAGTATGTAAAAACAGCGATTCAAGATTTTTCTGTTAAGTCAGATGTCGAAGTTTTACCCGCCATAACATGGCTAAGTAATAAGGTTTTTCTTTTTGTCGCAGTCGACAGACTGCGTGCTCTGGCCGTCCATATATAAAATTGCTGCAGCACGTCTTTTTGTTTTGTACAAGTGCAGCAAACTTTTGGCGCAACATACGAATCGGGCTCGATTTACAGGAATGCCCATATTTGGAAGACGTTGTGTTTCTCACAGTGGGACACCACAAAAGCAATAGCAGTGTTGAAACATTGATATTATTAGGTTTGTATGTAATTTGTAGATCACGAACTATTTCCTAGCTCTAGAAAATGCGAAACCGGAGTGGACCCACTATTGTGATGCTTCTGCATATACACATTCGTTGCTTGGCGGTGAAGATGAAATTAGGAAGAAAAAATTAAGTTAAAGGGCCCCTGAAACGGTTCGGACAAATTTTGTAGACGCGTAGGGTACAGCTTAAGTAGAACATTCGCACCACAATTTAAGTGAAGCGTTGCGTATTAATGGAGCTACAAGCAATTAGAAGTTACCCTCCTCCCTAGCCATGCTGTTCCTCCTCAACTCGTTCTCCGAGCGAGCGGGGCTAAGCTCCGCCTTCACTGGTTCCGCGTCACGATGCAACGTCACATCGTCCACTTCCGGTTGTTTTGGAGCCCGCCCCCGCCCGCGCGAGACCTTTCCGCTAGCCGCTTGGCCGTCGACCCCAAGCGAGAGCTACCGAAGCAGCGTGCGGTGCGAGCATTCGGTCGTGGCGCCGAACGTCTGTGGTATTCCGGTAACCACAGGCAAGCTGGTCATTTCGGCAAATGACCGGAGGCATAAACTCAAGCTGATGAAGGAACTTTAGCGTAGACGTACGTGAGCGGCCTGATCGGTCTGCACGCGGTCCAGACACTTGGCACAGCGCTTAACCAGCCAAACAAAGCGCTAATATTGCTCTTACCAAGTGTAAAACATTTTAAACATTTATAAAAACAACGTGTTGATGATTACACTCCTGCGAATAATACACGCCAGCAGCAAAGAAGAATACACTTCGTTGCTGCTACTGTGTATGGTTGAACTCTGCGCCACCAGGTGGCTGCACCGTGCAGACCATTCACGTTTGGCTTTCTGCTCATCTCATGGCTCACCCCGTTACGGCACAGTCAAGCGGCCAGACCCTGCCCCCTTGCGCTTGCGTTTGCACAAATACCGGACTCGCGATACGGTATTGCGTTAGTAATCTTCCGGTATAAAGTGACGGCCACAAACGCGCAAATCCTGGCGCCGATCGGATAGCGGCAGTCCGATGCGCAGCAGCCAGTTCGCTCGTATGCTGCCTTGCAGAGGGACACGATGTCGCAGCTTGACATATTGCCAGCCGCTACGTTTGTCGTCCACGACACAACAAAGTCGAACCATAGCGCTCGTGAAAAGACAGACTGACACTGACGGCGGAGCTCTCGTCAAAATGGAGTACGTTGTAACACAAGCAGACGACACTAGCTTGTTGTGTGCCGGAAGTGCTTAATTGTACTGAAAAATTGTTCTTGTGCGTTCTCTTCATGTTACTTTCTGTTCTTTAAAAACAAATGAAATAACATTCCAACTAATACAAAGATCCTTTGTTTACCATAAAGTTGGAAAAATTATCAATCACGCGCCCTGGTCAGCCAATCGGATAGCCCGCCCCACTGACGTCATATGGGCGATTTCCATCATATGGGTAGGGGCGGCTTAAAATTCCGCCGAGCAGTGTGCTGCGATCGGCAGCGATGTGCACCTTTAAAACCTTATAATAAATTACACGCTATACGCAGAGCACTTAGATGTGTCAACTAATGACCAGAAGAGCCTGCTGTAACGACTCAGTACGTTTGTAGAAAATCGTCAAGAGTGTTTCAGGGTCCTTTTAAATTATGGGGTTTCACGTGCCAAAACCACTTTCTGATTATGAGGCACGCCGTAGTGGAGGACTCCGGAAATTTGGCCACCTGGGGTTCTTTAACGTGCACCTAAATCTAAGTACATGGGTGTTTTCGCATTTCGCCTCCATAGAAATGCGGCCAACGTGGCTGGGATTCGATCCCGCGACCTCGCTCTCAGCAGCCCAACACAGCCAATTATAGAAAGAGATAGCAGGCGTAGCAGAAGCGCGTGCAGCAGAAAATGATCTTTATGTAGATATGTTTCTCCCTCTCTAAGTGAGGAAACTTGTGAACAACGCTTCAGTGCACGCGGTACCTGCCATATTAGAATAAAAGAAATTTGATGTGCTCTGACCTGGGTCACTGCCATCTACAAGAGCGCCGTTCAAATCTGTGATATATATGTTTCGCCTGTTTATAACAATAAAAAAAGACGTGATTAGAGAACATGGCTGCTGTGCACGACGGCAGAGGTTCGACTCCACCACCATCGGTCACACATTATTTTATTTTTATGAAAACCAGGCGAGGTAGAAACCTGCCTACCTGCAGCAGAGTGCCAAGAATGAGGCAGAGAAGGCTTCACATGAGATTACAGCCAAAGCTGTTACAGCACGCAGCAGACGCTCACCGCTTCCCGCGCGCTAACGGAGAGGGAGCAGCCCTCGGTTTTGCTACAGCCGCGCCACACCACGGCTGCTCATTGGAACCAAATGGAACCACCCCACGCGGAGAGCGTTGCTTTGGTCACTCTACCAAAATATTTCTGTAACACTGTACTCTGGCTTGCTTGCCCGTAGGGCTCCGCGTTCTCTCGTACATTAGTCACTTGCAATCTGCGGAACCGAAAGCTTTCGGCGGAGTGCTGCAGGTGCGCTGTCGCTCTGGGCGTAACAAAGTGACCCGTCATTATGGAACACTGCGAGGTTGAAGCTCCCTGTGGCGTTATTGAACGGTACTTCTTCTCATCGTGGCCCTACGAGGACCGGCTCTTTCTGCGCGGACTGTACGATCGGTACGTGGCCACTTGGGTGTTTCTAATGCAGCAGAACGAAGCCACACGTGGCAAGAAGGACGATTGCAGCCAATGGTCGCTGTGGGGCTCGCTAGCTCTCAAGCTGCGATCCTCGCGTAATCGGAGTGTGCCGGCGAAGCAAATTGAGGAATTCTTTAGAGAAGTTATCGGTGCTGGCGTGAGGCCGGACGAGGTGTCCGGCAAGCTGGACTCTCTGCTGTTCCCAACGGAACTGCATTCGTCCACGTCGGACGAAACCGACGACACGGTGGAAAGAGGCCAAAACGAGAACTCTCCCAACGTTGGACGGGAAGTGATGGCAGTCGACGTAGACTCGGCTCACCCGCAGGCGTCGGGGGCGAATGCGTCTGACTTCCAGGAACGCAAGAAACGGGCTGCAGGCGCAAGCAGCATCCATGGAACGACTGAGTGCCCTCCGGCGGAAGTGCCTCGTTTGTTGAAACGCTGCCGATACGCATTGTATGACCCGCTTGATGCAATGCCTGCGCGGATGCGTACCCTTTCCGACATGCTTGCCTCAGCAGGTCTGGTTGATGCGGTGCCCGTGCTCTCAGAAAATGACGCAGCCGAGATCGCTGAAGAGGTTATCGTGGATGTCCCATTCTCGGGCAATGACAGTACTGGCGACGGTGTCGGGTTAGCGCGGCGTGAAGTGCCGTCCCCCGATGCGCACCGTGACGGTCGCGAGCGTGAAGTCGACACGGCCATTGCCAACTCGGAAGGTGCCGTTGGCTCGCTGGTGCTTCAGGTTGGCGCTGCGATAGAGCCAGCGCTTGGCGAATCTCCGCATGCCGACGCCGGAGGGATTGACGGGTCGTCCTGTGCGGTTTCAGGCTCAGCGACCAACCGCTGTGACGCGGAAGCCCAGTGCACAACAGACAGCGTCGAAAAGGAAATTCAGTGCAACATCTATTCGGAACTTTTGAGTGACTTTACGGACGTGGAAGACGAGGTCTATGTAAAAGTGATTCGAATGTTCGGGCAAGTGCTCGACATGCAGGAGCCCGCTGATTAACGCGCTACATTCAGAATGGCAAGACTAAATCTGTTCTAGACTTTTCTAAAGTGACTATGCAATCACTTCAGGGGCTCTGTGCTTTTACACTGTGAATAAAGTTAACCATCCGACTTGCCTGTCCTCAATCTGTTGCACTTTGGTGCACTCATTTTTTTAATGCAAGGCCAAATATCCAAATACACACACATACACACAAACATATATGTATGTATACAGGGTCTCGCGTATTTCGCTGCGTCTGTACGAAAATGGCTGTGGCTTAGCTAAGGTTAAGCCCAGGATGCGAAGCATACTAGCCTTTATTTTACCGCGATAGCGTTAAGGAGCTCGTGTCGCAGAAAAGCCGATGTCGTCGGCGTCGGCTCAGGCGTGCGGCGCTTGCTCAGGCGCACATTTCGTTGTCGCGCCGAACGCTGCGTTGCTCAACGCGTCCGATGCGGGGCGCGTAGTCGCTGCGCCGTAGCAAAGCCACCTAGAAACAGTCTGTGTAGCACGCCGCAACCTTCGCTTCTCATTCCAACGACCAGCTCTGTCTCCAGGAGGCATCGCACCTCGTGAGTGTCTAGCAGCGGCGTTTGGAGCCTCGTTTCCCCTCTGTCGTGACGTCACGGTGTCACGTGGTATTGAAGGCGACACCGCCGCGCCGGAGGAGCTGGGTTGAGCTCTAGTAATATGCTTCGCATAAAACAACTTGCAAGATGGGCTGGGTGGGAATCGAACCAGGGTCTCCGGAGTGTAAGACGGAGACGCTACCACTCAGCCACGAGTTCCATGCTTCAAAGCGGTACAAAAGCGCCTCTAGAGAATGCGGTGTTGCCTTAGAAACGAGCTGTTTCTAAGGCTCAGGCGTGCGTCTCTTGCTCAGGCGCACATTTCGTTGCCGCGCCGAACGCTGCGTTGCTCGACGCTCACCGCGTCCGATGCGGGGCGCGTAGTCGCTGCCCTGTAGCCCATTGTCTTGCACCCCTTGGCGGGTCGACGGGAACGCTGTCGCGTTCCACTCTTGAAGGCGAAGCTTAAGCGTCCTCCCATTTTTATCTGCCTGTTTGCGAGTCCTGTTTGCGAGCCCGAGGACTGCTGCGTGTAGGGTCTCAATGGTACTTTGCATGGTGTATAGCATTTTCTTGATATATGTAATTTCCGCTCGCACCTGGCTCTCCAAATCGCCCTCATGCTGTTGTTGCATCGCCCGTTTCTTCGGGGCCGGCGCGTCCACGTCAGCAACGCTCACCGGCACCGGCTGTTGCGCGTTCAGTTTGTGTTGTTCCGCCACGGCGAGCTCGCGTCTGATTTCTCGCATTTCTTGCATTAACTTTTGGACTAGTTCGTGCATTACCGCGTTCTCTTTTCTTAGCGCCTCTAAAATGCCATTATTGGCTTTTTGAGTTTGCTCTGGGACTTCAGGTACTTTTACGACCCCTTCCCGCGCAGTGGCCCGGACAGTGTCCGCCCAGCTCACCTTGTCTCTGGGAGTTGGTGTATTGAATCTGGATCTTGTCGGAGGGCGGCTGTGCCTTTGCCGGCTGAGGGACCGGGACCGGCCACGCGGTCGCGACGTGGATCTGGGTCTGAGTGGATGGACGGGCGGGAAGTCTTGCTGTGTCAGTTGGTCACGTGCGTTTTGGTGCTCCCATCGTCGTCTGCGAATCACGTACGGAGTCTTGTACCTTGGTTTGCTGGCCTTGTCAGCCGTCATGTGAGCGCCGCCGCACAGGTTACACTTGGGCGAGCATTGGTGTCCTTAGTCGGAGTTACGGCCTCCGCAACCCCTACGAATGAGGTTGGCGGGATTTGGGCAAACGTCCATGCGGTTGCCAAGACGTCCGCCCTGGTAACAGATGTCAATTTTCTTGCGATACAACGTGCAAGGGACGAGTGTAGCGCCGTACTTGACGAGGTTGGGCACCTTGAGTCTGTCGAACGCAATGACAACCATGGTCGTAGTGCCTATGAGTTTGGCCGCCAGTGCCAGTGGGTTTCTCGGGTTTACGATGTCCTCGTCCAGTGCTCGGGGTGCGTTCTCAATAGGGATGCCTCGAATCACTCCTTTGGTTGTATTATCGGTCGTCGTTTCGTACGCGTTGACTTCGCGCGGTTTCCCTTGGATGTGAATTTGCCGCAATCTGGCGTAGCGGTCCGCGTTCGTTCGTTTCGGAGTGCTGATGACGACGATGTCCTGGTGTGAGGTTGAACAGACCGTGTCTTCCGCACTTTCTTCTCCCGTTATGTCGGCGGCCGCGAAGATTACGGTGGTGACCCTCGGGGCGCCGACCTTAACGATGTCGAGGCCGCCTTGTGGTCGAACCAGGACTTTGATTCCCTTCTTCGGTAGGCTGTGCATGCGTCCCGCTTTGATAACCTTTTCTTTGACATGCTTGTGTTTCGCGCATCTTCCTGGCCGGTGCCAGGCGCGTTCGTTCTTGCATCGATGTCGTGCGTCGAGTACGCACCGCCGTCTCGGGGTCTCGAGTGCCACGCTCCGACGGTCTTCCATCCGGCTTCTTCGGTAATTTCGTCGGTGGGAAAGTCTTCCCCCATCACTTGGACGTTCATTCTTGAGTCACGTTCCTCTGGTTGTGCCGCTTCGTTGGAAAGAGTCCCTATACGTGGCACCGCGTCCGTCGGCGGCGCGCAGCTGTTGCGCCGGCTAGGCCTAGCGTTTGGCGTATACACGCCCAGACCTAGCGAGGCTGCGGCGGAGTCAGAGCAGAGAGTGTTGAATATCTCTGCGACAAATGGTGGCCCACCTCAAAATTGGGTATCCGTTGATGCCTGTCGACTTCACGGACCCTTTGGTGAAAGATTGGCGGTGAAATACGGCTGAAATCGTTGCGAAATCATTAGTAGAAGACAGAGCCGATGTGAACACGTCCGTTCACCTCGGCGACCGCAGCGCCCCTACCTTGTCCTGTTGTAATGTAAAAAACTTCTCAGTTGCACCCGAAAGGCGAAGCACCAATTGCAATAGCAAATTACTAGATAGCTGTACGAAGTAAGGATAGTGGCTTTATCGGCCGTATAAATTTGTAAGCATTCGCTTACTAATTAAATTAACAATGAGTGAATATGTAAGCAGGACTCAACGAGGACGTAGAAAAAAACAGACACACGGAGACAGCGCTGTCTTTGTGTGTCTGCTCCTTAGTACGTCCTTGTTCAGTCACGCTTGCGCATTCTATCATGGATTCAAACCAACTAGCCCGTCAACGTGTTTTGAATAAATTAACCAGCACAGTGTCACGTGCGCACAGGTAAACATGAACACACATCTCTGTGCGACAGCGCAAACTGTCTGTGAAAACGCTGGAGTTAGGAATCACGAACGTAACCGCGAGCCAATTGACCTCCGTGCATGGCTCACTTCATCGTGAACGAAACGTCCAAAGCACAGTACATGCGAAGCATACGGAACTACGCGCACTCTGCAAACATCGAAGATCGCTTTGAAGATGAGATCCGCGCGGGCGCTCACTTTATCCACGTCGCAGATTGCTTTCAAGAAACACAAGCGCCGGCAACTCGTCCCTACAGCATCCGTCAAAGGCGCCTATTACGGCGTCCGCGATTCGCGTAGCCAACGCCGTGGTAGACACCGTGGTGATCGCCACTATGTACGGAGCGGTGGGAGGACATCGAGGTACCGTTGCAAGCACCGGAGAAGAACGCCATGCTCCCTCGCCTCACGCCACTGCCTCGCGCGCCACAGGAGTGGGCACCACGAAACAAAGAAACAAGAAAGATAGTATAATTTATTGCAGATTTCTTTTCTTCTATCCTTTTGGCATTAAAAGTCACGCATCTAAGAGCAAGTTCCAGAATGACGCTTGAAATCTGTAATTTTTATTAATGTATCGAATGAAATATTTGTAGAAGAACCACGCGGTTAACTTGAACAACAGTTACGCTTGCTAAAGATGGGAGTCCGAAAGGGCAGGCGATTGAATGGCTCCATTGACCCCTCCCTTACAAACAGGACTTTAGTAACTGAGATTAAAAGAAATGATGGCACAAGCACGACAGACGCACAAGAAATCAAAGCAATAATAGCAGAACATTTCAGGCGAATCTGTCAACCGAACACCAAAACCCCATCAACTACAGAGATAAAACCAACGCCTTTTGCGACTCAATAGAAAACCATAACATTGACAAAGAAGAACGATGCGCGCCCATAACCAAACAAGAATTAACAACAGTAATTAAATCAATGAAACATACAACAGCCCCTGGACCAGATGGTTTAATGACCGGCTTTTATCATAAATTTTTCGAAGAAATAGCCGACACTCTCTTACACATGCTTAATAATTTCATTAAAAACAAAGAGAAACCAGCATCATTTAATACAGGACATATAACACTTATACCTAAGGAAGGAGCGGACACCACAGATCCCGGAGCGTGGAGACCTATAACATTACTAAACACAGACTATAAGATTCTTTCTACAGTACTTTCGAAACGACTAACGAAAATTCTTCCGGAATTAATTTCACCCTACCAAACATCTTCAGTCCCAGGCAGATCCATATTCGCAGCCCTGACATTAACAAGAGACGTCTTTGAATATATGCAAACCAAACAACTTCAAGGTTTCTATGTTACAATAGATCAATCTAAGGCTTTCGACCGTGTGGAACACGACTACCTCATTAAGACTCTAGAAGCTTTCGGCATACCCAAAGATTTTATAGACTATATAAAGATACTATACACAGATGTTAAAAGCAAAATCATGATAAACGGAGAGCTCACACCGGCAATCCTCATAACAAGGGGTGTGAGACAACGATGCGCCTTATCACCCCCTTTATTCGTGTTGTCCTTAGATCCCCTTTTAAGAAAAGTAGCTAATTCCAAGAAAATTAGAGGTTTTCCCATGATAGGACAAGAGACGGTTAAAATAGCCGCTTACGCAGACGACATAGCATTATTTATCAGAGACACCAGCAGCTTATGCACATTTGACCAAATTTTTGAATATTCACAGATATCAGGCGCCCAATTAAATTCAGCAAAAACTAAAGCCCTTCTTTTCGGTTTCCCTACAGAAAAATTGCCAGCACATATACAACTTTTAGACACGATCAAGGTACTTGGAATAACTTTCAGCTCAAACGGAATAGCCCCCAAACGGACGGAAGCTATAAAGAAATCTGAAAAAGTAATCACAGAAGCAAAAAGATATGATCTGTCGCTTAAGGGGCGTATCGAAATTATTAAGACCAGAGCGTGCGCATACGCATTCTACGCAGCTAAAGTAGCCACAATGCCAAAACAGACAGTAGCCAAATTAACCAAAATGATGTCAAGCTTTTTATGGAATAAGAAAAGCCCACCGATCAAAAGACACATTCTTGAGCTACCCGAAAACAGAGGCGGACTAAGTTTACCGAACATCTCCATAATATCCCGTGTAATCAGCACAAAAATCATACAAACAATAGCGGACAACGACATGTATCTCGGAAGAAGTCTCATGATATACTGGTTAAGTACTCTAAAGCAAACCTTCTTTCCAGACACACACCACGGGCCGACCGCAGAGCAACCATTACCATTTTATCGAGCAGTCACGGGAGTTAAAAGAACAATAATACAAGAAATACCACAACTAGATCTCATGAAAACACCAGTTAAAACATTCAGCGAAGAATTCGCCATTCGTGAACTAACAACAGAAGAAAACGAACAAACAAAGAAAGAAACATGGGCACACATAGCGAAAATGAAAGCTTCAACAGAAGTTAAAGAATTTGAGTGGCGCAGGAATTGGAACATTTTACCAACACGACAAAGACTGGCAGCCTGGGGCATAGTCCCACATGATAAGTGCCCCAACTGCAATGAAAGAGAAACATTGGAACATGCACTGTTCAAATGTCACGCAGCACAAGCTACGTGGAAACTAGCTAAGAAACTTTTAAATGTAGACATATCCCATAAATACACAAGACATACACGGATACAACGGTTAATAAAAATTATTGTAATGATGTATCTATGGAATCGAAGAAGTCTCGCCGAAGCATCACGACGACCTGTAAGAGCGACATTTCCAACAGTAAGAAAAGCAAGAATACACGTGTGGAAAGAGTAAACGCTCAAATGAATACAAACAAAGAAGACAGATTTCTGCGAAAATGGCACACCCGTTTTATTTTTGAGAGGAAAGGCAAACTGGAAACAAACATTGTTCCATTCTAAAAAAAAGGAAGGAAATCATCCTCATGTTGTATGTATTGAATATGTAATCCCATCTTCACCCACGTTACCATTGCGTCAAAAATTGTATGATTAATATTATGTAACGAGACCATACCATGTGATGATGTAAACTCGATACATCAGTCTTTTGCTGTTGTTACATGTGCTTTTGTTCAATAAAATTCCCTTTGTGTAGACTGTCTATAGAAAGTCTATAGACTTTTCATAGACGACCTTTCCTTTCTATAGATTTGGACTTTGGTGATACAAAGTATATAGACTGTCTATAGACGAAAGTCGATAAAGTTTCTATTTCTTTTTGTCTATTCGCAGTCTATAGACGGTCTATAGAAAAAAGTTGATAAGGTGTCTGTTTCTTTTTTGTCTACTTCCTCTCTATGGACTACCTATAGACGAAAGTAGATACAGTCTCTATCTATTTTTGTCCATACTTTGTTTATAGACTTTCTATAGACGAAAGTCGATAAGGTTTCTATTTCTTTTTGTTTACTCGCTGTCTATAGACGGTCTATAGAAAAAAGTCGATAAGGTGTTTGTTTCCTTTTGTCTATTTCCCTTCTATGGACTACTTTTAGACGAAAGTCGATACAGTTTCTATCCATTTTGTCCATACTTTGTCTATAGACTTTCTATAGACGAAAGTCGATAGTGTTTCTATTTCTTTTTGTCTACTCGCAGTCTATACACGGTCTATAGAAAAAAGTCGATAAGGTGTTTGTTTCTTTTTTGCCTACTTCCCCTCTATGAACTACCTATAGACGAAAGTCGATACAGTTTCTATCCATTTTGTCCATACTTTGTCTATAGGCTTTCTATAGACGAAAGTCGATAAGGTTTCTATTTCTTTTTGCCCACTCGCTGTCTATAGACGGTCTATAGAAAAAAGTCGATAAGGTGTTTGTTTCTTCTTTGTCTATTTCCCCTCTATATGGACTACCTGTATACGAAAGCCGATACAGTTTCTATATATTTTTCTCCATACTTTGTCTATAGACTCTCTATATTATGAACAATAGCCGACAAGCTTTCTATTTCTTTTTCTCTGCTCCCGGTGTATTGAATGTCTATAGAAGAAAGTCGATAATATGTAATTCCGAGTTCCCATACCCCGCGCCCTCTGCGAAGCGATGATATGCCACTGGTTCATGCACGACGGCACCGCAACCCCGGCGCGGCAGGCAAATCGTGCGGACTGCTAGTCTGCGTTCGATGCAGCTGCCCAGAACGAGGATCGCGGCGGAGCAGGCACCGTCCGAGTCACTAAGGTCTCCCAGGCACCCGAAGGCCCTAAACCTGGCTGCTTCCCGGACGTACACTTCGCGGAGACCAGGTGGTGAAGGCCAGATGGTGATGATGTGGCAAAGGTGGTGAATAAGTCGCGAAAGCCGGAAGACCAGGTGGTGAATTCACCACCTGGTCTGCCTCTGAGTTGTCGTGGTATTGCATGTCTATAGATTAACAATAGACAAACATCGTAAATCTGGGCCCAACCCGTGTACGCTGTAACCAAGCGCAGGTACCGGTGGATAATACGTAGCTGCGTTTGATATAAGCCACTGAAGTTGTACACTGCTGAGATTGCTGTAGAGCCTATTTGTAGACATTAGTATACACATAGTGTATACCTCCGCATTTGTTGACGACATGATATGATCTACGTAGTCGGTCTCGGCAATCCCAAGACAATCTTCACAGTTGTCGCATCACTTTTGCGGCAGTAGAATAAAGAAAGCAAAACGCCGATCCAATCGTTATAATAGTTGTTATGAACGCCAGCTTCAGCTACAAGTGGATTCCAAACAGGCATCGAGCTAACAGCAAAGACACTCGTAATGTTTGTAGCTGACAACGCGGACTTAGTGAATGTGCGATGAACCGATGTCGCGCATGTGGTGTTCGCGTTGTGTGTCGTCCGATTCTCGGATACTTTTCACATTTTCTTCATACCTCGGCTGCGTCACTAACATCGGGCGGTTTTTTGTTGACTGATATCCTGCACTATAAACCCATCAAAGTTTCTCATTCACTTAAAATAGGTGCCAAATTATCAGAGCCCTCCCAGTATTTCGCCGGCGGTATGCTTGGGCAGCCACCACGCATATGAGTACCTCAATGCTGTACTGATTGCTTTGACCTATCACCGGAACAGAAAATTAGCACTAACATACGTGCGGGCATCACATTTGGCGGTACGCTGGAAGATATGCTACAAGTACGCTGTATTACTAATCGACGCTGGCAATAATGCGTCTGAAACGTTTGAAGGGCCCTGTAATGGCTTTTACAAACAGCGCATTCAAGTTAGCGTTCCAGTCTCATACGATAGCCCACGGCGTTTGTCATACAACCTGCCAGCGCATTTCCTTCGTCCACGAAAAAAGATGAATAATGGGGATAAAGATGAATAAGCCACCCGTTCCGGCACGCATGGCGCGCAGAGAGAGAGAGAATAAAAAATGAAGGAGGAAAAGGCGCTCACACTCCTCCGAGCGCGCACGCCCTCGCGCGCGGAGCTCCTGCGCATGCTCGGAGATCTTGCGCATGCGCGGGGGTGCGCCATCTCAACGAGTGCGCCAGGCACGTAAACGCTTGTACCGGTGTGCGGTGTCCGCCTGAACGTTGGTGTCTGTGTATGCGTGTCATCTTTGTGGCATCACACGTCAACTACACTGAATGGTAAGCTTCAGCAAAGATGTTTTGCGTCAATAGCTCATGATTATGTGAGCGCATTTCGTAGCGCGAAGCGGCTGCATGTAGCGCAGGCGACTCGGGTATAGTGTCGGTTTGTCGTTGACAGGGTTTCATAACGCGCTCTTGTTCTCGCTTCTACTATACGGAATGTTTTACGGCGAGCGATCGCTCGGGCTTGTTGATTTTAGCATAATAGTTTAGGTGCGTAAAGAAGAAAGCTACACCATGTTTTAACTTGATATTGAGCTACCACTAAGCGGATTGTGTATGTTGGGCAGCCAGTGTGGTAGATCTCATTTCGTGGCGCTTGATCCGGCCGCGATGAATGCTGCGCCGCATGTGTAGTGAAATTCTCGTGACACGCTTTACGTATATATCTCGAAATTGTGTTAGCATCAAGAATGTTCTGACAGACACGTATAGTTGAATAACTGCTAACGTACTCGGATGAAAGGCCGTGTTTGCGGGGCATGCATCAGCAGTGTGTGCACTGCCGTTTTCGCATTGTTTAAAAGAAGCAGTATTTTTAAGGTTTCTGGCAACCAATCGAAATAATTTTGGGAAGTTACCGCAAGCAAAACACGAGACTTGAAGAAATGTCAAGCGAAAATCTCTAGATTCACCCAATCTATTTATATGCAACCACAAACGCTTTTGGAGCATGAAACCTGCGATAATCTCAGTCACTCGCAGCTTCGCAACTTAGCCGAAAAAATTGGAGCACAATAAATTAGTCGCTCCGGGAAGCACCTTTACACGTTTCAGACTGAAGGCATTGCGTTTGACGGTAGTTGGAAGATTTGTTTTTTGTCTCTTTTTCAAACAGTTTAGTAGCAGAAGTTATCTTTCGAGCTATATGAAACGCGTTAAGCGCCTTTCGATGCTTCGGCGTTATGCAGTTTACGTGCTCTTAATCTCTAGGCAGCTGCTGGCGCAGATTCGCATTGTGCCAGTCGTGCACGGTATGAAGCCCTTGTCGTGCGCAATAAGTGTTCCGGTTTTCATTACTGTTGCATGTAGTGCCGTCGTCTTGGACAGACTGCATACTATATGCGCTGTACTGTACAAAAGAAAAAAGAGCCAGATTATCAATTTTGTGGTCTTTTCTTAGTAGATAACGCACAGATTATTCAAATAATTCAGTGGACATTGCATTTGTTCTACCCTTATTAACACACCTAAGAGATCGTAACATGTTTTAGTTGATAAGTAACCTGATCAGTACGCCCCCATTCATGTGCATTCTACTGAAAGTGTGGCAAATGTATTTATCTCGAAGTATGAGAAAAGAGACAATGCAGACTGTTCTAAGCGGAAATAAATTGCAAATGTTAACGTGATTGTTCAAAACTGCAGTCAGTATGCTGAGCATGTTCGATCGGCACGGGCACATTGCATTAACACCTGAAAAATGTGCACAGTCCAGCAGGGTATCTTTGTTTCAACAATTATTATTATAGGAATCGTTTGGGATTCTCACATTTCTTTTATTTTTATAAGTACACTGTGTGTCACATGAACCTGTCTTGAAACGAAACGTACCGTTGCTAACACCGGCGACCATTATGGTGGTCTAACTGCTTATCATACTGTAATATAACGAAACATCATAATGGTACTGATTAATTTTGCCATGTAGTCTTTAGTCAGAGGTAAACAAAGTTAACTAGAGGCATAAGTGATGAGAGCAAATTATATAGAAAACTACTATTGAACCGTAAAAATAACTCATTGTATAGTTTTCCGTCACATTGTTGCATTTGTTTTACGCGTGTCTCTGTGTCTTCCGTGCTGTACTCGTGTGGCCATCAATTACTAACTTGCCGAAGCCCTTGTCAGCTTTATTAAACAAGGGATTCAAGTCAGTTGCATCTAATACTACATGTTAAGTGACTGACGTGTTATTCGTTTTATCTAAATATTATGGACTGGCACTACTTGGCAAGCATTAAACCATAGTATTTTTTATGGCACTTAAGCTGCAGGCGTCATAGATTGCCAGAAAATTTTTATGAAAACAGCCAGGAAAGGCGTGGAGAAAGATCGGGAAACTTTAAATTGGCCACATAGGTATGCTGTCTTGTTACATGTCAAAGTTTCCAGAGAGTCTGTGTTAAATATATTTTTAAAACGTTTCACTTCATAAAAATTGAGGGAAATTGGTTCTAATTATTGAAAAAAAAAGAAGAAAGTCAAGCAGACTGACAAGGCATTTCTTACTCAATATGTTTTTTTTTGCGTTAACTAAACGTCCTGAACCTCGATAGCCTAGAAAAAATTTTCATCTTTCAAAGCACCTTAAATAATTTACTGTGATAGAATTCATTCGAACTATACTATCAGTTCTGTTTCCTAGGAGGTGCATATCTGTCGTGCCATGACACAAAGTGCTCGTGTGGTATTTCGGGTGCTCATGTGGTATACCTAACTTGTAAACCTGTTAGCATGCCCAAGAGGCCTCATTACCTGCAAGAAATTAAGGTACGATATCAATACAATCAACCCATCTGCCATCTGTTGAAGTTATGGCCAATGACCCATTCATTAATAAGTATGAGAAATACATTTAAATGTGTGCTAAGCAAAATAAATTACAATCTTAGGCATGATACTGGGAATATTCCAGTCACGTCTTCTGAAAACATCCCTCTGCACGGGCATACTTAACTACCAGCCAAAAAAACTGTACAGACACCCCAACTGGGTAACGTTTCCGCAATAAATATAGGGACCATTTGGGATAAGTACATTAATGCATCATATATGAACTTGTCATAAAAGGGAACATACTGTTGCTGACACGAGCAGCAGTTGTGACTGTTTAATTGTTCACCATACCATGCAATAGAACATTGCATAAAGGTACTGATTTGTATTGACAAGCAGCCATTAGTCATAGTTAAACCGCATGAAGTATTGACTTAGATGGTTTGAGTAAATGTATTAAGCTGCTTAATGAACATACAAAGAATACACATCTGTTATTTTTCCCTCATATTGCTGCATGTACTTATTTGCAGCATACACCTGCAGCACCTTTGGGACTAATGACACAAAGGTCAAGGCCAGCCTGGCGACCATGCTTGCCAAGGAGTAGTGTAAATATTTAATCTGTTTCCGTAATAGCATAAGACAAGAATTTAAGGAATTCATGTATTATATCGAGCAATAAAAACGGTTAATGCATTGCCGGTGCATTTGTTTTATTTTTTGCACTGCATTATTCAGCACTATATAAATTCTTTCTGTTTATGCAACATATATGAAAGTACAGCTGGTTCAGGAGTTTTATTAATCTACTAACGGTAATGCATAAGCGCAGATGAAAAGGAACAGGTGCACATGCATAATATCTGCATTCCATGCATTTCCATGCATTTCATATCTATAAAATGAAATGAAATACATTCAAAACGTTTTGCTACCGCATGTAATGAAAAATGTATACTAACTTGTAGATAGCCGCTATGGAGTTATGGCCTTATACACTCTTTGTAGACTTGTCTATAAAATGTCTGTGTCTATAGAGTGTCTATAAATTAATGAAAATGCATGTTTGTTGACAAGTGTATGCAGAATGTCATAGAAAAAAGTGTATTGGATTATAAAGTCCTGTTTTTGTAGACTGAAGTCTATAGAATGTCTATATTATATCTATATACATTTGTTTGTAGACATTCCATAGACTTCAGTCTACAAAAGTAGAACTGTAAGCCTATACACTTGCCCATAGACATTATGCAGACAACTGTCTACAAACATGAATTTTAATTAATCCATAGACACTCTATAGACTCAGACTTTTTATAGACTAGTCCATAAAAAGTGTATGGCCATAAGTCTATAGGCGGTCTATAGACAGTCTATAGACTTAGACGTCTTATAGACTAGTCTATAAAAAGTGTATGGCCATAAGTCTACAGACAGTCTAGAGACAATCTATAGACTGAGACTTTTTATAGACTAGTCTGTAAAAAGTATGGCCATAAGTCTCTAGACTGTCTATAGACAGTGTATAGACAGTCTATAGACTCAGACTTTTTATGGACTAGTCTATAAAAAGTGTGCGGCTATAAGTCTATAGACTGTCTATAGACTAGTCTAAAGAAATGTCTATAGACAGTCTATAAACTCAGACTCAGGGTGCAGCGGTGGCGTAGAGGTAGAACACCCGCCTCGCGTGCAAGAGGTCCGTGGTTCGAATCCCGGTGCCGGCAATTTTCCACCGGATTAAAAAAAAAATCAGCGCGTTGATAAAATTGCACAAAATGGCCTGGAGTGTGGCCTGATCCCGGTGACCAGAACCGGTAACGCACTCCCTCACCAGAGCAGGATTGGCCACCCTGGTGCAGTACTTGGCCACAACCTCCTATGAAAACAACAATCAAACCCCGGCCCTCAGTCCCCAGCAGCTGCAAAGCAACTGACCACGGCGGCGGTCAGACCTGCGACGCAGCAGAGGGTGCTAAGAATCGCTGGCTCCGGACAGGCCGCCATTGGAATATTAACCTGGCGACGTTTAACGCTAGAACGTTATCTAGTGAGGCGAGTCTAGCAGTGTTATTGGAGGAATTAGAGGGCAGTAAATGGGATATAATAGGGCTCAGTGAAGTTAGGAGGCCAAAAGAAGCATATACGGTGCTAAATAGCGGGCACGTCCTGTGCTACCGGGGCTTAGCGGAGAGAAGAGAACTGGGAGTCGGATTCCTGGTTAATAAGAATATAGCTGGTAACATACAGGAATTCTATAGCATTAACGAGAGGGTGGCAGGTCTTGTGAAACTTAATAAGAGGTACAAAATGAAGATTGTACAGGTTTACGCCCCTACATCCAATCATGATGACCAGGAAGTCGAAAGCTTCTATGAAGACGTGGAATCGGCGATGGGTAGAGTGAAAACTAAATACACTATACGAATGGGCGACCTTAATGCCAAGGTAGGCAAGAAGCAGGCTGGAGACATGGCAGTGGGCGAA
Organism: Dermacentor albipictus; assembly: GCF_038994185.2. Lineage (NCBI taxonomy): Eukaryota > Metazoa > Arthropoda > Arachnida > Ixodida > Ixodidae > Dermacentor > Dermacentor albipictus. The sequence continues at coordinate 69,227,925 of NC_091825.1, forward strand.
TATGGCATAGGCACTAGGAATAGCAGGGGAGAGTTATTAGTAGAGTTTGCGGAACAGAATAATATGAGGATAATGAATACCTTCTTCCGCAAGCGGGATTGCCGAAAGTGGACGTGGAGGAGCCCGAACGGCGAGACTAGAAATGAAATAGACTTCATACTCTGCGCTAACCCTGGCATCATACAAGATGTGGACGTGCTCGGCAAGGTGCGCTGCAGTGACCACAGGATGGTAAGAACTCGAATCAGCCTAGACCTGAGGAGGGAACGGAAGAAACTGGTACATAAGAAGCCGATCAATGAGTTAGCGGTAAGAGGGAAAATAGAGGAATTCCAGATCAAGCTACAGAACAGGTATTCAGCTTTAACTCAGGAAGAGGACCTCAGTGTTGAAGCAATGAACGAAAATCTTGTGGGCATCATTAAGGAGTATGCAATGGAAGTCGGTGGTAACTCCGTTAGGCAGGATACCAGCAAACCATCGCAGGAGACGAAAGATCTGATCAAGAAACGCCAATGTATGAAAGCATCTAACCATACAGCTAGAATAGAACTGGCAGAACTTTCGAAGTTAATCAACAAGCGTAAGACAGCTGACATAAGGAAGTATAATATGGATAGAATTGAACATGCTCTCAGGAACGGAGGAAGCCTAAAAACAGTGATGAAGAAACTAGGAATTGGCAAGAATCAGATGTATGCGTTAAGAGACAAAGCCGGCAATATCATAACTAATATGGATGAGATAGTTCAAGTGGCTGAGGAGTTCTATAGAGATTTATACAATACCAGGGGCACCCACGGCGATAATGGAAGAGAAAATAGTCTAGAGGAATTCGAAATCCCGAAGGTAACAGCGGAAGAAGTAAAAAAAGCCTTAGGAGATATGCAAAGGGGGAAGGCCGCTGGGGAGGATCAGGTAACAGCAGATTTGTTGAAGGATGGTGGACAGATTGTTCTAGAGAAACTGGCCACCCTGTATACGCAATGCCTCAGGACCTCGAGCGTACCGGAATCATGGAAGAACGCTAACATAATCCTAATCCATAAGAAAGGGGACGCCAAAGACTTGAAAAATTATAGACCGATCAGCTTACTGTCCGTTGCCTACAAAGTATTTACTAAGGTAATTGCAAGTAGAATCAGGAACACCTTAGACTTCTGTCAACCAAAGGACCAGGCAGGATTCCGTAAAGGCTACTCAACAATAGACCATATTCACACTATCAATCAAGTGATAGAGAAATGTGCAGAATATAACCAACCCTTATATATAGCTTTCATTGATTACGAGAAAGCGTTTGATTCAGTCGAAACCTCAGCAGTCATGGAGGCATTACGGAATCAGGGTGTAGATGAGCCATATGTAAAAATACTGGAAGATATCTATAGCGGCTCCACAGCCACCGTAGTCCTCCATAAAGCAAACAACAAAATCCCAATAAAGAAAGGCGTCAGGCAGGGAGATACGATATCTCCAATGCTATTCACAGCGTGTTTACAGGAGGTATTCAGAGACCTGGATTGGGAAGAATTGGGGATAAAAGTTAATGGAAAATACCTTAGTAACTTGCGATTCGCTGATGATATTGCCTTGCTTAATAACTCAGGGGACCAATTGCAATGCATGCTCACTGACCTGGAGAGGCAAAGCAGAAGAGTGGGTCTAAAAATTAATCTGCAGAAAACTAAAGTAATGCTTAACAGTCTCGGGAGAGAACAGCAATTTACAATAGGCCGCGAGGCACTGGAAGTCGTAAGGGAATACATCTACTTAGGGCAGGTAGTGACGGCGGATCCGGATCATGAGACGGAAATAATCAGAAGAATAAGAATGGGCTGGGGTGCGTTTGGCAGGCATTCCCAAATCATGAACAGCAGGTTGCCATTATCCCTCAAGAGAAAAGTATATAATAGCTGTGTCTTACCAGTACTCACCTACGGGGCAGAAACCTGGAGGCTTACGAAAAGGGTTCTACTCAAATTGAGGACGACACAACGAGCTATGGAAAGAAGAATGATAGGTGCAACGTTAAGGGATAAGAAAAGAGCAGATTGGGTGAGGGAACAAACGCGAGTTAATGACATCTTAGTTGAAATCAAGAAAAAGAAATGGGCATGGGCAGGACATGTAATGAGGAGGGAAGATAACCGATGGTCATTAAGGGTTACGGACTGGATCCCAAGGGAAGGGAAGCGTAGCAGGGGGCGGCAGAAAGTTAAGTGGGCGGATGAGATTAAGAAGTTTGCAGGCACGTCATGGCCACAATTAGTACATGACCGGGGTTGTTGGAGAAGCATGGGAGAGGCCTTTGCCCTGCAGTGGGCGCAACCAGGCTGATTATGATGATGATGATGATGAAACTCAGACTTTTTATAGACCAGTCTATAAAAAGTGTATGGCCATAAATCTATAGACTGTCTATAGACCAGTCTAAAGAAATGTCTATAGACAGTCTATAGACTTCATAGACAAATGTCTATGGACTGTCTATGGACTTTCTATAAAATTTTTTGTAAGGGCTGTGCGTTGTCAACCTCCCTCACTGGTGATTTCCTCGTGGAACATTGAGCGGGACTCATATGCTGAGATAAAGTTGGTATTAAAACAATGTTTTCTTTTGGGGGCCTCTTCCTAGATAGACTAACGTGCAATACTCAACGGCTTTTTCCCTTTTTCCTCCTGAAGCAATTCGACAGCATCCGAAGGGGCGCGCGATCGTACGGCCGAGAAGCCACTCTCATTCTGCACTGGAATCGAGATGGCGAATGCGTGACCTCCACGTGGTAGCTTACGGGGGGTCCCTAGAAAAGCGCAGCGTGTCTGGGTGCAAAAGCGACAAAGCGAATTGGACGCATAGTCACGCTCCCCATCGTCGGCTCTGCCGGAACCAGGGCTGACCTCTTGCTTCTGCTGCTGCATACTGTAGCCTTGTGTGCGCTCGCGTTATCCTCCATGCTATGCAGCTGTGCGCATATTCCACACTGTGTTACATGCACTGGTCCGCATGGAACGGAAAGCAAGCGTCAAGCTGAATCTCAATCTTCCCGCTGGGCTCTGAGAAACGCCAACGGTTCGCGTAGGTTTACGCCCTTGCGCCATCGAGGTGGCATGCCTGTGACGTCACTACTGGCATCAGTCATCGCGCCGGCGCTGTGATGAGTCTGGTACATCTGCCAGGGCATTTGGTTGCTGCAGCAGCGGTGCCGTTCTGGACATTGTCAAATTCCGCGATGTTGTCGTCCAAATTTGGTAATAGCAGCTCTTTGAGCCAATGAGAGGCTGCTGTGGGCTTCTCTGATTGTCAAAAAAAAAAAATGAAGCAGACCTGCCATTACCACGCACTACAACATGGCGGACTTTGACAATGGCCGAAAAAAAAAAAAGACCTCCAGCTGTCTCATGTGCTGGGTCGCGTGCCGTGTTGCCTCCGCGTATCGTTAGAATACTGCGCAAAGAACTCGAGTTACACTTGCGAAACATTGCTATCGCTTTCAATGCTTCGCCTGTTTGCGCAACTGCGATATATCATTTTCGCTTCTGATGCTCGTAGTACGTTTCTGGGTGTCCTCCGAATTAAAGGTGCACCTAGTTTATATTTATTTAATATTACGGTCAAGTTCGGGCTAATCATCAGACGAAGTTAAAATGTGCGACTAATGACGGTATTAGTAGTAAATTGCTTAGTAATACAACTGGTAGCGTGTTTAGTGTTATTAGAGCGTTTCGGAATTGTTAGTGTTTTTTCAAGAGCAACTCAGTTTCCATTGCCGTTCCGGCTGTTAAGAAAATATTCGCCTGGTCTGCATATGAGAAGCAATGTTTTGTGAAGTAGCCCTACGTTGAACCATGAGGCATTCCAATGTTAGTCATTAGCCTGGAAGACGGTATGCTATTATTAACTGCATTCTGTTCACGGTTTCTCAAATGCTTATTTATAAGGTTTAAATATGCCGCCACGGACAACATAATTCTATAGTTTTTTTCTGTAATATATTGTGATTCATCAAGGTCAGAACCTCAGTCAGGTTCATGAAACCCGCCATAGTATTAATACCATTTTCAGTGTTTAAATTACTAATAATATACTACATACTGCTCACAGTTTCTCCAATACCTATCTAAAGATCTATACGTGTATCTAAGAGTAGCATTATTCTCAAGTTTCTTCTACCATCATCAGCATCATCAAAGTAATTTTATGTACAATGCAGCACGAAGGCCTCTCCCAGCGATTTCCAATTACCCCTTTCTTGCGCTAGCTGATTCCAACTTACGCTCGTAAATTTTCTAGGAGGAGGGAAAGGTAGAAGGCAGGGAGGTTAACCAGAATAACGTCCGGTTGGCTACCCTACACCGGGGGAATGGGAAAGGGAAGTTCATAACGCCACCTATTTCTCTACCGTTCTCGAATGCGCTTCCCTTCCCTTGGCACCCATTATGTAACTCAACGGTTTGCGCTACCTAGCACGCCGCCTGTGAAATCTCACTGCGCACGCTAGCAGCCATGGGCGATGCCTAATGCCGGTGGTGAAGTCGAGAAGGCACGCGTTCTGAGCCGTGTAGGTCTTCTAGTAAGCGGTAATGGCGACGTTATATTGTTTCGTTCTGTATGAAAAGCGCCTACTTTTGCGAGCTTTCTGCGACGCATTCACACGTATTTCAAATGTACAAGATTGCGCTGAGGCTTATCTATATCTATACTATCTGAAGCTATCCGCTTTACGCAGTCCAGAAGTGTGTTGCAGTTGGCCTTAATTCTCCTTTTCAAATTCTGCATTTCAGCTCATGCTACGGAGGGCGTTTCGAGTGCTCCTTCTGCTCAGACGTGTTTTTCCGTAGCTGCGGATTTTCACCCCGTTTGCTGGTTTTCCCCGCTACTGGAACCCTGTTGCTTATGGACCGCTTTGGTAGTTCATAATCATTACTGGCGCCTATTTACAAGATCCGTCGGCATCTACACCCTCCTTGCGGCGTCGTCCAGCCCAAGTTCTTGTGCGGCTTCGCGAGTGCGAGTGCCCCGCGGCACTTGCTGCGTCGGCACGGAGCATCCAAGCTGCTGTGCATCCGGCACGGAGCATCCAAGAGAGCGCAACATAACCGATGCAACTACCATCCAAGCCAGGAGCGTCTCCTTCTCGGGGACGAGTGCAACGTGCGAAGGCGGTACCCTGAGGATGGATACAACTAGCATGGAGCACAACAGCCCTGCTATCTGGCGCACACCTCGGCCAAGAGAACGACGGAAGCTACTGGCCTTCCAACGGATGAAAATGTAGCTCCAGCAGCGCCAAAAAGGCCTCGCTCATCACAAGGCCTAACCGCACGACCGACACATACGTCTCTGGTGTCGCCAACACCATCATCATCAGCCTGGTTACGCCCACTGCAGGGCAAAGGCCTCTCCCATATTAACGCGATAGCGTTAAGGAGCTCGTGTCGCAGAAAAGCCGGTGTCGTCGGCGTCGGTGTCGGCGTCGGCGTTTGCGGCGTTGACCGTGAGCGATAAATCACGGCAGGCGCTTCATAAATAAAAAGCAACTTCCAAGATTGGCCCGGTGGGAATCGAACCAGGGTCTCCGGAGTGTGAGACGGAGACGCTACCACTCAGCCACGAGCTCGATGCTTCCAAGCGGTGCAAACGCGCCTCTAGTGAATGCGGTGTTGCCTTCGAAACGAGCCGTGGAAAGTTATAATGCGGTGTATATCGGTAATTATGAACATGTAACGTACAGAAGTCGCAATTACACGAGTTGCGAAGTGAATTTCCGCTGCATTTCTTCTGCGCTTTCCGCACACGCAGAGCCATCTTGCGGCAAACACAGAAGACTCCCTCCTCTCAATGTACGGCGCTGCCCCGACAGGAGGCGCGCCGCGCCCGCATTGGGACCACTGCCAGGCGCGTCGCGGGACTCCCTCTCCCCTGACGACGCTTCGCCGTGCTCCCGGTTTAGATTACTATCTATCTCTCTGCCCGTGCCGATCACGACGTTTGGCTGGCGTAGATCGTTTCCCCTCCGAGACACCGAGTTCTTTGGATCGTTCCGTTCGCTCAGGCGCACGTTTCGTTGCCGCGCCGAACGCTGCGTTGCTCGACGCTCACCGCGTGATAGGTGGGCGCTAAGTCCGATGCGGGGCGCATCGTAAGTGATCGCTGTGCCGTAGCGCATTGTCTTATACCCCTTGGCGGGTCGACGGGAACGCTGTCGCGTCCCACTCTTGAATGTGAAGCTTAAGCGTCCTCCAATTTTTTCTCCAACAACCCCGGTCATGTACTAATTGTGGCCATGCCGGCCCTGCAAATTTCTTAATCTCATCCGCCCACCTAACTTTCTGCCGTCCCCTGCTACGCTTCCCTTCCCTTGGAATCCAGTCCGTAACCCTTAATGACCATCGGTTATCTTCCCTCCTCATTACATGTCCTGCCCATGCCCATTTATTTTTCTTGATTTCAACTAAGATGTCATTAACTCGCGTTTGTTCCCTCACCCAATCTGCTCTTTTCTTATCCCTTAACGTTACACCTATCATTCTTCTTTCCATAGCTCGTTGCGTCGTCCTCAATTTGAGTAGAACCCTTTTCGTAAGCCTCCAGGTTTCTGCCCCGTAGGTGAGTACTGGTAAGACACAGCTATTAAACACTTTTCTTTTGAGGGATAATGGCAACCTGCTGTTCATGATCTGAGAATGCCTGCCAAACGCACCCCAGCCCATTCTTATTCTTCTGATTATTTCTTTCTCATTATCCGGATCCGCAGTCACTACCTGCCCTAAGTAGATGTATTCCCTTACGACTTCCAGAGCCTCGCTGCCTATTGTAAACTGCTGTTCTCTTCCGAGACTGTTAAACATTACTTTAGTTTTCTGCAGATTAATTTTTAGACCCACTCTTCTGCTTTGCCTCTCCAGGTCAGTGAGCATGCATTGCAGTTGGTCCCCTGAGTTACTAAGCAAGGCAATATCATCAGCGAATCGCAAGTTACTAAGGTATTCTCCATTAACTTTTATCCCCATTTCTTCCCAATCCAGGTCTCTGAATACCTCCTGTAAACACGCTGTGAATAGCATTGGAGCGATCGTATCTCCCTGCCTGACGCCTTTCTTTATTGGGATTTTGTTGCTTTCTTTATGGAGGACTACGGTGGCTGTGGAGCCGCTATAGATATTTTTCAGTATTTTTACATATGGCTCGTCTACACCCTGATTCCGTAATGCCTCCATGACTGCTGAGGTTTCGACAGAATCAAATGCTTTCTCGTAATCAATGAAAGCTATATATAAGGGTTGGTTGTATTCCGCACATTTCTCTATCACCTGATGGATAGTGTGAATATGATCTATTGTTGAGTAGCCTTTACGGAATCCTGCCTGGTCCTTTGCTTGACAGAAGTCTAAGGTGTTCCTGATTCTATTTGCGATTACCTTAGTAAATAGTTTGTAGGCAACGGACAGTAAGCTGATCGGTCTATAATTTTTCAAGTCTTTGGCGTCCCCTTTCTTATGGATTAGGATTATGTTAGCGTTTTTCCAAGATTCCGGTACGCTCGACGTTATGAGGCATTGAGGCATTGAGACGTTATGAGGCATTGCCAACACCATCGTGGTACAAAGTGGTTATCAAGCCTCGCGCTAGATATGACATGTCCACTCTGCCCAACCGTACCATTCAAGGACGCCTGCCTCGAGACTTACCCATTTCCAGGTATCCCTCTACACAAGCCTACCAATACGGTCTCAGTGTGGGTGTCGGCTATGGCACTAGTTTATAAGCTCGAAGAATTGCAACAGATACAAGTCTCAGAAGAACGTGTCGTTCCAGTTCAGGCGTACCTCGCTAGCGGTAATGATTTTAAGGCGCTATGTGGTTAATGGCGTTCAACATGACGAACAACCCGAAAGGCTCTTGCAGGAACTATCGTGTCCCACACACAAGGTCGTGGCTGTTCGCTACCTATAGGCAGCGGTCGTACATGCCTAATCACGCTTCAAGGTCCTAATTCCCCACCTAAACGTGTACTGTAATACGGCTGCGTACTGCGCCCGCGTCCGTTCAAGCCATCATTTATGTACTGCTACTTTTGCTTTAAACAGGGACACAAAGTCATCCAGCCCCTACCCATTCAAGGACGACACCATGAAGCCTGAACCATAAGCATCGTTTAGATGCAGCCTATGTGAAACAAACTATCATGACATCACTTCCAAGACGTGCCCTACGACGTTGAAGACCGCCAAGAAAGCTCGACAACGCCGTTCTCGATAACCAGCAAAGAACACTCGAGATTCATCAATGAAACAAGTCCCTGTGTACAACCGTTACGCCGTTCTGGCCTCGCTGGAAGAGGGCGCTAGCCAGGTGACAATAGCAAGTACAGCGACAAGTGATGCTGCCACTCCTACACTTAGCGCAGCTGTTAGTTCGTCCACTTCACGACCCAATCGGGAGTCACAATTGATAGAAGACATGCGGCTTCCCTTGGCGAACGAAGAGTTCAAAATCAACGCTCGACTAGCCGCCCTTGAAAAGGAAATATAAAGCCTCTAGGAACGACGTACAGAGATCCGGCTTTGTCATGAAGGAGCGCGGTCGTCGCATTCGTCGTCAACGTCTATTCCTGCTCATACGGTTAACCCGGCATCTATGTCTAAACCTCTCTCACCCCAAGAACTCTTGTGCTTCGTAGTGCAACAGTTCCAGCATCTCACCTCGGTTCGACTAGCGAACCTTAACCTGTGATGGATGCTGCGTCTTCAAGTGGGCCAGAAGGAATTTTACAGTGGAACAGCCGCTCATCGCTGGGAAGGTCGAAGAGCTGCACCAGCGTCTCAGATATGGGAAGCTGCATGTTTGGGCTCCACTGCTTGAAGAATCCAACAACCTGCCACCCATTTCTGGATTTGTGGCATACTCATCTCCTTCAATGTTGTACTGTAGGAGTGCTACGCCCGATGTCTTTCCAGGAAAGGTTTCAGCTTATCTAAGATCCATTCTTCATCAGACCCGTGTTGATCTTTCACGTTGGTGCATTTTATGGCAAGTAGTCGTGGCCGTATTGGTTCGTCTCGAGCGCATAGACGTTATCATCGTTTCATACTATGCCTGCCCCTACAGCGGTCGTGCGGCTCGGTTGTGTCTCGGTTGGTTGACGCACCTACGACAGAAACACCCTGATTTCCAAGTATGGTAGCAGGACATTGTAGCGTGCCCCACACTACATGGGATTAAGCCATTTGCAATGCACGTGGTTTGTGTGTTCTGGGCACATTTATGGTCGCCCAATTCACGCTTCTTAATAATGCGTTAGTGCCTACCCATTGGCGTGGCTACTCTCGTGCGCCGCCAAACGCACCGGACTTGGTGGCTAGGAAGGACGACCATCTCGTGGTCATGTGAACCCGACTGCTGCGGTAACGACCATCATATGACTCACCTTCACTTTTCTTCGGGAGGAACAGGCCGCCTCCACCTACTATGTCGAGTGGGGGACTGGGATCAGTACAGGGCGGTATCAGAAAGCACTGTATCCAACTCCGTGCGGGACTCGTCCCATTGCTTTAGTGCGGCATTAGTTGAGGCAGCATGTACGTCTTGGGTGTATGAATTGCGAACCGCTCTAGATTTGCAACGTCTGCGTCTCTGGGAATCGCGCCGCCAAGCAGAACTCGCATCCGAACGTGATCCTGCATCAAATGCCCTTCGGTTAGAGGCCCAACGCCTTACTGCAGTAGCTCGGTGCCATGAACACCGCTTAGAACGTGGCCGCTGGATCGACTGGTGCTGTTCTCTCGGTCCTTCGTCGTCCAATGCTTCAAGTTGGCGCACTTTCTGAGTGATGGAACGTGGTCGGTGCCCTACAGAACCCGCAACCTGCGCCCTGTTAGCATCGGGCCAGATACCAATGGCATTCGCGGAAACTGTCGCCCACACATTTTTTTCTGGTTTGTGCCCAGCACAGCTTCCTTTCGTTGTTCAAAACGGCTTTTGTTCAAACGGCAAAACGGTTGTTCAAAACGGACGCAGGAATGCCGCCTACGCTCTCCGACATCGAGGTCATACAAGCTGTCTTCACCATGGCAGAATTTGCAGCGGCAATAGGCCTGTCGAAGCCATGCAAGGCACCAGGACGGGATAGCTTACCGTATGAAGTTTATAAAAACACGGAAGGCAAGGTTCTCGATTTGCTGTTGGGGGCCATAAACGAAGCTTGGGATACAGGAGTGATTCCTGATTCTTGGTGACATGCAGAAGTGGTCCCTATGCCCAAACCCGGAAAAATCCAAGACGACATCGCTCCTATGCGCTTAATAGCGCAAAGTTAAACTTTAGGCAAGCTGGTGGAGCTTATGCTCGCGACACGTATTAAATGGTGGCTCGGGCGATACTCCTGGTATCATCCTGGTCAAATCGGCTTCCCTGCTCATCTGGGCGCAGAGGATGGCCTTGCGTACCTTTCTTGTATGGTTCTCATTGGAGGCCACTCCCGAAGAATTTGAACCATTCTGGGAATGGACATTCGTAGGGCGTATGACCCTGTGAGTCACGAAGCAGTTGGAATTATTCATTGGCTTAAGTTGCTAACCGTGTCTGCACATTCGTCGAAGCCTTCCTGCGCGCTCGCACCTTCTCGATTCGCCTGGCTGGCCAAGCAGCAGGTCAGTTCGTCGCACATCGGGCTGTTCCCAAGGATATGTGCCCACACGAGGGCTTTTCAGCATTGCTCTCCTTCCACTACTTTGGAAGCTAGCGATGATACATAATGCGCAGTACATAATGTATGCAGATGACATCACTGTTTGATCAGTTCATCCTGAAATCTGCTACCAATAACAAGCGCTCCAAGAGGCCCTAAACGTGACGCGCAACTGGAGTGCTCAGATAGGGCTTGAAATTTCCAAGGACAAAACGACGTACATGCTAGTAGTGAACAACTATGGGCGCCGTCTGCTGGAACTCCGGCCTATTTAGTTAAGTCTGGATCTGCAGCAACTACACGGCCTTGAAATGGATTCCTCCGGATCTGGGGGTCCATGGGTCAAGAATGCAAAGCAACAGCCCACAGTAATGATACAGTTGATACGTCGGATTGCGAAGAAATCTGGCGGAGCGAGCACCAACATGACTCGCCTTCTTGTCCGTTCGGTACTGCAACCACGACTCGTATACGGAGCCCAGCTTCACCACCTCACGAATGCAGAACGGGTTCGCCTTGAGGCCATTATTGACGAAGCCATGCGGGCCATAACGGGGCGACCACGTCTCATTCCGTTGCCAACCCTACAGGCCGAGTCCCAGCTCAACGCTATCAACGAACTCGTGCACCAACGTCGATGCGCGCGCCCCCTAAATCATCAAATTTCTGCTCGGCTGCTTCAATGGCCCGGTACGTGAGACATGAAATAGGCGATCCAGCAGCTACGAGACCCGATGTAGCTCCGTGGAACAGGGTACAATTGAGTAACAATAAGCCTCTTGGTCGTCTGTATAGCTCGGTTCCTCGCCAGGCCCAAGTTTCCCGTCTTCGTCGCGCCGATGATAATCAAGACCATGCGACACAGTAGCATACGCTGATGCCAGTGTTAATGCCAGCATGATTCACACAGCTCTCGTGTGCTCATTGATACCAGAGGCAGGCGACATATATCGGCAGGCAACATATATCGTATGTTGCCGGTCCTACACCACCAGCCTATCTTGCCGAGCTTGCCGCCATACCAGACGGCAAGCTCCCTTCTGTTCAAGCTGCTCGATATTCGCAGCTCATCATTCGCATGGACTCGACTCAAGCCATTCACGACATACGTAGGGTATCTCGATCCACGCTACTCTCAGATAGCATACACCGCCTTGCTGCCACTACGAAAATCCTGATACGCGTCCAGTGGGTGCGTATCGCGTCCAGTGGGCGTCTCTGGTGGGTTAACCCACCGAGACGACGTTACGTTAAAGGGACACTAAAGTGAAAAATTATTTCTTGTGCATCAGTAAATTACCGTTCTACAACACGAAAAACACCACTCTTACAACAATAAGACGTTTGGTAAGCCAGAAAAAGCGCAAAAACAATATATGAGTGGCGACGCTTACTTGAGTTCCCGCACCTGGGGGCTGTGACGTCTTGGATTTTAATGGCATCTTCTAGGGCCTAATAATTATATATGGTGGTACAGATTGACTATATTGTGCTCTGAAGGAACCAAGTATTAAACATGGCAAGTTTCGGGAACCTTTAGTCAGCCAACGCGGCCCAAATGCGAAAACATACTTTGGAATCCCTGACGTCACGCTGACGTACCGGCATTGTGGTTTCGGCGCGAAATTCAAATACTGATACTTGGACCTTCATTTTCTCATCTAATAATCCAACTATTTTTTTTTAAGTGACTGCCTGCAGGCTTCTCAAACAATGCTTCATTATTCTAAACTGATTGATTGTTTCGCTTTATTGTCCCTTTAAGGAAGCTACGTGTCGGGGTCACCCTCACCCGTCTGTGACCGCTCTCTGGCCACAACATTACCGTGGTCCTTACGGACTCCCGTGCCCATTTTGTTACAGAAAAATCCAAATTGTGACAGTGACATACCTACTATGGGCGTGCCCAGAACTTCATCTAAGCCGTCTCCGCCACCTCCGGGCAAAAGGCCTTTCTGCCTAGCCGCCCACCCGACCTTGAACGCTGGGTTCATGGACCATATCATCGCTCATTTTTAGATTTTTGGCACGAGTCAAATCTATTCGTGTACTTTTAACATGCCTTGTATTATGCCTAAGGGCAAGCATTCGAATTAAGAAAGAAAGAAAAACTCATGCTATGCAAATGTCCGCTAAACACTGAACGTAGTCAAATTTAGGTGTATGCGCTTAAGACAAAACAGTCCCGCCCCCACCACTGCATTCTAACTGGTGTCCCTGCGTTCATGTTCACTTGGGGTCTTGTCAATGTGGTAATTGCCAGTGCGGTAATTCAATGCCAAATTGTAATGTGTGCTTGTAAAGCAGCTTTCACGATTTGTAATTTTTGCTGCAAAGTTTTGGGGATCGCACAGACTGAGACTGATGGTGACCCTTCACGTATTTCGGAGGTCACAACATTTAGTAGTGTAGCCGAAGGGAACATCGTTGTGCGCATCGCAAAGAAGAATTTCTTGAGCACGTTATTTCTGCTAGAACCTGTTGCAGTCAGATTGCAACGCCCAAGGAATCGCTGAACTCTGTTAGGTGTTCATTCTGCTTTTATTGCTATAGCAATTATATGGACACTCCAAGCACATTTCCGCCGTCGCCGTCGCCGTGAGGTTGCGTATGAAGTCCAAGGGCGATAACACCGTCACCGCGCGCCCTACGCGGTATGTGCAACTGAAGGTATGTGAGGGGAGCCGACGATCGCGGTTCAACCTCGCCCGCGCGAAAGATGCGCAAGCGGGCAGGAAGTGCGCTGCCTCCCGCCGTGCGCGAGGCACCCAACGTTGCGAGGCACCGGAGCGGGGAGAGAAGGGGGGGGGGCGGCGTTCTATGCGGCTGCAACTGCCCATGTGGCAGCCGGAATCCTTCTCCCGGACGTATTTTGAGAGCGATCTGAGTTATGGGCAGAGTCTAGGCGGGTCGACGGCGGCTAGCTTCGTGCGTGATGTGTATTATCGGCGCTCAGTTTTCGTTGAAGTGACAGACAGCTCGAGTGTCGCTTTGCTTGCTGCTGCTGCCGCATTTCCCACGCCAGCGTTTTGACAGCGAGTTTCTGCGGTTATGATACCGAGTCAGATTTGGTCAACCATGCTTGTTAATTTAATTAGTGTGCCCATGTTTACAAGTTAATACGGCCGATAGAACTACTACCCTTACTTCGTATAGCTGTCTACTAATTCGCTATCGCAATCGATGTTTCGCCTTTTGGGCGAAACTGCGGCTCTTTTTCATAAATTTACCTGGGAACTTGATCCTGCCAGTGCAGAGATAGTCTTTAGTGGCCCAAGGAAGTGCTATGATAGAAAAGGTTTCTGGTTGTTTCGATTCGAATATTCAAGCTTGAGGCGGAAGCATAGGCTGATCAAGTGAAAAATAAATGAGCTTTCGAGCGTCTGGGGCCGAGTTGTACGCTTTATTGTGGAAATGTTTTGCAACGGGAGTAGTCTATAGGCAGCACTCAGTCTCTAGTATAGTGAAAACGAGTGAAATTTATGGTTATTAGACCTCAGAAGATCATATATTAGGGTTACGAGTCAAGCAAGTGAGTGGGATTCTTACGAACTTTTAGTGCTTGTGTACTGAGGTATAGCGGATAGTAGTCGTTCGAGAACAAAGCTACACATTGGATTGGCATGCAGAAACTAGTCGTTGCTTTCTTAGTCAATAGCTGAATATCCGTTTTAGACTTTCAAAGCAGAAGTAACGAAAAAAAGAATCACTGCGCTGAAAACAAAAAAAAATAGAAAGAAAAGAGAGAAAGTGTTCCCGCTACCACTCTTTGTACATTGGATTGAAGGGCTTCGGCATCAGCACACCGTGAAGGGACACATTACGCCAGACGGGGCAGAGCACCTTAATACGGCTTCGTAAGTCGCGGTGGCATAATTCAAAGGGCATGCCCTGGAGCAGGCAGCGATGCTCCGTTTTCAGCTGTATTGCCGCGTTATTTTTATCAGAGCTGCCAACGCAGCTCTGACCGACAATGTTCGTAGTGTCCGTGCACTGACTGCATCAACCGAAAGCGCCCAAAGAGTTAATGTATAGGCACAAGGTTATTCCTTCGTTACTTCATATTCGGCAGCGTCTTTGGACAACGATGTGATCTAGTATCGGTGGCTAGTTTCCAACGCTGTATCATATACATGTGCACCCTCGAAAAATACTCCTATGAAAAGTGAGCTTGTCATCTCTCCTGTACGCAAGTTTGGCCACTTCAGCGAAAGTAGGCTCAGGAAGCAGGATAGAAATACAAAGAGGGAGCGCCTTATAAAACGCAGAATAAATCCGTGCGTACAAGTGCTCTCAGAGCAGATATACTGATTGACCTTATAGTTTAGTGGCCAGGCTTTCGTGCAAAGCTAGGTTCGCGTTGCCTGTGCCATGGAACCCTGCAAAATCAGTCAGCTGAATGTGTAGCTATACGTGTGCGAGATAACGTTTGGTTGGCCAAAAGCAAAAATGCGGCGCTGATCAGTGATTGGAGCGACGTGGCACGTGAGTAATTGTATACTGTGGGAATTTGCACCTGGACCGCTTGACAAAAAGAAACCATCAAGACAAGAGTAGTAACATGCCAGCTCAGACGGCGAAGCTTGAGCTTTCTTTCCCGACGCCCTTGAGATGTGACTTTTGAGGCAATTTTCCCTCTTTTCCTTTTCAACACCTGGTAATTTTCTCCTCCTTCTTCTACCCTAAGCAACGCGGAAAAGAATACACTGGTTTTCAGGGAGAGCGGAACTTTCCAGGAAAGCAAAAACACGAGTAGCACTTGATTTGTGATGAGCCGTTCGATTTGCAATAATTTGTAGTGTAGGCAACCGTCCCGAATTTAGCACCAAAAAGTCGACCTTAGAGTGAATGTTCCGAGGATTCCACTTGACCCAATCGGGCCGGGCAAATGCACAAACTTGATTATTTTTTCTTCTGGGCAACAATCAATAAACCACATTTTCTTTTTACCATACCTGACAGCTCGATAGCATGTGCTTCTCTACTGTGTTCTGTTCCATTGTCTCAAGCATGAAACCGATTTTGTTATGGTCGTGGGTATAACTTTTTGTAGGCCTTAGCGGTTCGCAGTACCTCTATGTTATCTGTATCTGTACTTCTGGCATGATTGGGATCCTTACCACTGGCACAAGGCCACTAAGCGCTACTGAAGTTTCTTAATTTTTTTAAGAGACTCAGACTGGACAAGCATTTGTGAATGAACATTCATCGTGAGTGAACATCCGTCTACAGGTGATTGAACAATGACTTTCCTTCTGTTTATCTCCTTCTTACCTTTGCTTGCCATTTCCCTTTCCTCACGTGTAAGGTAGTGTAGACAACCAGGCGAGATCTCGGTTAACCTCCTTGCCTTTGCTTCTTTTTATCCACGAACGCTTCATTCCTCATTGGAATGGCCAATAGCGCCGTATGCAACTCTTTCGGACGGGACGAGGACATAAAGACATTCTGTGCCATCATGCTTCTCTTTGACATAGCAGAGTTCTAAGAACATAGAACCCTCAAGTACAAAATAAATGTTGCTATACCTCCATAAAATCTCCGTGAAATCCTTGTCAGGATGAAAGTTGCTGAAAAAAAAATGACGGGTTGGAGTGCATATGGCCGGTATTCACAACTCGTGTACCAGAACTTTACCAATGTGCTCATAAAGAAATACCTGTATATGCAATTAATATGTT
This sequence comes from Dermacentor albipictus, assembly GCF_038994185.2. NCBI lineage: Eukaryota > Metazoa > Arthropoda > Arachnida > Ixodida > Ixodidae > Dermacentor > Dermacentor albipictus. The sequence goes on from NC_091825.1 coordinate 69,244,297, forward strand.
CCACTTTTACTCTTATGATACCGAAAGAAGGACAGCAAAGAAATTTGGCAGGGAGCAAAGTATCTCGCTTAGAGGGATGGAATTAATGCAAACGACAAGGGGATAACATTTCATTTCTAAGTTATGAGGAAGACGCGCCCTTGCACACGTCGTGTTTCTTGAAACGCATAAATGGTGGCACTTTAGAGAAAGTGAATGAGTGTCACAAGAAAGGAGGCACAGCCGAGTGCGTCAGAGGATGGGCTGGAATCATCAGCTTAGGAGTGGCACAGGACAGGTTTCACTGGCGCCGGACTGGGTGTATTCGGGAGAATCCATCGTCCTGCACTGAACCCGAAATCTACTGATAAATATGATGTGTTGTATACATTCGATCCCCAAAGTAGTTAACACGCTACACTTGTGGTTAGACCATTTGTCGGTACTCATTCAGCGGATTCTATAAAGACTTCGGCGTTGCAAAATATCCAATGTTGAGATAAACAGCGCTCCTCACAATCCTCTAGTAACAACGAAGCTTCATCTTGACCTCCGTAAGTAGCCCGGTACGGCCATATGCTATTTTAGACGTGGCCTCTCCTCGGCGCATGGCGAGGCATGGTGTGGTTGTTCATTTTATACGCTGCTCGAGGGCTAAGACGTGGACTTCTGTAATGTGCACTTGCTTTTTGTTACACCTCTTTGATGTGTTTTGATGGTTCTACGGGCTAAAAGGAATATATCAATCTAGAACGAACTGAATTAAATCGTAGCGTAAAAAAATTTACTCTCGCCATGACTCAGCAGGCCATGGCACTGCGGAGCTAGGCACGAGGTCTTGGGCTTGATTTCCAGCGGTGGTGTTCGCATTTCGATGGGGACGAGGCGCAGAAATAAGCGTGTATGGTGCATTGGGTCTATGTTAATGAACCCCAGGGCGTCGAAGTTAATTTGAAGTGCACTACGGCACGCGTCGTAAGCATACCGTGGTGTTGGCACGCAAAAGCCCACAACAGATTTTTTTAGAAATGTTTCAACATGTTGCATACTACAGTTCAAGTGAAGTTTCCACTGGAGTTCCGAGAATAGATACATAGCTCATCTACTTCTATACGAAGCTTGTGTTATGCGGAGCGCATTGCGCTTGTGTATATAAGAGCTTGTGGTTACAAAAGTCATACTCGGACTGGATCTAAAGAAAACGTTTGATAACATAAGCCATAATGCAATACTAGAAAAACTTTCTAACTTAAGCCTAGGGCATAAGATGTACAGATATATTACGGATATTTTTTCCGGCAGAACTGCTACCTTGAACATCGAAAGATTCAAGTCGAACACTATGAACGTGGATGACACACGTCTCAAGGATCGGTGCTATCACCCGTATTAATCAACATCGCACTCACTGGGCTCCCGGAAAGATTAGAAAACATCGCGCGCCTACACCGCAGCTTATATGCGGATGATATAACGCTAGACGTGACGGATGGCAGCAATGGCGAAATCCAGGAGACCCAGCCGGAAGCAATGAATAGTCACGGCATACGTAGAGCCTAGAGGCCTCTTTTGTTTCCCGGATAAATGAGCTTCTTATGATCAAACCAAAATATCAAAGACAATCGCAAGCCGCTAGCCAACAACGAATCGCTTTGGAAACAAAAGGTGTCCCGTACCCCAGGTCTGATGCCTAAGGCTACTGGGATTGTAGGTGCCAAGCAAAAAAAAAAAAAAACGCAGCAATTCAATGCCTAAAGACATACACAGCACACTTGCGCCGGCCTATCTTGAGAATTGGTACCAGACACACGGGCATGAAAAAGCGATATGGTTCGACTGGTACCAGCCTTTATCACCTCCGATATAGCGTATAGTGCGCCATTCTTAAATTTCACGCATACCGAGAAACACATGATTGACATAATAATAAGTAAAATATTAAAACAGACATTACTACCTCCTCCAAGCACAGCAAACGAAAAGCTATCAGTCCTAGGATTACACAATATCCTGGACGAAGTTACAGAAGCGCAGAGAACATCACACTTTGAATGCTGAATGCCTAACACACACGAAGACAGGACGGACAATGCTAAGCAAGCGCGCAATACAATACCAGACGCGAATTAAAGAAAAGAGAGCTATTCCATCGGACGTCAAGAACACCTTCATAACCCCCCCCCCCCCGCCACTATAAAGAACATGCACCAAAACCATAACGCTGAGTGACGGAAAGCAAGTGCTCCGACTCAGCAAAGTGAACAAAGACGCTGAGCATGGTGCCTATGTTGATGTTGCAATATATCCGTCACAACCAGCCATGACCTTGATAGTGACGATGCATGTCAGTGCATGATGCATGATGCAGTGGTTGATGCGTGTGCTAAACCTATCGGAGCCTCTTCGCCTTCTTATGGGTGTTTGGTGCGTACAGAGCTAGCTGCTGCGATATTCATTTTTGTACCCGTAAGGTCAAGGTCATCGCTGGTTGTGACGGATACAAAAATGGATATCGCAACAGATAGCTCCGTACGCACCAAACACCCATAAGAAGGCAAAGTGGCTCCAATAGGTTTAGCACACGCATCAACCACCGCATCATGCATCGTCACAAACTCCAAAGCAGCCGTAAGTAATTTAATTACACCAAAGGACTTATATGACCTCAAGCATACCGAAATCTCATTGGAACACATCCTACCTGCACAAGAACTGCTCGACTGATCTGGATGCCAGGCCATGCAGGGGTAATTGGGAACAATTTTGCGCACGATGCTGCCCGAGCAAGTACCAGCCGGGAGAGTCACTTGCGTCGCCCATCTATCTCCGGACAGTAAATCCTCAGAGAGACCCAAATAGAACATTGCCCCCCAGAACATAAGCCAAATTAAGAAAGAACAGTTTCCCAGTAGAAACAAATGGAAGATGGAATGACTAATTAAGCACAAATCCTCGAATACTATCGAAACGATCACTACGAATACCCTCCTCCTGACAAATAATTAAACCAACACCAATCAACTGCATGGACACTTCTACAAAGACGCACGTTCCGTACACCACTACTCATGCATCGAATACACCCAGAAGCATACTTCTTCATACTGTAAGACGTGCGACGCACCACGTGCAGACATTTATCGCAATATATAGGCATGCCCATCAGTTACAAACAATAGCTGACGCAGCAGAAACCATAATGTCAAAATAAAGACCTCTGAGCAGTGGGAGGCTATACTGTTCAGTGAATGCCCAGAAGAACGGCTCTGGGATGTCCGGCTGGTGGAGGACACCGCTACGGTTCAATGCCTGGCCTGCGTCTGACGGGAAGGGGAGGAGCTTTACGGGACTAGCTGCCCGGTCCCTCCGTTCCCCTTTCCAACCTAGCAGGGACATTTCAATAAATATTTTTTATCTCTCTCTTTTGTGTATATAACGATGCAGGTGTGTGATGAACAGTCACCGTTCACCGAGATGCGGCTTTCGTATCACTAGCGCGTGCACATCGTAACACACAGATGCAACTGAAAGCACAAACGGCCGTTGTAATTCGAAAGACAATGTCGCTGAAAAACCTCTTGAATTTTTGGTTTACCAGAGATAGAGAGAGAGAGAGAAAGAGAACTTGATTCAGGAGAATAAGATTAAGGAGGCTGTAGAGTGGGTCCTCAGTTCAGGACTGCAGTGGCCACAGCCACGCACCGGGCCTGGTCGAGGAAGCTCAGTTGAGTCTCCAGGTCGATGCGATCGAGGATGGCTGCCCAAGGCTCACGAAAATAATTTTGTGCTAATTGGGGCGAATTTGAATTTCGGGGCCGCACTTTGCACTTTCTTGTAACGTGGGGAAAGGAAGATCCTTGTATTAGGTTGTATATCTGTTGAGAAAAGACGTGGAATGCGGGAGATGGAAATTCAAGACGATGAGCAAAACACGAACAAGGTTAATGCAGGAGCCAACGTTTCGACAAGTGTACTTGTCTTCTTCAAGGCTTGAAGAAGACAAGTCCACTTGTCGAAACGTTGGCTCCTGCATTCACCTTGTTCACGTTTTGCTCATCGTGTTGTATATCTGTTGTGACTCGTACATCGAGCTAGTCTATAATTATATCTCCTCTTGCAGCTTGTTGCGTTTTTCTGCTCTGAAGTTGCTTCTGGTGATGAGCATCGGCCTTAATTGTTCGAAGTTGGCCTCCCTGTTTAGCGGAGTTTGGATACTGAAAGCTGTGGCGTGTGTCTGTGCGCTCCTACGATCCCGCTGCTGAGTCCTGCTGCTCGTCGGTTCGATGCAACGGCAAAAGACATTGGAAGCTGTGGGTTTGTAAATTTTAATGCGATCAATGCACTCTGGGAGCTTCACCGATATTGCATCATGTGTTATATCTGTGCATATCTAGCCTGTTCCCCGTTAATTAGGGCCACTACATTGGTGCAAATGCCGGTGCATGTGCAACTGGATATGTGCCTGAAAAGGCAACTTGGGAATAGACAGCTTGGGCCTTTGATATGTCAAACTGGGCATGTGAACATTTTTATCCAATGCTCCAGAAAGAATTTGTGCCACTGGTTAGGTGCCAGGATACACAAGTTGAACAAAAAGCAAGCAGTGCAGAAGTCGTAAACAGAAAAAAAATGCAGGAAACTACAGAGAAGCGAAAGAGTCGGCATTAGGAACAGCCGAGTGTGGCCAAGGAAGTGAAGTTAATCACATTGGACAAGAGCATGCATTGAGTGATGTGCATTGAGAAGGAAAATAATATCAGCAAAAGAAAGATGAAGAAGTTGGCTACGTGGAAGTGAAGAATTGCAATGCGGTGTGTCCCTACTTTACTTGAATGCTGGTGGCATTGACGTCGACATTCAACGGGGGATGAAGACTGCCCGAAGTTTTGTTTACTGAGCTAAGCAGTTTGTCTGTTCAACAATCCGGCTAAAGACTTGGCAAGTGGTGCCTCTGTTGATATATTTCTGCGCTGAGTGATCACGAACACTGTATCCGTCTCTGTCCGTGCTATCTCAAAAGCGTCACATACGAGCACTTCTGCAAAATAGTCAAACTATGAAAGAAAATATCGTCATTAGTTGTGTTTAGAGTCCTACCTCTCTGACAGAACGAGAAAGAAAGGGAGGCTGACTAAAACTGTAGCATTAAATAAGATGAAAGTGACGAAGTAAACAGGGAAACACACAACACATTTTTCCTGAGGAGTTAGTGTGTCTTAGACACAGGCATAGCTGTTTTCTTTATTTCAAGACTTTTTTAACTTCACTTGAAAAGAACCGAGTATTCCACATTAAATTAGAACAGCAGGTGCTGGAATTGACTCTTTACGTACAGGTACTCAAGTATTCATACTCAAAATGCGTGCGCGCGCACATTCACCGGAAATGAAGCAAGTCTCTTTTTTTCCCGATCTTTTCTCCTGGGGGAGAAAACAGTAGGAAACGGACCTGCATGAGAAAGGGCAGGAACAAATTTCAACGACAGTCATTTCGTTTCGTGGCTTGCGTGGCATGGTAAATGCCTTTGATGGGGTTATACCAGCAGAACAACAATTCCTCCATGTTCACATGAAGCGTAGGGCGACCGTGATATGCTGTATCGACGGCAATGTCTGTTGTGACGAGCATGGTGCCCTTGGGAAAATCAAGTTTATGGGCAACCGATTACAATTAGTGTGAGGTGCTAAAGTTATTTTACTCATTTTTGGGCACTAAACTCGCTGTGACTTATACTACGTTAGCCATCTACTCGAAAAATGTCTGCATTTTATCACACTCACATAATGTACTGTTTGTCAGCAATTTTTCTCGCAGAGCATGTTAGGTACCATACTTTCTTCACTTAGGCAGCGTCGGGCTTTATATACTGTTTGCTTATTTTCGGAAGGAGTTTACTTGCTGGCAAGAAATAGGAAATGTTTTATATTTATCTATCACTCACTGACTTACACGTCATGCCACATGTGGGCATTATGTCCCTTAATAGTTTGCTTTTTACTTTATTGACTCCATTTTTTTTCAGTGTCGTTTCCCTCACTACTCTTGTGTACAAGCCGAGTAACATCTACGTGGTCAGACAAAGGCTGGCGCAGAAATTTGCTTTTTAATAGAAAGCTTTCTCTCTCTCGCTGTCCACCTTCTACTCTTTACTCGACATATATCAAAAATCAAGGAGTGCTTTATCTGCTTGAAAGTTTGAAGTTCTGGCACAAACCTAGTACAAACCTAGAACCTAGTACCCATCAGTTATCAATGTGTTTGGTGTGCACTGCTGCTTAACCGAAACCTGGAGTCGAACAGGTGCACATGGACTTCAGTGTGGCAGCAGTTCTCGTAAACCATGCGCATCGCTCATCGAATTTTAGTCTTGTGGTGAATTACCCTGTCCGCTTCATGCAACCACTGACTTCGCATGTGCTAAATCACTTTATCATTTTGTACGAGTGAAGTAAGCTTTGCAGATCTTTCTTCATTATGAAGCAGCAAGTAATTTACAGATATATTTTGTCAAAGCTAGGCTTACTCGCTAGTGCTTTGAATGACAAAGCGTATACTGCACTAGGAAGCCTTGACGAAAACAGGTACACTTTATAGTCATAGCTGGCTTGCTCATGCACTCAAGTGAACCTGATCACGGACCAAGCGCTAGTCTTCACATATACGCTGAAATGTCTGTCTTCGCCTATGCCGACATCACTGAAAACACGTATCCTGTACAAGTGTACAAATAAATGCCCTCGTAGCTTCAAGTACTCTGCACACATTCCATTCACGAACCCGTACACGCTGCCTAGGTGTTAGTGCACAAATCCATTCGACACGTGGTACTGCTGCGCGTCCACAATGACACTGGCATATCCCGGTGCTTGTCTGTTTGAAGCACCGGCAAATGACGTTGCAGGTGGCGCGGGTGTATCATGCCGGTATGCCATGTGTGCAACCTCTCCACGTTCGCACGAAGGCAGCAAAAAGCGCGCAGCGCTGTCGTAATCTGCGCCCACGAGCCTCTGACCATACAGAGCGAATACGTCCACCGGAGGCTCGAGTGCCTCGTACGCGTCGACGGAAGTCTTGAGCAGGTCACCACTCGGCGATGGTTGACCTTCGACCACTGCACTCTGGTAGCTCGTCGTGGGTTGGAGAGCCACGGCACCACCCGAGTGGCCGGTGTCTTCTAGCGGGAGCACCACTGGCACAGGCGTTTCGGATTCCGACTTCGTATTCGCCGCAACGGGAGAACCATCGAACGCACTCCGGCTGGAGCAGGGGGACCTCCTCGTAGAGGACGGCGGCTGGGAAACATGAGGCAGCGCTTGGATACCTTCCAGATCTGATTCTGACAGCGTAGAATCGGAGTGGGTGCTGTAAGGCCTGTGCTGAAAGAGGGAGGAGCTCGCGGGGCTGGCGACCAGGTCGTGGGCCGATCCACTACTACGAGAACAGGACGACGACGACAGGGTGCCCTCCTTGACTGCGTAAAGGTCGGCGCATTGCAGTAAAGAACCCGGCCGTGACGAAGATCCATTCAAGCCATTGTCTTCACTCGTGTCTACTCCGAGGGTTCCACTGCAATCTGCATAGCCAGGATAGCTGTCCATGTCCGTTCTAGTCATGTAGCGTTCTTCTGGTATCGTTGCGTAGCCGGAAGTCGTTGCTGATGCGGACCTTGTCGGCTGAGAACAGCAGCCAGTGGTGGCGTCAGCTTGGGGCAAGCCGTACGGAGCTACCCAGCGGTCTTCGGCAAACGGAAGCACGTAGGCTGACAAGAACTCGCCGCCATAGGGTGCAGCTGCTGCCGGTTCATAGCAGGTCTGACTGCCGGGACCTGAAGTGCTACCGCCGTTTGAGCAGGCCTCGGCAGTAGCGACGTTGCAGTAGTAGGGCGACCTCCGACATTTTCCCTTGGAGGATTTTACTTTATTTGGCACAGGTTTGCTAGTAGATGGTGGCACTGATGCTGGAACGACTTCAGTGCTGGAATAGCTGGTGCAGGGTGATGGTTTTGTCCTGGTTTGATGTATCTGTAGTTGAATATCCTGCGCTTGAGGCTCACTGCATAGAGAAAAACAAACAGTCACCGTTAACTCGGACTATTCTACACTCATCCGCCTCAGTACATTAGTGGCCATGGAGTTCAGCCGCTGAGCTCGAGATCCTGGGTTCAATCCGATTAGGGCGGAGTGCGAGAACGCTAGTCTACTTTAATTTAAGTAGGCGTGAAATAATCCCAGGGGGTCGAAATTAATCCGTGCACTATGGCCGACCTCATAATGAGTTTTGGCACGTAAAAACTTCATAATTAAATTTATTGTTCTCCATTTATTCAAGATATTACCCCAAAGGAACACTTTGCGTTCTGTTTGGTAAGGGTATTCAAAATGCATGAGTGCGCAGACGAACTGTAACTATTTAAGGGCGTCACTCGTAAGGTAAAAAGAGCGAGAGAGAGCGAGGGAGGGAGGGTTATGGATATAAGGAAGGCAGCGGTGTTAACCAGACAAGAGTCCGTTTGGCTACCCTACGCTGAGAGAAGGGAGAAGGGGAAGAGAAAGAAGGGAGAGAGAGGGCATAGAGACGTGAACAGACACGACTACAGAGTCAAAGGCACTCGTACAAGGCACGCATTCTCAGAAAGCACAAAAGTGCCTTCACTGCTTTCTGAGCCGATGATCGGTAAGAATGTGTTCGGGTATAGTCTGTTCACTCACAGGATGATCATTTAGTTTCCTGAATGCGTTGGACATGGATTGTCTTTGTGCTTTAAATTGAGGACAGTGGCACAATAAGTGGTCAATGTTCTCCTCGCATCCACAGACATCATATGCAGGACAGTCAGCCATTGCAATTAGTGCTGAATGAGGTTTTGTGACGGCTATTCCCAGCCACAACCGAGCAGAAGAGACGCTTCGCGTCGGTGCAGACCGGCCGCAGGTCCGAGTTACAGCCAAGGGTTGCACAGACTACACGTCTGTGCAGACTGTTGCGCTTTGTATGTTGAGTATTCGACTCAGATAACGAGAGTGTGCGTGCTAGAATGTGAAGCTGTCTCGCAGCGTCGATCGCTGAAAGATGAATGGGGACACAGTGGTCTTCTTGGATTGACGTCCGAACTATACCTCACCTGCGCCATCATTTCCAATGATACCGCAATGATCTGGTATCCAGCGAAAAGAGATAGGATGGCATTTTCCTCTTAAGTGATAGATACGCTCCACTATTTCGCACATCAGCTGATCGTCAATTCCATGCCGGAGAAACGACTGTACACATTGAAAGGCCGGCGTTGAATCGCAGAAGACAGCCCATTTTCCAGGACTCTCTGTATTTATTACATGAAACGCACCGCGGAGAGTCTCGAGTTTTGCAGCTGTAGACGTAGTGATATGGAAAGTCTTGAACCATTGGGTTATTCCCATTGTTGGCAGCCGCCGTGGTTGTTTAGTGGCTATGGTGTTTGGGTGCTAAGCACCAGGCCACCGGATCGAATCCGCGCCACGGCGGCCACATTTAGATGGGGGCGAAATGCGAAAATAGCCATGGTCTGAGATTTAGGTGCATATTAAGGTACCTCATGTGGTAAAAATGTTTGGAGTCCCCCACTACGGCGTGCCTCATAATCTGATCGTGGTTTCGGCACGTAAAATCCCATAATTTAAATAATTTAATTAATTGTTGGTATAACTTCAGCGCCACAACTAAGGCTTAATATGACGAACTTTCTACTCTAGGTAGCTCAACATCACTTTGTTGAGCTGCTACTTAATCAGAGAAATACGCAATGATTTTTTTGCTGCATTGCGCAACACATTAACCCTTACACGAGCTTTCACCTGCACGCATCTGCACGCAATGACGCATCTGCATGTCATTAACTACTTTAAGAAATCATGCCCCAATTCCTCAATATTTATCCTATATTAGGCAGGTGAACTTCGATAAATCGATTGTAGAAATAGATTTTATACCGAGAGTTGCGCTTAAAGCTGAAAGTGTTTCTGTCCTAATTTTGAATTAGTTGGCATTTTGCTTCACATATGCGGCCCCTATGATCATAACAACGAACTAGCGACAAACTTAGCATGAAACTCGAGCTATAAAGTGCATGAATTCTTGTAAAGTGTTCGAAATTGCTCAGGATGCCGGAACTCGTTTGATGTCAGAAGTATAGTAGAAGCAATGTTAAGTGGACGTCATCCTGTTTGCTGAATGTGAAGGGATAGCTCGGTGGTGCTGGGAAAACAGAAGTGAAGGTTGTTAGTCTCCTGCATGTCTGTGTGATACCGGCCACATTGTGTGGGAATAAAACGCATCCAGTTCCTCATGTGCAACTTAAATTCGTGTTTTTGACAGGTTGAAGGCAATGTTCTTTTCCGCACATTAGTTCGCAACACAGAATTTGCCCTTGAATGCGATGCATTTTTTTGCGAACTTGAGGCGTTTTGAGTGTGTCTATCTATCCATCTAGCCTTCTATGCCGGAGGGGCTGGCGGTGCTTACCGACTTAAGCTGTTTAATATGTATTCATGTTCGCGCTGTCGGAGTAGTCGCGGCATCGTCGTCATTCGAGCTCCGTCATTCAACTCTCGACTGTGATTCTCGCATACAACCTGTGTCAAGCCACCTTGCACGTGTAAGAAGATCCGGCTATGTCGGCTGCGGAGCACCAAAAGGTGATTGCCTCATTGCGAACAGCGTTTCAGTGGCAAGTTTCCCACTTCGTGCACGCCGACCCGACTCATCACGCCCACAAAGAGACTCTTGGAAGACCGCAGCTTCGTTGAAAAATGCGTAAACTCGGGCATTGCATTCCTCAGAGATTTACTTGAGCAGCTCGAGGACGGTGCACTTCTGAGGTACTACTAGCTGCAGAAGAAGGGGAACGTGTGTTCGCAATGATCGAGCAGCTAGGCAAGCCCACATTCCCTCTGACCCTCAGTATGTTGGAGCTCCACAATGAGCGCCTGCTAGAGGTCATCTAGAGTATAACAGCCGCTCGAGGAACGCCGCCTCAGGGTCGATGCCTTGGCCAGCTACTTGCAAAATGCTTTCAATAAGTTCGATTCCCACAGTGTGCAGGATCTGAATTTTTCTTTCTTCTTAAATAAAACGGCATAACCATAAAAATAAGAAAGTCTAACTTCCGTGTATTGTGTTGGTGGTACGCAGGATATACGATGAATGGTGTGAATTCGAAGTAGTGAATGATGAGTAAGTTGATGTTCCATACTGACGGAGAATAGCGCGAAAAGTAAGGGACAAGACAGACACACAACATGAGCGTCTTTCCTGTTTCTTTTTTTCCCTTGTTTTACGTGCTATCTTTCAGTATGAATGGTGCGTTGGCTATGAGACATGATAAACAAAATGAACAAGGGAATTCTAGATGGACCATTACGGAATTACACATGTTGCGCTGTGAAAACAATTGCACCTACTCATCAAGATACAAGCAAAACATGCAAGCAGTACGAAAGAAAACTGTTGCGATAGACTGATGCCATTGCTACTGCACCACATGGATGCAATGGGTTTAACTGCATTTAAGCCATTGGCGATGTTGTTTTCTTGAAGCGATGCACCCCCGCCATAACAACATCACCTATGCTGACAACAGTTGTGGGCACTCCCCTCTCGATATGTGAACTAATTTGCGTTCGTCATCGCTTTTGGCGCCATTTTGAGACGCCGTTAATTATTAGAAGTCATCTGAGCAGCACATTTTTTTTTGTTTATGAATCGTTTCTGATTTCTCTTTGGCTCTGCACATTAACTGTATTCGCTGTCTACTGCAATAGAGATTTGAGAAACGAGCGCACATAAAACATTCCCAAACACGGATGAGGCTGCTACAGCAAAAACCCAGCGAAGTGGTGAACATACCTCAGGACATAGTTGACGCTGACGATGCAGTGAGGCCTTGATGAGCGGCTATTATGCACAATGGTTGCGTAGCTCTGCATCCACACCCAGCCGCCCTCCTTGGAGAGGAAACGGTAATACTTGGTGGTGACCTGGCCCTTGAGAAGCACTGCGTTTGAGATCGGTTGATGGTTACAGTGGCTGCCAGGTCAGACGCCTATGAGTATTAGTTTATTAATGATGTCCACGAAGCAATATTAGTCGCATAAGAAACTCGATGTATTTCGAAGCAGCGGGGTCAATGTTGGACCAGTTGTACCCTACTGAAAGTTGAAAAGGTGAAATTGTACACACGACGCCTGGAAGCCAGGTGACAATCATGATGACAAGCTTCAGTTGTTAGTTACAGCCTCGTCCCGTCGCATTCATTTTTGTTTACGTGGGCTGTTTCACTGGTTTTCACCTCTCGATCGATGGATTTTAAGCTATGGTGTATCCTTTTACAGTTTATTTGCTGCTTGAGTGGGTTCACTGTACAAACAGGAGAGTGCAGGGAGGAAGTGGAAAGCGCAGAGACAGAAACGGGGGCCAATAAATTAGAAGACATGTCATATCTACATAGTACATCGCGCAACCTAAAGCACGTCGTAATGAAGGAATGATGCGAGACTGGTTTTCGCTACACCGTTGAAGGAAGGCTTTGCAGACGTATTGCACGAATGGACAAACGTGCCAAAAGTATATGTGGCAAGGAGGGAACTACTGCATAGAAGAACTCTGCAGTGGCTGTCAAATATTTGATTTCTCTATTTAATGGCCGTGTCTACGCCAACAGGACAGACATGAATTAGATGCTGGGTGAGCACGGTAATATGCTTCCGACGGGCACAGGCGTAAACTTTCTATTGCATTGCAGCAAGTGCAGTTGATAACCGAATGTCACGCGCGTGCCGATTCTGTCACAGGAAGGAGCCAACCATGGAAGGAAAATTCGTGAAGCCTCTCACGTAAAAAATTACCGACGATTACGTTACTTCCTGATGCGAAATTTGAGCGCAGCAAATAAGCTGTTTCACCTTTTCGATAGATTGAGGCAAAGAAATCGAGCAACACATGTATGCGCTATCACAGATTTTTTTTATTTTTCACACGTATTCCTTTAACAAAGACTCCACTAACAGTTCTTGACAGTCATGAAGGAAGCTTTGTGGTCGGAGAAATAGACTGATATATGTTCGACTTGGTACACGAATGCTTGATTCTCAAAGACGTTCACAAAGACGTTCACAACTGGGCCCTTAATGCCATATTGGCCTCCGCCGTGCATCAGTCGTCGCACTTGCATGAATGGGATTCGCGGAGATACGAGTCTTACACTCACCGCATTAAGTTGTGGAAGGTGCGCTGGCCTCGAGGGATATTTGTAACCGTTTGTTGTCGAAATAACAACCAAAACAAGCGCGAACGAGACCGACCCAACAGAACCAAACAGGCGCGGGCGAGAGCTGTGGCGCGAGCAGACGATAGTACGAAACGAGCGGATCGGCTGAGACCAGACACGAGTGCGCATCGAGCCGTAAGGAGGGTCCGCATGATACCAGCATCGCGCGCGCACGTCACTGAAGGGGCCGCTCTGATTGGTCTCCGCCATTCGCGGCTCGCGTCCTTCGTCTCCCACTCCAGCGAAGGGGGGCGGAGCTGGTTACGAGGCCAACGCCGACGACGACGCGAAACCCAGGAACGGACGCCAAAGAGCTGCGCTCTAAAAAAGAAAAACGACAAACTGCAAGATGATTCGCGCGTACCGAATTTCTCAGTCTACTCAGAGATAAAAAGTGTTGGTGTTTTTAGACAAACAACTGCAAGCACCCTGCTTGTATGTGATAGGCTTTCGGTTGCCGAGTTGTTCGGTTGGCGCATGCACTGTAGTGTTGCATTTGTTAATCGGATGATTAAACTGCAGTTGTTTAGACCGGCATTTGTCTGGCCTATGTCTTCTATACTGTGTTCTCATTTTAACATTGCTCCTGCCTCCTCGCCTGTATGGTATATGTCACTAATTTTTTCTTAACTTAGCTATTATTGTTTGTTTGAACTTTCTCGCCTGAAGAAAAACGCTTGAAGCGTTCCTAAAGAGTACTTTTATTAAAAGTTCGAACATCCATATTCAGTCTCACACCATCCGCTACTACAAGCTGAACTTTGTGGGCTTCGTACGTAAAAGTCAAGAGCCCGTTTTGTACAAACTTATGTTAGCCTGTGAATCTTCGTTTTAAATGCAGATATTACAACCACACTGTATGCAGCCGCTCGACTTTCTTTAGTGTGGAACTTCGTTAGGAGCTCCTCGTGCAGAGCGTTGTTTTCTCTGTAAGATACGGTGACACGCGAACGTATTTTATATGCCGTGGCCGACCATACATGACATCAGAATTTGTGAGGCTTGGCGTTCCTTTTCTGTTTAAGAATTCAGAGTTAGTATGTTGCAAATTCGTGAGAAGTGCGAGAAGAGACTAAGAGCGTTTGCAGGAGAACAAATCTTCGGCGTGTTCCTCAGGGTAATGTCTTGAAGGCCCTTTCTTTTTTCAGTATATGTACATGAATGATATTGTAAACATAGATTGTTCAGCAAAACTTATCGTTTAGGCTGATGATACGAGTGTATTTTTTGCCCACGAAGATAGTGACCAGTTTATTCAAACAGAAAATCATTTATGAAAGAAGATATATGACTGGACCTGCTCCAACGAGCTAGTAATTAATGCAGAAAAAAAACAACGAAATCGGTTATTTTGCCAGCAAGAGGTATGCAGGTGCATGTAACTCCTTCTCTATATCTTAAAACCGAGGTACCCGGTGTTGATAGTCGCACAAATTGGCACGGCGCGAAAAGCGGCAGGAACGAAGATTTGCGAGGCCACAACATTCATACGCAGACAGTTTACCAGCGAAGCTGTTTAGACTGCACACATGGGCTGCATAAATTATTAAATCATGCATTTGTTTTTTTTATACGGCACCACACTACGCCGACACAAGCGCCACCGCGGTCACTGCACCTCCCGTACATTTACCGCAACCGCTGCTGCAGCCGCGCTGGCACCTCCGCCTCGTGTGACGTCATAACCACAAAAGCGCAGTCCACGTGCGCAGGCGCCGTCGCCACGCTCTTTCTCCCTCTCCCCCTATCCGTCTCCACTGCTGCAGCACTGTCGCCACACTCTTTCCCCCTCACCCCCACCCCTCTTCATTACAGCAGCACTGCCACCTCCGACCGCGTGACGTTATAACCACAGAAGCGCAGGCCACGTGCGCAGGTGCCATCGCCACACTCTATGCCCCTCTGCCCCAAATGGTCGACTGCGCGCGCATTCCTGTTCACGACAATGACGCAAACCGCCCGGGGTACCCCCTCTGGGAACGCATGCGGGGGATGCATACGGGTGCTACAGCTAAACAACTTCGCTGTAATAGCCTGTATAGACGGAACTTTTCATACGCTCGTGTGCTGCATGATTGGCCATCGCCACGGAGTTGTCAGAATTAATCGGGACCATGCACTACCGCATCTCTAACAGACCCGATGTTGCTTTCCCACGTGAAGATCAATCAATCAATCAATCAATCAATCAATCAATCAATCAATCAATCAATCAATCAATCAATCAATCAATCAATCAATCAATAAAAAAGGCGTCCACACTGGCTCACTTACACCCATAGAAAAGCAGTTTCAGGTTCTCTACACACAGGTAAAAAGTGCTAACGCAGTATGTATTGAACACATACTATAAAAGCCAACATAAACATGTCAGCGCCACAGATGCTACTGCTAAATTAAGGAACAGCTGAACAGCAGAACACAGAGCATGCCACTGAAGTAATCACCGTCAGAATCTTCGCCAGTAATGTAGGTCACTTATGTGAAAGAATACATCATTGGTTTACCTTTGGAGCAAAACTGTTTGCTTATTTTTGTATTTGCTTCATTTATTGAGCACTCTTTTGTGTTCTTTTCTTCCTTTCTTAATTTCATTACAGTCATCCACACCTTAGTGGCAAGCGCTACAAGTGGTAGCGCTGACTATACGCATTAAGGTATGACGTTCTCTGCGGCCGACGAAGTCGTATGCATTACCAGTAGCAATTGTTGTACACTGTCAATAAAAAAAAAGTTTTTCTTACGTGTGTGGTGCGAGTAACGTATGTGCAGACAGTCGAAGCCGTGTATGTAGTGGTAGAGTGTCTTTTCGATGAGGTCTTGAGGCTCGTAACCCGTCAATGGTGCCACTCTGTCGTACATGGGAGGATATGTCAAGACGTCAGTACATAATGCTATCGATGGAAACTAATACAGCATGGTATACTTAAGATCTGACACTAAAAAAACAAAAAAAAAACGCGGGCAGCATCTATTAGGCAAAATATTTACCGTGATATAGTGTATTACGTCTGTGCGTTCTAGATTAATTTTCAAGTGTGGTTCCTCAGCTCTACCCTTCCGCTACCTTTGTTTTGTTTGATTTTGCTGCTACTTTAGCTACAGCTATCCAGAGCACCAGAGGACAAATTCTCTTATCTTCTGTTTTGTTTTCTCCTTATCTGTTTTATCCATTTCCCATCAACTAGTACCAGAGTACCCAAGTACCCAGTCAGATGGTTAATTAGGTTTACCCTCTGCTTTTCATCTTTTAATTTCTTTATCTCTTTATCTTTTCATCTACTTGAATTAGCCATATCACCATTGTTTTTAACATTTCAATTCCAACCACAGCTAACTACCCGTATGCTTTCCTTGGCTTAATTGCCTACTGGCTTTATATGGTCGTAATTAACAAAAATCGAGCCTCTCTGTTTGCTTTCTCCTCGTTCGTTCATAGCTAGGGTCTCGAATCTGGCAGCATTGATGCCATCAGGTAGCATACGAGGCTTTATTATACACATTCCGGCTCTCCAGAGTTCGAGTGTGACGTGACGCTATCGGGCAAAATAGGGTGTTCCACATCCGCCCGCCATGGCTCTGAGTGGCACTGGCTAACGCTCGCAGTCTAGATCTAATACACATAAGTACTCAAATTAGTGGATGGCTTGAAGGCTGTCGGTGTAGCGCAATTGTTAGTGCGTCGCACGCGTTATGGGATGGTTGCGGCTTCGTCGACTTCCACTTCCCCTGTTCTTTCTACCTTTGCTTTTTGACCACAGCTAATTACCCGTAGGCTTTCCTTGGCGTCAGCGCCTGCTTGCTTTATATGGTCTTAATTAACAAAAATAGACTCCTTCTGTTTTCCTTTTCCGAGTTTCTGTTAAATATATATATATATATATATATATATATATATATATATATATATATATATATATATATATATATATATATATATATATATATATATATATATATATATAAAGTATGGTGGGACAAAAGCGAATAGTTGCATGCAACGCAGACTTCAAACTGCTGAATTTTGCTTTGAAAATTGCGAAATCTACCCAAAAGTGGATCAGTGTCCAGCTATATACGTTTCTTTGAGCACCTACGGATCAGGATTGTTCAAATAGTGAGTTTTCCTAATCGAATTTAGCGTGAATGTTAAAAAAATAGCCTACAAGTATCGAATTAAATACAGGATATTATTGATTTATAAACAAAGTAAAATACACAGCTCGTGTGGAATTCGTTTGGTAAATAAAATGAGGCTTATCTGAATTGTTTGGTATATGCACGTAATGCCGCCCCGAAGTACCTGACCGGCCAAGTGGGGGGGGGGGGGGGGGGCGTCTAAATGAGAAACAACTGCCTTTGGTTGTCTGCTGCAGCAAGACGATGACAGTAATGAAACAAGGGGAACAACCATATAATCAAATGCGCGCAGTGTTCAGTCAGTTGACTGACAGTAATGTGATACGACGGCACTGCAACATTGTTTCAAAAAGCTGTAAATTTGGTAATATGGTTAAAAAAGAAGTTGCTTTACCTCCATCGAGACAATACCTTTATACTTTGTGTCTCAGCTAACGTAGCCAAGCGGTTCAACGAAAAAGAGAAGAACGAGCAAACGCAGTGCAAGGTACAATTATAAGACCTAAGATGTTCGGTCATCAGTCTTCTGACAAACGAACGCCGTAGGTCTTAACATTGTATCTTGCACCGTGTTTTTTTCTCCTTTTTTTCTGTTGAAGAGCTTGGATAACGTCAGCTGGGACACCCTGTATAGGCTGCCTGAAAGATGGGCATTCTGATTGAATGACTGAAAAACGTTCAACAGAATTTATCTGACCCATGCATGCGCTCAAGAACTGCACGAAGAACAACGGCACTTGTGCGGGAAATTAGTTCGAACAGGCCTCACTTGCATAGAACTACTCTCTCCTAGAGACTAATACATTTTGTGATTCCTTATACAACAGAAATAACTTTTCGACGATTTCGAAAAGTTAATTCTCGAATTGAATAAGAACGGAATGCCAATCGGAATATTCGATTCGCATTCCAATATTCGCATAATTCTATTAAACGAGATTTACGTGCAGATTTACGCGTTCTGTACGGACGCAAGGTGACAATATTTTTTTTCCCACCTACAAAAAGATATCAGAACGCATGAAAAATGAACGCACTTATTCTGTGGATTCTGTGTTGTGGACTCTATCGCGGTGGCTCACGAGTAACAAAGGCAAGAGGCATCCGAGCACTTTCTTGACCACTGATTATGCAAGCGAAAGAAAGAAGTGAAATTGGCTTCTGGTGGGAAACACGTATAACTTTCGTATACACTTCGGATTAAATATGTGCGCTAGCAAATTATCTGGGATTACAAGAACCGATCGAGATTAGGCGTGGGCGAGAGGTTGATCACATCTGAGGACAACTTCCCGCGGCAATAATTGAAAAGCTACAGATGAAGAACGTGCAAAAAACTGCTAGTGAAAAAAAGAAACGAAAAAAATGGCTGTGGCTTAGCTAAGGTTAAGCGCAGGATGCGAAGCATACTAGCCTTTATTTTAGTTGTTGAACCACTGTTTAGCCTGGTGAACTGCTGTTGCTTGGCTATATTTGGTTCGGCTAGACGAAGAAACAACTCATGCGTTACTCTGCTTGTTCCTTTATTTTCAAACCAATAAATACGCTGTGGTGATCGGTAAAGTAGTGGCTCTTTGTTTGAACATCGCTTATCTCGTATTTTCTCGCCCCATTTCTGTGCAGGATCAAGTATTTTCGGGGCCAATCATCGGAGTCAACACTTTAGTACAGGGCATCGGCCATAAAGGGTAGTTAAACCTACACCTTTTAACACATTTTTTTGGTATTTTGGCAAGTACCTGCCCCTACCTGGCGTCCATCCGCAGTCGACGCCTCCCCCCCCCCCTCCCCCGCGACTCCTACACAGACACGCAGCGACGAGCGTGCGGATCCAGACGCGGCCAGCAGTAAAAACGACGGCGCCGTCTACGAACGGACGCGGCCCATGCCAGCCCGAACGCTGAGACGCTCAGCCGTCGAGCTAAGCCTCAATCGGACTCCGCCACTCCGCCTGCGACGCCAGCCGTTAACATGGAAGTAACGGTTGAAGGACACACCGTAACCGCACAAGAGCTCCAGTCAGACGATTGGACACCAGTTATATATAAAGCCTATGCCTCCCGACCGGCCAATTCGCTGAAACCACCTCAACGCTCAGACAACGCTACCTCCGAGGCAGCAAACCCGAACGCCAGGAACGCGGCGCCCGACGCAGCAGCCGCAACTAGCAGCGGCAAGACGCCGGCCCGCCTACCACCTGCAACCAAGGAGGCGCGCCTCACAGTGCAACGCAGCAAGCAACTGCCGCCACTCCCACCCAACGCTATTAGAGTGGTCGTTCGCCCGCGAGGTGAAGTGCGACTCCTTGACATCCCAACACCTCGACTCAGTAAGGCAGTGCAGAGCCAGCTCCAAATCACTCTACCGGACGACTTCTGCCTTCGCATCCACCCGACCAACAATACTTTCACCATGGCAACAACACATTTCCCAACTGCCGAGACTCTGAAGACGCTGACCTCCCTCACCATTGGAGACCGAACCTACCCGTGCGCAGCTTACGTGGCACCCCCACCGGGGGCTACCAGAGGAGTCATCACAAACGCCTATGACGACGAGACCCCAATGCAACTCTACCAAGACCTGGTCAGAAGAAATCCAGAGCACACCATACTAGCAGCCCGACGCATGGGAAAGACGCACTCCATCCTAATCACCTTCGACGCAAGCGCAGTCCCGAACTCCATCAAATACATGGGAGCCATCCACCGCTGCACCCAATACCGCGGCAGTCCGGAAGCCTGCACAAATTGCAGACAACCGGGTCACCGTCATGACGTATGCCCAAGCCCCAAGACCAATCTCTGCCCCCGCTGTGGGATACAACATCCGCAACAAGAACCTCCTTGCACGCCTAATTGCATTCTGTGCGAGGGCCCTCACCTTACCGGCACGGGATCCTGCAAGGGACGAAACCTTCACCAGACGCGGAAACAGCCGAGCCACCCACAAACGCGGCATCAAGAATTGATCACATCCGGGGACAATTTTCCCCAGTTGTCGCCCAATCAACACAAGCAAGCCTGGACAGCGCCGTTGAAGCAAGCCTGGGACACTCCCCTCTCTTCTCAGAAGCACATGCCATCCATGACGGCGACTCCCAATCTGCAACACGCCCTTGCAAAATCCCAGGAGGAGGCAGCGGCGGCCAAAGCAGAAGCTACAGCAGCCCGGAAAGAAGCCGCCGCCCTTCATCAACATATCGCCAAACTGGAAACCCAGATAAGTGCTCTTGCCTCTGGATCTCCCATTCCACCTGCCCCCGCTCCTGCCGCATACCAGCCTCCCACCCCCAACCCACCCACCGCCCATACCTTACCCAGTCACTCCAACCCTACTTCCTCTCCTGATTTGCTAGCAATGGAAGCTGACACCGAACCCTCCGCAAACTCAACTGCATGCACAGCACCCACTCCCCCCACCGCTACCTCACGAGACGACATTCCAACCCTGCTTGAGTCCTTCGCTGCTCGCTTTGAGGCAAAATTGCAGGCCGCTATTACTCACATCAACCAGGAATGTGCAACGCTCAAAAACGCGGTAATCCACTTAACGCAAGATAATACTTCTTTTAACCAACGATTAGTTGTGCTAACCCAAGGCTTCTCTGACCGATGTAGCGATCTTGAGTCCCAGCTCAATTCTTACTCAACCGCCCTCCCGAAGCGGGACCCCACCCCAAATAGACGCAAGAAGGCTAAAGCAACGGAGGGAAACGACAACCCTATGCCTGTCATAGCTCACGACTCCCACCCCCCCGTTATTCCTTCCCCTGCTATCGATTCTCATGATGGCAGCTCCAAACCGTAATCTTACACTCTGGCAGTGGAACTGCCGGGGCTTTCGCCGGAAACGTCATGTGGTCCACCAACTGCTGTCCTGCGCAACGGGGCCCGACATCCTTGCCCTGCAGGAACCCTCCAACCCACTTACCCTCCCTGGCTATACTCCTATTTTGCCCACATCTCCCCTACCCTCCCGGGTAGCATTTCTAGTTAGTCGCTCAATCACCACCATCTCCCATACCCTACCGATTCAAGACATTGATCACCTTCTAATTGGGCTTGTGCCGCAACACGCTCGAGCGAACAGTCTCTTCATCCTAAATGTATATAGCCACCCAAAGTGCCTACAAAGCAACTTCGAACGCCTCTTTACACTTGCGAAGCGCATAGCAAACAAGTGCCCCTTACTCGTTGTAGGAGACTTTAATGCCCCGCATAGGGCTTGGGGTTATCCACATGACACACCGAAAGGCCGTCGTGTGTGGTTAGCAGCGCAACAAGCCGGTCTCTCTCTACTCACCGACCCTACCTCTCCTACACGCACGGGAACCAGCGTCTGTAGAGACACTACGCCAGACCTTACGTTCGCACATCGCCTCCCTCACGCCACATGGTGCAACACACAAGAGAATTTGGGTAGTGACCATTGCATCATCGAAATTCTCTTAAACATTCAACTACCCCGCAGACCTCCCAGAGGCTCCACTTTCACGAAGTGGGACTCTTTCCGATCATGTAGAGCAGCCCGCACCTCCGCCCCCATCAAGGACATCACCGAATGGTCCAAACAACTACAAAGTGATGTCCGACTCGCAACTCGTCCTCTATGGGAGGACTACCCCAGCGACACAGTTGACTGCCACCTTCTACATTTATGGGAAGCTAAAGCAAGCCTAGAACGACGCTGGCAAAGGCAGCGTTGGAACCGGACACTTAGACGCCGCCTCGCCCGTCTCAATAAAGAGATAGAGACACACGCAGCGACTCTTTCACGACAAAACTGGGAATCACTATGCAACAAGCTAGATGGCAATATGAGTTTACCTCAGACCTGGAACCTCTTTAGACACTTAATAGACTCCACACAGTCTAAGACTACACAAAGACACAACCTCACCAAACTCATACATACTTCCGATACACCTCCATTGGAACTCCTTCAAGAACTTCGAAATCTGTACTTCCCCACACACCCTCCTTTAACACACCCCGACTATGCAGGCCCCCCTAACGACTTCATCGACCAACCCATTACAGAAGCAGAAGTTCAGGCTGAACTCCAGAGACTTAACACGTGCTCAATCCCCGGTCCGGACGGGGTACATAACAAGGCACTCCGGAATCTCGACGCCGAATCCATTACGGCCCTTACCGAATGCTTTAATGGGTGCTGGCAAAAGGGCACCCTCCCATCGCAATGGAAAGAGGCCAAAGTCGTCTTCATACCTAAACCCGGGAAACCTCTGCTCACCTCTAACCTCAGACCCATCTCTTTGACATCTTCGGTGGGCAAATTGATGGAACACGTACTCCAGACTAGGCTCTGCCGTTACCTAGAAAACAATGATCTGATGCCCACCTGCATGTTTGGATTTCGTCCTGGACTTTCCACACAGGACGTCTTCCTACAGCTAAAACATCACATTCTAGACTCTCAAACCAACGACACCAAAGCTATTCTAGGTGTGGATCTTACTAAGGCATTTGACAACGTTACACACTCAGCTATCCTACAAAACCTTACAACCTTGGGAGTCGGAGCCAGGATGTACAACTACATCCGAGACTTCCTCAGCCACCGCACAGCCACACTTACTTTCGGTGACCACAGCCTCCCAGGTATCACAATCGGGGCACGAGGTACGCCCCAGGGAGCCGTCCTTTCCCCTATATTATTCAATATAGCACTCCTTCACCTACCCCAACAACTAGCTGAAATACCCGACATCCATTTTAGCCTCTACGCCGACGACATCACTGTCTGGACAAACCGAGGCAGTAACGCCGAAATAGAACAACACCTACAATTGGCACTAACCACCATCGACACATATGTACGAGAGCGTGGCCTGACCTGCTCCCCCTCAAAATCGGAGCTCTTTCTATACCGCCACAAGCAACACGATTCAGTCGTTCCTCCCATCACCCTTACGCTAGGTACTCACCCCATCCCACTAGTATCAAAAATCCGAGTGCTAGGGCTAGTTATCCACTCTCATGGCGCGCACGGAGAAGTCATAAAAACTCTCCAAACACACGCTCAACAGACCACCCGACTGATTCGCCGCATAGCGAACCGCCGGGCTGGCTTACGCGAAGAAAACACGCTTCGCCTCACCCAGGCTTACATAATAAGCCGCACCGCATATGCTCTTCCTTACCTACCCCTTCGACAGAAGGAGAGAGATCGAGTAAACGCGCTCCTACGGAGTTGCACGAAAGCAGCTCTACGCCTTCCTCCCAGCACATCCAATGACCGACTCCTCAAACTCGGTGTCCACAACACCTGTGAGGAACTCGGAGAAGCCACCTTTACGGCACAAATATCCCGTCTGTCTAACTCAGAGCCTGGCCGCACTCTGTTATCCCAATTAAACCTAACCCCTATTACACACCCTACCGAGAGGGTCCCCCTTTCTCCTATCCTCCGCTCTAACCTCAACATACTCCCTGTCCCCAAGAACATGAACCCTGAGCGAGACGGGAACCGCCGAAGAGCAAGGGCTCGGGCCCTCCACAAACAGTATGGCGAGGACCATCAGGTGGTCTACGTGGACGCAGCGGAATATACGTCAGGCTCCCGTATGGCCCTGGCGGTAGCCGACAATCGAGCAAAGCTTCTAACCTCCAGTTCAATCATCACCAATTCCACCACAGAGGCAGAAGAGGCAGCCATCGCGCTTGCTCTCATCTCTTCATCTGCCACCAAAATTATCACTGACTCCAAATCCGCCATTCTCAACTATGCCAATGGCTACATATCCCGCACCGCTGCGCGCTTACTACGCTCCTGGCAGCCCCGGCGCCGCATAACGATAATCTGGACGCCAGCACATGCTGGCCTCCCCGGCAACGAGGAGGCTCACTCCTTCGCCCGAGGTCTCACATTCCGGGCAGTGGGAGCCGAGCCCCCTCTACGGGCCGGGGAGTGCCTGCTCTCCTTCCGTGATATTCTCTCGTACTACCGGGACAAACGAAGGGAATACACACCCCCAGCCCCATCCCTCACCATAGAGCAGGCCGCACACTGGCGTCGACTACAAACTCGGACTGCTCCATACCCCATACTACTACATGCCAGATACCCAGACCAATTCCCCTCAACATGCAAACTTTGCGGCAAACCAGGAGACTTCCTGCACACCCTCCCCACGTGCCCCACCTTCCCTCATCCCCCATCGCCTGCCGTGGCGGTGTCTTACTGGGAGACTCTTCTGACCTGCACTTCCGCTCAAGACCAGTGCCGGATCATCTCCAGCGCAATAAAAAGGATTGCGCTTCAAGGACTCTCCTTTGCTTTGTAAGGGTGCCCCCTCATAGTAAGGGAGCACTCAAGTGCCATGTAGGGGGCTTCGCCCCCACCATTCATATCATTGGCAATAAATGTTTCTACCACCACCACCAGCCCGAACGCTCGTCGAGCATTGGGAATATGGTAGCTACGCGGCCGCGCGCGGCGCAGCAAGGAAGAGCGTGGTTGTGCGGCTAGTATGCTTCGCATAAAAGAAAACTGCTACGTTCTCCTCCGTGTTCCTTTAGGCTGGAGAAAAGAAAACAAACATTTGCTTAAAACAGCAATAAAAAGAGAAGACGAAATACAACACTGGTTGCGCAGTTTAGCTCATTTGTTCTTCTTTTCCCATTTTCGTTTAGACAAATGCGAAACCACTGCTTGTGGAAGTTACGCTAGTTCAGTAGTTCAGAAACTCAGAACGCTGTCACAACTTTGCTGGACTACTTGGTGCAGCGACACATGTGCAGAAGACCTGCCCTTGTAGCTCTCCCTCCATTGACACATGAAATTGTCCGCGAGTATAGCTCTGGGCCCTTTCACTCGCGATTGACAGTGCAGTGACGAGCGGAACCTGGCAACGCATGTCTTTTAGCAGCACGGCTGCGGTACGGCGAGGAGAATAGAGTCAAACCTTGCGTCGAGGAAGATGAGCTTGAGGTCGAGCGACGCGCGGAACATGAACATATTGGCGTACATCTTGATCTCGGTGATGGCGGACGGCGGCAGGGAGTGTCCGACGGCGACGAGGCCGAGGTTCTGGTAGCATCCGTCGTAGGGCGCTGCGTCCATGGAGTAGTGGCGCACCTTGACGTAGCCGCTGCAGTGGATCACCTTGTAGCCGCCCGCCGTGAGACCCGCGTTGCGTTTGGCCAGCACGCACTTCATGCGCACGAAGAAGGAACGGTCCACCTCCAGCTCTGCACGTGGGTGTTTGCGGTGCATTTGAGGGTGAGTTGGGGACGAGTGAGAAGGAAAATAACAGCGCGTTGATGCCGCATTTTATGGCACGCGGCTGAGCGTTGTAGCCTTGCTTCTCACACTGCAATGTGCAAGCGATGGCATGGAAACACACACAGCGACATGACCGTCATGCGCGGGATCCGCGTCGAACATAGTTGACCTGAGTCAACCTGAGTCGAACATAGTCCTGTACTGTAATGGTCGCTAAACACGAACAGCGTTCTTGGCAGACACCAATGCAAGCTTTTCTCAATCCTATTCCAACCGCGCGTGATATCCGCTTAGTTCTTATTCCGTTTACTTCGAACAACCGCGTATATGCTGGATATGGCTCCTCCATATTTGCGGGTGGCATGTCCTGCCTGATCTCCATCTCTATCCTACAAATGTAGCTCTGCAGTATCCGTTGTGCTACAAATGTGCTACCGAATACGTTAGTGTTCCTATTAACAGTTTTGAAAATGCGCCCTTGTAATAGTCCAGGACAAAATTGACTTTTCGCGTGCCACCTTATCGAACAGGATCTAAAGGCCAGGTAAAACGTGATAGTTTCGGCCGAAGGGTGAAGCATTGACCGCGATATCAATGCTTGGCGCTGCGCTTTGCTGCTTCGTTTCACTCCTCTACTCTAGCATTCACCCACAGGGGTGTTTGCTCCGCGAAACATGCAAGGGGGGAGAATGAGCATGTGCCATGCAAAGAGGCAGTGCATAGTACAAATATCCAACGAGGGGCTCCCTGGGTGTCACCATATTGGTTTGTCGACTGTGGGTAGCTTACACGAGCTTGCTCAGAAGCATTACAAAGAGTTCCGGCAGTTGAGCTTTAAGATTATGCTTTTAAATATAGCATATGTTTTCGCGCACTGGTGGCCGGGCGTATACTCGTAGAACGTACCCTGGGCGCTGTGCGGGTGCGGCAGTGCACTTTGTAGCGTGAGCACGGCCGTCATCTCGTCGTGGTCGGCCGGGTGGATGTACTCGTAGATGCTGTTGCCCGTCAGTTCCACCTGCACGAACAATGAATGTACTTCAAAAGGAATAAACCTATTTCTTGTGCATAAGCTTTCTTAATGGCGCTGAATGAACCGTGACTCCAAAGGCACCCCGTTCTTTCCCATTCAACGGTTGGACGTTAATGTGCAAGCCACGCTTGGCGTAGTGTTTTCGCTGTGCAAGATTGTGCTTTGTTATTTTTTTAGCTGTTTATGTTGCGCTTTAGTAGTCGATTGCATCGCAAACTTGGACAAGCATTGATGCTGCGCAATTCGGTGACTTCTAATACATGCTCTCATTTGCTGTGTGGAAACCAACTGCATATCTTCTTGGAACTGTGTCCATCCATGCCTATCAACCAATGTCTGTTTATTTTCCCGTTCTTTCCCGTGAGTGTACTCTCCCGCTCTTCTGCTGCCTTACGCAAGCTTTTGAGCTTTATTGTAGCACATCGCCTTCACCGGAAGAGGTGTGCGTTGGACCCTTCGTGCCTGGCTTGGGTGCACAGCAACAAAAGCTTGAGCACTTGGTATTAGAACGGCCAACGTTCGGCATTAGTCGCTTTGTGCTACTGAGCAAGTTCCAGCAACTTGTGTCTTTCTTGAATTGTGCCATGGATTCCTATTTACGCAAGGCCGAGCTTCAGCATAACGCGAGTCTCACAAAGCTGTACTAGGATTTTGCTCAACTACAGGAGCCTACTCTTGTTGCCAGTGCTCGTACTTCATGACGTGATGTGGTACGTGTATTCCGCTGGCGTGTTATCTTTTTTTTCTCTGCTTCCTTCGTTATTCTTTTCTCTCACTTTCAAGCGTGAGGGCATGGTGGCCTTTTCAAAAGACAATACGCGGCTTGATTTCCTCTGTTTATGCAGGATGTCGAAGCATATTTACATGGTCAAGATCAGTAATATTTATGACCCAATCAAGTTACCTGCGAGAAAGGTTTTGCCTACCTTAGGTTTGTTCAGCATTTAAATAAAGTTAATTATTTCAATAAGCATAATATTTATGGTATATACTATGTACCAATGCTAAATACCATGGAAAATAAATGAGTTTACTGCGTTGGGCAAGGAAACGCTACAGTGGGAATGTTTCATCACTTGCATAATATGCGATAGGGTTATTAAAGAAAGTGGTTCTCGCCTGGGAAGCGTGCTCACCTGCGAGAGTCCAAGATGCACCGATGCCGTCTCGGAGATGTACATGATCTTGCCATCGGGTGCCACCACGAACACGAAGCCATCAAGGGTCTGCTGCGGCAGCATCACAGATACCAGAACAATCGAGTCAGCATATGATTGAAACACACTTAGGCGTCTACATCTGTCCTGGCTTTTTCGAAATAGTATATTATCCCGCGTGTACTTATACATTTTCTTAAACGCGTATTTTTTATGATTCTGACGGATGTCGTACAAATAGAACAAAGTGTTCGTTTCAATTAAAGCAAGAATGACGCACATAACTAAGAAATATTGGGCTCCTTGTAGAGGTGTTCCATTAAGTTTCAGTAAGAGTGTCCAAAGCTCTCAAAATGTGCCACTAAATTTTCAAACAGAATGAATTTGTTTTCTTCCTCCGTGATCGTTCGCATGCTGGCCTTTCTTGAAAATTGCGCATTTCGCACCTCGACCTGAAAGCTTCTCAGAGGTCAAAGACCCCTATAAAAATAGCCCTTGCCATTCAGGTTTTTTGAGGCCCACAAGGATGACAGAAACAGAACTATATTGTCCCCCACCAACGTTGGCTAGGGACTTAGTTCTTCCTAAATATGACAAAAATAATATGTCGGCGTGCAGAAGCCGAATGTCGCTGCTCAAGAATTTTCCTGACACGCTTAACTTGAATGGTTGATCTATAGCTGGTAACGGCTAGTAATAACTGTTACACTCTGATACGTGCGCTACCATGCTTTGAAGTGACTGTGCTACGATCTTTGTGTTTTAGCCTATTTCACTGACACCTTAGCCATTGTTGCGAATCGCGGGGTAAAACGTACGCAGCTTGCTTCACCACCGTTACTCCATTTACAAAAGCATGCGGTGTGGATGTAAGTGCTACTTCCTCTCCAACCAAGGATTGTCTTGACGTTTTCCTGATGTACTTTTCATTTTGTCTACTACCCATAGTTTGCCTGCCCCCCCCCCCTTCTTTCATTTTTTCTTGTTGGTGTTTTGTTGTTGAGGTAGATTATTATTTGGTTGTTTATGTTGCTGAATATAGCTGGTTACTAATAAATAGTTATGCATAGGAATTATCTGTATTTATGACCAGTAACAGTTTTTAAAAGTTCGGTAATCATTTCTATATTGGACCAGTCACTAGCTATTTAAGATATTGGTCCAAATATTTCCGTATTACCTTTACCTAATTATATAGTAAAGTGCTACTTTTTGATTGAGTGATTTATTGATTGATTTTTTCGAATTGTTACTCATATAGGTAAATTGGGCAATGTTACAAAGCGAGGAGGGAGGGGTCGCCTTTTTGTTCAATTCACGCGATTCCCCCACGTAAAGAAGTGCGCTAGTACAGACCTGAAGCAAATGCGATCCCAGTTCTTTTATGGCCCCCTCACGACTGGAGATGACCGGAGGACAGGATCCCCAGCTGTCGCCCAGGCCTGCGAGCGAAAGTGCGCTTTGGCGTTATTCAAAGTGCGGGAACTAGTAGATGACAGTCTGGTCGACTATAAGATGCCACCAGCCAGAAACGGCTGTATATTTTCCCCAGTCTTCAACGTAAGAGAAGGCGTCATTGGTATACTGGGGACCAGTGATGTGTAATTCCCATCTCATCGCGTGTGGCAAATGAAAATATATATCGTCAGAAGTAATAAAATAGCAACGCTTGAACACGTTAGACGCTTCACAAATGTGTTGTAGAACGAAAGGTCTGTACAGCGCAATAAAAAATGAAACTGGTCATGTTGCCATATCATCAAATCCAAAAAAAAAACAGCAATAGAGGAAGCATCGAGCACGCTCAAAGCATTGCATAGTCCCAGGACTACCTGAAAGCGAGGACAATGTTCCGCACCGGATAACACATTTATGATGGATCCGGACCTGATGCCCTCGGGCTTGAAGCCGTGGGCCGGAGCCGTGGGCCCGGGCCAGTTCACTGATGGGCTTAGGCCAGGTTTTAGAACACACGCAGACGTTAAGCATGTAGATCCAAGGCATTCTGCACTAAGCTAGAGCGGGAAGTCATAAAACTGGCTATGAAATACCTTACATTGACATATACAAAAAAGGTATACATTTTTTTCGTCTTTTGTTTCTTAAAAAAACCAGAAAACTTCCTTTCCTCGAAAGTAAAAAAAAAGAACTTATATTAAGAGCCGTTCTTGATTCGTTTTTACTTCTACCGCTTTCGATACGGTTATGTTTTTGCCATTGCGCTATTTTACAGCTTTTTGCTTACTGAACAACATGGTAGATTGTTTATTGGTAACCACGGTGCGCATCAATGAGTTCCACTTAACTGCGTCTAGAACGTTCTTCGTGGGCCATAAAGGGAAGTGCTTCGTCGTAAGCGCAACAAGATCAGTGTGGCAGCTTCTGCGCGTGTAACTTTGGGCCATCTGAAGAAAACTTGCAGCTTTTAATTTGAAATGAAAAAGGACAAAATGCTTTTGTTTATAACAGCCTGATTGTCTTGTGATAGCTTCATAATAAATTACAAGATCATTGCATCCCTTATTTTGTTTATTGCCAAAATTTGTGTTTCAAATTTCAGGTGCTTGCTGAACAGTTCAATAATACAAATTTACGACTTTTCTTGATGCAAGTGCTATTTATTGATCAAAAAGAGGTTTACCTATGCTCCCTGAACCTAATAGTTATTCAACAAAGTGTACGCAATTGCCTTGCCAGAAACTTTACCAGGACGTTTGCTTTTCTGCGATTTTTCATAGCTGTAAAGTTTCACTAAGGAAGAAAGTTGTTACACTTTCACAGCAGTTCTATTGTAATATATTTTGCTACACCACCTAAATAATGACTGGTTCATATCATGTGGACATAGAGTGCATTCGGCGAGCCAAAGCCGGGTCCGGTCATGCCGGCGTGAGCCTGGGCCGGACCTCTTCATGCAAACGCGGGCCCGGGCCGTGCTCAGGTTTGAGACGACGGACCCGGACTGAGAAATCAGGCCCATGTAATGCTATAAGCTCTAGCTCTAGCGAAGAGCGCGGTTTAGCATACAAATAAAAAAGACGAGTCCGAGAAAAGCAGGTTGCTGACAGTGAGTGTGAAGCAATCTAAACTTTTACACTTTTAACATTGCACCGTTCAACATTGCACAAATATTCAAGCTCGGAAACACATTATAGCATCTCGTTCAGCACATGCCAGCTGTGCCAACTGTCTCCCAAACGCCTTTAGTCCATTTAGCTGAAATAACGGCTCAGAAAGGTAGAGAAAAGTCAGAAGGGAAGGACATGAAGATTAATCTCGCTAAGCCCTAATGGTTACTACGTACTGGAAGGGGGAAAGTGTTACAAAAGATGGGAAGAGGAGAAGAAAAGTTCTCACCATGTGGCTCGCGCTCAAGTGTTAATCGCTTGATCATTCACAAGTCGAAGTCTCTTTACTTCTCCCTGTATTTGGTTCTTCTTATGCCCGCTCCCCTCTCCCCAATTGTAGGGTAGTAAACTAGGTGCGATCTAGTTTATCTCCATGTTTTCTTCTTTTCTTTGTCTAGATCTCTTCAAGCGAAAAACTATGCTGGGTAAGCTTAAAAAACGCTGCAACGCTTTCGTGGGTTGATACATCGCAGACGCACGAGACCACGTCCAGAAATTGTCCCTTCTGTGAGACGCCTGTCGTCTAATTGTCCCAAGACGGTGGGAACTACATGTCTCTGATGTTCGCATGATGAGCAGTCACACAAAAGTTAAGATTTCATCTGTACCGTGCTCTACAATTGACAACGTCCGCCTTTCCAATTTGTAACGAAAAAGGGCTCATAAACACAGCGCCTATTTCTGGACAACAGAGTAAGATTTCACGCAGTAGTTAAAAACAGCCGTTATTCCCTGATAAACGTTGTAAACTAAAATTGCATCGCACTGTTGAATAAGGCTCGAATGCTTCACTGCCATGTTGCGCAGCATATTCTGAGCAAATGTACCATGTCCAATTTGTGTGTCTTTTTTTTTTGGCTAATGCAATAGTATACTCTGGTTTTAGCTAGTCGATTGTTTATCACTTTTTGTGTTACATAGTTTTCTATCGCAAGTGATAATTGACGAAAGAGTCGCCTAATCTACGGCTTATTTTAGCATATGTTATGTGAGAACATGCGTACATTACAAAATAAGCAAGGATTGTTTTTTTTTCAGTGAGCAGCCAGCGTATATTATATCGTTATATCTGTGACGTTAGGCATGATATAGTTAGCAGTGTCTGACGTTAAAACAAATCATTCAATGAATTTGTTACAGAAAGGTGTTACATCTTACAACCCTAAAGCGAAGTGCACTCTTTCAGGTCAACGTCAATATGCAAAGACAACTGACGGACGTGCTAATGTTCAGTCAGTGTATGTGCGTGCCTTGCTTTTCGAAGAAATACCTCAAACCCATGCGTTCGAACGTAAAAATCAGCTTACTCAAAATTTTTCTTTAAAGGTCACTTGCTACTAGTTTGAGAAAGGCGGCGGCAAAAAAGAGCTGGTCATGCCAGATTTATCCTAGTAAGCACTTTTGTGCGTGATACAATATGTTCAACTACGTGTAGCACAAAGTTTTACGTGTAATTTGCCAAGTTCAGTTTTCGTAGGCGTTTCGACCTCTTTCGCTCTTAGTGTACAAAACGCGATCATCGTGGCGTATTATCCGGTATATGCATGTAAAGGTGCACATAAGGATGTCGAGGCAACTCTCCAGGGGCCGAATTCCCTGAATGTTTTGTTCGTAAGAGATTTCTGCGACTGGACGATCCGCCGTCGCTAATGTATTAAATTCCACGATTGGTCGATACCTGCTATTCGGCCCCGCAGTGTCGGAATACGGGCTCAATCTTTTCGCGGACCCATGGACCCACAGAAGAAGCCTTGTCTTTGGCGGGAAGCAATTACAGAAGTGTAGCACGTGAACGTTAACACGCATAGAGCAACGAACAGCGTATGTGGCATTGAACACCACGACGAATTCCCGAATATTTGAGAGCAGCATTCCACTGCATATCCCACTTATTGCTGGTGCATCTCACAAATCTGTGTTGCTTCACATGGCATAACGAAAGAAGTGCACTTGGATAAAACGTAATGCTCGTGTGTAAGACAATTTCGAACGCGCTTAAATCACGCACGTAATGCATTTTTGTCTATTCATGCGATCAGTCTGCTCTTATCCTTGCCTTTCACATACCCAAATACACGCCAGTTCATTGCGTAATTAACAAAGACGCGACGGATGAATAGCGAAATAGAAAGGCTTATGCAAATGCAGAAGATCGAAAGCGCCTCCCGGAGAGAAAAACAAACAAATATAACTGGGGACGAGTGCTAGATCGCATGCCAAGACAAACGTTTCGTTAGAATGCCAGTCCCCGCTATGGCGAGTTTGTGAAAATGCTTTATCGCAAGCGTTGCTGACGAGTCTCCAAGTTCCCGTCTGAACACCAACGGAAGGGATGCGAACGAGAAGGAGAGAGTGAAGCGGTGTTTGAGGCGGGGATTCGTTCCAAAGACGTGGAACGTGCCCGCGCATCGAATGCGCAGTGACTGTGCGAAACACTCCGGAGATGAAGGTGAAAAAAAAGGAAAAAAAAAACTACTCAACAGTGAAGAAACACAAACACACTCGTTCTAGTTTGAACTCCGCTGAATACGGCAGGGAAAGAATTGAAGGCGGAAAGGTTTCTGGGAGAAAGGGCGGGCACTTTGAATAAGTACTGCAGGCGGATTAAACGCACTCTAGGCTAACCTCCTCCGCTAAATGATCCATTAGCGCGCCCCTCTCCGGGACCGTCGCTCGCTCTGCATGGTCGTTGTCACCAAAGCCTGATGAGCTGCGCCACTGTAAAGGGCTCGTTTGAAGCGGACCGGACTCGACGAAAAGCTCGGAGCAGTTGGAGCACATCGTAATCCTTGATAATCCTTGCCTAGATGTGTGTTCACCTGCGAACTCACGGGCGCTTTCCTTAGTGAGAAATGACTTAACGGGGCAAAATGGAATGTATATGGCTTTAGCGACCGTAGCAGCCGTCGTAAATCTGCTAGCTGTGCTGCGTGAACAACATTATTCGCCGTTACGGGAAATGCCCACGGCTCAATGTGGTAACACTAATTACGTAATGCAAACGTACAGTACGATAAGGATGTTTAGAAGGTCAGCAAACCTTGGCGCCTATGTAGCGCACTTCGCGAAGAAAAGCAGAAGTCCAGACAAATTAAAATACTGATGGTAAGGTACCGTGAGGTAGCCAATCTGCCAGACATAATTTTTTTCCCCGGTTTGCTTAATTCGAGCGGATAATGAAAAGTGTCGGAGGGCGTGAGCGAGTAGGCTGACGTGTGCGAACGAAAAATGTATTTATTGTTTCGCTTTTGTGAAAACTTGCTGCCCTTTCGTTTCTAGAACAACTGCTATACGTACATCTCTGTGCAAATGCATTTCATTTACTAACCGATGTTTCTATGCAAACACAAGAAAGCTTCGAGCTTCGTGCAATAATTACAAGAGGGAACTTTTCGCCCCGCGATCGTAAAGCTAGCATGAGAATGATGCTTAGTGCTCGAATTTGTCTGATATTCGTGCTTGTGGCTTGAAACGTTCTTGCGGGTTCACTCACTGCGTTTTGTCTGCCTTTCACGGCCTAAATTACAAATCAGTCGCATAGTTTTTAAACCTGGAAGGCAATAAGACATGTAAACATGCCCACTTACTGTGAATTCTACCAGTTATAACGCAATAATATGTTGGAAATGAACACTTCGCATAATCACAAAGCCGTTTGAAGCCAGCAGGACGAAGTTTATGCAGATGTGTACTAATGATAATTCCCATGCTCGCTAAAGCGCCATGCTTCTGGCTCCAGTAGGCCCTAATGGCAGTTTTCCTTTTGGTAACTTTTGTAGAAAACTCTAGAATAGAAAGCCTTCTCAAGCATTATGGCAGCGTCGGTTTGACCATTGCCTGTAAAATTTGAGGTTCTGGTAAAATCAAGCGCAACGATGTTATGATTATTACCACATAATTTAATTTTTCGGCCCTACTATCATACCCGCGTTCGCGAGGCACTCTTGCGTCTTGAGGAGATTCCGCGGAATGCGGAAGTAAAGGTTGGAACGGTATTTGATGCGAAGTCGCCTATATGATCTTGGATACACCAAATTCAACTCCCCCATCAGGCCCTTTTTCGTCTCCAGACGCAATGGCTGGGCACCTGCCTTAAGTAAACGCAGTCTTAATAACAAGATGGCGTAACTCTAGATGTTAAGTCATAAACACAAGACTTTAGATGAGTTATCAGCCATGGCGTTGCTTTGTGCACGTTGTAGAATGCTTAAAGTAACAAAAAGAAAACACTACCGACAGAACTCAGCTATGATAATTGTTTAAGTTATGCTAAAGCAATGAACTGTTGCTAAGAGCAACTTCTAGTCATTCCTGATGCTGGACATTTTGTTAGTGAAGGTGGCCAAACACAGGAAAACAGCACTTGCGAGCGAAATGCTTTGTGAATTGAGTCCCAGGCTTTCCGACTGCCGTGAATGACATCTTGCAGCACGCATAACTACACGACCGAAGAAGTCTTGAATGTACGCTGGCTGTGACTGACAACTTAGATCGCGCTTGTCGCTATCGCGCCTGTTGGTGCCATGAAGGAGGCATTAGTTTAATAATATGGGCGCATAAATTGTGCCTCTATCTAGCGTAGATTTTCAGTACGCGCCTCATGGGCGCTTAGGGATTCTATTAAAGATGTGCTTGCTTGCCCAAAGGTTTCATGATAGCTCATCGCTTGTAAATTGCTTGACACTGGCACTGGTTCTTCGCGTTACAATTTTTTTGATGTTCTGTGAAAACGGCTGGAAAACCGGCCTTAAATTAAGGACAATTGCGTCATTAACTGTTAAATTGAAAACCAATGTAATTTATGAAGCATAAAACAATCTGGAACGATACGCTTGAGTCAAACAGATGTAACCTTCACGAAGATAGGAGCATTCTTTCGACTCGCAGGGTAAATCATTATTGACTGCATATTAAAATAATAAGCTTCCTTCGATTCTATCAACATTTTTGTCGCCCGTAACGCCAAGTGGCCGATCCCGGCAATGACGGTTCCACAGCTGGGTGGGAGCCAATTTTGCGGAACGAAAATATTCACTACAAATAACGGCCCAAGCCGTTTGTCTTTGATATTGTTTGAACTTGCATTCGAGCTCTAATGGATTAAAACCTTCCCGACTTGACGCAGCAACTGCCGAAGCTCGGTGTTTTACGGACGAGTCTTTCTGTTGTCATCGCATTAACTTCTGACCGGAAGATACTTTCCGCACGCATGGTATTATTTTCATCAAAATCGTTCTTCTTTTTTTATTTCTATCCGCGCCTCTACAGCCTATCGCCCGTGTATCTTTCGATTCTCGACCGAGTCAGCAGGGCGCCCAGCAAACGACCGCTGCGCGGGCGCTGTTATTTATCGGCTTCTCCATTTGAACGCACTACGGAACTAATAGCTCCGTACCCTGGGCCCGAGGGTAAACAGCGTAACGAGCACCAGACCCGGAGGAATCCTCCCTCACGGCGACGCCATAACGAATGCCGCTAAAGACATGGGGCCGAAATTACTCTATGCGTTTGCCCCCGACGAATGACGAGGCTTGTGTCGGTGATGATGGCCGCGCGGCCAGCAGGCGAGCGATTCAGCGCGCGCTCGCTCTGCGCGAAGCTGCGATGGGCGCGAGCGAATGCAGGCAAGAACAAAATGGGGAAGCGAAAACGAAAGTAAGAAAGGTACTGAGCCAACTCAAATATATTATGTCCGCGCGCGAAAGCTTTGTTTGCGCTCTTTCTCTTCCCCTCTCCTCCCACCCCCACTTGCTTGCTTACCCTCTCGGCATTTCGACGGCGGGATAGAAAAGGCCGATCGGGCGGCCCGGGCGCCGGCGTTGACGCAAAGCCTGAAATATCCGCTGTTTACTGAGAGAGAGAGAGAGAGAGAGAGGAGGGTAGCGGGGAGGAAAAGTTAGGCGCCTCGCGATCTCGCGCCGCCGATTGCGTATACGAGATGAGCTCCGCTTTGTGCGGACAGACAGAGCCTTCCCGGATACCGTGACCAGATGCTTCGCCTCTGCACGGATTTACAGGATACTTTTTTTTTTTTTTTTACAGAGACGCTGTTAAGGGCTAGTTCCCCCAGCTTCTCCTCCGGCGTCCTCGTCAGACGCCACCATGCGTTCGTGCTGTACAGTACGCGACCATATTAGAATAAAACGTTATTGTATCACACGTGGGCCGATCCCGAAGATGGTGCAAAGCCTGGCTGACTCGTGGCGGAGGTGCAGTTTGCCAGTAAGGTGCCCTTCGCTGGTCATACTTCTTCACACAGTGGGAGCTAGGGCACTGAGTTTTCTGCATGAACCTTCGTGTACGTTATTAAACCGTAGCTTTTCTTTTTGGGCTATCATTCCATGTTTTCGCCTAGGTCGGTTGGTCGCTGGTCGGGTTCTTGCAGAGTAGATTCGCATTTACTTAAAGATACAAAACAATAACAAAACAGAGTGGATTCGCATTTACTTAAAAAACACTAACAAAGTGCGTCCCACGGGATTCCACGCTCTGGCCCGTTGCTCTAATTATTAGGCCAAATCTGCATGTACGCTCTTGTGCCAACACCAGCGAGCTGTTTGGGATGATCCCCGCGTGTTGATAATTATGGTTCCCATACTACAGTGCATAACCACAACGGGCTATGGGCCAAGAAAGGCGTGCGTTGGATCTGCCTCTGCAGCGTGCGTTTGATCTGCATAATTTGTCTTTGTGAATTTATGTCTGGGAATAAATACACGTGCCGAATATAAAAATTGCTGTTAAAATGTCATCGTCGTCATCATCATTGTCGTCATGTCATCGTCATCATCATAATCATCATCACCTGTTAAGATATAAATGCTGCCTAATGATAGTCACAAGAAGATGCGAGTGACACTACGAGACACGCTTAGAAAATGGCAGTGAGAGCTCGGCTTGGAGACTGGCTGACATCAGAAGTGTTTATTGCTTAAGAACGAATAGGCAAAGGACAGAGTTCTTCACCGACGAAATTATGACTTTCTGAATGTGCTCAGCGATCCCTACGTTAAACATACCGAGCACAGAACGGACGCGCCTTCGTGACCTTTATATGCATGGTACCATTTTACTATCTTTTCACTTGCATTTGGGAAGTAATTTGTCATAAGAAGCGGTTGCAAAAAAATAATAATAAATGATGACGGGGAAGAAGGAAGAAACTAGCAAGCGACGTAATGTGCGCCACAGCCGTTGTCAGAGACACAACGCTTTTCTTCTTTCCTCTGACTTCTGAGCGACCTCGTGCGATCGCAGCATTTGTATTATATATACAACTAAATGTTTTGTCGCGCGTCTCACCGGATGAAGAAAAAAATCGCACTTCCGCGCCGCGTAACTCCGGTGCTTTTCTTTCAAGGACGTTAGGATAAGAGACGGTCCGCTCACACGACCCCCTGATCCGCGCTCAATATGGCTGACACATTATTGGTCGCGCATGGCCGCAATACTGGAATGCCACGCTAAGCGGCCTTCATGTGCTCGCGCTGGCCCAATGTCAACGCGCGTTTCCCGAAAATCTCGGTCGGCCTGCCGTATTGTTCTGCATACACAAACGCGATCGCCGCAGCCCCCAGATGAGGATGGAAGGGAGAGGTTACCTTGGGAAGGAAAGTCGGAGCAGTCGAAGGGAATTGGTTCTCCGTCGTGACGCCGTCGGGAGAGGGAGAGAGGGAGGGGGAAACGGTGAGTAGAAAGGAAGAGGGGGAGGGGGACGGTGAGCGGAACTCGCGGGGGTGGATCGTCGAGACTCCATGGTCGGCGCGCGCGGTCTGTTTGCGCTGCCAATTTGATGGGCTCCCGATGCAAATGAATCGCGCTCGCTGCGCCTCCATCTGGGCGCTGCCCCTTTTCTGGCGCGCCGGGGTTCGCCATCGGAGAACTTGGGACGGAGGGCAGTGCGCTGCCGTTCCAGAACGAGATGCTTTTCGGCTGCGCGCGCGCTCTATTCTCTGCGACGGCCGGTGAGATTCGGTGTATATACCTTTCCTTGTCCAAACATGCCACAATTTCTGCTGTTATAAACTTATGTGATCGACGAGTAAACGATACGAGTTCGCTACGAATAACAATTTCGATATTCTATTCGCTTTTAA
The DNA here is from genome assembly GCF_038994185.2 of Dermacentor albipictus. Lineage (NCBI taxonomy): Eukaryota > Metazoa > Arthropoda > Arachnida > Ixodida > Ixodidae > Dermacentor > Dermacentor albipictus. Next base: position 69,283,380 of record NC_091825.1, read on the forward strand.
TTCTAGCATTACACAGCAAAATACCGCTTGCGGCTAAGTAGGTGGCTAATAACTGTTGTTATAGAGCTTACGTCGATAAGAAAATAATAAAACGTTGCAATACTATACTTTATTGCTTGTTTCTTACTCATTTCAAACGGAAAAAAGAAAGAAATGCAGAAAAGGAAATTACAGGAAACAATAAAGAAATGGTGAAGAACAACAGACACTTAATTCATGCACGCAGCACCCGACACATCTATGGGGCTAAGTCAGGGCTGTATGAAGCGTTTACCGACCCAGCGGAACCTATGGAACACATAATGAACGTTGGCCGAATAAATTGGCCCTTATTCTTTTCACTCTTTCTTTCGCAGACGGACGGACGGACGGACGGACGGACGGACGGACGGACGGACGGACGGACGGACGGACGGACGGACGGACGGACGGACGGACGGACGGACAGACAGACAGACAGACAGACAGACAGACAGACAGACAGACAGACAGACAGACAGACAGACAGACAGACAGACAGACAGACAGACAGACAGACAGACAGATAGATAGATAGATAGATAGATAGATAGATAGATAGATAGATAGATAGATAGATAGATAGATAGATAGATAGATAGATAGATAGATAGATTCAGAAAGGCTGAAGGCAAAAAATGCTCATTGCCTTAATAATCAGGCACCCTTGCAGCCGCTGTCCCCAAAAGGCTTCAGAATGTATTTTCAGTTCAGAATGTATTGTTACGTACAGGATCCTGAACTCACAAGTGGAGTAGCCAAGATTTTTCAACACGGTGTCTTGCAGTTACATCTATACAGGCCTTCCTGCAGATATATAATATCAATTTATGTGAATGGCTTGCTTCCCACTTAAATGTCACTTTGTTTAGATCACTGAGGCATTGTCTTTTCCATGGTGCCAATTCATGCCATGTTTGTAGATAACTTAAAAATGAGATTGTTTGAGTTTCCGTAACAAATATTTGTAGGTAGTTGGGATGGTGAAAAATCCAAGCACTATCAAAACTGTGGCGTGAAAATGTAGATATTTATTGGCTGAACTTGTGCCCACAAAGACACGCAATTAACGCTCAAATGACGATGATAGCTGCGATTTTGGTCATTGGTCGTTGAAATCGGAACTGACGGTCCTGGCCTATCCACTATTTACAGACGTATCACTGCACATTAAAGAGCGATCACTGGTGCTAGCGCAAGGGCGTTAGAGAATGTACACCATTTTCTGATTATGAACACTTTTCATTTGTCGCTGCTCCGTTTCGGAGGGGCTGCTGATAGAAATGATCACCCTCGTCATCATAACCTACCAAGCCTTAGTAAGGTTGCTTTGGGATTGTTTTGGTACCGTGGCTTGTACGCACGTATTTTAAGCATGCCATGTGAAAGAAGTAGTCCCTAGTGTAGTCGACACCAAGTCGGCTCAGTTTAGTTCGTGTTCTAATTGCCAGGACTGAATGAATGGGCGGAATAGCAATGAGGACGTGTTCTTCCCTTGTGGAAGAAGTCGTTACCGAAGTGCGATTTATTGCAAGCTTTTTTTAGCGCACCCGAATGACTGCTCAGCAGATGGTCAGTTGCATCGCAATTATAGAAAGAAAATACGAGCAAGTCCTCCAGCACAAATTGCAGTTCGAAACGAAGGACATGTTACTGTTGCGACTCGGGGTTCGAAGACGTGGGATACACTTTTCTCGTGGAAGAATGAGGTGAACGTGAGGCTGGGTCCGATATTCAGGACGTTGGACAAACACGTATACGTTTACATAGGTACAAGAAAATGCAAAGTAATACAGAAAGGTTGATGATCACCCCCGCCGTCCGCAGCTCCTTTTATGCCTTGCGTGATCATTGTTTAGTCAATTGCCGAATCCAGTGTCAGGAGGTTGATAATATCAGGTCCCACCATTGCAATCCGGTTTCAGGACACCGATGACATCAGATCCCACCAATCCGGAAGTAGGTTGCCCTTGTCGCATTGCTAATTGCTCAAACCTCTCCTGAACGAGGTATTCCCGTGCTGATCATAATTGATCCCTGTCGAGAACCATTCTGACGAGGCCGTTGGCCCGTTCCCCATAATCGTCCGAACCGTGACCGAAGGGTGTAGTGGGCCAACGGCCGATTACAACATTACCCACAGTCGCACCTTATGGGCCTAGCTGGCCTTCGCAGGTTTGCCGAAACAACAGATTATAGCAACCAGGCGCACGAGTCGCGAAGACCTTCCGCAGGCACCGTTCACGCTGCCACTGCAGCTTACGTATAGCGAATACCACGCAAACTGTGACGCAGGATCCCAGTAACAACAACAAAAGAAGTGTGTGCACGGTTTTCACCACATTGTTCCAGAAGGCGAGAAGCTAACGTTCACGCACTGAGATGCACTGTGGCAACATAAAACAAAGATATAAAACAACTCCAAACGTCACCAAAAGCCGTACGCGCCGTTTCGATGCCTTTAGTACACGGCCTCCGAGATCTCATGTGGCCATCTTAGCGAAAGCTGCCCCTCCGCATTCTCGGAAGCCATGGTTCGCGACCGCGGCTTCAGGGTAGGTGCACAGGCGCTGCAGCGAGGGCGCCCTCGAGCGGCGCCTGTGCTGCTACAGAGGACTCTATCAGTCCCCGCCCTACGCCCTGTTGGGCGGCGAGTTTCGACTCCTAAAGTATTCTGTGACCGTGGTCGCAAGAACATTCGAGAAATTTCGGTAAAGTATTCTGTGCATGGTCCGCAATGACATTCGAGGAATTTCGGTAATGTATTCTGCGACCGTGGTCAGCAAAAACATTCAAGAAATTTCGGATACAGTAGGTGGGTTTTGTGCCACACGATAACTTGATAACGGCGATAATCTAGTTCAGAGCGGTCCCAGGAACAAAGGAAAAAAAAAACAATGTGCGCTTAGCTTTTGCGTGATGCGTTACCGATGCGCGATGCCAACAGAGGTCAACAGAGGTCAATATTTGATCATATCGTCCTCGCGTATTGTGCTTTAGAGTGTAGAGTCATATGTACATTGCAGAGAAGGATCAGGCTTCTAGCTGGAACGTTCCTCATCGCCAATGCATCACCAAAGTTAACGGTGTGGTTCCATCTGGTATGTTAAAATAAGAACGCTTGACCGGGTCTAGCAGCGGCAAAACAAACACTTGATCTCAACATTAACGACGAAGCAAGGCTAACACATCGTTCTGAGTGTCAGACGAAAGTAAGAGATGGCTATTCTTACCATTTATTTAGTTCTGTCGTGACTGAGAGCAAGTAAGGAGGAAGTATTCGGATCGAAGAGGGTAGTTCGGGATTGTCTGCGTGCTAACCCCAGACAGACATGTTTCCAGCTTTCCTAGTTTCGAATTTCCTAGGTACAGGTTACTGACACGAGTTACGGTAACCTGCCGCTGTAGCCAGCGGTATAATACGCGCATGCGCAATAAGCCTTCCGTAACGTTGCATGAGCAACAAATAAAAAATGCTGGTTAATTCATAAATGAGTTTAGAATACCTTAAGGGCCCCCGGAGCGACATCACATCACGGGTGGATACACTCACGGCGAATAGAATAACGCGAGCATAGAACACGCGTCTCTATGCGTTACTACCTGACTGCCGTAGACACGCACGATTTATTCGATGGCGGATTCGATGCCAGCAGGCCCTGTGATTGCGGCAGTGCGGCTGTAAAAGCAATGCCAGTCACGCGCCGTAAGTATAAAAAAAGGCCTGTTGGGAAGCTGTGCTCGTGTGTGCGTGGAGGGACGACGCATTCCGTGGGCTGGTGTGGGACACAGGACGGATGCATACGATGAGTTCCTTGTTAGATGGTAGCCAATGAAAAGCGCAAGTGCCAAGATTCAGTCGAGGTGTAGATAGGCCTGAAGAGAAAATCTAGTCGCAGTTCTCTCTTTCTTTCTCATTTCTCAGGCCGTGATACTAGAATTGTAAAAGTAATCGACGTTAGAATATTTTTCTGTTATTTTGGGGCTGGCATTTTTTCTTTAAGTCCTTCAAAGAGAAGGGCATCATAAAATAACACACAGTTGTAAGTCAGTGTTTGTCTCTTGTTTGTCACTGTTGTAGCGTTTCTATCCATTTGCATTTTCTAACTTCTCCTTTCCCAGAGAATTACCTTTTCCTCTGAGAAGGTGTGGCAGCCAGTAAACGAGGTTGGCTTCCCGACACAGATGTCGCCGTATATGCAGTCTACACGACAAGCGACGACCAGGTGTCTGCGAGCGCAGCGGTACACCTCGTACACACTCCTCGCGTTTGCAGCAGGGGTGGAGACATGCGTCCGACGGTCGCCAGTTTTGCTCAGCTTTGCGCACGCATGAGAGAAATACACGCACATATATACCACAGGGTGGGCGTGATCGCGCATGAAGCGACGCGTCTTTGCGTCACAATCGGGGCGCTAGGCCCCTCTCGCTTCCCGAAAAGAATCCGCCCCCCCCCTCCCCTCCCCCTTCCCACACCCGCGCGGAACCAAACTTTGCGGCTCGCCGAGCACCACGATCGGCAAACTGCTGTAGCTGGTGCGAAGCGATTGCGCGACAACCCCGAGCAGCAGCGTTAGCGCACTGTTTGCGGCGACGATCGGGATTGGTGATTTATGCTGCGTGCGTCTTCTGTTGCCGCATAATCTGCAAGACCGCGTGGAAGAGAGGAAAAGAAAGCGTTTTATTTGAATTTTGTACCGCTCGCTGTTCGCATCTTTTTCTTGTGGCTTCGCTTTGCATCAATATTGTCAAGCACGCCGTGGCAGGTCGCCGGAGCCAGGGAACTTAAGGCGCCCGTTCGGCTCGCCAGCTGTGGCTGTTACGTACGTATGTATACCCATTGTGTTGGGCTTGTTCGTTTGACACGTTTCGAACCGGCACTCCAGCCCTCGTCACGTGTCTCTTGTCTCCTAGCGCTGGCGTCATGCTGATCATGCTGGTTTCATGCTGCAAATCGGGATCGGCGGGGACATTAATTCGTGCATATGGCATGACTGCGTCAGTTGCATCAGTTTTAGAGCGAAGACTAGAGCTGGCCGTTAATTACATGATAACCCGATTTTAAACTACAGTGATTTATGCTCTAGTAAATTAAACGGCAAATTCGTTTCGGACGGTGGTGTCTAGCCAGTGGCTCGGGTGCCCTGCGGCCATGTCAGTGGTCATGGGTTTGCCTCTGAGCCACGGCGGCCGCATTTCAGTGCCTTTAGAAACGAGAAGTGTCGCACGCTGACATTTAGATGTACGCTGAAGAACTTTAGGTGGTCAACTTAAATAGAAAGCCATGTACTGCGATATCGATCCTAGCCACGATGTGTATATGAGCTATGTTCGATTAGGAGGCTGTCACTGTTATCAGAATGCTCTACTTGGCAAATCGTTTCTATTTTAATTTCATTATATGAATTTTGTCGAAGCGTCATAATGTATGGTGCCTATACGTTACGATTAATAAATATCCACATGTTGCAGCGTTAGAGCCGGAACAGAAAAAAAATGGCTGTGGCTTAGCTAAGGTTAAGCCCAGGATGCGAAGCATACTAGCCTTTATTTTAACGCGACAGCGTTAAGGAGCTCGTGTCGCAGAAAAGCCGGTGTCGTCGGCGTCGGCTCAGGCGTGCGGCGCTTGCTCAGGCGCACATTTCGTTGTCGCGCCGAACGCTGCGTTGCTCGACGCGCACCGCGTCCGATGCGGGGCGCGACGCCGCGAGCGACGGCGGGAGTTGGAGCGCCGGTTCTCCTCTGTCGTGACGTCACGGTGTCACGTGATTTCATGGTCACCGCCGCGCCTGAGGAGCTGGGTTGAGCCCTCGTAATATGCTTCGCATAACGTCGGCTCAGGCGTGCGGCGCTTGCTCAGGCGCACATTTCGTTGTCGCGCCGAACGCTGCGTTGCTCGACGCGCACCGCGTCCGATGCGGGGCGCGACGCCGCGAGCGACGGCGGGAGTTGGAGCGCCGGTTCTCCTCTGTCGTGACGTCACGGTGTCACGTGATTTCATGGTCACCGCCGCGCCTGAGGAGCTGGGTTGAGCCCTCGTAATATGCTTCGCATAAAAAAAAAAAACCTCCCAATCGTCTGCGTGCGTCGGAGAACCCGTACTGCGACATCTGACGTTCATTTTTGCGCTGACGACCAGAGCTCTGCGAAAGGGAAGCGACATACATTGTGGGAAATCTCAGCATGCTCTGGAAACACCCGTTCAGTGCGCGCTGTGCGACGGGCAGAGATAGGCACGCGGTTACCTCCTTTACCTAGGAAAATGTGATCGCAAATCATGATACTAGAACGAACGCTTACAGTTTTCAACGCGGCACACTGTTTAGTCATGCTCGGTTGACGCGAACATCCACTTTAGCGCAGCTAGCGACAGTGCAGGAAGTGTGGACGCAGCGAGCCGGCCACTGAAGACGAGTTCCTTGCAAGTAAAACGTTCACAGCAGCATCTGCCGCATCTTTCTCGCGGGGGAGTGGCCTTGCTGGGCTATCGATCGGAGCACGGCGCCCGCCCCAACCGATCTGGCCACTTGGCGAGCGTGGCTGTGCCGCTACAGGCGATACATTGCGAAGCGGAGGTGTTGGCGCGGATACGGTCGTGATGTGTCACCCCATCCCGTGTCACTCGACATTGCCGAAACATGTTTACAGGATTTACATGCACGTAAACATGTCCGTCGATGTGCATGCTCTTGCTCGTCCATCGCCGCACCTGGCGATGGACGAGCAACGTTGACGAAACGTTGCTCGTCCGCCTACCAACGTTGACGAAACTCCGCCTACCAATGCGCAGATGCAACGCGCCTATGTGAAGCCCGGCTGCGTTCTGTGCGGCGCGATGTTGTCGCACCATGTGTAACCAGCACTCGGCCAAGTTCAGACATGTGTGTGCGTGACGCTGCGTCATTATCCGGCTTTCTTTCTTCCTTGTTTCTTATTTCACAATTATGCACGAACACACACACACGCACACGCACACACACACACACACACACACACATTGTTACGCGGTTTGTAGAAGGCGTTTATTTCAGGGAGCCGTAGGGCAAGTGGGTGCCGGTACTGCACGTCGTCCTTCTCCTCCTAGCTGCCATCTTAATGTTGGGATGTTGTGGTTGCTGCTGATGCTGCTGCTCCACTACCTTGGACGCACTGTATATATATATATATATATATATATATATATATATATATATATATATATATATATATATATATATATATATATATATATATATATATAAGGAGAGAGAACGAGGGACAGACACCGACAAGCGTACGGACACGCACCACGTCAACGCAGGCGCAGGCTGCACTGCACGGACCACTGCGGCCAGCCGACACAGCAGCCCTCTGGGTTTGTATACGTACGCATCGCAAGCCGGCGTCAAATTTGCCGTGAAAACAGCCGGCCCCATGGACGCCACATCGGACTTTGCTCGGAGAAGGCTGGCATCGCACGAGAGGCAGCAAATGATCGACGCGCTCGGGTCGCGGTACCCCGCGCAACAGAGCAAGGCCCGGTCCAAACGAGCATCCGTCCAGAGTATATTTTCCCGCCTCTCGCAGCTCTGACACCACTGCCGCTCTACGTTATATTACACATACGTATACGGTGGCCTTGTTTCCGTGCCATGGCCCCCCTCCCACCCCCCTTTTTTGCCTTATGCACCCCTGGTTGACTTTTGCGCGCCCCCTCGTCTTCCTCGGCCACTGAAGACGGATGTCGGTGGAGGGTCGTTCGCAGGTCGGCATGCCTGCTGGGGCGCCGTCCCGGTGTCAGATTGCGGATGGTAGCGCGAGTCACGTGACGTCGGGCGCCAAAGGCGGGCATGCTGCCAGAGTTTGCAGAGAGTGTGTGTGTGCTTGTGCGTGCCCGCGCCAGTGGGGACATCTGGTTGCGTTAGTGTCCACGCAGAAAGGGTGGCGAGAAGGACGACGACAAAGAAAAATAAGGACACTAAACTGTATAAGAAGGGAAACCCACAGAGGCGCACATGAAGCCAATAGACAATTAAGCCTAGGAATCCGTAGGGATATTTAAATTAAATAACGAATGTAGTGTAACTCATAATCGCCACCTCAGTGAAATGTACCAATGATCCTGCACAGGCCGCATACGTACAGAATGGAGATGGGTGACATGCAGAATTTCGCTGAATTTTTGGAGGTGGTTTATAGGCTTTTCTTTTTAACATGCTGCGCCCGCTGACGGTGCAGCATGCAGGAATGTGCGTTGCGAGAGAGCTTCCCATAGTTGACAACAGTGCGACAACAAGATGATATATCCACTTCAATATTGTTACGCTTCAAAATCGTGGGTTGCGCATTGTGCGTAGAGTATATATGACACTGTGCTTGTTCCGAGAGGTAGAACGAACATTTACCATAGATAATTACAAAAAAATATGTCTTTATACGCATTTACGAAATCATTATGAGTGATGTGTCTCCGATGGGCATGGAAGGGATCTATCCTTGTGTCCATCTGTTTACTGCCAAACTCCGAATGTTTCGATATTCTATCGAACGAGAAGCAAATAGCAATGCGTTTCGTCTTAGAGACCAGAATTTGTTACGCAAGTATTTAGAGAAAAAAAAAACATAACGATGCCAGTCTTTCTGTACGCGTGTACTCGTGTACGACTTGTGTTGCAGAAACCAGCGGACACTATGCAGCTGGCAACTCTATAATACGACTCAGAACAATAGCAGACTCTGTGATTTACCCTGGTGACGTCAAGTGTACGACCTTGTTGGAATGATGACATGTGAATGTGATGATGAAAACACGCCTATTGATAGGGAAGGGGAAATGGGGAAGATGCCCCCAGTCCGTGGCTCCTATGATGTTTTCGGCCGTGGCCCGTTCCAGTCAGATCAGTGGCCCGCTGACCTAGGAGGCGTCGTCGCGGAGGATGCTTGCCCATTTCTCAGTGATGGGAGGGGCAAGATGGATACGGGGGAGGGCAGTATATGTTGATAAAAACCGGCAAAGCTTTGAGAGGACAACGCGATTCTTCGCTGAATTTTCAGAGGTGGTTTAAGGCCTTTTTTTAATATGCTGCGCCCGCAGACGGTGCAGCATGCAGGAATGTGCGTTGCGAGAAAGCTTTCCATAGTTGACAACAGTGCGACAACAAGGTGACTCTTTGTAGCGGTTATCTCGAGCCAAGGGTGGCCCTCGAACGCGGCGCCACGGTCATCAACAAGCTTAGGCTTTCGATGACCGCAACTCAACGTTTAACAGACGGAGAAGCGTCCATTGGCGTTGGAAAATGTTCTTTCTTCTCTTTATTCTTTCTTTCTACCTTGTTCTTTTGTTTTTACAGGCGTAGCGGATGGCGTCGTCGACACGGATAGAACTTTCTGCAAGGCGTGAGAGCTACATCCTCGCTGTCTTTTCCACGTCTGCTTGTGCAACAAAACTTTGAAACGTATCGACAAAAAGTTGTAGTATTCACGTTAGTGCAGTTTCTGGAAGCTGTAGCGTGTCATTATCTACGTGCGCAAATTAGTTAGAAAATATAAAATTTGCACTGGTAATTAGCGCATCTATTTAGTAAAGGAAAAGAGGTTTGTGACATCGAAAAAAAAAGATGTTCCCAGGAATAAGCTTGTAATTTATAGCGTAGTGCAATCTTCCATTGTTGCGTACAGTGGTGATATATAAGTATTTGCCTACATGGCACGCTGAAAGGATAAGTTGATATGGACCACAACAACTTTATCAACTTGCACTTGCGCGGAAGCACTGTATTAAAATGATATACAATCATTGTACAATAGTACAATGATTGTACTGTATTGTATTGTATTGTAGTGTACTGTATTGTATTGTATTGTATTGTACTGTATTGTATTGTACTGTACTGTATTGTACTGTATTGTACTGTACTGTAGTACAGTACAATAGCAACAAGGAAAGGAAAAAAAATGTCATAGGCCTTCTCGCCAGACACAGCACAGTCACAGCGTAAGCTGGCGAAGCGGCTGCAATAGGAGCTCCGTTTTCGGCACCACGCAGTACAGGGTCTTCGCGGCGAAACCTCTTCGCCTCGTTTTCACGAGAACGATCTGAACTGCGCGCCCGGCGTGGACGGCGCGCTGCGTTTTGTCCTCCTCTCTGCACAGTGGTCTGCTGAGCCCGATGTTGCCTGGTTGCAGCCGCGTGCGTAACTCTGCGATTCGCTTCTTCAGCAGTGATTCGTAACTTGCGAGGAGCCGCCATAACGGGTACCGAAGAGTAAACACAGGTATCCAGACTACGTGGCACACATGTCACATGCCTTGACCCGTGGCACGGTACGTTGATGTCGTTGATGACGACGCTAGTGATGGTGCATTGGCATCCCCTTCGAAACGGGGGGGTGACATATAGTCACCTGACGTGCTTGAGTTAGCCAGGTCCAGCTGCATGCAGCATGCGACTGGTACGTGCAACTGCTATATGTCGGGGCACCTAGTGGAATGTAATGGAACTTCAATGCAAAGTTTGTATGTATCAACGCTACGCGGCGCGCATGTCACGTCGCGTGTCAAAGGACGCGATACAATGCTAATAATGACGTTGATGATGATGACTTAATGGCAATCCCTTTGAAACACGACGGTGACAAACAGTCACGTAGCCTGCTTGAATTAATCAGGTATGCCATACATGATTTTCATTACATCAATATTTATACGTCTCCATAAACTTCTTTTTCTTCCTCAAGACTTCGCTACCCTGTACCGCCACCTATGCAAATGCTACATGGCGTGCCACCTGATGTAATAATATGCAACTGCAATGCAAAGGGCACGCGTATAGACGCTACTCGGCGCGAATCTCGCTTTGCAAGGTAAGTGGCACGATACATGCTAATGATATTGATTTATTGGCATCCCCTTTGAAACGCGGTGGTGACTTGGTCACTTATACAGCTTGATTTAAGCAGGTACACACTATATATTTTGTCTAGCATTCTTGCCTACATCTCCTTAAACTTCTTCTCATTCCTCCAACCTTCTTTAACCACCTTGTAGCGATAGCTGTGATTCTGCTACATTGCATTCTACCTGGTGTAATAATATGCAAATGCAATGCAAATTGTGCACGTATCGACGCTACGTGGCGCGTATGTCACATCGAGTGTCTCTTCACGCGCTATGACGCGTTTATAGGGCGTTCTTGCACTGCCTGCTGGCAAGGCACGCTTTAGTATGGATTATATTTTCACTGCCTCCGGCACTGAAATTTCTACAACACTCATAGACACATTGTTTCCTGTTCCCCATTATCGTGCGTCTTATGCCGAATGCCGTTACCTAGATGTACTTTAGCTTCTCCGTCGAATGATCATTCCTCCGAGGATCAATAGTTTTTTTCTTTAAGTTACATTCAGCAAGCCTTCCTGTCAAAACCTGGTTAGAAAAAAGGTGCTGTTTCGTGCCGTGGTCGATAAATTGCCGCTTGTACGTGTCAGCTTGGTGAAACGATTGATGACTGTATTGCAGATTGTAGGAATGCCGTGTTCTTCCAGGACATTCTCCAAACAACACTTAAGAAGGATTTAGATGTCAGACCCTACACAATTCGTTTCCTACATTTAAAGATCCCTGTATCCCATCATGCGACATGTTCATGGTACTCGGCCTTTGGCACAGTAGAATGTATGACAGGCACGCTCAACCACCGCGAAGCATTCGATCGTTTTTAAGGGATCGGTGCCTACGTTCGTGGCGTGTACGTCGCACAAGAAACAGCGCCGGACTGGAAGCCTTTGTTGGACGCTTTCATGTGCTTTCCTGTCTTTTGATTGTGTTTTCAGTCACCTTAAGTTTTTGTAGCTCTTTAGTTGTTTATTTTTTTAAGTTTTTGCTGAAGATTCTGTTTCTGTGTATGAAATATAAAAAAAGCGCTGGCGTGGCTCAGTGGTAGAGTACCTGACTCCCACGCAGCGGGCCCGGGCTTGATCGCGGGTGGAACTGGGTATTTTTGTTTTCATTCCCAGCGAAAGCTGCTACGGACACCGGACGCCGGTGGCGGAGGCGGCGGATACCGTCACCAACCGAAACGGTTATTGGAATGAGCCCAAATCAGCTTACGCTGTAAACACCCAATGCATTTTCAGCCTGGGGCTGCCTTGCTCTGTTCGTGCAACAGCAACACAGTTGTACCATACACCGTCAAAATCAAGTGAGGCTTTAAGGATAGGTTTATTTGCGAGTAATCACCCTCCGTAGCGCTAAAATAAAAACACGTAAAACAAACACCGCAATCGGGGATCCTTTGTTGAACTAATAGGGTCATAGCGCAGCCTTCGTTGTGTTACAAAGGCACGCTTCCATAAAAAGGTAGCCTCAGAAGTCGAGGAAAGCCCTTCTGAGCGCGGTTCCCACGCCACGCGCCTAAGCGTACAACAACGCTTCCGCAGCGTGCGGTCCACAAGTCAAAAAACGCGTGCCCAGGAGAGTACGCATCGCGCGTATAACGGAGCCACCAAAATCCCATTCCAATTATCCCATAAGGCTTCTCTGAACGCGTCCGCACTTGATCCGCGTATATAACGTTCGCATTTGCACTGTCGGCACCGAGACTCACGTACGTCGCTGCATTTGATGTACTCAGCGGCCCCCAACTGTTGCTCAGAAGTGCAGCTCTCTTTGCGTGTCGCAGTAGTTCGGTGCAACGCAATGGAAAGGGTGCAGAAAGTCTTCCATTACGAGATCCCGTGACGTTCTAGTTCAATTTGCATTGGCTACAAAGGCGAGCTTTGTTCTCAGATTTAAGCTTAAAAAAAAAAAAGAATGCAGCCGCCTGGAAAGCCAAAAATGGTCTTGGCGGTTGATGTTGCCTAAAATCCGCACTCAAACGTAGATCGTAGACTGAGGGCACTGCAACTTACTTCGGGAAGCCTTTCCGGTTTCCGTACTAGACTCCCGCAAACATAAGCCTAGTGGTGCACATAGCATTTGCGTTACACGTAATGTAACGCTGTCATGGGCAATATAGTTGCAGTGTGAGCACTGGAGTTAAGTGCGCGGGTTATTTATTTCTGCTCACCTGACTTTGAACGGTTCACAATCACAATGCGTTGAACGGGTACACATGTCCACCATACGGTATAGCCAGCATGCAGTTGCACCTAACTTTCAATAAGTTAAATATTTTCTAAGGTATATACCCACTCAAGGCAATCGAGGGAGCAGCGCTAGTAACAGTGCAGCACGCAACTAAGCGGCGAAGGGCACAGGTCCACCGCCCCCACTGCACCTCTGCGGGAGACGCGCGAAAAGAAGCCAGGAAGGGCGACCGCGCCCCGCTGCGAGGGCGGCACGCGGTGTCTCCCCGCAGGGGTCGCTGCCGACGCGTGCCGGTTTGAGTTCCCACGTGGCTCCTAACCAGCCGTCGGCGCACGCACGACCGCCCTTGTCGACACGCGGCGTCTGACATGCGAACAACAAGACGCACGGTCGCATGCCGCAGACCCCGCTTGCCGCGGTTCCTTCTACACACTATAGCGGAAGGACGACGACGCTTATGAATTGAACGGCGCTCATTGAAAGCGCCACCCGCGGCGCTGGGAGTTCTTGCTCCTTCCTTCCCTTCACTGCAGCTACCGCTGCACAGGCAACCGCTGGCTGGCATCCCTACATGTTCTCTTACACCTACGGCCGCACCTTGTAGTACCTCGTAGAGCTGCTTCCCTGGGTTGGTGTGCACACTTCCGCTGCCGTGATCGGCAGCGGGGATACGTGAGGGCGTGCTGCCGTGGCCGGTGGCTTTTGTCGAGTAGTGGATGGGGCGAGGATATCGGGGGACGGACAACTCCTCGAGCAGCGGCCGTATGGGGTTTCCTTCGGGGCTTCGTTCTTTTTATGTCCTTCCCAGTGACCTCGGTTGGAAGCGTCGTAGCGCGGGCTTCGCAGTAGACCGATACGGCTCCAAGCGCGAAAAGCGAGGCCGAACTTATTCGGAGCTGCAGTTCGGTGCTAGATACTAGTAGCGTCTCGCGCCCTCAGAGGAATATTAAATTATCAGTTATTCTTTAACTTCGTGCTAACAGCACGCAATATGGCTTCAAGTTTATTCGAACTGACTGCGATTTTCGTACCATTATATCTCCTCACAATGTGTTCTACTCTTGTACGTGCCAATCCCTCCCCAAGCTTTCCCCATTTAACAAGATTATGCGCAACATCTCTTTTCTACAAGACGATTGCACCGAGAACTTCCAGTGTTATAGGATCAACAAGGCGCCCTTGACACAAACTCCTGACAGAAAGCGTTCCGGAGCTTACGCTTGCGGACTGTCTGCAACGTCAGTTATTTTGGTAGGATGTTTTTCACCCAGCACCAATTAGGCCCAAAACATATTGCTATACCTTTAGACTGGCATATTTGTGAATATTCTTAAATATTCATACTCAGTTGCTTTCTAGCTCACGCAAGCGTATAAAAAGAGATCATGAGGACGAGCACTGGGCTAGCTGTAGCCGGATGGCGGCCACGGTTACCTTGTTCCATGGCTCCTAAAGATTCCGAGTAAACAAAGATTGTTTTGATTACTGCAACAGACGTCGTTATAAAGACGTGAAAGCTACATTAATGACGAAAAAAGACAACGGTGTTACGTGTTCAATACGTGTTCAGTATCCTGCGCAGGCTTGCGAAGTGCAGCCTATTTCTATCATCCCACCAGAATGACCTTCTTTGCTGAAACACTGCACTCAAAGCTTCGTCCTGGTAATTGTTGCATACAGGCGTCCATTCTACACTTCAGCCTTGCACAATGCAATACACCTGCAATCGTCACTCCTTCGCAATGCTTCTTTGTAGCAAGTGTGCTGGAGTTGTAAATCATCGCGCAAGGCCTTTCAGGCGCGTTTCCTTAAAACGCTGCGCCCATAGCCCAACGAGAACCGGGCATGGAGTGCCAAATTAAAGTTACTTCCTCGCTCTCTGCCTGTCACTTGCAACTTATACATCATGTGGGTGCGGCCCCACCTTCCGCCACCACAGTCGCGGCTACCAGTTGTTTACTCTTCCTCTAAGCACCCGACTCACAAGGTGCTAATTGCATTTCCAAAAGTCATAGCACTTTCTCACTTCAAGAGTGGCCTGCCGGTCAGCTCTTGCAAACAAAATGCCAGGAACACCATTTTTCATCGAGTTCATAACTAGCCAGCACCTGTCCTTGAGTATAATATAAAGCATGTCAGCGGAAGATGTTTTGTGGTCACCCGCTGACTGCACAACAGCGCTTCCGTCCGCCCCGTCCCCCTCCAAGGAGGCGTGGGCTGCTAAAGATATACTTGGCGCCCTCGACGTGTGAGTGGCAATGGCAATGCTGCTAACGGTAGCACGCGAATACCCAAACGAAGAAAACAGCCCTGCGCCGTCCCGTCGCCCGAGAACACAGACCACGGAATAAGATAGCGGAAAACACCTACTCGATTCTTCAAGACCAGCCAACTAATGTCCAACTGACTGATGCTTCGCAGAGTAGCACATAGGTGGCGTCGACATTCAGTACTCCAACCGGCAACCGCTGCGCAGAGTGGCGCCGGTGACCGTCTCAATGTCGACAGTACCGCGAACTACATGTAGCCATATAGCGCCATTTTTCAGCTTTGAAAGACGGCGCGAGAGGCCCAATGCTCAGCTCTGACAAATATTGACGAACCACGTATTATGCGGTCGCAATACAGTTTTGCCACTGGCGCACAGTATCACTGGCCTACACGCACCACCCTTCTTTCTCATGTGGTGGCTTTATCTTGCTGCCTTGTTCAATACGGAGGTGAACACATATTTTGCTTACGTCTCTGGGACAAGGAAAGAGCAGAGAGCACTTTACAAAGGCACGAACAAGAAAGATGGCGACCGGTTGAAGAGAGCGGAGCGTAAAAATTCGGCGGGACGCTTCTTGGGACAATAGTTGGACGTCGCAGGAGGAATGCGAGATAGGCAATGCGACGCTCGTGTCTATTACACTGCATGGCACATGGGCAGTTACCAAGATTTAAACGGTGGCACCGGCGGTCAAATTGGGCGGGACCGCGTTTCCTGTTCACCGTGGTGGTCAAAGCCGAGTGATGTCCTGCCGCGAGAAGACGGATCCGCGCACGCGGCAGACGCAGACGCAGCTGCGGGCGCATGGCGTCAGAGTTTCGCAGTCATGTAGTCACCGCTGCTTACAGCCGAGGAGGGCCACCCGCGTAGCCAGGATACAGGGGCTGTGGAAGGGGGGGGGGGAGGGAGAGGGCTATGCTTGAGGAATCGCTGAGGGAGAGAAAGGGAGAAGAGACCACCAGCCGCAAGATTCGAACCATAGGACACCGGACTCAACTGTACAAACCACGTGTGCGCTGCGCTGTTCCGACCCGAAAGAAGCCTGGCGAGCCCATTTAATGCTCGCCGTTCGCGCCGTCGTTCTCGTCAGTCGCACATTTACCGCCAGCGGCACAGTGACCGCTTGCGCTGTCTTTCGCCTGGTCTCATGAAAGGACAAAACGGAAGGGAAGGACAAACAGCGGGCGCCGTCGAATTAGCTACGCAGCTCGTCTCGTCCCCGCGCTAAGCCGGTGAAGAATGGCGCGGTCCGACACCGCCGGTGCGGGCGGTGATCGCTGCTGCCTCGCGGTGCCGTACTCCCTCCCCCACCCACTTTCCCCCGCTTAATCCACAGTTCCCAGCTGAGGTTCCGATCGCCTGTTGACTCTGCGGTTTGAACGGCGGCAGCCGGCTATCTCGCGTCGGCATGCGCGGCATTTTGGCGCCCCCGCCTTCGCCGCGTTCCCCGTCGCCTACTGGGACAGATGAGAGGAACAGCAGGAGCGCGGTTTAAGCGAGACACCCGATCGGGCCACCACTGACACTCTCCCTGTATATGGCGGAGCCTTGTGTGGGTGTGAGGGAAAATGTTGTAGTAGCGCACATGATTACGGAAGGTGCGTGTGCGTGCGTGCGTGTGTGCTCGGAAGAGGGTGCCAGTGAGCCCAGACAGGAGCAATTGCGCGCAGCGGGGTGACGTGATTGATTGCCCAGGCGGTGACCCGACGAGCACCGGATGCGGACGCTGCTCGGGCGTACTCTGGCGGCGGTGTTTGCAGTTGCCTTCTGTGCGGTTCGCGAGTCCGCACCACTCTGCGTGGGGGCGCGGCGCAGTTATGCAGTCTGGCAAGGTTGGCGTCAATGCAATAGGAATTTTGCATAGTATCGATTTCGGGAAGACTGGAAGCACATGTCGAATCGAGTCGATTCGTCGGAATGAAACGTGTTAATGAATTTCTCATCAGGAGTGAGATTAATCTCATCAAAACTGAGAGCTGGGCGGGTTGGTGGGGTTCCATCTTAACGAAAAACTGTTTCTTTGCAAATAAACTGTTAGTTGCGAGTAGCGCCCGTGTTTCTGGTTTCCCTCTTTCTCGTCTACGTCTTCTCGCACAGTTTTTCGTTAAGATTAATGTGATGTTGAAATGGGAATTGTGAGGCCGTTATGACGTTTGCACACTTGAAACAGCAATGTGTCATCGGGGTGTGAAGGGGTGCTAAATAAGCTCTTATTAAGCGTCTGGGGATAAATCCCACCAATATCACAAAAACTCTCAAGTTTAGAGGCAAGAAGAAATCTGTCCTTGGCGTTTGTTTTCTCGTAGTCGCCGTTTCATTGCGGTGCTGTAACACATTAGCCGAAATGGTTTAGTTTCTGTTCAAAAAGAATTTCAAAGCAGTGAGCGTGCTAGATGCCGCACGCGAACTTTAGAATGGTTTTGTCTAGTTGCACATTCGTGTCGTCTACCCAGCGCTTACATGTCTCCATGCATTCAGAAACATTACGTGGGCCTCTTGCGCACATATTGTAAGAGTTCCACACCTTCAGTGTGGAGGTGCAGCTTCCAAAGCACGCGCCGTGAAGCATTGTTCCTTGTTATCGGTACGTATGTACGCTCAAGCCTTCCCTAGACTTTGCGTGATTTTTTTTTTTGTCAGTTTCAACACCCAGGCTATCGTATCAACGCTGTAGGTCTCCGGATCAATTATGCTCATCTGGGGCTTTTCGCCGCACACTCAACGCTCTGTGCCCGAGCGCTATTTGTACGCCGCTACGGTATGAATACAAAGGGCAATAGAACCCGCGAATCCGTGCTCAGTTGCATGACGTCATAACGAATGACGCCTGCGCGACCACACTTGAGAGAATGTTCGCACTCCATGCGAGCGCAGAAACAAAGGTGATGATGGCGGTTTTACAATTATGGCATGCACCCACAAAAGAGGATAGAACAAGAATCGGGTGCGAGTGGGAAACACGAGTGAGAGCCCTGGCCTTGGGGTAAAGCATATTCCTCGTGTTCCATTTTCTAAATATTTTTTTTTGTTCGCTTCTTCTACTTGGAGGAATGATGCGTGGATGTGGGCAGCGCAACTGTGGGGAAAATTATAGTGCGTGTAGTATGTACTGCGCAAGAATTCACGGTTATTTCGCCGGGCACAATTCTATAGGCTACTCTGTTGGAAACGAGCATATGCCTTTTCGCGATTGACCCGCAGCGTTTTGCCTAATTTTTCTACACATCGGCGACGACGTAAACGTTGTTATCGAGGTTAATAATAAATAAATATTAAAATAATAAATATTAATAATAAGTAAATATGTAAAAGAGAGGCAGGACAGAATTACGCAGTGCCGCAGCAGAGCTAACGGAGACACCTATATAGATTAGACACGAGCATTGACATACCAAAAATACCGATTACGTATACAGGATGCGTATGCTAGGTGGCGACTCGGGCCTTGGAGAAAAGCGAATATTTGTGTGATCATTCCTTCACTCAAATGACGACCGCGCGAAAGAAATAGCTCGAAGGCCGAGATTGGTGGCAGGTGAACGTATGGTTTTGAACATCGTTGGGATTTAACGTGAAAGGACTGAACTGTCGGTTGTATGAGGGACATGGCAGAGCCCTGCGGAAGAATTTCTATCAGCCAGAGTCAATCATAGTACAATGTAGTATGGGTACCGATGAATACTGACACCCCCCCCCCCCTCTTCCCGAGGAAGACACATTGCACTTAATGACTAAGCAAATGTCTAATTTATCCATGTATCTTTCGCATTCCACCTAAGTCGGAAGCCAGCCCACGTGGTTGAGGTTTCGATTTCAGGATCGGAAGCGAAAAGCTGCGGTTAGGAAGGCGCTGCGCTTGGTTGGTATGATCTTGCCCGCACGTACAGCAGCAGACCACACTGCAACCTAGCGCGCGTCTGGATAGCAGCGTGTATGAAGCTCAAAAGCGAGAAGCCTTAAAAATGACTCCATCTCTGTTTTCGTGAACTACGGGACCTTTAGTTCTTGTGGCAAAATAATAAAGGTATGCTTACACACGAGAACTATAAATAGGGCAACAGGAAAGCGACGCACAGAAGATATCCATTGTATAAATGTCAATAAGAGAACCACGTGCTCAAGCGTTGGGCAAGTGTACCGTGATTTTTAGACTCGCCATCTATACCACTCGTGTAACGTGAGTTTTCATTATATACGCCAGCTTATAAGGTGGCTGCAATTAGAAGGACAAGCAATGTAGTTTCGCTCGAAGATGGAGACTTGAAATGGCCAGCAGAGGTCGAACAGAGGTCAAGCTGGGGCCAACGTTTCGACAAGTGGAGTCGTGTTCGTCGTGGCCAACGCAAGCCTCCTGAGAAGTCCTCGACGAAGAAGAGACGCCTCGTCGAAACGTTGGATGCAGCTTGAAGCATCACGTGTGCGACCAATGCTGATGGCTTTATGGAAGTGTGGAACAGCGCAGCAGGACGAATACAGAGACGCAGTGAGACACCACAAATACGCTGACTAGAAAACGGTGTCGTTGTGGCAACAGGGCAATATATAAGCCTGCAGACGCTGATGCATGCGTACGACCTACATCGTCACGCCGTCACATCGTGACGGTATACGATGAAGAATAATAACTAACAAAAGATTGCGGCAAAGTAAAACTGAATAAAACGCATATGTAAGACAAACTAGGTTAAGTAAGAGCGCTATCTGCCTGTCTGTATCAGGCTTGTTGAGCTGTATCGCACTTAAGAAACAGTTCTGCAGCAAATGTCGCTCAACATCGTGCATTGCATGCTTGATCTAGGTGTACTTATGCTCCTATATTGTGCATATTCTGACATTTGACATCCCAAAGCGTCGGGACATGGTGCATGATGGTGATAACCTTCGAATACATATGGATATATACATCTCTTGGAATCACTGACGGGTCCTGCTTGATTTGAATTCTAGCATTTACTGGGTTCTATGTACTTCATTCACGCCCCTTTCTTGCTTAAATAAAGTGCGCGTGCTCCCGTTTCCTACCCTCACACAACTCGCTTTCGTTCCTCCCGAACCTTTCTTTCCGTTAGTCATGCATTGATGGCTTCAATAAAAAGTTGTACTGCCTCTCTCTTTACGCCCTTTTGAACCCAAGCTTGCACATATTGGCTCGCTCTTTCTCATCTGTGGCATCAATATCGCAAACTTCGAAAAGTACATGTGTGCAAGTGCACGGATCGAATCTGCGCAACCGAAAGACAAGCCTAATGCTTCAAATGATTCTTCTCAGCGTCCTGGCCCTATTAGAGACTATCCGACCATGCACGCAAAGTGTGGCCTCCTTCACGCACGCACGTATACGCATCCGACGGTACATTTAGGATTTTCCTTGCACACCGCTCAGGCCATGATTAGGACCTACAACACCGGGCTCTCTATTTCAGTTGTCCTGTTTCAAGGCTCACGATTTACCGTGACATTGGATATGTTACACCGTAATCCACGTTGAGGACGAGCAAGTGCTGCTAAGTGCGATAAATAAACATTGATACTGGAGTGAAATTGCAGTATTAAACGGTTAAAGGCATGAGATTATACGGGAAGTTAAGCCTCATTTTACATATTGCGCTTTCAACTCGCCTTATTCGCGCTTCCTCGACTACAATCAACATTCAGAAAAGGTAAAAAAATATAAACGTTTTATCAGCTCATCGCGATACAGGCAGCTTACACGTCAGTGACGTGATTGTCGGCGCGCCTTGCCACATTCATTTATCAATCATCAAAGCGCGCTACCAGCAGGTGCCATCAGACGCCTCTTGTAATTCTTATCTCCCGACAAATCACGGCGCATGTACATAAATAGAAAGAGCTTGCGGGTTTGCTGTTCTGCGATGTCATAAAAGGGCAAGTCTGCCTGTAGTAGTCCGAAGCAGCCCAAGGGCTCAGGCAAAAAGCAACGAGCGCAAACTCACAAGGGCAGGTCCCGACTCCGTTTTGCTCCACGCTACTTTAAAGAGAGAAAGCAGCAATTTCACTTTTGCGCTGTGAAATTGTTTCGCGCACAAATGCACGTAGTTTGTCGAATCTCGGTCGCTATCGCCGAGCCCGGCTCGTGCCCTCCTGTGTGGACCCCGCCTCAGCAAGTGCGCTCGTTCTCTCGTTACGCGCAAGTGCGCGTAGCCGTGTCTGTAGTCCCAATTAGTGACACGGTCACGGGGAAAGCCTCCTCTAGCCTCCGCGCAAAACTCCACCACAGAATCGGGACGGCGGGAGCATGCGGGAGCATTGAAAAGGTAAAGGCCCCGTGGGGGTATACAGTTAGACGGCATTCTCAACGCCATCGGTTCGGCATTGACCGTGCCAGCGGGTGAAGAAGGGTCGACCCGACGGAGCAACCTCGGCCGCGGCGCGAGAGTCAATTCTGAGGGGAGGGAGAGGCGGCCGAAAAAAGAAAAATCTCGGCGAAGAGAGCACCCGCACGCAGGCATTCTGCCCGCATCGACCTCACCTTTCTATAGCTGCTTTCAGAACAGGGGAGGACGGGAGGGAAATCAGGGAGAGAAGGCCTTCGGCGTGTCGCCGGGGGCGCCGCTAACGATGCGTCGATGGGCCGCACGCGACAGCGCCGGCGGCTGACGGCGAAAGCCAGGTCGGGTCTCTCGCCCTTCCCCAATCCCTCTCTCTCTCTCGCCAGGCGCTTTGTAGTAGCGACAAGTGGCCGCCCGGGGTTTGAGGCACGCGCGGCAATCGATTGCCATCGCGCGCTCTGGCCGCGCGAGCGCTGGCTCAAACTGCCGAACCAACGCAGGAGTCCTGCTCCCCCACCTCGCAACGTGGGATCCGCTCATCCTCCCCTCCTCCCCCCCCTTTTTTTTTTGCAAGAGTCCGCCATGGTCGCTGTCTGTGTTCCAGTGTTGCCAGCTGCCTGGAGAGGGCTCTTCCACCCGCTTTTCTTCGTAACTTCATGCACTTTCTGCCCGTTTTTTTTTTTCTACGCCGTATACTGCTTGCTTTGATACCGCGGCGATGCGAAGCGGAGAGTCGACGAGCAGTTCCGTTCTGTTCTGAGCGCACGAGTCTTTATTTTGCGCGCACGTGGCCGATGACGTTGGGTTGACGCTGGAACGCGTGGCGCGCTCTGTATGACACACGGCTCTGTTGTCGTTTTCGCCTCGGAGCGCCGTCCGCGTGTTCTGTCGCGTGCGGCACGGAGCAGACCTTTCGGCTTCCTAATTGACTCTCGAGTCTATATTGCGGGCGCCGGCATCGAGGAGTGACCGGCGGGGAAAACGAGAAGTGCATTGGCGATGGTTCGAATGGCAATGGCCTCCAGCAATGGCCTCCGTAAATGTAAGAGGAAAGGAACCTGTATAATAACCGGCTGTGGAACGAGGACGTCTGGCTTAGAAGCCGTGAGGAAAATAAAAGGACTTACAGGAACGATGGAAACAGTCCCTTACCTTGCATTAAGCTGGCTGAAACAATGAACAATAAGGGGGTAATAAATCTTGATCAATTAGTTTAGAAAGAAACAGATTTTCTTAATGTTACAGCAAGTATGAGGAAGTCAATTGGTCATCTGAAATTAACGTAAAGCGGCGATCACGTGGGGCAAATTTTCGATGGTCTTTCGGTGCTGCATTATCCAATGGGAGTGCATTAATCTTACGATGCGCGATGTACTGGCCTTATTGAACTTTAACACTACCGTACACATTCGTGCCGCTGCGATGCGCCACTGTCATGTGCTTTGTCCCTTAATATACCTAAATTTCGCCAAGCCCATCAGTATTAGGATGTCGCTTCAATTTGGGCCTTAACCGAGGTAACGTTAAAGACGTCGCAGTTTCACCTAAGTCGTGAAGTAGTTAGAGGAATAGCTGGCGCAATACGCAAAGTGAGACGCACGCTGTGTTATCAGCAGCGGCACCAGAAAACGTTCGCAGTAGTGCGAAATTTAATCAGGATGGCTCTGAAGCATTGAATGTACGCATTACGTGCGATGGGGCAAGAGTCGGGCGTTGTCAAGAAGCCTAAATATAATAAATATATGCGAAAAAGAAACGTAGTGATAGGAAATTTAAAAAAAAAGAAATAAAGAAGGAATATCGCGAAATAAATAATAGTGCGCCTAATTGAATAATCAGATCGGAGCAATGTACGACAGAAATAGCTTTTAAAAAATAAAAGCTTCATATAAAGACTTAAACCATAAAGAAACTGGAAATTAATAGAGGCATAAACTAACCTAGGGGATGTCTTGCAGATTGAGTGAAGTCCCATATAGCACCAAGCAACCAAGCATAGGCGGAGAGTTTTCATTGATCCGTGGGTCGCGGGCCCGACCAGTTTTCTGAACCCCATATATATATATATATATATATATATATATATATATATATATATATATATATATATATATATTGACACGTGTATTTATATTTATCGGGCGACCAGGTTTCACCGCCTAACAAATCTTATCGCGCAGCGCGGGACGCGCTTGCATGTATCCGAAGTTTCTGGAAAGTTACCGATGCTTCTATCCGCGTGTCTGTTGTCGCCGAACCTTGTGTTATCAGATTTCATCGCGTGACACGAATGGTGTAGAACTTTGTGGAAGACACGCGGGTCCCATCAGGTAATCTGGAACATTCGACGACTGATCTATAAAAGCCGACGCGCTTGACCCGCTGATCACATTTTCGACGATCGCCGAGCGTGTTCGCCGCTTTCGTTGTGCTATGTGTAGCCTGTTTTGTGGGCACAGGTTCGCCCAATAAAAGCTAGTTTTGTATTCCACCGTACTGCTTCTTTCTTCACCGTCACTACCACGTGACATCTGGTGGAGGTGCTTTTCGTCCATGTACAGGACGCCCCCGACAAGCCGTGATCCCAGCCCAGACCGCGAACAGAACACCAACGTAATCCCGGACCACCGAGCAAGCCGCCGTCTTCAACAGCTGCCCCCGGAGCACGGACTTCTACCTGAGAAGACCAAGAAGATTGTGGCCAAGGCAACCGCAATGGCAGCCCCAGCGTCCCCCATCGTCCTGCAGCAGCCCAGGGAACCACCGACGTTCCGCGGTTCCACATTTGAGGACCCGGAAACCTGGCTGGAAACGTATGAGAGGGTCGCTACGTTTAACAACTGGGCAAGCGAGGACAAGCTACGACATGTCTATTTCGCATTGGAGGACGCCGCCAAGACGTGGTTCGAGAATCGAGAAGCCACCTTGACGACGTGGGACCTCTTCCGAAGCGGCTTCCTGAAAACATTTCAAAGCGTCGTGCGAAAAGAGCGAGCCCAAGCTCTACTGGAGACAAGAGCGCAGCTGCCGAATGAGACGATCGCGATTTTCACTGAGGAAATGAGTCGTCTGTTCCGCCACGCCGACCCAGAAATGTCTGAGGAGAAGAAAGTACGTCTACTGATGCGTGGCGTTAAGGAGGAACTTTTCGCCGGTATGGTAAGAAGTCCACCGAAGACCGTCGACGAGTTTCTTCGTGAGGCGACGAGCATCGAGAAGACACTGGAATTGCGGAACCGGCAATTTGACCGACGCACCAAGCCAACAAGCTACTCCGGAATTCAATCACTGGCCACGGACGATTTATGCGAGACCATCAGGGCCATCGTGCGCGAAGAACTGCGCAAGGTCTTGCCATCGTCGCAGCCTCAAGTGGCCTCGATCGCAGATGTCGTGAAAGAAGAGGTGCACCGATCGCTAGGAGTTCCTGAGGTGCAACCACAATTACCGCAGCCCCAGCCAGAAGCGATGACTTACGCCGCCATCGCACGCCGTCAAGCTCCCCCTCCGCGACAACGCCAGGTCCCTGTAACGCCACAATTCCGTCGTCCACCGCCGCCGCCGCCAGCACGCCCACCCGTCGCCCAGCGCACCTACGCGAGGAAGACGGACATTTGGCGCGCCCCCGACCACCGCCCGCTCTGCTACCACTGCGGCGAAGCCGGGCACGTGTACCGCCGATGCCCATACCGCGACCTGGGATTGCGAGGCTTCGCCGTGAACGCACAGCGCCCGAGGGAAGGTGAACGCCCTCGTGACATCGCCGATTACCTCGCCGCTACTCAGTGGAGCCCTCGACGACCGTCCCGTTCGCCGTCACCAGGCCGCTACCTGTCGCCGCAGCACCGACCATACACCGGCCCAGCCCGGGGCCGCTCTGCGAGCCCATATCCGGAAAACTAAAAGCAGCAACCGATGGAGGTGCGGTTGCTGTTCGTCGAATTGACGAAGATCCTCCGCCGCCGACGAAGACGACGAAGAAACCGTCTCGACGACCTAATGACGACACGCCGCCGTCCCGACGAAGTCAGGAAGCCAAGATTACACCGACGAAAGACGACCTGACGAAGCGACGTTCCAGCTTCAGTTCAACACGACGCAGCCGTGATCCGACGCCACGACCTAACTGCAACGCCAGACAAAGAACCACCGACCTTGACGTGCTTCTCGACGGCCACGCAGTCACTGCCTTAGTCGACACAGGGGCCGATTACTCCGTAATGAGTGGACGCATCGCCGCCCAGTTGAAGAAGGTTAAGACTGCATGGGAGGGCCCCCAAATTCGGACCGCTGGAGGGCACCTCATTACGCCGACTGGAATCTGCACGGCAAGAATTACCATTCATGACCGGACTTACCCTGCCACCTTCGTTATCCTGCAACAGTGTTCACGAGACGTCATTCTCGGCATGGACTTCCTGAACCAACACGGCGCCATCATCGACCTGAAGTCGCAGTCAATAACGCTGTCGGAAGATCAAGCGATACCATCGGAGCGCCCTTGTAGCCACCACGCCTTGAGTGTGCTCGAAGATCAAGTGAGCATCCCGCCTCGCTCCAGCATCGTTATTTCGGTCGGCACCGAAACACCCGCTGACGTAGAAGGCGTCATCGAAGGCGACCAACGTCTACTACTCGACCGTGAAATTTGCGTCGCAAGAGGGATCGCTCGACTGCACGGAGGAAACACGAGAGTGTTGCTGACAAACTTCAGCCAGGAGTTCAAGCACATCAACAAGGGCACAACGATCGCATTCATCGAGGAAATACAGGAAACCAGCGATGCCTTCGTCCTCTCGGATTCTGTTGCATCTACCTCGACGACCGTAGTTCCCGAGCCAGACTTCAACATAAATCCAAGTCTCCCCGTGATTAAGCAGCAACAGCTCAGAAGTCTGCTTCGACGATACAAAGACTGCTTTTCGACGTCATCAAGGATTCGACAAACACCAGTCGCAAAGCATCGCATAATCACCGAAGAGAGCGCTCGACCACTACGCCAGAGCCCTTACCGAGTTTCGACGCGAGAACGCGAAGCTATAAGACAACAAGTCGACGAAATGCTGCGCGACGACATCATCCAGCCGTCGAAAAGCCCGTGGGCGTCTCCAGTTGTTTTAGTGAAGAAAAAGGACGGAACCCTACGTTTCTGCGTCGATTATCGTCGACTGAACCAAATCACGAAGAAAGACGTATACCCCCTCCCACGGATAGACGACGCATTAGATCGGCTCTGCAATGCTAAATACTTCTCATCGATGGACCTCAAGTCTGGCTACTGGCAAATAGAAGTCGACGAAAGGGATCGCGAAAAGACCGCCTTCATCACGCCAGACGGCCTCTATGAATTCAAGGTTATGCCGTTTGGACTGTGCTCGGCGCCTGCAACGTTCCAGCGCGTGATGGACACGGTTTTAGCAGGATTGAAGTGTCAGACCTGTCTTGTTTACTTGGATGACGTCGTCGTCTTCGCCGGAAATTTCGACGATCACCTTAAGCGGCTTGCGACAGTATTAGAGGCCATCAAGTCATCAGGGCTCACCCTGAAGCCGGAAAAGTGTCACTTCGCTTACGATGAGCTTCTATTCCTAGGCCATGTCATCAGCAAATCTGGAGTACGCCCCGACCCGCAGAAGACAGCTGCCATCGCAAAGTTCCCGCAGCCAATCGACAAGAAGGCAGTGCGCAGATTCCTTGGCATGTGTGCCTACTATAGGCGCTTTGTCAAGGACTTTTCACGCATCGCTGAGCCGCTGACGCAGCTAACTAAATGCGACGTCGAGTTCAAGTGGGAAACGCCACAGGCCGAGGCATTTCAAGAACTCAAACGACGCATGCAGTCGCCGCCCGTACTTGCGCACTTCGACGATCACGCCGATACCGAAATCCACACTGACGCCAGTAGCCTAGGCCTCGGCGCCGTCCTGGTCCAGAGAAAAGATGGACATGAACACGTGATAGCTTACGCTAGCCGGTCGTTGTCAAAAGCGGAAGGCAATTATTCTACAACCGAAAAGGAATGCCTCGCCATCGTTTGGACTACAGCGAAATTTCGCCCTTACCTATATGGCAGGCCATTCAAAGTCGTCAGCGACCATCACGCCTTGTGTTGGCTAGCGAATTTAAAGGATCCCTCAGGACGGCTGGCACGGTGGAGCTTCAGACTACAAGAATACGACATCACCGTAACATACAAGTCCGGACGAAAACACTCAGACGCCGATTGCCTATCCCGCGCCCCCATTGACCCGCCGCCGCAAGATGACGAGGATGACGACGCCTTCCTTGGAATAATAAGCGCGGAAGACTTCGCCGAACAACAACGAGCGGACCCGGAACTTAAAGGCCTCGTCGATTATTTGGAAGGGCACACCGACGTTGTCCCCAGGGCATTTAAGCGCGGATTATCTTCCTTCACGCTTCAAGACAGTCTACTCGTGAAGAAGAACTTCTCGCCAGTCCGCGCCAATTACCTTCTTGTTGTCCCGTCAGGACTACGTCCAGAAGTATTGCATGCCCTACATGACGATCCGACCGCTGGACACCTCGGATTTTCCCGGACACTATCAAGGATACAAGAAAAGTATTATTGGCCGCGCCTGACCACCGACGTCGCCCGTTATGTCAGAACATGCCGAGACTGTCAGCGACGCAAGACACCGCCGACAAGGCCAGCCGGATTCCTACAGCCAATCGTGCCCCCTTGCCGACCATTCCAGCAGATCGGGATGGACTTGCTGGGACCCTTTCCGACGTCAATAACCGGAAATAAGTGGATCGTCGTGGCGACGGACTACCTCACCCGCTTCGCTGAAACAAAACCACTGCCGAAAGGTAGCGCAGCCGAAGTGGCGAAATTCTTTATCGAAAACATCCTGCTGCGACATGGCGCCCCAGAAGTCCTCATCACCGACCGAGGAACGGCCTTTACAGCGGAGCTCACCCAAGCCATTCTGAAATACAGTCAGACAAGGCACAGGAGGACAACGGCTTACCACCCGCAGACGAATGGTCTTACGGAGCGGCTGAATAAGACCCTCGCCGACATGCTAGCGATGTACGTCGACGTCGAACACAAGACCTGGGATGCCGTCCTGCCGTACGTAACATTCGCTTATAACACGGCGGTGCAAGAAACAACACAGATCACGCCGTTCAAGTTGGTTTACGGCAGGAACCCGACGACGACGCTCGACGCCATGCTGCCGCACGTAACGGACGAAGAGAATCTTGACGTCGCTACCTATCTCCAGCGCGCCGAAGAAGCCCGACAGCTCGCCCGCCTGCGAATCAAAAACCAGCAGAGGACCGACAGCCGACACTACAATCTCCGACGACGCTTCGTCGAGTACCAGCCCGGCGACCGTGTTTGGGTATGGACCCCTATACGCCGACGAGGACTGAGCGAGAAGCTTTTGCGTCGCTATTTTGGACCGTACAAGATCATCCGACGTATTGGTGCACTGGACTACGAGGTCGTGCCAGACGGCATTTCGCTGTCACAGCGGCGCCGCTCACGACCTGAAATTGTCCACGTTGTGCGGCTCAAGCCGTACCACCAGCGTTGACGGACTTTCGTACTTCGCGTAACTCACCTTTGGACTTTATTTCTTTTCGTTGTTTTGTTACTTATGTTTAATAAGTGTCCCTTTGTGTTTCGCTCTCTTTGTAGCATCGGGACGATGCTTTTTAAGAGGGGGGTATTGACACGTGTATTTATATTTATCGGGCGACCAGGTTTCACCGCCTAACAAATCTTACCGCGCAGCGCGGGACGCGCTTGCATGTATCCGAAGTTTCTGGAAAGTTACCGATGCTTCTATCCGCGTGTCTGTTGTCGCCGAACCTTGTGTTATCAGATTTCATCGCGTGACACGAATGGTGTAGAACTTTGTGGAAGACACGCGGGTCCCATCAGGTAATCTGGAACATTCGACGACTGATCTATAAAAGCCGACGCGCTTGACCCGCTGATCAGATTTTCGACGATCGCCGAGCGTGTTCGCCGCTTTCGTTGTGCTATGTGTAGCCTGTTTCGTGGGCACAGGTTCGCCCAATAAAAGCTAGTTTTGTATTCCACCGTACTGCTTCTTTCTTCACCGTCACTACCACGTGACAATATATATATATATATATATATATATGTATATATATATATATATATATATATTGCACGATTTTTCGCATAACCCTAAAGAAAGAAACTGAGTGGAGACAGGTCCGGTGACCTAACTGGTCAATTTACATTTCCGTGCCTTCCTATCTATTGCGCATGAAAAGTCGCATCCAACTACTTTTGTGCTCGGCTGCTGCTGTGTGCGGTAGCCCCAACTTGCTGATACCACAGAAGTGGAAGACATGTGGTATCACACGTCTTCCACTTGTGGAGCCCAGTTCGGAAATAGCCTCCAGTCAGTCAGGCCTATCATAGTGCAATTAAAGAAGAAGGGTGATAGTAATGAGCCTTGTGGGACTCTCATTGTTTGGGTAAACCTTCCCGACGTCTCCGTCTACCCGTATGGAAAAAGTGCGGTCTTGAATGAAGGAACGCACAAAGCTGAGGGGGCGACCTGTGATTCCGTGCCTCTCAGCTGCCTTACGGAAGCTGCCATGATTGCCCCAAGCGCCACAGTATCAAAAGCATTACGGAGGTCAACCGCCACGTGGATGCTCGGGTGTCGCTTTGCGGGTGTCGGGAGACGCAGTACACCTTCCCTCACAAGTAGGAGGCTGTCATGAGTGCCAAGGTTTGGTCTAAACCCTGTCCATGCTGGTTGGAAGCGGCCCTCGGTTTCTAGAAAGTAAGATATGCGTGCCAGAGCCATTCGCTCCGCCAACTTACACGTAGTAAGTGTGAGAGATACAGGGCCCATGTTCGACAGTACATGTGGCTGTTTGTTTGATTTCGGTATGGGAGTGACTATCGAAAGCTTCCAGCCTGCTGGGATTTCGCCGTTGATCCACTAACCGACGAAGTTCTTTGAAGAAATGTGGTGCTTCACTTTTTTCAAAGTTGCAGGACCTACGTTTTATGAGGAGGAATGCCTGGACATACCTGTAACAAACATTCAAATTCAAAGATATGTGGGACATACGTAAACCAATAAAGGTGTGTCCGTGTATAACCTATTGAGTTGGTTGCTGAGCCTCGAAGCTATACCAGAAAGTGTTACCAAGCATGAATCATGACCAATGTGAGCTCTCGAAAAGGACTTCACATAACGGGCAACGCCCAGATATTTGAGAGTTATTGTGGCGAGTGCGTTATTGGCGATACGACAGCGAGACAAAAACGGGATGTTTTGTCTAAACGCAACTATGGCACATTTAGGCCACTTAGTGGCATATAGATACAGTGAAGTCATACTTCAAGCGCGCATAGGTAGTAGCCGCACTACCTTATACATTAACATCTATATCAACGATGTCTAAATGCTACACGAAGAGGTTTGACAGCGTAGATGGCATTTGCCGCGTATGTATGCAAGCCAGGTAAACGCGGAATATGCTCCGAAAGGAAAGTTATTGTCAGAGCAATGTGGACCAGGCAAGCTCAGCCATTCAAAAAACACGTAGGTTTAAAAGAAGCTACGGGGAGACTATGCAACAGGTAGGTATAAGCAACAGGAGGACAGAAGATTAAATGAGAACGTTTGCAGAACCGATGCATCAGGGCATGAAGAGTGTCAGGTAAATTGCACGGCAAGTTTACATTTGTCATCAGCCTCAGGCACGGGTACAGTCACTATCTATCTATCTATCTATCTATCTATCTATCTATCTATCTATCTATCTATCTATCTATCTATCTATCTATCTATCTATCTATCTATCTATCTATCTATCTATCTATCTATCTATCTATCTATCTATCTATCTATCTATCTATCTATCTATCTATCTATCTATCTATCTATCTATCTATCTATCTATCTATCTATCTATCTATCTATCTATCTATCTATCTATCTATCTATCTATCTATCTATCTATCTATCTATCTATCTATCTATCTATCTATCTATCTATCTATCTATCTATCTATCTATCTATCTATCTATCTATCTATCTATCTATCTATCTATCTATCTATCTATCTATCTATCTATCTATCTATCTATCTATCTATCTATCTATCTATCTATCTATCTATCTATCTATCTATCTATCTATCTATCTATCTATCTATCTATCTATCTATCTATCTATCTATCTATCTATCTATCTAACCCACCGTGGTTGCTCAGTGGCTATGGTGTTAGGCTGCTGAGCACGAGGTCGCGGGATCGAATCCCGGCCACGCGGCCGCATTTCGATGGGGGCGAAATGCGAAAACACCCGTGTACTTAGATTTAGGTGCACGTTAAAGAACCCCAGGTGGTCGAAATTTCCGGAGTCCCTCACTATGGCGTGCCTCATAATCAGAAAGTGGTTTTGGCACGTAAAACCCCATAATTTAATTTTTAATTATCTATCTATCTATCTATCTATCTATCTATCTATCTATCTATCTATCTATCTATCTATCTATCTATCTATCTATCTATCTATCTATCTATCTATCTATCTATCTATCTATCTATCTATCTATCTATCTATCTATCTATCTATCTATCTGTCTGTCTGTCTGTCTGTCTGTCTGTCTGTCTGTCTGTCTGTCTGTCTGTCTGTCTATCTATCTATCTATCTATCTATCTATCTATCTATCTATCTATCTATCTATCTATCTATCTATCTATCTATCTATCTATCTATCTATCTATCTATCTATCTATCTATCTATCTAATGTAATCTAATCTGCACGCTCGGCAACGAGTGAGCTGCTCTAAAGCGCTTGAGCCTGAGTCGATAGTCAGGAGGACTATTGAGAAATTAGTATAGAGTTCGAGTATATTTTTATCTGCCGAAGTTGTAAACTTTCTGGAGTTGTCACACGAACTCCGAAAAGGACGCGAAGAATAAAAGGCATCCAAGACAGCTAACTGTACATGGACGAGAGGACAGAATGATGCCTGCTAATTGACACTCTATTGTGGACAATCTAACGCAAACAGAGCACACAGTGGGACATAAAAATCTTTTGTACCGTCTGGCATGCTTTGTTGACTGTAAGCTTAGATGATATCATAAGAGCTAAAGCCCCAGTCTTTCCTTATGTCCATGTGCCTTGGCGTCCCGCCTTAGCGCTATCTCAACGATACGTGTAGTATCGTCAATATGAGATTGCCACGGATGGCCGGTTACTCACCGTCCGGGAACAGGTCCCTCATCTTCAGGTACGAACTGGTGAGCCTGATGACGGACGCCTTGTCGAGCTGGCTGGTGATGGCCGCCGGCAGCGGCAGGAGCTGGCCCAGCTCACCGAACTCCGCGTTCTCCTTCTCTCGTCGGGAGCGGGCCGCGTTCTTGGACTTTTCCTTCATCCCGCAGCCTGCGGCCATGAAAAGTGAATAAGGCAATTGGTGTGGCTTCCGACACCCCTTACACGCATTGTACCTAATTGTCACTGTGGCCAACGTAGCGCCTATGTTCAAGTTACCTAACGTGATGTAGCACCAATTTCGCCTCACGTTGGGCATCGGCCAGTGTATGCTATACATTAACGTTCATACGCTCTAGTAATTCTAAATTTCTCATGTCCTAGTGTGTAAGAAATACTTCCAACAGAAGTTAACGCAAAAAAAGACGCAGTCACATAGGAGCGAAAAAATGAACACTTTATTTTATTTCTTCCCCCCCTGTCTGTGCCTACTGGGTGTTGCGGTGAGGGAGAGAGGCGGCGGGAAACAGAGGCGAGGGACCTACGTTGATGGCGTCAACTCTTCATTGGGCTTGGTCTGCTCTGTTACGGTGATCCTGTACGAAGATTGAGCGCTTGTTCTTCGTATCCTGCCACCTGATTATGTCTTCTTATGGTACTGTTTTGGAAACCTTGATGCTTCTAGCGGACAGAGGAGGAGAATCTATAGTCGATGTTCCGGTCTCCTATCTCTGAAGCTTCACCTTTTGTGTTCTCGAAAAATTGAGCATCAATCTAGAATAATAAGTAGCCCAGTAGGAAGTTCTTGTATACTACAGTGGCCACACCTTTGTCCTGCCTACTGCGCCAATTCAATAAATGGACAATTTAGGCTGCCAATTATTTTCTGTGCCAAAGAAATATTCCAACCAGAATTTTTCCGCTTTCACTATCATCCGAAAATAATATAGAGGCCATGAATCGCGCGAGGCATTTTAAGCCTCGACAGTTTCGCCCATGTGGAAAACGCGTGAACGACAGTAAGCTGCTACACAGGAAGCTTTTGATTGACGAAGGTAACAAGTTTCTTGCAATTGTCAGTACTTTGCGCGGCGGCTAACTATTACGAATTTCGCAGTAATTTGTTCGAATCATTTCAGCAGCGGGGAAGTTTAACCATCGGTAAAGGTCTTAGTAACAGTAACCCGCCGCGGTTGGTTAGTGGCGTTGAGGCTGCGCTGCTAAGTACGAGGTCACGGGATCAAATCCTGGCCATGGCGGCCGCATTTCGATGAGGGCGAAATGCAAAATACATCCATGTACTTAGATATAGGCGCAGAACCCCAGGTGGTCAAAATAATTCCGCAGTCCTCCACTACGGCTTGCCTCATAATCAGATAGTGGTTATGGAACGTAAACCACATAATCTAATAGAATCTAATCCGACAAATAGTACAAATAACACCGGCCGTCTAAAATGCTGGACGTCTTCTCCAGACGCAAGTGTGGTGGATTCAACTGAGGATCTGAACTCGGTCAGCAAGAAAACAAGAATGTTGACTTGTAATCGAATACTCAGGAACATAATATAGACTACGAGAGACAGCAAAGGCAGTAGTGAAGGGCAAAAAAAGTTAGAGACGATGTGGTGAAAGGTTGCAGGATTTAAATGAAAATATTATTTTCAAGCCAGATATGTTTGGACTCTTTCTCAAAAGAGATACTTCAAGAGCTGTGGTACCTTCTAACATTCTACTTGATTTCTTTTAAAAAAAGATTTCGCGCTTCGTCACTGGGTCGGCCATGACTCGTGCGCTGCCATGTCGCCGTTACGCAGTGTATGCCGCGTGATAAGAGATCATGAATGGATAACAAAGCGGAAGATTAGTAAATATGGATCCAGGTCTTTTTTTTTCTCTCAAATAAGATAATTGTTCGACGGTAATCAACTACTATATAACAGTCAGTTCAAGTAGACTAAAAAGAAATTCTTCTTGAAATGGGCTAGAAGTCTGGCCGTTGATTCTTATGCGGCTGCATTCTTTCACACGGTCACGCACTGGTTTACTCACACTGTGGTGGAAGGTATAGGGAAAGCTTATTGAATTTTGAATGAATGAATAAATGAATGAATGAATGAATGAATGAATAATATATTCACAGACAAAGGATTTCCCTAATTCACGCCTTCACAAGCTATGTGAAAACCTCACCAACTATGCGAATAGCCTGACCAGTTATGTAGTCTTGGTTACCTGCAAGAAATAAAAAAAATGCTTATGAAGTAACTGTAAACGAAAAACTGATTATACGAACACAAACTTTTCGCTGTCTGTTTGTAAAACAGGGAACATATGAAATCTGCGTATTGGTAAAGCCGGCTTTTATGTAGCTTATCTTCACCAGGTGTGAAGGCATAAAAAAAATGAAATCTTAGAATGCAATATTTGTGGTGTTCGTGGCCAGGGCGCTGCTCGCCGTTTTTGGGAAACGGGTGCTCGTAGTTCAGCAGTTGTATAGGACAAAAATCTGATTGATAACTAATCAGCGCTTATAGTGACACATAGGCATATGAGAATCACGCATGCGTAGTGCAACAACGGCTTCGCGGAAGTCAGCTTTCCATGGAGACATTGGGAAATTTCATGCGTATCGCAACGAACCATCCACAGAAACGTTAACGGGGCAGCAGGGCTGAGTGAAAAATTTATGTGTTTAGTTTCTAGTTATCGCCAAATTCTGCATTTGCATAGATATATACGTAAGATATATCGCTAGGGGAATGCTTATTTTGAACCAATAGCACTAAATTTCATGTTCACCAGTCTACTTTATGCGTGTTTCAGGACGAAGGCCTCTCCCATTTACCCTATCTTGCATCTGGCGATTACGACTTATGTCTGCAAGTTTCTTAATCTCATCATACACGTTGTCAACTGCCTCCGTAGAAGGCATTTCGCCTATCCTGACACCCATTCGTTTAGCCCTAAGAGATCACCAGTTATCTGCACTATGCAATACGTGAAGTTACGCGGAGATATATTTAGATCGTTCTAAATTCTGTCCAACAGCATACTAGGTAGATTCTCATCTTGTACAAGTGTCGTTCAGCTGGAGCGGACAGATTAAATGTAAAGTATTCACTGCAGAGAAAACATTTATTAGCTTCAGCACAAGAAGAATGACTAGAACAGATTAGTTGTGGAGAATGTCGTGATTTCTCCATTGCAGAAGATAGAACGACCAAAAAATATGTTCAGTGAACAACATGTGTACTGTGCTTGGCGCCTCTAACAACTATCGTATGGTGAATGTAATTCCTTAGTAGCTCTATTCGCTCTCTCTTCCGGAGCTACTACTCTCTTGCTTGAAAAATAGACAACGAACAAACAATCAACTTTGTTATTGCGTGACGATGCAGTGAAGGTACGAATAACGTATCATGTTTTTACGCTCTTATTGTTCTTCGGTTGTTCCAACATGACACAGAAGGAGCTGAAGATATCACTTTTATTTTTTTACATTTTAGTTACCGATGTCTTGCATCTCCGAATTTCTCATCATCTCTCCCATGTGTGACCAAATAATTTTCACGTTATATTTGCTTTTATTTTGGTGGCCTTGAAGTTCATGTCATATCGACACCTTCCACGAAGGAACATTTCAGGTTTACTTTTCTTTTTCCAGAAAGCGGTGTGTGTAAGAACATGGTCTTAAGATACACATACCATTTCACAATGTTATCACGACAGTGAAGATATTGGTCTTGCTCTCGAAAGGCCCAGGATATACAAACACCTTTCGTCCGTCCCGCACAACTTGTGATGGCTCGAATTCTTGTCCACGCCCTCTTGCCCATATGTGGCCTCTCTGGCAACTGAAGAACAACGCTTCAGTACAGGACCACTTTGTACTTGCGTGGCAGAGAACATATAGCGCTCATAGCGCAGCAACGTCTTCTTTTATTTTTCATCGTAATTTGGTGCTTCTAACAAAGCAAGGAAGCATAAGGATACATTGTCACAACTCATCATTCTCCACAGAGCTGGTTCTCGGTTTCAAAATTACGATATCCACTTTTTATGGCGGTCGTACATCGGCGCTTTCTATAAGCATCATCACCGGACCACGACGAGCTCCAGTGATGCGCGAGGTAAGACAATAAACTAAGCTCACGGTATTCCGACCATTTCTAGAGAAAGAAAACATATCCTCGTTTCTTCACGAATGATCCGCATGAAAACCGAACTGGGAGGGTGAGAACGAATGGCTGTCAACGTCCATTTAAGTGTCTTGCACAGACACCTCGTCTGAGTTGGCAGCCGCTCAGGGTTCCTCGGGCCCGAGGTATCACGAGTCATTTTGCCTTCGGCTTCTGAGAATTGGAAACGCCATTACGGCACAGGACTTTGCTACAGCCGTGCATGCAACCACGCAAGTCACTCAACCGTTGCACGTGATCCATGTGTGTATGGTTTAAATGGAAGTAAGGGGAGAACAAACATAAAATAAAATAGGAGGAGAGATGCGCTGTCGCTGCTTTCTACGCAGCTCTCGTACGGGGATCATACCGACCTCGGCATGAACTCCACGATTTACGGGACACTTGCCGGTGCGTAAGTGCAACCTCCTCCTGACGCGCGGCCACGGGGTCAAGGGTCAGCCACGGGCACCGTGCACGCCGTCGCCTCGACGAGATACACGGAATGGCCTCGTATCGTGGCTCCAATTTATTTATTTCTTCAACCATTCAGCCGAATTATTCTGAGAAAAGGTGCTCTATAGCTCAACAGGCGTTAGAGTTTGCACGCCTGCATGTGCGTAGGCTGTTGCTTTTTAGCCATCACTACCCGCCCTCGTGGGTCCAAGCTAAAGTCGAAGTTCGACGCAGGCTACGCATCTAACGAAAAGTTGCTTTGCGGTAGAATTGCTTCTATTGCAATCAAATAATTGTGAGCTAGCTATAAAAGAACCTGCGACCAGTCGCGAATAGGCTGCACACAGCCATATGATAGATTGCGATACTACTCAGCTAAATCGCGCTGGTGTGGTCAAGTGGTAGCTGGGATTCCAGCATACAAACTAGAATCGAAGAATTTCCATGTTGCAAGCATATATAACGCTTTCTTATAATATAGATTGCGCCTGTTTTTATCATGGTTGCTGTGGCGATTGCGTATTGTTCATTTGTGGCACATACAAGGTGGGTTTATAGCTGCACCACATTTTTAAAACTTGTGTGTGGCAGACAGCCGCATTCTAACGCTTGAGCTGAATTATTTGATGAGGTGATAATTAGGTCTAGGAAAATAGACAAAGGCATGAGTAATTTATTCTTTAACATAATTACTTCAATTAACTATTTAATAATTGCCTTATAGCACATATTTAAATGTACGAATTGAAGGCGGTGAAATCGCAAGGCGTGTCCACTTAACGAAGTTTCAAGACTACACCTGTTTCGAGACAACAATCTCCAAATTGTCTCACGAAATGCATTAGCGTCCCAGTTATTTTTGTGCTTCTTGCAGAGAACAGCATTTTCTTTAAAAAGTAAGTGCAACAACATGTCATTCTTACTGCAAGTTTTACGCCGCATATCTTGAAACCGGCGCCATCCTCGGAATTTGTTCCAATTGGATATGCTTTGCAATCTAACTAGCTACAACTCTTAGATTGAAATATGTGCCTAATGTAATTAATTATGAAGCTCTTTACCGTAATTATGGTAATTATTCAATTGCACACTTTTATTTCTTGCAGAAATGATGGTAGCCTCATTGAGTAATATTGCTCAAGGATTAGAACTATGTTATGTGCCACAGGCAAATTAAATAAGAATTGGTGTAAATGAAAAAAGAAGGCGCTCCACATGTACGTGTCCATGAAACTTCATTAAAACTATAGTTGTAAGCAATACTATGCCATAATTTATATCAGTGTGCCTTTCTTTTTATTCAAGGATGATGTAGAAGACCCTCCAAATGTTCCTGAAAAATTCGGCAACTCTTATATGTATATTATTGTAGAAGAAAGACAAACAACACAATAAGGTTGCTTGTTGGCGGTTTTTACAGAAGTCAGTCGGTCATGGGGCTTCTGCGTGGCGCATTCTGATTGGAGTCACTGCATATCGCAGAGTGGGCACGCTCTAACTCCACTAGCGTCTAGACTACAAACGCAAAGTGCAAGCAACGAGTTCACACCAACAAACGCCTGAGATAGAGTAAACAAGAATTCAAAAGAGAGGATATAGGAAACAGAAATTGGCCAGATATCATTATCTCGTACTGCGCTGGTACTGTATACCTACTACTACGTGCTCTCGAGTTATCTGGATATAGATAGCAGAATGTATATTGATTAGAAGGTGTTTCGTTTTTTAGTTCAAACAATGAAAAAGGTATTGCATGGAGTAAATGTCGCGATTCGGCCTGTTCAGTTGGATCGCCTGTAGAGGTTGACATCACTTGTGCGACAAATCACAATGTGCAATTGACTAACAAAAAAAGATCACTAATGAACTTCTCAATTCATCCTTTTATGGCACATGCTGCATTCGAAAAATTAAAGACTAGCAGCAGCAGATAATTTTTGCTCAGCAGGAGTTCCAAGACACGCACAAACGACTAACAAAAAAAGATCACTAATGAACTTCTCAATTCATCCTTTTATGGCACATGCTGCATTCGAAAAATTAAAGACTAGCAGCAGCAGATAATTTTTGCTCAGCAGGAGTTCCAAGACACGCACAAACTTTGAAATACCCGTGCCCAGAACCTCCTAATTATTGCAGGGGCGTTCGAGTCAAGATTGTCTGGAGCTGTATTACGCACGGTTTTTCAGAAACTGTTAACTGGAATACCAATGTATTCCAAAGCTAATTTTAAGTGCTGATATCTCGAAAGTGGCGCGATATTCTTAAGATTTCTGCTGCAAACATACATCACTACTGATTTGCGTTAATTCCGCGATTTCACCCGCCGTGGTTGCTCAGTGGCTATGGTGTTAGGCTGCTGAGCACGAGGTCGCGGGATCGAATCCTGGCCACGGCGGCCCCATTTCGGTGGGGGCGAAATGCGAAAACACCCGTGTACTTAGATTTAGGTGCACGTTAAAGAACCCCAGGTGGTCAAAATTTCCGTAGCCCCCCACTACGGCGTGCCTCATAATCAGAAAGTGGTTTTGGCACGTAAAACCCCATATATTATTAATTTCGCGATTTCAACATGTGCCCTGAAGAAAAAACTGAAGGTAAATGTGTTATATGTTTATTTAGCTACCAGGACATTTAGTTTTCTCGCGCGCATAATTTTGCCTCTTTCTACGCAGATGGTGCGGAATCAGCGCTATTATTGACGGTAAAACAATAGTTTTAACGTAAATAAAAAGTCACGTGTTGCATTACATTGCTGCACGCGTTCATGATGGAGAAGTGCAAATATTACTTTAGCAATGCCAGAAGTATTCTGCTATCGCCCATCAAAGGAAGGAGCCTTTACGAAGGTCTTTAAATCTCCTAGAGTGCAGGATTATTAAATTTCTCGACCTGCATGTTTCTATTAAAATGTTTTTTTCCATTCTAAACTTCTCGTCTTTTTATTATTTCCTCTTCCATTAGTCACTACTCACGGTGAGCCGAATCCACAAATGTTTTCGTTCGTAATGGCTCTTTGCCACGGGCTGACCGCCATCTTTGATACTAGCGTGTCCAGCATCAAGATTGGCTGGAATTTGCTCTTACGAGACATTCTAGAGCAGGGGATTTTTGTCAATGCGGGCCCAGACGATTAAATTATTTTAGCTGTCGGATCTGAGAATATCGGTATCTACTCACAAAAACGTTATTAGGCTAAGACTCTGAGTACGAGCAAATTCCAACCTATCTTGATGTAGGACATATTATTAGGGGAGGCGGCCGGCCAATAACAAATAGCTCTGATGACGGAAATGCTTATTTATTTCTGTCCCTGGGCTTCAATTCTTACAAAAAGCTCTTAGGTTTAAATTCTTCTTTAGACAAAATTTCAGCCAATCTTGATGCTAGACATAATATTAGCGAAGGGGGCTGGACTACGGCAAATATCTCTTGCGAAGGAAGAGCTTTGCGAGTTCGGCTCCGGATCTTCTGCCTGCAGCAGCATGTTCTTTTTGTTTATTTGAGTTGAAGTTTGCTCGGGCAAGTTTGCTCTCATATGATCATTCCTATTTCATTGTTCCTTAACTTGTCACCTGTGGTATTCCTTTCTGTCTTAATTATAGTGTTATAAGCTTTCTCTCGAAAAAAAAACAGGCCGAGCTTCAGCTAAAACATTATATCGGCGGCATCAGAGTACCTTCCTACCCACGTCCCTCTTTACGCTGTGAATTAAGCTGGTATAATCACTATTTTCGGATGCTTGTGGAATGCCTGTCACATATTTATAACTTCATGACCACTAATTTTAATTTTCAGTCGCGTTCGTGCCAGTGAATAACACTGTGGAAATCTTGATAGCGTTATGTTCTCACATTGTTTCTCAGTGTAGCCAGTGGAATACATAATTGGCATAAAGATGTGCAATATAACTATTTTGATGATGTCGGATTTCAATCCTAGTCAGACGATGAGATTTTATTGCTGATACTAAAAAGCTGTTTAATTGTTTACAATGTTCACTGCTCACAGTTCACTGAGTCATAAGCAATGCCGGTAGAACTTCATTCACATAGTCTGCAGTAGAATTTCATAGATTGTCTTCAGATATAAAGCTGCTCATATATTAACCTATAGCATTCTGACCTCCTACGTGCCAGGCTTTCCTTCTGGGGCTCCATTGA
This sequence comes from Dermacentor albipictus, assembly GCF_038994185.2. Taxonomy (NCBI): domain Eukaryota; kingdom Metazoa; phylum Arthropoda; class Arachnida; order Ixodida; family Ixodidae; genus Dermacentor; species Dermacentor albipictus. Next base: position 69,325,085 of record NC_091825.1, read on the forward strand.
ATAGCTTGAAAGGCCTGCATGCGTATTTCGCTCTGATTTTCTAGCAGAGCAGTCTTTGAAATTTTGTTTGAAAATCATTAAAAAAAACACATGTAACACACGTAAATATCCTATGAGTATTCAGGCTTAATACAAATTGTCTATTTTGTGATGTTCTTGTACACGGAGAAATGACAATACGTTTTTTACAGGCAGCAAACTCAAGTTCGAAAAATGTGGCAACGCAGACTGTTGGTCGATAGAAGAAAACAATCTGACCAGTTCGCATGCTAAGACACGCACACACGCACGAAAGGGTAAGAAAAAAAAAAAGTCGAGACGTTGCTTACTCACAACTGAACCGGTTTCATTATCGTCACAAAGAAGATTTAGGTAGCAAGAACATGCATGTGCGGCAGTGCATATGTAAACATTGCAATCAAATTCACGGGTATGCTTAATTACATAATACGAGAAAGAGGGCTAATAGTTGTATTAGTGTAGCCACAGTAACAATACATAATCAAAATTTTACATACTTTTATAGTTGAGAGCTGCTTGTTCTTGTGTTCCCGTTTATGTTATGCGTGACGGACTTTTTTTTTACAAACGCGTAAGATTATTGCCGATTTATCTGGAAAGCCCACTTACGCTCTGCTTTAAGTGCGCGATATTCCCCTTCTAAATGGATAGGGTAGGTGCGTAACATAAAAACTTCAATTTTGCAGAGCGCGGTACTGTCTTCTGTTCTCCTTGTCCTCTGCCCCCTCTCTTATTGTGTGTACTTGTGTGCCTGTGTGCGTGCGGGTATGTGTACGTCAGCTGTATTGATTTCTTAACCATAATAATGAGTCGCGGTAATCCCATTAATTGAGGTTTGATTCTGAACATTGTTCGAATTTGAAATGCTTTAATGAGATCGGTTTTAGCCTTTGTAGGAGAAGTATAATTTCTAACACAAGCGGTGATTTTGATCACAGTTGCTTCGATAAATAAATTGTACAATAATGAAGCCTGACACAGAAATTTGATATGCAATCGCATTTTAGTACTGAAGTGTTCATCGTGAGGCATGGCGTTCGCAGTTTCGCCGGTTTGTAGTCTTCAAACAACTTTTTCTTTTTAAGAAGACATTATACGCTCACTAATGCGTTATAGGGGCAAGTAATGGGGCAAGCACCCAGTCAAGCTGCAGCTTAGCAGCTTTTCGTGCTTGTCCTAGCATTCTTCTGTTTTTGTACAAAAGAAATGCTGAAATAAATTGACTTGACTTGACTTGACTTGACTTGTATAAGTGCGTTCCCGCTTCTTGCAAAATTTATCGAATAGGGGTAATATAATCAAAATATTGTGCCGAGAGCTCTGCAGCCGTAATAAAATGCATCTTAGACGTAGTGATTATAACTGCGCTCTCTACCAGACGGATAAGTCTGGGGTTCAACACCTCTAAAGGCAGTCTCATAGCTAAACACGCCCGGACTGCGAGAAATACCAATTGCAAATGAGGAACCGTAAAAGGACAATACTTGGTCCAAGATATATCATTCTGTCAGAAAGTATACACTACCCATAAACGCCCGACCCCCGTCGTTGTGCTTCCCTTCACCACGGGGTCGACGCTTCCTTGTTGGCTGGGTCTTTCTTCCCAAGTTGGCAAAGCGGGGTGTCTGGGTGCATTCGGCACACGTTTATCGCGGCCGGGTCGCAAAATCGCCGACCGTATCATGACGCATGGCTCCACATGTGGCCTTAGAAGCCTTTTCTGCTCGTGTGCTGAGGCCTGTAGTCAACTGAACAGCAAGAAAACGGTTCAGTGCAAGCGAAGGAAACACGAAATTCTCTACCTGCAACGCTTACGGTCTGCGAATACGCACACAGGCAACGCGGTCCCGAGTGCGCGACTCCACGCCGTCCCTACGCTCCCTTCAAAGCCGGCCACGTTCCTTAAGACAGAGCGCAAATATTTGCGGCCTTTGGTGCCCGCGCCGTCCCGACCACCAGTTCCCGTGGTCGCGTCGATGGAGCGCGAAAAAGGCGGCGAGCAGCCGGGCGACTCGAACCGACCGCCATTGTCGGCGTCCCCCTTGCTCGTTTTGCGAGTCCCGCGACGGGCACCTGCCGGGCACAGCTGACCCCGGGGCCGAAAACACGTGCAAACATGCCGACGCAGACATACACACAAACGTGGCTATCGTCGGCACCGAGGTTGGTCAGCGAAGTGAGTGCGATGACCCGCGTCCTGTTTGCTAGTACATTGGACAAGCGCAGCCGGTGCTTGGGACGAGGTGTCCAGCGAATTGTAAAATTACGAAATGCCCGGAGCGCCCTAACTTTCTTCCAGGCGTCATCCCAAGCTCGAGTGACCGCAGTCCGACACTGTGTCTCCACTGGCAACGCACGCCGCTGTAAGCTGAGGCGGTAGCGGCAAAGGTCTGTGGAAACTTCTAACTAATGCATCCTGAGTAGGGATGACCACTGATAACTTTAAGTGAAGCCTTATTTTCAAACTCTCCAGGACTTTGCTGAGCGTGTCTGCTGTTGTTGCTGCCGCTGTCTTGTCCAATAACTGCCACAAAGAAAATGATAAAAATATTTACTTGTCCGACAGTGGGATCCATCCTCAGTCTCCGTATACAGTATACAGCTCGACACTCAGACCACCAGGATAGAGCTATACACTCACACTTCTCTAGTGCAAAGTGGCTCACAGAGAACATTGGCGCGTGTGTGACGTCGCATTGCATACATGCGTGCTTGCCATTTTGCATTAGGTCACGTACTCAGAAATCAAGCGAGCAGATAATATCCAACCCAAGCTTTACCTTTCTTGTTGTACTTCCTTTTCTATACACCTCTACTCACCATTATCTCTTCAGCAATCATGAAACACCCGCTTCGACCCCATGACATCCCTGCGTCAACGTTTCACGGCGTGTTTTTCGCATGAGCTGCTGTCGGCATTTCGGAATGTCGTGTGAATGCTGTCATTCACAAGCATAACCGTTGCATAACTAAACGCTGTAATCTGTGCCTTGCTTAAACATAAAGATGGCAAGATATTGCACGTTTCATAGGATGACAGCAAAGGCAGCCGTATGATCCGCATTTAGTTTTATCACATTGAATTAACTGCTTCACGAAGGCTTCGCTGGACATGGATTCGCACATGCATGTTTTATCTGCATAAATGTATTTATGATTCTGCCAGAATTCGCGAGTTCGAAAATCGCTAATTGAACTCAGCGCATATGGGACTCTTATTTTGGGACTGTAATGCCCATAGTGATTCTAACAACTTTGAAATTACCACATCTCCACATGAGCGCCGTCCGCGAACACCGACGACACTTCCGCGTCGGCGTCAGCATGCTGATCATGCACTTTCATTTTTCACAAGCACAGTTGCTGGAAACAAGCACTTCCGCTAACCGGCTGAACTTCCAGAATTCACCGGCAGCAATCTTAACCGAACTCTAAGGTGGTGGTCGAACGGAATTACCTGTGATAACGCAACAAAAGTCATCGTGCATAGCAGTGCACTCTCTGTATCTTCCCGCAGGAAAGTTAATCCTAAACGCGCAGCCCGAAAACAACTAGTCAATGTACTAGATGCTGTATTGAGACGGCAGTATATTCCTTTTGAAGAGTGCTGGCTCGAAATGTCTGCTGCAAAGACTGAGATGCTAAAGAGGGACTTCTCCTTCCATGAAATATCAGGCAAAAATGTAAATAACTGAAAAGTGTTGTCACTGGCAGCCCACGCCATTTTCAGCGCTCACCGAGTGGAAGCGCCCAATACAGAACGAAGTGAAACTATGTCCACCAGATAAATGAAATAAATATCCTGTTTGGTTAAGGGGGTATGGTAGGGTGCATGAACTATCTTGGTTTCAGGTTTATATCTCAACAACTGTTCTATATATTAGCGTGAAATTCTGCACGCTCAATACCAATAGTGTTGGCCTTAATTGGTGTAATTTTTTACTGCAGGCCTTTTTTATTTTTTGTGTATTTGAGAACCAAACTTTAAGCTATGATGTAAAATAATATGTACCTTTCCTCAGAAACAAAAAACAGCATGACCGTGAAATTTCGCACAATAATTCTGTATAATAGTGGGTTTAACTGGAACCTTTAAAAAATGCTTTGCTACGTTTACGTCACAAGAAAAAAAATATTGCCGTCACACGTCTCGTACCGTGGAGGGTCTTTCTAATAATCTTTTCTTTTTTTTTAGTTATACCTGAGTGATTTTTTCACACATTTAGGTTCAAATTACTTGAAGGGATGTGAGTATATTCTGGGAAAATTTCAGCGTAATTGGCTGCATAGTTTTCCAGAAAAGGTACATCAAGTTCCGAAAATTTTGAAGAAAGTGATTTTCAGAAAAACACATTTTTATGTTTGCACCTTCACTACAACCGTTCAACATGCACCAGCAGAGTACAGAAACTTTCTGGCTTTTTTGGTGTCTTCCCCAAAGCCTTTCTTCATGTTTACGTTTACGTAAACATGAAGTAAACATAATTACGTAAACACTGAAAAAATGACGGAAAACAACATGTAAACAAACCCTCGAGTCTGTCACGTTTAAATACCAGGCGGCGCGCTTTTTGGCGCCATTTTTAAATGGCTTAGAGCGCTCCTACGCGCTCGCCGCTGCACTGTTTTGCTCCCCACAGTGTGTATTATTTTTATTGATGAAATCAAAAAATCAGTTTTTTGGTCGATTTGCCCTACTATACGCCCTTAAAGACGTTATAGGCTCGACTCTGGATATATTGTAAGGATAAACCACAATGTTTAGCTCATAAAAGCAAGCGAGTGCGTTATGAGGAATGATAAGGAAGGTGGGGACAAATTCACAAAGTTGTTCTTTCGTAACTGCTCTTTGCTATTTGCCGTCCGCATCCGCTTATTCTATGCCCAGCATAAATGTTGGCGGGAATTTTGTCTTATGAACAATGTTTGTGCATGAACTTTCTTATGAATACGGTCATTGAAGTGCCGGTGGAGATAAAGTGTCACAAAAAACACTCTTTAACGTACAACAAAAATTGTGTGAAAAGAACGAAATCAGCCTTTGATGATAAACATTTGGTAGCTAGGAAAGAGCAACAAAAAATGTCAGAGCCGAGTACTGCAGGAAAGTGATTTAATAATTGGCATTGAAATTTCTGAGCATGTATCGAAAATGCAAAGCATCCCGCGTTTCCTGGGCTTTTGGCAAGTCAGATTTACTAGCACACGATGCACATTTCCAGGCGTGGGCGTTTCTTAATCGTAGATATAACGTGTTCCAATAGTAATGGTAGACCGCATGTGCTACAGAAGACTAGATCACAGAAGTGCATTATGATTTTTTTTCTATGCCCTTAAATTCAGGTGGCCAACTATTGGAACCTGGAACAACATCCGAGTCCTCGGCCTGTACATAGGAAACAATCCTAGCAGGAAGAAGTCGCCTATATAGGTTACTGTAACAACATCACCAGAAGATAAGTCTGGCATGTAATGTTTCATGAGAAGAGGAAAAATATATTATTCGTCTTTAAAATTATTCAATATGCTGAAACAGGGGCCGTATAACGTAAAACTATTTCAATATGTTTTTATTCCAATCTCCTGACGTCAAACTTGCGTAACCGCCGACGCAAGCATCGGGCGGTCACCCACAGGGTTGTCTGAACAAACCAATCAAATGCTCCTTTTGTTCATAGGAGGTCACTTTTGTTTGCTTATAAAACATATAACATTGCCTGCACTGAGCGGCTTGTCTTATCTAATTGGCTCACAAGAGTCGAGGAGCATGCTCAAGAGGAGAGGGATTCGATGGGGCGAGCCACTGCACTGAATATAGATAACCGGATGAAGAGGGTGGTGCCGGCTTCAGCGATTGGTCCGCTTTCTTTTACTTAGGTTGCCGTGACTCGTCGACAATCGCGGCGGCATGCAACGGAAGCTTATGAATGACTCTAAAACGAATCCTCAGCAAAGAAGAATTGGCAGAATGAGGTCGTAAACGTGCTGAAAGTTCTCGAAAACGTTACACGGCCACGCAAAAGGTCTTATTACACGCAAATAAACCCTTGCTCTCCGGCAGGGGCGAGTAGCCAGGGCCTGAGCGATCCACGGCAGCCATCTTTTATGCGTTGCATATTGCAATCACTCAGTTCAGCCCTTGGGCGCGGCCTGGCAGCCACCATTGAGGGTATGAGCCATTGTTCATTGCTGCGCGTCTCATATGTGGGTCTATTCTCCTTTAAGTTTGCTATGTTTGTTATTAAGTTGCTTCTATTTTTATGCGTTGCATATTGCAATCACTCAGTTCAGCCCTTGGGCGCGGCCGGGCAGCCACCATTGACCTTTAGCGCAACCACGTGACGTGACGTCACGACAGCCGGAGGAAAAGCTGGGCCCCAACTCGCGCAATATGCAACGCATTCTTGGCTTAACCAAGCTAAGCCTGGCATTTTTATTCCTTTCGGAACGGGGCAGCCTGCGGCTATTCCGTAGGAAATTCAATTTTGTTCGGCTTATTAATGCATCTGTAACGCGTACGCGTCACTTTGACGTGGTAAGTTCTTGCGGTTTTGTGACGTCGCGTGAGAGGCAGGTGAAGTGGGTGCAGCCAGGAAACTCTTGACCAGTAGCCGAGGGCTAATGGTAAAAAGGCGTCGAATCAGAAGTAACTTTCTTTGTTTTGTTCGGTCAAATTATGCATAATCAGTGTGTACATGTCATATCAGATGGGGAGCTATCGTGGTTTTCCTGACGTCGCGTGACAGACAGGTGAAGGGGGGGTTGTCTAAAAAAGTTGTTGACCAATCGCGGTGGGCGGATTGCAGAATTGAAATAGAAAAGTTTAGAATAGTTTGATGTTATAGCGCCCCTGATGTCGAAAGGTCAACCGTTTATGCAGTCATGCATCCCATATATCCAAGACGTGTTAACCCTGGGCCGCAAAGCTGATAAAGGCTTGCCAGAGGCGGAAAATGTCGGCCATGTGTTGAAAGGCACAGCTGGCGATGCCTTCAACTTACTCCCCCGTAAGGACTGTTCTGTAGTTGACGTCATCGTCACGGAATGTCAGCGATTCGAGCAGGCTAACAATAGACGGATCACTCAACGCTTTGACCGGCTCCCTAATAGCGCTGCCACTTCCTTGTGAGACGATTCAGTGACGCTACAGCCACGCTCGGCTCCTGACAACCTTTCAATGACTGTTCGTAGAGAAACCGACGCGGTGACTACCGCTTCTCATTAGGCCCCGGTGCACAACTGCCTGGTAACCACATCTGTTATTCAAGCCGTCGTGCCTCCACACGCCACTGGTCACGCCCCTCAGCCTATGTGCGCCACGCCAATGTGCGCCTATGTAGACTCTGTGCCATTTCAATAAATTTGTATTTATCTCGCATGCATTTCCCTTCCTCAGCTTGTTGGTTTTTTCAACGTGGTAATGTAGGACTGCTGAGAAAGTTTGGGCCATGTGTGTCAGAGGCATGTTTCTTGTGACCAGTGACTAACCAAGGATACAAACAAAAATAAGATAAATAAACAAAACCTAGTCACACATAAAAGGTAACAGAAAACAGTGAAATCATATATTTGTGCATCACATGCAGATTTCAGAGAGGTTCGCTGCATACGCTCGCCGTAAGTTCACATCCCTACAGCCGCTTTCCTATACTTACGTGTTTGTGTATTAGCAAGGAGAAACCAGTGATATATTCAGCCAAGAATGTCTGTCTCAAAACGATGTATCTTTAAAACGCACTCCCACCCTGTTATTCTGCAGTGGTTCTCCGTGTGCAGTTCAAAGATGAAGTCGCAGGTGTTGCGTATTCGTCCCAGCAACAACACGTCCTGGTGAGAGTTCAGTTATTTTTCTGCGTTGCGCTTCTTTCCAGATCGCATTCTCGATTCCTGGAAAACCTTCCTGATTTTTCTTTCCTCCGTCCAACGATGGGCTCAAAGAATGCCGTAACGAAGAGCGGGGCCTCGTTTTCGTTTCGTATGTGCTAACGATACAGTACAGGGTTTGTGAGAAGGAACGGAGGAAAGAGAGGGAGCGAGCTGCCTCGTCTCGAGGCGAAGTGAGAAGCACCCGCGAAACGCTATCCGAGAGCACAGGTTCTACCAACACTGAGGGAAGCCAAGATAAATGGCCAAACCGGGCGAACAAGAAAAAAAGAAAGAAAAAGAACGAAGCCGGAGGAGCCGTGAAGCGTGGGACATGCTGATGCGTTCCGTTCAAGCAGTCTGGTGCAGTACTTTGCCAGCTTGAGTCGTGGCTGACTGGATTGAAGGAATGCGCGTCCAACTGGAGGATCGCTTCTTCAAAATAGCGCAACGGGGACACATTTTGCAAGTTGGTCATGTGCGTGAATTTCTGTGGTGGCAATGCACCTAGTTTTAAAGGCCGCCCTGTAATAATAGCGTTCTTTAGCCAAGCTGTTGAGAATGTATTATCAGCAGTCCAGTATGGGCTGCCTCCAGAGCGTACAGTGTGTAAGCAGCTAGCTCGAGCATAGCACAATAGCGTGCCCGCTTTTCCCGTGCTGCACGGAATTATGATATCTACGGTGTTATGGCCCGTTGTTCCAAGACCGGCTGGGCGTTTCTTGGTTTCCGAATAAAGCACTGTGCGCTCGCTTTGAGGCAGCATAAGGCCAGCGATGTTTGTATGCAAAGCGAAAGGAAAGAATGATTAAATTAAAAGATAATGTGAGATTTCTGGCGACGTTTGTAAGGAAGAAAGTGCCTCCAGCTTCTTTAACACTCTTTAAGTCTCTCCGCCACATCTTCAAACGGAGAGCCCGATTTAGTGGGCGGTCTTTTGTTTTAGATGCAGGCTACCTCCTACATCGCACCGCGCGGTCCGCTCTCACCGAGAAGTGTAAGCACCAACAGGGCTCCGGCAATAAATCAGTCCTTACAGACAAAAGCCCTGAGTTCATGGCGAACCCCGCCTTGTGCTTGCACCTATGCCTATCCTGCGAGGGCAGTCTATACATATACAGCTGATCGCGTTGTGTGTTTATCTGTAGAGCATGCGGCTTGCCGACGGAAAACCACTACAAGGCCTTCAGCATGCTGGGGCTGAACCGAGCGGTGAGGCAAATACGTATTGTCGTTGCGCGTCACAGGACTTCAAGAGAGAGAGAGAGAGAGAAACATTGATTTCGTCCCGCTTTCCGGGGCTCCTAAGAGCATGGCCCCGTAGCAAAAAAAGCTCTGCAGGGAACATAACCAAGATCATGACAATCACCTCTCGATGAAATTAACGCGTGTCTGAATAAGGTAGCATAGGATATCCTTCTATGATGGCGCGTACCCACTGCGGGGGATTGGCCAAGATTTGGATGGTATTAGGAAGACACTGTTAATACAAAAATTGGTAATAGTGTCAGGTAGAAATGGCAAAGTTTGGCGGAGTTTTCATTTTCTTCCGTCTCTTGAAATGTATTATATTAAGCGGTGATATAAACTAGCTGACTTAGTAATCTGCATTTGTTTTCCTCTATTCTCCGTTAATATGCAAAATAAAAGTTGAATACCGGGTTTTAAACTTGATACAAATATTTCCTGTGGATATCTGCCTGTGACACAAAAACACCGTTATGCCGGCATGCTCAGATAAATTCTTGTATATTTAGTTAAAGTCGAGAAATATATAACATCATTAGGTGTTTTTTTAATCAATCTCCTGTAATATGCCACTAGATCATTGAAGAAAGTATCAAATGTACACCAAATTGATCCAGCCATATTTATGCAACGGCTGGTAATCAGGGGCCCCTCAGTAAAGAAAACCCATGTGTGAGCTTTTCTTGGCTTTGTAGCTTTGAAAGTGAGGCTAACCCTTTATTATATACGAATAAATCTGCGCGTAGTCTAAGGGAGCCGACAAGTCTCTGTAGCTCAACATTTTTGTGAAATGACCACATTCAGTATATATTGTTCACTATAACTAAGGTAATATATCAAAATAGCCTAGGCAGGTGTCAGTACGCTGGCTTTTACTAGTATTGCTCAGTTCGAATAAACGCAACACTTCATTAAATTGGCGTTGATGATCTCGTCACTCGACTAGACTCGCGTCTAGAAAGCCAAGAGGTATTGGTCTGGAAATCTTTCCGGGCAGTACTCAGTCTAGCGAACATGCAATGCTAGTCAACGAATTTTAAACGTCATTTGCTCTCCAAACAGTATAAGCCAACGGCCAAGCTAGGACATGCAGACTTCCTACCGTCGTCGGTCACTTCGACGAGGACGTTTTTCAAAGTGAGACCTCGTGGTTGCTCATGTTCGTCCGAGAATACGTGCATGGACACCAGAGTCTGTGAGGGATACTCCAAGTCGGGCAAAGCGCCGCGTGGCCATTCACTTTGTCTTCGCAATGAACGTCCACAAATTGAGTTGGTGTGTTGATTTGGCAAAGTATGTAGATGGCCACAAGCCTGCGCTGTACGTCATCTGATGACATAATGCACGCAAGATAAAGAGTTCAAATAAAAAAAAAGCCATGCAGATGTCAACCAGATGAGTGCCTGGCGCGCTATAACGTAAAAATATTCCAAAATTTTCTATTCCAATTCTGCAATCAGCCATCCACGATTGGTAAAAAAACTTTTTTGGACCACCCCCGCTTAACCTGTCTATCACGCGACGTCACGAAAACCATGATAGCTCCCCATCTGCTGCGACGTGTACACACTGATTAGGCATGATTTGATTGAACGAAAGAAAAATAGTTATTTCTTATTCGACTCCCTTTCGCCATTAGCCCTCGGCTATTGGTCAAAAGTTTTCGGGCTGCACCTACTGCACCTGCCTGTCACGCGACGTCAGAAAACCTCAGACACTCACCGCGTCAAAGTGACGTGTACGCGATAAAGATGCATTAATATGCCGAACAAAACTGAATTTTCTTCGGAATAGCCGCCAGCTGCCCCGCTCTGAGAGGAATAAAAGATGGTTGTGCACGGTCTGTGCACTCGTCTGTCCAACTGAACTTCATCTATAGAACTTTGTGTTCTCGGGCAATACGAAGCACATGTGTTTACATGTGCAACTGTATACATGCTCACCTTCTGTGGGTCCCTGGAGCCAGCACATAACTTTTGGATATTGCTGACTGCTTTTGTGATTCCTCTGTGTTGCATTTTTTTACAAATTAAGAGACAATATTTTTCTTTCCCAAGCGACGCGGAGTAGCCGTGCCACTTGAAGGTGCCAACATATATTATATCACGTAAATAAAGAAAAAAGCCACATAAGTATGCTAGGCCTGCGAATGAAGCCGGAAATAAGGTCCACTACCGAGCAGCTAACTTAGTTATGTAGTAGTCATGACAGGCCAATATGCATGATTTTTTTACTGATGACTGAAACGGATCAGTTTCGACAACTGCTTGCTAATGTTTGACCCGAATTTTTGGCATTCACTGTCTCTGTAGTTTGATGTATTCTAATCTTGATGTACGATGCGATTACATACCTAACAAGATGCATGAAATGCTTCGTCGCAACGGCTGACTCAAATATGTGCTCATATAGCTCCGTGTGTGGCTTTTGATAGTCTCCAGAAAGCTCCGCCATAACTGAAAGCATAAAGAAGACAGTGGTATTCCCCTTCTTTCGATTTCGGGGTACTGACGCGTCAAACATCTTCCCCAAAGACTTTCTTGGCCGGCTTGTGCAGCCCGCAGCTGAGAAGCCTTGCTGAATTCATGCAAGGCGAGACCGACTTTGTCTCCAGGGTAAGTAGGCACGGATCGTTTTCGTTTTTCTTACGAAACGACGTCCTCGTGAAGAACTTTTCGCCAGCCTGCGCAAACTACCTTCTCGTCATGCCCTCAGCACTCCGGTCAGAAGTCCTGCATGCTCTGCACACTGATATGACAGCCGGGGACCTCGGGTTTTCCCGTACGTTCGCAAGAATACAAGGGAAGTAATATTGGCCTCTCGCCTGACTGACGACGTCGCCCGTTACGTGAAAACACGTCGAGACTGCCAGCGACGCAAGACACCACCGACAAGGCCGCCGGGATTATTACAGTCGATCGAGCCTCCTTGCCGACCATTTCAGGAGATTAGGATGGATTCATTGGAACCCTCTCCGACGTCAACATCTGGAAACAAGTGGGTCGTCGTGGACACCGAATGCCTTACCCGCTATGCCGAAACGAAAGCCCTGCGCAAAGGTAGTGCAGTGGACGTAGCCAAATTTTTCGTCGAGAGCATCCTGCTGCGACATGGTGCGCCAGGAGTCCTCATTACTGGCAGAGGAATGGTTTTTACAGCTGAGCTTACTCAAGCCATCCTGCAGCATAGCCAGACAAGCCACCGGAGGACCACTTCCTACCAACCGCAGACGAATGTCCCAACCGAACTACTAAACAAGACGCTCGCTGACATGTTAGCGATGTACGTCGACGTCGAACACAAGACTGGGGATGCCGTGCTCCTGTTTGTCACATTTTCTTACAACGCGGCAGTGCAAGAAACAGCACATATCACGCCGTCCAAAGTGGTTTACGGATGGAACCCGATGACGACTCTCGACGTCATACTGCCGCACGTCATGGACGAAGAAAATGTCGATGTCGCTGCCCATCTCCAGCTCGCCGAAGAAGCCAGACAGCTCGCCCTCCTGCGCATCAAGAACCAGCAAAGGACCGACAGCGGGCACTACAATCTTCGACGACGCTACGTGGAGTACCAGCCCGGCGACTGTGTTTGGGCTTGGACCTGATACGCCGACGAGGACTCAGTGACAAGCTATTGCGACGCTATTTCGTACCCTACAAAATTATCCGACGTATTGGCGCACTGCACTATGAGGTCGTGCCAGACGGTATTTCACGATCACAGCGGCGCCGCTCGCGACCTGAAATAGTCCATGTTGTGTGCCTTAAGCCGTTCTACCAGCATTAACGAACTTTGGGACTTTGTTATTTTTTTTTACTGCCTGTGCTTTTGCTTTTCGCTCGTCTGTAAAGTTTGCAGCGTCGGGACGATGCTTTTTATGAAGGGGGCATTGACACGTGTACTTGTTTATCTTTATTGTGTGACCGCGTTTCACCGTCTATCAAATGTTATCGCTCAGCTCAGGCTGCGCCTGCATGTATCGGATGCTTCTCGAATGTTATGGAGGGTTTTATCCGCTGTTTATTGTCACTGAACCTTGTGCAATCTGATTGCTTGTATGCGGGACGCGAATTGTGTAGGACTCTCTGTAATGCACGCGGCTACCAGCGATGACTCCTGTATAAAAGCCGAGGCGCTTGCCCCGCAGATGAGGTTTCGACGACCGCCTACCGTGTTCGCAGTTATCGCTGTGCTTTGAATGTAACTTGCTTTTATCGGCACACCTTCGTCCAATGAAAGTTTTGTGAGTCATAGATTTGCCGCTGTATTACTCAACTTCACTGCAGCATGACAATACAGTATTGCAATGCGTCCCGTAAAATTCAATATACATTCGCAGACTTTAACACTCTCCGACTTCACATATATAAGACTGGATTTATTTAGGTTAAGTATGTAGCTTTACTGAACGTTATGTTTGCTGCTTTTGATGCTAGCAGAAGCTTAATGAAGCAATGAAGTTCAATGCATGGCGTTATGCTCGCAAATGCGTCAGGTTAAAATTAAACCATTTTCCAAGCGAATCTCGTGTTGGCTCACAAGTGACGTTCTCGTGGTCACGGAAAAATCCAGTTGCTCCCAGAACTGCGCAGCTGCGGGAAAGGGCAGTTTGATGAGTTCACAGCTGTGACAGTTGACAGCAAGGATTCCAGTTGCATAGGTGCGCGCTCACGCCACGCGTGCTACCAATCAGAGCCATTGCGCTTCAGCCGGGGAGGGAAAGGGCAGGAAAGAGTTTCGCTCGCGCTGTGCCGGCTTCGTTTCCATTCGGTTCAGTCTCGGAAAACGGATGGTACGGCCACGCGTTGTGCGTTCCCCCGAGGAACGGGCAGCGTTCGACGAGCGGAGGCGAGAACTCACCCGTGATGGGCCCGCCATCGGCACGCCGACACAGCTGTTAGAGCCACCCGAGCTTACGCAATTTGACAGCAACGAGAAGATCCGGAGCTGAGTGAGCTGGAGGTCAAAGCAATCTGGCACCATTACCTGTGGTTTACGTAACCGTGACGAAGGTCCGGTGCACGCAGCACAAGCTCCTCTTACCACCATTTTCCCGTTGGAGAAGAGCTGCCGTTTTTTTTAAATAAGCGCCGAGAACCAAACCTATGGGGAGCGCGTCGCGTTTTGCCTCATGCTACGTAAGCGAGGCGCTTGCGTCAGACGGAGACTACGCAAGTCCTCGCCGCCAATAAGGCTAGGAGATTCGTCTGTCCGTCGCCTGTACGCCTAAAACTTCTCTGGCGCCACCCCATGCGCGTGCGCAAAAAATAAAGAAAGAGGAAGAGAGGCGTGCGATTGGCTGCGCCAGGTATCATGACGTCGTTGCTCTGCGTTGCAGCTGAGCGCGCGCGCAGCAGTTTCTCTCCGGCTCCGAAGTGGGTAGGCCACGCGTCATACGTACTCCTGAGAAGCAGGCAGCTTTCAATCAGCAAAGCCGCGAGCAGAACCGGGAACGAAGTCGTCTATGCGTTATGCCGAGGCTGCAGCCCGTGCACGAGTACAGGCTTGTGCAGCCCAGCGCAAGCAGCAACTGCGTACCGAGGACCCGGCAACCTACAAAACCGTAGTTTAATGAAACGTCGAGATTAACCCAGTGATATGCACCGGGGCAGCACGTTTCAGCTTCGCTGGTTAACCATCTGTACGGAGTGCTTGGCCGGTGATTTTTTAACAGACAGTTTATAGTGAACGCCATGACAACTTGAAGCACACATTTAGAATGCCACGAAGAGTTATGTACGCGTATCCACTCGAACATTAATTAGTGCGAATTCAACTAACTTTCGTCGAATACGCATATACCAGCTGACACATTGTTAAAGGTTGCTCAAACGCAGCGCCCCCTGGCAGCCCTGCCTCTTTGTGTTGCTGCTGCGCCATACCTAGCGGGCAATATATAAGGGGCCACAGTAGTCGTGTTTGGGATAATAAAGATGTGAGTTCGTTACTACTATAGGCGTGCTTGGCCTGTTCTTGGGTGGCTGCGCTTCGCGGGCCAACATGGATCCCATTCACTGAGCCTTACGCAATTGTATCAACTGGCGACGAGGTGAAAAGGACTTCTACTGCTGCTCGCACTTATACATATATGAAATACAAATACAAATATACACGTGCTTTCTGACAATCAAACACCTAGTCCAAGACTTCGCAGAGGTGTTCGAAGAAGGTCTTGATACGTACAAAGGTCCCAAAGCGTCCTTACATGTTCCTTCAGACGCCCCATCTCGGTTCTTCAAGTCACGCCTTCTGCCATATGCCTTGGCAGATGGAGTCACACGCGAAATATAACGATTAAGAAATGCCTTCCTTGTTCCAGTGAAAACATCCTGGTGGGCTGCACCTATTGTTACTGTGGTAAAAAAAGGATGGACGCATCAGAATCTGTAGGGATTTTAGTGTCACCATCAACCCAGTAGCGACAGTGGAGAAATATCCCATTCCAAGGATTGAGGACCTGTGGACTGTCCTTGCAGGGGATGAGAAATTCACCAAATTGGATTTGTGCGACGCGTATCAGCAAGTAGTTCTTGATGAGGCCTCCAGAGAGTACGTCACAATTTCGACACACGTGGGGTTGTTTCAGTACGCCCGCTTGCCTTTTGGAGTGTCATCAGCTCCTGCTATATTTCAACGTGAGATGGAGAACTTGCTGAGAGGACTACCACATGTGGCCGTCTATTTCGACGACATTCTTGTCACAGTTGCTAATGATGCTGAGCATTTCAGCAACCTTCGTGCTGTGCTTCGCAAGCTTCAAGAATCTGGCCTCAAAGTGAAACTCGAAAAGTGTCATTTCTTCGTGCCACAAGTGGAGTATCTTGGGCATTGATTGAAAACTTTATTGTTCCACCGAGCTGCAGTGCCCGCCTCTTAACCTACACGTAGGTAGGGGAGGAGGACGAAGCAGACCCCGCGCGTTGAGGACGGTGAGTCTTCACGGCCTCAACGGCCAGGTGGATTGCTCGACGCTGTTCGTCTTCAGCCTTGCTCTGGAGCAAGGCCTCCCAGGCTTCTCTACTGTCAATGTTTTCCTTGGCCCCTGGAGAGCCAGCACACTCCCATATTATATGGTCTAGCGTACCTTTTTGCTTACAAATTTTGCAGAGCGCGTCGTTATAGTCCCTCGTCTGTGTTAAGTAGATCCAATGTGGTGATGTATAATTGTTTCCTGGAGGCGTAGCCAAATGCGAGCGTCCTCCAGCAGCCGCAACAATAGCCACAACAAAGGGCTGATCAACGAATAAGTGTATTTCTAGAAAAGATAGATATGCAGCTGCGCCTTCGGGCTACGAACTGGCACTTGATGTCACGCGACCTTGTTATTTACACCACCCTTCTTGGCGCGGGCGTCGCTTGGTCGCCGTCGCTCCTGACGTCACGGGCGCAATATTACGTCACAATGTACGTATTTCTGCTTGCCCCTCCTGGGGCAAGCACAAATACGAGATTCATTCGACAAGCGCGACACGTTGTCTTGGCTATCGGGACATCATGGCGTCCACGCCTCGTAGTGTGCATCCGCATTTTGCTGCATTCCGGCATAGCTTGCAAACAATGTGTGAACAGGGTATAAATATAAACGTTGCTTGAGAATAAAGTTGTAACGCGTGCGCTGCAAGAACATGAACATTGCATGAGAATGCTCGTTGCATAGGCTGAAAGTGAATAATATGCATCGCGATTAGGTATAACGCACTTCAGATCCAGTTCCCTAAACATTATCTTCACATAGATTGCAATGTATGCGTTGCATCGGCACCTATTTTAATGCGTAATCATTATTTGGCGAGTATCCCAGAAAAATCTGTTCGTCACGCGAAAAGTGTAATGTCTTGTGTCTGCACAATCATACGTAATTTGTGAAGATATTTAATCCTTATAATAGTGTAAATGCAGATGATTGGTCGCTTTATAAGCGATACGGAACTTAAACTTAAGAAAATTGATCAGAGAGAATACCCATATGATCAAATTTACGCGTACCCATAGGAATACATAGGTCTTCTTAGAAAATGCATGGGGAAACTCATAGTAGGGTTGGGCCAACTGAAATATGCGGTCAAGCCAACTTGAAATTCGGAGGTACGCTTACGCAAGCTCAGACACCTCTAGCGGAGAACTGAGAACTGAGCTGTCAAATTGGTGCTGTTGATGCCAAATACTTAAGGGAGATTCTACTTATGGATCTTCTTTTTGAGCCCCATGAGTGGGACAAGTTGTTCACAAAGCTTTCACATAAATGGTAACCCAATATAGCGATAACCGGGACATTCTTAAGAAGGGCGATAGTATTTCATTGCGAATGTTACCCCGTAATTCAAACTGCTGAATATCAGAAGCTAAAGACACGTTGAACTATAAAACATATTACATCCTATACAAACATTTCTGTCGTTTAGTAATTTCCGAGCGTCTTTTCGTGATGTCTCCGGAAACATGAAATTCGTTTATTATTTCCTCTTGTTAAAACCTTTTGCCTTACAAGCCCCAAACCTCTCGGTTTTGTTTTTGTTGCCGTTGTTCGCTTTCCTGTGTGTGTTTGCGTTTTTATAATTTTTTTCTTCGTTCCCATTTTCGTTGTGTCTGGCGCTTATAGTTAAATTTCTTTGGATATTCCGCCCTGGGGCGCCTATTCGTCCGGCATCACTTAATTTAACAAACAGAAATTGTTTGATGTGCACGCTTTCGATTTGATGAGGTTTGCTATTTAAAGCGTGGTTTCGCAAAGCAGTGTGGACCTTCTTGTATATTTCGGTTTCTTTTTCTCTATAGCTCAGTGGCAATGTCATTGGGCGGCTAAGCACGAGGACATTGGTTCGATTCGTTGCGGCAGCTGCCGCATTTCGATGGAGGGCAAATGGAAGAACCCTCGTGAAGCGTGCATAGGGTGCACGTTAAGAACTCCGGGTGGTTTAAATGAATTCGAAGACCCCTGACACGGGCGTGCCTCATAATCACATCGCCATTTTGACACGTAAAATCCCAAAATTTAATCCTTTAGCTTCTTTTTCTTCTTCTTGAAAATGACTATATGCGTATGATAAGAAAACCGTGCTTCGGTACTTTTGTCAGACTATACAAGAAGCGTAAAATTCTTATTTTTCCCGCTTTTTTTAAGTATTGCCAACTTATTATTTTTTGTGCGCCCCGCCGGGGCCAAGATTGATCGGCCAGCGACGGTTGCAGGGATGCAGGACAAGTTTGTTGATTAGTGTAGAAATCATTCACTAAAAGCGCTGTTTCTGGCTATTTGTTAAGTTCGTTTAATAAGGAGTTCTTTGTTCGGTTCAGCATCAGCTGCCTCTTCTTGGTAAGTACCACACTGGACCTTGGAAAGAAGCGACAGTGCTTCAATGTCCAGGTTGGTACTAAACAACGGCGACATCATAAGCGAACCAAGATTATGAATAGTCATACCCTTTAACCAGGTACGTATAATACCGCCTTAATACCGCCGTAGTGATCTCTCTATTCACGCTGTTTCAGCGAAAACTTCCGAAAAAAAAAAGATTGCTTGTGGCAGAGAGCACAATTCTAGTCAATGAGCTGGTCTACTCGAAGAGGTGGACGTTATATGCACAAAAATATTGAAATGCGTAATAAACTCACTAAAAATCACTAATTCCGTGTTAACTAATTACCATATGGCACGTATTGCATTTTACGAATTGTAGCGGGTGAGACCTCAAGGTATAGTCACTTGAAAAGAATTGCGTGGATGACACCATTTATGAGATATGCGACATCAATTAGACTTGCGGTAAATGTACATTGTCATCCCACTTACTTTGTTATCAAAACGTCGTTTTATATATCGGAGCACAAAAGTAACTGGAACGCCAAGGAAGCTATCTGCAAAGCTCGGCAATTAACATATCGGAACTGGTGTCACCCTGAGAATTCTTTCCATGTGCATTCGCCTAGCGAACTCTGCGGCTAGAATTTGTAAATTGCGATATGTGCCATAAGGTAATTCGGTAAAAACTTTATTAGTGAATTCGTGTTCATTTGTCTATCATGCATTTAACCTTTTCTTTTTTGGTGCGAGTGATGTCCGCCTCTTCTAGTAGAGCAGCACATGAACTAGCATTGTGCTATCGGCCCTAGGCAATTTAAGGAATAAATTAGGGGCAGTATATGGGGCATTTTAAACGATCCCGGCGTATACGGTGGCGCCCCTGTCGCACCAGCGGCTTTTGGGGAAAAGATCACGAGCGCAACTCGGGGTCTTTAGGGACTAAGAGGGAAGGATGCGTTTTTTTTCCTGACTCGTCACACACCACGCAAGCAAACACACACATACGGACTCACGCACGCACACTCCGTCAGCACACAAAGGCAGTGCAGACTTGTAAACGCGCAAGATGTACAACGCCCAAGAGGACGGCGGGGAATAGAACTGGGAGTGGGGGGGAGGGGGGCATGAAGAGGCGGCCAGGCCTATATCGTATATGGCGACTATTTACTCAAGAACCCCCGATCACTGCCAGTCCGCAATGCGTCTATACGCCACTGTACCCTGAGCCCTCACTGAGGCCACTCAAAAGGACTTACGGGTTCCCGGATGAGTGTCGTTTATGGTGGATCCAGTTTCCACGTCCTCAGCATGGAGACGAACAAAGGGTAGCCGCGAAAGTTATATAGAAGAAAAAAGACGAAACAATAACGAGGGGTGCTGAACGACGGTAGTGGGGGGGGGGCGGCACGAGAGGGGGGCGTTGGAAAAGCAATGTGTCCCTGCCGCTCAACAAAGTGCCGAACGCGGGCCGATAGTTTCTCGCCGGCGAGCAGCTGAACGCTCTCCCAGGGATCACTTTACCCCGAAACACTCGTGCCTGTTTAAAAGGGCGCGGTGCGTTGTGTATGGTTTTAAAGATTTTGAGGGCTGCGCTAAGCTGGCCGTCTGCGTAAACTGTTTGCAGGGAACTCGTGGGGATTGGCGAGCAGTGCTTATGACTCGCGAGGTTTGTTTGCCTTTCGCAGAAAGGCGAGTGTTTCAATATTATTGTTATTATTATTATTATTATTATTTGCATACTTACGGCTCCTTCTGGCACCCATCTTCTAACAGCGCACAAATTAGCTGTGTGGATATGCTTATGGCGACAAGTTTACTAGCAGTTTGCGGATTTCGGCTGCGCTTTGATCTCTTTCAAGCAACCTTGCATTACCCTTTTGTTGAGATTACGTGGTTTTGTACGTTTGAGACAGTGTGTCCTGTGTATAAGATGTAGCGGCAATAAAAGCGGTTCTGCAGTCACGTTCTGTTGGCAATAAATCCAATTACGGGCTTTTATTAATAGCCATGTAGTTGTAGCTGAGCCTTTCCAAATTAAACGTCAAGCTCAACGAAGGCTTGTACCAGAGATATTCGGTGTGAAAGTTGAAACGTGTGAGTGAGTGAGTGAGTGAGTGAGTGAGTGAGTGAGTGAGTGAGTGAGTGAGTGAGTGAGTGAGTGAGTGAGTGAGTGAGTGAGTGAGCGAGTGAGTGAGTGAGTGAGTGAGTGAGTGATCTTATGTCGTGCGCACATGCAGGTTTCGCCTTAAATGTTGATGATGCCCTCGTGTACTTGGCCCACGTGATCATTGTGCGGTTAGCAGTCCTCCATAAACATCAACAGTGAGTGCGATTCCTCTCTCCTCGCCTAGGTTTGGGTGCTTCAAATTTAAGTATCGATTCTACATCAGATAGTACGCCCAGGCGCCTTTTATACTGCAGAATGTCCAGACGAGGCGCTTCATCTTCTTCAACATGGTAAATTTCGTCGTTAATGACAAAGACGATGAGCCATAAGCTTGATTGAAGTCAAGCTGCCGCGAGAACTCGAACCATGTGCGGAGGCAAAGGATAACCTCGCCTCACCGCACTCATCTTTCTCTGCAATCTCATTATCCACCGAGGTTACCATATACATATCTATACCGCCGAATGTAGTATAGCGCACTAGGCGAGTTGCCATTGGTTAGTTTTGGAAAGTTAATGTAGAACGAGGGACAAGGCGAAGAAAGATGGCCGATGGCAAGTGCGTCGTGTTTTGCCAACGTTCTTCGTTTTGCCCCTCCTTCTAGACACCCTTTTAAAATTATGTATCTGCACTATGTGTTTTAACGAGTTTCTTGTTTATTCCGTCGTATATAGGCGGCACTTTGCCCAGAATAGCTAGCTTAGACATTTTATTGTTTGTAGAAAAGGGCGTGGCGGAGGAAGCTTTTTTTTTCCTCATCGACGTTAGCGTAAAAGTGCCGTCGGCCTTATAATACCAGCCCACTCGTTCTTAGCAACGTGACGCTTAGGTGCACTGTAAAATTATTCTTTTCTGGGGAAAGAAATGGCAAATTTTGCTGCACGCATTTCCCGTTTCTCGCTCTTTCTGTAGCTTACGCTTCTTGTCAATAGCCTTTTTCTGTTTATTTAATATTCCTCTCACGGTTGTAATTTTCCGGGATTACGAAAGATCCATATATTGAGCGACGCGGTTGTAAGCAGGGAGATTGATTGTAAGAGCTCACGAACATACAGGTCACCAGGCTACACAGAACATTTGGGAAGTGACAAATGCACGTGGTGCCGCGCAACACATCCAGGCATCAATTATTGAAGTATATCTCTACGCGTGCTCTTAGTGTCATAACTGGCCCCTTGAGCAGCTGTACCTTTTTCTAGCAATTAGGACTAATTGGCTCTAGCATATCCATTTATTTATTCACGACACCTTTAAAGACCCTGAAGTGAAGGAGTTGCATAATAGGGTAAGGTATCAATAAAGAAAAAAATAATATAGTTGCAAACAAGGTAAATGGAGAAATAATGCAATACAGTATATATACATATATATATATATATATATATATATATATATATATATATATATATATATATTGCGAAAAAATACAAAATGCAAATAAATAAAACAGAACTAAGGGTAAACAATGTCACTCAATAGAAACTACAATGCGAGAGGAAGATGAAAACACTTCGGACGTAGAACAAATGGTCAAACAATATTGCAAATTAAGCAACATATGAATTGAGTAAAAGAAAACAATGTTTCCCGCAAGCAAATGAATATTTATACTTTGAACGAAACAAAAAATATTGATGCTTCTACACTTATGCGAGTGACGAAGTTGCACACAGATGTTAATTGAGGATATTAAAGAAACGAACACAAGTTATTTCTCTCAGTATTCATGAGAAAATTTTCACTTCATCCTATAGGAAGTAATTCTGTAAAAATCAAGGATAACTGCCTGTCAACCCAATTTTTTTCATACCAAAAATCTCTACAATTTTCTTCCAGAGAAGTTTTCTGCAGTAAAAAAAAATAAAATTTCGCTTTCTTGTCGTTTCTTTTACGTTTATATTGTAGCGTGCTCATTAAGCAACAGTAATTTAACTTCTCCGAAGCAAGTATGTAAATGAAATTTCTGTTCTGCCAACTGGTCTCTGCAGAAGACTTATGACCTTTTTAACAGGCTTAAAATGAGCGTGTGTGGACCTTTCAAAAATCCAACTCAACCTACAGCTGTTTCACCTATAGCGTTTACACCCGATGCTGTTTAGCGGGCGCCTTGCCTAATGAAAGTCGAGATGAAGTGTGAGCGTTTCGGCAGCTACATAAAAAAAATGCCACGTTAAAATTCACCTTCTCGATTATGATATTTCAAAGCGGGCACACAGGGTTTGAAGGACTGTTCATACGGCAAACTTAGAAGTTAATATCACGTGTCGGAGACTAGCCACAATGCCTAATGCAATGCAGTGGTCGAACGTGAGTGAAAGCGTTCTGTTCCTTAATTCCCTTGGTCGGCTCGGCCGTTTATTCCTTTCCTTCTTGCGCTGTACCAGTTTGAGAATCAAGTACCAACTCGGCCAGTCCTCAACACATGATTGATATTTCTCTTTAAACTTACCTTGCCCCGCTTTTCCCGACCTCCCAGTCTCTGAAAATACGAATGTTCTTACACTGGGAAGACAAAGTGCGGAAATATTGGCGAACGCCTCGGCGAAGAAGGAACTAAGCACAGTGGAAAAGTTTGAAATGTGAAAGTAAACTGATAAAGTGTTTCACCCCATAGATCATAGTTCATGCGTATCGGTGCATCAGGCACAGCTTCAGTGCCATCGGAAGAATGCGAGAAGGAACAGGAGCACTTCCCACCTGTATCTACAATGCCTCCTTAGGAACATGATTGTCACTTGCGCTTGTGTGGGGGGCAGTTTCAAACTTCAATAGAATAATAATATGTTAGGTTAGATTTCGAGTACACTGCAGTCTAAGAAATCAAGATTATTGTAACAATGCCTTCATAACGCATAATAGACGATGACGCACTAAGCCCTGTTTTTCATCATTCATCATCATCATCATTCATTCATCAGTTTGCCAATTCAGTATACATTTGAATGCGATAAGGAGGACGGCTTCAGTTCATTCAAGTTCATTAGTCACATAACAAGGTTTTCTTTCTTTCGTGCGGGGGAGACTGTGTCCAATGAACCTAATGGTTTAAATGACTTAAAGTTGAACTGGCATGATCTTTTCGACTATTTATTTCTTGCGTTAAGTCAAATCACGAGACCTCAAAACCACAGAAAACATTGAGACTATTGAGACTCTATACTGGCCAGAAGGTGATGTGAAAAACGTTGATGGAAATGAAATTACCATAATTTATAGTGATATAATCGAGCACGCCGTTCAGGATGTAAGTAGGAATTAGAAATTGGCAAGGAAAGTCTCATGCGCCAGTAGGTGGTGAGGCCAGTGTGTGAAATCTTGGTACTTCGGATGTAGTCTATGAGATTACTGCACGTAAGTCAACTGTTATTAAGTACAACATAATAATTGCTTAACATAGCTGTTGGCACATTATTAGACACTCGCGCTATATTCTGTGCTTTGGAAATCAAGAGCACTCGCATGGCTACGGCAATACGCTGAACTGCGTATCACGTGCGAAAGCGCCGTTTCGTTTTTCATCCTATTGATTTCGTTTTGAGTGGTTAAACACCAAAGAAGTTGGACAGGAAACCACAAAAACGCGTAGGTATAATCACAGAAATACTTTCTTTAAAACTTCGGAAAAAATGAATCGCAGGAACACTTCATAAGAAAAATAATACTTTCTCACAGCTACGACCATATTGACACGTGTACTTATCTTTATCGGGCGACCACGTTTCGCCGCTTAACAACTGTAATCGCCCAGCGAGGGACGCGCCTGAATGTATCCGATGTTTCTGGAAAGTTATCGATGCTTCTACCTGGCTGTCTGTTGTCGCCGAACCTTGTGTTATCTGATTTCATCGCGTAACGCGAATGGTGTAGAACTTTGTGGAAGGCACACGGGTCCGAACGATTAGTCTGGAACATTCGATGACTGCTCTATAAAAGCCGACGCACTTGACCCGCTGAGCAGATTTTCGACGATCGCCGACTGTGTTCGCCGCTATCGTTGTGCTTTAAGTGTACCCTGTTTTGTGGGCACAGGTTCGCCCAATAAAAGCTAGTTTGTCTTTCACAGTACTGCTACTGTGTTCTTTGACGTCACTACCACGTGACATCTGGTGGAGGTGCTTTTGGTCCATGTACCGCACGCCCCCGACAAGCCGTGATCCAAGCCCGGACCGTAAAGAGAGCACCAACTTAGTCACGGACCATCGAGTAAGCCGTCGTCTACAACAGCTGCCCCCGGAGCACGGACTTCTGCCTGAGAAGACCAAGAAGATTGTGGCCAAGACAACCACAATGGCTGCCCCAGTCTCACCCATCGTACTTCAACGACCCAGAGAGCCCCCTACCTTCCGTGGAGCTACGTCGGAGGATCCTGAAACCTGGCTCGAAACCTTCGAAAGGATCTCGACCTTCAATAGCTGGACCTCTGAAGATAAGCTACGACACGTGTACTTCTCCTTGGAAGATGCCGCGAGGACTTGGTTCGAGAACCGGGAGTCCACCCTAGCAACATGGGACCTGTTCCGCAGTAACTTCCTGAGGACGTTCACGAGCGTTGTCCGAAAAGAAAGGGCCGAAGTTCTGCTGGAAACCCGAGGCCAACTACGTAATGAGACCATCGCTATCTTTACAGAAGAGATGACCCGTCTTTTCCGGCACGCCGACCCGGAAATGTCCGAAGAGAAAAAAGTGCGTTTCTTGATGCGAGGCGTAAAGCAAGAACTTTTCGCCGGACTAATCCGAAACCCACCGAAGACCGTAGCCGAGTTCGTGACAGAGGCTACGACGATTGAGAAAACGTTAGAAATGCGCACTAGGCAATATAACCGCCAAGTGCTCACGCCTCAGTGCGCCATCCAAGCGCTGGGCTCCGTTGATCTCCAAGAGACCATAAGGGCCATTGTGCGCGAAGAACTGCGCAAGGTCCTGCCTTCGTCGCAGCCCCAAGTGGCTTCGATCGCCGACATCGTCAAAGATGAGGTTCAGCGGTCGCTTGGAGTCCCGGAGGTGCAACCCCAATTACCGCAACCACAGCCCGAAGCGATGACCTACGCCGCCGTCGTACGCCGTCAAGGTCCCCCTCCGCGACCACGCCAGGGTCCTGCAACGACGCAATTCCGTCGTCCGCCGCCGCCGCCGCCAACGCGCCCACCCGTCGCCCAGCACACCTACCCGAGGAAGACCGACGTTTGGCGCGCTCCTGACCACCGCCCGCTCTGCTACCACTGCGGCGAAGCCGGCCACGTCTACCGACGATGCCCATACCGGGAGATGGGACTGCGAGGTTTCGCCGTCAACGCTCCGCGCCCGCAGCAAGGTGAACGCCCTCGCGATATCGCCGACTACCTCGCCGCCACTCAGTGGAACCCTCGACGACCATCCCGTTCGCCGTCACCAGGCCGCTACCTGTCACCGCAGCGCCGACCATACAGCGGCCCAGCCCGGGGCCGCTCCGCGAGCCCATATCCGGAAAACTAAAAGCAGCAACCGATGGAGGTGCGGTTGCTGTTCGTCGAACTGACGAAGATCCTCCGCCGCCGACGAAAACGACGAAGAAACTATCTCGACGACCTAATGAAGACACGCCGCAGACCCGACGAAGTCAGCAAACCAAGACTACACCGACGAAAGACGACATGACGACGCGACGTTCCAGTTTCAGTTCAACACGACGCAGCCGTGATCCGACGCCAAGACCTAACTGCAACGCCAGACAAAGAAGCACCGACCTCGACGTGCTTCTCGACGGCCACGCAGTTACCGCCTTAGTGGACACCGGTGCTGATTACTCCGTCATGAGTGGACACATCGCCGCCCACTTGAAGAAGGTTAGGACTGCATGGGAAGGCCCTCAAATTCGGACCGCTGGAGGACACCTGATTACGCCGACTGGAATCTGCACGGCAAGAATTACCGTTCATGACCGGACTTACCCTGCCACCTTCGTTATCCTCCAACAGTGTTCACGCGACGTCATTCTCGGCATGGACTTCCTAAACCAACATGGCGCAGTCATCGGCTTGAAGTCGAAGTCGATAACCCTGTCTGAAGATCAAGCGATACCGCCCGAGAGCCCTCGTAGTCACCACGCCTTGAGTGTGCTCGAAGATCAAGTGAGCATCCCGCCTCGCTCCAGCATTGTTATTTCGGTCGGCACCGAAATACCCGCTGACGTAGAAGGTGTCATCGAAGGCGACCAACGTCTACTGCTAGACCGTGAAATTTGCGTCGCAAGAGGGATCGCTCGACTCCACGGAGGGAAAACGGAAGTGATGCTAACCAACTTCAGCCAAGAGTTCAAGCACATCAGCAAGGGCATGACAATCGCGTACATCGAGGAAATTGTGGAAACGAGCAATGCCTTAGTCCTCACAGATTCTGCCGCATCTACCCCGCCGACCATTGTCCCCGAACCAGACTTCGACGTAAATCCAAGTCTCCCCATAAGCAAGCAGCAAGAGCTCAGAAGTCTTCTCCGACGATACAAGGACTGCTTTTCGACTTCATCAAAGATTCGACAAACACCAGTTGCAAAGCATCGCATAATAACCGAAGAGTGCGCTCAACCACTCCGCCAGAGCCCTTACCGAGTTTCGACGCGAGAGCGTGAAGCTATTAGGCAACAAGTCGACGAAATGCTCCGCGACGACATCATCCAGCCGTCGAAAAGCCCGTGGGCATCCCCTGTGGTCCTGGTAAAGAAAAAGGACGGAACCCTGCGTTTCTGCGTCGATTACCGTCGTCTGAACAAGATCACGAAGAAGGACGTATACCCCCTCCCACGAATAGACGACGCATTGGATCGGCTCTGCAACGCTAAATACTTCTCGTCGATGGATCTCAAGTCTGGCTACTGGCAAATAGAAGTCGACGAAAGAGATCGCGAAAAGACCGCCTTCATCACCCCAGACGGCCTCTACGAGTTCAAGGTTATGCCATTCGGACTGTGCTCGGCGCCTGCAACGTTCCAGCGCGTCATGGACACGGTTTTAGCAGGATTGAAGTGGCAGACCTGTCTCGTTTACTTGGATGACGTCGTCGTCTTCGCCGGAAATTTTGACGATCACCTTAGGCGGCTTGCAACAGTACTAGAGGCCATCAAATCATCAGGGCTAACTCTGAAGCCAGAAAAGTGCCGCTTCGCTTACGGCGAGCTTCTGTTCCTAGGCCACGTCATCAGCAAATCCGGAGTACGCCCCGACCCGCAGAAAACAGCTGCCATCGCAAAGTTCCCGCAGCCCATTGACAAGAAGGCAGTGCGTAGATTCCTTGGCATGTGTGCCTACTACAGGCGCTTTGTCAAGGACTTTTCACGCATCGCTGAGCCGCTAACGCATCTAACCAAATCTGATGTCGAGTTCAAATGGCAAACGGCGCAGGCCGACGCATTTCAAGAACTAAAACGACGCATGCAGTCACCGCCGGTACTCGCACATTTCGACGAAGACGCCGATACCGAAATCCACACTGACGCCAGTAGCCTAGGCCTCGGTGCCGTCCTAGTCCAGAAGAAAGACGGGCATGAACGGGTGATATCTTATGCTAGCCGGTCGCTGTCAAAAGCGGAAGGCAATTATTCTACGACTGAAAAGGAATGCCTCGCCATCATTTGGGCTACAGCAAAATTCCGCCCATATCTATATGGCAGGCCATTCAAAGTCGTCAGCGACCATCACGCGTTGTGTTGGCTAGCTAACTTAAAGGACCCTTCAGGACGGCTGGCGAGGTGGAGCCTCAGACTGCAAGAATATGACGTCACGGTGATCTACAAGTCCGGACGAAAACACTCCGACGCCGACTGCTTATCGCGCGCCCCCATCGATCCCCCGCCGCAAGACGACGAGGACGACGATGCCTTCCTTGGGATAATAAGCGCGGAAGACTTCACTAAACAGCAACGAGCCGACCCGGAGCTAAAAGGTCTCGTCGAGTATTTGGAAGGGAACACCGACGTTGTCCCTAGGGCATTTAAGCGCGGGTTGTCGTCGTTCACGCTACAAAACAACCTGCTCGTGAAGAAGAACTTCTCACCAGTCCGCGCCAGCTACCTTCTTGTTGTACCGTCAGCGCTGCGTCCAGAAATATTGCACGCCCTACACGACGATCCAACCGCTGGGCACCTCGGATTCTCCCGGACGCTGTCGAGAATACAGGAAAGGTATTACTGGCCGCGTCTGACCGCCGACGTCGCCCGTTACGTCAAGACATGCCGAGACTGCCAACGACGCAAGACACCACCGACAAGGCCAGCAGGATTACTACAGCCGATCGAACCTCCTCGCCGACCATTCCAGCAGATTGGGATGGATTTGTTGGGGCCGTTTCCGATATCAACATCCGGGAATAAGTGGATCGTCGTGGCGACGGACTATCTCACCCGTTTTGCTGAAACTAAAGCTCTACCAAAAGGCAGCGCAGCCGAAGTGGGGAAATTTTTCGTCGAGAACATCCTGCTGCGACATGGTGCCCCAGAAGTCCTCATCACAGACAGAGGAACGGCTTTTACAGCAGAGCTCACCCAAGCCATTCTGCAGTACAGCCAGACAAGCCACAGGAGGACAACTGCCTACCATCCGCAGACGAATGGTCTCACGGAGCGCCTGAACAAGACCCTCGCCGATATGCTAGCAATGTACGTCGACGTCGAACACAAGACGTGGGACGCGGTCCTGCCGTACGTAACCTTTGCGTACAACACGGCGGTGCAAGAAACAACACAGATCACGCCGTTTAAGCTGGTTTACGGCAGGAACCCGACGACGACGCTTGACGCCATGCTGCCGCACGTAACTGACGAAGAGAATGTTGACGTTGCTAGCTATCTCCAGCGCGCCGAGGAAGCCCGACAGCTCGCCCGCCTGCGAATCAAGAGCCAGCAGAGGACCGACAGTCGACACTACAACCTCCGACGACGCTTCGTCGAGTACCAACCTGGCGACCGTGTTTGGGTCTGGACCCCGATACGCCGACGAGGACTCAGTGAGAAACTACTCCGACGCTATTTCGGACCCTACAAGGTCATCCGACGTATTGGCGCTCTGGACTATGAGGTCGTGCCAGACGGCATTTCGCATTCACAGCGGCGCCGCGCACGATCTGAAGTGGTCCACGTGGTGCGCCTTAAACCCTTTTACGGACGCTGACGAAATTCCTTATTTTTTGTTGTTGTTTTCTTTGATACGGGTGTTTTTATTTCGCTTGTATGTAGCATCGGGTCGATGCTTTTTAAGAGGGGGGTATTGACACGTGTACTTATCTTTATCGGGCGACCACGTTTCGCCGCTTAACAACTGTAATCGCCCAGCGAGGGACGCGCCTGAATGTATCCGATGTTTCTGGAAAGTTATCGATGCTTCTACCTGGCTGTCTGTTGTCGCCGAACCTTGTGTTATCTGATTTCATCGCGTAACGCGAATGGTGTAGAACTTTGTGGAAGGCACACGGGTCCGAACGATTAGTCTGGAACATTCGATGACTGCTCTATAAAAGCCGACGCACTTGACCCGCTGAGCAGATTTTCGACGATCGCCGACTGTGTTCGCCGCTATCGTTGTGCTTTAAGTGTACCCTGTTTTGTGGGCACAGGTTCGCCCAATAAAAGCTAGTTTGTCTTTCACAGTACTGCTACTGTGTTCTTTGACGTCACTACCACGTGACAATATATACTTGTCGTCTGCCTCCCGCTAATGCCGGCGTGTAATCGCTATCGCGCTCACCTTTGACCATTTTCAGCATGCTTACAGTGGACAACTACATCGTCACCGCAGATCCAAAAATATTGATTAAAAATGTTCCACGGCGTTTTCCGCGTTACTGCTTCGCGATTAGACACTCTGAATGGTAAGCTTACCATTGTATTAAAAAAATTGGTACCCTGAAATTTGGTAGTCAGTCCCTCTAATAATTTAATAAAACAGGTTTTCCAAAGCCAGTTTCGGTTTCGTTTCCAGAAGAATACAGTGTCGAGACGTCGCACAACACTGCATGTGGAAGCAGGACATTGAGACCTTTTGACGTTCGCTCCGGCTCACTCGGTCGCTTCACATGATGCTCTTCCTTGTGGGGACCGATGCAGCCGATGTAGCCGACGATCGAACGAGCCTGAGCGAGTGTCAGAACATCGCCAATGTCCTGCTCCCAGGTGGCCACATACTGTGTCTTGACGTCACGACACGGTATCTCCCTTGGAAACGAAACTGTAACTGGCTGCAGAAAAGCTATTGTATTAGGTTATTTATACGGTGTTCTGAAGCTTGTCACTATTTCTGTAGGCTCTAGCACTCCTATAACTCCATTTAATCCAAAAAGATATATTTGTCGAAAATATCAAGTCAGTATGCCTTTAAGAAAGCCTAATTCACAACTTCTTTTTGTGTTCTGAGGAGCGTTCTTCGTTGGCTTTAACTCCAACGCTGGACTCGAAAGTGTGTAAGCAGCTTCGTTGGCTGATGCGCAGCGATATGTGATACTGAGACACTCAAAAAGATTTGTAAAGCCGACCTATATGGTGCTGTCAGTGGTTGCGAGACTTGTCTGCGTCGTGTACACTGCAACGTGTGAAAGTGTTGTCATTGAAGCAGCCTTGCGCAAACTCTCTCGCCGGCAGGAACCTGTTCCCTTTTCAAACAGCAAGCGTGCGTTTTAAAAGTAAACACAGCGTGGTTCATTACATGCAGCAAAAGGTTGCCCGGAAGGAACTCTTAATCTGGACTGATCACGCCATTATCAGAATGCCTCTATCGGTGGTGCCAAAAACTCCGAAGGCGGCTCTCAGCATTTCAAATAAACCTGCATGAGTGCAGTTTAGACACGCTGTCAGCGTAGCTGATTTGCATTATTCGACCAGTAAGACTTCACGCCATATGGTTCATGTCAGGCTGGATAGATGGCTGGTGCGTCGGCTTGCATAAAGTACAAATGTCCATCAGCCCAAGATGAGGATATGGCCTTTGTGTCGTTCGCCGACTTAGTTTTATGTACCAAAAAAATGCTCCTGGGCATTTTGTGGGTTCGAATAGTGAACATTGGGACATTGCAACTGAATTCAGGTGTCCAGTACCACATATTGGCGAAATGGAATTGAGAGGTCCCCAGATTAATCTCAAGGTCATCGTGCGGATGGCTGGTTGATTGATCATACCGCTGCAACTCTGGCACTATTTGATGTACTCACTTGACGGCTGCCGAATAATTTTTGGCGCCTTTGGCTCTTCTACGTGCATGCACTTAAGTTGCAGCACCCAAATGTTTGTTGCGTTCCACCCCAGTTCAAATGCGTTGCCGTGACTGGAAATTGAACCCGTGTCCTCGTTCTCCGCTGCAGAACACAATAGTCTCGGAATCACAACGGCATGACAATCACGAGTTGATAACAGGCAAAGTATGAGGCATTCATGGGACTACGCTAACGTGTTGTGGCAACTGTTGTAGTTTACTACGCATACTGACGCAAGTCGGAATGCTGGCTGCTTTTTGTCAATGCCAACCCACACTGTACTCTGCCTTCATTGCTTTACTTGTGTCAATCAAGTTCTTCCTCACTGCCAGTCTTGCTTTCAAGACGTCCTCGCAAAAGAACTTACTTTACACACTCGCTAAACCATCACCTCGATTTCAAGGTTTCTTTCGCAGGATCGCCAATTGTGTACAGCTATGTTTCTGCACATGGATGTAAGCGAGCTTTCTTCAAATGCTGTTAAGTACCACGAAAATAACTAATGAACTAAGAAAATGTGTGTGCGGAAGGGAAAGTTGAAGAGATAAGGATGTGCATTTGGAGAGACACGCTCAGTCACTTCTGTTCGGTATTCGTTCCCTGCACAGAGCCATATGCCTTACAATAGAAACGCTCAGAAATACGATAGTACTATGCTTTAACTGCCGAGGGGGCTTCAATAGAGAAATTTACACAGGAATTCCCATGTACTGCTTAAGATGCACCAAATGTTAGCCTGAATTTCGCGATGGGGATCTAACTTACCTCAGTCGTGCTGTAGCCTCCTCATCGCCGACGCACGTGGAATGTCCGGCAATGCCAGCGACACCGGAAATTCCTCAGAGGCACCGTCATTCTCGTGCGGTAGCCGCCATTGCGCACAACTTGGTTCAGATCCTGCTTACAGTTTTCCCCGTGGTTCGGTTCTGGCTGGCAGAAATGGTGTGTGACGATGCAGTGCTTCAGTGACCGAGTGTATGAGTTTCAATGTGAAAATGAGTAGGCAAAAACGCCACTTTTGCAAATTACCATCGTCAGCGTCAGGCTAAAGCATCACTGTTCCCTTTGCGAATAACGTGTACTTCCGCGGAGAAACTTCGCATCGTGCGGGAACAGAAGTCAGTCGCTGTTCGGGACATGTCCAGGCCGCTGCCGAACGGAGGCGGTGCAGGTAGCGGGATTCAGTGGGATGGAGAAAATGGGAGAGGGTGTTATGCGGAAAAGGCGAGTGCGAAGAAGTCATTGCGTTTCTTTATTGCGCGTTGTTACGCTATTGCGTCTCTCTCTCTCTCTCTTTGTTGGCGACTACAAACAACGACAAACAAGCACCGCATACCTGACAAGCGTTACGTCCGGCCGTAGAGGTGCACAGCCGGGAAGCTGCGCGATGCGGGAAAGGGGGCAGAGCTCTTTCGAGAGCCCCGCCCACATAGAAGAGAACCCCCGGTCTCGCGTCACCTACGCCGCCATCCCATTCGCCCAGCTGGGCTCAGGTTTGTGAAGGAGGAGAGGTGGGATCCCCTTCTTGAATCGAACCGCTTTGCGCCACGCGCGGCAACTACGGCGGAACGCTCCGCCCTAATGCCATTGTTCTCTCCTCCTACAAGCGTTGGCGCTACGCCATCTCTCTCTCTCTCTCTCTCAGCCATATTTCGTTTAAAGCTCGTGCTTTACTGGGCCGATGCGCGACTATCGCGTACCGTGCACCTACCGAAACAGCTGCATGTGGTAGCTCGCCGCCCTTAAAACGGCACCGTTTTATGTGAACCTGAGACGCGTGAACACAGCGTGAGTGGATTTTTTTAAGGAACTGTGTTTGAACGCCACGTGTCACCGCTCTTCAGGCGTGCGAAAAGTGCGCCTTCCTCCTCCTTATCTTAACGAGCCCAGTATTCCAGACAGATCTATAGCTTTCTCGAATCGGCAGTATGTAGGCGGTCTTAACTGAGGCTTATGGGAAATATAGGAGTTGGCGGGAGATAGTAGATAAAAATAACGCCGATTTCCCTGAGAGAGCGAGAAATAAAGAAAACGAATTATTGTAACGCATGAAACAACGCGTCTTTCTGCAGATGCTTTAGGCTCAACAAGTGGGCCGCTGATTTCCATCGAACAAACGAGCTTGCGCGCATAATCTCCTTGGTGAAGCCTCATTTCTTTTACCCGGAGTATAGGGGGTACACGTGGACAAAGTGTGTGCTTAGAGCCCTCTTGAAAAGAAAGGAGAAGGACATTGTAATAGTTGCAACTTGACAAAACGTGAGATTCTAGAAATGTTCATGTCAGCGAGTGTCTCGCTCATTTTCGCACTATATTTGCCGAGTGGTGTTAAATCCACGGCCTGTGAAACCGGAAAAGCACGTTATTGCGAATGGTACATTTTGTGTAATCTCCCTTTTCTACTGAGACATACATGGCTTCAAATCGGGCGACTCAAGTTTTGAAGACTTGCATAACTGCTTTGTTGTAATCTCAGCATTCTCCTGAATTGAGTTAGTGGGACAGAAGCGAAATTATGGACATCTCTAGACAGCTTGTCGGTTTCTGCGTATAGAAATGTTGATTGGGCCATGGAATACAGCACTAAATCAATCTTATTTGGAAGCCCTTATAGATAACCTCCGTTAATAAAATGGACAGTATAATTATGCATGAAAAGTTAGCGTGACCCTGGGTGTTCTTTACAATTTTATTTCTTAATATTCTACTCACATGATTGAACGATGTGTTCGACAAGCGTGCTGGCGTGGGCTTGTGTCAAACTGTAAAAACTGCAAAACGTGCCCTTTATTGCAGCCTTTTTTTTAGATTGTCTCTCTATGCAAACTTGCAAAATGTACTCTAATGACATCAACTTTACAGCGATGCTGTTAACTGGAGTGTCGCAGCCGCTATCGTGCGGTGGTTTAGGCCAGTGGGAGGCGTCGCGTGCTTGATATGAAATGCCAAAGAACAGTGAACTGCAATCGGCATCGGAGACTGCAATTTTCGCTTTGAAGTTGTCATGATTATG
Organism: Dermacentor albipictus; assembly: GCF_038994185.2. NCBI lineage: Eukaryota > Metazoa > Arthropoda > Arachnida > Ixodida > Ixodidae > Dermacentor > Dermacentor albipictus. Next base: position 69,359,913 of record NC_091825.1, read on the forward strand.
ATTATAAAATAAAAGCTGCCTTGCTTATACCTCACTCGTTTAGGCAAACAGCTATGTGTGCGTTTCTTTCAAGCAGTAATCCGTAATTATTGTTTCTCACGTCGAGTTTCACCGCCTGCTCGTTGGAGTTCAGCTGTAGTAATTTCGATAGTACGCGCTCGCGTTATTGCGATAACGATTATACGGATCCTCGTGGCACATTTCGCCCTTGCCACTGCCATTGAATGAATATAACATATCGATACGACTGCGCGTGCTGCACGTGCATAGGGGACACTGAAGTTATGATTAATAATAAAAAAGCATGGGTAGCACTTTAATCAGAGCATGCACACGTAACCACTTGATGCACTCACTAACCGCTATCAGGCTAAAATAAGGCCGTATGGAACTTATCGTGACCACTAACGTTGCGCTTGCACTTTAACAGAAAGCGCAAAGAGAACGTCATAAGGGTGGTACGCGAAGGGCGTTTGGCTGCACAAGCGATGAAGCATTATATATATATATATATATATATATATATATATATATATATATATATATATATACACACACACACACACATATCCTCTGTCCACTCAATCGGTTCATTCCGCAGTCAGGGCCGCAGTGCGGGCATTCTCCGAAGCTACAGTTTTTCCCTATGGACTTTTGTAAAAGTACTGTTGTTCAGTATGTCAATATGGGTTTGTGTAAGTATATTCTTACGCGGATAGACTGCATACTTATATTCACATTGATGTCTAAGCTTGTTTTAAAATACTGAAATAATGAAGTCATTGAAATAAAGCTGAAACGGCGCGGTAGTACAAGTGGTTGTGCTAACAACACAACATCCTGTTTGAAGCCATATGCACAGATGGTGTTCGCGCTTTTGTATTTACGCTCTATATGTTAAACAAGTTTGGACAGCAGAAAACTGTTAAGGTTGACACGGAAGCCTATTTGAATTGTACTAAAGGTGGACACAGGACCACCCTTAAAACGTGTAAGTATCAAATTAGTGGGTCACTTGAATATACTAAGGTAAAATATGTTCTCTTAATTTATTGCATGCCTTAAAGTGCTGACGTAGTACCACCACAGGTACACATCATTCGCAGCGCAGTCACACAAATTCGCCGCCGATTTCTTTCTTTCATCCATACCACAACTCACACAAACACGTTACCATTGGGACTGCCCAATGGGGCTCTGGTCAACATTGCTCTGCCTATCCTGGGTCCTGGTTGAATTCGCGTAAATATTCGGTGGTGCAGCGCCACTACCACCTGTGGGGCCCAGCATTTGGTATGTGTGTCGCTTATGCCGACATTTGCTTGTGCTGCTTTGCTTGCTGTTCCAGCATAGATTTGTTTCGCCGGTTACACTTAAATGTTTCATTCAAATGGCACACAAATCGAAAGCACAGCTAGAAGTACACACGGCAATAGCGCGGTATAGCTATGCTCTACTAACGAGCCCAGGACATCCACACTTTGTCGTTCACATTGTGAGATGCGTTGCATTAGGACCATAGGTTGTTCTTCGCTTGCTAATGCAGAAGTAAAATGACGTGGCTGAAGCCGTACGCGCCGTCACGTCAGGCAGTTCCACGTATCGGTCCTCACGACAAAGTGGCAGTGGGTTAACCCACTGAAAAGAAAAGCTCAGAGACGTGTGAATTCACACGTCTCTGAGCTTTTTTTTCCCAACTACGTATTATTGCGAAGTTTCCCCAGATATGGAGAAATTTTGACGTTTCCCTAAACGAGACCTATCCCCAGATCCAGAAATCTTTTCCTAGGGTTGGCAGCACTGCAGGGGAGTACTCTGGCTCCCTTTCCTGGCACGAGGGATGTTCTTGCGCAGGTTAGCCTTATGCTGAGCAGGTGTGGGCGCACTAAAGCGTGGTGCGTACACTGGTTTGAGCGGAACTAACGCTAAACGTCAAGCTACGCCTATCTAGGGTCGAGCATCTCCTTGGCTGAGGGAACTCCTAAGAGGCTGACTTCAGACGTCGAAATGGATGCAGCAGCTTAGGAGGTGCTTGATGGCCCCCTAAGGGTTACAGTGGTCGCATATACCAAAATGAGCAATTCCAATGAGGAATGAGTATGACTTTGAGAAAGCTACGCCCATCGTAGCCAGCACAATAGCGTAGTGTCACATTAGGAAAGTCTTGATGGCGATCGCAGTTGAAGTGATGGATAAAGCATGCACGAACGCCGGTTGCGATTCTCGAGCAAAGAGCAAGCGAGATTTCCCGAGCAATTCTCTGAAGTTCCCTAGCTGCGTCCAATCTTCATAGTGGCATGATCGTTGTCTGGGCTTTATCTGATGGGTATATCTATAGCAGCCTCGTCAGGAAGGTGGTTGCCGGAAATGCCACAATGACCAAGTAGCCACTGAAAAAAAAAAGAACACCGTGCCTTCCTTCAACTGTGTGATTGTAGATTTTTGTTATGTTTGACATCATTTGTTCGTAGTTCCCATGACCCAGCGTCAACTGCAAGCTTTGAAGGGCTGCTTTAGCATCACAGAACACTGCGCATTTCCATGGGAATTCTAGTGCAATATATATAACAGCGGCCTGAAGTGCGGCAATTTCTGATCGTCTGGACGTGGTAACCCGGCACGTTTAAAATTTAGCTGCGAACTGAGGGGCCGGAACAACTACAGCAGCCGTTCGATTGGTAGACATGACTGAACTGCCCATGTAGATGTGAACACGGTCCGCACACACCGTGCAATAGCGACATAGCAAGGTGCTTTGGGATTGGTGAGGACATCGGTGCCTTCTTTGCAATAGCTGGTATCTTTAGGCGTACTTGAGGCTTTTGCATACACAAAAGGGGGACAGATCTTGCAGCTGATGCGACGCTCTTTTGAAATAGTGGCTGGTCAGGAAAAACAAAAGGAAAAGTTCTTGAAGATGTCGCCTGAAGTCTCTACACTGGCTAATAAGTGACATGGTACGGGAAAAAATGCTTAATACTCGCATGTACTCTAAGCGTCTCAGCAGCTGTGTAATCGACATTGCGTGCTCTCTTACAATGGAAGTCGTTGCAGTGGTTGATGCGCATTGAGGAAAACCTCAACATCGGTGAAGATCTTGTCGTTGTAAGCTCTGAAATGTCGCTATAGCGTATACGTTTTCAAAGGCAAAACCACACAGCCTATATGCGCTTTGGCGCTGTGTTTGCTGGCCGCTTGGTTTCCGTATTTTAGTTTATATATATATGGCAAACGACTGCTCACAGAAATTTGCTAAAGCGGAGAAAAAAAGCTACACGGCGCCCCAAACTTTAACAAATTTAGCGAGCGCATATAAAAGCACGATCGCTAATAAAATAAAAAAAAAGTTTGATAACGGGTGTCTAAGTACTACACTTATACGCACGGCCAGGAGTTTTTACGATGCCACGTGCAATGATATCGTCACATAACGGCGAGGACAAGGCCTGAGTGGCGCAGCGTGGAAAAACACAATATTTTGGTTGTACAGCCGGAGTCCTTCCCTCCTTGACACTCCAGTTCCCTCTTCGCTGCGAATAATAGTAGCACAGCTATATATACGGGCCCTCACACGACGTGGGGAGCACGCGCAATTGGGCATGTTGTAACACTCGATCCGGGAACATGCACGTGATAACGCAAGGTGTATGTTAGTGCATGAGCAGCAGGCGCTGCGGCGACGGATCAACGTCGTGAGTGCTTTGTATATGAAGAAAAGAAATCTGAGGGGAGGAAGGACTGGCATACGTGGGGCGCTGGATGGAGGCAAGAGTGCGGTAAGTGTGAGTGGGGTGGGATGGGGGCGGGGCTGGAGGTAATCTGCAGATGTCACGAGAGCAGGGTGCCAAAGCAAAGGTGGGTATTACGACCACTCGAACAACTTTGCATGGCTAAGTGTTTTTGCAGTTGCGGGATTGGGAATAAAGCAAGCAGCTGTGACAGTAGCGGGTGATTTTTGTTTAACGGGGCAGGAAAACTATCGAATTTCTGTCTTCTCTTTCTTTTATTAAAGTAAGCTCATCCTACCACTAGTAACAACAAACGGGACTGCATTCTTTCGCAGCATCAGAGCTTATAGCGACGACATAGACTTGGCTTCCCGTTTGAAACCACTTTAGACACAGGTGCAACGAAGAGCGCACATTGCGTTTCATCTTACGAAAGATAACACACTCGTAAGAAGGGTCACGGTGCATGGCACTATGCCAACTGCGACAATCGCGGGTCCATGAAACTATTGTCTCTGCTACAGTCTCTGTGCCTCGGTGCTCACCCTCAGAAACTACCGCGCAGCTGGCATCACCGCGATATGAGAGGTTATTTTAACCATTTTATTGTTGCGGCACTACCGCTCTTGTTGAGCGGCACGGGAAATGTGGAGCTCACCTCCAACCGAGGTTCATTTTATTTTATATGCAGTGCATAGCGTTGTACGTATACATCACCGGGCGCTCTGAGTAGCTCTAAAACAAGAAGAAGAAGTAGGGTGGTTTGCTGGGCGAGTTGGTGCATCATAAGGTGAAGATGGTTCCAGCAGCTCGAAAAACGTTGGCCCGAGTAAGATAATTAAGGAGACGGGACAAGGAGAGACTTTCAACGAAGTTTTTAATGTGCAAAATGATCCCAGAGTTCACTGCCGCGTATGCGCAAAAAAAGGAGTAAAAAACTACAAGGAAAATAGGGTAAAAACGAAAAACCTAAAAGAACGAAAGAAGAAAAAAGGAAGAAATAGAAGACAATAAAAAGTTTCCGAAGCAGAACCTGTTAACGCTGCTAATAGCGGTGTCGTTGCATGCTTGCGTTGTTTTAAAGCAAATGAGTTTATTTGGCTCCTTTGGCCATTCTCGTGAGGACAGACTACAACAACACGTGCTCTCACGCAACAGTGTCGCAGGAAGCGTTTTTCAACGAACGCAGTAGCTATACTCTGTCTCGGTAGTTCCTTCTTGGCCGCAGCACAGCTTCGCTTGGACCGACTTATGCAATGCATGGCATTTGCATGGTTACGAAGAGAGGGGTCGGAGGAGCGTGCGGCCTCCATGGAGCAAACGAGTGAAGAAGTGCAAACGCGCAGCTTTTGTCCATGTTCTCTTGATCACGCTGTCGTCATTCAGGTGTCATTATGCCATCTCGGTGGTGGTACCGTCGTTGTCACGCGATCATCCTTTCGATAGTAATCATTGAATTGGCGTCACGCTGTCGTGCCGCCTATGCCAAAACATGTCTACGACAATTTTCCCCGCCATCGTACAGCACCGTTATGGACAAAAGCAGTATACAGCGTGCTTCACGTAACTTGTACCAAAGACTTAAAGAGAGTGGTTAGCCGCAGCTGAATGAAAGCAACGGCATATGGTTTCCCGTCATGTGGCACTCCTTAGGAATTTTTGTATATTCTGCGTAATTAGATAATTAACTAAGATGAACTATGCTAAATGTTCAATATTCACTTTAGAGCCAAGGACGTTTCGTCGTGTTGCAGAGGGGGTTCAGAAACGACCTATCCAATTATTTTGTGGCAACGTACATGCCACGTGGCCACTTTTCTGTCGGCGTTTAAAAAAGCGCGTGAAATATGAAATAAAACCACGTGATTGAGCTCGTGCGCTATCGTATTGCAGCGCTCTCAACAGTGCGTCGAGCCTATCGCTTACCAAGGACGACTGCGCCTCTTTCCGTGTGCCACTATCAATGATGCAGACGCACTGTGAAGCCGATGCCTAGAGCCGCGGCCGCTTACTTCTGCACGGTCCACGCACGGTTCTATCGCACGAAAGTTCCTAGTGAGCGTGCTTATATATATATATATGCGTGGGCCGATATTGAAGATCGTACAATGCCGGCCCGACCCGCGGCGGAAGTGCAGTTCGCCGTAAAGGGGCCCACATACACAGCTTTGCTGGTCATGGTTCTTCACAGAGTGGAAAGGCACGGAGTTTTTTCATTTGCATTCTTTACATCCAATTCGCTGTCTCTGTTTATCTCACTTTCTTTCTGATTACTGCTTGTGGTCTATCTACACTTTCAATTACCCTGTACTTGGCGGCGAACTTTCTTGACCTCTTCCTCCATTCTGTGTCCACGCTTTTTAGGTGAAGGTAGGTGTGCACTTTAGCAGCCCATTTATTTTGGTGTATATTCCTGAGTCTTTCTTCATAACTAACTTTGCTCTGCGCTTCTCTGACTTAATTTCAAACAAGGTCCTACCCATGTCCCCTTGCATTGCCTATCATTTGTGGTTTTGCCGTGGGCCCCCAATGTCAACCGGCCCACCGATCATTGCTTAAATTCACACCCCGCGAATATATCGGGTTTCAGACGCAGAATTGCATTTGCGAACGTCAGCGCTGACACCATAACTCCGTTCCAGATTTCATGCACCACTTCGTAGTTATTGTGGCCCAAAAGCGCCCTATGTTTATTCTCCCTTCTCTTTTATTTGAGATTATCTTGGTGGGTAAGTGTTTCCTTCGTTTACGCATACGCTGATGTTTTTGTGTTGCTAGACTATGGGTGTGACTTGCTGTTGAATGGACAACACATACTCGTCTCTTCAGTAAAGGTCATAATTCCCGATTTCTTGTTGCTCAATTAAAGGCATAGAGTTGTCGTTGCGTTGACACACATATTGGTGTAAATCTGTAAATCTCTTGCATTCTCTGCTAGTAACACTACGTCGTCCGCATACATCAGTGCAGGGACATTCTGCTGCACCATTTTGCACACAGACCAAGAAACGTGCCCACTGAGTCCCTGTCGACGGGATGCCAGCATTTGCAACGACAGCTGTTTCCTATGGATTATTTATTTATTTTCATTTCTTCATACTGTCAACCCTCTGCTGAGGGTTCTTACAGGGAGGGTTTTAAATACAGGCAGACCATATATGCAGGTGCATCAAACGGCAGCGGAATCACAAAAATACATGTTTAAGAATTTCTCAAAGTCTCAAACGTCACTGGCATTTGCCACAAAGCTTGGTATAGCTTTCCAAAGTTCAATCACGGCAGGGAAAAAAAGAAAAGTGGGACACATCACTGTGAACAAAGTATGAGCGTAAAACATATCGGTGATTAGCACGACTGCTTCGTTTTCCTGAAGTTGCACATACTCATCTTTGATAATTTTTAAATGTCCATGTAGTATTATAAAAACACTTTGAGACAATTTTTTGGCCATCGTACTTCTAGTGTTTCCCCTTCACAAGACTGCAACGTCAGTGTGACGGAATCTAAACAACGGTACTTTGAGCAGCGCGGCACGACGTTGAACTTTTTCTAACCTTGTAGTCATTTCTTTCTGATGAGCGCTCCAGATGACTGAGGCATATTCAAGTAAAGGTCTAACAAAAGTTTTATAAGCTGTCAGCTTTACATTCCTTTACATTTACATAAGCTATCAGCTTAGTTTTTGCCTTAAGAATCCTAGTCTCTGGTTCGCCTTCAAGCACAAATTTTCTATGTGTGTATGCCATGTCAGATTATGCGTGACTATAACACCTAAATATTTAAACTGGTTAGCACGAACTAACAAATTACCATCGATGTAATAGTTAAAATGCAGAGCGTTTGCTTTGTTCGTCAAATGTGGGTGTGTGTTGATTTAATGTAGTTCATATTCATAACTCATAATTTATACCAGCGGCTGAAATTTTCGGAACGACTAATTCTGAGTTGATCCTAAACATTGGTTACGGTAGAAGAAATTAGGCAGTCATCTGCAAAAAAGCTTCATTCTGACCGGTTCTTCAAGAAGAGAGCAGATATCGTTTAGATATATAAGAAATAAGAGTTGGCCCAAGACTGACCCCTGAGAAACACCTGAAAGCACTTGGAGTGGACTCGACAGGCTACCATCTAAACTTACGGTCTGTTTACGATCACTTAAATATTCTTTTATCCATAGCACTAATCTTTCATCGATACCTATTTCTCTCAGTTTAAAGATCAGCTTATTAAGCGGAATTTCATCAAAGGCTTTCGCAAAATCTATGCAAAAGGCGTCAATCCGATGCTTCTCATCTAAGGTTGCAGTGAGATGGTGAATTACTTCAAATAATTGTGTAATGGTAGATAGTCCAGCACCAAAGCCATGCTGGGACGAGTAAAGTAAACCATTCACTTCTAGAGGGAGAGAGAAAGACCTTGTTCTTGTGGGGAAGGAAGGAGGAAAGGCTAGCACTATCTTCTGCAACCCATGCGGGAGCACGGCTCAGCACCAGCAGGGTGGGGGAGATGGGATTAAAATAGAGAGACGGTAGGAGGGAGAAAGATAGAGGGTCATTCTAGCAGCATCAGAGCAGCCCGGCCGGGAGGGCCCGTGGGTTCGACCGGAGGAGTAGGCTCGAGGTAGACCGTATAGGAGGTGGCCCAGCAAAAGCGAAGTAGTGGCGGATCAGGAAGCCCGAGGTGGTGGGATGGCCGTTAGGCCATCCATCTTTGTAGAAATTTCCCAGAGTCTCACCAAGAGCCCTGACGAGTCGAGGTACTCGACGACACTTAGGAAGGCTGGTAGCTGATTACGACAGGGGAAGAGGATATGTTCCTGTCGTGAACATGGGAGCCCCAGACGGTGTAACTCTTGCAGATGTCGGCCGCGGTGCTGCAAGTGAGCAGGGCAGGCCTGCAGGAGGTGCTCTGAGTCTGATTCACTACAGGAGGCACAGGCTGGTGAGGTGGCTTTCCCAAGGCGGTGCCGTCGGGCTGCCATCCAGTTGCAGCCAACTCGCAGTCGGAGCAGCAACTAGGCATCCCTTCGTAGTAGTCCATGCTGTGGAAGAGGCCGTGGAGGCCGGCCCAGGGATACCCGTTTGTCCGGGTGGCAGGCGATGATGTGCCGGCGCAGCCTGTGTCTTAAGAAGTCTGCGGCCGTTACAGCAGGGCTGAGGGGCACGCTTGAGTGGTGGGCACTTTTTGCCAGAGTGTCCGCCTCTTCATTGCCCGGGATCCCCACGTGTGCCGGTAGCCAATGCAGGGATAGTGAGCATCCTGGGCCCTGAAGGGTCGTCAGTCTTGAAGAGAGCAGTGCAACCCCAAGGGTAGCCCTGTCAGGGTTTTGCAGGCAGAGCGGCGCCGCCTTGGAGTCACACAAGATGGCTGCGGGGGTCGCTGGTAGCTCCTCTGCAAGTAGGTCCACAGCAAGGTGGGGTCCTGCTAGCTCTGCTGCGGTAGAGCCTGCATGCCCCGGGAGATGGCACAGCTTGCCCTTTTGTAGGGTCGGTGCAACGCAGGCTGCTGTGGATGAGCCCGTCCCCGATATCAGGGATTCATCGATGAAGACGTGAAGGTGGTCCCCAAGTCTCTCTTGGAGGAGAGAGGCTGCCGTCTGCTGTAGGGCACATGCTGGGGAAGGGTTCTTCGAGACACCTGGCAGCTCCGTCGCAGTAGGGATTAGTGGTCGATGTGGCGGGCGAGGCTGTACAACGTTTGCAGGCATGTCCCCGATGACTTCCTTATAGAGGCCACACAGCCGTCCCATGTGTGATGCTTGCCGGGAGCGTAGGCGGGTCAGGAGTGCTTGACCATCTGCGGGATGATGTAGACGATCAATGTGTCGTAGCCCCTGTTGCAGGAAGAGTAATGACAGGGGCCAGGCACCTGCCTCAGCCAAAGTGACGGCCACTTGTGAGGTTCGGGGAACGCCAAGGCAGAGCGATATTGCTGACCGGTACTGCAGCTCCAGTTTCCGCAGGCGGGGTGGGGGCAGCGCCACAAGAGGGAGGGCATACAGTAGCCGTGAAGTGGCTGCAGCTTCAAATAGCTGCAGGGCCCACCTTATGGTACAGCCCTGTCCACGGGCAAGGAGCTGTGAGATAGCCTTGTGGACCCGAAGCGTCTGGGCGCACAGGGCCTTGGTAGCCGGCAGCCAGGTCAGCCGATGGTCAATGCGCAGCCGCAGGGAGGTGACTGCCTTGCTCCATGGGATCTGGACGCCCTCCAAGCGCAGCCGGGCAGCTGAGCAGTGGGCTGATGCTTTGGGATGCAGTAGCAGGGCCTCGGTCTTCCTGGCCGAGATGGTAAGGCCGATGCTGTACAAGTAGGCAGCCGCAGTGTCCATGGCTCTCTGCAGGGCCGCACGTGCCTTGAGGATGTGTTGTGGTGGTACCCGCACCCATAGGGCGATGTCGTCCGCGTAGATTGAGGACTGCACGGGGAAGTGAGGGTCGATCGGCAGGGCAGCAGGCAACCCTGCCATGGCCAGGTTGAAAAGGAAGGGGCTCACCACTGACACCTGTGGCACGCCTGCAGTGACCGGACGGGGGCTAGAAATGGTAAAATATTGTTACAGAAGGATGAGAGAAGAGAGAGGAAGAAGAAGATCGGGGCGCTGGATGCTGCGTGAAGTTGGTGGTCAGCCATCTTAGCTACTCTGGCTCATCCTGTATATATATATTAAATATAGTTTTTATATATTCGCAACATCCCCGTAACAATACGTTTTGCAATGATGCGTCCTAGAAGTTTACACTGATTCATGTGAGTGAAATGGTACGGTACTTAATTACAAGTGTGCGATCACCGCCTTTGTACACTGGTATAACCATGAAATCATTATAGCCAACCTCATCGACCTGGGACTTCCACCGCGGGTGATAAGATTCATCTACTCATTTCTTCAGAATCGCACATTTGCGATTAGAGTAGATGGAAGGCAAGAAAGATGCTTCACATCGAACAGTGGAGTCCCACAAGGCTTGGTTTTGGCTGCTCCTCTCTTCAACGTTACTCTAATACCTCTAGCCTGGCAACTACATTGGATTCCCGACGTGAGGTCCTTAATCTATGCGGATGACGTCACTTTGTGGTCCGTTCATGAAGATATATATAGACAAACTCAACAGCTTCAAGAAGCCCTTGATGTTCTGAACAACTACGCTCGGAAAGCAGGGTTGGACATTTCCACCCAAAATTCAAGCTATGTTGTGGTGGCCAACAAGAAAGGACGCACATGAATCACGCAGCACCCCTTTACATTTAAACTCGGAGCAGTGACAATCCCTGAGCCTTCTGAGGTCCGTATACTGGGTCTCCATATTCACCACTCCGGCAGTGGTGCACACTGGCTCCGTAAAACCAGACAGAGTTCGACAAAAACCCTTCACCTTATTCGTCGCATTGCAGCAAAAGCAGCTGGAGCTTGTACTGACGTAGCTCGACGGTTGGTGAGTGCAGTATTGCAGCCACGAATTTTATATCAGGCACCATTTCAACGGCTGACTTTGGCACAGCTGGCACAGTTGCAGACGATTAATCGCGATGCTATGCGCACAATCGCAGCGCTGCCCCGCATCACTCCGATACCAACCTTACAGGAACATGCCCAGCTCAACACAATTGCAGAGCTAATTTTGCAACGTGAAAAAGCACATGAAATAAAAAAGCTACTTATTCCGGCTGTCGCTGCGTTGCATGCTCATTTTCAACGCGGCTCTCGGATTGACAATCAGCCCTACCCAATGCCTCCCTGGGAATTCACCAGCACCACAACTAATAAGCCAATGAAGTTATGACGCAGCGATACAACAGCTATTATTGACGAACACAATATCGTCGATGCATCATGCGCTAACACCTGCAAAGTCTATACCGATGCTGCCATTCTCCCAGACGGCGGAAGGACATCATTCCTAAGTACTACGCATAATTTCATCAGTGACCACCAGCGCTATTTATCTACGGAAGCCAGCGCTCTAGTAATGGGAACTTCAAGCGATCCACGACGCTGTGCAAGATGCGACATCTAAGCTGCCTACCATCAAGCAACTAGACATCTTCACTGATTCTTTAGCGGCTATTCAGGAACTAAAGAAGGTCGATAAGGCGATGGAAATCTGCGAGACAATACACACTATGAATAGTAAAACAGTTACTTGCGTCAAGGTACACTGGATTCAAGGCCATTCAGCGAACCCTCACAACATTGCTGCTGATTAGCAGGCACACTGCTCTCCTAATCCTGATCTTCCGTCTATTCCCCTCCCACCTCAACCCCTTTACTCGCTCCGAGCCCGTAAAAATTTTGTCCGGCAGGACACACGCGCTCTTATCCCACCGTGTGTCTGCTCCCTCCCCCTTCACCTCACTAGGGCGGAGGAAGCTTAAGAGGCTTCAGGCCGGGGTGGCCCTTACACTGGCTGTTATCTCAAGGTGGGACTGGTCGCATTTACCACTGGGTGCGACGTGTCCATACTGCTCCGTTCCTGTGATGGAAGCAGATGCATACCACCTAATATGGACATGTACTGGTTTAAAATCGGAACGCTCACGTCTCCTACTGCAAGCCGGCTTCCGCTTGCAGACTGATAAGCTATGAGCTATGAGCTATGAGCTATGACCATTGGATACATGACAACAGATTCCACAAAACACTGCTTCAATTTATACACTACACAGGCCTCACAGCACACATACAATACACATATACGCACCAAGAATTATGCCTTAAGGGCAAGTCCTTATCGCAATAAAAAAAAAAGTACGGCCCTGTGCCAGTCTGTGGGTAGATAATGCGTATGTAATAATTTCTGGAAAATTGTCGTTAAGCAGTAGGACATTCATTCCGCATAGCGTTTCAGAAATTCAGGACAAATCCTGTCAGGTCCACTACATTCATTTCCTTCTAAATTCAGCAGCAATTCGAACACTCCCCCTTGTTTGATTACCAGATTTCCCATTGGGTAACGTATAATATACTGTAAATGCTCGCCTGTATTCATGTTTGTATTGTTAGTAAACACAGATTGAAAGAAGTAGTTGATATGTTCGGCAACGTCCACAGACTTTGTTAACTTTATATTGTCTGTTACAATTTCTTCAATTTTATCTTTCCTACTGCGTAGATATCTCCAGAATTCCCGTGGAGAAGTTTTTAGGAACCCTGTCAGTGTTTGTTCGAAGAATTCCTTTTTGGATAGTGTTAGAGTACGCCTCAATTCTGCGCGAAGTCTCGGTATTTCGTCCGAACCCTTTCACTTCTTACGCAGTCGCTTTAGCTTTCTTTTCATGTGAATGATGCCGTGGTTAATCTTAGGCCGGCGTTGTTTCGAATTCTTTTTTTTTGAGTTGGCACAAATCGTTCCAAACAATGGTTTACTATATCCTTAATTTCATTCCAAAGGTCATCTACAGTTTTTTTCCTTTGAGTGGTGCTCAAGTTGGCCAAACGAGAATTCCAAAAAATCGATAATTGAATTGTGATCAGCACGTTTGTAGTCCTTTATCGTAATTACAGGGGAGCATTCATACGGGACATACCGCTAACAGTCACATTTACTACAGTCATGCTGTGATCCGAAATTAGCAAGGACTCATGACGTTCTGATGACGTGTCCCATGGAACAGCAGGTCTTCGTAAGGGAAGCGCCAATGAGCGATAACCCTGAAGCCGGAGGGGCTTCAGGGTTATAAGCTCACGGCGAGTTGATTTGATGGCCTCTAGAACTGTTGCAAGGTGCTTAAGATGATCGCCAAAGTTTGAGGCAAAGAGGACGATGTCATCAAGGTACGCTAAACAGGTATCTCATTTTAGGCCGGTCAATACCGTTTCCATCGTATGTGGAAAGTTTCAGGCGCCAAGCAAATACCAAATGGATCGCAACGGGAAGCATTCCTTGTATTGCTGGAGGAGGCCTTTGAGCTGTGCATGCTTAAGCGTTGGAAGACTCGGATTAATATCGAGGACTGGTTCAGTAACATGGACCATCGTTATTGCTTAGGCGGAATCCGAGAGGACAAACGTATCGCTGACTCCTGCAACTTTTTCTATGCATGCAATCTTCGTGCCTTTGCTCAGGTGTTTAAATTTACGACAGAAGTTTGTCACGCCAGTGAAGCGCCTTTGCTCCAAGCAATTGCAGGATTCCCTTTGCGACGTCAATTTCACGGTCTAGCGACTGTTGTTGGTCACTCTTAACGACGCCTTCCACGTCTTCCGTGTCTTCTGTTCCGACGGAAATCATCATGCTAGCGCGAGGTGCAATAGTGACTTGATCTTCTAGCACGTTCAAGGCACGGTAACTCGCACTCCTATTGGATGGAATCGCTTGCTTCGGGGACAGCGTTATAGACTATCTATGAGTGCGCCGTGTTCGTATAGGAAGTCCTTGCTGAGCTTTACGTACCGTGGGCATTTTGGAAAGATAACAAACGTAGCAGGACAAGCCTGGTTATGCACTGCAACCCTTGCGGTGCAGATTTCAGACGGTGCTATCGTGTGTCCTCCAGTTGTCCAGATTTGGCGGCTTCCAATGCAGTGTTAACTTTAACTTGGCGGCGAAGGATCCACTCATTACAGAGCAGTCGGCTCCGATGTCGGACAAGAGCGGTGACCGCGTGGGCGTCGAGGAGCACACCGGGGTCGGTAGTTCTTCGTCTTCGTTACGGTTAGGTCACGGCGTCGGATCACAGCTACTTCGCATGTCCCGTTGTTACGTCTTGTCGTCAGGTCTTCTGTAGGCGGCTCCATTGTGACTTTGCGACTTCGTTTTGATGGTAGCGTGTCGTCGCTACATCGTCGAGTAGGATGTTGAGGCGTAGTCGTTTGCAGCGCAGAATCTTCAGCATTTCGCCGAACAGCAACCGCACTTCAATCGGTGGCTGCTTTAAGTTTTCCGGATATGGGTTAACCGAAAAATCCCGGATTGGGCCAGTGTATGGCGGACGCTGTGACGAATTGTAGCGATCAGGCGACGATGAACTGGAAGATCAGTGCGGTCTCCAGTCGGTTGCACCCAGGTAGATGTCGATGTCTCGTGGTCATTCACCCAGCTGTGGGCGCGGCGCGTTGACGGCGACCCCACGTAGTCCCATCTCGCGGTATGGGCACTAGCGGCATACGTGGTACACTTACCCGCCTTGATAGCAGAGTGGACTTTGGTCGGGTGGACGCGAAAATCAAACTTCCTTGAAATTATACACGGGTAGACGTGCGATGGAGGTGGTGAACGACGGACATGTGGCGCTATAGGGCCCAGACACTGGCGTGGAAGGAGAACGTGACAGCGGGGTACGGCGGCGTAAGTCATCGCTTCCCGCTGAGGCTGCGGTGACTGGGAGACTCCAAGTGACTGCTGGATCTTCTCTCGGACAATGTCAACAATTAAGGCTACTGGAAGCTGCCTCAAACGGTCCATCTTGCGCAGTTCTTCGTGTATAGCGGCTCTGATGGTCTCTCAGAGCTCATCGGAGCCTAATGCTTGGAATTCATTCTTCGGCCAAAGCCCTTTACTATTACTTGACGAGGGCGTATTTGCAGCGTCTTCTCGATGCCCGTGGATTCCGTTAAAAATTCTGCGAAGGACCCCGGGAGTACGAGGAAATCGGCCTGTACACCCAAGACGGAAACGCAATCCCCAAAGTAAACAAGATCAAAATCCTCGGAATGATCATTGAGGCCAACGGAGCTAACGGTGAAACCGTGAGGAAGATCGAAGCCAAAGTCATCAGCGCCACGAGACTCATAAAGAGAATAACCAATAGACACGCGGGCATGAAGGAAGACAACGTCATTCGACTGATCCACTCATTCGTTGCCAGCCACATCGCCTATGTAGCCGCCTACCACAACTGGTACGTCGCGGAAAAGAACAAGATTAACACGATCATAAGGAAAACGTACAAGATAGCCCTGGGCCTACCGGAATCGACGAGCACCGAGCTCCTGACTCAGCTGGGCATATACAACACCATAGAAGAAATAGCCGAAGCACAACTCATCTCGCAGCTCGAACGCCTGTCGACCACCACGACGGGAAGACACATTATGAACACGCTCGGCATAAGGTACCACAACCAGCACGGCCAGAAAATGCAAATCCCCAACAAAATCAGAGAGACCATTACGGTGGCAACCATCCCAAGAAACGTGCACCCCGATTACAACCGAGGTACACGAAAGGCAAGAGCCGAAGCTCTGCTCCGTTCATTCGGCAGGGACAGAAACGCGCGCTTTGTCGACGCAGCCGAATATGCGAACGGCCAAACATACGCCGCCGTAGTCATAGACGCAGAATAAAAAATCAGAACCACATGCAGTGTATACACCAAACACTCGGAAATAGCGGAGGAAGTAGCGATTGCGCTGGCCCTCACAGAACAGGAATGCGAAGTCGTACTAAGTGACTCGCAAACGGCAGTAAAGAATTATGCCAAAGGTCGAATTTCCAAGGAAGCCATATCCATTCTGGCCAAAGCGGGCAGATCCAAAACCGCGAGCTCGAGGATTATATGGTTCCCCGCGCACGTCACCACGGAAGGCGACGCGCTCCCGAACCTAAACGAGACGGCGCACCGGACGGTGCGAGACTTGACCCGAAGCGCCGAACAGGGCAACGCCTCTCGCACGATAGCGAACGCTTCTCGAGCAGAACGGGACAGGCTCACAAGATACAACGACATCACCAGTGCATATTTGAACGCCAGAAGGATATACCCACCGCCGAGTCCCAAATTGAACAGGAGGCAGGCCGTCGCCTGGCGACAACTCCAGACAAACCCGTTCCCTAATCCATTCCGTCTCAAACGTATCTTCCCAGATAAGCATCAGGACGACACGTGCAAATTGTGCCAGGAAGGACCAGCAACACTCAAACACATGCTGTAGGAGTGCAATGTAGTTATAGCAGGGATGGCAGTTACTCCGGAGACCCTGTCGTCGAGGTGGGCCGCCGCTCTGCGCAGCTCAGACCTCGGAATCCAGACGTGGGCAGTCCAGCAAGCCCGTGAGGCGGCGTTGAGGCAGGGCCTTGACGTTCCTCCGTGGGAGACCTGAGCCCGGGTCGCGTTAAACCTTGCCGGACGTACAAGAAAGTTGTATCTATCCATCTATCCGTCTTGGTTGGGTTGCGAATCAATCCGGTGAATAGCTTTTGCTTCACACTACGCATTAGAAAGCGGACTTTCTTGTTCTCAAACATGTACAGGTAGGAGTGGCGGAAGATTCAGTGTAGATTGCAATGTTCTCGTTTGTGAGATGCGCACGGAATTTCAATATCGCTTCCACCCTCTCTTTGCGGACGACGCTCGCGAAGGTGTTCAAGAAGGTGCTGCGAAATGGGTCCCACGTTGTCAGGGTGGACTCATGATTCTAGAATCACGTCCTGGTGACGTCTACCAAGAAGAAATATACGTGCCGCAGCTAAGTTGTCGTCGTAGTTCCAGTTGTTGAGTGTAGCCACTCTTCCCAATGCTTCCAGCCATGTTCTGTGTCTTCAAACGATGATCAGCCGAAGGTCGGCTTTTGGGCTGTTGCAGCATGATGGGTGACGCTGGGGCTGCCACTGTGGTTGTTGACTTGGCCTTCATTGCAC
The DNA here is from genome assembly GCF_038994185.2 of Dermacentor albipictus. Classification (NCBI taxonomy): domain Eukaryota; kingdom Metazoa; phylum Arthropoda; class Arachnida; order Ixodida; family Ixodidae; genus Dermacentor; species Dermacentor albipictus. The sequence goes on from NC_091825.1 coordinate 69,377,218, forward strand.
TGGCCTTCTCGGGAAGAGGTTCGTACTTCGGTAACAATCCTTGCAACCTGCGGCTAGCTGGCCCGCCCGTGGAGGCGTTGGTGTTGTCTTCTCGGTTCGGGATGGGAACATGAATCTGTGGAGGCTTGTGGTAAATGAAGCGCCTCATCCTGTCCACTCTCTTCGTTCTTGTCTTTGTGCGCTTTTACAGTTTCAAGATGAGCGCACAAGCACTTCCACCAGATGTCACGTTGTAGAGATGGTGAACACAGTAGCGAAAACTGCGAATGACGAAAGTAACTCGGTATTGGGCAAACCTGTACCCAGAAAAAAAAACAAGCAAAAGTCAAGCGCGATGATAGCGGCAAGCACAGACGGCGATTGTCGAAAATCTGGCCTGCAGATCAAGCGCGCTGGCCTTTATACACGACTTATCGAAGGTTCTGGGGTAATCGCTGGTGCCCGCGTGCCTTCGGATCCCGACAGTATTACATAATTTGTGTCGCGCACACAATATGATTGCACAAGGTTAGACGAAAAGATGCACGAGAGGTATAATCAGCGACAACATGCTCCAAGTTCCAAATCAACATGCTCCAACAAGTTCAACATGCTCCAACAAGTTCCAAATCATGCAGGCACGTCTTACGCTGAGCGATAACCTTAAGCTGTTAGCGGATGAAATGCAGCCCCGAGAAAAGCATAAATAAGCACACATGTCAATACGAGCTCGAGCACTATGATCCAATGAAAGAATAAGAGCAGTTTAGCTACGCCGAGAAAAGTCTAGCGCAGTTGGAGTGGCTCCCGCGCCAATAGCGGAGTGCGAAGGAAGTCCCGTGAAGCAAATGCCTCATATAATTTTGTTTTGATTATATTGGCGTCGTTTTGGTTCAGTGTGTGGTAGCGATGGGCCTGAGAAGCGAAGTTCACATAATCACCACGGGAAGGTAAGCAATCTCGATCACGTGATGCACATTCACCCTCGAACCTTCCCTTGCAGCGCATGCAACGTTGCAATCGGGGAGCAAGTAGCCCCACTCTCGTTGCGTTACTGCGATGCCTCTTTGTGCTCCTTGCCTCCGCTCCTTTTCTGCTATCGGAATGCGTCATTGGCGAGTTACTAACACTTTTACGTATGGGGCACGTTTCTTGACTTTTTCATGGGCCGATCCTAGAGATAGTGCAGACTAAAGTGTGGGCCACCTTGGGCTACTGCATATATTGTCATGGACCACTGCTCGCCGTGACAATATATATATATATATATATATATATATATATATATATATATATATATATATATATATATATATATATATATATATATATATTATTGTTTAAGTGAACGCATCAGCATAAACACATTTGTGTGCAGACGGGATGCGATGATGGCATCACCAGCATAGAAGCCCGCTGCACTCACCATTACGTTTTTCCGTCGGTCTCACCTTGTGCACTGTTGATGTGCGACCTGTACAACACCACTGGTGGCTAAATAGTGTTTTTCAGCTCTAGATGGGACATACGACAAGAAGGACACACCCACCCACACACACATGCGCGCACGCATGTGCACGTACGTTTTGTGTGCGCGTTGTTTTTCCTTCCATATGGCTCATCAAGCACCGAAAAAGAATGTTTAGTAAGCCCCAGAAACACGTCCCAGAAAAAAAGTTCTATTCACCATTAGTGGTGCGCTTCGTCATGCCAGCTTTGTTAGACGTTTCGCAGTAGTCAGGATGGTGTTACATCTACCCAGCAGGAGTAGCCTTAAGGACTCCGTCGCGCCTAGACGTCGCACCCACGTATACGTTGAACAGCGTCTGAACAGCCCAAGAACAACGCAGAAGCTTGCTATGGCTGTGAATGGTTCGCTCGTCAGACGTAACTGCTAATTCTTTTAAATAAATAAATGACTAAATAAATAAATAAATAAATAAATAAATAAATAAATAAAATTGTCCGATGGCCGAATTAGAACAAAAGATGTCTAGCGCAGATGCCCGACACTGAATATTCCACCGCGGAAGTTTCTGCCCCGCACCGGCGTTCCTCAAATTCAGGTCATTGTTTTGACATGTAAAACCCCAGAAATATTTACCATGACTTAACATGCCATGATTAACCAATTGCCCTCGGGCGCCAGCAGCTGCGGAGCATCTGACCAAGGCGGCGGTCAGAGATGTAACGCAGCAGAGGGTGCTAAGAATCTCTGGACCCGGACAGGCCGCCACTGGAAACTGATGCTAGCAACGTTCACCACACGAACTCTGTTTAGTGAAGCTAGCTTAGCAGGACTCTGAGGAACTATCAGGCACTGGGCGCGATATTATTGGCCTTAGTGAAGTTAGAACTGGTGAGGCTTATATAGTGCTGACTAACGGCCTCGTCCCCTGGTACAAAGGACTCTCATATAAGAAGCATTACAGTGCACGCTTCCTAATCCACAAGGACATAGCGGACATCATTGACGAGTTCTACAGCTTAAATGAGAGGGTAGCAGTAGTGTAATAAAGCTAAATAGGAAGTATAGAATAAAGGCTGTACAAGTTTGCGCTCCAGCCTCCAGTCACGATGATGAAGGAGTAGAACAGTTTTATGAAAATGTTGAATTAGGGAAGAAAAAAGGGTCAATCTCAGTATACTGTAGTCATTGGTGACTACAGCATAGTACAGTATAAAAGTAAGCTGGTCAACAAGCAATTGGCAACTACGGCATCGATTCTAGGAACACTAGAGGATAGATATTGGTAGAATTTGCGGAAAGGAATAAGCTTTGAATAATGTATACCTTCTTTAGGAAGCATTGAAATAGAAAGTGGAGCTGGAAAAGCGTTAATGGAGAAACGAGAAATGAAATACATTTCATACTTTCTGCTAATCCCAGCATAGTGCAGGATCTAGAAGTGTTAGGTAGGGTTAAGTGCAGTGATAACAGGGTAGTGAGGTCTAGCATAAACCTCAATATGAAGAGAGAAAGAGTAAAATTAGTCAAGAAGGAATAGGCCAACCTAGATGCAATAAGAGTAAAAGCAGACCAATTCAGGCTTGTGCCTAGAAACAAATATGCAGTCTTATAACAGAGAGATAAAAATGACATAGAGATAATGAATGAAAACGTAACTAGGCTGGCTTGAAAAGCAGCAATCGAAGTGGGGTGTTACCAAGGCAACTAGTAGGTAATTTCTCCCAAGCAACCTAATAAAGAAACAGCAAAGAATGAAAATGCGCAACTCAAGAGATCATATGGAATTCGCGGAACTGTCGAAACTGACAAACTAGGAGAAGGTAAGGGATATCGAAATTATAACACGAGAAAGACTGAGGAAGCAGTAAAAAATATTTAGTTTACTATATGCAGCATGCAATCAGTGAGATGAGAACTTGGCACAGGACAAGGCAATATGTATGCACTGGAAGATAAGGAGGGTAATATCATCAGCAATTTCAAACATATAGTAAAAGCAGTGGAATCATTTTATACTGACCTGTACAGTACTCAGAGCAGGCACACTACCTCCATCTGAAGAAATAAGGAACAGGCTACAAGGTTCCTTTAATAACTAGCGATCAAGTTAGAAAGGTCTTGCGAGACATGAACCGAGGGAAAGCGGCAGGAGAAGAGGGAATAACAGTCGATTTATTCAAAGTTGGATGAATATCATGCCTGAAAAACACGCGGCTCTTAATATGAAATGTCTCATGGCTTCAAAGGGTTCCAGAGAACTGGAAGAACACCAACATTATACTAATCCACAAAAAGCGAGGGGTTAAAGAATTGAAAAATTAAAAGTCCGTCAGTTTACTTTCAGTATTGTATAAAATATTCACCGAGATAATTACCGATAGAATAAGGGCAGCACTTGACTGCAGCCGACTAAGGGAAATGGCTGGCCGCAGGAAGGGACACTCTACACTAGGTCACATCCGGGTCATCAATGAGGTAATCGAGAAATCTGCAGATCACAATCAACCTCTCTGTATGGCTTCCAGAGGTCCTGAAAAGGGATTCACTAGAGATGCCAGCAGTCATAGAGGCATTACGTAATCAAGATTTACTCGAGGCATGCGTGAATATTTTGGAAAATATCTACAAAGATTCCACTACTACCTTGATTCTCCACAAGAAAAGAAGAACGATACCTATAAAAAAAAGGGTCAAGCAAGGAGACAAAATCTCTCCTATGCTCTTCACTACATGATTGCAAGTCGTATTCGTATTAAACTGGGAAGGCTTAGGAGTGAAGATCAACGTGAATATCTTAGCAACCTTCGGTTCGCAGATGGCATTGTCATTGTCATGTTCACCAACACTGGGGACAAATAGAAACAAATGATTGGGGACCTTAACAGAGAACGTGTAAGAGTGGGGTTGGACATGAATATGCACAAGAGAAAGATAATGCTCAATAGCCTGGCAAGGGAACAAGAGTTCAAGATCGCCAGTCAGCCTCTAGAGTCTCCATAGAAGTACGTTTACCTAGGTCAATTCCTGACAGGTGACACTGATCATGAGAAGGAAATTTACAGAAGAATAAAAATGGCTTGGAGTGCACACCGCAGTCATTGCCAGATCCTGACCGGAAGCTTACCAATATTATTGAAAAGAAAAGTGGACAATCAATGGATTCTACCGGTGCTGATATATGGGGCAGAAACTTGGAGGTTGACAACGAAGCTCGAGAACATGCTAAGGGCTGCGCAAAAAGCGATGGAACGAAGAATGTTCGACTGAACGTTAAGAGACAGGAAGAGAGCGGTGTGGATCAGAGAGAAAACTGCGATAGCCGATATTCTAAATAACATTAAGAGAAATAATGGAGGTGGGCAGGTCATGCAATGCGTATAATGGATAACCGATGAACGATGAGAGTTACAGAATGGGTGTCTAGAGAAGGGAAGCGCAGGCGAGGACGGTAGAAAACTAAGGGGGGGGGGGTGATGAAGTGAGGAAATTTGTAGGCGCAAGTTGGAATCAGTTGGCGCAGGACAGGCGACTTGGCAGTCGCAGGGAGAGGCCTTCGACCTGCTGTGGACATAAAATAGGCTGATGATGATACGTCCCAATGTGGGCCGATACTGAAAATTGTGCAGTCTAAAAATATAACCCAATGCCAAATGCGGTGCAGTCTAAAAATATAATCTGATCCCGAGGACAGCGCAGTGAAAAAAAAAATTAAGAAGTCTGACACCCCCCACCCCTACTGCGAGGTGACTCCACCTCAACCTCATCCCCATCTCGCTGAGGAAGACTGAATACGCCCGGTATTCTGACACGATTCTGAAGAGCTTGGGTGACGCTAGCTTGGACACCCTACATATCCCATCATCAGTAATGATACCTCTCTTTTACCCATGTTCCCTCTTCGTTTGAGGGAAGTAGCAGGTAAACGGATGGTTATTCCTGGCTTATTCTCAACCTTTTCTTGCCATAAATTATTTGCTCTTTATTTTCACGTTCTGCGCTCGAGTCGGTGTTACCTATAAAAGAACTTTGAAAAATGATAACTACACCTTCTCGACACCCTAATCTGATATTGAACAGTAAAGCAGGATACGTGAAATCATTATAAAAAAATTTCCTTCAGATTATTTTGCTACTCGCTATTGCTCTAGAGCAATAGCGACTGTTGTTGTCAATGCGGGGGCCTTGTTGTGAACAAGGCCCCCGTATGGGAGCCGAAACGTCTTGGTTTTTTTCTTTTAATGTTTTTGGTCGGCGTCCGTTTTACCCTTGACTATGAGCATTCCCGACCAGAGGAGTTTTCGTCGAACTCCTGATTTCATCAATATATGAGCTTTGGGTTTTCGTAAACTGGCGTTCCCGAATTTTGTCATTGTTGACGTGTTAAATTATGGGGTTTTACGTGCCAAAACCACTTTCTGATTATGAGGCACGCCGTAGTGGAAGACTCCGGAAATTTCGACCACCTGGGTCGTTCTTTAACGTGCACCTAAATCTAAGTACACGGGGGTTTTCGCATTTCGCCCCCATCGAAATGCAGCCGCCGTGGCCGGGATTCGATCCCGCGACCTCGTGCTCAGGACTAGGAACTCCTTCAGACAAAAATAACCCAAATATAGCCATTTAGCCAACTGAAATTTTCGACGCCAATCCACATAAGAAATGGCCCAGTTTGGCTATTAGTAGCCCAATCTCACAACCCAGCTCGACGCTGCCAGCTACCATTCGCTCCAAGTAAAGCTACAAGATATGTGCCGCCATCTATCGCTATTACGAAAAACGAATGAACGGAAAACGCCACCTCAGAGTTTCCATTTCGTGCACTGCGTGGTGCTGGTAACGCTGCAGGAGCAACATCGGAGGGAGGCCACGCTTTATTTTGGCGAACTTTTATCATCTCAGTGAAGTTGGCGCAATAACAGAAAAACAAGACGATTGGAATTTTTATTTAATATACGGCCAAAATTTTCGAATTTTGTGTAACACGCCCGAAACAAAGGAATAAAGGTTTATCATGAACAGATGAACGAAAAGAGAGTTATCAGATATTATATCAGAAGAAAACGTTACAACGTTCTTGAGGTATACACAAGCATGTACCCAAGGGGGGGCCCGGGGGGCCATTTCGAAAAGGCCGCATGACAATGATTTTGTTTGCTTCTGTGATTGGCTGGCGAAGTAACACAACTCCGCACGCTTTGTGCGCCTTGGTTGCCAACTGCAGTTTTTTTAGTTGTATTCTACTAAAGTAATATTTATTTTGCACTTTGGCTTTTTGTTCTTTGGCGCTGTTCTCGACACGAATGGCGGCTGCATGGCCGTCATTATCCGCCATGCTGACTCTCTGAGTGGCTGTGAAGAGCTCACGTGCCTTGAAATTTGTGCCGGGAAACGGAAGTCTTGCAAAATGCAATTTTGCGTTTTCATCAAGATGACGGAACGTGACGTGGAGCTGCAAATTTTATCGACCAATACATTTTTTAAATCCTTGGTCGCTATATTGAGACGTTAGCGCTTCAAAAAGAAAGTGAGCGGTAGCATACAGAAGCCAGTGCGAACATCTGCAATTTCGCGAATATGTGGTGGCGATCCAAGATATGCGCCATGCAAGCTTGCTGATTGGCTGAAGGAATATGCTATGGGGAGCGCCACAGGAAGGGCAGTTTCGTAAACGTCAATGTGACGTTGCGTGACGTTGCGGTAGGCAGCCATTGCAGAGATTTTCCGCCATAATTGGGGGGCGACGTGCCACACGAATTATGCTAATGAGCAGCCGTATACAACGGCGGCCGAGAGGAATGCGCATCGCCACATTTTCCTAGTCGTTTGGCACCACGAAAATGTTTTTTCATAACGCGTGCTCATAGTATTTGCATCGCTCTCGGGTGGTGTTGGTATTTGTGTTTTGGGCCATCATTACTTAAAAGACGCGTTTATACCAAATAATATTGGTTGAACATGGCAAACTTTCTGCAACGTTGTTCACATTTAGCTACTGCGTTTGTATAGTAATCAACATTAATGCCTTTTCGCACACTCAAAAGTTATGACAACGGCGCCTCTTTCATGTATAAAAAAGAAATGTACGTAAGACGGCGCCTTGAAGTTTCCTCCAGCGGTGCGAGTAACCAGCGAAGTGAACATAAGATGGCAGCGCCGGCGCTTGCATCACGCTAGCGGATATCTCTGGCGCACGCAACACTGTCGGTGATATTGGGCCTTTCTCAGCCAGCTGAGTTGGGCTGACTCACTTATATTTCAAGAGATAGTGATAACGTGGCCTAGAACGTGCGCAGACCACCACTGGTAGATATGTTGTCTCAGGGAAGAAAACGAGAGCGTCGGAGCCAACATACGATGACTCATTCCATTTCCCGGGGACACGCATCCTAGCTAATGAAGCAGACGACGGCTTGTACGCAGCAGACGACGGAAGCGAGAAGCGTTTTCGACGGAATAATCATGCGCTTTGAAGTAGCTGCTTTATTTTTACTGTGGAAGAAAACTGTTTTGCTTTACCGAGAACCTTACGTTCAGTGCCTTCATTTCAGTTTCTTAGGCAAAACGCCAAGTTGGCGTCACGTTACGAAAGGAAAATGGGGCCTACAGCGCCATTTTATTTGAGTCGCCTCTACGTCACGCATCGAAGAAAATGGCGGAATGTCCAGAATAAAGCCCCTTGGCAGCGTTCTGCCTGCGTTTCTTTCCTGCGCAAGTCCATTTGGCGTAGTTCCTTGCTTGCCAAGTGAAGGAGAGGTGTATCGCACAGGCGTACCTGTAAAATACACCTTATTTGATTTCTGTCTTGTGGGTTTACGGCGTTTTTATGGCGAATGGTGTATGTTAATCACATTTGTAGTAGTAAAGTGCCCCCCCCCCCCTCATTGCATAGAAGTTACCTTGGGCTGCCCCCCCCCCCCCCCCTCCCCGAATAAAGATCCTGGGTGCGTGCACGGGTATACTTGTTTATGTAAACGGCCAAAAAGCATCGTTTTCCCCACTTCACAGGCTGTTGGTTCATTCATCGATGTGCGTAAGCATGGTAAGTATGCAAACGCCAACTACTTTAGTAAGTCCAAAAACAAGAAAGGGGCTGGCAGATGGAATGGCACACTGTGGTATAAAATTTTTTAAACAGGGTTGAAGTACCTCAGACAGGCTGGCCAACGTTTCGATAGGTGGACCTATCTTCGTCAAAGGCGGCCTCGTCATCCTCGGCGTGTTAGTTTTAAAGGGTTAGTGCAGTGACGTCACGTGCGGGTGTTGTCGCTGGCGGTTGGTTTTAAAGAGAGAGATTACAAGAGGGAACAGGCGCTGTCGTCCGACGTCTGTGAGCCTCATTCTCAAGACGACGGGACAAGAACGTGAGAGTGGGCACGCGGGCAGGAAAGAAAAGAAATAGAAGCAGAAAAAAGGGGGAAAAAAAGAAAAAAAAGGAGGGGGGAGCCAGGGCCGTACCAAGACACAACAAAGGGGGGGGGTGAAAGAAAAAGAAAGAGAAAAATGAAATCTTTAAGAAATACGGGGGCTTGGGAGCGTGTTGGGGATGCGAAAGGTTAGGAGGTATTCAGGGGGAGTCGTTGGCGGCATGTTTTTGAGGCATTAGAACGGCCGGTCAAGCAATAGGTCGAGTAATTTTGGAATAGTTAAGGTGGCGACGAGGAGTCTGCGATGCAATGTGTGGGGTGACTGAAAGGCAGCGGCATGGTCTTTCAAGGGGCACTGCCCCACGCGCTTAACGTAGGCGTCGTTACGGCGGCATCCAGAAGGCGATACTCTGGGTTGAGGCGCCGAAAAAGGCATATTGACTTCGGAATGTGTTGTCGAGGGAGTTTCAAAAAAAAAAGACTAAAAAAGGGGGGGCAGGGGGAAGGGGGGGGCGAAATCGGTATAGCAAACAGGAGGGTGACGCGTGCAGAAGCGGGCGCGGGCAAGTGTACATGGAAGAAGGGGATCGTACACTTGGTATAGACGTAAAATCCTGAAAGAGTACATTAAATTGAGTAGTAGGCAGGAAATTTTTTTTCTTTTTTTTCCTCTCTCCCTCCTTCTCCCCCTTTTCCTCCGAAATGAAAGAGTAGGTGAGGTTGAGAATTAAAGTTGGCTGGTGGCCTAATGTGTTTTGTGTATTGGTTGATGATATGAGAGTTTCAGATTTAAGTTACAGCTTTTAAAGATTCTAAGTTGCCGCGTGCCAAATTAATTCCTGTCGGGTGTAGGCAATTAAACTTGTGTATGAGGTATGATTCCGTGTACTTCCTTTCGCGAGGGGAACGGAAATTTGTTTGTAGTATATAGAGCCTTGCTTTGTCAAACATATGTCCATGTTCAATAAAGTGGCTGGCTACTGCTTTGGGTAAATTGTGTTTTGTGTCCGCGCGGTGGCCATTGAGTCTTGTATTGATTTGTTGTCCGGTCTCACCTATGTATTGTTTGCTACAAGCGGCGCATTCTAGACAGTAGACTACATTGCTTGATGTGCAGGTGAAAGCCGAAGTTACCTTGTGTGTGTAATTCGACGCTGTACTTTTTACTGTAGTAGTGGATTGAATGTGTTTGCATGTAGAGCACCTGGGGCGACCACAGGGATTGGTTCCCAACTTCTTCTTTTTCTGTAGTTTGGCGTGCACAAGAACATCTTTAAAATTAGTGTTGCGTCTGTAGGCCACTCTGGGAGGGTCGGGAAAAATCTTCTTAAGTTTCTGGTTGCTGGTAAGAATCGGGTAGTATTTACTTAGGATGTTATTCACGTTTGGGAGTGCGTTTGAGAATTTAGTAGTAAGAAGAGGCGTTGTTGTTCTTGTGATCTTCGGGCGGGGCTTGAGGACCTCGGCTCGATCAAGTTTGGTTGCAGCGATGTAAGCTGTTTGAAGGTCACTGTTTGGGTGGTTCCTGTTTGATAGCGTTTCTTTAAGGTGATCGAGTCTATCTATGTAGTCTTGGTTTTCAACGCAAATGCGACGTAGTCGTATTTGCGTTGAAAGGCTTGGCCTTTAAAGATGCCTTGTTTGCAATGTCTGGGATGGTGGCTGGTATATTCTAGGTACTGTTGTTTGTCGAAAGGTTTCCTATACAGCGTTGTCTTTAGTTCACCATTGTCAATGTATATTGTTGTGTCCAGAAAGTTTATGCGCTCAGTTGAGGATTCTGATGTGAATTTTATTGTTGGGTGAACAGAATTTAGAAAGGATACATATTTATCTAGACTGTCTTGGCCATGTCCCCAGATTATGAGTATGTCGTCTATGTATCGTAGGTATGTGTGGGGCTTGGTAGTGCAGCGCGATAGGAAATCTGTTTCTGGAATCCCCATAAATATGTTCGCGTAGGTTGGTGCAAAAGGCGTACCCATGCTTGTACCATGTATCTGTAGGTAGTAACTCTCTTCAAATTCGAAGTAGTTATGTGTGAGTTATGTGTCCCTTCGTCTTGAGAATGAGGCTCACAGACGTCGGACGACAGCGCCTGTTCCCTCTTGTAATCTCTCTCTTTAAAACCAACCGCCAGCGACAACACCCGCACGTGACGTCACTGCACTAACCCTTTAAAACTAACACGCCGAAGAGGACGAGGCCGCCTTCGACGAAGATAGGTCCACCTATCGAAACGTTGGCCAGCCTGTCTGAGGTACTTCAACCCTGTTTAAAAAACTACTTTAGTAAGAAAGTATACGCTTGAAAGAGCTGAAACTCAGAATAATCATCCGAGGACTGGTTTTCTGACCGTTACTCAGAGTATAAGAAACCAATTCCCGCAGCGTTACGAAAGGTGACGCTTTGGCAGAATAGATCTTGGGGGCACTGACAGTCTCCTTAGCCGGCGCCAGATGGCGATAGGAGACCCGTGGGTCGCACAATATGCCCACCTATATGAATTGAAGAGATCACCGAGAGATGTCACGGTGGTCTCAGCAGCTAACCGGAGAGCATTTTCTCCGAAAAGAAGATTTCGCAAAAAAAGAAAGGCCAAATCTATACGCGAGAGATAGTGCGGCGAAATCCAAATTTCAATTCGCACGACGCTTGGTGTTGCTGCCATTTCCTGTTCGCAGAAGATCCGGCCACGAGCGCTTTCGTTTTGTTGAGAGCTTCCGCACTGAGTCCATGCTCAATTTTTATTTTGACTATCATTCAAAGAGACGGATGGATATGCGCCACGAGTTTTTTCCCTTTGTTTAACGTCAAGTACCGAAAGAAAAATAATAACTTACACCTTTAAAAAAAATGCATATTCTCAAGGGAATAAAAATGCAAAGCAGAGACTGCGAACGTCCTAATCGGAGCAGGGACTTCAAGCTATTGTGGCCTTTTCAGGTTATTATTTGCGGGTATGTTGCATTCCCTGTGAGTTGTCTATGGCAGCGCAAGTATGCCTTACCACAAGAATGACAAACTTCCTGTCTGTGTTAGTTCGTTAGTTTTAGCGGTGATCTGATTTGTGCGCATTGACAGGATGGCCGTTGCTCTAATAACACGTCGTGCTTGTTACGTCATGTGAGGGTCGGTCCTAAATGGGGGCAAGGAGTGGGGCATTCCCAATATTTACTTCTTCCCTCCCATTGTCCCGCTATTACCACACTGTAGTTCCACATAGTAAAAATCAATTTGAACTAATTGGATTTGTCCCCGCTTTCCAATTGTTGCCATTTGTGTATTAGTACAGAATTGAGTCACTTGGACACCGGCTGATTAGTTTGCCATTTGGGTCAAATGATGAGTTGGAATACATTGAATCCGACCAATCTGCTTAAGTGCTGCAGATGTCATGGAACAAATTCGGCTCATTTGCGTGCGTGGAACCACATGGTTCAAATGGAAAAGGTCAGGGGACCAAATTATTTCGACCGTGCAAACCCGACCCTGTGGATCAGGTATATATATATATATATAAATATATATATATATATATATATATATATATATATATATATATATATATATATATATATATATATATATATATATATATATATAACAAATAAGGGAAAGGCAGCGAATTTCGCACAAGAATAAGGAACCATAGTAGTACTTGTTGCTGGTCCTGCTGGTTTTTGCTTGCTATGTTGTAATACGACGAGAAACAATATCAACAGCATAGTAGTAGAAGTAGCAGTATTTATTTCGGCCATATTATACAATATGCCTCCGAGGAGAGGCTAAAGGAGGCAGATGAATCACGCCTTCTGACTAGGCCTTATCCCCGTATTACAAGTCGTAGCACCGGTGGCGAACATACAAAGCACATAATTCTCAGGAACGCTGCTCACTAAAATTAATACCACAAGAAGACAATAAAATGTACACCAACACTAATGATAAAGAACTGCACAAAATATTTAGCAGTAAACCAAAAACAGAAAACGCTGCGGCGAGAACAAAAACACCAGTAGTAAATGAGCAAAGACAGGAAAAACCAATCGATACCAATTTATATGTTTCAAGATTATACAGAAGGAAAATAATTTTTACTTTTTTCTTAAACATCGATACGCTAGTACTTTCTACAGCTATTTCCACAGTCAATTGGTACGCATTACACAGGGTTGCGATTTGGTCATGTAAAAATTGTTTTCCATAATTGGTTCCAGATCTAGTGGTGGACAACGCGACAACACGTAAATCATATGTTATAGCCCTCGACAAATAAGTATTACTGAAAGTATCAAAATCAATCCTGCTTGATTTTATGAAAATTTAAACTGCCAAACTCAAGTTATAGGAATGCCCTGACAGCTGTCAGAGCATTTGATGATGATTTTGCTGCCACCACTGCCATCAACGAGGTTGTCGTCTTGCCCAATTGGCCGAAGAGCTTATAAAAAAGTCAGCTTACATAGCCATCTGTATCACCTCCTAATGATTTTCGAGGGACAGGCTCTGTTATCGGCGGAAGGACACAATAAGTTGCATGAAAATATGCCCGCTACGCCAAGTATACGCTTTGAAGCGCGTAATACTTTATAACGGGTGTTCTGTTAAAGCGAAAGCTTTACTGGCCGCGAACTTACGATTTCGCCGAGGCCACGCTCCGAGATGGCACATGATGTCGCACCACGTTCCTTGTCACACTGTGTTACTCGTCGCTGCGTTCGCCTCCGCTCGCTTCGCCAGCTGCGTCGCATGCCTGATAACATGCCGGAGGATTGAAAAGGAGAGCTCACGTGTGCCGCAACCACAGTTGTTGATAATGATAATTATCCACAACTGATGACAATTCTGATAAGCAGGAGTAGGCCTGGAATCGACATCGGAGCAAGATGAGGAGGAAACTAATCACCCAGGAAACAGACGAATAGCGCGCCCAACAACGCCGCAACATAGCTAGACAACCAGAGTAACCTGGACTTGCAATCAAGATAAACCAAGGCTAACCATGCTATGATGCTATGACCTAGCTTTCGCTACGTATATCCTGGCATAGCCGAGCTGAGCCACTGCCAATTTTTTTTAACTGCACTAAATGTTTAAATATTTCCCGCAGCAAAATTACAGTTCTAATTCTTGAACTAAATTACTGAACGGGGCGGCCACTACTTCTACGAGAAAGCTATATGCTTAATTGAATAATTTTCATAGTTACACTATTTATCTTTTTAATTATTTTTGGTCGGAGGAGTGGTGGTGGATTGGAGCAACAGGCGGTTTTTGCCTGGCGATCAAGGGCAGCAACTGCTCCGCCCGAGCGTCCCTTAGAATACCACTGCGGTGTTTCAATATGTGTTCATCGAGCTAGTCTGTCTTAACAATGCACTATTTATGCATGTTGTTTCTTTGCGCGCCATGATTGATCTTTAGGAGAACACGAGGTGTTGCAGGCAGGCATGCGGAAGCGACTTTTTTTGCAGATTCCCAAGGAAAGCGTCTGTTCGGGCACGAAAACACAAGTTTTCAATAGAAGTGAGGCTTCCTCTCGATGAAATATATTGGTCACGCTGTGCATGTGTTGTGGAACCCAACGTGGCCCACAGTGCTTACGAATGGCACGTTTCATTGCGATAGCAATTATATAGACACTCCAGGTGCATTTCTCCAGGTGCTCCAGGTGCTTTTCGGTGGCGACATAGTTATTGCTGGCCTGCGCGTTTCTTTAATTCTGTGATGCTAGTATGACGTGAGTAATGAGAGTAAATAAAATGAACTGCGCGGCTCTGCAATGATTCAATGTTATTCATTGAATGTGCTTGATGAGGGTCCCAAATAGCTGAAGGACATTCAATTTCAGGTCTAATTAGTGTACAGAAGGCCTGTAATCAAAGGTGAGAAGGAGCATGTCTCAAGCTATGTTTTAGGAGGCCTAATGACTTATTAGCGGATGCAAGAATAGGGTTAATATGGTGGTTCCATGTTAGGTCTGAATTAACGTGATGACCGAGGCACTGACCCAGGCATTGTGAGGTACCCAGTCGAAAGCTTTGGAAAAATCTTGAAATATGGAGTCGTCTTGACAGATGAATGCAGATCGGGAGGGAATTCAGAAATATGCGCTTCGCAGGAGCAGACCTTGCGGAAGCCATGGTGTTATTTAAAGTTGATGTTTTGTTCTTTTAAATAGTTCATTACTTGTTACTGAATCGCGTATTCAAGGAGTTTACAAAGCGGGCTAATAGTGAAATGGATCGGTAAATGAGTGGTGATGAACAATCTCCAGATTTGAATATTGAAACAACCTTGCCCAACCGCCAGTCACATGGAACTGACCCAGATGAAAGAGATTGCGTAAAAGCAGCAGATAAGATGAGATTATTACCTTGAGGTGAATTCTCGATATTTTCCTAATAAAACCAAGGTGATAAGACGCTGATGAGGGTATTAAGTTTCCTTTGTAAAGATAAGATACCGTTCTCATTAATAATCATTTCGGACATTGAGGTATTAGAATATTTAACAGTAATATGAGCTACAGAGCCCTGTTATATGGGGAAAACTGCTGTGAATGCGTTATTGAGAATTTGGGCACATTGAGCAACAGGAACTACCTCCTTCAGCATTGCTTAAACTAACGGCACAATTTTTCTAAAGGTTTATTGTCTGCCAGAATTTACGCATGTCATTAGTTAACATTGATGGCAAGTTATGGGTGAAGAAATGGCGACGAGCAGATATCAGCGCCGACTGACATTCCTCATCGCACGCTTTGTACCTTTGCCAGGAATCTAACTGCCTGTTTTATTGGCCCGTCTGTAAAGCAGCTTTTTTATTGTTAAAGCGATGGAGATGTCTATTAAACCTAGGCGCGGTGTTCGTGCATGGCATACGGATGATGGGTGTGAACCTATGAACAGTCTCTGAACAGGTTACAGTTACAGTTACTGAACGTGTTGTGCAATTGCGAAGAAAGGTCTAAGCAAAAACGGTCAGCTGAGCGTTCAATTCGCCGAAGTTAGCATGGGTGTAGCACCTGATATGTTTATTGCGAGTGGATTTTTTATGAGGTACGACTTTCACCTTCCCGGTCGTTATCGAATGACCAGAAAGGCCTTCTAAGCGCTCAATATTGGAACAAAGGTGAGGGTTATTGGTTAGGATAAGATCAAGAATATTGGCAGAAGTTGCGCAATGACGTGTGGGTTCAGAAATAAGTTGCTGCAATGAGAAATTGAGGCAACACTGGAGGAAAGCTTGAGTTTCAGGTTCATTATCAGGAGGAGTTAATGAGGACCAAATAATTATAATTGATAAGGGTCCTAAATAACCGAAGCACATTCAATTTTAGGTCTAATTAGTGCACAGAAGGCCCGTAATCGGAGGTGAGAAGGATCATGCTTCAAGTTATGTTTTAGGAGACCTAATAACCGATTCGTGGATGCAAGAATAAGGTTAATATGGTGGTTCCATGTAAGGTCTGAATGAACGTGAAGACCCACGTACATACCTAGTGGCCCAAGTAGTAAACCACTGGTGCCACTGGGTTGGCGTAAAAAACAGACAGACAGACAGACAGACAGACAGACAGACAGACAGACAGACAGACAGACAGACAGACAGACAGACAGACAGACAGACAGACAGACAGACAGACAGACAGACAGACAGACAGACAGACCAGACAGACAGACAGACAGACAGACAGACAGACAGACAGACAGACAGACAGACAGACAGACAGACAGACAGACAGACAGACAGACAGACAGACAGACAGACAGACAGAGACAGACAGAGACAGACAGACAGACAGACAGACAGACAGACAGACAGACAGACAGACAGACAGACAGACAGACAGACAGATAGATAGATAGATAGATAGATAGATAGATAGATAGATAGATAGATAGATAGATAGATAGATAGATAGATAGATAGATAGATAGATAGATTCAAAATGACTGAAATAGGCAAAGAATGCTGTTCGCATAAACAGTTTATTTAATGTTTCTCCAGTGCTCAGCAGAATCAAAGACGCCCAACGCGCTGACTGCGCGTCGTCGTAGCTAGAAGTCACACCGTGTGCATTTCGTGGATCCCAGCTGCATTTACGCTTCCGCATTCGCAGTACGATGTGTCACAATATTGCTTCTATGTTAACTGCATTAACGTAGACATTCATCGTTGCATGGGTTCTGCCGGAATATTCATAAATGAATGGAAATGGCGAAAGTAAGGATGTCACTTGTCCGCGAAACCGTGGGCTGAGGCCGTCGGCTTGTTCATAAGTGGTCTGTTTTAGGTCTATTATACATGGAAAATCGCTGTCAATCATTGATTGATGAATTCATTGGGTTTTTCATCCTCCAAAGAAACAGGGTAGGATTATAGCAGACACCGCAGTGCAGGGTTCCGGAATAATTTTTGCCACTTGGGTTGTTTAACATGCTCACCAGGAGCCAAGCAGATATGCCAACCAAGACCCATGGTGCGGTGAGAGGCCATCTTTGCTCCATGGAACATGGGAGTGCAAATCGGAGACCCAAAATTCAAATTTATGCCAAATAGCACAAAGCTATTTGGAAACCTAGGGGAACCTGTTTGGGAACTCGCCTGGACAGTCCTGGAGGCTCAATTGAGTCTCCTCGACCTGGACGTGTGTGGCGGTGGCCACTGGAGTCCTGGATTGAGGACCAAGCCTCCGGCACCTAGAATCAACCAGAACCCTATTTCCCCCCAATAAACTTCTTTCTCTCTCTCTTGTCGTGCTCATAAATTAAACGAACAATTTCGCATTTCGCATATATCTAAGTCCAGCCGTCGCAAGCGGCTGCTGAACCCGCGACCTCGTGATGAGAAGCAGTTACGTTATAGTCTTTTCATACATCTAGTTCTCCAGTCATTTGTGAGCTGACGTAATCTCATGCCGGCAAATTTTCTCATTTCTTAATCGCATCACTTCGTTCCTTTGCCGTCCGCTACGGCGTTTCTCTTCGATTTGTGGTAATTATTTAACTCTAATAGGCAAACGGTGATTTTCAATACACAGGTCATGGGTGTGTCAATCTCAACTAGCATGTCAACTGCACTCATTTGCTCTTTAATCCGCGTCGCTGTTCTGCTTTTAGGTCCTCCATACTTTGTTCCCTCTCTTGTTAATGGATTCCTTAGGCTCTTCGCAAGCTTACCCGCTAACATAAAAGTTTCCGGCCCATATACTACAACCGGTAGTATACATACTGGCTTCATTCTTGAATAAAGGTCGCAGTACCGCTCGAAAGGAGAAGCACTGATTGCGACAGAAAATTAGTAGATAGCTGTACGAAGTAAGCATCGTAGTTTTATTGGCTGTATAAACTTGTAATTATTCGCTTACTAACTAAATTAACAATGATAGAATATCTAAGCGTGACTCAACGAGGACGTATAAAGAAACAGACACACAGAGACAGCGCTGTCTTTGTGTGTCTGCTTCTTTCTACGTCCTACTTCAGTCGGGCTTACCCATTCTATCATGGATAAAACTAACTAGCCCGTCGACGGGGTTTAACTAAATCAACCAGCACGATGTCACGCGCGCCCAGGTAAACAAGAACACACCTCGCTTGATGAGCGTGGAAACTCGCAGTGGAAATTCTGGAGTGAGGAATCGCGGCAGCAGCAAGCGAATTGACCTTCATGCATGTCTCGCTTCAGCGCGAACGAAACGTGGAAAGCGCAACGGATACGAAGCTACCGGCACTACGCGCACTCTGTAAACATCTCAGATCGCTTTGAAGGTGAGGTCCGCGCGCGCGCGCACTTTAACAACGTCGCAGATCGCTTTCAAGACACACGAGCGCCGGCAACGCGGCCCTACGGCGTCCGCCAAAGCATCTACTATGGCGTATGCGATTCGCGTGGCCAACGCCATAGTAGGCGCCACGGTTGCCTCCACTTTGTACGGAGTGGCGGGCGAGGATGGCAACGAGGCGCCGTAGAAGCTGCCGGAGAAGAACGCCCCTCCTCCCTCGCCTCACGCCCCTGCCTAGCGTGCCAATGGAGGGGGCACTCATCCGGGCCGCGTTCCTCGCTCGCGCAGATTAAAGCGCGTTCGCCTGCTCACCCTCGCAAGCTTTCACTCATACGCGACCTCACGGCGACGGCGAGGCCACGGTATCTATTCGAAGTAAACCAAATGAAATATTAACGGAGATCACGCGCTCTCAGAATAGGCTTGAGCAAACCTTTCATTGGTGTCTGCCAAGAACGCTGTTCGTGTTTAGCGTCCATTAGCACATATCGAGCACACGACTATGCTCGACTCAAGTAAACTTCTGGCGCTTCATCACGCGGATCCCGCGCATGACGGTCATGTTGGTGTGCGCGTGTTTACGTAGGGAACACATCCGGGCCGCGTTCCTCGCTCGGGCAGACGAGATTGAACCACATCGCTGCCTCACCCTCGCACGCTTTCACTCATACGGAATCACACTGCGACGGCGACGGCGATGCCGACGGCAGCACCCGGAGTGTCCATATAATAGCTATTGCAATAAAAAGGATTTACCCGAAGCTAGGGGTCAAATTCCAGCCTTCTGGGGTGGCAACCCGGTGTTTACCCATTAGGCCATGCCCGGTATGTTTTCATAATTAGGTTAGGCCACGTGTGCGCACATGCATGGACGTCTCGGGCCAACTTGCTCGTCGGCCTTGTCGGGTAGCCGTGGTGAGAACACGTGCGCGGGAAAGCAGGGGCGCGCGTGCCGGTTGCCATTAAGGTACAAATGCACGAAGGAGTTAAACACGCGAATAATAGCCAATCTTACCGTAAGTCACGTCACCTAGTAAGAATTTACTCATGAAAACAAGAGCGAGCCTGTTTCGTCCAAGCTTTCGTCGTAAAAACGAGCGCTGCGAGATGATGTGCAAGACTGTACAGCCGCCTGCGTCGACCCGTATCGCCCTGCCCTTTCCTCATGGTATCTCGCTTTACGCAAACGCTGTCCGGCGTTGTAGCGCCTTCAGCGTTGGTCTAACAGATGGAACAAGGTGTAACGATTCTTCGCCGGATAAAAAAAAAAAAACAGGTCAGTTAATTTGTCTTGCCCTACGTACTAACGTCCTCGTGGTGCCATCGTCTACTTGATGTAGCCTCCGACAGGGTCGCGTCAAACACACAATTACTCGCCTTATGCAAACACATTGGCCCATGTGGGCACAATTTACATAAGACGAAACAGCGACGTCAATTCCAGTAGTGCGTGGGATCTGAATGATTTTCTGTACTTGGAATTGCATCTACAGGGCGTCTCTTATAGGGGTGCGCGCGCGTGGGTTGTGTTTACCTCTTTGGGGCGTATGCTTGCATGACAGCTAAGAATATCCACTAATGTGGGGACTTTCATAGTTATGTTACTTTACCCCCTATTTCCGGCCCCATTTTGCAGTTTTTCTTACTGGGCTACAGATCAACCACTGCTGGAACTTCACCGAGAACAGCTACAGAGTATTAAGTGGAACTGTGGCAAGCACCATTGATTTGAAATAACCACGCATCCGAATACAAACTGGCTTCTCTAGCCCATGGCACTCTGTGTCTGCAAGCGTCAGCTTCGATTGCGATATGCGGCATACCTAGCCGCATTCTAATGGCGAAGGATGCAAACCTGCCAGCCTATGCAGCAATCTCCTTCCCGACACTTTAGCTCCCAAGCGATCTTCAATTCTCGTTTTTAACGGATACGTCCACTCCAGCCACACTGTATAGGCACACAAAGAACACTTTTTTGACTGACTGATCATATATCCACAGGCTTGCGTCGCTCTTTCTTCGAGCAATAGAAAAAGTTATCAGGACGTACTCACCACGAGGCTTTCGAAATGATCCTCTAGGTTGTTGTTAGCTAGCAATCCTGGTTTTCCTTTCTGCACTTACTTCGTCGTTTTTACCTTTTCTCGTCTACTCGCGAGGATGTCATGTACAGGCCACGTCTGTTATCGATCGGTCGATGAGATTGCACTTGCCTGTTGATTTGTTGAGGGAAGAGATGGATAGAAGCCAGGAGTGGGAAACATGGAAACGGAAACAGCATGAACAGGCGAGGAAAGGTGAATCAAACACGAAAAATAAACTGAAAGGAGCGTCGAAACATTAAGAAAATATGAGACGAAAATAAAAAAGACGAACAAGTACTCCCCGATGTGGAACTCTGCAGTGAGCAAGTTAGCTTAGTGCCTTCCTACGGGCACCTGAGTTTGTCGTGCTTGCTTGCGAAGGTCGACACGCTCTGCACGGGCAGATGCCCCGAGGCCCTGCCAACACCGAGAAACGTTTGTCAAAGGGGGCGGCAGCGGCAACGGGTTGAGCCAGCTTCTCTGCTGGCAAAGGCAAACAAGCTCGAACCGTAACGGCAAAAATAAACAGGAGGGTCACGGTGAAGAAATGTCATTGCGAGATTGGTTCGTTTGACAAAAACGTCGCCCCCAGGGCATGGCGCGCGGTGATGTTGACCTGTGCTTCTATGACGGGTCGATTTGTCCGCGACAAAAGAGGTGTAAGCTGTTGGTGGTCTTGCGCTTTCGCCGGGCCCTGTGTGAAATGTTGTGACGCCGCCTTTCAATTTGCCGAGGCATGTACTCTGCTTGAATACACACTTAGCATGTCGGTTTGTCACGAAACAAAAAACAACGTTTTTGGAGGGAAAAGCTATGCCATACTTGTGGCCTTGGAGAAGACGAGTTAGGTGAGTACGAGAAAAGAGGAAAAGCGATGGGTGCATGGCTGACATTATAGATTATTTGTGTCACAATACGTGAAGTCGTTCGATACACATTATCGTGTCGCTCACAATATTTATTGCGAAACGAAGCAAACATATTACTGAGCAGAGTAAAAGCCAAGAAACAGAAACGCCACAAGTCTGGTATTTGAGATCGATTGCATCATAATATTTCTCTTCTATGCATGTTGTTATGTTAGTATAACGTATTTCGCAAAATCTGAATGCAATTTATTCATTTCGTTGTGTTTTGACTGAAGCAATCTACATCTACAAAACCAATTGCTTTCAGTTTTTTCTTCAAGACCGAAATATTTCCATCACTTTCTGTTCATCTGTGTTTTTTTTATTGTGCTATGGTGCTTGAAGTCATGGTGCAACATACAAGATGACAGTCGAGAGCCACTAGTTATCTCAAACTACCATACTTGCATGCTTTTTATTTGCGAACAAGAACACTTAGGGAAATGATGAATAATATATATATATATATATATATATATATATATATATATATATATATATATATATATATATATATATATATATATAGATTAGATAGATAGATAGATAGATAGATAGATAGATAGATAGATAGATAGATTGATTGATAGATAGATAGATAGATAGATAGATAGATACATACATACATCGATAGATAGATAGAAATATTGGCAACTTGCACGCAAGAGCATGGCGACGTGGTTTCTGAGTGGTCATGGTAATGACGACACGACACTCGAATCGGCGGAAGCTAAACAGCTGCTTCTTTTGTTTATATTCAGTTTATTCTCCTTTCAACAAAAATTTGGAGGACACATAAGCTTCGTCCTTAAGAAGCGAACTCGATAGCATACAAAGATCCCCGACTTCTTCTGACGCTTCCAGGAAACTGCAGTTTATATCAACGTGATGATTACCGAGAAATGCTGGCGGTGAACGTTATGCTCGAAGACGAGCTTTCTGGTGAAACGCTGCCTCTTGCGTGCGCCGATCCCTGAGATAGCGCACAGCCGCGCCAAAAGAAATTACATCATTTTAAGGTTTCTGTTATTGTTTCACACATTTAGCATTCCAGTCTGAGAGGATTTAACATAAAAGGCATGCACTGTCCGTGTTTTGTTTCATGACATTTCTTTGTGTATGGTCATTCTCTAAAGTCCGAAGAATAACTTTGTCAAGAAATTATGGCAAGGTATGAGCGACTTTCATGATAGAATGGTGTGGCAATAAAACCCGCGTATACCGCATGTCATATAGCATGGCGTGGCGTATACAGCACTTCCTCTTCAGCCACCGAGGTGAGCAGACGCGGAATGTCGGGCTCTTCACGAGCAGCTTCAGCGACCCACTTGAGCCGCGGTATCAGGTCAACTGAAAACCAGGCCAGGGGCGCTATAACGTAAAACTATTCCGAACTTTTCTATTCCAATTCTGCAATCAACCCTCCACAATTGGCCAAACGTTTTTGTACCACCCCCACTTAAACTGTCTGTCACGAGACGTCACGAAAACCGTGATAGCTCCTCATCTGATATGACGTGTACACACTGATTATGCATGGTTTGGTCGAACAAAAGAAATATAGTTATTTCTGATTCGATCCCTTTTCGCCATTAGCCCTCGTCTATCGGTCAAAAGTTTTCGAGCTGCACCCACTTCACCTGCCTGTTTCGTGGCGTCACAAAACCGCAAAAACTCAGGCGTCAGAGTGATGTGTAGGCTATAGAGGCATTAATATACCGAACAAAACTGAATTTTCTCCTGAATAGCCGCAGGCTGCCCCGTTCCGAAAGGAATAAACGATGGCAGCCGCCGATCGCTAAGGCACTGGCGACTCGCACCTGCCGGAGAGCATGAGTTTAAGTGCGTATAATAAAACTTCCCGTGTGGCCGTGTAACCTTTTCGAGCACTTTCGGCACGTTTACGACCTCGGTCTGCCAAATCTTCTTTTCTGAGGATCAGTTTCAGCGTCATTCTTAAGCTTCCATTGCAAGCCACCGCGATTTTCGACGAGCCACCGCAAGCTAAGTAAGGCAAAGCGGACCAACCGCAGACGCAGGCACCACCTTCTTGATCCGGTTATCGATTTTCAGTGCACTGGCTTGGTCCCATTGAATCCCTCTCCACTTGAGTGTGCTCCTTGCCTCTTGTCAGCCAATTAAGTAAGACAAGCGGCTCAGTGTAGGCAATGTTATTCGTTCTTAAAGCAAACGAAAGTTACCTCCTATAAACGAGGAGAGCGTTTGCTTGGTCTGTTGAGACAACCGTGCGGGTGACCGCCCGATCTATGCGTCGGCGGTTACGCAAATTTGACGTCAGGAGATTGAAACAGCTTTACTTTATAGGGCCCCTGGACTGGTAAATTATTTTACCATCACTGCCAACAGGTGCCGCCGTTCTGCATACACTTTTTTTATATGGCGACGTTAAGGCGAGGCCTTACAGTGTGAAATATTTTCGAGACGCTTTTACACGACTGCCTGTCATGCCGGAAGTGGTTGCGCTGGGTGCATATCGTATGAACCATCTGTGGGCGGTGACTTTCAAGGACGAAGAAGGGAAAAACAAGCTTCTCAATGCAGACGCTTTTGACGTCAAGGGCTACCGCAGTGTGGTCGTCGACAAGAGTGACCGAAGCATCCGTATCACGCTCTACTGGCTTCTTCACGTGGTACCCGACGACGACGTTCGCAGTGCTTTGTCGCCTTTTCGAAAGCTGACTGAGATCACCAGGGACAAGTGGCGGTTGCAAGGATGCGTTTACAAAGGGTCAACCACCCGTTCTGTCACTATGAAGCTGAACGTGGGCGTCAGCGATGAGGACTTGCCTCGCCAACTGCGAGAAGCGGAAGACGTCGCGCTCGTGCAAGTCTGAGGCAGAGCTCCCCTCTGCCTCCGATGCCGTGGCATCGGGCACATTCGCCGTGAGTGCCATGTACAACGCTGTGTACAATGCTGTGTGAACAACGCTGCTGTGTACAACGCTGTGACGAGACCCAGCGCGTCCGAATCTATGCTACAGTGACAGGCCCGGCATTGAACGAAGATGTCCCAGATCACTTGGTGAACGTGGTCAACGCTGTGGAAGCTGCTGGCTAAGGGAAAGATGCCCAGTCTTCGGTGTTAACGCCCCTGAAGAAAGCAATGCCTGTTAATAAAGCCAAGTCACTGGATGGCTGGAAAGACCCGTGGGATAACACGACCGAGCCAAATAACTCGATAGACGTTGAGGGAAAAGAGGCCAAAGAAACTTGCACCTCAGCAGAAATAACGACCGTGGAACAGCTCGTCGCTGACGACACCGTGATGCCAACGTCTAGTAGCGCGCCTGCTAAGAGACTTTACGAAGAGGCGATGAGCACGAGGAAAAGGATCAAGAGACACAGGGTGTGATGAGCCTTCACTGATGGTCCCCGGGACGCCGAACGGCGTTCAAGCCCAAGCCCAGCGATCCAGCAAAAACGCCGCACTACAACAGGCGTTCCTGGGAGAGCTAAAGTGTCGTTGAGGTCTTGGGACTGCGCTTTGTGGGCAAGACGAACGTCGGCCGTCGTCATTGTGCTTCGAAGACTAGAAAACCATGGTCTGCCTCACATCTGTTACTTTGACTACGTGTATTCATCAGTCGCAATTTTTGTTCGTTGAATGGCCAACAAGTCAATGTTATTTTCAACAAGAATACGGTTAACTTCGCGTTACCTTCTACCCTCGCTTAGTTCACGCACGTTCAACGTCGCGACACAAAGACCAGTCGAAAGTTTAGCTGCCATTGAAAGAAAGGAGGATCTAAATCGATACCGCACATGGTCCGTCTTACTGGTTCGACTACTGGTTCGCCCCAGATATACCGTACGTGCACGTCACGCGGCGGGTAGGTCTGGGAGCTGCCTTATTTTTTTTTTTTTTTTTGCGTAGCAGCACTGCCGTCAAGTCATATGAGGATGGCAGAACGGTCTTCTGTGATTTTACTTTTATGCGAAGCATATTACGAGAGCTCAACCCAGCTCCTCAGGCGCGGCGGTGTCGCCTTCAATACCACGTGACACCGTGACGTCACGACAGAGGAGAAACGGGCCTCCAACTCGCGCCGTCGCTTGCGGCGTCGCGGCGGTATATAAGCAGCTGCGCTTGCCTCTGCTTGACACTCACGAGGTGAGATGCCTCCTGGAGACAGAGCTGCTCGTTCGAATGAGAAGCGAAGATTGCGGCGTGCTACAGAGACTGATTTTCTAGGTGGCTTTGGCTCAACTCTTGCAAGATGGGCTGGGTGGGAATCGAACCAGGGTCTCCGGAGTGTGAGACGGAGACGCTACCACTGAGCCACGAGTACGATGCTTCAAAGCGGTACAAAAGCGCCTCTAGTGAATGCGGTGTTGCCTTAGAAACGAGCTGTTTCTAAGGCTCAGGCGTGCGTCGCTTGCTCAGGCGCACATTTCGGTGCCGCGCCGAACGCTGCGTTGCTCGACGCTCACCGCGTTCAATGCGGGGCGCGTAGTCGCTGCGCCGTAGCCCATTGTCTTAGACCCCTTGGCGGGTCGACGGGAACGTTGTCGCGTTCGACTCTTGAAGGTGAAGCAGAGTAACGCATGAGTTGTTTCTTCGTCTAGCCGAACCAAATATAGCCAAGCAACAGCAGTTCACCAGGCTAAACAGTGGTTCAACAACTAAAATAAAGGCTAGTATGCTTCGCATCCTGGGCTTAACCTTACCTAAGCCACAGCCATTTTTTGATGCTAAGCAGTACTTGAATTGTGAAACGCATGCCATTTTACTGGGTGATTTTAATTGTCGCTTTCCAGAATATAAATCTAAGCTGACCAGTGCTTGTGATAAAAGTGCCGCGCTTTCAAGTTCGATCGTACGGGAACAAGAACTTGAGGACATTAGTTATGTGTTGTTAAGAGAAAACCATGCCATGTATACGCTATGGCAAGGCCAAGGTCAATGCCATAGCAGGCTAGACAGAATTTATGCTCCGTTAACCTTTGTTCCTTTATACTGAAGTTATCAAGTGTAACATGTTAGTTGTAGCGATCATTGCCTCGTCATGTCGACCATAGGAAAGAAACAAACATCAAAATTTAGCTGGGACTTATGGAAGCTAAGTCATAAGCTTTTGCAAAATGATGTTTTCCAAAAGGCAGTGCAAGAAAAGCTAGAAAATTTGCTCAGCACAACCACGTGAGCGTTCTGGATTTCAGAATGGGAAGTCTTCAAAAGAGACGGTAAATTCGCCGCAATTGAAAGAGCATGCGCAGTCCAGCATAAAGAAAAAGAGCGTTAAAATGAATTGCACCTTAGGTTAAAATACATGTTCTGCGCAGGAAGCTCTTTACCTGGATTATTTTCGAAAGAACTCAAAGAAGTGAAGGCTGAGCTTGAAGTCAAGGATGAAGAAAAGTACAGGGGTGCGGTATTAAGAGCGCGCGCCGAGGGTTTATGAATGGGAGATAAGCCTACCAAGCGAGCACTTAGCGACGAGGAGAAAGAAGTGGTTTCCAAAGAAATAACAGAAATAAGGCATCAAGGGCAAGTCACTAATGATGTTGGAATGATACAGCATGGATCTTCGTATTATTATTAAAGTTTGATGGAGAAAAAGACATGTGATATTAAAAAATTTAGAACTGACTTCTTGCCATCAACGCCAACATTATCAGATGAGGACTGTGAAGCGCTCGACCAACCAATAAGCCCTTCGGAAGTTGAGGATTGTTGGGAATGGCCGTACGGGGTGACAACGTGCCAGCTATTTCAGCCCGCTGCACGTGTTCCAATCCAACCGGACGGGGCGCACTTCAGAGAACTGCGAATAACCGGCAGCCACGTGGCGCGGGGTCAGCTCAGGAATGTGCTACCCGGCGTGCCACCCGGGACGGAGCAGAGTTCTACGAAGCCCCTCTGACGTCGGCTCCGGACCTTTACACCTGTGTGTGTGTGCGGCACTGAAACCTGTGCAAGACGTGCATGTGAGCCCGCCTCCTCCAAAATGGCAACTCACCTTGGCATGGCAGCTGGCCACAGGCACCCGAGTATTTTTGGAACACGAACTGGGGCGTCAGCCCTGGAAAATATATTGGGGCGCCATTCCAACATTATCGTGACAGTGCAGCGTATTGGATCGAAGAACTAAAGAGAGTTAAAGAACAGAGAGTAAAGTGGGGCGGGCATAATTTTTCGTTGTTTTCAAGAGCTAGTGTTTGCATTTTGTTTTTAGCTACAAATGTGTATTATGCACTGCAAGTGTTGTGCATGGCAAAAATTTCGGTACAGATATTTCACAGAGTGTTTGCGGTACATATATATATATATGGGAATCCACTTGGGAAAGAACTAACCAGTGTAACTTGCTTCATTAGGTGAGGAATGGGGGAGTAGGGTTATCATATTTGTTTTCGAAACACATTGTTAGGTTCTTTTTCTTAAGGGACCAAAGCGATATATTTCTGGGTGCTGTTATTCAAAGGAGGGTAAGTTCTTCCTTCCCAAGTGGGTTGTCTCATCAACAAGCAAACAAACTCCAACGCCAATTGAATTGCTTAGTGAAGTTATTATGTCCTCTTCTTTACAAACGCCCATTTTTCGAAAGAATTTATCTCTTCTGTGACGCGTAAGAAACTCTATTGTGATCCGGTTGATATTTTCTTGCCGCTTCCCGTATACCACACGATGTATAACTTAGGAACTGAACGCAATGTGCTGAAACGCGTTAAAAAAATGCCGGGTAGATCTTAGCGAAAACCTTCTGTTTTCAATTGCATTCTGGCACTTTCCTTTTGAAACCATGGCTACCGAGCGAGGGCTTCTTCAACGTAATACTTCATTAAAGGGCAAATGAGACATCCACCAAGATGTAGCTAATTGCTACAAAGGAAACCCATACGGGTTTCTTGACAGAAAAGCTTCGCAGTTGAAGAAAAATTCGTCCTGGTTCGGGACTCGAACCCGGCTCCACCACCTTTCCGTGGCAGCCGCTCTACCATCTGAGCTAACCAGGCGGCTAGCAAATGGCAGGGCTAAGTCGCATTCATCAACAACTCGAAGCAAAGGCAAGAGTTTAACGTAATAGTTCTGCGGAAAACTACAAGGTGGAGAAAAATGCTTTTTTGTGAGAGAAGTGTTTCAAGGGCTTCTTTGTTCCATGGTCGATTAACTGCATCATATGTAAGAACCCTGACACTATTGAGCACATTTCTTGGATTGCCGTGACTCCGTTTTCTTAAGGGGTGGGCTCAAACGAACTCTGAAGAAAGAAAGAACTCTGAAGAAGGTAACCCCTTTCGGTATTCGGTTCTTACCATACGCAGACCTGGGGGGAGTGTCGGATGACTTGATAATGCTTTTGTTTATGAGCAGCCTGTGGAAAATGCGCATGGATGTTAGGGATGCCTGCGTAGGTGAAAGGTCTTGGAGGGGACACCAAATAAACGTTTTAGGTACACGGGTGATGCCTTTGAGCACATGACTGAACCTCCAGAGTGGTTTCATGCGCTTGGCAGTTTGGTGTCGGTGATATCCTCTTTGAAGACCTTTTAAATTAGTACAGTCGCTCCAAATCATATATTATTATTGTTATGCACCAAGTGACCTGGTTTGTACGCGTTTAGAGCTGTAATGTACGTAATAAACAAAAAAAGCATGGCGTATACATATGCTTAAGTATATACGGCAAGTTTCACTCACACGACACGAAGGTCGGCTACGATGCCGACGCCGGGTTTTCTTCAACACGGGGCCCTTCACGCTGTCGCGTTAATATGTATGGTGTGCTCGCGATAGGATACTACCCTAGTCTCCTTGTTGGTACTCTCTCATTATCACTGACATTAAACCTAATGACACGTACAGAATTCCAGTAAAATAACCGGTTTGCCCTATTTCGCGTCTGTTGCGCGGTATGGACAAGTTACGAGTCATGTTCTTTTTTCTTAAGGGTTGCAACAAGGACACAGCTTCCTTTTTTTCTTCTCCTCTCGGTCAAATATATGCATGGTTTAAAGAAAATATTAATGAGGAGACGCGCATTTAGAAAATAAATCATTGAGATAGATTGTAAAGAAACAATGAATCAGTTGATAACATATTTGGATGTCATTTATATGTTTATGTAAAGGTTAGAGGTTGAATATTAGAACAGATAATGATGGTCAAAGGTCCATGACTCGACTTTTGCACCGAAATGCAAGCGCCGATATCTCACTGCGACTCCACAGTACTTCATTGTCGCATCTAAAGAGAGACCGTACTATTTAACGCTCATGTTTCATCGTTCCCAAAGTTTCACCACCCTGGTTGCTTAGTGGCTCTAGCATTGCGCTGATAACCATGAGGTCACGGGAACCTCGATCAAATACCAGCCGCGGCGCCCACCCTACGATGCAGGCACCATGCAAAAACGAACTTGTACCGTGCACGGGGTGCAGCACATGAAAGAACCTCGGGTAGTCAAAACTTATCCGGAGTCTCCCACTATGGCGTGCTTCATAATCATATCATCGTTTTAGCACGTAACAGCCCTAAATCACCTCCCCGCTCCCCGCCCCACCAAAGTTTCATCCAAGTTTGGAAAGCCATCCATAAAGAAGCAGCAGACAGGATAAGCTCTCTGAGAAACCCGACGTGATGAGCTGGTCGATCGTCGGTGTCTGGTTTTCCGCGCTGGTCTTCACGCCCCCTATTTAACCTTTCTTGTGCGGCAAACGTGGCGAAAATGCGCGGAGTGGTTCACAGCAATTCACACGGCCCGCATCTGCTGCTCTCCCAGCGGTGACGGGAACCACCCGCAGGTCTTGATAACCGTGAGTTACTCCCCCGCGAGAGGGGGAGCCAAACGTCTACTGTGGCTGGACCAGCGTGGTCCCTATAATTAGGTTCTGCGCGCCGAGTTCGTGACAAGCGCAAAAGTTTCTTTTTCGGATAGAGCTGCTAAAAGATATTGGCATTCTGCGGGAGGAGCGCAAGCAAAAAGAAACGACAAAGCACAATGAAATCAAAGGAGTTGAGGTAAACGGAACAACATGTAGAGGTGTGTCCTCTTAGCGTGCGTGATAGAACTTAGGGTCACGCCTTGAAGATGCAGAGATCAGACTAAAGGGCTCCTTCTCACTTCCCCGTCCTTCAACTTTTCGAATGAGTTCACAGGCTGACACCAGTTTCAATATATTATTTCCCGAACTTTGCGGAGAAATGCATTAGCGTTCGAGTTACTTCTGTGACTAAATGCGTAAAACGCCGATGCCTTTCTCCGCAAAGTTCGGGAAATAATATGTCGAAACTGATGACATCTGGGGAACTCGTTCAAAGTGGATCCGCCTTGCGAACTCCACGGCTAGAATTTGTAAACTGCAATATGGGCCATAAGGTAATTACTTAAAAAGCCTAATTAGGAAATTTTTTTATTTGTTGATTATGCATTTCAACTTTTTGTGCAAGTAATGCCCACCTGTTCGAGTAAACCAGCCAGGGAACCAGAATTCGGCTACCTGCCACAGACAACCTAAAATAATTTTTTGATGTGTTCGCTGAAAGTGTTCGCTGTTCGTGTTCTCTGGATCTACTCGTCTGTTTGATGTATAGTATACTTTTGTTGTGTTCTCTTTCTCTACCATTCGTTCATATTTCTTTTGCTGATATATTTTTCTGGAGGAAATCAAATAGGTGGGGTGTGGACTGTTTCTTTTTTAATCTTGGTTGTATTCGCAGTAGGTAACGGGGTCGTCGCCTTTGCTGTCAAAATCGTCAAGAGAAGTGTACAGCGACACTGGCAGCTGGCGCGAGTTCCATGGCAGCTCTGTGTGTGCCAAAGCTGTTCTTTCGCCCTTTACTGTATAAACAAAATGGGACTGCTACCATAAGGAAGAGCGAACTGCGTTTCAGACAAGAGGAATGAATTTGCGTGATGGCGCACTGGGCATGATTTGAAGAAAAATTAAAATTCTTAATGGTTGCCTGCAGCAGATTGTACAGTTGAAGTATAACTACTCTACACGAAGAAGTGGACATTACGTGCAAAAAGAAATGAAAGACATAATTGTGTAATTAACCTAATTTCCCTGATTAGGTACTAACTAAATACTTTACAAATTACAGCCCTGGAATTCACAAGGCGGATTCACTTGGAAATAATTCTTAGGAAGACACCAGTTTCGATATATTAATTCCTGAACCTTACCAAAAAGTGCTTTGGAGTTCCAGTTCCCTTTGTGCTCCGATACATAAAACGACGGTTTTTATGAAAGTAACTGAAACGCCGATGCCTTTCTCCGCAATGTTCAGGAATTAATATATCGAAACTGATGTCGTCCTGAGAATTCGTTTCAAGTGAATCCACCTTGCGAAATTCCCGGCTAGAGTTTATAAATTGCAATATGGGCCATGATGTAATTAGTTAAAGCCTAATTAGTGAAATTTGGTAATTATAACATAATGCATTTTATTTCTTCGTGCGATAAATGTCCGCCAATTCAATGGTACCAGCTCATGAAACAGAACTGTGCTAACTGCCATAGGCAACCTTCAAAAAATTTTGAAAGCGTTCGCTGAAACACCCGGTACATATAGTCCTATCATAAGAAGCCACCAAAGACGCTAAGGATAGGGGAAAGTACTCGTACTTATAAAGTTAACAAAGAAATAATAAATGATAGGGAACGAAAATGGATGAAAAAAACAACTCGCCGCAGGCGGGGCACGAACCGATGCCTTCGAATTACAGATGCGATGCTCTTACTAATTCAGCTACTGCAGCGCAATATTGAAGTGAATGACCACCCGACCCACTTTGTGTGTATTCGCGGGCTTGTTTCGCGCTCAGAAAAGAATAGTTTTATGTGGCTCGTATTGAGCAACAGAGATCTTTATCGGGAGTTTCTCATGTTGCTCTACAAATTTCTCATGGGCACTTTTAATCTAATTATGGTAATCGGGAAGTTGATTAGTTTACTAAGACTGATTATCTAATTAGGCAGAATTCAAAACATAATCTGAGTATCTCCAAGCGACGGCAAGCAACATTACCTTGGTTCAGTCCAGCTGCGTAGCATTTGCATATTTTTTAAAGTTGGGCTTAAGCTAAACGAAATACACTGTATACTGAACGCTATTTCTAGCTCATGTAGTAAATATTTGCGATGTAGGAGCACGTTCAGAAGGTAAAAATCACTGAATATGAAAATGTGCACAACTTAACACGGAGATGGGTCAAGTGCGATTGTTACAGTAACTTATACAGCAGCGGAGAGACACTGACGCAATTCAGTGGTTGCTACAAAAACGCAGTTTTCTTTATGCAAGAATGCAATAGTCATTTTGTCTTTGTCTTCACAGAACTTCGCGGCGTGTTCTTGGTGGATGCACAGCGGAGACTGGAGCGTGCATATTTAGGCAAGTCTTGCTATACTTCTTGCTCTTCTAGCTACTGTTGGCATCATGACATGAGGTACGAATTATGTTCCAGCTCTACAAATCACAGAGCTTCGCGACCTTGCGGCAAGACTCGGCCACACTCTCTCCTTCAGCGTATATCTGCACGCACTGGAGTGGCTGGGAATGAGTGCGCAGGTGCTGAAGCGAAGACAGCGTTGCGTGATGCTTTCGAAGCACGTATTGCCTTCTCGGGAACAGTCACGAACGCCCTAGTCTCTTGCGGCATACAAAGCTTGTTGTTTGAGCACTGGACCCAACGAAATGGACGCTACAGGCGTTTGCATAACTGGGACCAAGAAATTAAGCTGCGCATGCTTAACAAGCAGAAACGAAACCGAGCACATATGGCTCCCCTGATCAACCTCTGCGTGGCGTTCTGCCTATTTAGGTTACTTATTTATTGTTTATTTATTTATACCTCAAGTGCCCCTTTTAAGGGGTATTGTATAAGTTGTGGTATTTTTATAGGAGAAAACATTCTTGAATGCACTTGATGTTGCCAGCTTGGCAGTGCAGCGCAAAGTCAGGAGCGAGGTCATTCCAATACTTCGCAGCTTCTATGAACAAGGACCGGAGATGAGATGAGCTGCTAGCGCGACCAAGGTAAACAGCTTTGCGGCCGAGCTGTGAATTATAGAAGTTATAAAAATGACAAGGGCGGGATACTTTACGTCTGGATTTCAAGCTGGAAAGGTTAGTACGTGCTTTGAGGTACGGGACACTGGAATGGTGAGAAAAATCAGTAAAACTAACCTAGCTGCACAGTTCTGATAGCTTTCAAGGGTGTTAGGCGAAATTTGTGGGTACTCCATATTGACCATGTGTACGCTAGTTTTTTACGCACTAGAGTGAGTGAGTGAGTGAGTGAAATAACTTTACTAGGTCCTGAAAAGACGCAGGGGAGACCCCGCGCCACCCGGTTAGTCCCACGTAGGGTCCGCCAACCCGAGCTTGACGGCCCGATCATGGCCAATCTGGACGGCCAGGGTTTGGTCGTTTAGTTCGGCGCTGCCCTAGAGCGCAGCCCACCCATACTCGCTGAAGAAGGAGCCGATGCCTTCACACTCCCAGCATATGACCCAATGTTGTTCCTAGTCGAAGTGCAGGGTAGTACGCACTGGGATACCTTTCAGGGTGTATTGAATGAAGAACCGCAAGGTTAGGATACGCACGGGCTTGCAAAAGTCCAAGGGTCACCGCCCGCGCCCTGCATAAGGCGGGGTGCGGTAGGGGGAATTCCCGTCTTGACAGATAGAAGTGTGTGGTAACCTCATGGAACCTGAGCAAAGGTTTCTCGCGGGGCAGGGGAACTGTGGAGGCGGTACGGTCAGTGAGTCCTAACGCGACCTTGTGCGCGCCCTCTTTAGGGTTAGAGGGAGAGCCCTCATTGTACCTGAAGTGAGCGGGAAACCAAGCGATAGAATGCGGAGAGATACTTTTGGCGCTTTGGAGAATGCGGAGGGCCTGAGGGGAGACCATCCCGGTTTGGTAGGCCCCAATGGCGACCAGCGAGCACTGCCAGCGCAATTGCAACCTGTTCGGCTACCACAGGCCTCGAAGCGCGTACCGTAGCGCAGTGAGTGAGCCTGGAATTGGAGTCGACGATGGTGACTGCGAATGTCTCATGTTGGGCATATGCTGCGCCAGCCATGAAGCTTGCCTCAATGTGGTTGTTGTGGACATGCTCGAGTAGAGCAGTACCCCTGGCCCGACGTCTGCAGACGTTGCTTACTGGGTGCATATTGTGGGGAATGGGCGCGATATGCAGTTGAGACCTGATTGATGCGCTAGAGAAGAATAAGCTAATGAGTTGACAGAAGGTGTAGCTAGGTGCATGAGACACCGCAAGCAGCCTAAAACATGGTTGGTACGATTGCTGATGCGAGTAATGTGAGATGAGTGAGGTCGTGTGATATGGTTACGCCTAGGTACGGGCCTGAGGGTGCCATAGATATGCAAAGCGTACCGAGTTTGTGGCTTCGAGGCACGCAGTTCTACCTTCGGTGAAATTAGTCTAATGTGGTCTTGTTGACACCAATTGGACCACTTGAGCCATTTTCTGCACCAAAGCTACACTTGGTCGATATTTTTCTCAAGAGCATCAGGGCAGGAACTGTTGGCAATGGGGCGGTAGATGACAGATTGTTTGCGAATATAGGAACGTAAGATAATATGCATGATAGCAGGTCATTAATGCAAATGAGAAACGGCAATGGGTCTGCCTAAGACGGTACCGTGGGATGTGCCGTAAATTACCGGGGTTAGAGAAAAAAAGGACCAATTCGCGCAGTCAGACTGCGAGCGATTAGTGAAAAAACAGCGTATTCATTAGAAGACGTGTTGGTCAAAGCCTGAACGTGACAGTTTTAAGAAAAGCCTCTCATGCGGAAATTTATCGAACGCCTTCTCAAAATCGAGAAGAAGGGGATCGACAGCTAGGGTAATATCATGGCCGGAGTGTAGGCTGTTAACGAAGAGGGCGAGCTGCACCGGACTTGCCTTTTTGAAAACCATGCTTATCATGAAAAAAAAAAGCTCACAGGTTACACGGTCTTCATAATGCTAGAATAAATCATGCTTCACTAATTCAGACAAAATGCACGTAAGAGATTTGACGTTAGCTATTATACAAGGACGAAGAATATGATTTCTGTACAGGAATTTTTGCTGTTCCCCAGTCATACGGTACAAGGCCAATGGATAATGAATGCTGAAGAATGTGCGATAAAATTTCACTAATAATGTTCTTAGCATTTTTTTATAATCTTAGTATTAGTTGTATCAACAGCAGCACACGAAGCAAGGTTCAATTTGTCTCGCGTTACCATAGCTGTCAAAAGAGAGGAGGGGCATAAGTGAATTATCTTTACGTGGAAATTCTGGATGGTCACCAGAAGGTTCATATGTGGAAACAGCTGAAATCAAACTTTGTAATGGATTTGCAACATCAAGGTACCCTATAAGAACACTGCAATCTTCTGTTAAGGAAATGTTTTGACTAGGTTATGGGTTCAAAATTCTTCAGAATTGCCTTGGATTACTTGTTACAAAGCCTAGCAGATAACATAGAAGAAATTTTTCATTTTTTCGGAGGGGCTGGGGCTAATGACTAATATATATATTAGTCATATCATAAGAACCAACTTACAATGACATCAAGGACCGCGTAGGCGAAACTATCTGTAGTGCTTAATTGAAGTCAACATAGGATTACTTTGTTTAGAGCAAACCCATGACCACAAGCACAAGAAAGACGACAGGGCAAGGCTTCAAAGGCTAAATAACCAGAAATTAAGGAGGTTGTTAAACAACTGGCCGCAAGTGGGATACGAATCCACGTCATCGTATTACGCGTACGATGCTCTTACTGATTGAGCGTCTGCGCCGCCGTTTTCCTATCGTCTTACGGGTCTATTTTTTGTCTAATTATGGGGTTTTACGTGCCAAAACCACTTTCTGATTATGAGGCACGCCGTAGTGGAGGACTCCAGAAATTTCGACCACCTGGGGTTCTTTAACGTGCACCGAAATCTAAGTACACGGGTGTTTTCACATTTCGCCCGCATCGAAATGCGGCCGCCGTGGCCGGGATTCGATCCCGCGACCTCGTGCTCAGCAGCCCAACACCATAGCCACTGAGCAACCACGGCGGGTTAACGGGTCTATTTCTTAGTGATATATATATATATATATATATATATATATATATATATATATATATATATATATATATATATATATATATATATATATATATATATTGTTACGCTCTTAGGTGCATAGTGGGTTCACGCCTCAACAAACAGTGTGCGGGGGCACCGAAGAGTGGTGAACGAAGAAGACGACGGGTGGCTGGCTGGCTGAGGCTCGACAGGCGCTCAGCTGATCAAGGCCATCGCTTCTCACTCTACCCGTCTTCAAAGTAACGCCTTTTGTGGGCGCAACAGAGTGGTGGAGGTGCGGGGTACGACGGGACGTACCACGGAGTCGCAACATCCAGAACTTCGCCGGAGCCGTCGCCTTGCCGGTCTCTTGCCAACGACCTTCCCTATGGCTCAGGACGGAGGTGGACAAATGCCAGCTCTAGTTTCACCTTCTCAAAGGTCAGCGCACTACATGGAACCACGCTCGTTCGCGGGAAAAGTGGGCGAAGACGTCGACGAGTGGCTGATGCACTACGCAAGGGTGAGCCGCTACAACCGTTGGGATTCTGTCACTCAGCTTGAATATGTCGCGCTCTTTCTGAGTGAGACAGCGCTGATGTGGTATGAAAACCACGAAGACTCCCTAACAACGTGGGAGCACTTTGTCGAGGAAATCTAGAAGTGTTTTGGCGACACCCACGCCAAACAGAAACGCGCCGAGAGAACACTTGCTCAAAGAGCTCGAGCTCCTGGAGAAACATGCACTATATACATAGAGGAAATCCTCAAGCTGTGCAAAATCGTAAATCCGCAGATGTCCGAGGAAGACCGAGTCGGACATCTCCTCAAAGGAATTGCAGAAGATGTGTACAATTTCCTCATAAGTCGGGAACACGTTGATTCCGTCTCAGATGTCGTGCGTCATTGCCGTACGTTTGAGACGTTGAAAACACGCCGCATTGTGCCAAAGTTTGGACGCCTGGCGAATGTGACAACCATTGCCAGCGTCGATGAGAGCCCGTCTGCCGATCTTTCGTCTACTATACGGCAGATCGTGCGTGAAGAACTGCTGCGGCACCAGGAACTTGCGCGCGACGTCATACGACAACCTGACGCTTATTACCCGCAACACATGGCGCCTGCCGCACCCTGCGCTTCCTGGCAACCGGCGGTATGTGTCACAGACGTCAACCACAGAGGTGCTCCATGGTCACGTGAGGACACATTTACGCCCGAACACCGAGCAGCAGAACACCCTCGCCCCAGCAGGTTTGCACGCAGACCGACCGTTCCTCCTGTGCAGCAGGCTCAGCCGCTCCGCTCTGCTACACGACCCCCCACGGCTGAGCGCTTCGAAGGGCAGTTCATCGATCGTCGTTTACCTGTGTGCTATAGCTGTGGCGACTTGGGTCACATTGCCAGGTACTGCAATCGCCGCCAACCACCGAGGTTCGACCGGTCGACGATGTCTAGGCGGTACCGCGGTCCTCTGGGCGAAACATATTCGCCCTCGCACACATGTTTAGGAAGCTTGCCTCACCAGCACCCGGAGCCGCTACGGAACCGTTCTCCAGCATCCGATCGCAGCTTGACACCACCACCCGCTCCTCGTGTAAGCCGGTCGCCCTCTCCGCGGCGTCGATACCCGTCGCCACCTCCGGAAAACTAGCCAGCGCGGCCGTTGGAGGTGAGGTCGCTGGACAATCTTCGATATCGACAGAGATACCTCCAACCATTTGTATGTTTAAGAATAAGGTGTCTGTATTAATTGACGGGGTTTCATCCATGGCCTTAGTGGACACGGGAGCAACTGTTTCAGTGATGAGCCTTGCGTTTAAAAGCCTCCTAGGACGAAAGGTGATGTTTCGCTGGGACCGTGCCGATACGTTTCGCGGAGTGAGTGGGGAGTTGTTGTATCCTGTGGGCGTGTGTAATGTAGACGTAACCTTGGGTGGTCAAATATTTAACGCGGTGTTCGCAGTTCTGCCTCGTTCTACGCATGATGTAATCCTGGGCCTTGATTTTTTGAAACTGTGTGGTGCCACCGTCGAATGCAAAACGGGTGAAATCAGTGTAGGTACGAGCTTTTCTGCTGCGTTTATGGAAGGCCCACCGTATCGTGAAAGTGTGCTTTGTGTATCCCGGGATACCGTTGTGCCTCCGTTATCCGCAACGTGTGTTTCAGTCGCCTGTTTCCCCACCACCGACGGAACGTTTGACGCTACCGTGGAGCCCGTTCACCTGAGTTGCATCAAGAGGAATGTACTGATACCGTATTGCACGCTGTCAGTCGTTCAGGGGCGCACCAACTTATGGGCCATAAACTGTTCCAGTGAACCTGCAATACTACCAAAGGGTCTGAAACTTGCCGCCTACCATGAAGATCACGTGCTGTCGCTCGCCATTCTTACAGAGGCCCTTGATTCTGCGGATGAGCGCCATTTCACTAATGTCTGCCCTGCGGCGCACTCCTCATTTCTGACTATGGTAAACAAGTCGCTCAGCACTAAGCAGCGCCACGAAGTGGCGAATATTCTGCGAAAACATGCCCGACTGTTTGACTTCTTCCAGCAAGAGGGACCACCATTGTTTCCTCCTTCTCGTATACACCATCGCATAGATACGGGATCTGCCCAACCGCTGCGACAGAAACCATACAGAGTCTCACCATCGGAACGCAAGGTGATCAATGACCAAGTCCACGAAATGCTAAATAAGAATGTAATCCAAGAATCCTGTAGTCCGTGGGCAGCGCCAGTGATCCTGGTTAGAAAGAAGGATGGTTCATGGCGATTTTGTGTTGACTACCGCCGCCTCAACACCATCACTAAAAAGGACGTATATCCTCGTCCGCGTATTGATGATGCTATCGACTGCCTCTCATCAGCGTCTTACTTTTCGTCAGTTGACTTGAGGTCGGGGTACTGGCAGATTCCTATGCACGAGGCAGACAAGGAGAAAACGGCATTTGTAACACCAGATGTACTTTTTGAATTTAATGTGATGCCGTTCGGGCTCTGTCATGCGCCTGCAACTTTCGAGCGCTTCATGGACAACATCCTGCGTGGTTTGAAGTGGGAAGTATGCATGTGCTATCTAGATGATGTGATTTTCGGGCGCACGTTCAGTGAGCACAACGCACGTCTCGATCTTGTGCTAGACTGCTTGGACAAAGCGGGTTTGGTCCTTAACTCGAAGAAGTGCCATTTTGGAGAGCGCCAAACACTCGTTCTGGGACACCTAGTGGATAAGGACGGTATACGACCTGATCCAGCGAAGACTGCTACGGTGGAAGCCTTCAAGCAACCTCGCCATGTAAAAGAGCTACGCAGTTTCCTAGGGCTTTGCTCCTACTTCCGCCGGTTTATTCGTGGATTTGCCAACATCGCGTATCCGCTGACATGCCTCCTCCAGAAGGGCGTTCCCTTTGAATGGACTCCTGAATGTGAAGCTAGTTTTCGTGAGCTGAAGTCTCGTCTGACGTCTCACCCCATTCTCCGACACTTCGACCATGCGGCTCCCACAGAAGTTCATACGGACGCCAGCGGTATTGGCATCGGCGCTGTCCTTATTCAACGCGTCGACACCAAAGAACACGTTGTCGCCTATGCGAGTCGTTCTTTAAGTAAGCCCGAGCGTAACTACACTGTTACAGAGCAAGAATGTCTTGCAGTTATTTTCGCAGTACAGCGCTTCCGGTCGTACCTGTACGGGCGCCCCTTCACTGTGGTGACAGACCATCATTCTCTCTGCTGGCTGGTTAATCTCCGTGATCCATCGGGCCGGCTTGCGCGTTGGACACTCCGTTTACAGGAATATAACTTTATTGTTTCTTATAAAAGCGGCCGCCGACGCGCCGATGATGACTGCCTCTCGCGCATGCCGCTTCCAACGACGGACTGCGCCGCGGACAACTTCGACTGCTATATTGGATCACTGGAGCCGGGATTTCCTGATATAAATACCTTCAAGGTCGAGCAACAAAAAGACAGAACTTTAGAACCACTGCTCATTACTGCAAGGCAATCAGCACCATCCTCTCGTTTCTGTGTTCGTGATGGGGTTCTTTACTAAAAGAACTATTCTACCACAGGCCCACGATATCTTCTGGTGGTCCCGGAGAGTCTCCGTGTCTCCGTCTTGCGCGCTATGCATGACGATCCAACATCTGGACATTTGGGTTCTGCGCGAACTCTCTACCGCCTTCAAGAAAGGTTCTACTGGCCTAAAATGCGCCAGACGACCGCCCAGTATGTGTCCAGCTGCAGCGAGTGTCAACGTTATAAGCATCCGACGAGTGCTCCTCCTGGTCAACTCCATCCAGTGCCACCCCCCAGCACTCCCTTTGAGCAAGTTGGCATCGACCTCCTCGGTCCTTTTCCGCGTTCATCCGATGGGAATCGCTGGATTATCGTGTGTGCCGATCACTTGACACGCTACTGTGAGACAGCTGCAATACCATCGGCTACTGCAACCGAAGTGTGTATTTTTCTGCTGCGTTTTGTCATTCTCCGGCATGGACCTCCGAGAGTCATTATCAGCGATCGTGGGCGGCAGTTCACTGCAGACGTGGTCGAAGAGATGCTTCGTCTATGTGCTTCAAGGTTTCGACATTCCACCCCGTATCATCCCCAAACAAATGGCCTTACGGAACGCACGA
This sequence comes from Dermacentor albipictus, assembly GCF_038994185.2. Classification (NCBI taxonomy): domain Eukaryota; kingdom Metazoa; phylum Arthropoda; class Arachnida; order Ixodida; family Ixodidae; genus Dermacentor; species Dermacentor albipictus. The sequence goes on from NC_091825.1 coordinate 69,418,525, forward strand.
ACAGAACTCTTACTAACATGCTCTCCATGTATGTCGAGTCAGATCATAAGAACTGGGACAGCGTGCTACCTTTCATTACGTACGCATTTAACACCTCAAAGCATGAAGTTACGGGCTACAGTCCCTTCTTTCTTCTTTACGCTCGTCCGCCTCGTTATACACTTGACACTATCTTCCCGTTTTCCAGCCACGATAATCTTTGTATATCAGAGACAGTCTGTCTTGCAGAAGAAGCCCGACGACTTGCTTCTTTACGCACTCTTGTTTCACAAGACCGCTCGAAGGCACGCTGCGACCGCCGACGCCGACACGTGATATATGACCCTGGTGATTTAGTGTTGCTCTGGAAACCAACCAGGAAACGTGGACTATGTGAAAAACTGCTGGCGCACTATGTTGGACCCTATGTTATTACGGAGCGCATCAGCGAATTAACCTACCGCATAGCACGTCTCACATCAAATGGCCGACGGTCAGCCAAGACTGAACTTTCGCATGTCGCCCGTTTAAAGCCCTTTATTTCTCGACAGCCTGTTTGACTTGCCCGGCGGGCTTCGTCTGCGCGGAGGGAAATGTTACGCTCTTAGGTGCATAGTGGGTTCACGAATGTGACGCTCTTAGGTGCATAGTGGGTTCACGCCTCAACAAACAGTGTGCGGGGGCACCGAAGAGTGGTGAACGAAGAAGACGACGTGTGGCTAGCTGGCTGAAGCTCGACAGGCGCTCAGCTGATCAAGGCCATCGCTTCTCACTCTACCCGTCTTCAAAGTAACGCCTTTTGTGGGCGCAAGAATATATATATATATATATATATATATATATATATATATATATATATATATATATATATATATAGTAACTTTTTGTAACATTTGCGTTTGAAGAAGCTTAGTGTGACTCGAAGATTTCTTCGCTTCGAGTATTTGTCTGATGCTTCACTAATACTAATACTGCTTCGCGTTTCCGGCGAAACTGCAGCTTCTTTTTTATTTTGTATTTGCTGTTAGTTGGGTACAAGCGCTGCTGCACATGACTGCTATTGATAGAGATTTCGAGAGAATCCGACTTGGTCGCATTTAGGTTATTAATGCATTACAAATATATGTTATCTCTCTTTGGAAGTGTCGATGTTTGCATCCCTAATAAATGTTATAATGAAGAGCTTTTTTTAATGAGTAGTTTGCATAGCCTATCGGAAAAAGGAGTAACAGAAAAACCCATGTCATTCACGTGCCTTTCACGCGCCGTTGATGAAAGACTCAGCTGAAGGCGTCACTAAAGCCTGCAGGCTTTTTTCAGGGTAAAATAAAAAAAATCCGCGCAAAGCAATTTGAAACAAGGTGAACATACAGCAACGTATTGATTCTAAAGGCATAGGCTATCCATATCATTATAAATAATTCCTAGTTGGCCACGTGCTTCTCTTTAAAAATGTAATAAGCTTTGTGCTGTGTATATATTTAAATATGTTATCTCCGTGCAAGGTGTTCACAGTGTAAATAAAAAAATGTTGACATAGAAATATGGGAATGAGGTATCCGCCGCTGCCGTTTCTAATTCGCTTGCCCTTATATTGTCAGGATATGCATAAATAAAACGAAAGTATGAATTAAAATTCGCGCACGTCCGCGCTAACAATGGGGCAGCAAGCTTTTAGCCACAATAAAATTTTAGTCCAAACGTTACCGGCTGCTCAAAAAAAACCTCAAATGATGCGGGTAAAAGAACCCTGGTAATGACACTTTAGGAGGGGGGTAGGCTTTAAGCGGGCGGAGCAAATCTTCACCCGTGGAAAACTCCGGACACACGTGCTTTGCGTTTTCGTTCTGCACGTGCGAGGACGGCAGAAGTTGGTGTTTTCAATCACGCACGTTGATAGCTGAGCACTCTCTGATGACCTTGTTTTGGATCCTTCGCCGGGACGTTAAGAGTACACACGGGATAATACGGGTAGCTCTAGTCTCCACACAAGCCAGCGTATTAAACGCACAGCTTTATAGATGCTGCGGCGTGTGAACATGTGTGAGGAATTTGAGCAGTTTGATTATGAGGAGTGCTATCGTCATCACCATTCATCACTGTTTCTCTTTGCTGCCCTTTCAAAAAATCTACTGTTAAGGTTACCATTTAAAACTTACACAAAAGCTAACATGTGGTGTGGAACAAGAACTTGGGGAGCAACAAATATTTCCTTGGACAGACTTTATTCCACTGTGGCATTCCATTTTCATGATAATCGAGAGAAGTGAGGATCTGGTTTGCAGCCCTATTGAAAACAAAAGAAAATAAAACACATGAGAAGGAAGACGAAGTGCTTCTCTTGCGGAACACATCTCGCCCATCTCCGTGCTTTTCTGGACTTCTCACTGCACCTGTGGGGTCTACCACCCCCTCCATCGTGGTGATGGATGTACAACAACCCGAGGATCCTCCCGGTTCCCGTTCACCCGCGAACATCGGTTCGAGGAAGCGAGGAAATACGTCGAGTGGTAGCGAGGACAAAGAGCTGTACTGCGCATCAGGTGACGAGTCCTCGGAAGACAGCTTTCGACTTGTCCAGCACCGCAACGCCAAGCGAAGAATTATCAACTCATCTTTGGCGTCCAGCTCGAACACTGTGAAAACAGCTCCTCAGCGATGGGCTCACTCCATCCTGTTTGTGCCACAGAACACTACCGACAACCTGCGCGTCCTCAACAGGCAAGCACTCTCCGTGTATCTAGAAAACACCGTGCCAAATGCGATCAAGGATGTTAGGATAAATACTAGGCGAAACATCCTGGCAATCGATGTGATGAACCCGAGTGCACTGACCATACTACAACATGTGACGCAGCTGGGAAACATCAAGGTCCGATCCATCGTGCCAACGAATGGTGCCACAATAACAGGAGTCATCTATGACATTGACAATGAAATATCTAATGCAGACCTGCCAATTCTCATAAAACCAGCAAGCGAACACAACGTGATTGGGCATGTTGGTCGCCTCGGCAACACACGTTGTGTGACGATAACCTTCAAAGGTCGGCCACTTTCGCCACCAGGTTCGACCATTCATTCCAAGACCAATGCAATGCTTCAATTGTCAGAAGATTGGACATGTGAAGGGTGTTTGCAGAAATTAGGCCGTGTGCCCTCGATGTGCCGAACCCCACTCAGCAGACAACTGCAGCGCAACCACGTTCAAGTGTCCTAACTGTCAAGGTGATCACTGCGCCTCTTCCAAAGACTGTCCCCAGATCAAGAAAGAGATCACCATTCTTAAACAAATGGTGAGAGACAACTCTGCCCACAAAGAGGCCGCTGTGAAAGTACGGCGAAGACGACGTCACCGACGAAGGTCTTCACGGCGGAAAACATCCAGCTTTCAGGAAAAGTCCCCTCGTCAAGCATCATCATCAGCGGATGTTTCCAGCACTCCGAACACCAATGTTGGAAGGGAGCAAACTGCCAGATCTCTCTCCACAAAGGAATGGCCGCCACTTCCGCGTACACGACCACCAGAAGAGCCGCAGAAAAAGACGCCCCCAGTACAGCAAGTCGCTGTATCCGAGGAGTCGCGGAAAACAGATGAGCAAGTGATAGCACTTATTAGGCCTTTAATGAATGCCATTCGCGTGCTGCTAAGCAACATGCACACACCGTCTGTCGGAAGTGCGCTTCAAGTACTGGGCGCTCTGAGTCCGGTGCTTGCAACCCTTGAGTAGATCATGGCTCCGCAGCCACGGTCTTTTAGGGAAGAGGTCCGACAAGCAGCTATTTTTCAGTGGAATGCCCGGGGACTCAGAGCGCGCCTTTCGGATTTCCGTCGCTTCGTGTTCGCCAATATGTTTCCCATTATCGTCATTTGCGAGCCGAACTTATCGAACAAAATCAGGCTTTCCGGATATGAATCATTTATGTCGTCAGCTGTTTATGAAAACAGTAAGGTTTTGGTGTATATTCGCCGTGACCTCACCTACACTCATCAGCCTGTACCACCTAATGACAGTAATCAATATATATGCCTAAACGTAAGGAAAAAGAATATGGCCTTCACTTTTGTAAGCGCCTACCTATCTCCGTCAAGTCGATTTGATTACAAAAGACTACTCAACTTCCAATCCCTGGGTCAACACTGGAGATTTCAACGCCCATCATACACTCTGGGGAAGTCCGACCATCAACGCAAGAGGCAGAGCTCTGGTATCTTTCGCCTCCAGTAATGAACTTTGGCTGCTGAATGATGGAAGTCCTACGTTCTTACGTGGCTCCACGTACAGCAGCTGTCTTGACTTGGCTTTCGTCTCCCGAAGCCTAGTCAGACGTGCAGGGTGGTTTGCGGACATAGAGACGCACGGAAGCGACCATATCCCCACGTACATCGAGATCAGAGGATTGGCCGCTTCCAAAATACGGGATACGATACAAAGAGTGGACTGGCCTAAATTTCAGTCTATTATGGAAGAACACTGCGACGCCAAGCCATCTTTCGACTTGGAAGAGGCACTCAAGAGCGTGGTGCAAGACACTATGCGTACTCTAACATGCTCCTCGAATCTTAATGATTTTGATGTGGAACTAGAACGACTTCGAGCAATCCGACAACGTGCTTAACGAAGATACCGACGTACGAAAACAATGGACGATCTACGGACCGCCAGGCGCACGCACAAGAAGATACAGCGCCGGTTAGACAAGCTCGAATCGCAACGTTGGGCTGCCTTCTGTGAGTCGCTAGATCCACGCAAGCCTTTATCGCAACTATGGAGAACGGTGCGTGGACTGCAGACACTTCCCGTCCAGCGATTCCCATTCAAGGCACTTGCCCTCTCTCAAAAGAGATCGGAGATTGACGTGGCAGAGGATTTCTGCGCCAGATTATCCGGCCAACTCACAACTACCAACATTCCATCGCCTTCGAGCAGCTGTCCGCCACCACGTGATCACCGGTTGGATCTACCATTCTCGATCCACGAACTTAAGGCAGCATTAGCTTTGTGTAGCCGCACATCAGCGCCAGGACCTGACGCAATTTCCTACCGAGCTCTGTGTCATCTGGGGGAGCGAGCGAGAGGGGTTCTTCTTGAAGTGTACAATGAATCTTGGAGGAATGGCACGCTACCTACAACCTGGAAGACAAGTCGCCTTGTTCCACTGCTGAAGCCTGGCAAGTCGCCGTTGGAGCTCTCATCATATCGCCCGATCGCTTTGGCGAGCTGTGTGGGCAAAGTAATGGAGAGGATGGTCCTAGGACGCCTGGAGTGGTACCTGGAGTACCACAACACCTACCCTGATGCCATGGCGGGCTTCTGACGCGGTCGATCATCGATCGATAACGTCGTCGACCTGGTGACCTACATTCAACATGAGAAACGCCGTAAGCGTCTCTGCGCATCCTTATTCCTCGACGTTAAAGGGGCGTATGACAACGTTACGCATGATGCCATCCTCTCTGCTCTCGCAGAGGTAGGAGTGGGTGGTCGGATGTTTCAATGGATACGGAGCTATCTATACATGCGATCCTTTTTTGTAAGCACCGAGGAAGACCATACTTCTCTACATTATAGCTACCGCGGCGTCCCTCAGGGCGGTGTACTTAGCCCCGTGTTATTTAATCTAACTCTAATTGCTCTCCTTGAGCACGTGCCAGCCACAGTCAGGCTATTAATGTACGCGGATGACATCTGCATATGGACATCTGCAGTAACACGCCTAAAGCTGCGAGCGAGAATCCAGAAAGCCGCGACACAAACTGCTATCTACCTCCGTAATCGAGGCCTGGAAATTTCCTCCGAGAAATGCGCACTAGTGCCATTTACGCGCAAACCCATGGCAAACTACAGTGTAACGATAAATGGCCAAATAATACGACGGGTCCGATCGTACAAGTTTCTAGGTGTCATAATCGACAGGGACTTGTCATGGAGCCCACACATATCTTACGTGAAAAAACGGTTGACAGGCATCTGCCACCTGTTCAAGTTTTTCGCTGGCAAGACCTGGGGAATATCGCCTAGTGCCATGTTACAACTGTACAGGGTGCTTTTTCTGGGATTTCTGCGATACAGCTTGCCAGCAATAAACAACACAGGCAAAACGAATCTACGCACAATACAAAGTGTTCAGGGTCAAGTGCTCCGGCTCTGTCTAGGCCTGCCTCAGAGTGCTTCAACAGTGGCTACGATAGCAATCGCTAGAGACCACCTTGTCAAGACCCACATTGAAATTAAAGTACTCAGGACCCATATAAGGCATCTAGCCAGGACTCCTCGTCACCATTTAGCCTCTCTACCAGCGGACAGGCCACACACATCTTTCAGCCAAACGATAACTGCATATGATGAATCATTGCCAGCTTGTTTCACTCCGGCTGCGAGACCTTCGATCCCTCCATGGTGCCTCGCTCAGCCAAAAATCAACCTCGCAATACCTGGTATTTCGAAAAAAGTTGATCTGTCATCACCAGCCCTTAGACAGCTCACGCTACTATATTTGTACGAGAACTACCGTGACTCTACGCATATTTACGCTGATGGATCTGTCCTTCCAAGCAGCTCCACGGCGGCAATCGTCATACCAGCGAAAGCTACAACAATCAAATTTAAGACGACCCACGCGACAACATCGACGGCAGCAGAGCTCGCAGCGCTCTTTACTGCTCTACTGCTGCTTTACTGCTTTACTGCTTTACAAATGGACAATATTCTGCGATTCGAAGGTGGCACTGCAGTCTCTACTGTCACCTTTACGATGCGGACCGCACGAACAACTAATTTTCCATATTACAGAGACATTACACCATATAAGTGATGCAGGCCACGAAATAACCTTTCAGTGGCTTCCAAGTCACTGCGGGATTATCGGCAATGAACGGGCGGACCACGCTGCCCGCTCAGCCCATACTGAGGAGCGCCACGTCCCAATTCCTCTTTCTAGAACTGACGCGGCGCGGAAGCTCCGCCTACTTGCTCGGCAGTGACTGCGTCGCAATGGAATGAGCCACATTTAAGAAATCCGCGACTGTACTCACTTGATGCAACATTAAGTCTTCGAGCGCCATCACAGCTTCGCCGTAGAGACGCCACGCTTTTATATCGACTTTGGTTGGGCGTTGCCTTTACTGATGCCTATGCCTTCCGCATAGGGATGACCGACACCCCAACCTGTGACCACTGCGGCCATGAAGAATCAATTGGCCACATTTTGTGCACCTGCCCGCAGTACAGTCCACAGAGGGCATGCCTTAGCCACGAACTTGACCAACTGGACGACCAACCGCTGTCCGAAAAAAGAATTCTGCAACATCGAAAGGACCTACCGTCACAGAAGAAGGCCGTGCAAGCACTTTTGCGCTTTTTGCGATCTACCGGCCTGTGTGAACGACTTTAACTGGAACGACTTTTGTGTGTGCGTTTCCATGTGTGCGCGTTCGTTTTATTTTTTGCCTTTTCCTCTGTCATCTTTCTAACCCCTATCCCCCATCTCCAGTGTAGGGTAGGAAACCGGAGACTCATATCTGGTTAGCCTCCCTGCCTTTCCTCTTCATTCTCTCTCTCTCTCTAAAACACATGAGCTATTTACGTACGTGCACTGCTTGGTATGGTAGTTCGGAAATATAGCCCTTCATTAAATATCAAACATGTTTACATTTGTAATTATTGCAAATGAGGTTTGAGCAAATACGTCGCGTGACAAGATAAAAAATAGCGAAAAGAGAGACGACAACAAAAGAGATGCTAGTATAGGTGAGAAGTTAATGAAAGAATTTAAGACAATTGCAAATGAAGTAATTTAAACTACCGTTTGTAAACTTAACGCAACCGCACAAGAAAGCATAACCATACATTTAGCAGTTGAGAAAAGTTCGACGATCCAGTATGATTAAGCGTGTAATGTACTTTGCAACTCATATTCAAATATCCAGCTTAATTTACTTCAGCAGGTAGCGCAATGCAAATTTTCACGAAGGAAATGGGATTTTGCTTGTCACGTGCGTAAAGGCCACCCCCATTTCTTTTTTGGGTTATGCCCGTACAAAGAACTATTACTAAAGCTTTCCTATGTCGAAAGAAAAACAAACATTTACAAATACCGAAAAAATTGGAAAGAAACAAATTAAACATCTTCAAGCTTTTACGAAGCCTTTGAGTATTCATTTGTTGCCAATGACTGCAAACCCCTGCGACATTCCTGTTAATACTTTCATGACAGCAGTTCGGCGTATTGCGCACGAAAATCCTTTCAGCAGAGATCTTAGATTACTTCTATCGCAGAATATTCTGCTGATAGTCTAGGAACGCCGAATACGTTGCACAAATTTCATTTTATGCCGACGTTATTGCTGTTTAGTAATCCATTTGCCGAATGCGAGGAATACACATAGCACTTGATTTGTGTGTTTAATACGTTTTGACTGAGTGCCTTTCAAAAGTAAGTGAATGTCGTAGGCTGTCTGCACTAAGGCTTACAAACGACCCGCGATATGACAGCGCCGAGGAAATTGGAATACATGAATGTGAAATAAAAGTTCCTGCACAGTCGATAGCACAGTGACCTCACGTTTTCATGGGTTGTACTTCTAATAACAAGAACATTATTTTTTTTTGCGTCCAAACCGTACTCATCGGCGCATTTCACAACGAAAGAAAATAAGTATGGAAAACGTTACCAAAGAGATGGTGCCATAAGTGTTTCCAAACATCATGGCTGTTTCACATTTCGAACAATGCACGCCAAGATGTCTTGTCTCCGGGTTACAGCTTCAACAAAACATGGCAGTGAAAGTACTTTTCGTAAAAGTGGGACATGCCATTTCTAACGTTTTCTTGCGTTTCAGTTCTACTGAATGATAAACCAAATCTGGATAAAATCTTTATGTGGGACCGCATGCCAGGGACCGTTAATGTTTTTCAGTTTGTCGTTTTTCGAGACATTGCTAATAACAAAGGTCCACGCAGTTCCCTCATAAATATGCATAAAATTCATCTAACCAGTGGCGATTGAAGCAAAATTAACTGCTTCACAGAGCGCAAATGATCAGTTTGACACCATTTTCTTTAGCCATTTCTACTAATGGTCATGCAAAAATTTCCTTCGAAAGGAATGTGTTAGAATGGAGAGTGTTCGCCTCGTCTAATTTTTGCAGCAGTTATCATTTGCAGCACTTTGGTTCAATTCTACTCTGGGACATTGTCCAATAATCGGGTAACACAATTGTAAGAAATTGCAGTGCTACATCTGAAAACGAAGCTTCCTTTGCCTCTCCTCCCTGGTTTCCAGCACATCTGCCAGTTTCTTGTTGAATAACTGGTACCGGTAAACTAAAATCAATGCGGACTCGAATTAATTGGGCCAATGTTGGAGGCAGGGTAATGCTAAAGTCTCTAACCTGCCGTAGGGAATACAGAAAAAAATACCAAAACTCTTTGTTTTGAGTAGCGCAGGCACGAGCTGTATTACATAGCCTACGTTTACGCGGCCCGTTCGCCGTTCGTTGGAGATTGACTGCAGCGGATGCCAAGGCTAAAAGGTGTTAGGGTTGGCGTCTGGCACCACGTGGCGAAAGAAATTTCATCCGACCATCTTCATCGAAATGAGACGTGACTTCTCCTGCGATGGTTGGCGTCCCGCACCTCGTGCACAAAGAACTTTCTCTCACCCGACTTTCTTCCACAAGGCCTCGTCGAAATGAAGCGTGACTTCCTCATTCGCCATGACCGTTTCGAGTGTCTGCCTGTCTGCCGGAAGCCCCGCAGTGTACAGGCCTCTTTTGTGTGTGTGTGTGTGTGCGAATTTAGAGAGGCCCTTCCCTCGAATTGGGACCTAGAGGAGAACTTCCATGAACCCGCAACGCGCAGAAGAGACGGACAGGCGTCTACAATTCCAGGAGGCGTGATGACTTCCTCTTTTCAGTAGGCTCGGTAAAACCAGAGGAGGAGGGGCCTTCTTTTTGTGCCGGTCACGTGACGTCGACGGAAGCAAGATCTCGCCCACGATTGTAGAGAGCCTATTTAAGGGGCTCCGAAATGTACATTTGATCACTTCATGCTCTTGTCATTTTCTTCCATCTACCTTTGAATAAATTGTGCAAGTTTCGCACTAGGAATCGTCTCGCCCTTGCCTGGTAGCCATGGTCTACCGGATGCCTGCAGCCCGCCGACAACGCCACGCTACCCATTACGTAACGTCGGTCAAGCTTCGATAGGCAGGCGCCGCTACTTCTCGGCAGCAGTACGACATGCTACCCTGGAGTACGCAACAAAGGTGAGCTGAGACGGCTCGCGATTTCATGCGCGCTCTCTTCCAGCACGCATGAAATGAAACAAGTTTTGAAAACAGCCGAAATGGTGACATGAACGACAGCGCCAAGCGCAGGCACGCGCCGTCTCCACTGCCGGCGCTTCTCATCACGCCAAAGTTGTGTCAGCGAGCGCTTGCGATCATCGAGTGAGGTCTGTTCATATTTCATTGAGCGCGCGTGACACCAGGCTTGTTTATTTAGTAAGCGAGTGCGTACTGTAATTTATACGGCTAACAAAAGTACGAACCTTACTTGGTATCTTTCCTTAATACTTTGCTCTCACTATAAATGCTTCGCCTTTCGAGTGAAATAACAAATTATTTTTTTTTGTTTTACGGTAAAGAGCAGTTATGAGCAAGAAACGGGCCTATCATTTGCGTTTGTTAATCGCACGTTGCCTCACGCACGGAACTCCTTGGCGGGAAAATTGATATGGAATCTGACATTTAACCAACGATGTTGTGTTTACAAGCCGAGTATTCTGACAAATGCCCCTGGCCGTTTGCGTAAGCGAACAAATAACACTTGCATTGGGCGCTGCTAAGCGCCCATGGTTTTCTCTCGGCATTGTCTGGTGACTATGCCAAAAACCGCGTCCGTGCACAGCCAGACCCCACGTGCGGAGCGAGGGCAGGTTATTTGACTTTCCTCTAGGAAGGACGTACAACTCGGTTGAACTGGACGAGAATCGGAGTTTATTCAGTAAAGACCACCACGCGAAGGGATTCCTAGCACGGCGTGTCACGCATGTCTTGCTTGCAGATGGATTGTGCTGCGGACTGCAGACGTGTGCTACCGCACGAAATATGGATGGTCCTAATAGATTGCGGGGAAATCCTTTAGCATTTTGGAGGAGTTTCCACGGGCCCTTCGCGGCTGCACTTTCATTAGAGTAGAGGGTTTTCCAAGGGTGCCGAGGATTGACCTTTGGGAGTTGCGGGCTGGCAATTGCTGTTCACAGACATCGATATAATGCAATAAAAAGCTAATATATAACCTGTATACTTTTTTCTGTCTCTCTTTCTTCTATATTAAGATAGAAAAGGAGAAAAATAACTGAAAAATAAGATATCATAAGGCCTTCCACGCTGTGGAGGTGGTTCACCAGCGAAGCTCTATATCACACGACGCAGAGGTGACACATAATTTTGAACAAATGTATGAACCCTTGATGGGTGGCCATCGTGATGAAAGGTACGCACACTCATTTACTGTCATGATCGGTGGTCGTTATCTCACTCGGATCTGCAATCACATTCTTTGATAGTGCAAAATCGATGCACGTATGCCGCTGTGTGGCCGGTTGGGCCGGATTGGTGTGGCATCGCAAGGAATATTTCACATTCACATTCACATTCACATTCACATTCACACTCACATTCACATTCACATTCAAATCACCGACAACGACAACAGGGGTAGTGTCGTCGCAGCTAATTCAAGCAAAGTGAGCAGCCATGAACCTTACGAGACTATGAATCATTGCATTTTTTGCTTGCTTACGAGGGTATGAGCCACTGCTCACGGGGGCATGGGCCATTGCTCACGGGGGTATGAGCCACTGATGATTACAGTTCTCGGCATTTTGTTCTGTATGTTGTATGCGTGATTAGAAAGAATTTAAGCACTATTCGCTTTACTTTGCTGAGTGCTTGTAGCCTCTGCCTTAGGGAGCTATGTGCCATTCCATTTTTTGCTTGCTTACGGGAGCGTGAATGCTTACGGGGGTACTAGCCATTGATGATGATAGTTTTTGTTCACGGAGAACAAAAATGCACGGAACCTTAGCCATACAGCTTCGCTGTAAAAAAGGGAAGAAATGTTAACCGGCGCAGCATCTCGTTGTCTACTTTACGCTGGTAAGGCAGGCAAGTAGACCCCATAAAGTGCCAGGTCAGCAGATAGCATCCTAACATCTAGACACGGAGTGGCCGGCGCCGTCGAACCCCACAAAAGGTGACGATATGGAGTCTGACAAAGAATATGTCGCAGCTGCTAATCGGTGGTTGAACAGGAAGTTCGCAGGAGTTCTCTTACAGAATAGGGGGGAGGGGGAGGGGCTCGTATCGATAAGCATCTCTCTTCGGAAACTTAAACACTGGCATATGTGCCATTTGCGGCTACGGACATTCTCACCAATACCAAGACACAAAATCTAACAACCTACTTTGAAGGGATAGTCCCCAGGTGAGTCAGTCAGAGGTGCGAACGAACCCAATGGCAGGAACCGGACTCTTTAGCAGGCTGTGAAATAAACGCACTGGGTATACATGCGCCGCTTTTTAATTAACGTCTTAACACGGCAAAGCTTTAGCGGTTTGCGCTATGAATTTCCTGGTTGTGTGCCGCTTTTCAATGAATCTCTCGTTAACTTGGGGCGCTGAATGCATCCGACTGGGTGCACAGCCAAGCCAGGAAACAACAGCCAAGCGTTTTTAGGGAAGTGCGGTACACGAGTCCCACTGCAGTACACGCCTGATACATAACTCGTTTCGGCGGTGTCAATACGTTGTGTCAGCGCGTCGCCATCGACAGGCATCGTGAGGTGGTTCTTGGCGGAATTTTTTAAAGCTCGTGTGTCACTGTCTTTCACTAACCCTTTACACTAACGGTGGAGTAAAAGGCTAGGCACGAGCTTCTCCTGCCGACCACTCTTAGCAATAAACGATTCTGTCACTCTCCCTTTTAGGTTAACGAGAAGAATACAAAAAAATGCATTGGGCTGTGGCCGATTTCCTGGGAGATAAGGAAATTTTCAGGAATGAGACCCAGACTAACTGCCTTATCGAGGAAGTCCGTCCTATGATGAATTGTAAACAGCAACCTAACATTTGCTCCACTAAACTGTGCACTATTGTTCTAAATACGGCACCAAATTGTACGCCTCATCTTTAAAACTTTCCTGCGCATCACGCTTTGGAGTTGCAAACTTTTTTTTTTCTTGAAGGTTCTCACTGGCACTCTTGAATTGCCGTACGACGGGCATAAATCAGCATTTTGGTTCGCAAGTTTTCTAACGTTGGCGCCCCCTGCCCCATGTCGTCATTCATCTTATGGGCGAAAGAAGCGCAAGTAAGGCATTGGGGATGAATGTACCCAAGTCATCAAGCTCGCATTAGTGAGGAAGAGTATATATAAATGCTTGAGAGATGACTTCTGGACCGAGCCATTAGAAAATCGCCGGGAATGAAAATTGAATGAGGGAAAGGTAAACATCAAAAGATGACATAGGGCTTCGGAGCATAGAAGAGAATTGCACAAAGTGATCCTGTTGACTGTGCTAAATGCCCCAAAATGTGGCAGCAGAACACTTCACAATAAAGAAACAGGGAAAGAACAAGCGGTGTGTAATTTCCTTCTTCCCAAAGCAATCAGTCATTAGAATGTACAAAGTAGCCCTTCAAGGCATTCTAATCCCGCTACTTTCCTTCGTTTTTCTATTTATTTGTCATTTGTTCGAAATGTGTTTTTACTGTTTTTAACATCAATTTAGAATCAATTTGGAATTTAGGCTTTGTTTAAGTAGTTTATTTTCTCCATCTCAGAAGAAAGAGTTCTTTTGTTATAGTAAATTACATTATATTTCGCTTTTGTTGAACCTTCAGGAGCCTCATCACTGTGAAGCTGAGATTCCTTGAGGAGCAATGGAAGCAGAGAAAATTTAGAAAAGGCGGTAAAGAAAAAAAGTAACAATGCAAAGCCGTGCGGAAAAGTGAGATCTTAGGCTAAAATTCAGAAGGGCTTTCTTTATTACCTTATTTTTTATAGCCACTCACAACTCTCTTTGAGGGCGTCATCCTGTTTTGGGATTTATTCTCAAAAAGTTCGTATAAGCGCCACCTAAAATATTTGTCTGGTGAACTCAAAAAGTAAAAAGAACAGAATGCGCGAGTGTGTTCTTTTTTTAATATCCAGGAAACAAGCGAAAGAGAGAAGGAAAAAGAAATGTCACAATCCGGCCCGAAATGCTCTGGGGGGCACAGTTTTCTCTCCCCCTTACACCTACCGTCCTGCTCGGTACTTTACCTAAATCTCGCCGCACGAGACATCATCAAGAAATGTTCCCGCGCTTAAGCTGATCATTAGGAGAGGAGCTCGAAGAGAGGAGATTACGCGCGCTGTACTACGGCTTGTTCGACAACCCCTGTTGTGGTTGAGCCTGTATTTGCATGTTCCCGTCTACGTAACGCTGCGTGCCGTTGGCGTTGAGCGCGGTTTTCTTTTTCGTCCCATTCCCTTACGAACGCTACCATCTCCGGGGCACGCTTTCTCGCTGTGCTGCTCGCGAAATACGATTTCGCGAATCGCTGCGCTGTTTGCGTGCAAGTAATGGGCTCGCGTTTCCCGGAAGAGCGAACTTCGCAAACGCCGCTGAATAGAAAATTCAAGAAGTGTGCCACCTTTGGCGCCCCTTTTTTTCTCTCTCACGGAATATTCTGAGAGAGCGCATTGAGAACGACGAGTCTTGGGTCAAGACCCGGACACTGTGAAAGTTGCAGCTATGCATTTTCGTTTTGTTTTGCTGGTATGTTTATTTTTTTGTGAGCGACAACCAATTGCTGTCCCGTTAGAAAAAAAAAGACTTACAACACCCGTAGCCGGCATCGATAACTTCGTCGCGAATAGCGCAATGTGGTGTGGAAAACTTCGTAGGAGTGTCGGAAGGGTACAAGTACACTATTACTGTGTGGAACTCCTTCAGTGAAAAAAGCTAGACTATTGAGGTGCCTATGTGTACGAATGAATGAAGGATAGGTTGGTCTATGCGCTGGTGCAGATGAACACAATGAATAAAGGCTTTCGAAAACAATGAGGCTTTCTTGGCAAGTCTGGTTAGTTACAGTGTCAGTCCTATAGAATCAGTGTGGCAGATTTCTTTGTATGGAGGGCCTTAAGAAGAATATTTACCTCGGCAACTCCTATCTAAATACTTGATAATGGAGAACTTGTTTTGGTCGGCATAAACTGCGTACAGAGAACCTGATAATACTTGCTGCATGAAAAAGTTAGGTTGGGATATAGTGACTACGGGATAGGCAGATCTTTTATTTGGCAGTCAATTCTTCTGCAAAGCTTGTGAAAATTAGAAAAAAAAAGTTATTGGAAAAAACAGCAAAAAAAACTCAGATATAGGGCGCAATCATACGAAATTGGGCTGATTGGTTTATGACTTGGCTGGAAACAGCGTAAAACAGCAGTACGTGGGAAAGAGACGGACGACTGCGCTGACTAACCGACATGTTCATTCTTTCAACAAAACACGCTGTGGGGCTAGTTGGTGCATAACTAAGAACGAAAAAAGACAGGACAAGGTGCTTGTCCTGTCTTTGTTCCTTCTTAGTGTGCTGTCACTGTTGCATTGACACTTCATTTTGTGAAAGTCATTCTTTCAACCTACCCGCCGTGGTGGCTTAGCGTATATGGTGTTGCGTTGCTAAGCACGAGATCGCGGGATTAAATCTCTCCCACGGCGGTGGTGGAACATCCGTTCAGTGGCGCGGCTCAGTGGCAGAGTAGCTGACTCCCATGCAGCGGGCCCGCGGGGTTCGATCCCGGCGGGAAATATATATTTTTGTCTCATTCCCGGATGTAGCTGCTACGTACAACGTATGGCGGCGGCGGTGGCGGACACTATCGCCAACCGAAACGTCTGTTGAAAGGAGCTCATAATAGCCTACGCTGAAACAGAAAAAAGAAAAGAACAAAAAAAAGCCTCAATCAACCCCTATACTTTGTACATTGCCTACGCACTAACCATAGCTTCCGCCTTACTTTGGCCGAATACAATGATGGCGCCTTTTTTCTTTCACCGACAGCAACGAGAAAACAACATAGTTGAAATTCGGGTTTGTTGGTTCATTATATTCGGTTTGTATAGAGCAGGTGGCACTACAGCTAGAAGAAGGACATGACACAAAACGCGCAAGCTACCAACACAGGTGTTTCTTTTTTTTCCCGGAGCACCATCCTATATACGCTCGCGAAAAGCCACCACGCATATGCAAATGATAAGCTTGTAAGCTTCTCATGCAATGAAACTTACAGCGGTGCATGCGCTGAGCAGAGGCTTACGTCCACAGTATTTACTATGAATAGCCAGACACCTATCATGTCAATTATTGACACTGCTATTGTGTTCTCTAGGTCTGTCGTTCAGGCACCTGCCCGTGTCTGCCCGATATATCTTTTACCACAATAAGGGAGATCCTATAAACGGATTTACCATGTTCAGGGAACGAAGGGGATATTGTGTTTTGTCTCGTATCGCCTTAGTTAGAATGGCAATACATAAGATGTTTCCGAGGAGCTGAAAAAACTACTTTCACACTTGTTCGTTCTGCTACCTTTCGAGGCGAAATCATCAAATGGCCCATTGAGCGAAAGAGGTGGCGTCTGTAGTCTGGGCAAGTAGAAAGCCGCACCAGGGCCGATATTTTGTAGCGATGCCTAATGCCTTATTCTATGCTATTCTTATCATCCACCACACAAGGCCGCCTGATCCCGTTGATAATGTGGGCAGACCGTCGCTCTGACCACTGGCCAAGCACGAAAAGCCTGAAAAAGCATGGAATCGGAAAAGGTATCGCTACAAAATACCGGCCCTGAATTCCCATTGCTGTGACGCCACGTCTCGAATGCGCCTCGACGGAGCAGAGCGAGCGAGTGGGAAACTTGCTGTTGTGATAGCGCCCCAGGTTTTGCAGCGCACCAGGCGTAAATGGAGAGGGCATCGCCGCGATACCACGTCACCTTCGCTCTCAGACGCCTGCGTTATCCGCCCGTTCCTTCTCTGTGAAAGCTCAGTAATGGCCTGGGTAATCGCTATATATAGAATAATGTGTAAAAAAACAGGATAAATTCGAGAGAAGAAATGCCAGCGGTAGTGAGCTTCGCAAGTATACGACCACGTGCACTGAAGCCGATTGTCTTACCCACTGGGCAAACCAAGCACTCCTAGGTAGTTGTTATGAGAATCACTAGACAGCGCTTACCATTGTAATTTAACTATTGCGTGAATCGACGCAGCGATGGCGTAGAGGTAGAGCATCCGCCTCGCGTGCAAGAGGACCGCAGTCCGTATTCCGGTGCCGCGCACTTTTCCACCGGTAAAAAAAAAATCCGCGTGTTAATAAAACTGCATAAACAGACCTGGCATGCGGTCTGATCCCGGTGACCAGAACCGGTAATGCGTTACCTCACCAGAGCAGGATTGGCCACCTTGGTGCAGTACTTGGCTGCAACCTCCTTTATGAATACAACAATCAAACCCCGGCCCTCAGTCCCCAGCAGCTGCGAAGCAACTGACCTGTGATGCAGCAGAGGGTGCTAAGAATCCCAGAGTCCGGACAGGCCACCATTGGAATTTGAACCTGTCAACGTTCACGCTGGAACGTTATCTAGTGAGGCGAGTCTCATAGTGCTATCGAAGGAATTAGAGGCCAGTAAATG
Source organism: Dermacentor albipictus (assembly GCF_038994185.2). Taxonomy (NCBI): domain Eukaryota; kingdom Metazoa; phylum Arthropoda; class Arachnida; order Ixodida; family Ixodidae; genus Dermacentor; species Dermacentor albipictus. The sequence continues at coordinate 69,436,259 of NC_091825.1, forward strand.
GGATATAATAGGGCTCAGTGAGGTTAGGAGGACAAAAGAATCGTATAGAGTGCTAAAAAGCGGGCACGTCCTGTGCTACCGGGGCTTAGCAGTGAGATTCCTGATTAATAAGGATATAGCTGGTAACATCCGGGAACTCTATAGCATTACCAAGGGGGCGGCAGGTCACGTTGTGAAACTTAATAGGAAGTAAAAATTGAATGTCGTACAGGTCTGCGCCCCTACATCCAGTCAGATTGACCAGGAAGTGAAAAGATTCTATGAAGACTTGGAATCGGCGATGGGTAGAGTGAAAACTAAATACACTATACTAATGGGTGACTTTAATGCCAAGGTAGGCAAAAAGCAGGCTGGAGACAAGGCAGTGGGGGAATATGGCATAGGCACTAGGAATATCAGGGGGGTGTTATTAGTAGAGTTTGCGGAACAGAATAATATGAGGATAATGAATACCTTCTTCCGCAAGCGGGATAGCCGAAAGCTGACGTGGAGGTGCCCGAACGGAGAGACTAGAAATGAAATAGACCTCATACACGGCGCTAACCCTGGCATCATACAAGATGGGGACGTGCTCGGCAAGGTGCGCTGCAGTGACTATAGGATGATAAGAACTCCAATTAGCCTAGACTTGAGGAAGGAACGGAAGAAAGTGGGACATAAGAAGGCGGTGAATGAGTTCGCGGTGAGAGGAAAAATATATGAATTCCGGATCAAGCTATGGAAAAGGTATTCGACTTTAGCTCAGGAAGAGGACCTTAATGTGAAAGCAATTAACGGCAATCTTATGGGCATCATTAAGGAGTGTGCAATAGAAGTCGGTGGTAACTTCATTAAACAGGGTACCGCTAAGCTATCGCAGGATACGAAATATCTGATTAAGAAACGCCAATGTATCAATGCCTCTAACCCTACAGCTAGAATAGAACTGAGAGGACTTTCGAAGTTAATCAAGACGCGTAAGACAGCTGACATAAGGAAGTTTAATATGGATAGAAGGAAGCCTAAAAGCAGTGAAGAAGAAGCTGGGAACTGGCAAGAATCAGATGTATGCATTAAGGGACAAAGCTGGCAATAGCATGACTAATATGGATGAGATAGTTCAAGTGGCTGAGGAGTTCTATAGAAATTTATACAGTACCAGTGGCACCCACGACGATAATGGAAGAGAGAATAGTCTAGAGGTATTCGAAATCCCAAAGGTAACGCCGGAAGAAGTAAAGAAATCCTTGGGAGCTATGCAGATGGGCAAGGAAGCTGGGGACGATGAGATAACAGCAGATTTGTTGAAGGATGGTGCGCAGATTAGATTGTTTTAGAAAAACTGGCCACCCTGTATACGCAATGCCTCATGACCTCGACCGTACCTGATTCTTGGAAGAACGCCAACATAATCTTGATCCACAAGAAAGGGGACGCCAATGACTTCAAAAATTATAGACCGATCAGCTTACTGTCCGTTGCCTACAATGTATTCACTAAGGTAATCGCAAATGGAATGAGGAACACCTGAGACTTCTGTCAACCAAAGGACAAGCAGAATTTCGTAAATGCTACAAAACAATAGACCATATTCGCAGTATCAATCGCGTGATAGAAAAATTTGTGGAATATAACCAACCCTTATATATAGCTTTCATTGATTACGAGAAAGTGTTTGATTCAGTCGAAACCTCAGCAGTCATGCCGGCATTGCGGAATCACGGTGTAGACGAGCCGTATGTCAAAAAACTGAAAGATACCCATAGCAGCTCCACAGCCACCGTAGTCCTCCATAAAGAAATCAACAAAATCCCAATAAAGAAAGGCGTCAGGGAGGGAGATACGATATCTCCAATGCTATTCACAGCGTGTGTACAGGTGGTATTCAGAGACCTGGATTGGGAAGAATTGGGGATAAGAGTTAATGGAGAATACCTTAGTAACTTGCGATTCGCTGATGATATTTCCTTGCTTAGTAACTCAGGGGACCAATTGCAATGCACGCTCACTCACCTGGAGGGACAAAGCAGAAGGGTGGGCCTAAAAATTAATCTGCAGAAAACTAAAGTAATGGTTAACAGTCTCGGAAGAGAACAGCAGTATACAATAGGTAGCGACGCATTAGAGTTGGTGAGGGAATAAATCTACTTAGGGCAGGTGGTGACTGCAGATCTGCATCATGAGACTGAAATAATCAGAAGAACAAGAATCGGCTGCGGTGCGTTTTGCAGGCATTCTCAAATCACGAACAGCAGGTTGCCATCATCGCTCAAGAGAAAAGTGTGCAAGTGCTGTGTGTTACCAGTACTCCCCTACGGGGCAGAAATCTGGAGGCTTACGAAAAGGGTTCTACCTAAATTGAGGACGAAGCAACGAGCTATGGAAAGAAGAATGATGGGTGTAGCATTAAGGGATAAGAAAAGAGCAGATTGAGTGAGGGAACAAACTCGAGTTAATGACATCTTAGTTGAAATCAAGAAAAAGAAAGGGGCATGGGCAGGACATCTAATGAGGAGGGAAGATAACCGATGGTCATTGAGGGTTACAGACTGGATTCCAAGTTAAGGGAAGCGTAGCAGGGGGTGGCAGAAAGTTAGGTGGGCGGATGAGATTTAGAAGTTTTCAGGTTCAACATGGCCACAATTAACACATGCCCGGAGTAGTTGGAGAAGTATGGGAGAGGCTTATGCCCTGCAGTGTGCGCATCCAGGCTGATGATAATGGTGACGACTGTGTGGATCGAAGCTTATTGTCTGAAGTGCAGAATTATTAGTATTCAGGTGTCATATATACTTCGGATATGCGGTGGAACGTGCATAATTATTACATCAAGAAACAAGCAGTAAGCAAGCATGTGCACTTAAGGCGAACATTGCGGCAGGCACCACGAGATATTAAACTGATGGGATATCAAATATTTATGCAAACAATCATGGAATATGCGTCATAATTGTGGGAGCCATACATGAAAGAAAATATTTTCCAGTTAGCAATCAAAGAAAACTGGTCAGACTTGTTGACAGTACTTACATTGGGCGCGCATCGGCTAGTGCCTTGGTGAAATAGGCTGAACTGGATTTGTTGCAGTCGCGGCGTCATGCTGATCGGTTTTAGTATCTGTATTTACTCTATCAAAATAAAATAGAAATAAGAAAAGTGACTTTATTCAGTCTGTCGGCAAACGAACAACACGTTCTCACCACTCGAAAAACTCCGAGATTTTTATTGTCAGGCTGATATCTTTAAAAACTGATTCTTTCCACGAACGGTCCGAGAGTGGAACAGGCTCCCAACCGACGTCGTGGAACGCTTGTCTTCGACTGCTTTCGTTACAGCACTGAACGCTCACTTGTCGAGATATTAATTAGCCAGACATCAGTCTTTCCTATTCTTTGTCTAGATGTAAGTATTTCTTTCATTGCCTTGTATGCGTACGTTTCAACCTGTAGGTTGCCTTGTGTTTCTGAAAATTGTATTCGTGTTGTACATGAAACCAATTCATGTGTGTGTTTATGCGCAAGCGTCGGTGTGCAAATATGTATTGTCTGTACAATGTGTTGGTGCATGTTAGATTGCCACTACTGCTCACCGCCTTTCCAGGCTGGAAATATTGATGACATAAATAAATAAATAAATGAATAAATAAATAAATAAAAAAATAAAAACAGGCCTCAGCACTCTCCTTTATGACGCCATGCTACTTGGACTGAAATTTCCATTGTGAAGCCCGGTGTTACGAAAGCGGCGACGTCAAAATCACCGCTGCTTATTCGGGAATGTTCCCATTAGATGTTATCACTGGTTCGATCAGCTGTTTATCTTGTCGCCGAATGTTGTGTAATCAGACTGCGTGCATGACGAGATTGGTGGCGTACCTTCTCGATTTTACGCAAGCACCAGTCATTACGCGGGAAGGTTCAATGAGCAATGTATAAATAGCGGACGCGCCTGATCCCCACTGCAGATTTCGACGATCGACGAGTGCGCTGGTCACTCACGGTGGTGAGTGTTAGTGTTTTTTTCTGGGCATAGCGTCACCGAATAAACAGTTACTTTTGTGATTTGCATTGTGCCATTGATAGTTCTCTACCGTCGCTACAGAGTGACAATATTACGTAATTTATAAGTGCTAATAACAACAGTGAAAATTCTTTTTTTTTCATGCGTTTACTAAGATAACGCAAACATTCTATGACGAAGCCCATGCTCCAACCCAGCTAAACACATGGAACCACTGCCATCTTGCCGATCCTCGTTTGGGCATGTGTGCAGTTATTGGAGCAGCAAGCTGTCAAATGAAACCTTGATGCTGATTTTCACAGCGATAGAATGCTGCTGTCGCAGTGAATGAGTTGAGAAGCGAAGGAATCGATGATGAATGAATGAATGCATTTTGCATTTTGCGTGCCATAACCACGATTTAATTAGGAGGCACGCCGTAATGGGGGACTGTGAATTAATTTTGACCGCCCGGGAATCTTTAACGTGTCCCCCTTTGCACGGAGCACGGACGTTTATGCATGTAGCCTGCAGAGAAATGCCGCCGCCGGAGGCCTACATTTCATCCCTCGACCTCGGGCTTAGCAACGCAGCACCATAGCCGCTTAGTCACCGCGGTCTGTATGGAATTGACGAAATCTGCTGCCTTTTATGGCTGTGAGGTATATACAAGTTGTTAAAAAAAATCAAACGAACAGATGCATATGGTCCAGACAACATTCCTACGGCAATTCTCAAAAAGGCCTGGGCGACGCTGCACATCCATTTCGAAATGTTCTTTTGAAATTATTAGCAGAAACTATGCTACCTGATGAACGGAAACTGGTTCATGCGGTGCCGATTCCTAAGAGTGCCAAGGCGCTGTGTGGAGAACTACAGCACAGCGTTTCTGGCTAGTTGACCACTTGAAGGTGTGAAGCATACCTTGTATACTCGTATAATGACGCCTGTAACTTCACATAACCTTCATGACGCGGCTCAACGTTGTTTCAGACAGTCTTTCGTGAACCCCATAGGTTACATAAATTTTCAATGATATAGCATGAGCCATAGATAAACATATGGTTATTTCGTTGCATGTGTCCAGATTTCCAAAAAGCCACGTCAAACATTTTTGGGAAATCTAGCTTTCTCACATTTCTCATAGTTTTCTCATATTAACACTGCGGAGATATATGCTGAATGAGAATGGTATATTAGGATGAGAGCCATACCTACTCGAGAGAGAAATGCCATCTCTTGTATCTCTATGGAACACTGCTGAAATAGGACCCATGCGCTTCTTGTTGACACCACTGGATTTAGTCACGCGGGTAGCGGCGGTGGTAGCGGGTGGACGTAACCTTGTAAGCTTCTTGTACCGCGCCTTCTGAAGTTGGTCAGTGACGCCTGAGTACCTGGCGCAATGCGAATGCTGTGATGTTTCGTTCGCTTTCCTTCTGTTTCCTGCGCCACGGTTTCCTTCAACGTCTGCACTGAAGATTTATTTCTGAAAATCTTGCTTCGAACATGGAAAATCTGCTGAATCTGCGTGGAATCTGCATTGATAGTTGCGGTTACGATATTTGGTAGCGAAATACCAGGCGCTGTTTATAGTAAAGGATTAATGATATCACGATAAAAATTCTACTTCTATTTCCGGCACTTGATATATTAAAGTTGAATATTAAAGCTCGTTACCAAAGATTACCTCGAATTCAGACCAAACTGCAAGACTACTCCCGAAGCACACTGTTCTTGTACAAAGCTGTGAGAACAACGCATAAGGATGAGCATTAAAATTGCGATGACTTTCTATAGGGAAAGAATGAGCAGAAAAAAAAGTATTTGAACAGGAGGCATTGAAGATACGTGATGACTGCTAATAGGGCGAGAACATACGTTGAACAAACACTGAGTGAAGGAACAGGCGATGTAAATTAGATGTTCAAAAGGATTGGCTACTTAAAAAGTACCCCAGACTCAAAATTCGCGATGTTAAACGAGTTACCAACAGACCGAAATAGGAAATAGCCTAGATAACTACTCTCCGCATCAAATGCCGTTTTCACGATCTCCACCTTAAAGTGAATGTCAGCTCGCTTTTAAGTCGTACGGGTGGCAGGAGGAACAAACTAAGATCAGGACCAAGATTGTGCCACTAAAGGTGGCGTGCATCGTGATTCATCGTGAAAACAAAATGGAGACAAAATACCAGCGCGAAAAAAAAACAAAAATTGAATCCTAGTGAAACAAAGAGGGTGGCGAGAAGAAACGCATGAATG